>NC_083407.1:107383747-108606747 GCF_020745735.1 Hemiscyllium ocellatum | reverse complement strand
CACTGCTCCCAAGTACCCCATACTGCTCCCAGGTACCCCACACTGCCCCCCAAGTACCCCAAGCTGCCCCCAGGTATCCCACACTGCTCCCAAGTACCCCATGCTGCTCCCGGGTATCCCACACTGTCCCCAAGTACCCCGTGCTGCTCCTGGGTACCACACACTGCCTCCACGTACCGCATACTGCCCCACATCACACCCAATTGAAAATGCAACCCATGGTTTGACAAACTGTTTTGGTGGCATTTTATTTTTGCAGAAGTGAAGGTGTTGATACCTGAAGGAATGGAGAATGCTTGGCAAACATGCTTTTTGACAATGGGGTTAAGGGTTCGAGCGTATGAGCATCTAACATGTCCCATC
Source organism: Hemiscyllium ocellatum (assembly GCF_020745735.1). Classification (NCBI taxonomy): domain Eukaryota; kingdom Metazoa; phylum Chordata; class Chondrichthyes; order Orectolobiformes; family Hemiscylliidae; genus Hemiscyllium; species Hemiscyllium ocellatum. The sequence continues at coordinate 108,606,384 of NC_083407.1, read as the reverse complement.
AGCCGCATTTATTGTCAACCAGACTAAAGCATAAGCACAAACTAAAACCCGTGTGTTAATATATTTGTTTCTCTGCTTCGACAGAAGGCTAGAGACATGAATAGGCCACCTAGCTCCTTGGGCCTTTTCCACCATAATTTAAAAACAGTAGGAAAGTAAGATTTGGCTGAAAAAGCCAGGCCTGAAGCAACTTTATTCCAGTTAATCTTGCAAAGTATAAATATCCTGTCACTGACTCTGCCAATACTGTGTTTACATATTTGTCTTTAATTGTGTTATGATCTCTGTAGAGAACAATAACTTCTATAATTTGAATTTCCAGTGGCTGACTGGGAACAGCCTGCAGGACGCAACATTGTGTTCTCCAATTTCAAATTACCTTGCCACACATTCTCTGACTCCCTTTCCAGCTCCACCTTCTATCCCTCCAACTGACTCTTCCCTCCAACTACCAACCAGATTCATTCCTCCCATCAACCAATCAGGCCATACCCACCACCTGTATTTACCTATCACTACCTCACCACTCCGTCCCTCTCCCCACCCATAACTCTCTCCCCTCTTTTAGCTGCAACTTCCCCTACTCCCACCTCCAGTCCTGAAGAAGGGTTACACTCGAAACGTCGGCTTCTTCACCTCCTGATGCTGCTTGGCTTGCTGTGTTCTTCCAGCCTCCTGCCTGTCTACCTTGGAAAGAGCCCATGACAACATAAATAACACTGAAAGAGCTGCAGATGCTGTAAATCAGAAACAAAAATAGAAATTGCTAGAAATGCTCAGTGGGTCTGGCAGCCTTTGTGGAGTGAAATCAGAGTTAACATTTCAGGTCGAGTGACCCATCCTCAGAACCAAGCTTTACCAGCAATTTCTGTTTTTATTGCCCATAGCAATGTCAGGTTTTAACACTTCTACCTAAACAAATGAACTCAAAGCAACATTGTCCAAACAATATTCAGCAACCAATCTATAGATACAGAAATTACCCCTCATTTGTATTTTAAAATAGTCAAAAATTCAAATCTACAGTTATACCTTACATTGTCTCGCAAGTGGGTATTTCATTGTTCAGGACCAGTCCAAGGTTTTGCCATCCTCCCCGGCCAGGCAATTCTAAATCCAAGAGCCAGGTTTCACTGTCAGGGTGAAATTAAAGATTCTATCCTTTCCATAACGCTAAGTAAATCTTTCAGCCTGGCTTAAACCCTCAACAATTTCAAAAAAGACAGTAAAGAGTTTTTGATAATCACAAAGAATGCACTCACAACAGTAAACGTGAGCCTGTAATGATTTAGCTGGATATTGTAATCGTGTACAGCTTTGAATAGGATTAGATAACATAATCAAAAGCATAATGAACTCTATTGAGATAATGAGTACTGAAATAAGTGTAACCTTTTTAATTGGAAAACTGTTGTCTGTAAAAGTAATATAAAATCATTGGTTAGTAGCAAAATGGGCAGGTTATACCATAGAGTCATAGAGATGTACAGCACAGAAACAGACTCTTCGGTCCAACCCATCCATGCCGACCAGATATCCCAACCAAATCTAGTTCCCCCTGCCAGCACCTGGCTCCTATCCCTCCAAACCCTTCCTATTCATATACCGATCCAGATGCCATTTTGGGTACATCTCCCTTGCATATATGAGTGATTTCTTAAACAAAGAAACGTAAGTCTTGTTTGGCCTTTCAGGGATCAAGGCATTAAAGATGTTCTCTTTCAACTCCCCCCATCCACAACATTCTGTGTGTTGCATTTAGTAACATTCAACCTCTGTCTCTCTGTAACTCTTACAGACTTGTCATTTTTGTTTACTTTCTTCATGGCATGTGGGCATCACAAATAAGTCCAGCATTTACTGCCCAGAGGGCAGTTAAGAATCAATCATACTGGCTCCGGAGTCACACGTTGAGCAGAACAAGTAAAGATTGGAAGATTGCTCTCGGTGAACCAGATGGGTTGTTGTGATAATCGACAGAAGTTACGTGGAGTCATAGTCATAAACCTGGTTGTCTTTAAGCTCGCTTTTTATTCTAGATATTTATGGAATGCAAATTTCACCATCTGCCATGATGGGATTCAAGCCTCTGTCCCTAGAGCATTGACCTGAGATTCTCGATTGCTAGTCTTGTGACCTTAAAACAACACCACGAACTCCTCATAAGTTTTGCAAATTGCTCATATCTTCAAAGTGCAGTGACATTTCAACCTGATCCTGCAATGGCTTCCAGTAGACCCTTACCCTATCAGAACCCATCTCCATGGCAATGTGAATCACAGAGATAAAAGGAATGTTTTTCTGTTAGGGGATGATGAGATTTTACAATTATCTTCATGAAAAAGTGATGGAAGCAAAGCACTTGAATGTTCTTAAGGCGGAGATGGACAGATTATTGTAAAGCATAGGGTGAAAGGTCACCACGAAGATGACATTACAACCAGATTACCTATGATCTTATTAAATAGCGCAGTGGACTTCATAAAGTTCCCAGAGTGGAGAAACAGGGCATTCCTCCCATCAAGACTACATCAATCTTTCAAAGAGGATCTCATCCAGACCCACCCCATCCCTGGAACCTTACATTTTATATGGCTAATCCACCAAGCCTGCACATCTTTGGACTGTGGGAGGAAACCAGAGCACCCAGAAGAAAGCCAAATAGATGAGGAGAAAATTTGCAAACTCCACACAGACAGTTACCCAAGGCTGGGTTCCTGGTGCTATGAGGCAGCAGTGCTATCCACTGAGCCACCATGCCACTGATGGGCTGAATGGCCTACTCCTGCTCCTTGTTCATATATGTGTGGGCCTTTTATCTAGGTTTAACTGATAATTAGCTGTCTCCTAGAGGCCCCGCTTCAGTGTACCTGAGAAATGGAGAGTTTAAATTATAACCCTTTACAAAACTTGACTTTCCTAACAGTTTGCTGGGAGCTGGTGAGGCAACATCAGGAGGTGGAGATGTCGACGTTTCTGATGTAACCCTTCCTCAGGACTGGGGGATGGGTGTCGATAAAAGGGATGGCGGGACCAGGGTGGTGAAGTGGGGATAGATGAAGACAGGCAGAGGGTACGACCTGGTTGGTCAATGGGAAGAGTGAATCCGGTTGGTGGCAGGAAGCAGTGGCAGGGAGGGGGAGAGGCTGGGAAGGGAGTTGGAGGATGGGAAAGAAGGCTGTTTGAAATTGGAGAACTCAATGTTGAGTCCTCTGGGCTGTAGGCTGCCCAGGCGGAAGATGAGATGTTGTTCCTCCAATTTGTGGTTTGGTTTGTTGTGACAATGGAGGAGGCCAAGGACGGCCATGTCGGAAAGGGAGGGGAAAAAGATGTGAAACCTACCAGTTCGCCACCCCTCTTGCCTCCATCCAAGGCCCCAAACAGTCCTTCCAGGTGAGACAGAGGTTCGCCTGCCTCTCTTCAAACCTAGTTTACTGCATCAGGTGCTCCCGATGTAGTCTTCTCTACATCATAGAATACCAACAGTGTGGAAACAGGCCTTTTGGCCCAACAAGTCCACACCAGCCTCAAATCCACATAGGGGATACCCAACATAAACTCAGGGAACGGCTCAATGAGCATTACAGCCGCATGCACAGAGGCAAACTGGACCTCCCAGTCACTGCCCATTTCAATTCCCTGTCCCACTCCCCCTTCAACATGACCATCCTTGGCCTCTTCCATTGTCGTAGCGCAAGTTGGAGGAACAATACCTCATCTTCTGCCTGGTCAGCCTACAGCCCAGAGGACTCAGCATTGAGTTCTCCAATTTCAAATAACCTCTGTTCCCATCCCCCACCACCCTTCCCAGCCCCTCCTCCTCCCTTCCATTGCTCCCTGCCACCAACCAGCTTCATTCCTTCCATTGACCAACCAGGTCATACCCTCTGCCTGTCCTCACCTATCTCCACTTCACCACCCTGCCCCACCACCCCTTTGAGCTGCAGCTACCCCCCACACCCACGCCAGTCCTGAAGAAGGGTTTCACTGGAAACATCAATTTCTCCACCTCCTGATGCTGCCTGGCTTGCTGTGTTCTTCCAGCCTCCTGTCTGTCTATCTTGGATTCCAGCATCAGCAGTTTTTTAGTCTTGAGTTGGTAACTAACAGTCTATCCACTGTCAGCAGACCAGCTCTGATCATTGTTTGCAAGTGTGAATGTCCTACACTCTCATCCCAGAAATACAGCCTGGGCTCTCTTCCTTCCCTTAACCTGTAACAACCAAGACCCATGGGCTATTCTTCCCTTTTGTTTTTTCTCTACCACTGATCCACTCTCAGAGTGACCAGAACCTCTGACCCTCCTGTTTATTATATTTTCCCCCACCCTACCACCTAACAGTGATAGTGCTTATTTTTCCCCAGCGTGTCGTGTGTGTGCAGGTGTATAACACAGTGAAGAACAATAAGTGCATATACATCTTTATTCATATTCCACCGCCAGGAAAAACACATGGACTTGGTGTCAACAGAATTCAGAGTAGTTCTATTGACCCTCTTCATTCCCCCATTTCACCATAATGTAAAGGGACAGTCCCAAGTTGTAGAAGCTGGGATGGATCCACGTGGATAGGAATTTATTCTTTGGAGACTTCTTTCTTTCATAATGAAACATCAGCTACCCTGTTACCTCAGCAGCTGCTGGACATAATCCACTTGATGATTGCACTTCACTGAAATCTGGGTACACGTGGTGGGATTGTCACCCATTAACTGTGATAATGCTACTCCTTTAACAAGGTTAGCTTGTCATTGTTTTTTTTCCCAGAGGTCATAAAGGCACAAGCACTGAAATGTCTGGGGTCGATCTATTTGGGGAAGAATTTAATTTTTTTTTTAAAAAGCTGTACTATGAAAGTGGAATAGCCAGTTGTCCCAGCTCAGCGTTCGATTTGGTTCGGGTTTTAGCAGTCTGGCTATTCAGAGCAAGCGGTCAGTCAGTTTTGAGGCTGCTGTTCAAAGCTACAGCTACATGGAAGAAGGTGTTCCATGTTGAGTCCCTCTGCCATCTCCCCCATAAGATCCTGAATTTGATTTTGCCTTTTGTGCCAAGGGGTGTTTATGGGGATTGTTGCCGGAATTTGGAACAGCATCATCCGTGTGTTGGGTTTTCAGACTCAAGATTGAGGTAGAGACAGATTCTAAACTCACACTTTTAGCGCATTGTCTGAGCTGAGATGTCACCTTTTCTCATATAAAACCTTAAGTTATCTCGAGAATGTGACTTAAAATAAGTTCTGGGATTTCCATATTAATGAACTGAAACATGTAAAGCATTCTAAAAGATGAAAGATTCTGTGTCTTACAATCCTGCTCCATAGCTACCTGACGAAGGATCTGTTGGACTCTAACCAGATGTTGTGTGATTTTTAATATTGTCCACCCCAGGCCAACACTGGCACCTCCACATCAGGGTTTTCGGATAGGTTAAGTTATTCAGTATTCTGTTCTCTTTTGTTTGTGTTTCATTCAGTAATCTTGTAAATAAATTCTGTTTTGTTTAAAACTAAATTGTTTGACCAGCTGCATCTCTCCTGGAATATCCACTTAACACCTGCTTTAAACGACGAGCAAAATTAGGGTCTGGGCTAAATGCTTTGAGGGGGTCTGGCCTGGCCCATAACTTATCTCTTCAGAGTTCTGATTGAAAAGAAGCAGCACAGAAATAGACCATTCAGCTGAGGTAGTCTACATTTATACTCCAAGCAGGCTTCTTCCCATTCTGCTGCCTTTCAACACTACTATCACATCATTTGCCTAAAGATTGTCACTGTGCAAGGCACAGATACAGTAGCAAAGTCAAGAGCCATAGATCAATTTATACCCAGATCTCAGTTTCATTAAGATTGCAGAACAGATTTAATGCAACTAACGGACAATTTATAAGATAAAGGATACAAAGTCTGAGAGAAGAAGGTGAAAGACTTAAAAACCTGAAAAGAGTGAAAGATTAACAAGTTAAACTGTGATTTTGGCAGGAAGATATATTAACTTTGTAATATGTTGTGTATTTAAGTCATGAAAGACAGGAGGTTATGCATTTTGTCTGCAAAAAGGCAGAAAGACCTCCCAATAAGCAGTACAGAGATACACTATTGGCATAATACAAATTTAAAATGTTAAGATAAGTACAATAATGTAGTATTTCTACAATACAGAGTTAGAACCTTTTATGAGAATTGCTATACTGAACACGTTAAAAGCTTGCAAAATGAAGAAAGTGATGCTGCGGTTCAGAATTTAAATCAACTCAATAGAGAGACTACAGTTGCTTTCAGAAAATGCAGAATTTGAGAAAGCTTCAAAATTGGAAAAAAATTGCATGAAGAATATATGGCAAGAGCAACAATATTGCAACAAAGATTTAATTTCTAAAATGGGTGAAAAAGAACACAAATTATGGTCCTTTGAAAACAATTCTTAAGACATAGAATTATTTCAATATCAAATACTAAATTTCAAGCTGAACAAGTAAATACCCAGTTTTCAATAAGAGCTCCAGCTAGTAAGAATAAAAATGTAAACAAAGGCACAGACATTCTTCAAGTTTTTGCAAACCATTTTAATCTGACTGCAACCAAAATTCTTAAGCAGGTAAGATTTAGCATTAGAGTTCTGAATTCAAGGGATTCTGTAGATAGTTGATTATCTCTACAAATTAGTGGAAATCCACAACTATGATGATTTGAAATGTTAATCATACTGACATTTCAATTTATAAGAAATAGAATTGCTGTTGAAGTTGTTGATGAGTCTTTGTCAGATTTATTATAGTCCAAAAGAAGATTTAACTTTGGAGAAATATTTTCAGATTGTGTTGACAAATGTCAAGCTAATACAAAGAGGAGGGAAAACACCAGATACTAGGTGTCAGTGCTTGAATTATGGAATAGAAAAGTTTCACAAGTACTTGCAGTGCCTATTTATACAAAACAATGTAAAACAATAGATCATCTTGAAGATTTACCGGACTTGTCTCCAGGATGCTAAGATTGTCCTGTTAAGACAGATTGGGAAAATCAGGCCTTTTCTGTCTAGAGTTTGAAAGATTAAGGGATGATCTCATTGAAACATCCAAAACACTTTAAGGGATAGACAGGATCAATGCAGGTGACATGTTTTCCTGGTTGGCGAGTCCAGAATCAAAGAAAATGATGTAAAAAGAAGTCAGACACCTTTATAGGATGAATCTTTTTGTTCACTCAGAGGGTCGTAAGTCTATGGAGTTCCTGACCACAGAGGGCTGTGCAAGTTCAGTTTTCAACCACATTTAAGGTAGAGATTGATAGACCTCTGACTATAAATGGTGTAAAGTGATATGGGAGGTTAGTGTGCATAAAAGGATTCTGGGTAATCCAAGATGGAGAACGGGAACATTTCTGGCTGTAACAGCTGCTCCTTTTTTGAGGCATTTTAGGTGCTGGAGATGATTTCCTCGAATTCCAGGAGCTGAAATTACTGTTTTATATGCTATTGCATTGTTTTGGAACTTTGGAGAAAAATAAGTCAAAACAATAGCACTTTTGAAAAGGAGAGAACAGAAAAAAGAAGCACATGGTGAGGTCAGTGCAGGAGACAGAGAGGGAGAAAGAAACCCACATTGCTATCTGACAGAGTTAGCCATTACTGCCTTTGCTGTTGAATTCATGCATCACTGGACATTGGAGTGAGTCTGGGAAAATTAAAAAACAGTGAACTTCACAACTGATCTTGGAGGAACCTGTCTGGGAGAGGTCACAGCACAGAAGCAGATAGTGGATTTTAAGCGTGGCCTTAAAATAAGTCTCCAGTAGTGAGTAGAGTGGGTTATTTCTTGATTATATGTTTTATTGAGCTATATCTTTTGATTAAACTTAAAATATAAGCCATAAGCATTAACCTGGAGCAATGTTTCGTAGAGGAATAAGACAGTGCTATTTTCTGGGTCTGTAGATTGAAAGACGCAAAAATGGCCCTTTAGTAGAGCAATATGCTCTTCTTGTCGGATGTGGGAGTTTAGGGAGAGTTTCCATGTTACTGAGGATTATATCTGCAATAAATGCCATTGGTTGTGAATCCTATCAGATCAAATAGACCAGTTGGAGAGGCAGTTAGAGGCAATGAGGAATTTACAAGAGCAAGAGAATGTGATAAATGGCAGTAAGAGTAGGGGGGAAAGTCTCAGATACAATCACATAGATGAGTTCACTCCATGAAAGGTAAGAGAGGTAGGCAGGTAGTGCAGGAGTCTTCTGTGGCTATCCCCATTTCAAACAGTATGCTGTTTTGGAAAATGTAGGGGGTGATGGATTCTCTGGGGAATGTAGCACGAACAGCCAGGTTTCTGATATTGAGACTGGCTCTAATGTAATGAGAGGTACGTCGGGTTCCAAGCTGTCGATTGTGTTAGGGATCTCTCTAGTCCGAGGTACAGACAGACGTTTCTGTGGCCAGCAGCGAAAAAGCAGAATGGTGTGTTGCTTCCCTGGTGCCAGGATCAAGGATGTCTCAGAGAGGGTGCAGAATGTTCTCACGGGGGAGAGGGTCAAGCAGGAGGTCATTGTCCACATTGGAACCAACAACATAGGAAGGGTAAAGGTCAAGATTGTGAAGGGAGATTACAGAGAGTTAGGCAGTAATTTAGAAAGGAGGTCCTCGAGAGTAGTAATATCTGGATTATTCCAGGTGCTACGAGTAGTGAGGGCAGGAATAGGAGGATAGAGCAGATGAATGCATGGCTGAGGAGCTGATGTACGGGAGAAGGATACATATTTTTGGATCATTGGAAGCTGTTTTCGGATAGAAGTGACCTGTACAAGAAGGATGGATTGCACCTAAATTGGAAGGGGACTAATATATTGGCAGGTAGATTGCTAGAGCTGCTCAGGAGGATTTAAACTAGTAAGCTGGGGGGGTGGGGGGGGGGGGGGGGTGGGTGGGACCCAGGGAGATAGTGAGGAAAGATTTCAGTCTGAGACTGGTACAGTTGAGAACAAAGGCGAGTCAAATAGTCAGGGCAGGCAGGGACAAAGCAGAGAGCAAGGTAGGACTGATAAATTAAACTGCATTTATTTCAATGCAAGAGACTTAACAGGGAAGGCAGATGAACTCAGGGCATGGTTAGGAACATGGGACTGGGATATCATAGCAATTACCGAAACATGGCTCAGAGATAGATAGGACTGGCAGCTTAATGTTCCGGGATACAAATGCTACAGGAAGGATAAAAAGGGAGGCAAGAGAGGAGGGGGGTGGTACTTTTGATAAGGGATAGCATTACAGCTGTGCTGAGGGAGGATATTCCCGGAAATACATCCAGGGAAGTTATTTGGGTGGAACTGAGAAATAAGAAAGGGATGATCACCTTATTGGGATTGTATTACAGACCCCCTAATAGTCAGAGGGAAATTGAGAAACAAATTTGTAAGGAGATCTCAGTTATCTGAAAGAATAATAGGGTGGTTATTGTAGGGGATTTTAACTTTCCAAGCATACATAGAGACTGCCATAGTGTTAGGGGTTTAGATAGAGAGGAATTTGTTAAGAGAGTACAGGAACATTTTCTGATTTAGTATGTGGATGTACCTACTAAAGAAGGTGCAATTCTATTAGTTTTAAAATAGTGATGGAAAAGGACAGACCAGATCTAAAAGTTGAAGTTCTAAATTGGAGAAAGGCCATTTTGACAGTATTAGACAAGAACTTTCAAAAGCTGATTGGGGGCAGATGTTCGCAGGTAAAGGGACGGCTGGCAAATAGGAAGCCTTCAGAAATGAGATAACGAGAGTCCAGAGAAAGTATATTCCTGTTAGGGTGAAAGGAAAGGCTGGTAGGTATAGGGAATGCTGGATGACTAAAGAAATTGAGGGTTTGTTTAAGAAAAAGAAGGAAGCATATGTCAGGTATAGACAGGATAGATCGAGTGAATCCTTAGAAGAGTATAAAGGCAGTAGGAGTATATGTAAGAGGGAAATCAGGAGGGCAAATAGGGGACATGAGATAGCTTTGGGAAATAGATTAAGGAGAATCCAAAGGGTTTTTACAAATACATTAAGGACAAAAGGGTAACTAGGGAGAGAATAGGGCCCCCCAAAGATTAATAAGGTGGCCTTTGTGTGGAGCAGCAGATGCGGCAGATACTAAACAAGTATTTTGCATCAGTATTTACTGTGGAAACGGACATGGAAGATATAGACTGTAGGGAATTAGATGATGACATCTTGAAAAATGTCCATATTACAGAGGAGGAAGTGCTGGATGTCTTGAAACGCATAAAAGTGGATAAATCCCCAGGACCTGATCAGGTGTAACCTAGAGCTCTGTGGAAAGCTAGAGAAGTGATTGCTGGGCCTTTTGCTGAGATATTTGTATCATCGATAGTCACAGGTGAGGTGCCGGAAGATTGGAGGTTGGCAAACATGGTGCCACTGTTTAAGAAGGGCGGTAAAGACAAGCCAGGGAACTATAGACCAGTGGTGGGCAAGTTGTTAGAGTGAATCCTGAGGGACAGGATGTACATGTATTTGGAAAGGCAAGGACTGATTAGGGGTAGTCAGCATGGCTTCATGCATGGAAAATCATGTCTCACAAAATTGATTGAGTTTCTTGAAGAAGTAACAAAGAGGATTGATGAGCGCAGAGTGGTAGATGTAATCTATGTGGACTTCAGTAAGGCATTCAACAAGGTTCCCCATGGGAGACTGGAGAGCAAGATTATATCTCATGGAATACAGGGAGAATTCACCACTTGGATACAGACTGGCTCAAAGGTAGAAGACAGAGGGTGGTGGTGGAGGGTTGTTCTTCAGACTGGAGATCTGTGACCAGTGGAGTGCCACAAGGATCGGTGCTGGGTCCACTACTTTTTATCATTTACATGAAGGATTTGGATGTGAGCATAAGAGGTATAGTTAGTAAGTTTGCTGATGACACCAAAATTGGAGGTGTAGTGGGCAGCGAAGACTGTTACTTCAGATTACAACGGGATCTTGATCAGATGGGCCAATGTAAGGTATTGCATTTTTGGGAAAGCAAACCTTAGGAAGACATATACACTTAATGGTAAGGTCCTAGGGAGTGTTGCTGAACAAAGAGACCTTGGAGTGCAGGTTCATAGTTCCTGGAAAGTGAATGGAATGAGCTGCTAGAGCAAGTAGTGGAGGCTGGTACAATTACAACATTAAAAAGGCATTTGGATGGGTATATGAATAGGAAGGGTTTGGAAGGATATGGGCCGAGCGCTGGCAGGTGGGAATTGATTGGGTTGGGATATCTGGTCAGCATGGACAAGTTGGACCTGTTTCCGTGCTGTACATCTCTATGACTCTATGTCTCTGTAACCCTAAAAGGCATTGAAGTGCTTGATCAGCTATGGTCATATTAAATGACAGAGCAGGCTGGATGGGCTGAATGGCCTTCTGTGTTCCTACGTCCAGATGTTATGCAGAAGTAGGATGCAGTTTCAGTGCAGCAAAAGTGTTAAATACTCACTTGTGCAGTGATGTCAATATGATAAAGCCACCATAATTAGAGAGGATTCCTGAGGTAGTCCGATGGAAAACTAATGATTCAGAGAAGCTGAGTTTGACAGTACCTGTTTCTATCAGTAGACTTCGCATTAATTTTAAGCTTGATGCAAGATTGAGTGTCAGTATTCTATCAATCACATAGCATGGTTGATGAAGCAGATGTTACAGATTTGAAACTAAAGGGTCCTGGTGGAATAACTCTTAACATCAAAGGTATGCTGCAATTAGTGGCATTTTTAGTGCAGTGGTAGTGACACTATCTGAGAACTAGGAGACCTGGGTTGAAATTCCACTTCCCTCAGAGGTGGACACAATAATATCTCTGAGCAGATTGATTAAGAAAATGTCTGTGCTACAAGTAACACCGCAAGACTGCGTGAGCGGAAAATGTACAAGCAATTCACAGTTAACATTTCTCATTTTTGAGCCTACACATTTCTTCACACCAACACTCTTGAGATAGTAGGAGTTCAATTGATTCCAAGGGAGTAACTTATCCAGGAACAAATGGTTGCCAGCCAACCAATCAACGGACAACCAGTAAATGATTTCATTTGGTTTCCTGAACTCATGGCAATATCCAAAAGAAGAAAGGATGTATTGAGATGACCTACAATGGAACAAAATAAATGCTTCACATAGCTCAAAAGAATGGATACCTAGCACAGCGAAAGAACCTCAAGCAAAATTGTTGAGGAATGTATTAGATGCGCCAGAGTTGCTTTTAGGGATGGCCAGGGCAAAGTTCCCGTGAGTTGGCTTTGTGTGTGTGTGTGTGTGTGTGTGTGTGTGTGTGTGTGTGTGTGTGTGTGTGTGTGTGTGTGTGTTCCATGCACCAGAGGCACTTACATTCTAACAGGGTTCAGTCAGTATTGGGGTAGCCAGAGATTCGAAGAGAGACTGAACATTTCATAAGTCATTGTGATGTTTGCAATCACACAGGATTATCAAAACTGCAAAACAGCGAATCACTGCTGAAGAGATCACCAGCCAAAAATCTGCAACACTTTCCAACTAGGTTTGCTGAGCACAAAGAATTAGCAGTACATCCCACTTGAGGAACCTGAAGTTGTTCAGACAACAAAACAGTATGATGAACAAGTTAAGGCAACAGATTCAAATTTAATGTCAAATAATGGGATGATGCAAGTTCATGAGGAACATTTTAATTCTTCCCCTTAGGAGGAAGAATCGTCACTATCAATGATAGAGGTAATGCTAAGTTAATCGGATTCCTCCAGTAACACGGGTGAGGTTGTGAAATTGCGCTGTTCCCCACAAAGACAGCCACAGAGGGCAAATCCAAACTACTCAACAAATCAAAATAAAACACCTAAAGAAGGTTCAATACAGGTATGTCTGCAATTTAAGGAAGATTTGCCAGCCCAAAATGAAAATGAACTTTGTACAACTCTATGGTAGCCAGATGAACATCCACAGATTCCGAATCACAATTAAGTGGAATCACCCTGGCTGAGAAATCCAAGATACACTGCCAACAAATACTCATTTCCACAGAACTGCCTTCATCCATGATGGACATGCGTAAAACTAAAGGTCTTCCAAATGTGGTTATGGAGCAACTACCTGATTCAGCATGGAAGGGCTCCACCGTGAAATACTTGCAGAAGAGAAAGATTCTTCCAAATAAAGTAATAGATTAATTATTAGGTTCGGTATGAATGACAGCACCACACCCCCACCTCCCCCGAAGGTTATAAAGAAGTCCAGGAGAGAAAGTATTTGGAGTCTACTCAAGGTTACTTTAGGTTAAAAGTCCTCCAATCAAAAACCTACCAATTGGCCAAGTCTGAAGAGAATGCATTTTGGAAGAAGTATGAAACCTCCCGCTGCCTACATTTGTGACATTAGAGAGATTAAGTCATGGTACATGTTAATTAACTTATATGCCTGAACATTCAAATGCTAACTATGGGGCAAATAAAACTTTGGATAGAGATGCTGTATAAGATAATGTTTCCAAAAATGTTCATGGTGAAGACTGCTTTAAGTGCCATTAAATGTGATGATATCACACAGTCTTGAGTGGAGAAAAGAGGAATCGAGCTCAAGAGGATTCAATGAAGACTGATGGATTCATAGCATCTCCTGATAGTTATTGTGCCTGACTAGCCAATGTAACTTGTATGTGTTGCTCTCGTGTAATAAACTATATCTTATTAAGACAAGTGCCTCCCTTTGTTAAGACTAACTATTGGTTCATTCTCCATTAGAGTTAACCAAATAGTGTCTGAGACACAGTGGAGGAATGAGGGTTGGAGGTAGCACTCTGCACCACTGGGAACAAAGCACAATCATATTTTTAGACAGCGTGACCTGATCACCCTACAGCTTGGGGCTGTTCAATCCTTTCTGATTAATAGAATTTCTCAGTTCTGGCAACTTTTCTTTGCACCTCCCATATATCCTGTTTCATAGCATAGAGAGCGGAGCTGATAGGCTTTGTCACAGACATCTGCAATTGACCTTTTCTTGCATCCTTTGCAGATGAATTCCCGTCAATTCCAGAATCAACATCAGTAAGATTATTGCGCATGAGGATTCAATTCCCAGCTCCATCGCAATCTGTCTCACAGCTCCAAAGAGTTGATCCATTAAAAGCCAAAGGCTATTATATGCACATGAAAAGGAAAACACTGTAGACGTGGGCTGGGGTGTGGGTGAGATTTATAAAAGGCAATGGGCAAACCGAGGCATGAATCATGAGCAGTGCAATGTATGGATGCATTCATTTATATGCCTGTCGCATCTTTCACAACCTCACAATAACCCAAAGCTCTATACTGTCAATTAAATAATTCTCAAGTGTAATTGTTACAAATGCAGGAAACACAACAGACAAAATATGAACAGCACAGCCCCACAAACAGCACCGTAATAGTAATCAGGTAAAATGTTTTTAAGTGCTTTTTGAGGAATGGGAGAATTCTCCAGCTCTTCTTCAAAGCAGTTCTTTGTAATTTATTCCATCCACCTAAATAGCCCTAGCTTCACACTTCATCAGAAAGACAGTGTGACACTTCCTGGGCACTGCACTGAAGCATCAGCCAAGATTCTGTTCAAGTGTCTGGAGTGGAATTCTCTTCTCGCTGAGAGATGAACATCAGCCTCACAAGATAAAGGGAATACTGGGCACTGCGACATGAAGAAACAAAGGGAGTGGAATCTTACAGGGGCCTGACAGGTAGGGGTTATGGTGAAATGTGTGGCAGAATCAGGCAAGACGCCATTGTGGTGCATCAAAACACCATGAGAATCTTGCCCCATATTTTATACTTCCACAATGACACATGTGAAAGCCTTGCAAGATAATGGCAAGTTGCCAATTTATTAATTTGTTCCTTTTTGACATCCTGACTCGACTCACTCTGGCTGTGAGCTTGTCGGTTTCACCCAACAAGCTGGCTGTTGGGAAAACTTGATGTAGAAACCAGTGGGCTGAGATTGCCACTTGTTCCGAAGGACGTCTGGGATGTATGCCATGGGAATTGGCCACATGCACTCCACATCCACTGACATTGGCATTCGACATCTGCCGGTCTCTATGACCTCTCATGGCACATCCGCGATCCGTTTATAGGAGGTTTCTGCACCTCAGAGCCACACCTTGGGCTACACTGGGGACTCTCACTGTAATGTTGCAGAAAGGACACTGTGTGCTCAGGGACTGGGCCAGGCTGTGCCTCCAGGCTCCTCCCTGACTGTCAGAGCGCACACTCACTCTCTGAGCCTACCTGGATGCTCGCAGTATCCCTGCCTTGCCTTGTCTTGTCTTACAATATATTGCCCCCTCAGAGATATCACGCTGACTGTACTGCTACCTTGCCACACTGCTGGGCACACTCACAAAGCCAGGAAACTCATCATAGTTGTTAACAGGCCCCAGTCCAGTCATGGGAGATAGCCTGTGTTTAGGGGATTCTGGAACCAAAGGCAAAGGCAGCCTCTGATACCAGTCCAGCCCCTGTTCGGGGTGGTCAGAGTCAGGATCCTCTCCTCATAAGAGATGAGGGGCTGAAAGTTGGGAATACTTGTCTCTTTCTGCCCTCATAGAATGAAAGAGACGCTTGTATTGAGGAAGATGAAAGTGAGTAGCACAGCCATTGACGCTGGTGGTGCCTATGCCCCACACGAGTGAGTCAGCTTTGCAAAGGGCATGCAGGTTAGTGGTGTCAAGGGTTAGGGTAGGTGAGAGTGTCCAAGGGAATATGCTGCAGGATTGGTGAGAGTGGGAAGGGCACAAAGCTCAGTGGATGTAAATGGGTGCAATATCAGAGATGGAGTGAGTGTGAGGAATCAGAGAAAAGATGGTAGTGCTGGTGAGGACAAGTTTATTGATCTTCATCCTACAGTGCAGGACACTTCTGAGATCACCGAGACCGCTTTAACTCAGAGGGTAATCTCGGGCCAGATGGGGCATGGTCTGATATCATTGTCGCTGCTGCTGGGCCTGGGGACAGAGGAGGTCCCATGTGCTACCACCCCATCCAGCAGCACCTCCCAGTCCCGTTCACAAAATGCAGCACTCATCCCTCCTTGTCTGCAATGTCCTTAGCAAATAGCAGGGAGAATGCAGGGCCACTCTGGACTGATAGAGATGGTGTCTGCACCAGGGATCCTGATCAGTTCTGGGATCTCTGGTGTTTGGTGAGTTGCTCAGGGAATGTTGCATGATAAGGCTTGACTTGAACGTAGGCAAAATCATAGCCAAGGACATCTGACAAACCAAAGAGAGGGAGATACCTGGGGATCTAAGAGAAGATAGGAGAGCTGGTAACTCAGGAGCAGTTGAGCGCAGGAGCAAGTGGGCTAAAACAGTCATAGAGCACATTCACTGTCTAAGCCTATCTGGGTGCTCACAGTATCCCTGCCTTGCCTTGTCTTGTCTTGTCTTACAATATATTGCCCCCTCAGAGATACCACAGGACTATCGCTCTTCCAAGTTACCTGCAGAAAAATAGAATACAGGCAAGAGGCTTCCTCCATGAAAGTGACCAGGAAGTGGCATCAAAAACTGTGTCTGGGTCCTGTGCCATTTTGCAGATTATCCTCCCAATTTCAAAATGGGGAATAAATCCACATAAACAGTTGGAGTCCAAGAAATGATGAACTGACACCAGTAGGATTCTTCAAAAATTGACCTCAATTACATTTTTCATGTGGTCTACATCTATCTGTGAAAATGCATCAAAAGGAACAGAAAATATAAGGCAAGTGTCCCTGGGGAAAAAAAAATTAAAATAAAATCTGTAGAAGTCGCCATTAGAAGGCAAAAGGAATTTACCCTGAAAGTCTGAACTTAATGAGAATAAGGTTTCCCTGGAAGCGAGATTGGAGGATGGTGGTATTTGAGGGAATGGGAGGCCTGCAGTTGGAGATTCTTGGAGATGCAAAGTATGAGACACAGGCTTCAGCATATCCTCCAGGACATTGCACATTATGTGAACTTGAAAAGTCACAGAATGGTTTGTGCCCCCGTTATGAGTGCTGCAGGGTGCATGAAGTGCAGAGGAATCTGTGAAATGCCAAGTTACAACACTTGGCTGGAGATAAAACTATTGTGAACATTCAAACCTATCAGGTCCTTAACCAAGGCTCCATGTCAATAAATCAAAAATGTATAAGTGCCTTTCTGTTTGATTCAATTTTTAAATGATACCTTAGGTCAGTGGTGCGTTTAAAAATTGAAGAATAACAGAAAGGTCATTCAGTCCGCGCTGTTTCTGGGGATTATTTTAGCCTTACATAAAGTATATTTTAACAGTAGTCCTTGTGTAGCCCTGTCAAAATCAGCAATTTGCATTTATGTAATATAGTAAAATATCCCAAGGTTCTTAAAGGACATTTTGCAAATGAAGTTTGACAGAGTCCTGTACAGAGGTTTTAGAACAGGTAACTGAAATAGAATCCCCTATACAGTGTGGAAGCAGGCCATTCAGCCCATCATAACCCTCCAAAAAGCATCCCACACAGATACACCCCATCCCTGTATTTCTTATGGCTAATCCACCCAACCTACACATCCCTAGATGCTATGGACAATTTAGCATGGCCAATTCACCATGGACATCTTTGAATTGTGGGAGGAAACCGGAGTACCCAGAGGAAACCCACATAGATACAGGGAGAATGTGCAAACTCCACATAGACAGTCACCCGAGGCTGGAATCGAACCCGGGTCCCACGAAGCCACCGTGCCACCCTGTTAATAGAAGTGCGAGATTTTAAGGCTGATCTGAAAGGAGGAGAGAAAGATAGGCAGGCAGAGATGTTTAGGGTTGAAACTCCCAAGCTTAGGCTGAAATAGCAGAGGTTGAACCCTGAAGGTCAGAATTGGAGAAGTTCAGGTATTCTGGACAGCTGTAGGATTGAACGAGGTTGCTGACATATAAAGAGATGGACAATTCACACACAGGATGTTTAAAATTACAACCCTGATGGATAAGGAGCCTCTGTAGGTTAATGAACATGGGATGTTGGACAGAAAGGGACTTAACGTGAGATAGAATATAGCAGCTTGGATTTTGGAGTGGTCATTTGCAGTAAATAAAAATGTTTGTACACATTCAAAAATTGATTTTCCATGTCTTTAGCAAATGTCTTCCTCTCATTCATAGAACATAGGACAGTACAGCAGAGTAGAGACCCTTCGACCCTCAATGTTGTGTCAACCTTTTATCCGACTCTAAGATCAAACTAACCTACATACCCTTCATTATACTAACTTCCATGAGCCTATCTAAGAGTGTTTTAAATGTCCCTAATGTATCTGACTCTACTACCACTGCTGGCTGTGCATTCCACACACCCACCATTCTCAGTGTAAAGAACCTACCTCTGACATCTCCCCCAAACCTTCTTCCAATTACCTTAAAATTATGCCCCCTCATGATAGCCATTTCCATCCTGGGAAAAAGTCTCTGGCTATCCACTCTATCTATGCCTCTCAACAGCTTGTACACCTCTATCAAGTCACCCCTCATCCTTCTTTGCTATGATAAGAAAGCCCGAGCTCCCTCAACCTTTCTCCATAAGACATGCCCTCCAGTCCAGGCAGCATCCTGGTAAATCTCCTCTGCACCCACGCTGAAGCTTCCATAACTTTCCTATAATGAGGTGATCAGAACTGAATGCAGTATTCCAAGTGTGGTCTAACCAGGGCTCCATAGAGCTGCAGCATAACCTCATGGCTCTTAAACTCAATTCCCCTGCTAATGAAAGCCAACACACCATATGCCTTCTTAACAACTCTATCAACTTGGGTGGCAACATTGAGGGACCTACAGATATGAAACCTAAGATCTCTCTGTTCCTCCACACTGCCAAAATCCTGCCTTTAACCCTGTATTCTGCATTCAAATTCAACCTTCCAAAGTGAATGACTTCACACTTTTTCAGGTTGAAGCGCAACATGGCATAGTGTCTCTTAGTGATGGCCAAGGTTGCTAAGATACATGCAGAGACCTACTGTGTTTTTCCCTCAAATGAAATGGACAGACCTCTGGACGTGACCCATAGTTGGCCTTTCCGTTGTCCCAATAGGATCCCTTTCCTTCTCATCTGCGCCAGAGAAGAGAGGGCACTCCCTGATCCAGGATAACCTAAGATTTATAACATACCTCAAAATATTCACAACAATTTAATCTGCACGTGAAGGTTTTGACATCAATGTTCTGCCACTCCAAATGTTCTTATCTACACATCTAGGTTTTGTTTTAAAAGGTGGTGTCTCAGTGCAGTAACAGATTAGCACAGCTAATTGCACTCAAGGTGTCTTTTAACAGTCTGAGTATCGGTGCAGAGACAGTCAAAGGGAGGTTCTGATGATCTGTGCTGTTCTCTGTCGTGTGTTTTGATATGAGTTCAGGGATGAGGTACACACAGGCAGCTAAGCAACAGCACGCACACTTCCATTCGGAGCAGCGTTGTCTCAGATCTCACCTTTCAGTGCCCATCCAACCCTGTCTTTGATAAGCATTATTAAAACTGCGATGCCTTCAGAGCGCAACACCGTGCATAATTGTCAAAGTTCATTTCCTGGACTGCAACCAAGGCTGACCTTCTGAGAGAATGGCGGCGAGGCCACATGGGTCCTCAGAGCATCCCAAAGCACTGCTCAGCTGAATCGATCACCTCTGCAGCATGGGGGTAGCATTATTGTGTAGATGAATGCAGGACAGGCTGACTCGAGCACAGCAGGGTCCCACCAGTCGCAAATGACATCCTGGAGATGGTGGGCAGATCTGGGGCAGCCTTCCAGCCTGGTTACAATCGCTTCCCACCCCTTCCGTCGGGCAGAAGATACGAAAGCTGAAACGCAGTACCAACAGGTTCAAAAATGGCTTCTTCCTCACTGTTATCAGACTCAAATGGAGCTCTCAAATTTTAAATTTAATACCGACCTCACTCTTTGTCCATCTTCACTGTCACATTGTATTCTGTCACTCTGTTCGATCACCCTAATGCACTTTATATGGTATGATCTGCTTGTATTGCACACAAAGCCAACCTATTCATAGGTAAATATGACAATAATTAAATCAAATCAAAACAAGCTGGGGGTTTTGGAGGCAGAGCCTTGGTACCATGGCTTTTTGGTTTTAGCTTTCTCACCAGCCATAGTACCCGAATCAGAGAAAAAAGGAATCCAGGACCTCCTCAACTGCACAGCTCTATCAATCCAGCCTTAGCTCCACTCCACTGAGAAGCTTCACTATCCCTGTCGGCAGGTCGTGTGAAAAAACAGATGAAAGGAATAAAGGGGAGAGAGAGTTAGAATTCTGCCGTTCTGTTTAGCTGTTTGCAACTACCATGATGCTCCTGACATGGCCACATGCAGCAGAGTTGGCCCTTATAGGTGCACATTACTGCCGATCCTGGAATTGTACAGAGATAAAAACACTGGACATTACAGTGTTTCAGGCAGCATCCCTGGAGAGAGAGCAAGCTGGAGTTTCGAGTTTAGATAACTCTCCATGGACGCTGCTGACCCGTTGTAATTTCCAGCACTTTTTTTTCTTTTCAGTGCAGTTGGCCCTTACAGTTACCCACAGGAAAAGCCAAGCTGACGAAATCTAATAGCCAAACAGACAACGCTTGGGAACTAAATGGGAAACATACGAGTGAGCTGTCTCCATATGGAGAAACCCAGGAGCTTTATGAGTGCCAGATGGATGCCTTAATGAGTGTGCACAGCCATTGCATCAACAAAGGTGAGTGAACCACTCCAAGGCTGAATGGCTCACTGCAGTTATTTCTCAGAATCAGTCCCTCTCCAGTATGTTCCTGAAGGAAGATGGCATTGTTAGAGATACTTCACAGATTTCAGGTGCAGCGCTGAATTGAGGCCCTGTCTCTTCCGCGGTTGGATGTGACAAATCCCATAGCTCCATTTTGGAAAAGAACGAGGATGTCTGATTGATACCTTTCCCTGATCGCGTGTCGCTCAAACAGATTGGCTGGTCATTTACCGCATTGCTGTCCTGCAGAGTTTGCAGTGTGAAAAAGATAACCACTTACAAAGCCTGATCTTTCTAACAGCTCCCCACCTGTCAGGCCACTTGCATTGAAATCCCACAGCTACCTGGACTAACACAGACATCTATTATAAACCGACTGGCTCCCACAGCTACCTGGACTACACCTCCTCCCACCCTGCCCCCTGTAAAAACGCCATCCCATATTCCCAATTCCTTCGTCTCCGCCGCATCTGTTCCCAGGAGGACCAATTCCAACACCGCACAGCCCAGATGGCCTCCTTCTTCCAGAACCGCAGATTCCCCCCAGACGTGATCGACGATGCCCTCCACCGCATCTCCTCCACTTCCCGCTCCTCCGCCCTTGAGCCCCGCTCCTCCAACCGCCACCAAGACAGAACCCCACTGGTTCTCACCTACCACCCCACCAACCTCCACATACAACGTATCATCCGCCGCCATTTCCGCCACCTCCAAACGGACCCCACCACCAAGGATATATTTCCCTCCCCTCCCCTATCAGCGTTCCGCAAGGACCACTCCCTTCGTGACTCCCTCGTCAGATCCACACCCCCCACCAACCCAACCTCCACTCCCGGCACCTTCCCCTGCAACCACAGGAAATGTAAAACTTGCGCCCACACCTCCACACTCACTTCCGTCCAAGGCCCCAAGGGATCCTTCCATATCCGCCACAAGTTCACCTGTACCTCCACACACATCATCTATTGCATCCGCTGCACCCGATGTGGCCTCCTCTATATTGGTGAGACAGGCCGCTTACTTGCGGAACGCTTCAGAGAACACCTCCGGGCCGCCCGAACCAACCAACCCAATCACCCCGTGGCTCATCACTTTAACTCCCCCTCCCACTCCACCGAGGACATGCAGGTCCTTGGACTCCTCCACCGGCAGAACACAACTACACGACGGCTGGAGGAGGAGCGCCTCATCTTCCGCCTGGGAACCCTCCAACCACAAGGTATGAATTCAGATTTCTCCAGCTTCCTCATTTCCCCTCCCCCCACCTTGTCTCAGTCGGTTCCCTCAACTCAGCACCGCCCTCCTAACCTGCAATCCTCTTCCTGACCTCTCCGCCCCCACCCCACTCCGGCCTATCACCCTCACCTTGACCTCCTTCCACCTATCCCACCTCCATCGCCCCTCCCCCTAGTCCCTCCTCCCTACCTTTTATCTTAGCCTGCTTGGCTCTCTCTCTCTTATTCCTGATGAAGGGCTTATGCTCGAAACGTCGAATTCTCTATTCCTGAGATGCTGCCTGGCCTGCTGTGCTTTGACCAGCAACACATTTGCAGTTGAAATAAATGCAGTTTCACGCAGACTTCCTTTGCTGCCTGCTGTGCTATTGCCTGCTCTGTCTAGTACTGGGATTACCAACACTGCCTTTACTAGTTAACTTGCTCTCATTAACGTTGGCACTGTCCTCAACCTTCTCTTTGAACTGTTTTCAGATTTCCCCACCCGCTGCCAGACCAGCTTGAACCCTCTCGATTCGCTCCAGCAACTCTCCATGCCATGATATTGGCCCCTTTCCAGTTCAGGTGCAATCTGTCCCTCTGGAACATCTAGGTTGAAAATGTGTTGCTGGTTAAAGCACAGCAGGCCAGGCAGCATCCAAGGAATAGGAAATTCGACGTTTTGGGCATAAGCCCTTCATCAGGAATGAGGAGAGTGTGCCAAGCAGGCTAAGATAAAAGGTAGGGAGGTGGGACTTGGGGGAGGGGCGATGGAGATGCGATAGGTGGAAGGAGGTCAAGGTGAGGGTGATAGGCCGGAGTGGGGTGGGGGCGGAGAGGTCAGGAAGAAAATTGCAGGTTAGGAGGGCGGTGCTGAGTTGAGGGAACCGACTGAGACAAGGTGGGGGGAGGGGAAATGAGGAAACTGGAGAAATCTGAGTTCATCCCTTGTGGTTGGAGGGTTCCCAGGCGGAAGATGAGGTGCTCCTCCTCCAGCCGTCGTGTTGTTATGTTCTGCCGGTGGAGGAGTCCAAGGACCTGCATGCCCTCGGTGGAGTGGGAGGGAGAGTTAAAGTGTTGAGCCACGGAGTGGTTGGGTTGGTTTGTCCGGGCGTCCCTGAGGTGTTCTCTGAAGCTTTCCGCAAGTAAGCGGCCTGTCTCACCAATATAGAGGAGGCCACATCGGGTGCAGCGGATGCAATAGATGATGTGTGTGGAGGTACAGGTGAACTTGTGGCGGATATGGAAGGATCCCTTGGGGCCTTGGAGGGAAGTAAGGGGGGAGGTGTGGGCGCAAGTTTTACATTTCCTGCGGTTGCAGGGGAAGGTGCCGGGAGTGGAGGTTGGGTTGGTGGGGGGTGTGGACCTGACGAGGGAGTCACGAAGGGAGTGGTCTT
Source organism: Hemiscyllium ocellatum (assembly GCF_020745735.1). Classification (NCBI taxonomy): domain Eukaryota; kingdom Metazoa; phylum Chordata; class Chondrichthyes; order Orectolobiformes; family Hemiscylliidae; genus Hemiscyllium; species Hemiscyllium ocellatum. Next base: position 108,583,006 of record NC_083407.1, on the reverse strand, counting down.
TGCGGAACGCTGATAGGGGAGGGGAGGGAAATATATCCCTGGTGGTGGGGTCCGTTTGGAGGTGGCGGAAATGACTGCGGATGATACGTTGTATACGGAGGTTGGTGGGGTGGTAGGTGAGAACCAGTGGGGTTCTGTCTTGGTGGTGGTTGGAGGAGCGGGGCTCAAGGGCGGAGGAGCGGGAAGTGGAGGAGATGCGGTGGAGGGCATCGTCGATCACGTTTGGGGGGAATCTGCGGTCCTTGAAGAAGGAGGCCATCTGGGCTGTGCGGTGTTGGAACTGGTCCACCTGGGAGCAGATGCGGCGGAGACGAAGGAATTGGGAATATGGAATGGTGTTTTTACAGGGGGCAGGGTGGGAGGAGGTGTAGTCCAGGTATTCGGTGGGGCAGGAGCAGGCTGAGACAATGGGTCGGCTGGGGCATTCAGGTTTGTGGATTTTGGGCAGGAGGTAGAAGCGGGTGGTGCGGGGTTGTGGGACTATGAGGTTGGAGGCGGTGGATGGGAGGTCCCTCTGGAACATCTACCCTTGAAGAGATCCCAATGATCCAAGCATCTGAATCCCTACCTCCTGCACCAGATCTCAAGCCACGCATTCATCTGCCAAATCCTCCCATTCCTACTTTCGCTAATCTATGGCACCAGAAGTAGATCAGAAATTACTACCATGGAGGTCTTGCCTTTTAACCTCCTGCCTAGTTCCCAATAATCACTGTTCAGGACAACAACCCTTTTCCTACCTGTGTCATTGGAACCACTGTGCACAACAACCTTCCGGCTGCTCATCTCCCTCCCTGAAAAATTTCATACAACGGCTCAGAGATATCCTTGACCCCAGCACTAAGGAGATAACACACCATCCTGGAGTATCGATCGCGGCCATGGAAGTATATCTCTGTGCCCCAACCATTGAAACTCCTGTTACTAATGCTCCTTTGGGCTTTGCTTGACCTATCCCCGTGACCTGTCCTACCTGCCTATCTTCTTTTCCACCTATCCACTCCACCCTCCTCTCTGACTTATCACCTTCATCCCACCTCCATCCACCCATTGTACTCTTTGCTACCTTCCCCCATCCTCCTCCCTGACCTATCACTTTCATCACCTCCACTCACCTATTGTACTCTATGCTACTTTCTCCCCATCCCCACTCTCCTCTCACTTATCTCTCCACCCTTCAGGCTCTCTGCCTGTATTCCTGATGAAAGGCTTTTGCCCGAAATGTCGATTTCACTGCTCCTCGGATGCTGCCTGAACTGCTGTGCTCTTCCAGCACCACTCTAATCTAGACTCTGGTTTCCAGCATCTGCAGTCATTGTTTTTACTCAGCAACAGAGCCAGCCACCGTGCCACAGGCCAGGATTTCCTGAAGCCTCCATGTTGCCCTAAATTAAAAAGGCAAAGTCCCGAAACACACTTATTGTACCCATTCTTATTTACCTCATGCTGTCCAACTGCTCAAAAGAAGCAAAACTTCCAAAATTACAAGAACTGATCACCAAACCTGCTTATCTGGTTATTGACCATCTTGCTGTTTGTTGTGTGCTATTTTTTGTAGCTGTGTTTCTACATTCTAGTTCAGCTTCACTTCCAAAATACTTTTATTGTGGCTGAGAGATTCTGAAGTTGTGAAAACTCCACAGAACGGCATGTCTTTCTTAATTCAGATGAAACAAATCACATCCTTCCTCGTCAGTTAGCCATTCCTGACGATGTTCTATGTTGAGATTGTTGCGTTAGGTATCAACAGATTTAGCTCCGAAATGTGGCTGGACATCATTTTGGATTCTCCATTAAGTCCCACTTTGGAGTTCTTGAAAATATGCAAATGAACTTGAATCCGGCGAAAAATCCAAAGCTTATCTCTCAGCTTGTAGTGACCCTTTCCACGGCTAGAGTCTCCCTTCTCCTCATTGCCATCTATATTGCTCGGCTGATGCAGTGGGATATTATTGGGGATGAGAAATGGTAGAGAAGAGGTGTTGGGAGGGGTGAGGTTTAAGACCAAGAGAGTAAATAACAAGTTTTGGCACTGAGGAGTTGAAAGAAAAATGAATAAGTAACCCATTGGTGTTGAGGTGAAATTGGAAAGAGGGGGGAGTAGCTGTAAAATAGGCTGGGTCTAGGTTATCACTCAAACTTAACCCTTTGGTATTGTTCTGTGTGCCTCTGTAGCTTCAGGACTGGAGGACAAGATGCCATTGAGCATATATACTTCACAATGATAGGCTGGTTTCTAACAGCCCTCTAGTGAACAGGCCGCTCATTCAGTAAGAGCATATTAAACAGTTTTTGAATAGAACAGCTGGTGGATTAACATTCACAAGGATCAAAAAGGGATCATCATTATAACACATTTATATTATGCTAAGTGCTAATCGCATACATAGGCTGTGCAATTAGACATATTAATGGAAATGGGCCCTCAGTGTTGCAGTCAGTAGGTGTTTCCAGTCATGTAATGATTGTGAGCTATCTGTCCTTTTATTTTTAAAAAAAGCCTTTTTCTGGAGAAGCTGTCATTTCATCTTGACATACTTCTGTTGAAACCTTGTCTGTTGTTCTGCAATGGGGCTGCTTAACCTGCACGTTGTCTCTGAGAGCTGCTTCTGATGCTGTGGACTGGTGCAGTCACAATGTGGGTTGGCGTGGACGGAGGCTAGTTTGACCAGATCTTTCCAGAACACCGGTACACCACTTCAGGGCCGACCTGCCAACAATCCAGCTGCAACCTCTCCTTCTAGCATCTGCTCCAACTTTATCTCACCCTCTAGTTTGCACATGCTCTCCATGTCTACGTGGGTTTCCTCTGGGCGCTCCGGTTTCCTCCCACAGTCCGAATATGCGCAGGTTAGGTGGACTTTCCATGGGAAATATGGGGTTACAGGGATAGGGTAGAGGGCTGGGTCTGGGTAAAATGCTCGTCAGAGGGTTATTGCAGACTCGATGGGATGAATGGATCTGGACAGTAGGGATCATACGTTTCTATGCCTCTGTTAGGAGCCATATCCAGATACTTGACTTACATTCAGTGCATGGTCATCTCTGAGAGTGAAGACCATGGGTTTAGGTTCCACCCCAGAGACATGACATTAAACCCTAGCCAACAACTCCAAAGGTGCAATGATGGTCAGTTGGAGAGGCTCCATTTTCAATTCATGGGGTGTTAAACAAAGGCTTTCTATCTCAATTGTTCCTTTTGAAGAAGAGCCCCGGATTGTCAAGTTACTCCACACAGCTCTCCACTCTGGCTTCAGGACTCAGTCTCAGTGTCCCCCCCATCAAGTCCAGAATGCCCTGTCAAGTGCTTTGGTGACTTGGACTGTTGCCGTGGAACATTTTTCTCTTAGATTCTCACAAGTCTTTGGATTTTTCTTTGTCATAAAATGATGGAAGCAGATTGAGTATTTTTACAAGTGGAGGCAAACAGGTTCTTGATAAACAAGGAGGAGGTGATGAAAGGTGATCAGGGATAAGCAAAAATTGGGAGCAGTGATCTCATGAATGTCAAGAACAGACTTGTTGGGTCAATTGGCCTAATTCAGCTCCTATTTCACATTTTCATATCTAGCAGCCATAACTGTGGCTTGTCATTTCAAATGGGGCTTTGGCTCTTTAGATCGCAGCATGGTGGAGTAATATTTTAGATTTTCTTTGTTGCCCCAAGATCTGTTGGGTTCATTTGGACTTTGGAATGATGGTGTCAACTGCCCACTGCACACCACTCCCCACTTCCACTTCCATCTACGAAGGTATGCATTATTATGATGCAAAAGGAGGCCATTTTACCCATCATACCTGCACTGACCCACGGTGCATTTGAACCTATTGCCAATTGCGTGCCCTTCCCCCCTAACTCTGCACATTGTTCCTCTTTAAGTAATCATCTGGTGCCCTCTTGAATAGAACCTGCCCCACCACATTTCTAGGCTGTACATTCCGGGCATACTGTGTGAAAACATTTTATTGTTTATGTAATGTCCAAATCTGCTAAATATTCAAATCCTTCTCTCAAGTTTCCTCAAACCTGCTGTTGAATACTTTATCCAGCAATTGCTCCATTTTAACATTCTCATCCCTGAGGTTTCTGCATTTGTCTGATTCTGTCCTCTCCTATGTTCCCCCCATTCTCCCTCTATTGTCATTAAGTGACCATACTCTCAGCCACCTCAACCCTAAGCTCTGGAGTACCTTTTATAAACCTCTCGTGCTCTCTCTGTCTTTGTGACAAACGATCAGACCATATTGCCTCGAGCAAACTATCCCTGACATCTTCTCATGTGGCACGGTGTCAAGTTTTTGTTTGATAATTGCCGTGACAAGTTGCGCAGTTACGCTCAATAAATTTAATGGAATGCTGTAAAAATCCCAACTGGTTCATTACTGTCCTTCGGGGTCTGTAATCTGCCTGTCTGACCCCTGCTCTGACACGATACTCGAGTTTTACTCATCTCAGCACAATTTGAGATGGGCAAAAAAACTGCAGCCTTACTCATCTGAGGAGATTAATACAAATACAATGACAGGATTAAAAGCTCTATTAATCTGCCTCAAAATGCACACCTCCAAGATGGAAAGGCTGTGATTATAAACATTGTTCATTGTCACTAGAACATTGAAAGTAAGCAGAAGTATTTCACAATGTCACAAAGCTTAAAGAGATGCCACAACAGTTGAGTAGCATTTCTGTACTTAGAAGCATCACGTATGAGTTAAAAGACATCGCTGCGGTTCTCTCTGACTGCACCAATGACATGAAACCTCCAGGCAATAGTTCAAGGAATTACACAAAGCACGATGCGTGCCTTGGGACGCAGCTGCCTAGATAAAACAAAGTAATCCAACTGTGAACCCAATCTAACTCACAGGCCTCACCAGAAATCTGGTAAATAGTCAGCGAGCAGAGGATTCGTTGTGTGGAGCTCCGTCAGCAATCAAGGCAGTCTCAGGGACCCTTTGCGAACATTCAAGACATTCCTAGGAGCCTCCCAGATATTTTGAGGCCCACCCCACACTTGCAAATACAGAGATTTCTGGAGGTCCTCAGAATAAAGGTATAGGGGCGGACTGGCTCTGCCAAGGAAATGTGTATCGCATTCTTTAAAATCCTTACAGGGAAGTGCTGCAGAACTATCACACACACACACCCTGAGACATCCTGCAGCTTTTCCCTACAGTCAATGCATCCCCCATCTGTGAGAGTGAAAATATCTTGAATCTCTTTGAAAGGGCTGTGCTGTGTTGTGCTTGAACTCACTCAGAATCATGCCCCTGTTAACAATGAATTAATTACGAGAATTATCACGAACTTCCTCCAGGCTCTTTTCCCTGTCTAGTTGTTTTGATGTTTCATTATTTCTGTCTAAACGATGAAATGAATGAGCGGGGAGAATGTGCTAGGCCCAACGGCATTAGGGAGTTGAATTAACATGAGCTGACGCAGTCATTAACTCAGGATGTTTCACGCTGTCCTGTCACTTTTACTGTCCATTGTAATTTGCCTCCCTCACACTGCTGGGCTCTGTAATTTCTAATGTCTTCATGATAATTCCTTCTCGTCAGTCTCTTTTTGTCAACGCACAAGTGCCCCCTTTGAGAAGAGAACGGCTGATCACGTCACAACTGGTGATCCAACACGGCAAACCCATCATTTTGAATTAGCGGCCCAAGCTGGGCATATGGTTTGATCACATGACAGGCCACTGCCATGTACTTCCAGGCTTACTGCTTTTGGTCACCTGACCCACCCATTGTCACCTGACCCACCCATTGTCACCTGACCCACCCATTGTCACAGGTTGTCAGCCTTCTGGTAATGGAGGGAGTGCAACAAATGATTGTCAGATTGATTTCTGGAATGGCAGCACTGACACATGAAGAGAGATTGGATTGGGGAGTTCCATAATTCACTAGAGTTTAGCAGAACGAGGGGAAATCTCATAGAAACATGTAAAATTCCAGTCGGACTCAACTGGGTGTTCCCAGTGAGGAAGGAGTCCAGAAACAGGGATCACAATCTAAAGGTATGGGGGTAGGTCATTTAGGACTGAGATGAGGAGAAATCTCTTCACCCAGAGATTGGTGAGTATGTGGAATTCTCTGCTACAGAAGATGGTTGAGGCCAAAGCATTGAATTTTTTTTTAAGAAGGATTGGGTACAGGTCTTGGGGCCAGAGGAATCAAAGTGTATGAGCAGGAAGAGGGAGCAGGGGATTGAATTGGATGATCAGCCACGATCATACTGAATGAGACAGCAGGCTCAAAGGGCTGAATGGCCCACTCCTGCTCCTGTTTTCTATGTTTCTATGTTCCCTACACGAATTGGACAGTGAACAAGCTCCATTTGCCAATTGGCTGACTGCCTGCCAGACAGACTTTGTTCCCAGGCCTGATTTTTTTTTAATAACTGAGCAACATGAATGCTCAGAGAAAATGCTTAAAACAAAAGCGCATTTTTAATGTCCCTTTACTTTAATGCCTTTTTGTTTGCTCATGGCTGTATCTTTGGAGACCGCTCTTTTATTCCTGGCGACTTCCGGGCAATCCTGAAGTGCTGGCAACTTCCATATGACCATTAAACATAGGGGCAGAATGAGATCGTTCGGCCCATCGAGTCTGTTCTGCCATTTGATCACAGTCGATAGCATCACCCAGTAGCTGCAACTCGACTGCATCTCTATTTCAGAGATGAGAGACCAATGACCAAAGCTGCAGCTGACAATTTATTTGTAGTTTTGTTGTACATCAGAAGGATTTTGATAACACTCATGATGAAAGGCTCCTGATAAAGTTGAAAGCTTTGGGAAGCGGGGAGTAGAGTGGATGTGAAGTCACCTAAAATGACACGGAATGGAACACGACTGGGCAGTTGCTCTGCCTGGCTGGGCTCAATGCCCTTGGTCACGGCAGGAGTCTGCTCTTGGATCCCTGTCCCTTATTGCTTACACATACCGCCTGGAGTCCCAAACAGAATGCGAGACTGTTCGAACGTGACACAGCCATTTGGGAACAGAGAGCTGCTGGCATGAATTGGCAGAGGGGTTCGAATCATTACGGAAACTGGCAGACAAATGGCAGATAAGATTAACTTTGGAAAGAAATGTCCACATGGAGTGAAGCAACAAAGGCTAGAGAAAAAAGCAGAATAAAATGAATGCAAGATGACTCAGAGTGTAATACAATCCTGAATAAACTCCAATAAAAGAACTTCACGAGCTGTAAAATGCTTTGTGGTGGCTTGAGATTGTAATAGCTGTTCTATAAATACAAGCTCGTTCTCTCTTCTTTGTCGAGCCTCCTCATTAAATGAACTGCTCTCAGTCACTGTTCAGTTATAGTTATGAACAAGTACTCGCTGGATCAATGAGCCCCTTGCAGATTATGGCGGTTAAATGGCTTGTTAGTTTGAAAACAGTTAACGAATCAGTGGAGCAGAGGCACACATTGTGATTAACTCCCGTTTTTTTTTCATTGCTTGCTAATAAAATCACATTCTCAGAGATCAGATTTGTGCTGACACCATGCGCATGCAGCTCAGTCTGCTACTTAAGTGAAGAGATAGAACTATTTTAATGAAAAGGCAATTTGAGAAGTTGCCAAAAAAAAAGACACATTTAGTTGAAGCTTTCGGTTTGTGACCATCAAGATGTTTTGCAAGAATTATGGATGAAAAGAAAAGACACCATCTGTACAGGTTGGTAAATTAGAAAATGCAGGAGTTAGTGTGGTCATGCCATACTGAGGAAGTGCTGCATTCTCAGAGGTGCTACCTTTTGATTGAGATATTAAATGCACACCATTCCAGGGTACACATAGTAGATCTCAAGGTCCCATTCAGAGAAAAGAAGGGATATTCTTCTTAGCACTTTGGTTTATATTTCTCTTTCAAGAGACACCACTAAAGAAAATCAGTTTGCCAGTTATTATCACATTGATGTTGGTCGGATTTCTCCCTGGGTGACTACACATTGTAAGGACTTCACTGGCTCTGAACTGATTTGGAACATCCTGATATCACTTCCTGATTCCCCAACGCCTGTCTACCATCTACAAAGTACAAGTCAGGAGGGTGATGGAATACCCCCAGTTGCCTGGATGAATGCAGCTCCAACAACATTCAAGGAGCATAACACCATCCAGGGAAAAGCAGCTCGCTTAATTGGCACCATTTTTCACAAGCATCCACTCCCTCCATCACCAATGCTCAGCAGCAGCAGTGTGCATATATGCAAGATGCTTTGCTGTAATTCACCAAAAGTCCTTAGACAGCACCTTCCACAACCACTTCCATATGGAAGGATAAAGGCAGCAGGATACACAGGGAACACCACCACCTGCAAGTTCACCTCCAAACCACTCACTATCCTGACTTGGAAATATATCACCATTCCTTCACTGTCGCTGGGTCAAAATCCTGGAATTCCCTCCCTAATGGCATTGAGAGCAGGTGGACGTAGCGGTTCAAGAAGGCAGCTCTCCACCACCTTCTCAAGGGCAATCTCAAGCCAAGTCAGCAATACTGATGCCCCACAAATGAGTATTTAAAAAACGTGGTATATAGGAGTGCAAGACTTTTTACTAAGCCGGGTTATCTTTAATTGTCTCCACAAAATGGGTAGTCTAACCCTAGGCCTAACCATACCCCTTAACCATAAATGGAGTGTTCTCTTCTCCTTCCTATATTTCGGAAAAACTTGTGAATGCTGACTTTTAATTTCTTTATTTTGCTAATTTATTGCTATGATTTTGTAATGTTGGACATTTTGTTTCTTTACTTCCCTCAATTTTCTTCTCATAAGAATTTGTACGGAAGAATCTGTGCATTCGTACCCAAGGTGGCACCACAAATGGGGACTTGTCAACTTTTCACTCTACTCGTGTGAGTACATGTGACAATGAAGCTAATCCAATTTACAACAGTTTACAACCAGAATAGAAATGATCTATTCCCTGTCAATTGAGTCTCAAGATGTCACTGCTGTAAATCACTGGATTGCTTTAACGCGCATAATTTCTGTTGTGTAACTACCCTCCGCTCAGTGAATTTTGCTGGAGAAGTGACCTTGTCTTTATCAGACTAGGATTCTCTAGGCTTGCTCATGACTTGTGTTTACTAGAGTTTGTCGAGACATAGAGTGTGGTGCTGGAAAGGCAGCATCTGAGGAGTCGGAGTAACGCCGTTTCGGGCATAAGCCCTTCATCAAAAATGAGGCTCATTCCTGATGAAGGGCTCTTGCCCAAAACATTGATTCCCCTGCTCCTCAGATGCTGCCTGACCTGCTGTGCTTTTCCAGCACCATACTCTTTGACTCTGATCTCCAGCATCTGCAGTCCTCACTTTCCCCCTGTGGTTTGTAGAGACTCTCTCTAACTAGACTGTGTATTCCTTTGTTGCAGTAAAATAGAGCCATGTTGTGCATTCTATCGGAAATGTCACCAACAAGATACCACCACCGCTCATGCCCCGCGCTCATTAAAAATAAAGGTAACAAGAAACAGAGTGGGTTCCTGCTCCTGCTCTCATGTTTGTGTGCGTGGACCTCAGGAGAGCACAGGCCCGGTAGGTGAAGATGGTGGCATCGTAGTAATGTGACTGGACCAGTAACTCCAAAGCTCAGCCTGAGGCTGTGTGGACACGGGTTCAAATCCCACCACAGCTGCTGATGAAACTTATGCTCAATTCAGAAAGTGGGAATGATGAAACTGTGGAGCTATCATTGGTTGTTGGCAAAAAGCCATCTGGTCCACGAATGGAAATCTGATGTTCTGACCTGGTCAGGCCCACCTGCGACTATGGACCCTCAGCAACGTGACTGACCCTGTGAATCACTCCGTTCAAGAACAATTCAGGATAGACAAAAAACACTGGCCTTGCCAGTGACACCTACATCCAAGGAAAGGGTAAAAGGTCAGCAATGATGCCTCCATTGCACAAACAGTTTCCTGGTCAACAGTATTTGTACTCACACGTGGAGAGTACTTGTTATCATTAGATGCACCCACAGAAAGGTATGGTGGAAGCAAATCCAGTAGCAATTTTCAGGAGAATAAACATTTAGATAGAAAAAAGAGATGGTTTATGGAGAAGGGGAGTGCAACTCATAGAATCTGTAGTCTGAAAGCAGACTATTGGGCCCATCAAGTCCACATCGTCCCTCTAAAGAGTGTCCTACTCAGACCCACACCCCTACCCTTTAACCCTGCCTTTTCCATGAACCTGCACATCCCTGAACAGAATGGATACCTTAGTCCACCCAGCTTGCACATTTCTGGACTGCAAGAGGAAGCTGGAGCACCCGGAGGAAACCCACGCAGACACGGAGAGAATGTGTAAGCTCCACACAGACAGTCGCCCGGGGCTGGAATCGGACCCAGGTCCCTGGAGCTGTGAGGTGGTGGTGGTAACTCGCTGTAGAGCTCTGTCAGAAAGCTGACTCAAGTACATAGAGAAAATGGGCACCATCTGTGCTATGTTGCTGCATGTGAAGACATGAAGCTCAAGAGATTCTGCATCACCATTTCACAGGACGGCCTACAACCTTGAACAGCTCAAGCTCGGCTGCGACAGAAACGTTATCTCACTGAGCTCAGCTCACATGCAGCCAGCAAAAAAACAAAATAAGCGCCTGAGCATCTGAACGGGTTTTATGTCAGAAAGGTAATAGCTTCACTGACAGCAGACTGATTAACTGTTGCACATTAAGATGTTTAAACAGCAATCTGTTGTCCGTGAACTGAAAGACTCACTTACAGAGACAGAAAGTCCCCACAACATGAAGTCTCTTGCTAAAATCCATAGTTTTAAAGAATGCAAGAATACAACCTGTCTATTTTATTATTTTTTTTAGGTACCAATGTTTTTCAATAATTGACTCATCTGCTTGTAATATGACAAGCCAAGAGTATAATTTGCTTCACATTTTGAAGGAGAGTGTCACAACAGTCCACTGAATGCTGACAGACTGAAGGCACCGCTATAAGACCCACATAGCTGGAAATCCCCATCATCATACACACTCATTTGTGCAGCTTTTACCCAGTGTGAAAGCAACTGGCACTGCAGTGATTACGTCTGGCCTGCTGTACCTTTACACCATCAGCATCTCCAGTCAGTTACAGCACAGATGGGTTATCATTCAGATTCCCTTGCTCTGACAGAGCTAGTGCCTTATCTGCCCTTTCCCCCTTTTGGCCATTTGGAAAGAGCTAGCCACTTAGTCGCAGCCCCCAGAAACACTCTGCAGTTGAATTCTTGAACCTTGGTCTCTCCATGATGCCGCATTCAGTCCAGGAGAGAGATTGCGATGTTTGTCTTTTTAACTTTCTTTTCTGACCTATGGTTAGACTGCGTGTAGCTACAATGAACCTTTTTTTTTCTTCATTTCTCTATTCTGTAACTTCAGATTGTAACTAGGCACCTGTATTCTGTACCTAAGATGGCACCCTGTGTTGGTGACCCTGTTACAATGTAACTAACCAGTGGCTGAAGAAGCTGTATCTAGATATCTTTGTACCTAAGATAACATTGCAAGTGGCGACTTTTAAACTTTTCACTTATTCATTTGAGTACATGTGATAAATAAGCTAATTTTATTCAATTCAATTCGGCACAAGATGGCCACCTTTGTTCAGGCCAAAACTGGCCAGGGGTCATGAAAGATGTGGTGAAAAACTTTATTGTAATGCATTTTTAAAATTCAGGATATTTTGTTCTCCATATTATAAATTTCTTGATGGCCCACCTACAAATCAAACATATCAGAACTTTAATGGTGGTAGTTTAATGCTTGCAGGTAGTCTCACCAATGTAAATTATTTCACTTTTTACGTACAAAATAAGTCATTTTACTATGCAGAGGTGACTAGTTAGCTCACTTTTTAATTTGATTTATTATTGTGACATGTACCGAGGTACAGTGAAAAATTTTGTTTTGCATGCAGTACGGGCAGATCAAAGTGCATGAGGGGAACAGAGCAAAGAATGCAATGTGACGGCTGCAGTGGAGGTTCACAAAGAGTGAGATCAACATTAAATTTAAAATTTGAGAGGTTCATTCAGCAGTCTAACTAACAGCGGGGAAGAAGCTGTTCTGGTATCTGTCAGTACGTGTGTTTAAGCTTTTGTGTCTTCTGTCTGACAGAAGAGGTTGGAAGAGATTTTAATAGGGCTGAAATGGGGCTTTGATGATGCTGGCTGCCTTCCTGAGGCAGTGGGAAGTGTAGATGGAGTCAATGGATGGAAGGTTGGCTTGCGTGATGGGCTGGGTTGTGTTCACAACTCTCTGTAGTTTCTTCCAGTCCTTAGTGAGCAGTTGCTGTACCTAGCCATCTTGCATCCAGTTAGAATGCTTTCTATAGTGCATCTGTAAAAATTGGTACAATTCTTTTTGGACATGTCAAACTTCCTTAGCCTGCTGAGGAAGAGGAAGTGCTGTTGTGCCTTTTTGACTGTTGCTTCAATATGGGTGGACCAGGACAGATTGTTGGTGATCATCACTCCTGGTAACTCAATGCTCTTGATCATCTCTACCTCAGCACCATTAATGTAGGCAGAGCGTACCCTCCCCCTTGCTTCCTGAAATCAATGAACAATTAGGTTGACTGGATGGCTGGATTGCAATGCAGAGTAGCTCCAAGAGTGTGGGCTCAATCCCATGAAGAACTCTTTATCCAAACTTGTCCCCTGACCTGAGGGTGACCCTCAGGTTAAATCACTGGGAGAAAAGCAAACTATTAGCATGGAAAATGTGCAAAGTGCCAGGTTACTGAGTTGCTGAATGACAGCTACAGCAATTAGGTAGATGCTGCACATATGAAATTCCATATGGCAGGTGTAATAGAAGAGAACAACTTTGTCTTTAAAATGAATACACAATTATTAAAAAAAAAACAATGTGGGCAAAAGGTAAAATAGCCTCGAAGAGCAGACAAGGAGGAAATTCAAGTTTTTCTTTGGATTAGTAAGGTACAAGTAAGAATCTGCCATGGATCCATGCTGCAATCACCTTTACTGTGTACTGCTATAAATAATTTAAACATCGGCACGAGGAGAATGATAATGAAGCTATTGATGTTACAAACTCTGAGGAGGAAGCTGCAAAATCAAGATAGATCACTGGAATAGATAGGTCCATGCCGGTTCCAATTTAGACAGTAAAATGTGAAGTCATACATTTTGGTGACAGAGAATAATAGAAGGAATGATGACTTACGCAGTCAGATCATTCACATTCTCTTCAGATTGCCCCGGAGAGTCATCTGGATTATGTATTCAGCGTTTGGAAACTTGGGGGCTGAAACAAATAATTTTCTGACTAAGGCAAGTAGAATTCGGAGGCTGCGGACCGTTTAGGTTCAGCCCGCACCAGACAGTGTTGGAATTGAAGGCAGGTGAATGTACAGAGTTTGGGCTGAATTTGAAGACTTCACTCTTCCCAATATCTAACAGGCGGAAATGGCCACTTGCTCGAGGCTGGACGCCAGGCACGTATTGTGACAATGCAGAAGCAATGGGGTCTGAGATCGATCATGGAGCTGGGCATTATTAGTGAGTTGAAGCCAATCCCATGCCAACATATCACTTCAGAATTAGAAGCATCTAGATGAAGAGTGGGGATATGGGGAAAAGTTACATTTTTGAGGAACTCGAGCCAAATCTGTCAATAGAATCTATTGCTAGAGATCTGACTATGATTGGTTAAGTATGAGTAAAATCAAGTCAGTGTAGTTCTTCCAAGCTGGACAATAGAGGATGGGTTTTGGAGGAGAATTTTAAGAGCTAAAGTGGTTGAAGAAAAGGACTGATGGATGATAACATTTGAGACTACAATTAGCACTGGGTAGATGGTAGGGGAGAAAACCGATTGGAGATTGAAATGAGGAGTTGCAGGAAAGATGGGCACAGATTTGGAAAGAACCAACATATTCAAGGCCATGGAAGAGAACAGGCAGTTTGGAGATATGGAGGCAATTTGCAAAGACAGATGAGCTTTGTAGCAGAGACTGTATCCAAGCAAAAGGAAAAGGAATCACAAAGAGTTACAGAAATCACCAATGACACTAAACTCTGGCTTGACCCCAACTATTATGATGGAAGGACTCACCAGCCTTGCTGCATAGTGCTGGGCCCATTCCCTTTGCAAACCTCTGAAGATTCCCAGATCCCAGAATGTTCCCAGCAAACAACGAAGGACTTTCCTACAGTTTTTGGATTCCCAACAGACATATTGTAATCACATTAAAACTCAATGATCAAAGCATTCCTCCCAAATACACTTGACTGAAGCATTAAAATTCACGGTATTAATAGACATTAAATGTAGACATGAAGAAGATTCATACTTATATAAATAAGTATGTGAAGGATAATTCTGATTTACCAAGGGCATTTTTCACATCCTCAGAGAGCAGGGTGATGACAAGCTCACTAGTTCAAATGAAGTTAACAAAGTCATAAATTGAAAGAGTCTATTTAGCTCATTGTGATTGAGTCAACTCTTCTGCAGACCTAACTAATTCATCTCACTCTCCTGCTCTTTGCCTATAGCTGTGTAAATGTTTCTCTTCATTTATGTATCCTATTTCTTTTGAACATTGCTCTTGAATTCCCTTCCAACATTCTTTCAAGCTGCGGGAGGTGGTAAAAACAGAGGAGAGTGCTCTCGTAATTGTGCAGGGGAAGATTGCTGAATGCTTTTGAACCGTGTAGGAATTAAGGGCTATGGTGAGTGGGCAGGTAAGTGGAGTTAGGTCCATGGAAAAGATCAGCCATGATTTTATAGAATGGCGGAACAGGCTAGAGGGGCCAGATGGCCTACTCCTGCTCCCAGTTCTTTAGCTTTTGTGGTAGCCTCACAGTAATGGCACTCTGGTATGTTTGCGGTTTTCTGTATGTAATCCTGTGTAATGTATACAACAGAGAGTTAGGTTTGGGTCAAGACAGGTATTAACAGGTTTGTATGTACATAAATATTACAGCTCAGACTTAGAGGTACAGTCTGAATGATATGCTTACTTAGATCTCTATTGCATTACCAATGTATTTGTGACCACCAGTGGGATTCCACCACCAGATGCATTATCCCCTCCCCTTCCGTTGACAGAGACCATTCTCTCTAGGACACTCCTCCTCCATTCCCAACATCTCGTCACAATCCCACAGCAGCTTCCTGTGTAATTACAGAGGGCGTAAAAACCTTTCCATTTACCTTCTCCCTCCTCACCCTCTAAGGCCCCAGACACACCTACCAGGTGAAGCAGTGCTTTACCTGCACTTCACTCCATCTACCCTACTGTATACACAGCTCACAATGTGGTCTCCTCTACACTGGGGAGACAAACCACAAACTGGGCACCACTTTGCAGAACATCTGTCTGTAAAAATGACCCTGAGCTTCCAGTTTCCTGCCCCCTCAACACACCGCCATGTTCCCAACGTTTCTGTCCCAGGCCTGCTGCAGGGTTCCAGCGCGTCTCAGCACGAGCTCAAAGAACATCATTTCATTTTCTGCCTGGAGACCCTACAGCCTCTAGGCCTCAACATCGAGTTCAATAACTTTACGGGCTGATTCCATCCTTCCATGTTGTTGTTACCCTCCCCCCACCCCCACCCCCGGTCCTGTCATAACATGGGTTGCTTTTACCATACTCACCCATTCCCATGCACATCTAACCCATTCTGATATTAAACAGGTTGCATTCAGTCAGCACAACCAGGCCAATTTCTCACTCTTAGCTCTTCATTATCACTTATTCAGCTTTTCCTCTGTGCTGGCCTGTTATCCATAGTCTCCTTGTTTCTGGGTTCTGTCTCCCACCTATACATTCATCTCTCCCCCTACATGAGCCCCCCACCCCGATAAAGAACTCCAGCTACGTCTTCATCATAAATATCACTTATTTCCAGCTACTATCAGTTCTGATGGACAGTCACTAGACTCAAAAGGTTAAAACAACTGGGAGAAAATGAGGACTGCAGATGCTTGACAAGTGTGGCGCTGGAAAAGCACAGGCAGCATCCGAGGAGCAGGAGAGTTGATGTTTCGGGCAAAAGCCCTTTGTCAGGAATGGGGTAAGAGGAAGGGGGATGATAGATAAATAAGAGGCTTGGGGTGGGGTTGAGGTAGCTGGGAAGGCGCTAGATAGATGCAGGTAGGGAGCAAGGGTGATACGTCAGAGGGGAGGGTGGAGCGGATAAGTGGGAAAGAAGATGGACAGGTCAAGAGGGCGGTGCCGGGTTGGAGAGATGGATCTGGGATGTGATGAGGGGAGAGGTGCTGGGGAAACTAGTGAAGTCGATGTTGATGCCATGTGGTTGAAGGGTTCCAAGGTGGAAGATGAGATGTTCTTCCTCCAGGCGTCAAGTGGCTAGGATTTAGTAGTGATGGAAGGTCTGCTTTCTTCCCACAGATACTGTCAGACCTACGGAGTTTCCCCAGAACGTTTTGTTTTTGTTGAACACATTATTCAGGTGGCTAATAGTAGACTGACTAGCAGATTATCTCACTGCTCAATGTACTCAGTGTACGATTGAAGTAAACAGTTAGAAAGTCAGGTGGAGAACGCATGTCATGATGCTATCGCCCTGCTTTGAAGGTGCGGTATCTTTCAGAAATCAATACAATAATTCAACAGACTAATAATCCAGATGCCCACGCTGATGCTGTAGGGGCATGAGTTCAAATTCCTTCATGGCAGCTGGCAGAATTTAAATGCAATTAATTCATCTGGACTCTACAGATAATCTCAAAGACAGACAACTGTTGTTTGTGGCTCAATGGTTAGTATGACTCCCTCACAGCTCCAGGGACCTGGTTCAATTCCCGCGTCGGGAGACTGTCTGTGTGGAGTTTGCACATTCTCCCCGTGTCTGTGTGGGTTTCTGCGGGTGCTCCGGTTTCCTCCCATAGTCCAAAGATGTGCAGGTGAGCTGGATTGGCCATGCTAAAATGTCCTGTAGAGTCCAGGGATGTGAAGGCTAGGCTGGGTTAGCCACAGGACATGCAGGGTTGCAGGGATAGGGTGTGGGGGTTGGGTCTGAGTAGGATGTTGTTTGGGGGAGTCAGTGTGGACTCAATGGGCCAAATGGCCTCTACCACACAGTAGGGATTCTATTATTGTTGCACCTGATTCATTACAGCTCTTTAGGAAGGGACATCTGCTGTCCTTACCTGGTCTGGACTCCAGGTGACTCCAGGTGAACGGTGATGTGGCTGAATCATAACTGCCCTCTGAAATGGCTGAGCAAACTCCTACATTCAAGAACAATTAGGGAAGGAGCACCAAATGCTGGTCTCACCAGCGACACCCACATTGCTAGAATAAGCAAGCATGGCTGGAAATTCGTCTTCAAGATGGAAGGGATGGAGTGGAGTAAGACCAGACTTATCAGGTTCAGCTTTACTCGGGGTGAGGTTGGGAATACAGTCTACTATTAGCCACCTGAATAATGTGTTCAACAAAAACTAAACTTTCTAGGGCATTGGTTGTGGATAGGTAAAGGGAAATTCCACGGACCTTACTGCCGTTCCAGATTTCAGCATGGTTTAGTATTAATCTCACTTACTGTTGAGCCCATGGAATGGAGAGCGAGTCACTGACATGGCTGAGAAATTGATTGTGTGATCGGCGACAGAGAGTAGGGAAAATGAGTAGGTACTCAAGTTAGAAGGTGTCCCACAAAGGTCTGTGTGAAGGCTTCAATTTTTAAATGATTTTATTAACAGCTTGGATAACTGCACGGAAAGTCATCATTGCTGATGACACAAAGCTAGTTGGCATTCTATCATAGAATCATAGAATCCTTTCAGTGTAAAAGCAGGCCATTTGTCCCATCGAGTCCATACAAACCCACCCAGACCCATCCTCCTCCACTCTACCCCTGTAACCCTGCATTTCTCATGGCTAACCCTCCTCGCCTGCACATTTCTGGACCCTGTGGGCAATCCAGCTTACCTAATCTGTCCAGCACATAAAATTACAAAGGCATATTGATCAACGAAGTGAATGGACAAAACCCTGGCAAACGATGTTCAGTGTAAGGAATTGTGGGGTTATCCATTTTGGACCAGTAAAGGATAGATCAAGGTACTTTCCAGATGTTATGAAGTGACCCAAAAAGATCTTGGGGCTCAGATTTATAGATAGGGTCATCGAGACGTACAGCACATAAACAGATCCAACTCGTCCATGCCAACCAGATATCCTAAATTAATCTAGTCCCATTTGCCAACACCCGGCCCATATCCCTCCAAACCCTTCCTACTCATATACCATCCAGATGCCTTTTAAATGCTGCAGCCTTTGTACCAGCCTCCACCACTTCCTCTGGCAGCTCATTCCACATCTTTAAAATGTCATGAATAGGTGCAGAAAATAATCAAGAATGCTGGCCTTTATATTTGCAGGACTGGAAACAAGGCCACAGAAGTGACTCTGCAGCTATACAAAACCCTAATAAGGCCCCACTTTGGAGTATAGTGAGCAGATCTGGGCACCACACCTTTGGAAGGGCAGATTGGCCTTGCAAGGCGTACTATGTATGTTTATTAGAGTGATACCTATACTCTAAGGATCAAATTATGAGGAGAGGTTATACAAGTTATGCCTGTTTTAAGACTAGAAGACCATAAGACATAGGAGCAGAAATTAGGCCATTCAGCCCATTGAGTCTGCTCTGCCATTCAATCATGGTTGATAAGTTTCTCAAGCCCATCCTCCACTTTCTCCCCATGATCTTTAATCCCCTTGAATTCAAGAACTTTTCTATCTCAGTTTTAAATATACTCAATGACCTTGTCTCCACAGCCATCTGCAGCAGTAAAGTCCACAGACTGGCCATTCTCTGACTGAAGAAGTTGCTCCTTATCTCTCTTCTAAAAGGTCTTCCCTTTACCCTAAGGCTGTGCCCTTAGGTCCTAGTCTCTCCTACCAATGGACACAGCTTCCTAAATCTACTCTATCCAGCCCATTCAGTATTCTGTATTTCTCTAGAATTTGGAAGGTTAGGGGGTGATCTAATTGAAGTCTTCAAGACATTAACAGGAAAAGACCAGGCAGATAAATCCTCATTGTTTGGGGATTCTCGACATAGGGGGCAAAATCTAAAAATTAGGGCCAGACTATTCAGAAGAGCTGTCAGAGAGCACTTCTGCACATAAAGGGTAGTAGTAGTTTGGAACTCTCTTCCACAAATGGCAGAGGATGCTGAATCAGTTGTTAATTTTAAATCTGAGATAAGGTCTTTGTTAAGCGAAGGTATTAAGGGATATGGGTCAAGACAGGTATAGAGTCATAGAGATGTACAGCATAGAAGCAGACCCTTCTGTCCAACCCATCCATGCCGACCAGATACCCCACCCCAATCTAGTCCCACCTGCCAGCACCCGGCCCATATCCCTCCAAACCCTTCCTATTCGTATACCCATCCAGATGCCTCTTAAATGTTGCAATTGTACCAGCCTCCACCACTTCCTCTGGCAGCTCATTCCATACACGCACCACCCTCTGCCCCTTAGGGCTGTTTTATATCTTTCCCCTCTCAACCTAAACCTATGCCCCTACCTTTTATCTTAGCCTGCTTGGCTCTCTCTCTCTTATTCCTGATGAAGGGCTTATGCTCGAAACGTCGAATTCTCTATTCCTGAGATGCTGCCTGACCTGCTGTGCTTTGACCAGCAACACATTTGCACCCACTAGTTCTGGACTCACCCACCCCAGGGAAAAGACTTTGTGTATTTATCCTATTCATGCCCCTCATTATTTTATAAACCTCTATGAGGTCACCCCTCAGCCTCCGACGCTCCAGGGAAAACAGTCCCAGCCTATACAACCTCCCCCTATAGCTCAAATCCTCCAACCTTGGCAACATCCTTGTAAATCTTCTCTGAACCCTTTCAAGTTTCACAACATCTTTCTGCTGCTGGAGCTCCTCAGGATAGTGTCCTAAGCCCAACCATCTTCAGCTGCTTCTTCAATGACTTGCCCTCCATCACATATTCAGAAGTGGGGATGTTTGCTGACGGCTGAAGTATATGGAGTTAGACCAAAGATCAGCCATGATCTGACTGAATGGTGGAACAGGCTCGAGGGGCTGAATGGCCTGCTCCTTTTCCAATGTTCCTATTGCTTCACACTGATTAATATTGCTTTGTACTATTTAGTCTTACTTAATACTGCAAGCAATATTGCTCCATATGGAAAATAAATCAAAATTTAATGAGTAAAGTCATGAAAATGGTTGGATTCAGGAAACAATCCTTTTTACTTTGATGAGACGTAAAATGTAGACATTATTTTAACGTTATAGCAGTCTGCACAAGAGACAAAAAGCATAGCTTCAAATCAGTGCTTGTTTCATTGATTCAATAGATAAGGTGTCTCAATGTTCTTTTGAAAACTGAATGCACCACTTATGCTTAAATAAAGCTCACTAATTGACTTTTACTTTACCAAAGAAACAATCCATTGATTTGTACAAATGGTTCATTGAATGCTGCAGCATGTGAAGCTCTTCGTTTTGCATTTTAAACCATTTCAGATGAGACAGATAGCCTGAGTTTCACCCCAAAGGACATTACAGCTTGGAATCAATTTGCTTCACATTGGATCTTCTATAGCTCCTGGTCTCCCAAGCGTAGTCAGCCCATTAGAAAGGTTTCTGTTTCAGGTGAATGCATTAACTTGCTGCATCATTCCAGAAAGTTTCCAGAATATGTGACGAAATGAACGGGAGGCCAGAGTTAGAGGAACACAGATAACCTATCCAAATGCATCCTGGAATATTAAAGCAAGTAGCTAATGATACACCGAATCCTTAGATTCTGGTAAAGGATGTAATAGCAGAGCATTTAAAAGTATAATCAAGCAGAAGAGGAATGGCTTCATGAATGGGAAATCATGCCTGACAAATTAACTAGAATTTTTTGAGGTCGTACTGAGCAGGATAAATAAAAGGGAAGCAGTAGATGTAATATATTTGGATTTTCAGAAAGCATTTCATAAGATCACACATTAGGCTACTCAATAAGATCAACCATGTTGAAGGTAAACTATTATTAGGATGAATAGAGGATTGGCTAACTAATAAAAGACAGAGGGGTGGGGTAACAGGGGCATTTTCAGAATGGCAACCTGTAATTAGTGGTATGCCACAGGGATCAGTGCTGGGGCAACAATTATTGACAATACATATTAAAGTAGATTTGAATGTAGATTTCTCCAGCTTCCTCATTTCCCCTCCCCCCACCTTATCTCAGTCCCAACCCCAGGACTCAGCACCGCCCTCTTAACCTGCAATCTTCTTCCCGACCTCTCCGTCCCCACCCCCTCTCTGGCCTATCACCCTCACCCTCACCTCCTTCCACCTATCGTATTCCCAGCACCCCTCTCCCAAATTCCCTCCCCACTACCTTTTATCTCAGCCCTCCTGGCACACCAGCCTCATTCCTGAAGAAGGGCTTATGCCCGAAACGTCGATTCTCCTGCTCCTCAGATGCTGTCTGGCCTGCTGTGTTTTTCCAGCGCCACATTTTTCAACTCTGGTACTCCAGCATCTGCAGTCCTCACTTTCTCCTAATACATATTAATGACTTGGATGAGGAAGATGAATGTCATATAGCCACGTTTGTGAATGACATAATACATAGGCGGGAAGGAATGAGGTGAGGCTGATACAAAGAGTCTGGAGAGGGATACAGACAGGTTAAGAGATTGGGGAAAAAAACTCAACAGATGGATTACAATCAATCTTGAATATACAGACCAATTGTTTTGGAGTCACTCCTCATCCATGAATCACAAAATGTTAGTATCCAAGTTCAGCAGGTAATGGGAAAAGCAAATGAATTGTTGGTCTTTATTTCAAAGGCTGTAGGAGGAGATTTTGCTAAAACTATACAAGGCACTAGTCAGACCACAGGTGGGATAGTAAGAACAGTTTTGGGCCCCTTGTCTAAGAAAAGATATGACAACATTGGAGGCAGTTTGGAGAAAGTTCACTGGACTGATAGCAAGTGTGGAAGGGCTGTCTTAGGGGGAGAATTGAGTAGGTTCATTAGAATGTAGAAGAATTACAGGCAGGTTTCTTAGGGGACTTAACAGGGTACATATGGAGAGGTGTTTCCTCTTGTGGGAGACCAGAGGGTATGATCTGGGTAAAAGATTGCACATTTAAGTCAGAGATGAGGAGGAATTTCTTCCCTCAGAGGGTTGAGAATCTGTAGAATTCCTTACCACAGAGGGCTGTTGAGGCTGGATCATTAAGCACATTCAAGGCTGAGATAGATGGGATTTGTAATCAGTGAAGGAATCAAACTTTATGGGGAAAATGCAGCAAAGTGGAGTTAATGATTATCAGATCAGATTATCCAATCACATTGAAAGGCTGAGCTGACCCAATGGGCTGAATGGCCTATTCTTGCTTCTATGTCTTATGGTTTTATCTTTGAGAGTTGTGGTGCTGGAAATAACAGAGATAGGATGAGTGAGGGCACACAGGAATTTGAAACCATGGATGAAGACTTTAAAATCCTGACGTTGCTTGACTGTGGAGTTAATGGACATTAGAAAGTATAGAGTGTAGTAGAATAAAACTTGGTGAGAGTAAAGCCATGGGTAACAGTATCTTGGATGCACTCCAATTTACAGAGATAGGATGCATGCAACCATTCAGGTATAGGAAGTCAAATCTAGAAGTGAGATAGCATTCAGCGCATTGAGCCTGATCCTCTATTCAATATGATCATGACTGATCATCAACTTAATGCCTTTCCCTCAAAATATCTGCATATCCGGTTAAATCCTCAGCACTTAGAAATCCTCTTGCATTCAAGACTAGCATTCCATTAGTGGTTCTGAACAGCTTGCTGCACTTTCATGTTAACGTGCAGTGGCTTACTGACAATGTCTCTCTGTACCTCTGCGCTTTCCAGCCTCTCACCATTTAAAAAATACTCTGTCTCTTCTACCAAAATGAATAACCTCCACATTTTTTCCACATATTATTCCAACTGCTATGTTCCTGTCCAAGTCCTTCCGGAATCATTTTGCAGCTTCCTCACTATACTTGTGTCATTGCAAATTTCGAAGTATTACATTTCGTCCCCAGATCCAAACCAACATCTATCGGTGAACAACTGGGGCCAAAGTATTGATTCCTGTGGTGCCTCACTAGTGACAGTCTGCCAATGCCAGAATGACCCATTTATTCCTACTCTGTTTTCCGCCCATTAGACAATCATCAATCTTTGCCAGTACCTTACTCCTATCCTATCTGCTTTGATTTTCCTGATACCGTCTGAAATCATGTTATCCCATGTCCTCCAACCCCCCTTTATCAATTTTTCTTCATTCATTCAGGGAATGACAGCATCACTGGCTAGGCTAGCATTTACTGTATTCCCAATGTATTTCTCATCCCTAAAGAGGGCAGTGAAGAGTCAACCACATCTTGGAACTGGGGAATTGAGCACCAGAGGGCATGGGTTTAAAAGACAATTGAAAAAGGGCTCATGGTCATTATTCTACTCTTAATTCCAGATTTTCTTTTTATTCTTTGAATTCAAATTCCACCGACTGGCATGGTGACATTTGAACCCAGGTCCCCAGAACATTTGCTGGATGTCTGGATTAACAGTCCAGTGATAATACCACCAGGCCATTGCCTCCCAATTCTCTTATGATCATCTTCAAAAAACTCCAACAGGTTTGTCAAACATGATTTTCCTTTCACAATCCCATGCTGACTCTGTTCGATCAGATCATCATTATGCAAGTGTCTATTTAGCACATCCTTCGCAATGGATTCTCACGCTTCCTGACTCCTGAATGATGGTTTTAGCAGCAGATGAGCTGAGGTCGGGTTGATGTCCGGTGATGTTACGAGGGGTGGAACAAGGCTGTCTTCACGATGGTATGAATATGAAGCCAAAAGCTCATCTCAAGATCCATTGTGACATCAAGTTGGCAATCAGGTTGGCTTCATCTCAACTTGTTAGCAGGGAGATGAATGGAGTTGGGTTAACCTCTCTGAACACTTGGCAAAGGCTAGAAAGAAATACCATTCATTTAAGGTCAGGATGGCTCCAGGATGCCATGGGGTGAGTTAAGGGAGTTTGGCACAGAGCCTGTCCGGTGGGATAGACGTGATCATCCGATACTCGAACAAGGCTAATCTAGATGACTTCAGGTAACCACTAAAAACTGATCAAACAGTCTGACTCACCAACAGAACTGGAGAAGGTAGTTTCTTAAACTGGATTCTTCCCATTAATCTCCATACACAATCTTACAAGGCAATTCTCAAATTGATAGGTTCCAATTTAACTCCAGGGTAGAAATCTAATGGGAGCACCTTGCTGGTAAGATGGCTGACTATTACTGGTAACACTGCAGTAATACCTTTACTTTAATTTCGCACCATTCTCTATTTAAGTGAGGAGTGTGGAATTCTATGTCTGCAAATTGTATTGACGTATTTCTGGCACAGACCCAATGTGGAGAAATGCCTTTTTCCTTGCTGCAGCCCACTATGGTCTATAATGAAATGAAACATTTCACCTACCATTTTGGATAAAGGAGTTACATTCATTATTTCCCATGCTAATGGACTGCCCCTGAACCTGAGGAGCTCTGGAAAATTAGAGCCAACATATTGATTATCTAACTAGCTACTTCCTTTAAAATTTTAAAATGCAACACATCAGAACAAGAAGTCCTGTGTATCCACAGCTCCAACAAGTTGCTTGGAGCCACCTCCCTGGTGATTGTAATTTCCTTGAGACTCTACCGCTGAGGGAAGGAAATTCCAGAGTTTCTGACAAGACAATTGAAGGCATGGCTGCTAATTGTGAATGAAGGGAGACTGAGCACATGCATCTCTTGGGCTACTTTCCCAGGTATGTGGACATGGAGACTGTTAAACAATATGTGCCTTGCCACATTTATCCAGCGTGAGTACCTGCCCACCCTGAATTGTAGTTGATTTGGCCTGTTTCTTTACAAACATAGAAACATCAAAAATAGGCGCGCGTTGGGCCATTTGGCCCTCATTCAATATGATCATGACTGATGATCCAACTCTTCCTGCTTTCTCCCCACCCTCTCTGATCACTTCAGAACTATATCTAACTCCTTCATGAAAACATGAGAAGAAAATACTCGTTCAATCATTTTCATTGACACCCAATGGTCCATACCAGTGCAGTGTTGAACAATACCCAGCTGCAATGTAAGGCAGGCATACCTTAAAATATAAGATCCTGTTGTGAACTAAATCTGCATTTGCTGTTTATGCAAACACCACTCTGAATCATTTCAATCTTTTAGCTCGATTTGAATATTAACTGGAAAAGACAAAAAAAAACTCAACCTTATGCTCAGCACAGTGGCTCAATGGTTAGCACAGCTGCCTCACAGCGCCAGGCACCTGGGTTTGATTCCAGCCTCAGGGTGGGGTTTACACTTTCTCTCTGTGTCTGTGTGGGTTTCTGCTGGGTGCTCCGGTTTCCTCCCAGGGTCCAAGATGTGGAGGTTAGGTGGATTGGCCATATTAAATCACCCAAAGTGTCCAGCGATGTGCAGGCGAGGTGGTTTGGTTGTGGGAGATGCAGGGTTACAGGGGTAGGGTATGGGTGCAGATCTGGGTTGGATGCTCCTCAGAGGGGTGGCGTGTTGCCTCAATGGGCCAAATGGCCTGATTCCACACTGTCAGGATTCAAAGATGAAAATTTTAAATGTGGTGGTGATAACTATTTCTGGCAGTTCTAAAGAAGCCAAAATAAAAGTGGGTCAATGTAACAGTGACAGGGACTCCAGAGAGAGACAGATAAGGAACTTTTTGCATGTCAATCCAGAGCTCATAAGGTTCTGAATCGCTAAGGAAGAAAACTGGTTGTGACATGGGAGTGTGACACATCAAGTTAAATCTCATGCAGAATTTACTTGGCAAGTCCTGACCACTGTGGAACACGCATTTGCAGCATAAACTACATTTCATATCCCCAAGCAAACTTCAAACAAAGATCTATAAATATTTTATGTGCATACAGAGAATAACATCTCCCCACCTCTTATTTGCTTGACAAATGATGTGAAACTGAATCCAAAATAGCTGAAGATAGTCAGCAGGTCAGGCTGTGGGGAGGGACCTTGGAGTGCAGGTTCAGGACTTCTTGAAAGTGGAGTCGCAGGAAGATAGGATAGTGAAGAAGGCGTTTGGTATGCTTTCCTTTGTTGGTCAGAGTATTGAGTACAGGAGTTGGGAGGTCCTGTTGCGGCTGTACAGGACATTGGTTGGGCCACTGTTGGAATATTGCATGCAATTCTGGTCTCCTTCCTATCGGAAAGATGTTGTGAAACTTGAAAGGGTTCAGAAAAGATTTACAAGGATGTTGCCAGGGTTGGAGGATTTGAGCTATAGGGAGAGGCTGAACAGGCTGGGGCTGTTTTCCCTGGAGCGTCGGAGGCTGAGGGGTGACTTTATAGAGGTTTGCAAAATTATGAGGGGCATGGATAGGATAAATACACAAAGTCTTTTCCCTGGGGTCGGGGAGTCCAGAACTAGAGGGCATAGGTTTAGGGTGAGAGGGGAAAGATATAAAAGAGACCTAAGGGGCAACTTTTTCATGCAGAGGGTGGTACGTGTATGGAATGAGCTGCCAGAGGAAGTGGTGGTGGCTGGTACAATTACAGCATTTAAGAGGCATTTGGATGGGTATATGAATAGGAAGAGCTTGGAGGGATATGGGCCGGGTGCTGGCAGATGGGACTAGATTGGGTTGGGATATCTGATCGGCATGGACAAATTGGACCGAAGGGTCTGTTTCCATGCTGTACATCTCTATGACTCTATGACTGATGATCTTTCAATGGGGATGGTTCAAAATTTGGCCTATAATCTGGAGAGGGAGCAGCCTTTGGGAATTCTCGGCATTGAGTCCAGAACCCATAAATCCCATGGCATCAGCTCAAACATGGGGGTAAAGGAATTTGCTGCTGATTGCCACCCTAATATCCTTGCTCAGCTGGTAAACCTGTACTCCTCTATGTTGCACACCACTTGGAAGAAGTACCAAGTGTGGGAATGATACACAATATAATTTGCCTGGGTGGGAGGCTTCATTGTCCAGTGCTATTACTGATCGAGCTGGTTGAGGCCTGCCAGATTGGGACTGTGGTCAGTGTTAAGAAGATATTCAAGAGGGAAAAACTTACTTAACCTTTCTAACCCGGTTAATGCAGACACACTGTCTATTATATATTGGTAGGAGTGACTACCCCAATATCCTTGTGGAGACTGAGGATCTCACCATGATGTTGTATGGCATTGAGATTATGCTAAATGAAATAGGCGTAGAGCAAACTTAAAAACTCAGAGGTAGATATTGATGCATTGTGGGTCATCAGCAGGCTTGTATTAAACCACAGTCATAGAAGAGATCAATCATTACAGTGTGGGAAACAGGCCATTCAGTGCAACAAGTCTACACCAATTCACCGAAGAACATCCCACCCATATGCATCTCCCTACCCTATTCCTGTGACCCTGCATTTCCTGTAGCTAATGCACCTAACCTACACATCCCTGAACGCTATGGGCAATTTAGCATGGCCAATCCACCTAACCTGCACATCTTTGTACTGTGGGAGGAAACCCACACAGACGCGGGAGAACTTACAAACTCCACACAGACAGTCGTCTGAGGTTAGAATTGAGCCTGGGTTCCAGGCGCTGTGAGGCAGCAGTGCTAAGCATTGAGCCACCATGCCACCGTCATGTCCTTTAACCCCCACTCTGCCATTATCATACAAGCTAAGGGGATCAACCTCAGTTCAATGGAGTAATATCAGGCAAACTTAAACATGAACTGCCAACCCGGTGGTGCTGAAGCCCAAGACAATGTTTGTGCTCTATTAAGGAGAAACAGCATGCAATCGACCAAGAGCAACCCCAAGTGGAGTCAGCTGACAGAATTTGGAGGTGTCAATGCCCAAAGGTGTAAGTGCGGCCGTGGAGTGCGGCAGGGCTCAGGAGAGCGGTGTTAAGTGCTAAACAAAGGGTGGGCTGGTAGGTCAAGTAGATGGACAGTTCCCAGAGCAGCCAACCTGGTTTAGAAGGTCTCTATAGGCAGGTTAATCAGCCAATGATTGTTGTTAATCTGAAGAATGAGATATCTGAGGTGGAAGGTCACAGAGACCGGATGGTCTGAAGTTGGATTCCCTGATTTACCTGCATTAGTTAAACCACCCTTTGGAATAACATTTCCAGCATTTCAACCGGCCCTGGAATTTCTGGGAGGGGGGATGGTGTCATGAGAAACGATTCATTTTTCTTGCCTTGACTGGAACTTTGATTTGATTTGACTTGATTTATGATGTCACATGTACCTCGGCGCAGTGAAAAGTTTTGTTTTGAATGCAGCACAGGCAGATCATTCCACACAAAGTGCATTCGGGTGATAGAACAGAGGGAGGAATATAACGTTACGGCTGCAGAGAAGGTGGACAAAGAGCAAGATGGACATTAATTTTAAAATTTGAACAGATTTCGAATTGAGTTTTAAAAGAGCAGAACAATTGTAAGATATGTAAGAATAAGATCTGCTATTGGGAGCTCGCAAAGAGTTGTCATGACTTTGACGCCATCTTGGATCAATGTGGATAGATACGAAGAGACTTCACTAAAGAATCTTTAAGCCATTTATGGTTTAAGAGAGGGTGAGTTACTGCTGCAATGTAGGAAATACCACTGGTAATTTGTTAACAGCTGATAGCAATGATTAGTCAATTTATTATAGTGATATTGGTTGTGGGATAAATATTGATCAAGACAACAAGGATGGAGAAAAGGGTTTCTGTTTGACTTCTGTCTTGACCTCAAAGAATTCTGTCATGTTACTATCAGTGAGGATCGTTGTTGAAATCTTGTCCTGCAGGAGATGAAGGGTGTTGATGAATTTCTCTTGACAACCAGCCTTTGTCAGGATCTTCCACAGCACTTCCTGACTGACTGAGTCAAAAACCTTGGTTAGATCAATGGAAGTCATTCGAGTGGCTTCTTAGAGTTGCCAAGCCCTGAAGCTCATGTCCATAATTCCATGGGTTAGTCAGAATTCTGGCTTTAAGGAAGGATTTCTTCAGAGACTGGAAGAAGGCGCTTTGTGAGAATTCAGGCGATGATCTTCCTAGTGATAGAGAGTAGAGAGATTTCTCGGTAGTTCCCACAGTCCACTTTTTCTCCACTCTTGAAGGCAGCTGTATCCCTCAGACCAGCAGGCATTTCTTTGTTGTCCCAGATTTTCAGGAACAGTTGATGGAGATGACGGGTAAGCTCTGCTCCTCCAAGTTTGAAAATCTCCACGGGAATACACCTGTGACTTTTTCATTCTTCATTTGTCTTATAACTGCTCCAACTCCTTCCATACTAGGTCATAGTCCAAGACTATCTTTCGTGGGATGTTGGATTTCCTCAAACAGGTCTTTGTCAATGATTTTACCACAGTCTAAGAGGTCTTTCAAGTGTTCTCTCTCCATCAGAGGCTGATGTTTTCTCCGTCTCTCATTTGACATCAACGTGGAGATCCATAGTTTAATTATGTTATAGTAATAGAAGCAGGAGTGGGGGCCATTTGGCCCATTGATTCTGTACCACCATTCATTAAGATCATGGGTGATCGATCCATCATCTCAGCTCCTCCTACCTGCATTATCCCTATAACCTTAAATTCCCGTCATGCAAAAACCCATCCAACTATGTCATGAATGTATTTAATAAAGCTGCCTCTACTGCTTCCTTGGGCAGAAAATTCCATAGATTCACTACTCCCTGGGAAAAGCAGTTCCTCCTTATCTTTGTCGAAAATCAGTCCCCTTAACCTTGAGGCCATGTCTCTTAGTCCAAGTCTCACCCACTAGCAGGAACAACTTGCCTGCCTCTCTTATCCATCCCTTTCATAACTGGATATGTTTCTACAAGATCCCCTCTCATTCTTCTAAATTCCAGTGAGTACAGTCCCAGGTGGCTCAACCTCTCCTCATAGGGTGTCCCCCTCATCGCTGGAATCAACCTGGTGAACCTCCTCTGCACAGCCTCCAAAGCCAGTATATCCTTCCTCAAGTTAGGAGACCAGAATACTTTAGGTGCGGCCTCATAAATACCTTGTACAACTGCAGCAGAACCTCCTGCTCTTAAATTCAATCCCTCTAGCAAAGAAAGCCAATGTTGTGTTTGCCTTCCTGATTACCTGTTGCACCTACAAATCGACCTTTAGCAATTCATGTACGAGCACTCCTAAGTCTCTCTGCACAACTGCATGCTGCAAACTTTCACCGTTTAAATAATATTCTGATCTACTATTTTACTTCTAAAGTGGATAACCTCTCATTTACCAACATGGTACTCCATCTGCCAGACCCTTGCCCACTCACTTAACCTATCTAATCTCTCTGCAGACCCTCCGCATCCTCTGCACAATTTGCCTTTCCATTCAATTTCGTGTCATCAGCAAACTTGGATATATTACGCTCGGTCTCCTCTTCCAAATCATTTATATATATCATGAGCAGTTGAGGGCCCGACACCGACCCCTGCGGCATTGAATTCAACATCGCATCCAATCTATAAGCACTGTCTTCGGATGACTAAGATGACCAAGGCATATGTGCTGATACCAAACTCCTTGTGTATAAGGCAGCCATTTCTCCAACTCTTCTATTTGGCTCTGAAATGTGGACTATGCACACGTACTTGAGAAGTCCCAAAAGTGCTGTTTGAGACACATTCTCCATATCAGTTAGGAGGACACGTTTACTAACACCAACGTCTTTGAAGCAGCTAATAGTATCAACATTGGGGCCATGATCATTCAAAACCAATTCCGCTGGGCTGGTCACGTGTCAAGGATGGCTGAGTTGAGACTGTCAAAGCAAATCAGCTTTGCCTAGCGCAAGGAAGGAACTTGAATGAAAGAAGGAAGCATTTCAAAGACTCTCTGATGAAATGCGGCATAGATGTCACTGCATGGGAGGGAGACCCTCCTTCAGAAGAAAGCGACTTGAAGGCAAGGGGACAAAGTTCTTTGAGAACAACGTCAGAGCAAGAGGAAGTATAGAAAAGGAACTGGAGAAAGGAATGCCAATGATCTCAAGGCTAAAGACCAAATCCTCTTCCGAGAAACTCTTGCTAAGTGTGTGGTCGGAAACGCAGCTCTATGATTGGCCTCCTCAGTCATGCAAGGACCAACAGAACCCATGACCAGTGACATGGAATTAAACTCTTTAACAAGTGATTGCCAATGACCAGGTCACCAGCGAGAACTTCAATTCATTTTCAAGAGAGTACGATCAACATTTGGAACATCCACACAGCAAACAGAGTAATGGCTTAACATTGTGTCAAAGGGACATCTATGACAATACAGTACCCTTCATTACTGACTCAGAAGCAAGAACCTAACCTCTGGGCAGCACGGTGGCTATGGGTGGTCATGGTGGCTCAATGGATAGCACTGTTGCCACACAGTGCCAGGGACCCGGGTGCGAATCCAGCCTCGGGTGACTGACTTTGTGGAGTTTGCACATTCTCCCCATGTCTGCGTGGGTTTATTCCGGGTGCTCCAGTTTCCTCCCACAATCCAAAGATGTGCAGGTCAGATGGATTGGCCATGCTAAAGTGCCCCATAGCATTCAGGGATGTGTAGGTTAGGTGCACTAGTCAGGGGAAATGTAGAGTAATAAGGTAGGGGAATGGGTCTGGGTGGGTTACTCTTCGGAGTGTCAAAGGGCCTGTTTCCACACTGTATGGATTTTATGATGATTCTAACCACTAACACACATCTGATATCACACAAATAACCACTGTGAAGCAACTCATTAAATGTAATCATCTAGTTTTACCTGTTGTGGTTCTGTTCGCCGAGCTGGGCGTTTGTGTTGCAGACGTTTCGTCCCCTTTCTAGGTGACATCCTCAGTGCTTGGGAGCCTCCTGTGAAGTGCTTCTGTGATGTTTCCTCCGGCATTTGTAGTGGTTTGTCTCTGCTGCTTCCGGTTGTCAGTTCCAGCTGTCTGCTGCAGTGGCCGGTATATTGGGTCCAGGTCGATGTGTTTGTTGATTGAATCTGTGGATGAGTGCCATGCCTCTAGGAATTCCCTGGCTGTTCTCTGTTTGGCTTGCCCTATAATAGTAGTGTTGTCCCAGTCAAATTCATGTTGCTTGTCATCTGCGTGTGTGGCTACTAAGGATAGCTGGTCACGTCATTTCATGGCAAGTTGGTGTTCATGGATGCGGGTCATTAGCTGTCTTCCTGTTTGTCCTATGTAGTGTTTTGTGCAGTCTTTGCATGGGATTTTGTACACTACATTGGTTTTGCTCATGCTGGGTATTGGGTCCTTTGTCCTGGTGAGTTGTTGCCTGAGAGTGGCTGTTGGTTTGTGTGCTGTTATGAGTCCTAGCGGTCGTAGCAGTTTGGCTGTCAGTTCAGAAATGCTCCTGATGTATGGGAGTGTGGCCAGTCCTTTGGGTTGCGGCATGTCCTCATTCCGTTGTCTTTCCCTTAGGCATCTGTTGATGAAATTGCGCAGGTATCCATTTTTGGTGAATACCTTGTATAGGTGTTCTTCGTCCTCTTTTTGCAGTTCTGGTGTGCTGCAGTGTGTTGTGGCCCTTTTGAATAGTGTCCTGATGCAACTTCGTTTGTGTGTGTTGGGGTGGTTGCTTTCATAGTTCAGGACTTGGTCTGTGTGTGTGGCTTTCCTGTGTACCCTTGTGGTGAATTCTCCGTTCGGTGTTCTCTGCACCATCACGTCTAGGAATGGAAGCTGGTTGTCCTTTTCTTCCTCTCTCGTGAATCGGATTCCTGTGAGTGTGGCGTTGATGATCCGGTGTGTGTTCTCTATTTCTGTGTTTTTAATGCTTACAAAGATATCATCTACATATCTGACCCAGAGTTTGGGTTGTATTTGCGGTAAGACTGTTTGTTCTAACCTTTGCATTACAGCTTCTGCTATGAGTCCAGAGATCGGTGAGCCCACGGGTGTTCCGTTGATTTGTTCATATATTTGGTTGTTGAATGTGAAGTGTGTTGTGAGGCACAGGTCCAGTAGTTTAAGTATGCCGTCTTTGTTGATAGGTTCAACATCCTGTTGTCTGTTCTGTTTGTCCAGCAGGTTGGATATTGTTTCTCTGGCTAGGGTTTTGTCGATAGAGGTGAACAGTGCTGTTACATCGAAGGAGACCATGGTTTCTTCCTTGTCTATGTGTATATTTCTTTGTGTATATAGTTTTACCTCTTGATGATGACAGCTATCATTCAGTAGAGAAGGGCAATAAATGCTCAGATCTAATAGTGCCTTAGGAATGGTGAGGAGAAAATGTACATGAGTACATTTGTCTGGGGGGGCAAAGGCAACATATTCAGGCACAGCCACATTAATTAGCAGTAAGGTTTAACTGTTGAAAATCATTATGTGCCATGCAATAAAATAAATTAACACTGCAACATTGCAAATCAATACAGCATCTCAGAGGGACACAGTAATGAGAAAGCAGGTCTGACTTTTAATAACGTTACCATTCTTCATCATTGACAGCCCTCCTGACCACACACCATCCCTATTTGAGCTTTAATTCTGGGCTTCACCAAGCAAGCAGGGTTGCAAATTCGGTGGAGTGTATTTCCCCATCTGAACAGCCACAAATCCCGGTCGCTCTTCATTGTATCCATCGCTCACAGTCACCCTCCATTAATCTTGCCATTCTATCCACATGAAACACTCCACTTCTATCTCTGCAGGAAAGGATACAGGACACCAGGGAAAAGCGGCGGATATCCACGCGGAGCCACCCTGACCAATGCGGCTGTGAAGGTGGACGTACAAGTGGAATGGGTGACCATTAGAGTTGGCGAAGTGAGGTGTCTCCAGTGACAGAGCTAGTTATCACCTCAGCGAGTGGCACACGATGTTCACTTCACCCCTGACTGAAATCTGATGGCCTGCATGATGATGACTTTGAGCCATTTTCTTTTGGTCAGTTCAAAGTCATGTCTTTCCTTCTGTACAGGCCCTTCAAATGGACGCCAGTGAAGAAGGAAGTCCTTGAGCAAGGTCTGCATTCTGAGACAGCATTATCACATGGCACCTTCCAGCAGCTCAGAAACACACACCTCGGTGGCGCTGCTGAGGCAAGCAATCAGCTCACCCAATGGTGCATTGCCTCTTGAAAGGAGTGTTGGCCCTTCAGTCAGGAAGGAATTCTAATCTCTTTCTAAAAAATCTACATTTGTTTCGCATTTAATATTTAACCATTAAGATATAATTGAAGGTTACTATCTAAATTCAGGGGCCAGGAACCTTACCTGCAGTACACAAGCTACCCAGTGTGGAACAGATGATTACTATAGTTAGTTCTGATCATTTTTCTTCACTGTAATTGGGGTTGAAATAACTCCTAAGTTTTAGAGCATAGAAATGTAGTTTCTGAGTATGACTTAGCACCAAGTGTGGCTAGAATGGAATACCGGGAGCTTGGTGAGTTGAGGGAGTTAAGTGAGGAAGAGAAGTGAGTGCTATATTGCTTATTATTAACATCGCCATTGTACTGAAATTGGTTCTTACTGTAACGTTTATATTTGTAACTAATAGGTTGGAGATAGGAGGAAATGGCAGGTCAGTAAATCAATGTGCTGCACTCCGATCTCCAGTTTATAGTAAATTTTTGCAAAGTAAGTTTAAGGTCTGGCCCGGACAGCTTGGCCAAACACTTAGACCATCCTGTGGCCTGTGAGAAGTCATGGACCCACTGCATAACCCAGACAAGCATATGTGCAGAGAATGTCATGTCGTGAACTTGCTGAGGTTTATAAGATCATGAAGGGTCTTTTCCCTAGAGTGGGGGAGTTCAAAACTAGGCACATGCTTTTAAGGTGAGAGGAGAAAGGTTTAAAAAGGACACAAGGAGCAACTTTTTCATAGAAAGTGGGTTGTGTGCGGAATAAGCTGCCGGAGAAAGTGGTGGATGCAGGTACAGTTACAACATTGAAAAGAAATTCGGATAAGGTCATGAAAAGGAAAGATTTGGAGGGATACAGCATATAGTTGAGTTTGGGAACATAGTTGGTGTGGACTGGTTGGACCAAAGGATCTGTTTCTGTGCTGTATGACTCTATGACTCTATAACTGAACAGAGTCAGGACTAGGTTCCTTATAGGGAGTTTTGCTAGTGATTTTGGGGAAGGTTGAAAGAAGTATGGCTAGTGATTTTGGGGAACTATGGCATCCAGGAGAGAAGGTCAGAGAGAAGTACTAGGGTGTACAAAATACTGGGAGAGACTGTGATCGATAGCAAGGAAGAATAGAGAATAGTAAATTTATAGGTGGAATTGGAGTCAGTCAGAATAATTAAAACATTCTAAATCAGGGTTTACACTGTGCATATGTGAATGAAAGGAGAATATTAAATACGACTGGTGAGTTACAGACATAGATTGCCACGTGGAATTTTGACATTGTGGAATTTTGACAATGTGGATATAACAGAGACCCAGGCCAAGATAGGGCAGAAGTGAATGCTAAATATTCCTGGATATAAGTTATTCAGGAACAATGGGAAAAGAAGAAAAGCAGGTGTTGCAGTACTGGAGAAAGAGAATGTCCCAGAAGTTTGAAGGACAGAACTGGTTTGGCAAGAGCCAAGGAACAAAAAAAGGTGCAATTATATTGATTGCTGTAGTTGACAGGCCACAACTAAGTGAATTGCATTTGCAATGAACTTACCGCAAACATGATACAGTGGTGATAATGTGGGACTTGAATTATTGGAATGTAGACTGGAATAATGGTAATGGAAAGGGCAGAGAGGGACAATTTTTCTTGATTATTCAGAATCTTCTGCAGTAGAATGTGTCCAATATAATGAGAAAGGAGGCACTGCTAGACCTGGTTCTCAGGAGAGAGCTTGGTTGAGAGGATCAAGTGTCAATGAGAAACATTTAGGGGAAGTAATGATCATATTATAAGTTTAGGACAGCAGTGCAAAAGAACAGTGAACAATCCACAATATGAATAATTAACTGACGGGGAGAGGGGTGTGTTGTAGAGAACCTCAGTGGGGCAGGAACTGAGCTGGCAGAATAGACTGCAACTAAAGGCTGATGGGAAAAACTGGAGCTGAACAATGAGCCACCTTCAAAGGTGGTTTGGGGACAGTCAAGGTATATACCCTCGAAAGAGTATGAGATGAAAATCCACATCTCCCTGGATGAAAAGAAACAAAAGTGTCCTTTGACAAGTGTCAGGTGGAACAGACAATCAAAAACAAGGCTGGAAAAAGAAGGTCCTGAAGGGAGGTAAAAAGGAAATGAAAGAAGAAAAGAGGGATTATAAGAAGAGACTGGCAGCTAACTTAGAAGGGGATCTAAAGGCTTCTGTAGACTGTGATGAAATCCATTTCCAGTATTCTGTGAGAATGTAATTTAGTTCTCAGTTCTAAGGATTTTAAATTTTGATTTCATTACCATTCAAGTTTGCCCAGCACTAAGGGAGAGGCTTGTTGCAAAGTTTTCACTGGTTTAGGGTCACAGCTGAGGAGTTTCAAGGCTACAGGCAGTGAGCATGTTAACAAGGAGAGATACATGCATTTCATGAACATTGCAGTTGACTGTTATAGAATGATATAGAATTCCTGGAAACAGGCCCTTCAACCCAACAAGTCCACACTGACCCTCTGAAGAGTAACCCACCCAGACCCATTCCCTTACTGCTCTATGTTTCCCTTGACTAATGCACCTAAACTACGCATCTCTGAACACTATGGGCAATTTAGCATGGCCAATTCACCTAACCTGCTCAAATCTTTGGACTGTGGGAGGAAACCAGAACACCCAGAGGAAACCCATGCAGATACAGGGAGAATGTGCAAACTCCACACAACAGTTGCCCGAGGCGGGAATCAAATCCCGGGTCCCTAGCGCTGTGAGG
This sequence comes from Hemiscyllium ocellatum, assembly GCF_020745735.1. Lineage (NCBI taxonomy): Eukaryota > Metazoa > Chordata > Chondrichthyes > Orectolobiformes > Hemiscylliidae > Hemiscyllium > Hemiscyllium ocellatum. The sequence continues at coordinate 108,546,036 of NC_083407.1, read as the reverse complement.
CAACAGTGCTAACCGCTGAGCCACTGCACTGCCCTGTGCTGAGAAGCTAGCTGAACTACACAAATTCTAAACAAAGTAATTCAGTGAGGAGTCAAGAACAGGAAGAAGTTGTAGAAAATAATAGGTAACTAGGTGCTGGAGTCGGGACTCAGGATTAGTCCTTGGGAACTGAGAAAGTGTGAAGTTGGCACACTCTGTGTTAGGGAAATCCATAGAAGAAGCCTACAAGCATTTACATGCAAATACAACTGAGAAAATAGGGGTGAAAAGTTCACAAGTAGCATTTGAAAGGTGAGACTTAATAAGATTGGAATACGGCTGGCTTTGTGAGGCTTTTAATGAAAAACTGGAGTTATGCTTATGAACAAGTACTGGAGTGTGGTATCATAGTCCAAGCCAGCATAGATCCAGGAAAGGAAGGTAATCAAACAGGGTGGGAGCATCATGAGGCAGTCGATGTTTGCACAGCTTTTGAGAGGGACGTTCAAGGCCAGATTGACGAAAGTGAAGAATTGTTTTCCCTGGGAAGTTTAATGAGATTTGATGGCCTATCATATTCTTAACATCTGGGAGAATTGCTGAGAAATACTCATTTGCAATTTGATGGGTGTTCTGGCATGTTCACACTCTATGATCCCAAATGTACCATATTATTTGTGTGCTCGAATTGTACGTGTAATATAAGCTGTATTCGACTTCCAACATTGTGCAGAAAAATGTATTTGCTATTGTTTCAAACTTGTTGGACCTCGTGGCTTGAATCTCTTAATATTTACAAGGATGTTGCTGGGACTGGAGAGTTTGTGTTATAAAAATAGACTGGAAAAGCTGGGACTTTTAATCCCTGAAGTGTAGAAGGTTGAGGGGTGACCTGGTAGAGATTTATAAAATCATAAGAGGCATAGATAAGGTGAATTGCAAAGGTGTCTTTTTTCCAGGGTAGGGGAGTTCAAAACTAGAGAGCATAGGCCAAATGTAGGCACATGGGACTAGTTTAACTTGGGAAATGTGGTCGGCATGGACAGGTTGGACCAAAGGGTCTGTTTCTATCTTCTATAATTGGAAATTCTATAAAGGAGTCAAAGTGGTTTGTAATTCCAAATTTAAAAATTACCAGTCCATGTCTACCTGCAACTCCACTTTCAAGGAGCTATGAACCTGCACTCCAAGGTCTCTTTGTTCAGCAACACTCCCTAGGAGCTTACCATTAAGTGTATATATCCTGCTAAGATTTGCTTTCCCAAAATGCAGCATCTCACATTTATCTGAACTAAATTCCATCTGCCACTTCTCAGCCCATTAGCAAATCTGATCAAGATGCCGTTATAATCTGAAGTAACCTTCTTTGCTGTCCACTACACCTTCAATTTCGGTGTCATCTGCAAGTCACTGGCTTCCATCCTGAGAAGGACCCTTTTATCCCCACTCTGCTTTCTGTCAGACAGCCAAGCTTTTATCCATGCTAGCAGCTTGCCTCTGACACCATGGGCCCTTATTATACTCAGCGGCCTTGTATGCGGCACCTTACCAAAGGCCCTCTGGAAGTCCAGATAGAGAACATCGATCGGCTCTTCTTGGTCTAACCTACTCATTACATCTTCCAATAATTCTAATAGATTTGTCAGGCATGACATCCCTTTGATGAATCCATGCTGACTTTGCCTTATTTTACCATGCACTTCCAAATTCTCAGAAATCTCGTCCATTGCAATGGATTCTAGGATCTCACCCACCACTAAGGTTCGGCTAATTGGTCTGTAATTTTCCATCTTTTGCCTTGTCCCTTTTTTAAACAGCAGGGTTACATTAGCGATTTTCCAAGTCACCTGGGACCTACCCTGACTTCAGTGATACCTGAACGATCACTACTAAAGCCTCCACTATCTCTTCAGCTATCTCTTTTAGAACCCTGAGGTGTAGCTCATCTGGTCCAGGTGATTTATCCACTTTCAGACCTTTCTGTTTTTTCCAGCACCTTCTCCCTGGTGATGCCTACCATACTCATCTCTGCCCCCTTGACTGTCTTGACATTTTGGGCTATTACTCGTGTCTTCTACTTTGAAGACTGATGCAAAGTATTTATCCATTTCCTCAGCCGTTTCTTTGTTCCTCATTACTACTTCTCCAGAAACATTTTTCAGCAACCCAATGTTCTTTGGACCTTTATATATCTAAAGAAACTCTTGCAGTATATCCTAAAATATCCTCATATTTAATCTTCTCCCTCATTAGTTCTTCCTTCGTTGTCCTCTGTTGGTCTTTCTAAGCTTCCCAATCCTCTGGCTTCCCACTGCTCCTCGCCACATTGTCTGCTTTCTCTTTTGTTTTAATGTTATCCCTGAGTCCCTAGTCAGCTATGGTTGCCTCATCCTCCCTGTACCATGCTTTTTTTTCCTTGGGATGAATCTTTGCTGCATCTCCTGAATTACACCCAGAAACCCCTGCTATTGCTGTTCCACTGTCTTTCCTGCTAGGCTCCCTCTCTCAGTCAATTCTACCCAGCTCTGACGTTATGCCTCTGTAGTTGCCCTTACTCAAGTGTAATATGATCTGATTCCACCTTCTCCTTCTCAAATTGCAGAGTAAGTTCTATCATATTATGATCACTGCCTCCTAAGGGTTCTTTCACCTTCAGCTCCTGACCAAGTCAACCTCATTACACAACACTAAATCCAGTATTGCCTGTTCCCCATTGGGATCCACCACAAGCTGCTCCAAAAAGCCATCTTCTAGACATCCTACAAATTCCTTTTCTTGTGATCCACTACCGACCTAGTTTTCCCAGTTCAACTGCATATTGAAATCCCCCACGATCACTTTAACCATGCCTTTCTTACACACCTTTTTATCTCTTGGTGTATCTTACGCACCAAATCCTGACTACTGTTTTGGAAGCCTGTAGATAACTCCTGTTATGGTTTACTTTTTATCTTCATGGTTCCTCAACTCCACCCACACAGATTCTACATCATCTGACCCTACTTTGTTTTTTTGCTATTGATTTAATTTCATTTTTTACTAACAAGGCAACCTTACCTCTCTGCTGACCTGCCTGCCTTACAACCCTGTTCAAAAATAGCAGAGTTGCCCAGCAATTACAGATCTGACATAACTTCAGTGGTATGGAAACTTCAGAAACAATGATCTGGGATAGAATTAATAGTCAATGGAAAAATGTAATTTTATTAAGGAGAGTCAGAATGGATTTAAGGAAATTCATATATAACTAACTTGGAATATTGCTGACGAGGCTTGATGCTATATTATGTTTTTATGTTAGTGTTACATAACAGTACAGTGGCTCAGTGGTTAAGCATTGTTGCCTCACAACACCAAGAATTCTGGTTCAATTTCCAGCCTCAAGCAATTGCATGCTCTCCCCATGTCTGCGTGGATTTCCTGCAGATGCTCCGGTTTCCTCCCAAAGTCCAAAGATGTACAGGTTAGGTGGATTGCCTGATTAAATTGCTCAAAGTATGCAGGGATGTGCAGGCCAGGTGGATTAGCCACGGGAAATGCAGGGTTACAGTGACAAGGTCTGAGTCTGGATTGGAATGCTCTGTGGAGGGGTAGTGTGAACACTTTGGGCCCCACATGGGAGAAATTCAATACAGTTACGATATTGTTATATTATGTTGTCGATCTTATATACATGAACTTCCAAAAGTCATTTCTTCCATGCCCCATAACAGACTTGAGAATAAAGTTAAAGCTCATGGAATAAAACAAACAGTAGCAAAATCAATACAAAAAATGGCTGCATGATAGGGAAGGGTAATGGTTAATGAATTTTTTTTTGGGGGGGGGGTGAATTCCCCAGGGCTCAGTACTGGGACACAACACATGCTAATGATTGATCGTTTCCTGACACATATTTATGATCTCAACTTTGGTTAACAATTTCAAAGTTCATGCACCTTGCACAACTTGGAAGCATTGTGAGGAGAGCATCAAACTTCAAAAGGACACTGACATGCTGATGATGTGGGTAGATAGGTGACAGATGAAATTCAATTCAGAGAACGTGAGGTGATACAATTTTATATAAAGAACATAGACAGAATGAAAGGGTACAACTCTAAGTGTACGCAGGAGCAGAGACTAGATGCATATCATGGTGCAAGACAGAACAGTTCATAATGGCATCTTGGGTTTCGTTAATAATAGGTAGAGAGTGGCACAAGCAAAGAGGTGCTGCTGAACCTGTATAAGCCACTAGCTGGGATGCTGCTTACTGTTCTGGGTGCCATGTGATAAGGAGGATGTGAATATATTGTTTAAAGGGCAGAAGACATACAAGAATGGTTGCAGGGATGAAAAACTTCAATTGGAACTGTTTCCTTTGAGTGGAGAAGGCTATAAGGAGAGCTAAAAGTAGTTTTCAAAATCACAAGGAGTCGAGACAATAGATATAGAAAACTGCTATCACTTATAAAATGAAGAAGTGAACAGATTTAAAAGGAATAAGAAGTGAATGCGTAGCACACAATGAGTAGCTAGGATCTGGAATGTACTACCTGGAAATATGGTGGAGGCAGGTTCAATTGAGGCATCCAAGGGGATATTAGACAATTATTTAAATGAAAATAACGCACAGGGTTACAGGGAAAAGGCAGGGAAATGACACTAGATCACAACGCTCATTCATGTAACCATGCAGATATGATGAAGAGCCTATGCACTAACAATTGTGTGAACTGCACACCAAAGTCAGCAGGCCCATGTGTTGAAGAGAGGGCGGGCAATGAAGAATTCCCATCGGACTGCAATCCACAAAGTTGTCCTCTGGTGGGCAGCTGCTGTTAACGGTCAATGAAAAGGCCCCGATTAGAGAGGCAGCAAAAAAGAAAAAAGCACATCACTCTCTGCCAGCATTTACAGAGGCCGTGTGCACCACTGGAGAAGATTTAGAAACCAACAATCTTTAATCATTTATCCCAATGCCTCCACTGTGCGAAACTGATTCGGGTGAGTCCATTCCTGTTAAGTGCCATGGGGCATTTTACTGTATAAAAGTTGTTGTGGTTCTGCTCGCCGAGCTGGAAGTTTTTGCTGCAAACGTTTCGTTCCCTGGCTAGGGAACATCATCAGTGCTGTTGGAGCCTCGTGTGAAGCGCTGCTTTGATGTTTCTTCCGGTATTTATATTGGTTTGTTCTTGCCGCTTCCGGGTGTCAGTTTCAGCTGCAGTGATTTGTATGTGGGGTCCAGGTCGATGTGGCTGTTGATGGATGTTCTTGCCGTTTCCGGGTGTCAGTTTCAGCTGTAGTGGTTTGTATATGGTGTCCAGGTCAATGTGTCTGTTCATGGAGTTTGGGGATGAATGCCATGCTTCTAGGAATTCTCTGGCTGTTCTCTGTCTGGCTTGTCCTATGCTAACAATCCGCATCCATGAACATCAGCTAGCCACAAAACGACACGACCAGCTATCTCTAGTAGCCATACACTCAGACAACCAGCAACATGAATTTGACTGGAAAAACACCACTGTCATAGGACAAGCCAGACAGAGAACAGCCAGAGAATTCCTAGAAGCATGGCATTCATCCCCAAACTCCATCAACAGACACATTGACCTGGACACCATATACAAACCACTACAGCTGAAACTGACACCCGGAAACAGCAAGAACATCCATCAACAGACACATCGACCTGGACCCCACATACAAATCACTGCAGCTGAAACTGACACCCGGAAGCGGCAAGAACAAACCAATATAAATACCGGAAGAAACATCAAAGCAGCGCTTCACACGAGGCTCCAACAGCACTGATGATGTTCCCTAGCCAGGGAACGAAACGTTTGCAGCAAAAACTTCCAGCTCGGCGAACAGAACCACAACAACGGATACCCGAGCTACAAATCTTCAATCAGATTTTAAACTGTACAAAAGGCACTACCTGAATGCAAGTTGTTGAAGTCAGAGCAAAGGTGGCAAAAGCGTGAAGACTATTAATCAAAATATACCAATGGATTGCTAATACTGAGCTTTGGGAAATGCAGGAAGTGTTGAAATCTGCTTGCTAAGGCAGGTAATTCCTTACTGGAATGGCCTGGCTGCTGCAATATAACTAAACACTTACTTTAGTTAAGGACATGTGAGAGGAAGCATGAAATGACATCTGCATGGTTGAACACAGCTTTTTGGACAGGCAGCTTAACCAGTCTGTGCTGAAGAGGTGCACAGCTATTTGCACATTTAAGTGTTCCAGAAACAAACATTTGCAAGTTTAGCATTCTTTGGGTAAGATGAACAAACTGGTAAGCTTAAAGGGAGACGTAGGAATAGGGATACCTGGAATCCAAGGGAAACAAGCCAAGTTAAAAAAGAAAGCATAATGATTCTTGGTTTTTACAGAGGGATGGAACATAGGACTTATAAAGTTATTTTAAAACCTTACAAATCATTAGTTAGGCTCCAGCTAGGGGATTGTTTTCAATTCTGAGCACTGCTTTGTAGGAAAGGATGGTGAGACCCCAGGAGAGCGTGCAAGATTTACTAGAATGGTGCCAGAGATGAGAAACTTCAATTATTTGCAGAGACTAGAGGAGCTGTTCTCCTTAAAAAGAGGGGAGATTAAAGGGAGATTGAATAGAAGTGTTCAAAACTGTGGACGGTATTAATGAAGTGACTGAAGAAAAATTATTTCCACTGAGTAGGAAATTGATGAGCCTGGGAACACGGTTAAGATAACTGGCAAAATAATAAAAGGCGGGACCAGAACTTTATATTTATACAGAGTACATAATGATGATGTGAAATGTGCTGCCAAAAAGGGTGATGGAAGCAGATTAAGTGGTAATTTTCAAAAGGGAATTAGGCAAATCCTTGAAAAGGATAAATTTGCAGGTCTATGGGGAAAGAGCAAAATCGTGGGAGTAATACAGCAGCTTCTCCAAAGAACTGGTGCTGATACAACAGTGTCAAATGTCTTTCTTCTACGGTTTTTGATTCAATGGCATTGCCTGAATTCAAAATTTCTAAAGACTCAGCTGGCTTTTCATGGCCCTGACTGACTCAACTACGCTTAGCTGACAATGCTGTTGGTAATTATAGAGTAAAGTGCTACAACAAAACAAAAATCATGGAGGCTTTCTTGCATAGCTCTCCAGGTTGATGGAAGTGGGCTGCAATAGTGATCCCAATTATCCTAAAATTATAGTCCTAAGTAAATCAAGAACAGTTTCACAGATTTTACTGGTGTATTTTATTGGTTTATTTAAACGATGCTTTTCATTTCAGTGATTTGGCAGCAACCAGAGCGGTGGACAGATTTAACACTGGGACAGACCTTCATTACAAAAATACATGATTTGATAATCAGTACGTTAATGATCAAAGGATTAACACATACCTACAAAAGCAGACATACAGCACGTCTGGATTCAAGTTAAACAGATGTATTTCATTATTCTTTGCATGTTAAAACAAATTGAGTGTGAAAAACGTGTAGAGCAAGATATAAAATAAATCTTTTTATTGAATGAGCTTAATTTAGCGTAATGAATACTTAATGTGACACAGTATAAGTGAAGTTAGCAGAGAAAGGTCATTATAAAGCAATTTTTATAGTGATTAGTTTAAACAAACTTTGACCTATAATTTTAATATTATTTGCATTTTCTGAGTTGCGTTTACATTTTCAAGCTTTTTTTTCATGATTTTGTATCAATAGTACATCATTCAGAGCCTCATTTTATAAAATACATCAACTTCATATCTGGATAAATTCATTAGTGTTCGGTTATCGGCAGCAGTTCAAATGCTTTCACGCAGTCAATCAGCCATGTACAATGGGTGGTCCACACTTTACCTAACCTCACTCTTTCAGGCTTATAGTTACTGTCTTTGTCAGAGATGATATACTGTGTACAAAACGACTGATCCGAGCCAGGGGATGCATGGTAAGCCACAGTGTTGATGCTCTGAGTCACGTCGCTGTCTGGTTTTGGCTGCCGGGCAAGGACCTGCCCCCCACCAACCTTGACCAAATTAACAAGATCTTCCTTCTTGCAGCTTTTGAATGGGCCCATGAAATAGAAGTGGCAGCCATCAAATAGTTTTGGTAGCTAGCAGCCAGCAAAATAAAGATAAGAAAACAAAAACGTCCAATTAAAAATATGTGACAGTCTGGACCATGATTTGTTAAATGCATATCAATGTGTACTGCAAGTACTACACAGTACATAGTAAGGATCTGAAGCAAGAGTTATTACTGACACAAAAATAACGTATTACATTACAGAATATTGTCAGATGCTTATAATTCAGTAACATCAAAATTTTACACATCTACTGACAGAAAACAACTTAACAAATACAATCACGTTCCGCTGTAATAATTTTAAATTCAATTAAATGCTGTGCGATACAGAAGGCTATAAGCAATCTCTACACAATAAAACAGGTTATGCCATTACACTGAACAAATCTGAATGTGGAGGACAACTATACAGTCTAATTAGCTGACCCCATATTCAGGATCTTATACTGAAATGAATAAAATTTACAGCATTCAGCGTAAATGATCTGTGCTGGTGCTTATGCATATACAAGCCTTCTTACCCAACCTCATTGCATCCTTCTATTTCTTTCTCTCTAAAATGTTTATTTAGTTTAATACATCCTTTACATTCACTCAAATGCATCTACAGTCAGTTCTGCTATAATGCAATATTCTGTTCTCATACAATCTCATGTTATAAGAAAATTGCAAAATAGTGGACGTCATTTAAATTAATGTGGCCGGAACTGCGTTATAACCAATAGTACACGTTTCAGAAGTTCACAACCTAGTTCGTCAATCACGTTACAATGAAATCTTGTAAATGGAATGCACATTATCGCAGAACAACCTGTATGCTAATCACTTCAGCTATGCTTTGTTGTGACAAGTTCCAATTTGTAGCCAATATCTGAGTGAAGAAGTTGCCCTATTGGATCTATTAGTGACGATAACACAATAAGGGGCTTTTACTTTGACCTCATTCACAAGTGGAACATTTTCTCAGCATCTACTAAGTTAAATCCTTGCAGAATCTTAACCATCTCTAGCAGGTCAACAATCCTAATGTATGCGCGGATCACCTTCATTTATCTTGCTCTGAAGGATTAGTATTTGCTCAACAGCTTTTGACATGTATTTACTGGACCAAAGTCTGTACCCTCAGTTCAAATGGCAAACTGAATCATTACATACACTACACTCTGGAAAGATATGTCATTCTAGCATTGACACTGCATAGGATTTTCAATCATGAAATTCTACCCACACACCCAGCCACTGCCTTAGACATAAGCTTTCTGTAGATGTCCGAACTATATCCCTCTTTTCAGAACATTTCAACTATCTATAAATTACTTTCATCAAATCATTTGGGATATTTAATGATCAGAATGAATAATTGCAATTTGAGACCAATTGGCTGAACTGGTCATATTTGTCTAATTAGGTTTATAATTATTGAACTTGGCTCAATTTGTATTGTGTAGCAATTGATGATTGAATAAGAAAGTTGTTCATTGTATTGGTTTTCAATTTAGTATAAAGTTGCTTATGACAGGCCTCAACAAATAGAGGTCATTGAACACTGTGACACAAAACATTGGTTGCACTTATTTGGTTTCAAAAACAAACCAAATAATTAAACATAAACCCAGCACCACTTCAGACAGATCATCGTTATTGCAAAATGTTCAAATTGCTCTGGTAAGAAGCAGTCTTCTGGCTTTCTCACTATAAACAGTTTTCTGAAAATTGCAAAATAAAAACAAAGAACAGGGGATGCTGCAAATCAAACAAAAAAAACAGAAATTGCTGGAAAAACCCACAGGTCTGGCAGCAGATCTGCAAAGAGAAATCAGAGTTAACGTACTAGGACCTGTGACCCTTCCTCTTTTACCCTCATATACTTTGCTAAATTCTCTTCAAATGCATTCATACTATTTCTTCCAGCTATACCACATGGATACCACTATTAGATTCTCATCCTAATCTGTGCGAAGAAGTTTCTCGATTCCCTCCTGAATTTATTCATGATGATCTTATATTTAGGATCCATTAGCTTTGGATTCTCAAGAGGAAACATCTTCTGTTCCTCGATCCTATTGAGTCCTTTTAAAGACCTCCATCAGGGGCCCTCTTGGTCTCTTCTTCTGAGAAAAAGGAGCCCTAACTTCATATTTTCTTGATAGTTACAACCTTTCAGACCTGGTATCATGTTTGCAAATTTTTATAACACTTTCTTCTCTGAAATCCTTTTATAATCCAGGTCCAGAAATGCACATAGTAGTACACGTTGTGGTCTAATATAGATTCTGTACAAGTTCAGCATAGCTTTTCTTTCAAATTGTTCCTGTAGAAATGAAACTCACTGCTTTGATTGCATTTTTCATTGTACAAGTGTTATCTTAAGATGATTCTAAACATATTTCCAAAAGTTCCTCGAATACCCAATGGATAACAGGGCAGCAGTTAAGCACAACACAGTAGCGGCCTGGTATGATACTGCTTGTAACTGGAGGTGGAATCACACCACATTACATCAGCATGGCTGCTCAATGTAAATCTGTTGCCCAATCCCTGCTGCCATTTTGATGTCATTGCACAACACAAATTACTGCATCATGAAATTGACAGTGTAACTTCAAACTGGAAACAGGCAATGACAGAGATGTTCATCTGAATTGCTAATGCCAGAGGTAGAAAAGCTTGCATTGATTTGTTAGGGCCCATGGCACCCAAAATCATTTTCATGGCGAGCAGAATTCAGATTAATTTTTAAGCACAGTTCTCAAATATCAATTTAAGAAGAATCAAAGTTTCAAACACAGCAAGATGTGAGATTTAAAAACAGCTTAATAATTGGTCATTTAGATATGTTGTAATATTCATATTAAAGCAAAACAGATTGGTGATACCTGCTGCTCCTGGTTCCGTCGCCCACGTTCGGGACCATTTACAATATTTATCTCATAGTCTTCTTCAGCTACTCTGTCATTCTTCTCCAGGCAAGCTGTCACCCCTTGATAATTAAGGAGAAAAATATGCTGTTAACAAGCATTTACCACACATGAAACCACTTTGCCCTAATATTTAGTACAATGATGCACTTTCGGTCTTGCAGCTCAGTGATAGTTCTCCCACCACTGGACCACAAGGTCCAGGTTCAAGTCTCACATGCCATGGAGGGATATCATAAAGTGCACAAACAGGTTATTAAAAATTACAAAGGAAGTGACAAACCAAAGCAAGCCCATGCCCTGATTAAACCACTATATAAGCACTATGTACAATGAGCTTCTAACCCTTTAATTCTCAAAACAGACAAGTATTTATTCTAAAGTCCTACCTGCAACAGTTTATTTTTGCCATTGCTTGTTTTGAAATATTTATACTTGAATACATCACAGTTAGATAAGACATCAATCAGCAGAATGTAAGCTGGCAGAGCTTGGTTAATGGTCAAGCCTCACAGCAAGACACACTGCAAAATAGAGGTAAATGAACTGACAATAACAACATGTTATTTATCTTCATACAATGAAAGTTCTCTTCCTGCAGTTAACCGCTATGGTTAACATCATGAGTTAACTAATTACTGGGGCCATAGGCAACTCTGATCATCCCCCCCTTTTCCTAGGATCCCATAGATCATATATGATCCTACCTAAGTACAGTAACTGTACCATGTTGAAAAAGGAGTGTTGATGGCCCTAGTGGTGTTATCATGGATTGTCACTCCAAAGACCCAGGTAACGCTCCAGAAACCTGGATTTGAAACCCACATCACAGATGATGGAATTTGAATTCAGTAAAAATCTGGATTAATCAATCATAAACTTATTCTCAATTATCAGGAAAAACTGATCTGGTTCACTGATATCCTGAAGGGAATAAACTATCATCCTTTCCTGGTCTGGATTACATTTGATTGATTCTTAATTGCCCATTAACAATAAATACTGGCCGAGCCAGCAACACCCTTATCCCACGATTTTGAAAAAACAGACTCAGGTCCTGAGGCCTGAATAAATCGACAAAACATGGCTAATAACTGACAGTATACTCTAGGGAAAACTATAAGGGAAGTGACAACAGATAGGAGATAAGCTGTTAAACTAGGCTCTTGCAAGTTACCAGAAGTCTAATATTCTTAGTGAGCTGCAGCAGAGAAAATGGTATATTTCAACAAACGTTAACAGAAGATGTGGGTTTTCGTGAAATTATAACTACATCAGTGAATGGGATCAAACCGATTTTAATTTAGAGTATGTCTCGATGTAATTTGAGCAAACTGGCCTAAAATTAAACAGCACTGTCTACCTGAAGTCTGTTAAAGTAATGAGTTCAGGCTAAAACATGATTTCCTCCAGTAAAAAAAACCTAGAATTGCTTCCATCTCCCCAGAGAGCTAAGCAAGATTTTTAGACCTTTCCACAGCTGTTACACACTAAAGCTTTTTTTGAAAAATAGTCACGTCAACAATGGAATTAATCAAAGCCTGGGTGAGGATAATTTGTTGCACGAATGTGCATGGAAAGAGTTCAGTTTTACCCATTTGCACTGGATGAAAATGTAACGTACTGATACATTATTAATAATATCTTTACCAGTGAAATGTTGGCTGTTATTTACTATCAAGTTTTAACACCAGAGATTGCATGTCACTCGTTTCAACAGATTTCTCATCCCCTCACAAATCAGTGTTATATACGCCTACATCTGCTCATTATTCAGGTGAAGATTATTAGACTTGCATTGAAAAGAAACCCTCATCCATGTTCTCCAGTTTTATTAAATGCATCACATGATCCTGACTTTGTGACTCAGTTGCTATTATGTTGGAATTATACCCCAATGAACTGACCATTCATACATCATGCCAATGTCAGCTTTTTGAATGTTAATATCAAACCGACGTTCATCATCCATTCAGATCATAATAATGGTTTTAAAAAAATCTCCCCATTGCACCTCTGGTACACTGCCAATTAGATAAAGAGCGCGAATCTAGGAAACACTCAGCAGGTCAATCTGAAACTGGCTCAAAATTTATAATCATTGCATACATTTCGTGAACATAAAGCAAATAAAATGAAAATGTTTAGCACAAGTACTATACTTAACAATTATTAATTTTTCTAAAAATGTCAAGAACCATCAACTATGAACACAAGATGGACTCCACAAAATGTTCTTTTACTTGCCACCGCAGATGCCTTGTGCAGATGTATACAGTATTTTACATTCCAAACAGCTCTATAACCAATGAAGTCCTCTTACAATGTCGGAAATGCAGCAGCTAATTTTCATACAGCTTATAAGATTCTAGTAAATCTCCTCTGCACTCCCTCCAAAGCAGTTTTGTCCTCCTGTAATGTGGTGACCTGAACTACACACAATACTTCAGTCCATAGTCCAGTGACATTACCATTACCACCTCCCCTAATAATTAAAACACAATGTGACAATGACCAGCTAATTTTCTTTTAAAGGATTAAGTCGAATGATAAATATTGGCCAAGGGACTGGGAAACTCCCCTTCACTTCTTTGACGTATAGCCATACAATATACTTTGACTTGAGAGAGATCAGGGACTTTGGTTTAAAGTCCCATCTGAACGGTGGCGCCTCTGTGCAGCACTTCCTCAGTACTACTCCAGAGTGTCAGCTGAGATTTTGTACCTGTTTCTAAAATGCCCATTGGCATTTGAACATGGACAAACTTAGAACCTGTAGAATTTTAGCTACAGAGATGTCCACCAAGGCATCTAAAAAGAATCATAACCCTGCTCATTCCTCAAATTTGAAGAATATCTTCAACAGAGATATGGCAGTCAGTCATACTGTTACTTAAAATATTCATATATGATACATGAATTGAATGGAATACTACAATCAGTTCCAAGCCGTCTATCTGCAATAAAGGACAATGACAGCAATCAAACTATTGCGACTAAGACCTTGTCCTGATGCACAGAGTCAGGCTGGAATGTGTCTTCTCTATAGCCTGAGAAACAACAGGCAGAAACCAAGTTTAATTCTGTGCATGCTGTGACCAGCAAGAAAAACTGCAAAAATAATCCATTGCCATTTTTGTCACATTAATATATGGTGCCACAAAATAGTTGGACAATTTCAGTCTTCACTCAACCAAACTAAGATCAGAAAGATATCCAATAGCTTTCCCAAGAGTGGCAGTGAACGTTCCCTTTTGGGTACAAAGTCAGACAATTGTTATGTTATTTGAGTTTGGGGAGGTGGAGCAAGAGACATTGTTGTGTACTGCAATGTCTGATCAGTACTCGATTTACCAAGGGAGCACGATACATGGCCAAACATAAAAACTACCTCTTTGGAACACCTGATAGGCATATCATATCATGACAGAATCCTAGGACAGTACAGCCTGAAGCAGACTCTTCGAGCCATCAACTTTGCTTTGTCTCTGTTAAAGAACAATCTGGTTAGTTATTCTCTTACTCTTTCTCTGTACCTTTGGAGGATGAAGGGAGATTTGAAAATGAATTGGAATGACACAGAGTTAAACAAGAAACCTGAACAAAACCTGAATTGTCCCCACTTGGTTATCAGAACTGTGGAAAGCATGCTACAAGCTGCACTGGTCCCTAAACCTTACTGAGGAGCAGGAAATTATGACATTTTCGAAAACCTGAAGACTCACTTTTAACCCTCTACCAATGTATGCTATAGATTTAACATCAGAGCTTAGAAAGAAGGGGAGAATATTCATCAGAGTGTGACCGTACTGAGGTATCGAGTTGAATCTTGAGAATTTGCAAAACTGAAAGATCATCTCATTGGAGGTAGGATTGTCTTAGGAACAAGAGATTCCTCCAATAACAGTACATCTGCTGAGAGGAGAGACTTACTCATGAAAACCACTGAAGAGTAGTGGTTGGAAATGTTAGTCATTAGCTGGAGAATATTGATGGAAGAACTGATGTGGCTTTTTCTATATTGAGAGACAGTTAGGTCTGAAGGTTGATAAGTCTCCGAAACCTGATGGTCTACATCCCAGGGTACTGAAGGAGGTGGCTCGGGAAATCGTGGATGCATTGGTGATCATTTTCCAGAGTTCGATAGATTTGGGATCGGTTCCTGAGGATTGGAGGGTGGCTAATGTTATACCACTTTTTAAGAAAGGTGGGAGAGAGAAAGCAGGAAATTATAGACCAGTTAGTCTGACCTCAGTGGTGGGAAAGATGCTGGAGTCTATTATAAAGGATGAAATTACGGCACATCTGGATAGTAGTAACAGGATAGGACAGAGTCAGCATGGATTTATGAACGGGAAATCGTGCTTGACTAATCTTCTTGAATTTTTTGAGGATGTAACTTTGAGGGAGATCCAGTAGATGTAGTGTACCTGGACTTTCAGAAAGCTTTTGATAAAGTCCCACATAGGAGGTTAGTGAGTAAACTTAGGGCGCATGGTATTGAGGGCAAAGTACTAGATTGGATTGAAAATTGGTTGGCTGATAGGAAGCAAAGGGTAGTGATAAACGGCTCCATTTCGGAATGGCAGGCAGTGACCAGTGGGTTTCCACAGGGATCCGTGCTGGGACCGCAGCTTTTTACAATATATGTTAATGATATAGAAGATGGTATCAGCAATAACATTAGCAAATTTGCTGATGATACTAAGCTGGGTGGCAGGGTGAAATGTGATGAGGATGTTAGGAGATTTCAGGGTGACCTGGACAAGTTAGGTGAGTGGGCAGATGCATGGCAGATGCAGTTTAATGTGGATAAATGTATGGTTATCCACTTTGGTGGCAAGAACAGGAAGGCAGATTACTACCTCAATGGAATTAATTTAGGTAAAGGGGCAGTACAGAGAGATCTGGGTGTTCTTGTACACCAGTCAATGAAGGCAAGTATGCAGGTACAGCAGGTAGTGAAGAAGGCTAATAGCATGCTGGCCTTCATAACAAAAGGAATTGAGTATAGAAGCAAAGAGGTGCTTCTGCAGCTGTACAGGGCTCTGGTGAGACCACACCTGGAGTACTGTGTGCAGTTCTGGTCTCCAAATTTGAGGAAAGACATTCTGGCTATTGAGGGAGTGCAGCGTAGGTTCACGAGGTCAATTCCTGGAATGGAGGGATTACCTTACACTGAAAGACTGGAGCGACTGGGCTTGTATACCCTTGAGTTTAGAAGACTGAGAGGGGATCTGATTGAGACATATAAGATTATTAAAGGATTGGACACTCTGGCAGCAGGAAACATGTTTCCGCTGATGGGTGAGTGCCAAACCAGAGGACACAGCTTAAAAATACGGGGTAGACCATTTAGGACAGAGATGAGGAGAAACTTCTTCACGCAGAGAGTGGTGGCTGTGTGGAATGCTCTGCCCCAGAGGGCAGTGGAGGCCCAGTCTCTGGATTCATTTAAGAAAGAGTTGGATAGAGCTCTCAAGGATAGTGGAATCAAGGGTTATGGAGATAAGGCAGGAAGCGGATACTGATTAGGAATGATCAGCCATGATCACATTGAATGGCGGTGCAGGCTCGAAGGGCTGAATGGCCTACTCCTGCACCTATTGTCTATTGTCTACAAGACAATAGAGAAAATTAAGATGTATTTACAGAAGGACCAGCTGAAAGGTCAAGGACAGTGGGCTCAATCTAAATATTGCAAAGATCAATACACATAGGAGAAGGAAGCATAACCAGCATGGGGAAAGTAGCCCTCAAACTGAAAGCAGCTGAATCACCTCTGCTGAGAAGATGAGAAACAAGCTTATAAAGACGGTTGCTTGAGATATTTCAGATGATGATTCCCATGAATCACCATACTCTGAAATAGGTTGGCACCATCAAGTCTCGAATTAAAATGGTTTGTGTCTGTTGGTATGATGACTGCAATGGAAGAGCACAAGTTAATGGAAAGTACCACATAGACAGCAGAGCTATAAAAATGAGAGGTTATCCACTTTGCAGCCCAGATAGATAAATCAACGTAGATGGTGAAAAGCTATGAACTGTAAATGACAAGTTTAAGATTTAAGATTTAGGGGCCCAAATACAGTAATCTCTAAAGGTCAATTGTCAGTACAAAACACTATTTACAAATAATGGAGTATAGCCTTTGTCTCAAGAGGGCTGGTTTACAAAGTGGAGGCGAAGATACAGTTTGTACAAAGCTTTGTTTAGACCCCATCTGGAGAAATACAATTTTGCACTCTGCACCTCAAGAAGGATATTTGGCTTTGGTATGGATGGACTGTAGATTCACAAAATTTATACAAAGACTAAAAAAAGTGTAATTATAAAGATAGGTAGCAGTGATTTGGCTGATATTTCCTTGCAAACAGAGGACTAAAATATGATATATTTGAAGGCTTAATGTGAGTAAAGGAACTAATAGGATAGATAAAGTGCTAATGACGAAAGTCCTGAATAAGGTAGTAAATAAAATGAGAGCTAGGTCTTTGAGGATTGAGGTTAGAAAGCAATCCTTCACACAAAGATAGTGTAAATCTATAACTATCTTCTAGAATCCTTTTGAGGGTAGGTCAAATGAAGGTTTCAACAAGGAGATTATTAGATTTTTGTTCAGGTTAAGGTACTAATGTAAGTCAATTAAATTAAGATACTAATCAGCAATGATGCAATTAAATAGGTGAACAAGCTCTAGAGGCAGCTTAGCCTCAAACTGAAACTATGCATTCCTAAGATTAACACAATTGTAGTATTTTGCACCTTGTTCCAACACAGATACCTTAGTACACTCAGAGAGAACATGTTGGCAATTAGAAATTTTATGCTCACTGAAACTGGATTGGAACTAACCAGTTTCACTTCTCACTTCACTATCAGCATCTTGGGAGTAGGACAAATTTGACCGGGCCAGCCATATGAATATTTTGCAAGTAGAAATACTGAAACAAACCAAGTCAAAGTCTGGGAAAACTGAGGTGAGTAACTCACCCAATCCTAATTCACCAACTATAAGGCACATGTCAGGAGTGTGGTAGAATACACTCCACTTGTCTGATTGGGGGCAGTTCCAACAACCCTCAAGAAGCTTAACACCATTCAGGACAAGCATCAGCTTTGAGAGGAATACCATCGAACATCTTGAATGTTCACTCCTTCCACTGAGACTTGGTGGAAACATTGTGTACCAGCAACAATATACAATGCCAAGAGTTCTTTGACAGAACCTTCCAAACCTGACCTCCACCACCTTGAAACATAAGGGCAGCACCACCACCTGCAGATTCCCCTCGAATCCACTCACTATCCATCAGGATAGTGCCAATTGAAAAACAAGTCACTCAACCTAATTCCATTTTCAAACATTTGGTTAATAGCCCTGAGGTTATGGCAATTGAGATTCAAATACAGACAACTCTTAAAATGAGTTTAGGGTTTCTGCTTCATCGTTTCCTCATCTCCCTTCTAATTATTCTCATTAATCACTTTAAATAAGTGCCCATTAGTCATTGACCTCTCAGTCCACAAATCACGTCCCTCACAATTATGTTAATAGCATCACTTTAGACCAATTTCCATCCTGCTGATGTAACAATTAATGTGGAAAAAATATGCATTTTGATCCCCACGTCTATCATTCCAGCCCTGCAACCCTCAACTAAGCTGAGCTAAGTAAAATACTGTGTATCTGCTCATGTATTATTTCCAATATCCCCGCAATATCTCTGCAGGTAAAGGGATCAAATACTTCACACACAAATATTTGCTTAGAAAAGCCCCTTTTATTTGTTCTACATATTTATTTATAATAACTCTGAAAAGTTGTCTACTGACTCATGGGGAGGAACATATAGGATCAGACACTTCCACATAATCACGTAAATGGGTCTGTTGTCAATGATAACTCCCAACACATGGACCTTTTTATTATATATTCACATTTAGTAATTTGCTAGTGCTGCCAGCACATGCATTCATAGTTGCATATGCCCTTCACATAGACAGCCATCTCAAAATGATAGTAAGAGGGCTTTAAGACAGGAATTTCAGAACTTGGAGCTAAGGAGCTGAAGGCGTGATGCCAATGGCAGGGTAAAGGTAATGTGTACAGGCTGAAGACAATTGGTGGGAGCACAAACAAAGCTTGAGTCAGAAACAGCAACTCGGAGAGGGCTCGAAATGCGGAGGTACCTACAGAATTAGGGAGAGACAGGGTAACAAACGAAGTTAAACAGGAGGTAGGGGATTTTTAATTGGTGGCATTAGGGAGCCAGAAATCAAAATTGACTGATAGGTGAATGGGACTTGCACAGGATAGGGACAGAGGTAGTAGGAAGTGACACTAGGAGTGGAATCAGGGTATTTTGGTAGGTTAAGTGATACAAAGCAGAGAAAGGCAGGAAGGGTTCAGAGAGACAAAACATTGTTATTCATGGGTTGAACAAAAATGGCTCAAAGCTAGCATCAACTTGCCTCAATAAATTAAAGATAAAGGGTAAATTGATAGGCATCCAATCAAAAGGTGATTGTTAGGTCTGTTAATCTAACCATCAACTCCTTAGTCAGCTGAGACCTAAACTGGCATTCTAGAAGTCATGACTGGAGGTGTCAATGTTGGACTGAGGTGGACAAAGTTAAAAATCACACAACACCAGGTTAAGTCCAACAGGTTTACTTAGAAGCACTAGCTTTCGAAGCATTGCTTCTTCATCAGGTGGATGTGGAGTAGAATTTTAATAAGTAATATGCTACAAGATTTGGACCATCAGACAAAACAACAATACCAAACTGCTCTGATTAAATAATACATACTTTTCTGCATCAAGTCTCATAAAGGCCAGCTCCTGGAAATAGATAAGACCATTTTTCAAATTTAGAGAGCAAAAAAACCCACTATAATGACAAAAGATGCTTGAGAATAGAATGCATGGTCTGTACGATGTAACAGCTAATTGAATTAGTCAATGTGATTCGCGCTATTCCACTGCTGTTTGGACTAATTTCATTTGAAATTTAGCTAATAAATGGGCCAATAAATTATAATGGCTGCTTTAAATCCAAAGCAGTCTAAATATCCCAAAGTCAGCAACTGCTACAGATTAAGCCCCAAACTCTTCCTTTTTCATTATTTCCAATCTATTTTTATTTGTTTGATTTTTCATTCCAACAGCAAATGCTCACGCCAGCTGAAATAATTTGAAGAGTTTTTAAAGCAGGCAAGGGTCACAGGGTTCAAATTGTGAACTCTGTTTTCTCTCCACAGATACTACCAAACTACTGAGTTTCTCTGGCAATTTCATGTTTTTGTTTGTTACAGTGCAAAGGATGACAGTTTTGAATCTATATCTCAGAAGTGAAGTGAACTATGTGTAAAAATTCAAAATATGACAGATGCTGGTAATCTGGACTAAAACCAGAATGCACTGGTAATATTCATGTCAGGCAGCATCTGCAACAAGTGAAGCAGAGTTCATATTTCAAGTTGATGACCTAAAGATCAGGATAGGTACATCAAAATGGCAACCGACACAGAAGATCCATTTCCAAAAGGAAGGCCAAAAGGGCAGCACATAACAGGGCACTTTGCAGATCCAAACCCTCTCTCAATATTTTCTGATGGAAATAATAATTTCAAGGTATTTAGTAAACATTCAATAATGGCCATAAACACCATATTTAATATTTCCTGAATTACATTTGTTCAGGTCCCTAAAAGCTATTTTGGATTGATTTCATCTTGCCTATTCTCAAATACTGAATACTAAATACATCTCCTAAACCTGTGAATGACGTGGCACTTGCTCAATTCCCAGTGAGTGAAGTGAACTTGCATGGAATAAACTAAAGAAATTATGGCTTCGTCTCGTGCATTTCTCAAACAAGCAATGGTCAAATTTAATGTCCCCTTGCTCCAAACTTCAACAGAGAAGAAACTAGACCAAAAGAAAACAGTGGTATGTACTCTGAAATCAATTAAAATAAACCTATTATGTTGACTAATAGTTTTAAATAAATCTATTCCTTGATGAATAATTTCCAGATGGACATTAGTGTTGGAGAGTCAGATGATCACATTTTTAATAAAGAGGTAAAAACCTGATGAAGGGCTTTTATTCCTGATGAAGGGCTTTTGCCCGAAACGTCGATTTCGCTGCACTTTGGATGCTGCCTGAACTGCTGTGCTCTTCCAGCCCACTAATCCAGAATCCACATTTTTAATAAAACCAATTCTTATAGTTTGAATAATTACTTTGCCTTACTATTTACATTAGTAAAGGAGAATAAAATGCTGGAGGTCCTGAGAAAATTAATTGTGGATTGGGCACAGGAACTGAATAAAATTAATGTAAGTAAAACAATAGTAATGAAGAAATTAATGGAATTAAAGTGACCATGCCCCAAGACCTGACTATTTTCTTCTGAGGATGTTAAAGGAAGGAGGGGAACACACGATAGATGTTATAACTATAATCCCTAGATGTAAGAGCTGTCTCTTTGAATTGGAAAATTGCATATGTCACTCTGCCGTATTGTTTTTTAAAAAAAGGACAAAAGAGGAAAATCAGTTCGGCCCAACATCTGTGGTGGGGAAACTGCTGGAGCCTATGATCAAGGATGGGGTAACTGAACACCTCGAACATTTTCAGTTAATCAGCGACAGCCCCTATGGATTCATGACAGATAGGTCATGCCTGACAAATTTCAAAGAAGTTTTTGAAGAGGTGAATAAAATAATGGACTGGAAAATGTCTATGGATGTTGATAATATGACTTTCAGAAGGCAACTGATGAAGTCCCACATAAGAGACTGTTAACTGAGGCAAAGACCCAAGTAAGTGAGAACAAATTACTGACCTGGCTGGGAAACTGGTTGCGTGGCAGGTGACAGAAAGTAGGGACGTTGGTAGGTACTCAGATTGACAGGATGTGACCAGTGTTGTCCCACAAGGATCTGTGCTAAGATCTCAATTATTTACATGATTTATTAACAACTTGGATAATGGGATAGAAAGTCATATAATCCAAATTTGCTGATGACACAAAATTAGGCAGCATTGTAAACAATGTAGAAAACAGCATAAAATTTGCAAAGGGATATTTATAGACTAAGTGCCCAGGCAAAATTGTAGCAAATCAAGTTCAATGTAAGCAAGTGTGAGGTTACAAACCTCAGGTTAGATCTAATTTGTAGTATGAGCAGATTTGGGCACCACACCTTAGGACCTTGGAAGGAGTATAACGTAGGTTTGCCAAAATGATACCTGGAATTCAGGGCTTATGAGGAGACATTACATAAATTGGACCTGTTTCCTATCCAATTTAGAAGGTTGAGTGGTGATGTGATTGAGGTCTTCCAGACAGATAAATACAGAGTAGATAAAGATAAACTATTTCCACTGGTTTGGGACAACCCTCCCCACTAACCTATCACTATCACCCCCCACCTACATCCACCTACCACCTTCTCAGCTACCTTCCCCCAGCCCCACCCTCCTGTTTATTTCTCATTCCCTCTTCCTCCTGCCCCATTCCTGATGAAAGGGCTTACGCCTGAAACATCAACTCTCCTGCTCCTCGAATGCTGCCTGACCTGCTGTGCTTGCCAGCACCATACTTTTCAACTCTGACTCTCCAGCATCTGCAGCATTCACTTTCTCTGAGATCCTACATTCTGTCAGCCAAGAGCATTTAGCTGTCCAAAAGATCTCAATGACATAAGCTTCTGACTTTGACAAAGGAGCATTCAGGAGAAAAAGCTAAGTTAAAAAATTGTGCTCATTTCTGGAAAGTACTTGAGTGCATAATACAATGGCAATAATTCAGATGTTCTCTGTGCAGATGCCACTGACATTGACTGTAATGGCTTTTACTTGGTGTGGTCATTGGTGCTTACCCTACCACATCATGTTTCCTTTTTGCAAAAGAGTAATAAGCAGAAAAAAGGCTAAAATTCTTCATCAGATGGTTTGGAGTGTAAGATTGTAAGGCACAAAATTTATAGCAAAAGTTTACCATAAGACATAGACTTAGGAGTGGAAGTAAGGCCCATCGAGTCCACTCCGCTGTGTGATGTAACTGAAATTATATATTGAAAAAGACCTGGACTGTTTGTTAAGTCCCTCATCTTTAGAATGAACATGTTGGTTTCAGTTCTTTCATATGTAAATTTCCGAACTTTTTTTTTTAAGTTACATTCTCAAGAAAAAAAGGCAACTTGGTAAGATATCACCTTGAAACTATGGAGTCAGAATTTTACTGAACCATGGAGTACAATTCACCTGGTGAATCAGTTTTGCCCTCAATGTTTATGAAAGCACCAGCTGACAATAGGATAGTGACCAAAATAGGGCATGCAACAGAGCAACTCCTTGGTCACTGAGAATGCAGTAGTTAGTGACGACTGACAGTTAGCTACTAGAGTTATACTACGATTTCAAACAGGAAATGGCTGCTGCTTATAAGCAAAATAATGAATTAAATCAAGTAATTTGACTGTTACATGTCATCATTCATTTTAACGTGTCAAAATGTTTTTTGCCATTCAAGAACCGTTCTTCTAGTTTGAACAGGCCTGTAGTCTCTTCCCCCATTTGGTGACTCTCAGAGTGTGATTACTTTTCATGTGGCAAGTCACCCTTTGGTTGAGTAATTGCACGTAATAAATATTACATTTTATTTAGCATATAGTTGAAGGTTTTTCACAAAATTATTGATAGATACTATTATCACAAATGTCAAATTAAAGGATAATCTCACTCTTTTAGTTTTGTAAAAAAAGATACATTAAACAACCTCCAAACTCAATGATCAAGCAGGAACACAAAGTTTCTGCAGATATTCAAAGCTAGATTTTCGACCAGTTTTCAGTTTGTCTGTGATTAGTGTTTTAAAACAGACCATTTTTGTAAATTTGAATAGCCAAACAAAGGATAAGAGGATAGATGCTGTCAGATGATGTACAGGCTGTACAAAACAGGGACCGTCCCCTCTCCCACTTCTTTAATTTGATGAGATCAAACTCATATTACCCCAGCTCTATTTGAATGACATGCAATTTTCCTACAGCATACAGCTATAAGCCAAACTAAGCCACTCCTGATGAATCTGTGTGCACTAAAACCCCAGTTCAAGAGAGCGATATGTAGTAACTCTTCAGTGAAAGCATTTCTAAATTAGGTTTGAACCGTCATATTTATTTTGATGAAGTCACATTTAGTTAGAAGGATGAAGCAACTAAAGCATGCAAAATCTAGCTGCAACGTTCTTAATTGCTTTTCGGGTTGAGATACAAATGACTACATGTATGCAAAAGGTTCCAGGTGCTTTGAATCACTGAGTTTATTGGCCTTACTTTTGCTTGAGTAAAGCACTTTCAAGGGAGAAAATAATAAAACAAAACTGAGAATTTAGAAATTTGCAGATCTGCGAAGCTGTTAGCTGGAATATTATTCTTTTAGCCATGGGATATAGTTTTGAATCCAACTTAAGATAGAATGTATAAAGATAGCTGAAAGCTGGTGACCATTTTAAATGAAAGGGATTCAGGCAGCCTGGATCCATTTTCTCATAATTATGAACATGCAGCATAGAAGTGCCCTCTATTTTACCAGCTATATTCAGAGTCAACAAAATAGAATTCTGCAAGAAGAGGGACAAAAAAAGTTAACAGCTAGATACAGACTGCAATTTAGGTATATTATGCAAAAGGGATATACACAGTTGAGAAATTGATAAATGTGGCTCTTCAATGGCTTAAGGCTGTAACTATGCCATACTAGCAGGATTCACAAGTCTAATTCCTTGTCTGTGTTCTGTTAATTCATCCTAGTTGTGCTGATGTACAAGACCATAAGAAATAGGAACAGAAATAGGCTGTTCGGCCCCTCAGACCAGCTCCGCCATTCAATAAGATCATGGCTGATCCAACTTTCCTCATGCCCCTCGATTGCCCTATTGATCAAGAGTCTATCTCAGCCTTAAATACTGCATACACAAGGGCTCTGCCCCAACAGCTCTCTGTGGAAAGGTGTTCCAAAGACATCAACCCTCAGAGAAAAAAATTTCTCCTCCTCTCAGTCTTAACTTGACACCCCTTTATACTGAGACTAAGTCCTCTGGTCCTAGATTCTCCCATGAGGGAAAACATCTTCTCAGCATTTAACCTGTCAAGCCGTTTATGGAGCCTATATATTTTAATGAGATCAACTCCCATTCCTTTAAACTCCAATGAGTCGGCCTTCCTGATTACCTGTTGTAGTTGTGTGTTTGCTTTCCATGTTTCATATTCTGTTCATTTGTTCTCTCTTCCAAAATGAACAACTTCGCATTTTCCCACGTTTTAGTCCAGTTGTCAACTTTTTGTCCATTTATTGAGCCTACCAATGTCTCTCTGTAAACTGTTTGTAGCCCTCTCATAACCTGCTTTTCCACTTATTTTTGTCTTATCTGAAAGTTTGACTATAGTACATTCACTTCCTTCCTTCAAGTCAGTAAGGTACATTGTAAACAGTTGTAGCCCCAGCACTGATCCCTGCGTGAACTCCACTGGTCACCCCTTCTACCCACATGCTGCTTTCCAACTAGCTAATTCTTCACCCGTGCCAAAATCTACCTCCAAAATCATGGGCTGTTCTCTTATGTCTTCAATTTCTGAGAGGTACCTTGTCAAATGCTTTCTGGAAGTCCAAATACAACACATCTACTGGTTCTCCTCTATCCATTCAGGTTGAAACTTCTTCAAAAAAAAAACACTAATATATTAGTTCAACATGATTTCCCTTTCATGGAGCCGTGCTAACTCTGCTTATGAGTGTCCAAATATTCCACTATTACTTCCTTAATAATCAATCCCAATACATTTCCAACAACAGATTTAGGCTAATCGGCCTCTGTCACCCACATTTTGCCTCCCCTCATTTTTGAATAGTGGTGTCAAATTATCTGTATTCTAATCCTCTGGTACTTCACTAGAATCCAAGGATTTTCAGAAATTACAACTAATGGCGACATGATGGTTCAGTGGTTAGCACTGCTGCCTCACAACGCCAGACACCTGGTTCAATCCAGCCTCGGGCAACTATCTGTGTGGAGTTTGCATATTCTGCCAGTGTTTGCATGGATTTCCCCTGATGCTCCAGTTTCCTTCCATAATCCAGGGATATGCAGGTTAGGTGAACTGGCCATGCTAAATTGCCCATAGTATTCAGGGATATGTAGGTTAGATGTAATAGTTAGGGGTAAATGTATGGCAATAGGGTAAGGGGATGGGTCTGAGTGGGTTACTCTTTGGAGGATCAGTGTGGACTTGTTGGGCCAAATGGCCTGTTTCCACACTATAGGGATTCTACAATTCTATAATGCATCCACTATCTCTGCAGATACCTCTTTTAGGATCCCAGACTGCAAGCCATCAGGGCCAGGGGACACAGCTGCCTTTAGCCCCATTAGTAGGTCTAATCCTACTTCATTAGTGAAGGTAAAGATACTAAGTTCATTCTCTATATCCTTTACTATTAATAGGATGTTTGGGGTATCTTCCACCATAAAGACTGATGCAAAAGCCCTGTTAAACTCCTCTATCATTTCTTTGTTTCCCACAACCATCTCCCTAGATTCATTTTCTAAGAGGCCTATGTTCGCTTTGACCTCTCCCTTACTGCTTGGATATTTATACATTTTTTGTATATCCAGTTTATATATTCCTCACTAGTTTGCACTCACAATTTATTTTCTCAGTCTTAATTATCTTTTCAGCCTTCTTTGCTGGATTCTGAATTTATCCCAGTCTTCAAGGCTATCACTGACTTTGGCCTCCCTATAAGCTTTTACTTTCAACGTAACACTCGTCTCAACTTCCTTGGATAAGGATGGTTGGTTTAACCCTCTCTTGGAATCTTTCCTCCATACCGAGATGTATTTTTGTTAAAAGGTTTAAGAGGTGCAAAACTTTGTTTCAATAGTCTTGGGTAAAAATGAAGATGATCAATAAAGGTACAAAGCAAGTGCACAGTGGTGTCAAATAAAAGCAAGATTTGGCTAGGCTATGATGATCTTATTGACTCAATAACTTGCCAATAGCTTCTATTCAGGCTTTCTCCAGACGAGGCTCTGAAAACTAGGTAAAAACAATGACTGCAGATGCTAGAAACCAGATTCTGGATTAGTGGCACTGGAAAAGCACAGCAGTTCAGGCAGCATCCGAGGAGCAGTAAAAGCGACGTTTCGGGCAAAAGCCCTTCCTGATCAGTGGCTTTATTAGGATACAATAGCTCTGCGTATGTACCAGATTTATTTACTGGTCCTTTCTGTAATCCAGAGGCTCTGAAAACTGCAAATTTGTTCCTTCAGGCAGTCAGGGAAAGAAATTTTGGGTGTAAGCAAGGGCAAGAAACTGCTCCCTTTATCATCTCTAATATCCCTTACCTGGGTAAGTACATGGTCAAGATTACATCACACACCTACAGAAAGGACCAGTAAATAAATCTGGTACATACTCAGAGCTATTGTATCCTAATAAAGCCACTGCTTAATGAAACACCAAATGACAGTTACATAGGATAGAAATAAAGGAGATCAACAGGTGGTGAATGGAATCAGCAGGAGTTAGTGTTGCAATTGTCAGCAAGTATAACTTACAAATTACAAAAACAAATCCTCTTTGAACTGAAACCTCTTTGATCATGATATAAAGACCTGCCTAAAGGCCACATCTCTTTCAGCTGATTATATAAACTAGAATGATGTATCTTAGAAAATCTGAAGCACTTCACAACTTTTCTCTCTTGTTGCTATAATTCAGGCTGCCTATTTCAATGCTCAGGCACTGATTACACAGCTTACACCATCATAGCACGAGCACTACCTAAGATTCTTTTCAAACTGATTCTCATTACATTCTCTTTTTCAAGGCACTGCAGGGCAATGCATCACGAAAATATTCTCATGTACATGGGAGAAGGTTCAATGACTTCACACCAAAATGAGATGTTCATGTCAATTTCTCAGCCATCAACAGGGTTAATTATTAATTTCTAATCTATCAGTGCCATGGCCAGATCAAGAAAACTAATAGTGTGATATAATCTATTGCACACAAGAGCAAACTTGTCTTCTGCAACACCAGGATATTCTCAACACGTTTTATAACCAACACAGTATTGTTTGAAATAAAATGTTGGAAATACTCTCGCTAGCCAGTATCAGTGGAGAGAGACAGTTATGTTTCAGGTCAAAAGGACCTTTCCTTAGAATTGAAGACAGTAAGAAACGTGGTACCATGAAATGTTTGCTCTATAAGCTCTCCTGCTTTCCAATCTATCACAGGCAGACCCTTTTGTTCTTCCAGCTCTACCTCACCTTTTCCATTACATTCCTTACTGTTTTCAGTTCTAAGTCAACTTGACCTGAAACATTAACTTTGTTTCTCTCTACAGAAGCTCCCTGACATGTTAAATTTTCTCCAAAATATTTTTTTTTGATTGCTGGCATCCACAAGTATGATCACGTAAATGTAATTTTGCAGCCAATTGGCATATATCAAAATTCCAGTACAGCAATAAAATAATGACCAAGTAATTTGGGTAATTGAATGATAATTACTGACCAACGTACTGGGCTGAACTTTTCTGTTCTTCTGCAAATGGTTTTATAGGATATTTTGCACCATCTCAGATGGCCAATGGAGACTCAGTTTAACATCTTATCCAAGAAACGATGCAATGCTCTCGCTGTACTATCAGCCTTGTTTATCTGTCCACTCAAGGAACCTGAACTCAAACCCTCTAATTTAGGAGCCGAGTTCTGTCACTGCGTCATAGCTGGCAAAAGGAAAAGGGACTAGGAACAATCAAGGCAACAGTCTGAAGAATTAAGCAAGGTATTCTGCTAACAGTTTGGAACTGACTGAACACTATTATAGGGCTGAGGACAGGTTGGACAAACCACAATCAGATTAAAACAACACAAGCATGGACCAATGATCAAGAAAGGTCATACAAAAACATTGGTTAACTTTAGAATAAAAACAGGCAGGCAAAATGAGGCAACAAAAGCTGAGGAACATAGGAATACACAGCAATCATTGGTGCCCTTTATTGCAATTTTCATTTGTCCACGTGATCTAGCTCAACCCAGAAGCATTATGTATTTACATTCACCCGGCTAAAGACTCCGATTTCAGGTTATAATCAATTTTATGTGACAATTGGAAGGGAAAAGAGAAATGTTACAGCTCTAAACTTGATATTTTTCCTCATCTGCCACATATACATTTTGTTTATCAATAGCCAATTGTATATCTGTGCATTAAAAAGATCTCAAAGGAAACAATAAAAACAGAGCAGTCCAAAGTATGAAAGTAGCATAGTCAGGTGTAGTCAGGCACAAGTTCATACACAACGTGTTGGATAACAAACACTTCAGTAGTACCACCTAACAATTCATTACTTCAATTCATCGCTTTCCTTCCATGTCACTTCAGACACCAATTCTTAATCAGATGACCCAGCAGTGAAACAGTAAGCCTGGACCACCAAACAGGGAGGGTGGGACATTAGGCTTGGGATACCAAATGCCTCCACAGCTTTAAAAATGCACTGGAAATGTGCATTTGTACTTGTGAGGCAAATTGAACTGGATGTCATGCAGCTGTTTGTTCATGCAATGAATATCCACTGCAAGCATCCAGAACATTAGATCAGGAAATCAACAGTACCAATTTAACATTTATAGTGTCCATTTTTAGTCTCAATACTCTTGTCAATGATCTCACTTAACCTTACTCATCTGAACACACCTACAACTTGAGAAAGACTTGCCATCAGTGTTATTTAAATGGATCATTGAATATTTTGCAGTTTCTACAAGTAAGTGGTGTTTTCTTTAGCAATGCGAAGGTTTACAAGGTATGCTGTGATAGGCACTGAAGTACTTTGTGCTGACTTTAAGGCTTCGGTCCAAACCAGTTGCTTTCAGAAGAGGGAATTCAAACATATTTCCCTGAGAATGCTGAATAGCTTGAAAGATGATGGAGGACATGTTGAGTAAGAAAAGCTGCTAGAAGAGGGAGAAAGAGGTGGAAAAAAGAAGACTCTCAGTGGGAGACCATTCCACCCAATGCATTCTGGAACGAATTCTCCTCCCAGAGCCTCAGTGAAGAACCACATATGAGATGTAAGTGGCATTAGTCAGAACACGCCTGCACTATGGCATACAAACTTTAGTTCTTTACTTAAAGAGGAATGTAGTTCTATTGGAGGCAGTTCAGAGGAGGTCCATGAGATTGATTCCAGAGATGAGGGATTTGTCTTGTAAAGAGATTGAACTTTTCTTGGCCTATGCACTGCGGAGTTTAGGAGAATGAGAAGAAATCTAATTAAAGTACAGAAGATGCTAAAGGAAATTGACAAAGTAGATGTAGAAAGGATGTTTCCTGATGCGGGACAATTTAGAATGAGCGATCACAGTTTTAAAATTTAAAACAAAGATGAGGAGAAATTACTCCACTCAAAAGGTTGAGGATATGTGTATGCTGAGACATTGAGTAAATTTAAGGAGGAGGTAGATTTTTATTTTGTAACGGATTAAAGAGCAGGCAGGAAAGCAGGCAGAGAAGTCGAGTCGAGGCTGAGATGAGATCAGCCATAATCGCAACAACCAGTGGAGAAAGCATGAGGGGCTTTTATCCAAGTCTTTAGTTCTTGTGTTCAAAAAGAATACTCCCTCATCTTTCACCTGCAACAGCAAGGACTATAGTGGATCAAGAAAGCAGCTCACCACCATCTTCTTCAGGGCATTTTGGGATGGTCAATAAATGCCGGCCTAGCTAGTGATACCCACATTCCATAAAGGAATAAAAAAACTCACTGATTTTCTTGCACTTGCTTCTTTCTCACTAGTGCAAATTGCACAGAGCCCAAGGTAAGACTATGGTGTAGCAACAAGCTCACTGGAATAGTAATTCAGATATCCATGCTAATGATCTGGACAATGGTTCAATTCCCATCATGGCAAAACAGAACTTAAATTGAGTTTAAAATCAAAAACTGAAATCTAGCCACATTGTCAATGGATATGTGGGCAATAGTTGTACTAAATTTATTAGTGCCTAGCTTCTTCTGAGCTGAAGCCAGACATATTTACAACATTTCAGAGGTTGTTATCCACTGTCCGTAAAAACACAAAAAATAGGAACAGCAAGAGACAATCCAATCATGGATAACCTTGTGCTTCAACTCCATATTCCCGCCAACTCTCCATCGTCATTGATTCCCTCAGATGCCAAACATATGTACATCTTAACATTCAGTATATTCAATGATGGTGTCTCCATATCTCTTGGGAGTAGAGAATTCCAAAGATTCACAACCCCTTGACTGAAGCTGTTTCTCTTTATCTCAATTCTAAATGACTATGGCCACTTAACTTGAAACTGTGCTTCCCTGATTTATATTCACAGCTAGAGGAAGCAATGTATCATTCTCTAGTCTGTCAAATCTCTTTATAACATTGAATGTTTCAGTCATAGGACCATAACAAGCCAGGGAACCATAGACCAGTGAGCCTGACCTCGGTGGTGGGCAAGTTGTTGAA
Organism: Hemiscyllium ocellatum; assembly: GCF_020745735.1. Classification (NCBI taxonomy): domain Eukaryota; kingdom Metazoa; phylum Chordata; class Chondrichthyes; order Orectolobiformes; family Hemiscylliidae; genus Hemiscyllium; species Hemiscyllium ocellatum. Next base: position 108,514,476 of record NC_083407.1, on the reverse strand, counting down.
GGGAATCCTGAGGGACAGGGTGTACACGTATTTGGAAAGGTAAGGGCTGATTAGGGATACTCAGCATGGCTTTGTGCGTAGGAAATCATATGTCACAAATTTGATTGAGTTTTGTAAGAAGTAACAAAAAGAGGATTGATGAAGGCAGAGTGGTGGATGTGATCTATATGAACTTCAGTAAGGCGTTCAACAAGGTTCCCCATGGGAGAATGGTTAACAAGATTAGATTTTGTGGAATACAGGGAAAACTAGCTATTTGGATACAGAACTGGCTCAAAGGTAGAAGATAGAGGGTGGTGATGGAGGGTTGTTTTTCAGAGTGGAGGCCTGTGACCAGGGCAGTGCCACAAGGATCTGTGCTGGGTTCACTACTTTTCAACATTTATATCAATGATTTGGATGTGAGCATAAGAGGTATAGTTAGTAAATTTGCAGATGATACCAAATTTGGAGATGTTGTGGACAGCAAAGGTTACCTCAGATTACAACAGAATCTTGGTCAGGTGGGCCAATGGGCTGAGGAGTGCCAGATGGAGTATAATTTAGATAAATGTGAGTTCTGTATTTTGGGAAAGCAAATCTTAGCAGGACTTTTACACTTAATGGTAAGGTCCTAGGGAGTGTAGGTTCATCGCTCCTTGAAAGTGGAGTCGCAGGTAAATAGGATAATGAAGAAGGGGTTTGGTATGCTTTCCTTTATTGGTCAGAGTATTGAATACAGGGGTTGGGAGGTCATGTTGCAGCAGTTCATGGCATTGATTAGGCCACTGTTGGAATATTGCATGCAATTCTGGTCTCCTTCCTATTGAAAAGATGTTGTGAAACTTGAAAGGGTTCAGAAAAGATTTACAAGGATGTTGCCAGGGTTGGAGGATTTGAGCTATAGGGAGAGATTGAATAGGCTAGGGCTGTTTTCCCTGGAGAGTCGGAGGCTGAGGGGTGACCTTATAGAGATTTGTAAAATTATGAGGGGCATGGATAGGATAAATAGACAAAGTCTTTTCCCTGGGATGTCTAGAACTAGAGGGTATAGGTTTAGGGTGAGAGGGGAAAGATATAAAAAGAGACCTATGGGGCAACTCTTTCACTCAGAAGGTGGTGCGTGTATGGAATGAGCTGCCAGAGGATGTGGTGGAGACTAGTACAATTACAATATATAAAAGGCATCTGGATGGTATATGAATAGGAAGGGTTTGGAGGGATATTGGCCAAGTGCTGGCAGGTGGGACTAGATTGGATGGGATATCTGGTTGGCATGGACGGGTTGGACCGAAGGGTCTGTTTCCATGCTATACATCTCTATTACTATGACTCTATAAGAAATAGGAATAGGCTGTTTGGCCTCTCAAGAATGCTCCGCATTTCATTAGGACCATAGATGATCCAGCATTTCTCATATCCACTTTTCTGTGTTTTCCCATAACCTCAACTTCCCCATGCATCGAGAATCTATCTCACTCCATTTTATCCATTTCCAAGACTGCCAAAACACTAATAACTCCTTCTCTTTCAATATTCACTCGTTCAAGTATATCACAGTCTCCCTCCCCAACATGTATACCCACATTGTCGTCTCTACAGTAAGCTGATGCAAAGTACTCATTTGAATCCTCAGCTATACCTTCCAGTGCTACACACAGATTACTACTTTGTTCCCTAATAGGCCCTACTCTTTCCCTAGTCATTCTTTTACCTTATTGTATTTATAAAACACTTACAGATTTTCCTAACGTTATCTGCCAGTGTTGTTTTCATACGCTGCCTTTACTCTCCTGATCTCTTTTTTCAGCAGCACTTTTTGCAACACACTTTATACTCCTCTGGGGCATCCACTCATTTGAGCCTTCTGGACCTAGGATAAACTTCCTTTCCCTTCTTGTCCAATCTTGTATGTCCTTTGACAACCACGGTTCTCTAGACTTGTTGGCCTCACCCTTCACCTTTATGGGAACATGTTGGCCCTGCACTCTCACTATCACCCTTTTGAATGTCTCCAACTGCTACCACGTGGAGTTTCCTTCAAATAGCTGCTCCTGGTTCATGTTGGCAAGATCTTGTCTTATTTCATTAAAATCAGCTTTCACCCAATTCAGTTAGTTCCAGTCCTTAGTCTCCCGGAGGTTCATTGCATCGCCTCCAACAAAAGTATTCTATAAGTAGAGGCCAAAATTACACAGAATATCATGGACATAGTCTCACAAAAATCCTGTAAAATTGTAACAAGACTTTTTTATTCTTGTACTTCAACTCCCTTGCAATAAAGGCCAATGTCACGTTATCCTAATTGTTTCCTTTATCTGCATGCTAAAATGTTTTTCTTTCTTTCATAAGTACATTCAACACGCTGTGAAAATCAACATTTAGAAGTTTTTAAACAATTTATTCTGACTTTCTATTCTTAGGACTATTGTAAGTAATCACACATTTGCCCACAGCATTACATAATATAATTTTGAATTGTTGCCCACTCACTTACCATGTCTCTATCTTTTTTCAGCTTCTTTATGTTCCCCCCCCACACACACTAATTCCTACCCAGCTTTGTCTTTGTGACGTATGAAAGCTAACCAATGTTTCTTCGTCTAAGTCATTCGTCTAGATTGTACATTGCTGAGACCTCAACACTAATCCATGCTCTCTCCATCAGTCACAGCCAGCCAATTTGAAAATGCCCCAGCTATCTCTATCTGCTTCCTGACTGTCAACCAAGCCCCTAATACCTCCAAATACACAAGGCCTTATTGTGTGCATTAAATATTTGTGTGGCATCTTATTGAATGGCTTTTGGAAATCTAAGCATTACTGGTTCCTCAAACAGTTGTAATAAATTTGTGAAACAAGATTTACGTTTTATTAAACCATGCTGACTTGTTCAATTATGCTATACTTTTCTAAGAACATTGTTAAGACTGCTATTTTCCAGTGGATCTTTTGCTATAACATTACCAATTAACCTTAGCTCATTGCACAATATTAGATCTAAACTAGCATTAGCCCAAGTTGATTGGTAATCAAGAAATCTGAGTGCTCTAGGAAACGGTCATAAAAGTATTTTACAAACTCATCTTCCAGGCTATCTTTGCCCATTTGATTGGTCTAATCAAAATGAAGCTTGAAGTTTCCCAAAATCACCACCTTGCTTTTGTTGCAAGCTCCAATAACTTATTACCACAAGTTCTATCCAATTGTATAACTGCTGTCTGGAGCCCTATAAATATGTCACAGGTCTTTTCTGATCTTTGCTATTCCTGCTTGCAACCTATAAAGATTTTTTTTAAAATTGTGCTAAGATTATTTCACATAAATGTCCTCATGTTATTCTTTACTAGAAGGGATACTTAACCTCCTTTCCCATTTTGCTGTTCTTTATGAAATGTCGTGTGCCTTGGGAAAATTATTTCCCAACCTTATTCACTTTGTTCTCAGAGAACACAACAAGACTCATGATTCACAGAGCTACTCAGAGTCTCATGGAGAGGCGTCTCAACAATCGTAGCAATTTGTCTGAGGTCTTCTCAAGATTCTGTGATCCCCTTTGCACACTGCAATCCATGGCCGTGATGTCAGCAATCTCAGCTTCCATTGCGGTCATTAAGATATTATGTGGCTGAAGCTGCGACATTAATCATCAGATTCATCATGGTTGGGTTCACCAGTGCACAAAGTTTGACAGTACCTTCATGCCTGAAAGGATGACACCCAAGTTCTGTGCAAAACCTTGTGCCAAGGTAGTGCTGGACTCTCACACATTCCTTAACATTGACCACTGGCCTATTGGCAGATTTCCCATGCACCAAGCTTTTCATTTCATATCCAACAATCAAAATCTTCATCGAAAGCCTCTACGGTTAAACTCATGTGCAACCTCTTGCAAGCTGGCACCTACTGGCCTGATTGTAGTTCATTCATGTCCACTAGCTCACTACGTGCAGACCGCACTATAATAAAGCATCTAAGTTAGATGAAGTGCCAGTGTCTGAGCTTAAGGCTGCAAATGTAGAACTAACTGACAATACTGTGCCTACTCATTACTCTCTGCCTGGTATTCTTTCATTCATGGCCAAGCTACACTTTTCAAGTACCCGACAAGGTAAAGGCACAAGAAACTTGTACATTAAAAGAGTGCGTGATATGAGAATCATATCCCTGAGTGGGATACGAAGAGGAGGACTGGGAATACCGTGAACATAGTTATCTGCAACAGTTTCAATCCTAATGGGGATCAGTGCAGTCTCCTTCAAGGAAGTTAAACGTGAACCTTCCCTCCTTTTAGCTGCAGTGAAATTTTTCTTCTATTTGATTGATTCTTTCATGGGATGTGGGTGTCATTGGCAAGGACAGGACTTGCTGGCCAATTAAGAGTCAGCCACATTACTATGGATACAGTCACATGTAAGCCAGACCAGGCAAATACAGCAAAATCCATTCCCTAAAGTACATGAGTGGATCAAATGAGTGTTTACAACAATGATAGCTTCACAGTCTTCATTACTGAGACCGGCTTTCAATTCCAGATTTTATTATTCCAGATTTATATTCCATTAGCAGCCATGATGCAACTTTGATAGGACATTAGTCTTTGCTTGCATATTAGTTAGTTCATTGACATTACCACTACACTACCATTTCCAGTCTTGGGTTATGTGCAACTTGCACTAAGAAACAGGGAGTTGTTATTGAATAGTTGGCAGTGCATAGGAAATGAGAGATGTGAATGTGCTAATGGAAGAGAGATCACAGTGAAGCGCATGATCACAAAATATAAGGTCTAATTGATAAGAGTTTGTTGATAAACATCAATAGGGATGTGATGATTTGAGCAATGGCTGAGATGGCTGGCAATATAGCATTTAAATTTGCATTTTCTGACAGTGATCATTCCTCTGAGATTAATGAACTTATGGCAGTGCCCAGGTCATGTGGGCTCAACTCGTGTCAGCAATCTCCATTGCAGTGTGTTGGCGCTGCCTTTTGACAGTCTGTCAGGTGGGTCATTGAGTCATAGAGATGTACAGCATGGAAACAGATCTTTCAGTCCAACTCATCCATGCCAACCAGATATCCCAACCCAATCTAGTCCCAGCTGTCAGCACCCGGGTCATATCCTTCCAAACCCTTCCTATTCATGTACCAGCCTCCACCACTTCGCCTGGCGACTCATTCCATGCACGTACCACCCTCTGTGTGAAAAGGTTGCCCCTTAGGTCTCTTTTATAACTTTCACCTCTCACCCTAAACCTATGGCCTCTAGTTCTGGACCCCCCACCTGCCATCGCCCTGTGCTGGTGGTCTGGGAGCATCAGTGGAGAGAGAGAAGAGTTAATGTTTCAAATGCAATGGATGCTCCTTCTGGCTGTAAATTATGTTTTTTATGTTGTTTATAAAGAAGGTGGAGAACTGAGTGGAACAGATGGTGAGAGTCCCCCAGAGCAAAAGACAAAGTAAGTGCTGATGGTAGCAAAAGAGAGATTGAGATGCAAAGTAAGTGTTAATGATAGCAGAAAATGAGACAGCTTTGCTGAGATCAAACACATGCAAAGATAGCATGGAGGATAATCAAAATCTAAGCGGCACTTTGTAGCCTTCAGGACTTAACATTGAGTTCAATAATTTCAACAACATTGTCCTCCATTTTGATAACAGCCCTCCAAATGCTCGAAATCACTCACATGACCATACAACATAAAGATGACCAGCTACCTGCATCGGAATCAACCAGCTTAACGTTAATTGTGCATTTCAACATCTGCTTATGACAATTTTCCTGCTTCCACCTTCCCTGAGAACCATTGAATAGATAGCCTAAGAACTAGACATTCTCACCTCAATAATTTATTTCATGTCATCCCAAGAAGTAACTTAAATATTAATGTGTGCCTCAAAGCCAGCAAAGTACTGAAAACTTTGTGTGGTCAGTTTTGAATTTTTTGAACAGAAGTCGATACATCTTTAAACCATACAGAACAAAATGTAGCACTAATTCCTGATTTCTGCTGAATTGGTGCATCTCAGCAAATACAGCATTTGAGGCATAATAGCATGCTGCAACTGCACTGGAGGGCTTAAAAAAGGAAATCAGTCAGGACTACCCAGGTTGATTGCTTTCCATTGACCACCATGAAAATAACGAGTCAGGAAAAGGCTTTTCTACCACTGATATTGGAAAGAACTAGAGTCACGTTACCTTTCACAGCCAAAAATTCTGCCTTGGGTTACAAATGAAGGATGGTCAATTTGAGCAAAGCATTTAAAGGCTGCTAGCAAGCAAATAACTACATCCTGCACATGTCAGGTCAGAGAAATGAAAATGATAAGCAAATTGGATTGCATTTAAAAAAAATTACTTTTTCTCTGTTCACTATAGGAACTATCACAAACAAGGCAGATACAGGTAATATCAAACTAAAAGATTAGAGCCTAGCCAGGTTCACGAAGCCGTGCAAGCAGTGTTGAGTAAACGTGATGAGCTCAGAATTGGGTTCTTTCATAGTAAATAATGGATAGCAGGTAGATGTTAAAGTCAGACTGACAGGAATAGGTAACATTTCTAAACTGCAGGTATTTTACCACTAGTACTCTTCAAATTTCATCCAATATTAAAACATCTCCACATCCAGGCATTTCTGTGTAACCTTTGGTCTTGCTACTCCATTTAACAGCTCAACACTGATGTAAATTAGGCTGCAATTATTTTAATATAATGTTCTACTTACATTCAAAATTCACAAGCCAGCAGCCAGAGACGATCCCCATCAAACACTTCATGGTAGAGAGAGCCTGATCATTGGGAACAATAATGTGCGTCACTAAAAAGCAAAAGCAAAAGCAAAACACTTGGTTAAAAATACCTTCAAACAAACTAGAACATAACAAATCCTTATCTTCCTTTCCCTGTGAACTTCAGTTTGCAGGTCAGGCTCTGATAATTCAGATAATAGGATTTGTCCATTCATAAAAGATAAAGTGAAGCAGCCATGACAACCAAGCCAAATCACATCAAGGACAAAGACTTTTAAACCACTATCTGTCATTATATTACCTAATTAAACAGTGATGTGCTGCAGAACTTCCATTTTAAAAATAGTTACTGGTCTGTACTGAGATTCTAACAAGTGTCAAAGTTCTGGGCTTAAGGGAATAAAATGAAGTCACATCAACAAAAATATCAACTTTTCCTCCTGCTGTGTACAACCTGTGTCAGCTGCACATCACTTGATAGTTTTATCCTTGAACTAGAAGCCAGAGACCATTAGCTCTATTGTAGCTCTATTGCCCATAATAATACATCTCAACAATAGTTTTATGTTTAGGCCTATAGATTAGTGAAGCATCTGGATGAATCACTTTTCATGAACAGTAATCTGAATATCAGGCATAGTCTCAAGATTTCTATCCAGCGCAGGATTAAATCAAGAAATGGAGCCACAAAATATTTAATAGCATGGCTTATACCTTTTATAACTGGTGTAAATCTATATGTTAAATCTTCCAAATATTTGGCATCCAATATATTCTATAGATAATTGTCAACCTTTCTTTGTGGAAGTCAATTTTGTTACAAATAAAATCAACAGAAAAAGTTTGAATTACAATGTGTGTTAAATTCAGCAGTCTCAAAAGGGTGATACCCAACTATTTTAAGAATGGACTATTTTGTTGCTGTAACTTAACATGATCAGTACCAACTATTTAAAGATGTTTGTTCAATTAACATTTTTACTCATCCCTCAAAATATCTGCATACACTCGGATTTCCTTTCCTTGATCCATATTGTTAACATGCCAACTGACTATCAGCACAACATTTAAACAAATGACAAAGATTTGTAGTTCTAAACCTTTTATGAGTTCAGCTCATCCTGAAATTACATAATAAAGTACTTTTGAAGTGAAATCACCGTTGTAATTTAGTAAATGCTGTGCTCAACAAGTCCTACAAACAACAGCATGATAACTCAACTATTTACCTGCTCATTTAGGTTGGTTTAAGGGTAAATATTGGCCAGGCCACTAAAAGAAACTTCCATGCTCTTCAGGATGGTGCTGATTTGTACATTGTCCTGGGAGTTAAGTCAGAGGTCCAGTTTAACGTTGTTTGTGAAAGATGATAGCTCCAATGGTATAGCATTCCATCAGTAATGCACTGGAATGTGGACTTTATGCTCAAGTTTCTGGAGTGGGACTTGAACCAACAACCTTCTGACTCAGTGGCAAGATTGCCACCAGCTGTGAAGTCTGTGTTGACACAGAATCTTAACAAACAGAAGGAGTCTATTTGGTCTCTGCCGACTTTCTGCACAGCAATCCAATCTGCCCCATGCCCCAATCGGTCGTGGTGGCCCTGCTCATTTATTTCCCTTAAGTGCTCAGCCAATTTCCTTTTGAAATCATTCACTGTCTCCACTTCCAACATCTGGGCTTCAGGTTATAATCACTCACTGCTTTAAAGCAAGATTTTCTTCAGTTCAACTTTTGCTCAAAACTTTAAAGTCATCCATAGCCCTTGAGTGGGGGCTGGGGTGGGGGCAGGGGAAATATACTGTTAATCTTTATTCAGACTCAATATTTTGACCAGCAATTAAATGAAGTAGCATGGCATTTGTGGACATTAGCCAGTTAAAGAAACTATGCTAAGAATGCTAATAGTATCTGGTCTGACACACAAGATTATGGTTTTACAAATTGATCAAGTGCTAAAGGGTGACATGCCATTCATTGAAATCTTGGTGATTTGTTTTACAGTTTGAGACCATGACCAATGGCAAATACAGTCTACCAAGAAAGAGGAAAAAACGTCCATTAAATAATTTACCTTAATGCCGGTTGGGTATTTTATGAGCACGTTGAATCTAACACGTGACTAATCCAAAGAATAATAATAATCAAGTATTGGAGATTTTGTTTGAATGAGACATGGTGGAAAGGACTGACAATTCTGTCCTTTCAGAGGTGGAAGCAAACTTGGAATGGATCTGCTCACCCAATACTTGAAAAAAACGTTTCATGCTTAACGGCATAGTGATTTAATATCATGATTCATTCACACTTTCTTAACTTTATTATAGTAGAACTTAGCAGCAAATGTGCAGCATAATACACATTTTATCACATTCACCTTGAACAAACATAAAATATTAATCGGAAAGGAAATTTCTTGACAGATTCCATCAAGTCTTAACAAATAACCTATCATTAACTTTAAAGATGAATCATGGGAATAACAGGTTCCTTCAATTAAGTTTTGCTCAATAAATAATTCCTATATCACAGAGCATATAAAACGAAGAAACAGACTATCCAACACAACTGCTCCATGTTGGTTTTGATGTTCCACATCAGCGCCCACAACTCTACCTCATAACTATCAGCATATCCTTCTATACATTTTTATAGTCATAGAGGTCTCTACAGTTCTGTCTTCTGCCTTCTCCTTTATAAAAGAAAGTGTTTCAGCCTGCTCAATCTTTAAAGATGATCTCAGTTCTTTCGCACTTTCACAACGCACAGCATATTTATTCTCGTGGTGCGCATTAAAAAAAAATTATTCATTCACGGGATGTGGGCATCGCTGGCTGGGCCAGTATTTACTGTGAACTCCTAACTACCCAGAGTGCAGTTAAATGACAATCACATTGCTATGGGTCTCGAGTTACATGGAGGCCATAGCAGGTAAGAACAAAAGTTTCCTTCCCTAAAGGACATTAGTGAACCAGATGGGTTTTTCTGACAATCGACAATGGTTTCACAGTCATCATTAGACTCTTAATTCCAGATTTTTATTGAATTCAAATTCCATTATCTGCCATGGTGAGATTCAAATCTGGGTCCCCAGATTAACAGTCCAGTGATAATACCACTAGGCTCCTCAGAAGTGAGCACAGTTTTCCAAATGTGGTCTAATCAAAATTCTATCCAAGTTTAAGATATCATTTCTCCTTTTGAATATTAAACTGTTTCAATGTTTGCTTTTTTAAAAAAATGATCATCTTAAGTTACCTCACTACTTTGCAATTTGTGCAACTGCATCTTAAGATCTGTTTAGCAAAAGGTCTTTTCCCTAGGGCATGGAAGTTCAAAACTAGGAGCATATTATTTAAGGTGAAAGGAGAAAGATTTAAAAGAGAACTGAGGGCAACTTTTTCACACAGAAGGTAAACAGCGGATGCAGTGAATTGCCAGAGGATGTGGGAGATGTAGGTTCAGTTACAATGTTTAAAAGGTATTTGAATATGTACATGAATAGGAAAAGTAGACAGGGATATGGGCCAAATGGAGGCAAGTGGGACTATTTTAGTTTGGGTAACTTGACATGGACAATTTTGAATGAAGGGTCTGTTTACCTCATGTATGACTTTATTAACCTCACATTTATATTCTCATTTTCCAAGGAATACCTGGTATTCCTTAATTTTCCTGCCAAATCTAGCTAGACTGAAATTAATTTGCCAATTACATAAACATTCTGCACAAAGATTGTGAAAGAGTGCAATATTTCAGGATGTGGACGTCACTGGGTAAGGCCTGCAATCATTGACTACCCCTAAACACCACTGAAAAAAACTGCAGTCCTTGTGATGTATGAACATACAATACTCCCACGGTGAAAATTTCAGGATTTTAATGCAGTAGCAGCGAAGGGATGGCGATATAATTCCAAGCCAGAATGGTGGGTGACTTGGAGGGCAACTGCAGGTTCTGATGCACTTCTGAATCTGCCGCCCTTATTCCCATAGATGATTGAGGTTACAGATTTGGAAAGTGTGTTGAAGTAGCCTCAGTAAGTTGCTGCATGGCATCTTGCAGATTGTTCACGCTACAATCGGTTTAATGGATGGAGATTTTTTTTTACCCACCCACTTAACCTACCTATTTCCCTTTGTAGCCTCCCTATGTCCTCATCTCAACTTTCCTTCCTACTGATATTTGTGTTATCAAACTTAACATCATATCTTTGGTTTCTTCATCCATGTGTAATTTATAAATTGTAAAAACGACCCAGCATTGAATCCTATAGCACATTACACATCATGCCAAACAGTTAACAAAATATTTATGCCTACTGTTTCCTATTAACTAGTCAATCTTCTATCCATGCCACTCATTAGGAACTTGTAACTTCTGCATTAATCCCTTCTGTGGGACCTTATCAAATGCCTGCTTGAAATCAAAGTGTAATACATCCATCGGTTCCAGTTTATACATAGCACAAGCTATTTATTCAATAAACTTCAATAAATTACGTCAACATGAGTTCCCTTTCACAAAACCATGCTGACTCTGCCTAATTATCTTGAATTTATTTCGGTGCCCAGCTATAAGGTCTTTAATGATGGATTTTAACATTTGCCCTTTGATAAGCATTAAAAGTTAATTAGTTTGCACTTTCCAGCTTTCTGACTCCCTCCACTTTTAAATAAAGGAGTACATTTACAATTTTACAATCTCATAGAACATTCACCAAATTGAAGGAACTTTGTAAAGTTCAAAACATTGCATCAACTATCACATTAATCACTTCGTTTAAGATTGTAGGACAAAGTCCATCAGGATCTAGAGATTTGTCAGTCTGCAGCCCCAATAATTTGCTCAGTATCACCTCTCTGGTGATTGTATTCTTTTCATTCTCACCCACCCTACCTTGCTTTCCCTTCCTTCCATTTCCTGTTTTACAGCTATTTCTGTTACTCGACTTCTCTACAGTGAAGAGTTGAGTGTGCGGTGCTGAAAAAGCACAGCAGGTTAGGCAGCAACCGAGGAGCAGGAGAATTGACATTTTGGAAAATTCCTGATGAAGGGCTTCTGCCCGAAACATTGATTCTCCTGCTCCTCAGTTGCTGCCTGACCTGCTGTGGTTTTCCAGCATCAGACTCTCGATTCTAATCTCCAGCATCTGCAGTCCTCACTTTCGTCTCTACAGTGAAGACTCATGCAAAATTATCTGTTTAATTAATCTGCCATCGCTTTACTGTCCATTATTAGTTCCCCAGCTCATTTTCTGTAGAATCAGTGCTCGCTTGGATAACATTTTTCTTCATAAAAAACTTAGAAACCTACCTGCTTTTATATTTCTAGCCATCTTTCTCTCACATTACCTTTTGACCCTCCTTATTAGTTATTGTTTGCTGTTAATAATTTGTTCAATATTTTGGCCTGCCTTTGTGTAATTGTATGCTTTTTCTTTAAGTTTAATACCACTTTAATATTTTTTTGTTTACCACAGCTGGTGAGTTCTCCATTTGGAATTTTTGTTTTTCTTTGGAGTTTACCTATTCTGAAATATCTCCTTAAATATTTCTGCCAATGCGTCTCAAATGTCCTATTCCTGAGTCTAATAGCTGACTCTGCTCTCATGCCTTCATTTAAGTTTAATATCTTAGTCTTGGGAACCTCCCTAAAGCTGTATATAAAATTCAATATATTATGATTGCTGCTACCTTGGGATGCCTTCTTTAATGCAGTCATTAACTAACCCCATCTCATTGTACAATCCAAGGTTTAGTATAGCTTGCTCTCTGGTTAGTGTAACGGTGATGTGCCTATAAGAGGGATTTATTCCGTGCTGTTTCGTTTGCAGAGATTTGTTGCTACGGAATGTCTGCTTCAGAAGCAGTGGGTGAACAACTTTGAGCTCCCAGGCTGCCTTTAAAAAAAATTAGACAAAAGAAGGATGAGTGCATGGAGTTAGGTTCACACATACTCAGGGTTCAGTTTTGCTTTCTGTTAAAGTTGGGAGCTTTTTAGAATTGGCTTGAAGCTGCTACATACATCTCTCTGTGCTGCAGCTAAAAGTTTGAGATTTTTCTTTGTTGTTAGATTTGTTTTCAGTGTTCCGTTCTCCTGGACTGGAAAATCTGTTCTGCTCAATTTGCCTTTACCTAAGGGGATGTTTATGGAATGTTGCTAAATTGGAACAGTTGATGAATAGTATTTCATTAGAGTTAAAGTTACATCAATACTTCCTTATTTTTTGGATTTTAATTGTGGTGTAAGAATAAAGTATTTTGCTTAAAGCCTAGTGGTTTGACCAATCGAATCATATATGGAAGACACCTTACACTTGTATTTAAATAAGATAAAAGTTAGAGTCTAGGCTATCTCTTTGACACATTTTGTGGAGGATTTGTCTGGTCCATAACAATACCTACTGAAAGTCCTGCTCGAGGAAACTATCATGTAAACATTCTATGAACTCATCCAGTCGGTATTTGCCTTCCTAGTTTTTCCAGTCTACATGTAGCTTAACATCTTTCAAAATTATTACCATACCTTTCTGATAAGCTCTTACTTTTTTCTTTTATACTCTGACTTACCACATAGTTAATGTCATGAAGCCTATAAAGTACTCCTACAAGTGGCTTCATGACTCAATAATTTCTCATCTCTAGATTAGATTAGAGTGGTGCTGGAATAGCACAGCAGGTCAGGCAGGAGCAGGATGCCCGGATGCTGCCTGACCTACTGTGCTTTTCCAGCACCACTCTAATCTAGACTCTGATCTCCAGCATCTGCAGTCCTCACTTTTGCCTAATTTCTCATCTCTACCTGACTTGCTGCTACGTCCTGATATCTTTGACATTAAACATCCCTCTCTATTGTACGAATCCATTATTAATTAGTAGAGTGACCATTCACCATTTTTAACTTACTGACCTTTCTAAATTTCTTGTATCCTTCAATGTTCACCATCAACACTATCAGGGGGCAGGCACTTATCTTCAATCTTGGCAAAATGACTCACCCAACCCAATTAGCTTTGCAAGGGAATGATCTCAATGTTGATGCTGGTTGTTTCCAGGACTTGAATTTTGCAATACGATCCTACCAACATACCTTGAAGATACTGCAGAGTCAGCACTGGAAGAAGCACTCTAGAAAAAGAGTGCATGTGATTGGCACAGGACCCATAATTCAGTGCCACACAGAAAGGTGCTGAGGACTACAGCATTGTAGATATTTGAGATGAGGTTGTACTGAGGAGATAATCACTACACAATTGTTGGTGAAGTCTGCCAAACATGTTGATTGCTTTTGAAAGCCTACTGTCCACTTTCATTTCAGTGACATCAAACAAGATGATACTCCTTCAATAGGTAAACTGCTTTGATGACTCCAGCTCAGTTACCTCAATTACAATGCTTGTGGTCTATACCTTTTCTTGGGGTTCAGGTCAATGCAAGACTTCAGTTATATTTTAACTAACTTTCAGTCTGAAGAATTATGCCACCTCAAAAAAACATGTAGTTATGCTTTGCAGGTCTGACCAGCTTTGGGCAGGAGAATGCAGTTAGTAGTAAAAATAATTTCATAGCTTCATAAATAATTTTCATTTGTTTTTTTAAGAGCCTGAAGAAACCCATGATGTAAAAGACTACACCAGAATAGAATTGTACATAACCTTCCTCCTTAAAGTCTACCATTGCTTGCAGCAGCATTATGCTGAACATAATGATGAGGCAGGTCAGGGCAGGCACACATCTTTGTTACATACCAGTGGAGATTCAGAAGGGACTTGAGAGGCCACTGTTCTGCTCGACTTGCCTGTTCTAATTTTCATGAAATTGCTTCGCCTGACAAGGAACCTGAGTGGTAACCCAAGTTTTTCAAGGATTTTCCAAAGTCCATCACTGCTCACAATCTGGTATACCTTCGTAAGGTCATTAAATGGAATGTACGGGCCTTTGTTTGGTTCATAACACTGTGCTTGAATTTGACTGTGTACAAACACCATGTCTGTGGTGCCTTTGTTTGCTCTGAAATTGGACTGGATTTCTGTGGGGTTTTCTCTTTCAATAGCAGGCAGCTGCCTGCTCAGAAATGTCGAGCCAGGATCTTCTCAGCAATAGAAAGGAGGGTGAGTCCACAGTAGTTACAGCAGCCCGACTTTTCTCCTTAGATTTTGCATAAGGTGATGATAAATGCATCACAAGTATTCTGTGAAACCCCATCCTATTCCCAGCAAGCCATGAAAAATATTCAAGAAGCTTGGCATGTATTGCTGGACCATCATGCTTCAAGGCCTCGGGTAGAGTTCCATCAACTCTGCGCACATGGTTGCTCTTTACGAAACTTTGCTCAAGAGTTGGGCTCTCACTGATTTCGGAGAAAACGAGGACTGCAGATCAGAGTCAAAAAGTGTGCTGTTGGAAAAGCGCAGCTTGCTCAGGCAGCATCTGAGGAGGAGAGTTGATGTTTTGAGCATAAGCCCTTCATCAGGAATGTGACATTCCTGATAAAGAGTTAATGCTCGAAATGTTGACTCTCCTGCTCCTTGGATGCTGCCTGACTGGCTGTACTTTTCCAACAGCAAACTTTTTGACTCATTGAATTAGTTTATGAGAAACTTGCTGGATTTGGTTGATGGCAGTATAATACATTGGGCACTTGAATTATAATGAAATAGCTTTATTTGTCACATACTAACGTGAGTACAGTGAAAAGTTTATAAGTTGCCACTTACAGTGCGATTTTAGGTACAATTCTCAGTTACAGACTAGAGAGAAGAAGAAAAAAAGTTACATTACAGCTATACATAGTATAACCATAAGTCAGAAAAACAAGAAGCAAAGTTAAAGAGACAAACATCACAGTCTCTCTCCAAAGGCTCTCCATAGAGAACCAGCGCAAGGGTCTCCATGTTGTCTGACCACTGGCCACTGCCACCACGTTCTACACTTGACAGCTGGTCGCAGGCAGCCCCACAGACCTGTTTTAAAGGCTAGTTGTCCATGGCCTAGAGAAGGGAGGACAGAGGGAGAAAACAAGAAGAAAAAGATCGGACAGAGCAGAAGAGCTCTGGCTGCAGCATCCTACAATACTGCCACCTTACTACTCGGTGCTGGGGTTTCCAAAGTCCACTAACCAGCGATCAAGGACTGACTCTGTTGATTGTGTAGTGTAGACATTTTGGATGTCTAATCCAAACCTTTGGGATGATTACTGTGGTGTCTGGGACAAAAGCATACACTCTGAATCATTTCATACAGGCAATATCCAATTGTTGCTGACTTGTCTATAGGACAGCTCTCAAGTTTGACACAATCCCAGATGTTAGTAAAGACATGACAGTCGACAGGGCTATCATTTGCTATTGTCATTTCCAATGTATTAATACTGGGTGGTTCTTGTGGTTTCATTAATTATCTTCTTTAAGATTTTGGATAGGTTTTATATAACTGAGAGATGTACTAGGCCATTTCAAAGGGTGCCTAAGAGTTAACAGCATTGCTGTGGTTCTGGAGTCACATATAGGCAAGGTTAGTTAAAGACAACAGATTTCCAGATGGTTTCAATGAAATAGATGGGTTTTTATGACAAATTAATTTTAATTCTAGGCTTATTAATTCAATTTCAATTCCACCAGATGCCAAAGAGGGATTTGAACTCTAGTCCCTTGAGCATTATCTACATTCTACCTAACCCCCTTCCCTACATATTAAAAGATGTTTTCTTGAAAGGATGTAAATATTAGGTCAGAAAGGAGACTAACAGTAGCTATGAGGAACTAAATATGTACTTTGCAGTATTCTGCACAATGAGGAGGACAGAGTAGCTACTTAAGATAAAAATAAAGAGGGACACAAAATACTGCTGAGCGCTCAAAGAATGAATGTCATGGGGTTAAATAGTATATATCCAGCATTACTAGAGAAGCGATGATGGTGGTATAGGTGACTAAGTTCACAACATTTTAATCCTCTTCCTTGGATATGGGATTGGTAGCAGAGGACTGGAGAATTTAGATATTAAGATCTTGTTCAAATCTTTGATCTTATCGCCTGAAGTTAAACATATTTTGCTAAAAACCTAACCATTGAGAGAATCATAGAACGGCACATCATTAAAGGAGGATTTCAGCTTGTGTCTGTGCATGTACTTCTGGATTCTTTTGAGCTGGACCTAGTGGGAACAGTCTTTGGTCAGGCAACTTTGCCACAGTGAGTCAATGGAATTGGCTGGATTTTTACCGCTTCAAAATATAAGTCACATAGATGTTAAGCCCCTACATTCTGACTAAACTTTAATCTGAAAAGCTCGTTCTTTTGGACAAAGATGTTTTTAGATTAGATTAGACTTACAGTGTGGAAACAGGCCCTTCGGCCTAACAAGTCCACACCGACCCGCCGAAGCGCAACCCACCCATACCCCTACATTTACCCCTTACCTAACACTACGGGCAATTTAGCTTGGCCAATTCACCTGACCCGCACATCTTTGTGACTGTGGGAGGAAACCGGAGCACCCGGAGGAAACCCACGCAGACACGGGGAGAACGTGCAAACTCCACACAGTCAGTCGCCTGAGTCGGGAATTGAACCCGGGTCTACAGGCGCTGTGAGGCAGCAGTGCTAACCACTGTGCCACCGTGCCGCCCATGTTCCGTATATGACATTTGCTAAATGTGTTAGTAACTACAGACATCAAGGAATTTCATGTCTGACAAATTCTTCATCGAAATCAAAGAGAGCTAACAAAAGTAAGAGAGTTGAAGCTGTATACTTCTACCTTGACAATCAATGTGCAGTGACAACATGGAATTTCCTTCCTTGTTGCAAACATCAATGATGACATAAAAACCTAGTCATGTCACTACATGAATAGAGAACAATCAGTCCCTTTGCAGTTCCTATTAACTGTTTCAATTAGAAGAGACAGGTCACAAATTGTACTCAACCTTGTAGGTAATCCTCTTAATCCTTCAATTCTTCAGAGAGCCAATGATTTTTATTTGTCACTTGTTTATTCAGGATCAGGTCTGAAGGGACTAACATGAAAACATACATTATTCTTGTAGTCCGATTGTAAACATTCTTGCACTATACCAGAGCTCGTGGTAGTAACGGGCATCAACGTGTTGGGCATGAGTCTACTTCAGGAGCAATTAGATTTAGTTATTCAAAATGACAGCATTACTGAGGCAAAGAACTGCACATAGCACACCAATGAGTCACTGGTTGTGGACTTTCAATAACTCCAAGTCAACATACCAGGATTTTTTTTGTGGCATCATTTGAATCCACTTCCGGATGCCTGTCATCAATTTTTGTTTTTAACCTCAGTTTGGATCTTCCCCTTTGGCTTTGCTAATGAGCATCTGATGCAAAATGATAGTCATGTTCCTCTTCCTGTCTTTCCTGTTCTCACTGTTCCAACATGTACATGGCATATGAGGTCCAGCTTACAACAAAATGCAACTCAATACATACTGATCTATTACTATAGAGTCCATGGAAGACCATGACCTCCTCTTGGAGTAAGTTTTGTTTCTATTGTAGGGAGTGGGGAGTTGGATTTAAGATCAATCAAAACAGAGGAATGGATGATTGGGTCAAGGCTATTGCAGACTAGACCAAGACCCTGCCAGGCAGTGTAATGGCTTTTAGAGCTATACCAGTCAGAGGGAGGCTGATGTAGAATTTCTATCCAATAGGATTGTCAATTACTATCACCAGGGAAAAAGTGAGGACTGGAAACCAGAGCTGGAAAAGCGCAGCAGGTCAGGCAGCATCCAAGGAGCAGGAGAATCGATGTTTCGGGCATAAGCCCTTCTTCAGGAAACTATCACCATCCTACATAATTTACATCAGTCATTAGAGTTCACATAGCTACAGCAACAGAAAACAGGAGCGATGTTCACAGAATATCTCCAAGGACAACCACCCTCCTGATAAATCATCGATTCAATAGTTGATCAAATAATACTGGACATACATTGAGGTGGGGAGGGGGATGCAGGGGTGGCTGTAATGGGAGTGTAACTGTGAAGATCCAAATGAAATTATATATGAATTAAAATAAACCATTCAGAAATTGGCAATTCATAGAAAAGTACAGCACAGTACAGGCCGTTCATCCCAAGATGTGCTGAGCATTTATCTTAACCTAAGATCAACCTAACCTACATATTCTTCAATTTACTGCCAACCATGTGCTTGTCCAGCAATCGCTTGAATGTCCCTAATGTCTCTGACTGTACTCCCACCACTGGCAATGCATTCCATGCACGCACCACTCTCCGTGTAAAAAACCCTACTTCTGACATTACCCGTACGTTCTTCCGATCACTTTAAAATTATGACCCCTCGTGATAGCCATTTCTGCCCTGGGAAAAGTCTCTGGCTATCTACAGCTCTCATTACCCTATAAACATCTATAAACATGAAAAGAGAAGAAAACTATATATGGCATCACGGTAGCCAAAACAAGTCCTAAAAATGGGCTTGGAAAAGTAAATTAAAGCAAATTGAATATTTGGTCCTCATATATTATGGTGAAATACGAATTAGCTCATTTTTTAAAATGATACTCTGGCCACGAGTCTCATTACAGGCCTGTTATCCATCTGTAATGTTTTACATTCATTTTTATCTTTTTGCTTAGTTACTTTATCTCTTTTTAGCTTTCCCTTTGTATAGGGTCATAGAGATATACAGCACGGAAACAGACCATTTGGTCCAACTCACCCATGCCGACCAGATATCCTAAACGAATAAAGTCCCATTTGCCAGCCCATATCCCTCTAAACCCTTCCTAGACTGAAACACAATTTCCAACTCTTACCTTACGCTTTTTTTTTGCTTGCTTTCAATCTAATATTAGAAGTGTTGTTAATATTAGTAATACCTTTGTGAAGATCAAGGGGAACTTTATGTAAAAATAACACTGAATAAAAGTAAATTACTGCGGATGCCGGAATCTGAAACCAAAAGAGAAAATGCTGGAAAGTCTCAGCAGGTCTGGCAGCATCTGTAAGGAGAGAAAAGAGCTGACATTTAGAGTCTAACTGACCCGGTGGATGTGGTCTATCTAGACTTCCAAAAAGCCTTTAATAAGGTACCACACGGGAGGCTGCTGAGCAAGGTGAGGGTCCATGGTGTTCGAGGTGAGCTACTGGGATGGATTGAGGATTGGCTGTCTGACAGAAGGCAGAGAGTTGGGATAAAAGGTTCTTTTTCTGAATGGCAGCCGGTGACGAGCGGTGTCCCGCAGGATTCAGTGTTGGGGCCACAGCTGTTCGCATTATATATTAATGATCTGGATGAGGGGACTGGGGGCATTCTAGCGAAGTTTGCAGATGATACGAAGTTAGGTGGACAGGCAGTTAGTACTGAGGAAGTGGGGAGGCTACAGAAGGATCTAGACAGTTTGGGAGAGTGGTCCAGGAAATGGCTGATGGAATTCAACGTGAGCAAATGCGAGGTCTTGCACTTTGGCAAAAAATAATAAAAGCATAGACTACTTTCTAAACGGTGAGAAAATTCGTAAAGCCAAAGCACAAAGGGATCTGGGAGTGCTAGTTGAGGATTCTCTAAAGGTAAACATGCAGGTTGAATCCATGATTAAGAAAGCAAATGCAATGTTGTCACTTACCTCAAGGGGGTTGGAATATAAAAGCACCGTTGTGCTACTGAGACTTTATAAAGCTCTGGTTAGGCCCCATTTGGAGTACTGTGCCCAATTTTGGTCCCCACACCTCAGGAAGGCCATACTGGCACTGGAATGTGTCCAGCAGAGATTCACACGGATGATCCCTGGAATGGTTGGTCTAACATATGAGGAACGGCTGAGGATCCAGGGATTGTATTCATTGGAGTTTAGAAGATTAAGGGGAGACTTAATAGAGACGTACAAGATAATACATGGCTTGGAAAGGGTGAACGCGAGGAAATTGTTTCCGTTAGACGAGGAGACTAGGACCCGTGGACACAGCCTTAAAATTAGAGGGGGTCAATTCAGAACAGAAATGAAGAGACATTTCTTCAGCCAGAGAGTGGTGGGCCTGTGGAATTCATTGCCGCAGAGTGCAGTGGAGGACGGGATGCTAAATGTCTTCAAGGCAGAGATTGATAGATTCTTGTTGTCTCGAGGAATTAAGGGCTACAGGGAGAATGTAGGTAAGTGGAGTTGAAATGCCCATCAGCCATGATTGAATGGCGGAGTGGACTCGATGGGCCGAATGGCCTTACTTCCACTCCTATGTCTTATGGTCTTATGACCCTTCGTCAAAGCTACAATAAAGGGAGAAATAGGGAGGTATTTATACTGGGGTGAGAGAAGGTGAGTCATGGCTCCAGAAGCAAAGGTAGCAATAAAGAGGTGATAATGACTCCTAATCTCCCTATAATCTCTCAATGCACTGTCATTATCACCTCTTTATTGCTACCTTTGCTTCTGGAGCCATGACTCACCTTCTCTCAGCCTAGTATAAATACCTCCCTTATTTCTCCTTTTATTTTAGCTTTCACAAAGGGTCAGTTATACTCTAAACATCAGTTCTTTTCTCTCCTTACAGGTGCTGCCAGACCTGCTGAGATTTTCCAGCATTTTCTCATTTGGAGGTAAAAATAACAAGGAAAACATTTGCAAGAATGTTGAGAAACAGCAAGTAAAGAGTTAAATTGATATTGAGCAGAAAGGACAGTTGGAGCAGATGATACCATGTGCATGATTAAATTAGCAGAAACTGAAGGCTGTGATCTGCTCAGTAAATTATTAAATTAGCAGCTTGAAATGCATTTACACAGGCCAAAAGTGGGAGTGGATAAAATTGCTGAGGGGAGGACAAACAGAAAAAAAAAAGGTGATGCAGCATATTAGGCATGTACAAACTTATAGACAATCACGGAGCAAACGAAAGTAAGGAGATTTGAATATATAGGTATGTCTGATTCAATTAAGGCTTCAGGTACCGTGTGAGGAACTCATGCCGAGTTCTACGATATTATGCATATTACACTGCAACATTGAAATAAAGGTAAACAAGATACAAGAATGGAATCTGGATTCACTTATCCAACTCACATTAATTTCAGTAAATATAATCCAATACATGATTCAATATTAGTTTCCTTGGGACATCCAGCATGATAGCTTTGCCTGAACTACTGATGAAAAGTAATCATATAATGTCTGCCATTCCTTATCTTCATCTTTAACGGGCCTATGTTATTCTGAACTCTCCTCTCTTACCTAATACATTGTACTTTGAACCTGAATTTGATCTTTCATAAGTGAAAAATATCTGCCTCTTTCTAAAAGATTCACTTCTAATAAAATAAATGCAAAATCTTTCAAATGACCTCTTTCCTGCCAGTCACTATTTCTGGCAACTCAATATTCAAACATCGCAATGACTATAGTTCACTTTCTCCATTAATCACTCCAGCACTAATGCAGAATCCTTTGCCATTCTGAATGACTGAGAACAATTTGTCAATCAGCTTAACTGATCATGCTACAGCCGTGTTCAATCATGCTTCTCATCCTGGTGCCTCTCATAAAAACCAAGGCACACAATCTTGATCTGTCTGATTTATCCTGAGCAAATATTATCATTGAAAAGTAGCATCAACTACCAATTCCATAAATCCAGGAGACTTATAATACATATTAATTTATAACCAAGCAAAGCACCTCCCTCTTCTTTCTGTCACACATGACCTGAGCTTTTTTTGGTTCGAGTGCAGATCATATCTTGTAAAAGGTGGGATGATTTAGGATCGTGGGAATCAGAGAGACCTCCTAGACTAGTACTGTTAGCTGCATGGGTGGAATAAGAGGAATTTAGCCAGAATTTTACTCCAGTTTGGAGTTTTTAAATCGATATTCTCACCTCTACAAGACAGCACTTGGTTTTGGATGATGTCAAGACAGTATGAATTTATCAAAACTTAAAGGCTTATTTGCACTAAATGTTTGAGATCGTCCATGTCCTAAATCCCTTAATGTTGAAATTGTCTCTCCCATCATTAGGGCGACATGGTGGCTCAGTAGTTAGCACTGCTGCCTCATAGCACCAGGATCCCAGGTTCGATTCCAGTCTTGGGCAGCTGCACATTCTCCCAGTGTGTGTGGGTTTCCTCTGGGTGCTCCGGTTTCCTCCCACAAGATGTGCCGGTCAGGTGAATTGGCCATGCTAAATTGTCCACAGTGTTAGGTGTGTTAGTCAGTGGGGGGTGGGTTACTCTTCAGAGGGTCAATGTGGACTTGTTGGGCCAAATGGCCTGTTTCACACTGGAAGGAATCTAATCATTCTTTTGTTCCCTCTCTTAAAGCCAGTTTATTCTTTTATTTCCATTTGCAATTTGTTTATGGCTTTTCTATTCATACGGTGCAATTAGTATAAACTAACTCCTTTAGCAGCACTTTATGCAGCTATGGATCTGTGGTTCACTTATGAAATATTCCCATGAAGTTCATGTTGCAGCATAGTTTACAGTCTTCGCTGCTCCAATGTTCATCTTGTTTCTCATATTATGTGTTTGTGGACCTCAAATAATTTAATGATTAACACTCAAATAATAATCCAATTTTATTTTCAATTTCTAAACTCCCTAAATAAAACTATAGAAAATAGTAGCATTTCTATCCATGTATGATCTTATACAATTAAACAACTAGGGTTAGCATTTGGCATGCCTATGTAATGAAACATACCCGAGGTATTAAATTCAGTGCAGTTCCCAGCTTTCAACAGCTTTACTAATTTGTCAAGTTTTTTCTTCTTGGCTCCAAGGAGATCACTTCCCAGTAACACAATAGGTCCATCTCTTCTCTGGTTTGAAGTCACCTATCCAATACAAGGACATAGAAATGGGTTAGTCTTGATTAAGGTAAACATCTGTACAGATAGATGCTGGACCATTAAGAATCTACCCTTCAATATTAAACATGTGTACACACCCTGGAACTGAGCACAATGGATTTGCAACCAAGTTATACCTCCTCTGATCATGGTTTAAGAATAATACAATGCTTGGATTAACTTAACCTTAACAGTGAATGAGTGACAAGTACTTCTAAGATTCTAAATGTTATAGAGCTTGACTGCAAAAGTACTATTCCTTTGGCTGCCATGTCAGTAATATTGCTAATCATGCTTTAAACAAACTGGATGAATAGGATAGAAACATAGCTACTTGCAACAGCTTGCAATTCCACAATGTAATAAAAATAGAAAACTGCAGATGCTGAAACACAAATAGGAATTGCTGAAGAAACTTAGATTTGACAGTATCTGCAGTGAGAGAAGCAGAGTTAACTCTTTGAATCTCGTGATCCTGCATCAGAACCTACAAATTCAACAGTGTTTTGCTGATTTGAGCCCAGGTTTAACCCCTGTTTAATTATGTTATCTGATTCTAGCTAGCCTGTAAAATCTGGGCCAGGGATGAGGGAGGAGGGAAAAAAAAGCCAGGGAAACAAATCACAAACAGAAACAGAAAATTTGTGTACAACCTATTGTGTCTGTACCAGCAGACAGAAAGCTTTTATGCCTAATTCTACTTTCCTGCTATAGGAGTGTAGCACAGAATGTCAAAATATTCTTTACAATGCAACTCTCTGCCATGCTTTGAGGCAGAGTGTTCCAGGCCTTCCCCATCACCCAATGTGCTCTGTGAGCTTCAGCAACGTGCCGTCATGTGCCCCTTTATGTTGTCAGGCAATAAATAATCCACGATGTTGAGCATTTCAACAAATCATTCCACACAACCTAAAAGAAAATAGAGGGTGTGCTGCTGTCATCCTTTCCTATTTATTATGCAGTGATCTCTACTGAAAGCATGTGGATAGCTAAAGACTGGGTTAATCTGTGGCACCTGATATATTTGAATAATGTGCAGCTATCATCTGTATTCATCCTTGGATGATGCAATAAAAGTCCACATGGAACTGCACATCAGTCAACTGAAGAAACTAAATTAGCTCCTTCCAATATTAATGTTGTCTAAGACTTTCATTTAAGCATCCATTAAAAGATTTATTTTATAGAATATTGCGGTAATAAACTAAGTTTTTGTCGTTAAAGACAATTAACAATAATGAATAGGTAGTTATTGGATACTAAAATCCATAAACACCAAAAGGATTACATTCTATCATTGAATACTTACTGCAAAGCAGTGCTCAGCAACTGGATCCTCATTTTTGGGGGAGTGATGTAAAGCAGCTATCATTTCTTCTGAATTTGCATAATCAACAGGCCGCAGCCCAAAGATATTGCTGAGGAGATCATTTAAAGATAAATATTTCAGCAAATTGGCATATGACAGACATATCCATAAAACATTATGAAATATGATCAATCAGGATTCAGATGTTCATAGTTTTGGGAGAACCCACATTTGAAAAATTTAGATAGTAAACTCATTCAAAAAACATACTGAAAGAAGATTTAAAAAGATACACATCATCTCATAGACCTGAGCACAGAAAACATAGAAATGGGCAGCTCAGCATTTTGCAGAATATCAAATTAACACTTGGATTTCCACACATTTTTACAGATCACCAACAACCTCACTAAATGTCCCACTTCATTTGCTATGTTCCAAATTTCTCATTGCAAAATATGGTTTAAAAGAATGTGATATTGCTTTGATGTATCCATATAAATGTGTGTGTGGCCTTTTTGATTGTTCCTTTGCACTGTAAAATTGCAAAGCATACTTGGGAAATTCTTCCATGAGAAGAGTTGATAGTTGACAAACTTGGACCTCTATGTAAGCATATAATTAAAATTAGTCAAAAGGAACGGCATATTGAATTTAACATGTATAAAAAGGAAATAATGGTGCTTAAGGTAGGCAACACCCAGGAACCAAAGGCTTTAATCCAGGGTACTAAAGAGTTATGACATAATTAGGAGGGGAGCACTGACCCTTTCCTTGTCTCATCTCCCCCACTGGTCACAACAAAGTCTGAGTTTAAAACTGAAGAGATTTTGGCAATTATATATACAGCCTGTACATAGCTCAGTGTCAGAAACAATTCAGTCAGGCTCTTTACATAACAAAGAAATTAACTGTTGTGAACAAAATACTTACTCAAGCAAAGATACAAGAATGTTTATAAAAGATTTAAATCATGCAAATATATACAATTACCATCCTTGAAAAATAACAGGTATACATAATCAAAAAATATAAAATCTCTGCATAGTGTCATCTTAAAAATACACTGGCCGAGTCAATAATTAAATTTTGAAAAAAAAAACGGAACTATTCACCGATTGTCCAAATGTTAAGTAGTAGTTGAAGTCACTTTGCCCACAAACTGCTGGCATTAGGGATTCGTCCTGGATCAGGTAAAGATTACTATATCTGGACTCAGAGGTGGCAGATTCCCGTTCAAGAACTCTTGGGTTGCAGCAATGAAGACTATTCCTGTAGGAACCCTCCATTTATGGAAGTGAGGCAGTGCAGTGGGTTTATATCTCAAACTTTGAAAAGATGAGTTTCAAAGAAAGACTGTTGCTCCAGTTAAGTTCGCAATTCACACTGTGCTTGAATCCAATGGCTCCAATACACCCAAAAACTCAGTCCTGAGTCCTCTCTTACTGACCCTACCAAAGCAGCAGGTGTTATTTACAAATGCAGCATTCTCCTCTACAGCAGCCAGTATCCTTTTATTTGCAAAGTTTTCTTTCAAGGTCTAGATGTCCAAATATTATAAATTCATATTTCAGATTTTCATAAAATGAACAGACAGGGTAATTGCAGATGCGTTGTCACAATTTCCAAGGGCTCTGTTGATTTGGACATGCTGGTGTTAGATTCGTAAATTACAAACGTCACTTCATTACTTAAAACAAGTGATGACCAGATTCCACCTGTCCAGAGGAAACTATAATTAATCGTCCACACACAGTCGGCTGACTGCCAAAATCTCACTTACCAAAATGCATATCCAAGATCGCAATGTTATTTCAACATTTCTCAGTCTGCTCAGGGTATATTCACATTCTGAAATATTGATCCCAATGAAGATTGACACAAGCATTCAAAAAGCTAAAAACAATGACTGCAGATGCTGGAAACCAGATTCTGGATCAGTGGTGCTGGAAGAGCACAGCAGTTCAGGCAGCATCCAAGGAGCAGCGAAAACGACGTTTCGGGCAAAAGCCCTTCATCAGGAATAAAGGCAGTGAGCCTGAAGCGTGGAGAAATAAGCTAGAGGAGGGTGGGGGTGGGGAAAAAGTAGCATAGAGTACAATGAGTGAGTGGGGGAGGGGATGAAGGTGATAGGTCAGGGAGGAGAGGGTGGAGTGGATAGGTGGAAAAGGAGATAGGCAGGTAGGACAAGTCCAGACAAGTCATGGGGACAGTGCTGAGCTGGAAGTTTGGAACTAGGATGAGGTGGGGGGGGGAGGGGAAATGAGGAAACTGTTGAAATCCACATTGATGCCCTGGGGTTGAAGTGTTCCGAAGCGGAAGATGAGGCGTTCTTCCTCCAGGCGTCTGGTGGTGAGGGAGCAGCGGTGAAGGAGGCCCAGGACCTCCATGTCCTCAGCAGAGTGGGAGGGGGAGTTGAAATGTTGGGCCACAGGCCTGTGTGGTTGATTGGTGCGGGTGTCCCGGAAATGTTCCCTAAAGCGCTCTGCTAGGAGGCGCCAGTCTCCCCAATGTAGAGGAGACCACATTGGGAGCAACAGATACAATAAATGATATTAGTGGATGTGCAGGTAAAACTTTGATGGATGTGGAAGGCTCCTTTAGGGCCTTGGATAGAGGTGAGGGAGAAGGTGTGGGCACAGGTTTTACAGTTCCTGCGGTGGCAGGGGAAGGTGCCAGGATGGGAGGGTGGGTTGTAGGGGGGCCAGGTAGTCACGGAGGGAACGGTCTTTGCAGAAGGCGGAAGGGGGTGGGGAGGGAAATATATCCCTGGTGGTGGGGTCTTTTTGGAGGTGGCGGAAATGTCGGCAGATGATTTGGTTTATGCAAAGGTTGGTAGGGTGGAAGGTGAGCACTAGGGGCGTTCTGTCAGAAAAATGTATGTCCAGCATAAGCAAACAAATGTTACATTGGGTTAAAACACCAGGGATATCAAAATCTAATACAAATACAACTAATTTGGCAAAGAAAAAACCAATGACATTTTGAATGAGTATTTCCTATTATGCAGGTTTTAATATTGTTAATAAAAATAATTAATAATACATATATCATGAGGAAACCTTCCAAGGTACCTTTTTTTTACCCCCAAACCACATTCACTATTTAATGTGTGCAAGTAATTTGATCAACTTTTTGAAGTCTAATGAAATTAAACCTTTGGAGCTAGGACTTCAGTGCTAGTCAATGGATCAACTTAAGCCACTTTAATTTGATTAATTACAAAACAAAGGTGACAGTAAGATGAACAAAATTCCTTGTCAAGTTCAACAGTTTTCTATAAAGTACTTGAAACAGTAGTCATTTGTCATAGATGGTTTCCTGAACAATCTGTAGAAGTCATATGGCAAAGGTTGCATCACCTGAACTTTCAAACAGTTCCAAGATGTAGCTAGACTGTTACTGAAAATGGCCCCATGCCGGTTTTGTTCTGCCCTACCTGGAGATTCAGTATCCCTGTAATTTTCCTCAAGCATTCTGTGGTGGGGAAGGGACCACTGCCCACCTCCTTTTGTAAATATGCCTTTGTGTACGTCTGGGGTAACTCAACACTGTTTTTTGTTGATACTCATGCTGAACAGCTCCATAACACTAGGTTCAGTGCTCCATAGGCTGTCCAATGAATGCATACAGGGGTAAACATTAATTGCTGCTTGAGGACCATAACTTGACAGTCCTTCGATCTGCCCAAAATTAGGTATTTCCATGCAAAAATAACAGTATGTGGTACACAAAGAATAATATTCAGCACAATGTGTTGACAGACATACCAAAGCTTTGGTCAGCACCTGCAAAGTGTCAATCGGTCAAGGTGGCAGTCTAAGGCCCCACTACCACTGCATACTAAGGGACTGTAAACATGTAAAAACCTCTTAGAGTTTATGCTTATACAATAATTGCTGTGAAATTAAAATGTACATTGTCTCTCATGTTCAGTACAGTAAGGCACCTAATGAAACTATCTTTATTGCACTCTTATATCATGTTAAACTTGCGCTGTTAGTTAATGTACCTTTACAAATTTTGTGAATATAGTATATTTTGGGAGAACAGTAAAAGATAGGAAGAAGGTCCTTCCATCCTGGGTATAACAGGACCGGGGATCATAAAATATTGGGTCTTGATGAATTAATCTAATCAGAAAATCAAGAGAAAGTTTAGTCAGAGTGGTTGTTTTGTGGAATGTGCTACATAGTTGAAGCAAATATCCTGGACGCTTTAAAAGGGAGCCAGATAAAAATGAGGGAGGAAGGATTAGAAGGATATGCTAATAGGGTTGGATGAAAAGGAGTGGGTTGAGGTTACATGGAATGTAAACATCCACAATGGACCAGTTAGGTCCGATATCAAAGGCATATTTTTTAAGGATATGTAGTCAGGTATATACAACTGGCATAAGTTAGTCACCAAAAGAAATGTTGCTAAGAGCTTGTACTCAAATTCAAAAGGCCAAGTTCATGAGAATTTGAGCAACACAGCAAAATTCTCCTTGTTTGGTCTAAATGGTCCCTCACCATGAAAATCAATTCTGAGATTATAAGTTATTGTCAGGAAAAACAATGAAAACAAGACGGGTGCTGAGAAAAACTTTGGTCTGGGATGGTAAATGGGTGAGTCTTTCTGTAATTTAGAGCATCAGTTGCCTAATGAAACAGTGCTTAGTAAATAGCCCTTTCAGTTTGGTACAGTAAAAGTCTTAAAAATTACAGTCACTGGAAATTCAAATATCTTTCTAAAAGTTGTCAGTCGCTGAAGGAATCATAAAGCAAAAAACCTTTCACCCATTGACACTTGATTTAAACATGACCCATTCAATCTCCAAACTCCCTCCAGAAAACTGGGTTTAGATAGCTCAGCACATAAAGAACCTCAAAGGAGATATCAGGGAGATATCCAACATCATGGGTCACAGGGAGTCAGCACACCAACATACTTGTTACTCTGGACTGGTTCCACTCTGAGACTTATTTTTAATCTAAATCTTGTTCCATGCAGTGCTTCTTTCAACTGTGTATGGTTATCAAAAGATCCAGCTATGATTGCATTTCTAAGCAGTGCGCTTAGATTCACTCCATCACAGCCAAAAAATGCATTTTTTCCCATCTTGCAGGTCTGTATACTATATACCACAAACAACTCAGAGAGGTGGGCAAGCCTACTCAAGATCATGTCATATGTTCAGAAGGTGTAAGGGGTACTGTACCTTTAAAGAGAATTAAAAGCTAGCAGAGCTATCTGATACAGCACAAGTGTTCTGAATAAGGTAACAATGTAAAATTTGGTTGACCAGCTAGATTAGCTGAGACAACAAAACAAATTAAAATTCCGTCAGTTTAAATTAAGAAATAAAATTGTTAATTTTTACTTTAAAAGTGATTGGCCTCTCACATTTTCACAGATTACTGCACGAGATAAATCTTTTGTGTTACAGGTTTAAATTAGAAGGGGGGAGTACCCGATGTCATAACAGTTGTTTTTTATAAAGTAAAAATTAATACCTTTATTTCTTAAAGTATAACAGAAAATAATTAACAATTATTTACAACTCCTTTCTCTAACCTATCTTTTATATTCTATAATACTAGTCCGATAAAACACCTGATTAATATTTACCAAAAATTCAAATTTCAAAACCAGACAGCTGTCGAATCTTCACTTTGTATCTTCCTTTGTAGATTTGCTAAAAATCTGATTGAAGATTTGTAGCTCGGGTATCCGTTGCTTTCAAACAACAACACCCCCAGATTCTATGGACTACCCAAAGTACACAAACCAGACATCCCACTCAGACCCATTGTATCACTACCAGGGACACCAGCATACAAACTGGCCAAAGAACTACAACAAAAACTGAAACACCTAGTCAGCGGATCCAAACACTCCATACAGTCAACACAGGAATTCTTGGACGTCATCAGGAATACACACATAGACAAAGAAGAAACCATGGTATCATTCGACGTGACGGCACTGTTCACTTCAATTGACAAAACCCTAGCCAGAGAAACAATAGCCAACCTACTGGACATACATAACAGAACACAGGAGGCCGAACCTATCAACAAGGACGGCATACTTAAACTACTGGACCTGTGCCTCACCACACACTTTACATTCAACAATCAGATTTACGAACAAATCAACGGAACACCCATGGGATCACCAATCTCGGGACTCATAGCAGAGGCAGTTATGCAAAGGTTAGAACATACAGCCCTACCACAAATCCAACCCAAACTCTGGATCAGATATGTTGATGACACCTTTGTAATCATCAAAAACACAGATATAGAAAAAACACACCGAATCATCAACGCCACACTCACAGGAATCCGATTCACACGAGAAGAGGAAAAGGATAGCCAACTCCCATTCCTAGACGTGTTAGTAGAGAGAACACCCAACGGAGAATTCACCACAAGGGTACACAGGAAACCAACACACACAGACCAAGTCTTAAACTATGAAAGTAACCACCCCAACACACACAAACGAAGCTGCATCAGGACACTATTCAAAAGGGCCACAACACACTGCAGTACACCAGAACTGCGAAAAGAGGAAGAGGAACATCTATACAAGGTATTCGCCAAAAACGGATACCCACGCAACTTTATCACCAGATGCCTAAGAGATAGACCGAGGAACGAGGACATGCCACAACCAAAAGGACTAGCCACTCTACCATACGTCAGGAGCGTCTCAGAACTGACAGCCAGACTACTGCGACCCTTAGGACTCATAACAGCACACAAGCCAACATCCACGCTCAGACAACAACTCACTAGAACAAAGGACCCAATACCCAGCATGAGCCAAACTAACGTAGTTTACAAAATACCATGCAAGGACTGCACAAAACACTATATAGGACAAACAGGAAGACAGCTAACAATCCACATCCATGAACATCAGCTAGCCACAAAACGACACGATCAGCTATCTCTAGTAGCCATACACTCAGACAACCAGCAACATGAATTTGACTGGGAAAACACCACTATCATAGGACAAGCCAGACAGAGAACAGCCAGAGAATTCCTAGAAGCATGGCATTCATCCCCAAACTCCATCAACAGACACACTGACCTGGACCCCATATACAAACCACTGCAGCTGAAACTGACACCCGGAAGCGGCAAGAACATCCATCAACAGCCACATCGACCTGGACCCCACATACAAATCACTGCAGCTGAAACTGACACCCGGAAGCGGCAAGAACAAACCAATATAAATACCGGAAGAAACATCAAAGCAGCGCTTCACACGAGGCTCCAACAGCACTGATGATGTTCCCTAGCCAGGGAACGAAACGTTTGCAGCAAAAACTTCCAGCTCGGCGAGCAGAACCACAACAGTAGATTTGCTCTCCAGGTCAGTGTTGATGCTTTTCTCTGTGTAAACTCCTAGACAGGTACCTCTCAGACAGTTCTTATGAGCAACCTACATCTGTTGGTCTTTTGGCAGTTCTCCCCCAGCTGTTCAATTTTGTTTCAGTTTTATACCCCAAACCATCAGATCGTTTTATTGGTGTTAATGTTGTCAAAATACTAATTTCAAACTTGATTTGAATTTGGTATTTTGGGCATAATTTAAACTGATTGGCCGGATTTGAATTTGTTTTGTTGTCCCCAGGCAACCCAGCTAATTAGCTGGTCGACCAAATGTTACATTTTTACCTTATTCAGAACACAGGTAGTTCTGCTAGCTTTTAATTCTCTTAAAGGTACAGTACCCCTTACACCTTCATAACACATAGGACATTAAGAAACAGCTGACGGTACTGGATATACTACAAATGCTGCAGGCCCTGACAGTATTCGGTTATGGTATGCTCCAGACATGTACTAGAATCTATCATGCCCTGAACCAACCCGTTCCAGTACAGCTACAACATTGGCAACTGCCCAGTAATGTGGAAAATTGCCCAGGTATGCCCTGCACATAAAAAGTAGGATAAATCAAACTGGCCAATTACCACCCTTTCAGTAAAGTGATGGGATGGGTTATCAGCAGGAGTATTAAGCAACACTTAATTAGCAATAACCTGCTCACGGACAGTATGGGTTCTGCTGTGCGCATTCAGATCCTGAACTTATTACAGGCCTGGTTCAAATATGAACAGAACAGCAGAACTACAGAGATTAGGTGCGAGTAACATCAAAGGCACATTTAACTACAAGAGGCATTATGTAGAAAAACCGCAGTCAATGGGAACTGGGGGAAAATGCTCCATTAGTTGGAGTCATGCCTGGGAAAAAGGAAGATATGGTTCGTGAAGGTCAGTCAACTGAGTCCCAGGGCACCAGTGCAAGGGTTCCTCAGGTACTTACCCTTGGTTCAATGGTCTTGAGCTGCTTCATCAATGAACTTTCCTCCATTTTAAGGTCAAAAATGTGTGGATGTTTAATGATGATGACAGAATATTCAGCAGCATTTATGACTCTCAGATACTGAAGCAGTCGATGCTCCAAATGCAGCAAGCCAGGAGAACTCCAGTGGAGAGTAAAATTCAGGTCACAAATTTGCCAGAAATTATGAGCATCCCCTAGGAGAAAGTGAGGTCTGCAGATGCTGGAGATCAGAGCTGAAAATGTGTTGCTGGAAAAGCGCAGGTCAGGCAGCATCCAAGGAACAGGAGAATCGACGTTTCAGGCATGAGCCTTCCTGAAGAAGGGCTCATGCCCAAAACGTCGATTCTCCTGCTCCTTGGATGCTGCCTGACCAGCCGCACTTTTCCTGCAACACATTTCCAGCTCAATATGAGCATCCCATCAAGCGAGAATCTAATCATTGTCCCTCGATACTCAGTGGAATTACCATTGCTGAATCCCCCATTATCGATATGCTGAGGATTAATATTGACCAGAAACTTAATTGGACTAGCCATATGAATAAGGTGGCCAATATAACAGGTTAGAGGCTAGGAATCTTCCTGCAGCAAGTAACCCAGTTCCTGACTCCTCAAGCCTGTCTCCGAGGCACAAGTCAGAAGTGTGTTGGAAAACTCCTCTACTTAAAAGCAGCTCCAAAACAATTCAAAAGCTTGACACCATCCAACATCTTTCCAATAGGAAGGAGACCAGAACTGCATGCAATATTCCAACAGTAGCCCAACCAATGTCCTGTACAGCTGCAACATGACCTTCCAACTCCTGTACTCAATACTCTGACCAATAAAGGAAAATATACCAAACACCTTCTTCACTATCCTATCCACCTGCGACTCCACTTTCAAGGAGCCATAAACCTGCACTCCAATGTCTCTTTGTTCAGCAGCACTCCCTGGGACCTTACCATTAAGTGTATAAGTCCTGCTAAGATTTGCTTTCCCAAAATGCAGCATCTCACATTTATCTGAATTAAACTCCATCTGCCAATTCTCAGCCCATTAGCCCATCTGATCAAGATCCCATTGTAATCTGAGGTAACCTTCTTTGCTGTCCAGTACACCTCTAATTTTGGAGTCATCTGCAAACTTGCTAACTATACCTCTTATGCTCACATTCAAATCATTTATATAAATGAAGGAAAGTAGAGGACCCAGCACCAATCCTTGTAGCACTCCACTGGTCACAGGCCTCCAGTCTGAAAAACAACTCTCCACCTGCACCCTTTGTCTTCTATCTTTGAGCCAGTTCTTATCCAAATGGCTAGTTCTCCCGGTATTCCGTGAGCTGGAACTCATTCTGCAACAGTGTACCTACACCAAGTGGACTGTATGGGTTCAAGGTGGTTGCTCATACCATCTTCTCATGGACAATTAGGGATGGGCAATGAATGCTGGTCTAGCCAGTGAAGCTCATTTCCCCTGAATAAATTATGCCAATGTTGACCACCTAGCTTCCCAATTTTAACCCCTCATCAGCTAACAATCTAAATCGAAAATATTCCGTGGCCCAGCACTAACATATGCCACCTTGAACAGCTCATAAAGAACATGCCTTTTTTTTCAAAGAAAGGAGCTTTTTCTCTGTTGATGTTTTGAAGTTTTTCTTTTAAAAATTAATTGAATGAATTGTTTTCCTAATTTCATGAAATGAATGAAACCTGTTGTCTTGAAAATCCAAAATCCAAGCCTCATAGATGTAAGTGATGCAATTATATACATTCACTTCATTTTCTTTCTCTGTAGCATTATTTATTAAGGCTATGGGCATCAAATGTATCAAAGGCTCCTTTTCTTTTTTTAATCAAAGGGAAAGAGACAAATCAACACACAAAGTTTGCAATGCTCCCTTAGTAAGTTATGAGAAAAATGGTCTGTTACCTCTTTTAAAGAGAATTGCACTGGAAGCTGGGACAAATGTTGAGTAGATTTTTGTCAAATCATACAGCATGTAGCAACATAATTTGGCGCATCATTCTTGTGTTATTTCACAGAAAGAATGATTCAATCAATTGCACTTCACTTTCCCCATAGTTCAGCTTTTTTCCCTTTGTCAAGCAGAACTAAAATTTGTCTTTGGAAATTTATTACTGAACCTGAACTAGTGAATTTATTTCCATTCCTGTAGAAACAAGTAGTTTCTTATACCAATCAAACAATTTTAAGTTGTTGTGGTTCTGTTCGCCGAGCTGTGAATTTGTGTTGCAGACGTTTCATCCCCTGTCTAGGTGACATCCTCAGTGCTTGGGAGCCTCCTGTGAAGCGCTTCTGTGATGTTTCCTCCGGCATTTATAGTGATTTGTACCTGCCACTTCCAGTTGTCAGTTCCAGCTGTCTGCTGCAGTGGCCGGTATATTGGGTCCAGGTCGATGTGCTTATTGATTGAATCTGTGGATGAGTGCCATGCCTCTAGGAATTCCCTGGCTGTTCTCTCTTTGGCTTGTCCTATAATAGTAGTGTTGTCCTAGTCGAACTCATGTTGCTTGTCATCTGAGTGTGTGGCTACTAAGGATAGCTGGTCATGTCGTTTCCTGGCTAGTTGGTGTTCATGGATGCGGAACGTTAGCTGTCTTCCTGTTTGTCCTGTGTAGTATTTTGTGCAGTCCTTGCATGAGATTTTGTATACTACATTGGCTTTGCTCATGCTGGGTATCGGGTCCTTCGTCCTGGTGAGTTGTTGTCTCAGAGTGGCTGTTGATTTGTGTGCTGTCATGAGTCCTAGTGGTCGCAGTAGTCTGGCTGTCAGTTCAGAAATGATTTTGATGTATGGTAGTGTGGCCAGTCCTTTGGGTTGCGGTATGTCCTCGTTCCGTTGTCTTTCCCTTAGGCGTCTGTTGATGAAATTGCGGGGGCATCCGTTGTTGGTGAATACGTTGTATAGGTGTTCTTCTTCCTCTTTTTGCAGTTCTGGTGTACTGCAGTGTGTTGTGGCCCTTTTGAAAAGTGTCTTGATGCAACTTCTTTTGTGTGTGTTAGGGTGATTGCTTTCATAGTTTAGGACTTGGTCTGCGTGTGTGGCTTTTCTGTGTACCTTTGTGGTGAATTCTCCGTTCGGTGTTCTCTGTACCATCACGTCTAGGAATGGGAGTTGGTTGTCCTTTTCTTCCTCTCTAGTGAATCGGATTCCTGTGAGTGTGGCGTTGATGATCCGGTATGTGTTCTCTATTTCTGTGTGTTTTTAATGCTTTACAAAGGTATCATCTACATATCTGACCCAGAGTTTGGGTAGAATTTGCGATAAGACTGTTTGTTCTAACCTTTGCATTACAGCTTCTGCTAGGAGTCCAGAGATGGGTGAGCCCACGGGTGTGCCGTTGATTTGTTCATATATTTGGTTGTTGAATGTGAAGTGTGTTGTGAGGCACAGGTTCAGTAGTTTGAGTATGTAGTCTTTGTTGATAGGTTCCCCGTCTTGCTGTCTGTTCTGTATGTCCAGCAGGTTGGCGATTGTTTCTCTGGCTAGAGTTTTGTTGATAGAGATGAACAGTGGCGTTACATCGAATGAGACCATAGTTTTTTCCTTGTCTCTGTGTATATTTCTGATGATGTCCAAGAATTCCTGCGTTGACTGTATAGAGTGTCTGGATCCACTGATCAGGTGTTTCAGTTTCTGCTGTAGTTCTTTAGCCAGTTTGTGTGATGGTATCCCTGGTAGTGATACTATGAGTCTGAGTGGGATGTTTGCTTTGTGCACTTTAGGTAGTCCATAGAATCTGGGGGTGTTGTTGCTTTCAGGTTTCATTCTCTGTAGGTCACACCTGGTTATCTGTTGTTTATCCTATTGGTGAGCTGTGGGGTGGGGTCAAACTCCGTCTTTTGGTAGGCGTTCGTATCTGCAAGTAGTTGTTGTGCTCTTTGGATGTACTCTGCTTTGTCCAGGATAACCAGGTGTGACCTACAGAGAATGAAACCTGAAAGCAACAACACCCCCAGATTCTATGGACTACCTAAAGTGCACAAACCAAACATCCCACTCAGACTCATAGTATCACTACCAGGGACATCATCACACAAACTGGCTAAAGAACTACAGCAGAAACTGAAACACCTGATCAGCGGATCCAGACACTCTATACAGTCAACACAGGAATTCTTGGACATCATCAGAAATATACACAGAGACAAGGAAAAAACTATGGTCTCATTCGATGTAACGCCACTGTTCACCTCTATCAACAAAACTCTAGCCAGAGAAACAACCTGCTGGACATACAGAACAGACAGCAAGACGGGGAACCTATCAACAAAGACTACATACTCAAACTACTGAACCTGTGCCTCACAACACACTTCACATTCAACAACCAAATATATGAACAAATCAACGGCACACCCGTGGGCTCACCCATCTCTGGACTCCTAGCAGAAGCTGTAATGCAAAGGTTAGAACAGTCTTACCGCAAATTCTACCCAAACTCTGGGTCAGATATGTAGATGATACCTTTGTAAGCATTAAACACACAGAAATAGAGAACACATACCGGATCATCAACGCCACACTCACAGGAAGCCGATTCACTAGAGAGGAAGAAACGGACATCCAACTCCCATTCCTAGATGTGATGGTACGGAGAGTTCACCACAAAGGTATACAGGAAAGACACAGACACACACAGACACACACACACACACACACACACACACAGACACACACACACAGACACAGACACACACACCCCAAGTCCTAAACTACGAAAGCAACCACCCCAACACACACACAAAAGAAGTTACATCAAGACACCGTTCAAAAGGGCCACAACACACTGCAGTACACCAGAACTGCAAAAAGAGGAAGAAGAACACCTATACAACATATTCGCCAAAAATGGATACCCGCGCAATTTCATCAACAGACGCCTAAGGGAAAGACAGCGGAATGAGGACATGCCACAACCCAAAGGACTGGCCACACTAACATACATCAAAATCATTTCTGAACTGACAGCCAGACTACTGCAACCACAAGGACTCATGACAGCACACAAATCAACAGCCACTCTCAGACAACAACTCACCAGGACGAAGGACCCGATGCCCAGCATGAGCAAAACCAATGTAGTATACAAAATCCCATGCAAGGACTGCACAAAACACTACACAGGACAAACAGGAAGACAGCTAACGATCCACATCCATGAACACCAACTAGCCAGGAAACGACATGACCAGCTATCCTTAGTAGCCACACACTCAGATGACAAGCAACATGAGTTCGACTGGGACAACACTACTATTATAGGACAAGTCAAACAGAGAACAGCCAGGGAATTCCTAGAGGCATGGCATTCATCCACAGATTCAATCAATAAGCACATCGACCTGGACCCAATATACCGGCCACTGCAGCAGACAGCTGGAACTGACAACTGGAAGTGGCAGGTACAAATCACCATAAATGCCGGAGGAAACATCACAGAAGCGCTTCACAGGAGGCTCCCAAGCACTGAGGATGTCACCTAGACAGGGGACGAAATGTCTACAACACATTCCCAATTCAGCGAACAGAACCACAACAACGAGCACCCGAGCTACAAATCTTCTCCCAAACTTTAAACAATCTTAAGGCTTTCTCTTGAATTACCTCATTCACTAAACTCAATCTCACAATTTAGTCACAAACTCTGTCATAATAACCTCTAAGTCACCACATCCTAATGGCTTAACATCACATTGTATGATACAGAACAACCCTATCGGGGTCATAGAAATCTACAGCACAGAAAAAGGTAATGCCAATCTAAACAACCATCTAACTATTGTAATTCCATTTTCCAGCACTTGGCCAATAGCCTTGTATGCCCTGGAATTGCAAGTATACATCTAAATACTTCTTAGAATTTGGAAGTTTCCGACTCTACCATCCTCACAGGTAGCGAGTTCCAGATTCCAACCATCCTCTAGGTTTTTCCTCACATCTCCTCTCAAACATCTGCCCCTTAACTTAAAACTATGACCACTCCATTTGGAGGGACCCCTTCATTTGTGTAAGCCCTGCATCATTTTTCTCTTGGACTGTTCATGTGACACACACTGCTTACAAAGGCCCAACAATGTCTCTTCTTCCTCAGGCAGCTGAGGAAATTTGGCATGACAGCGAATGGCCTTGCCAACTTTTATAGGTGCACCATCGAGAGCATTCTGTATGGATGTATCACTACCTAGAATGGCAACTGGACCATTCAAGATCAGAGAGGTTACAGAGAGTGGTGACATGGCAAGGACAATCACAAAGGCCCGGACAATCAAAAAGGCCAACCTCCCATCTATAGAATCCATCTATCAGGCCCGCTGTCAAAGAAATGCCGCCAGCATTCTCAAAGATCAATTGCACCCTTAAGGGACTGGTGTTCTTTCAAACCAAGGTCCTTCTGATCCTTGGTGCTTCCCAGGGTCCTACCGTTCATCATGTACTCTCTTGTTTTGTTTGTCCTGCCCGAGTGCATCAACTCAACATTAACCAGATTGACTTCTATTTGCCACTGATCAGCCTATCAGTTCAATCTTTCTAAATCTTCCTGTAGTTTAAGGCTATCCTCCTCACTACTTACCACCCCAGCGACTTTGTATCATCTGCAAACTTACTAATAATTCTGATATTCTCATCTAAATCATTTATATAAATCAAAAACAAAAAGGGCCCCAAGAATGACCCTTATGGGACCCCACTGGACACAGTCTTCTAGTCAGAAAAACAGCCTTCAATCATTGGATGCTCAGTGGTTAGCAGTGCTGTCTCATAGTGCCAGGGTCCCAGGTTCGATTCCAGCCTCAGGTGACTGTCTGTATAGCGTTTGCACATTCTCCCTGTGTCTCTGTGCGTTTCCTCCAAGTGCTCTGGTTTCCTCCCACAGTCCAAAGATGTGCAGTTTAGGTGAATTGGCCATGCTGAATTGCCCATAGTGCTCAGGATTGTGTAGGTTAGGTGCATTAATCAAGGGCAAATATAGAATGGTAGAGTAGGAGAATGGGTCTGGGTGGACTACTCTTCACAGTGTTGGTATGGATTTGTTGGGCCAAATGGCGTATTTCCATACTTGTAGGGATTTTATAAAAAAATTCTATAAATCACTCTTGGCTTCCTATCAATCAGCGAAGCGTGGATCCAATTTAGGAAATTTGGTTGGATCACATGGGGTCTCACATTGCTATCAGTCACCCATGCAGGAATTTATCAAAAGTATTATAGTGTCCAAATAGAAAACATGAAAAACAGTGCCCTCACCTACACCTGACCATCTCTTTGAAAAATTTTATCAAGTTGGTCAAACATGTTCTTCCCTTAACAAAACCATGCTGACTATTCTTGTTTAATCCCTGCCTCCCTAAATGTAGATAAAATTAAGTCCCACAGAATTACTTCCAATAGTTTCCCCAACAGAGGCTAGACTGATTGGCCTATAGTTTCTCAGTTTATCCATTGCTCCTTTCTTGAATAATGGTACCACACTGGTTGTCCTCCATTACCCAGGACCTTTTCTATGGCCAGTAAGGAAATGAAAAGTTTGCCCCTGCTATTCTCTCCCTTGTCTCACTCAACAATCTGGAGATTTATCTACTTATGAGGCTGCTAGGTCACTCAGAACCCCCTCTGTCCATGCTAATTTCTTTAATTATATCATAGACCTTCTCCCTGATTTCTACACCCCTATCATCCCTCTCACGAAAGTATTTAGAACGTTACCTATGTCTTTTGACTCCACATACAAATTACTGCTACATCCAATCTCTGACATCAATTCAATTGGATGAGCTCTGCTGACAGAGCAGGAAGGTTACATTTGCCCTCAGTTCGGTTTATTTCAGGGCTGGGAAATGAAAAGCTTCTGACTGCAACTTAGCAAGCAACCAAGATATTTTATAATGGAACTTGTTTTAATGAGGGTTAGCTTTGATCAAGGTTATTTGCTGAAGTATTCCTATATTGCTCC
The DNA here is from genome assembly GCF_020745735.1 of Hemiscyllium ocellatum. Taxonomy (NCBI): domain Eukaryota; kingdom Metazoa; phylum Chordata; class Chondrichthyes; order Orectolobiformes; family Hemiscylliidae; genus Hemiscyllium; species Hemiscyllium ocellatum. Next base: position 108,473,266 of record NC_083407.1, on the reverse strand, counting down.
TGCTCTGGCTTGCAAATTTTCTTAAAACTATCCACTCATCAATTACTTCACTGCTAAAACTGATTAAGATTACACATTTTATATTAATCCATACGCAAACCACATTGTCCCAAGTTCCTGATCCCAGACTCCTGTCAGAGCCAATACCCTTGGCGACATTAAACAATATCATTGCTATTCACTATATGCGCAGTGTGACTTTCTAAGGGCTCACTGGGGACTTGTGAATTTGACCTCCACTCATCTGAGATGGAAAAGCGCTAATGGTCTAATTAACAGTAGCCCTCACTGTCGCATGCTTGCACTACGGCTATAAATTGACTACAGTCCAGTGAACAAGGTTAAAACAGAAGGTTTTTCTTAATTATGACTACAAATAAATATTAAAGATACAGACATTTCATTGAAAATCTTCAATCAGTTGTGTTATAGATATAGGGTGAGAATGGTGTTTTGCAATTGAAAAATTGCATACAGTTCACAAGCTTCAATAATGGAACTACAAACTGGGTACTTGTGTTTCAGTGAATTTTGGTATTTAGATATGTTCAGGACTACAAAGTTAAGATTCCAAAGCTGCTCATTTGTGCTGGTTTCAGACAGAACTATTGAGTATATGACGATGATTTTTTCTAGTGCCTTTTGTATAATAAAGTACAATCTCTGTCATAACATCTCAAAACATTTCATATACAAATTGCTTTGTCATACAGCAGCTTGTGCAGATGAATATGAAACCTGTGTGAAGGGAAGTGGCAAACTCAAAGGAGATGAATTGATATGAAACTGCTTTGGATTGGGGGAAATGTGGGGAGGGTGGTGACAAGTCACTCTGACAACTTTGCACTCTTCTTCAGATGGTGCCATAAGAACCTTTCACATGGTCTTCCTTGGTCAGCACTTCTGACAATATAGAACACAATACATCCCTAGTGTGGACATTTAAAATTATGAACTTTGTGAATTTCTATTACAAAGCCAAGCTGAAGATCTTTCCTTGTTATTTCTAATGGAAGAACATGCTTATGGATTTGCTACAAATACCAAGCACTGTTTTGTTTACTACATAATCCCTAATACCGAATGAAGTCTATTTAAGAAAGGCAAAGAAAACAATTTTGAGAAAACAAATTCAAGAGGGGAGCTTTGCTTCTTGTATAATCTGAAGTACATTTGTGTTAAATATCCAGTTTTTGTGATTCTATTGCTAATCCACATGGACAACACATTTTATTTCGTACAAGTTACCTCATCCCCCAATATTTCTCCCTGACAGAATTCTATGCTGATTAACTGGGGTTCTCAGTATTTTACAAATCTATTCATGAAATTCACATTCTGAGTCTTAAAACAAATTGAAAAGGATGGTACTACTTTCTTCTGAATACATTTCTACATTTGTAAACTGAACACAATGCAAGTGGTCTGATCAGCAGGATGATTCCCTATGGGTGTTTCATCTTGATGAAGTCAGAATAGTCTGCTGAGCTGAATTTTCTCTTGGCAGGGACTGGTTACTCCCGGCAGTACTGTACCATCTGAACCTTTCAAGAAAGCAAATCATAGTTCTAGCGTGGAACTGGAATTAGATCAGGAGAAAACAAATATAGCCGTAAAGCAATCTGTTGATGGCTTTGCTCTCTCTGTGTAGTAAGCTATCACTAGAGTTTCTCAGTGGCATTCGAATTATAGCAGGAAGGAAAACAGACTATATCATAAATATGGAACATCTTCCTCATGGATATGGAATGTAGCAAATTGAAGATCAGCTCTACTTTTCCTGGCCTGGGCCATATTCATTACTGCATTCTGAATTTTATAACCTCCAAGCTTCTGAAGCCTCAGAAAATTCTGGGTACAATATGCACGAAGTGAAGCTTTTGATTCAGAAACCAGAACCTGCACATTAACTCAAAGCAAAAAGAAAGCTGGCTATAATACAAGTGGGACTATACATGAATAGCAGAGAAATGCTTCACGCATTTTGGAGAACCAGTATAAATGGGGACCGACAGATTATGCAAGGTGTAGAAAGGGGGATGGTGTAATAAAAAAAGGTACTCTACAAAATTCCCCTTCCCGCAATCTGACAACATGTTATATACTTATGTGAATTTAATGTATGCAAAAATATCTCTTTTCAAAAGAAAATATGCCATTAGAACTGGGCATTTTCACAGTGGAATTAGCATTTGTCTTAAAAGAAAGTATGGCACTTAAACAGAGAGAGCTCGTTGTCACTCCACAATGTATCTGGCTAAGGAATAATGATACACATGACCAGATGAAATTCAATTGGACGACTAAAACCTCAAAGCTGAGATGATTAGTATGTAGCCATTAACCACAGAATTGTTATACAGGGCAAAATGAGGTCATTCTGTCTATCGTGCCTGCAGTGGTTCTGTTACCTAGTACCAATCTCTTATTTTCTTCCCCCATATGCCTGAACATCAGGGGTGCAGATATGTTAAAGAAATACCTGTTCAATGGTAAATTAAGAAATTGAGAGACAACTGAACAAAAGAGAGACATGTAATGACCTTCCAGTGTGACACAGTAATGAAAAGATACTGGGATAGATTTACCGATGATCGGTCATCATGTCAGCATAGATTGAAGTTGCACTTGGAGACCTTACAGAATTCCAATTGTAGCACAATCAAAGGGATTACCTGGGAAATTGAATTTTCCTTTGGGCAATTCCTTTATGTCTGGAACACTCCAAAAGTCTCCATAAAAATCACAGGCATTGGATGGTTCCAATGAAATTAAGTAAAATAGTTACTCCAGAAAAGTTAGACTAGTAAACACATATTCTAACTCTAAAGAAACCCCTTACTTACCTCACTCATCCTCCATCACCCAGACCACTTACACCTCCCATTCAAGAGGTCTGGGGCCTGACACACCCCCTCTGTCAGACCTAACACCCAACCACCATCCTGCCATTGAAGCACCCCTGAAACCCCACCACCATAACCATCTGACCCAACCCAACCCAACCCCAAACCCAGCCCCAGCCCCACCGTTATCACCAGCCCCGATCCTGACCCTGCCTTTACATCAGATTCAAATCCTCACTACCTAGAATATAACCTCTCAGTGCCATAATGGAGTGGGACTTAACCCACTGCTGACTGAATCAAGAACAAGAGAACTTTGTTGACTAGACAGTGGATCAGAATCTTGGATACCTAATGTGCTATACACTTTCAAAATGATAATTTTAGATGACAGCAGTAAACCATGAGGGCATTTTTCTGATTTGGATGTCAATTTGAAAAGAAAGCAAATAGGTATTCAGACTGAGGAAAAAGGAAATGAAACAGAAAGGAGTGTATGAACTAAATTTGTGATATAAAATGCTTGAACAGTTCAGATGCAGACACCCGGTGAATTCTCACATAACCTCTTTTCATAACTGAAGCACGAACTTGCACGGAGTATAACAAGTACGAAGACTGCAGAAAGGCACTTGCCATTCACAGGGGAAATAAGAGGTAAGCAAACACTGCTTCAGGGTATGGCAAGAATAGCCACAGGCCAGTTAGGTAACCGACAATGATTTCGAAGCAATGAACGTGTTGCGAGTTACAAGTGGGAATCACCACCTACATTTTTATTATGAGATATGGTGTCAGATGTGCCAGCAGTAGTATTCATTGAAGTCTGGTTTGAAAATTCAGTATTTTAATAAACTTGAAATCAAACAAACTATCACCAAAAACTTAGTATGTATAAAGCCGATTTTGTCCAAATTGAGTTCTGTGAAAAACAAAGAAATCTGCTTGCAATTAATCACCAATGGTTCAACTAAAACTGTTATGAACACTCCAAAAATATCAGTATTGCCTGAATACATATTGGAAGTAGGACTCATGCCAACATTTTCTGACATATACTGTAAGTTCTGTTAAGTTTCTTAATGAGTTTCACACAGCTGCCATGCTTCATCGATTAGATTACTAATATGCCATGGCTTGAAATTCCGACATACGCTTTTCATTCAAATTTATTGTAACAGTTAAAACTTATTAAATGACTCATGCGGTTTGCTGGCTATGATTATAATAATTAATTTAACACTGTTTCATGTAGCTGAAAGCCCCTCAACAGCTAATGAATAGAGATTTGGCACATTACCAAGTGCTTCATGCCTTCTACTCAGATTAAATGTAATTGTTTAAAGTGCAGCAAGGCATCATGGGAATTGCAGCTCATTTACTACTGTCTAGCAACTCAGAGCTCTGTACACATCATCAATGCACTCACTCGAGGCACATGGAAAAAACATTAACTTGTGATGTGGCTGCTTGCTTTTTTTCCCTCCAGGCCAGCAATGGTGATTAACATTTGTAGGCAGCTGCCCAGAGTCTGTTTACTCTGTCAAACTAGCACAGAAACTACTAAGCTGCTGCAGTGGAAATTTCTGATGGCTGTAAATGTGAATACACATATACTGGCCTGTATGCTTCTGAAAAGAGCAAGATCCAGGTTACACATACCTCACATTAACTACCATCCCAAATTTCACATTCTTAGGTAATGAACCATTGAGCTGCGTATTTTCTATTTGCCTTGTTTTCAGAGAAAAATTCTATATGGTATTCTGAACTGCGAAGAAGTAGGAAGTCTTGAGGTTATTGGGCTGAATGTGTTCTCTAATAAAGTACATTTTTTAACAAACATCTCTGGAGTATAATAAATCTAAAGACTTAATTAACATTCACTTTTTAAAGGGAAAACCATGTTATTATGTGTGGTGACAGATGGCTGAGCATTCATTATTCCTACAGCAATCTTTGAACTAAAAAGAGTTAAAAAAAAAACGCACTAAATATTCCATTTATGTGGGAACCAATGACCTGAATAGAATTCAATCACCTCTATGTTTGGGGAGTACCTAGCTCCTAATGCCTCCTGGAAGGCAATGATTACCATTTGATAAATGCACTCAGCTGCACAACAGGGCAGAAAACCAGGGAATATTTATAAATGACTACTTACAATAGATGTTATTTGCAATTAGTTTAAAAGGACCCAAATGAAGTGTACACTTTTCCTCAGGAAGGGAAAGACCAAATCAACACCATTGGCACGAGTTACAATAATTCAGAACAGCTTCAGAATACAATGCTTTCGAATGATCTGCTGCCCTTTAGAATGAGGCAACATAGACCTGAAGGCCAACATAAAGTGAAATATTGTTTTTATGTTTGCGCAGGCTTGTCTCTGGTAGCTGCAAGATTTCATCACGAAGCTTAAAAAGATTGAAGCAACTATCCATAAATGAGAGTAGAATGGTAGAACAGCAATTTTGTGCACAAGAATGAAATTATTCCAATAAAGAAAATACCAGCAAAGATGATATTTTCACAACTATGGACATCTGATTCCACTTCATGCATCACTCACCAAAGACCATAGGATCACAAGACCATAAGATAAAGGAGCAGCATTAGGCCATTCGTCCCAGCAGGTTTCCTCTGCCAGTTGATCCTGCCTCATATGTTTATTCAACTCCATTTGCATGGCTTTTCCTGTTAGCCTTGATCCCTTCAAGAATCAAAGACCTACTATCTCTGTCTTAAATACACTCAATGACTTGGCCTCCATAACCTTCTGTGTCAGTGAGTTGCATAGAATCACCACCCTCTGGCTAAAGAAATTCCTTGTCTTAGTTCTAGAAGGTTATCCCTTTATTCTGAGGCTGTACCCTCAGGTGCTAGTCTTTCCTACTAATGGGAGTTTTTGTTCCACATCCACTATATCCAGGCCACTCAGTATTCTGTAAATTTCAATCAGATATCCTCATCCTTCTTAGCTCCATTAAGTACAGACCCAAAGTCCTCAACTGCTCCTTGTATAAGCCCTTCATCCTGGATTCATTCTTGCGAACCTCCTCTGGATCCCCTCCAATGCCAGTACATCCTTCTTTAAATATGGAGCCCAAAACTGCTTATAATATTTCAAATGTAGTCTGACGAGAGCCTTATACAGCCTCAGCAATACATCCCTGCTCTTGCATTCTAGCCCTTTTGAAATGAATTCATGTTTGCCTTCCTAACTGCCAACTAAACAGAATGTTCAACCTTAAGAGAATCCTGAACTCAGATTCCCAAGTCCCTTTGTGTTTCACGTTTCCGAAGCCTTTTCACATTTCAAACATATTCTTCCTATCAAAGTGCATAAGCTCTCACTTCTCCACATTGTATTCCATCTGTCAATTCTTTGCCCACTCTCCTGGTCTGTCCAAGTCCTTCTGCAGCAACCCCACTTTCTCAATACCACTGATCCTCCAACAATTTTTGTCATCTGCAAACTCAACAACAATGCTCTCAGTTCCTTTGTCCAGATCACTAATATGTAAGTGAATCGTTGTGGTCCCAACACTAACTCCAGTGGAACTCCACTAGTCATTAGCTGCCATCCTGAAAAATACCCTTTTATCCCTACTCTCTGCCTTGTCAATCATCCAATCCTCTATCCATGCCAGTACCTTGCCTTTAACACCATGGAATTTTATCTTATTTAGCCATCTTTTGTGTGGCACTTTGCCAAAGGCCTTCTGGAAATCCAAACCAATCACGTCCATTTACTCTCCTTTGTCTAACTTGTTTGCTGTCTCCTCCTCTTTAAAAGTTTTTGTTTTAATAATTACAGTTTTGTTAACATCACAGAATTCTGATAGTCAAGCAATGAAATCAATGCACGTTTATTTTGTATCTGCCATACCCCATCAACACTTCATAGTCTTTTCAGGTAAATTATTAACCCAAATCTCCAGCTGTCCCATCAGGTGAATGTAAAGCATCCTTCACAGCTATTGGAAATAGGGAGCTTCAGCACTTGTATCCTCAACCCACCATAACTCCATAAGTGACAATTTCACGCTTCAGACACTTCCTGAATCATTCTCTGAAACAAAGCATCTGACACTCAAAGTTCTAGAGAGAAATTGAAGAAATTACATCTATAATTTCCCAAAGTCATGCGGATAGTAAAATCAGAAACGTTTAGGGGGTAACTTTACATGTCTCCTGTCTTCAAGGATGACAAGGTGAAATCTGATAATCACAGAAAATGAGCCTAGTGCGATTGCAGAAGGCTCCCCCCCCACCACCACCATTTTTTGTGAAAGTCACTGGGATAATCTGAGTTTGTAAAAGATCTTTTATAAGCATGAATCATTTACAGTTTTAAACAATGGGCAGGATCTTCCTAGCTACTAAACAACATGGCAATGACAAAAAAGTTGGGAGTATCAGTAGAGATCAGCAGCAAGGAGACTTTTCACCCAAGTGTTGAAAAGTGAGACAAGATTCTTCCAGTGATTAGCGAGAGATCTATTTGTATGTATTAACATCCTAGTTATTAAATCATTGCAGCTCATTAATCATTAGTTTCCCATTCCCTCACTTCTGTATTTAAATTAGACAACAATGCCCAATATGAAAATCAGACCTGGTAATCTCATCTCATCGCTTGATGCTTGGGTCTTCCATTTTGGACAATAGTCACAAATATCTAAGGGCATGCTCCATGGGCAGCAACACTTACCATCCACAGGACATCCAGGCTCACGTTCGTAAAGCACAGTGCCAATTTGCCTTTGCCTGTCACGTCTGGGACAATTGATAGGATCTGTGTAAGGTAACTGCAATCTGCCATTATTTGATTTGGTGCATGATTGGGCTTTAAAGGTGAATGTTGGGACTGGATATCCCAACAGATCCTGGACATGGCTGATATTTCTACCTCTGATAAATGGGCAATGCAACGAACAGGATGCCATAGCGACATCGTACAGAGAAATTAGGTAAATTTAAAAAAAGATAGCATCAGAAGACTTGCGAGGGCTTACGGAGAGAAACCTCCAATACATACAATAAATTTGACAATCAGCTAATTGCTGGTAAAATTCAGTCCTGTTACAGTACATTTTACATAATGAAAGTATGAGGCACTCAGAGAATATAAGAAATAGGTGGAGCGCTCTCTTATATGCACTTCCTTGAACTTGTTCCACTATTCAATAAAATCATGGCTGATCTGATAATCCTCAATTCCACTTCCCTACCACAGGAGCAGAATTTCTACGAGACTGAGTAGTGACCCTATAGAAGTTTATAAAATCATGATGGACATGGATAGGGTAAATAGACAAGGTCTTTTCCCTGGGGTGGGGAGTCCAGAATCAGAGAGCATAGGTTTAGAGTGAAAGGGGAAAAATTTTAAATGGGGCAACATTTTCATGCAGTGCACTTATGGAAAGAGTTGCCCGAAGAAGTCGTGGAGCTGGTACAATTACAATATTTATAAGGTGCCTTGATGGGTATATGAATATGAAAGGTTTAGAGGGATATGGGCCAAGTGCTAGCTAATGGGACTAGGTTAATTTAGGATATCTGGTCAGCATGAACAAGTTGGACCGAAGGGTCTGTTTCAATGCTGTACATCTCTATGACAGATCATATGTAAACAAATAAATTATTTGTAAATATAACAGATTATATTAATATTAAGTGAATACCATGTATATGGATTTTCAAAAATATGTAATAAGAACCTGATAACAAAGATAATGGCATACAAAATTAAACTACATTGAATAAAACAAACAGAATATCAGGAAACTGGAACTCAAGCAGGGTATTTGTATTTATATGTATATATAATATGAGAAGGTGTGCGAGAGAGAGTGAGCGCGAGAGTGAGAGAGAAAAAGATTGAAACTTGGGAATCGAAGAACCATTGAAAATTATTACTGCAACCAAAGTGGTCATTTTGTCAAAAGCTGCAGAAAGACATGCATTCACAATAGGCGGGATAGGCAAATGCAAATGCCGTTTAGCATTGAAATGATTATTTATTAAAATGGAATTGAGAAGCAACTTATAAAGTAATATTTTAAATGGAATAGACTGAGGAACATCTGTGAATGCAAATAACAGTCAACAAAAACAGCCCCAATCAGAATTCTGGTTTTCCATCTAGAGGTACTGAAAAGAAAATCAAACAGGGAGTGCCAAACCTTTCCAACATCTTAACCAGGCTACAGGTGGATATAGTTTTAAACATGCCTTTAATAGAAAAATAATAAAAACAATTGAAAATGTGCTAATTAGATTCATTGAGGTATCAGCTGTGGTAACAGCTTACATCCATGAACAGAAAATTAAAATGTTGAGGGTTTCTTTTTAACATTAAACAGAAAAGACCTAGACACAGATGCTAAAAATAATAAAGGTATATAGCATAATAATTTTTAAAAAGTTATGTTATATAACAACAGACTGTGTCCAAAGGTCAATGAAACAGTAATGGGATTGCAAAAATTAAAGGGAACTTTGAATATATTGGCTGCACAGAGGTGGGTGGGCATGAAATTTACTCCTCAAATTGGCATTAAATCAGAGAATAAAAATACTGTACTTTGAAATGATAAATAAATAACCATTCGAAAAGGGGAAATGTAAAATATATTAGAAGAGAGAAAGATTAGATAGCATGAGAAGGAAAAATATTGGCAAAGATCATAAGTGATCTGTTTTTACACCATAAGATTCTGATTAGTAAAGTGAGGTTGGATGGGTTGAATAAGTTCAAGTATATAAAATTAAACTGATCAAAGTTGGGCAATTGCACTAAGAGCAGTTGTACTCTCTGGAATGGGTAAACAGTAAAGGGGAATGGTTCAGAGCTTAAATTTGATACATAGAACCCTAGTGTTCAATGGTGAATATTTAACACCAGTTCAGACATGGTTTGGAACAACCAAGTGAGGAGTCTGAATTATGTCTAAACTGTACAATAATTTAACGGAGGCGTTTGGATTCAAAACCTGGGGCTGTTACATGCTCCAACATTTGGCTTCCTCAACTTGACCATCAAAAATAAATTCGCATGATTAGATGAACTCTCTTGGTTTAGTTGCAATAGGCAGTGACAAAAATGGCTAAAATGATGAACAATATGCACTTAAAGATATACAACCACTGAAAGCTAAAGAAAATCATTAAACTTTATGGAGGAGATATACATCTGGGATCTCCTCATTGTTGTTTATATCATTCTGTAGCAATGATATTGAGTAGCCAACAAGTACATATACATCGCCCTAAAAGTGGAAGGAAGTGCTGAATAATAAATTCAATTCTCATAAGTTTTTAGAGACAATAGGAAGCATTTATTGCTGTTCAATTTAATTTGACATAGTATGGCATATTGACAGATTATTTGCGATAAATTACAAGACCGACCCTTTTTTCCAGTGAAAAATGAAGTTTGGAGATGAGACTATTTCAAAGCTACAAATAGAGGAGTAAATGATAGACTTTCTATAATTCCAGCCCAAAGCTTTACTGACCTATTTCTGAACCAGATTTTTGGCAAATGTTATGCTCAACACTGCAAGACTGCACTGCCTGCTAGGACAGATTGAAACCAAGTCAGTAATAGGTGGATATGCCTTCCATCTGGGGATTGCAACTTCTCCCACAAATCTTCTTGGGAACCCTCTAAAAAATAAATGATGGGTGGTGCATTTAAAAGTAAACTGTTAAAAGCACTTAAAGGGCTATACACCAGAGAATTTGCAATCGATTTTCAACTTTCAGAAACCAGAACCATTTCAGAGTGTAAATCATTTTAATGGCCATTTCCTACACTATTGTACATTCAGGTTAATACATACATTTTATCAGGTTGTTTAATGCAACTGCATTACCTTCTGCGCACAAAGAAAATTTGTGACAGGTTGACTTTTCATCCAGCACTAACTTTCCCCAACTAGAAAAACATTTCTAGATGTACTCCAGCTTACTCCCATGAGAAAAGTGGCAAACTGTTGAAAAAAATCTTTACAGATGGGAAACCAATATAATCAGAACAAACAGGTAAACAGGCAGAGTTTCTTTCCATTGGATAGAAGAGGTCTTCAATTTATGAAGCACTTGACAGTGCAGGCAGAGATGCTGCATGCACACTCAGGGGAGAGTAAAACTAACAGCCATAATTATAAGATACTAGATCTAGTCAGGCATGCAGGAGAAACATCTTTACTCAAGAGTGATGAAAATATGTAATTCACTATTATATGGAATATTTGAAGTTGATATCATAAATGCAGTTAAGGGGAAGTTATATATGTACATGATGGAGAAAATAATAGAAAGTGTGCTAATTTAAAGTAGCCAGAGGGAAATTGAGAAACAAACTTGTAAGGAGATCTCAGCTATTTGTAGGAATAATAGGATAGTTATGGTAGGGGATTTTAACTTTCCAAATACAGACTGGGACTGCCACAGTGTTAAGGGTTTAGATGGAGAAGAATTTGTTAAGTGCGTACAAGAAAATTTTCTGATTCAGTATGTGGATGTACCTACTACAGAAGGTGCAAAACTTGACCTACTCTTGGGAAATAGGGCAGGGCAGGTGACTGAAGTGTCAGTGGGGGAGCATTTTGGAGCATTTAGTGACCATAATTCTATTACATTTAAAATAATGATGGAAAATGATAGACCAGATCTAAAAGTTGAAGTACTAAATTGGAGGAAGGACTATTTTGACAGTATTGGGCAAGAATTTTCAAAAGCAGACTGGGAGCAGATATTCGCAGGTAAAGGGACGGCTGGACAATGGAAAGCCTTCAGAAATGAGATAACGAGAATCCAGAGAGTATATTCCTGTTTGGATGAAAGGAAAGGCTGGTAGGTATAGGGAATGCTGGATGACTAAAGAAATTGAGGGTTTGGTTAAGAAAAAGATGGAAGCATATGTCAGATATGGACAGGATAGATCAAGTGAATCCTTAGAAGAGTATAAAGGCAGTAGGAGTATACTTAAGAGGGAAATCAAGAGGGCAAAAAGGGGACATGAGATAGCTTTGGCAAACAGAATTAAGGAGAATCCAAAAGGGATTTTACAAATACATTAAGGACAAAAGGGTAACTAGGGAGAGAATAGGGCTCCTCAAAGATCAACAAGTCTGCCTTTGTGTGGAGCTGCAGGAGATGGGGGAGATACTAAACAGTATTTACTGTGGACAAGGATATGGAAGATATAGACTGTAGGGAATTAGATGGTGACACCTTGAAAAATGTCCATATCACAGAGGAGGAAGTGCTGGATGTCTTGATATGCATAAACGTGAATAAATCCCCAGGATCTGATCAGGTGTTACCTAGAACTCTGTGGGAAGCTAGAGAAGTGATTGCTGAGCCTCCTGCTGAGATATTTGTATCATTGATAGTCATAGGTGAGGTGCCGGAAGACTGGAGGTTAGCTAATGTGGTGCCACTGTTTAAGAAGGGTGGTAAGGTCAAGCCAAGGAAATATAGACCAGTGAGCCTGACGTCGGTGGTGGGCACATTGTTAGAGGGAATCCTGAGGGACAGGGTGTACATGTTTTTGGAAAGGCAAGGATTTATAAGGAATAGTCAACCTGGCTTTGTGTGTGGGAAATCATGTCTCACAAACTTGATTGAGTTTTTTGAAGAAGTAACAAAGAGGACTGATGAGGGCAGAGTGGTAGATGTGATCTATATAGACTTCAATAAAGCATTTGACAAGGTTCCCCATGGGAGACTGGTTAGCAAGGTTAGATCTCATGGAATACAGGGAGAACTAGTTATTTGGATACAGAACTGGCTCAAAGGTAGAAGACAGAGGGTGGTGGTGGAGGGTTGTTTTTCAAACTGGAGGCCTGTGACCAGTGGAGTACCACAAGGATCAGTGCTGGGCCCTCTACTTTTTGTCATTTATATAAATGACTTGGAAGCTGGCATAAGAGGTACAGTCAGTAAGTTTGCAGATGACACCAAAATTGGAGGTATAGTGGACAGCGAAGAAAGGTACCTCTGATTACAATGGGATCTTAACCAAATGGGCCAATAGGCTGAGAAGTGGCAGATGGAGTTTAATTCAGATAAATGTGAGGTGCTGCATTTTGGGAAAGCAAATTTTAGTAGGACTTGTACACTTAATGGTAAGGTCCCAGGGAGTGTTGCTGAACAAAGAGACCTTGGAGTCAGGTTCATAGCTCCTTGAAAGTGGAGTCACAGGTAGATAGGATCGTGAAGAATGCGTTTGGTATGCTTTCCTTTATTGGTCAGAGTATTGAATACAGGAGTTGAGAGGTCGTGTTGCAGCTGTACAGAACATTGGTTGGGCCACTGTTGGAATATTGCGTGCAATTCTGGTCTCCTTCCTATTGGAAAGATGTTATGAAGCTTGAAAGGGTTTAGAAAAGATTTACAAGGATGTTGCCAGGGTTGGAGGTTTTGAGCGATCGGGAGAGGCTGAACAGGCTGGGGCTGTTTTCCCTGGAGCGTCGGAGGCTGAAGGGTGACCTTATAAGTTTTATAAAATTATGAGGGGCATGGATAGGATAAATAGACAAAGTCTTTTCTCTGTGGTCGGGGAGTTCAGAACTAGAGGGCATAGGTTTAGGGTGAGAGGGGAAAGATATAAAAGAGACCTATGGGACAACTTTTTCAGAGGGTGGTACGTGTATGGAATGAGCTGCTAGAGAATGTTGCGGAGGCTGGTACAATTGCAACATTTAAAAGGCATTTGGATGGCTATATGAATAGGAAGGGTTTGGAGGGATATGGGTCGGGTGCTGGCAGGTGGGACTAGATTGGGTTGGAATACCTGGTCGGCATGGACGGGTTGCACCAAAGGGTCCGTTTTCCATGCTGTGCATCTCTATGACTCTATCCATGATGTGGAGGTGCCGGAGTTGGACTGGTGTGGACAAAGTAAAAAAAAAAATCACACAATACCAAGCTATAATTCAACAGGTTATTTGGAAGTAGAAGCTTTTAGAGTACAGTTCCTTCATCAGGTAGGTTTGTCAGGTACTAGCTACCTGACGAAGGAGCAGCGCTCTGGAAGTTTGTACTTCCAAATAAACTGCTGGACTGTAATCTGATGATGTGTGATTTTTAAATTTAAAGTAGTGCTGGGAAACACTCTAGAAGAACATAAATGGATATGACAGACAGAATATCCTATTTCAGTAAATTCTACAATAAGTACTGTTGAGTGTTATTTAAGAGATGATAGCAGATATAATGGAGAGACTATAAGAATTACTTGTGGGATGCAAAAGACCAAATATTAGAGGCAAACTCACTACCAAGTAAAGCTAGGGATGAGATTTCAGTTCTAAAATTAATGCAGTATTATCGGTGCTTGATCAGATACACTACACTCATTGCATATGTGTGTTTTGATCAGCTTTTGTACATGTGGAGTACAAAGCCTAAAAGCCAATCAATTCTCTACCACGGTGCTCATAAGTGGAAGAGCCATTCTAATAAGGACCGCAAGTTAATCAAGATATAGCTTTAGTCGTCTTCTGGGAAATCTGTACCCAATTTAAATATCCAATTTACATGTTGTTATAAGAAATACAGCTAAATACAGTTATGACAGAATAAGGAATATCAAAGACATTAATTAAATAGATCATGCAAACAGTAATCCTATTAACAACTGATTTTTCAAGTTCCAATATTTTAGACATTCTTTTTAACCAAGGAATTCAAGTTGTCAAGGAATTCAAAGTAATAATTTTTACACATTTTCCAAAGGTACCTCCTATTCTATTTTGGTCGGATTGAAGAGAAGGGTTGGCAAAAACATTAACATTTTGATGCTAGTATACATTAACTGGGGATCATAAGGAATAAGCCATTCAGAATTGAGATGAGGAAGAATCTTCTCAGAGTTGTGAACCTGTGGAATTCTCTATCACAGAAAGCTATTGAGACCAGTTTGTTAAGATATAATTCAAGGATCAAGGATCATGGACAGAAAGCAGGGAGTGGGATACTGAAATTGCATGATCAGCCACAATCATACTGAATGATGGTGCAGGCTCAAAGGACTGAATGGCCTATTCCTGCATCTGCTTTCTATATTTCCATTACCTTTTTGTAAATATAGTAATCTATTATGTACCGGTAAGACTTCATCACTGACTTGAGGTTACCAGAGAGTCATCATGTGATGTTACATCACTTCCCAATGATGATGCAGGCTACCTTTAATTTTATACACATATTGCAAGATGGGGGTATACTTTTTAATTACAGTTCACATTCTATTCTTAAATACAGCAACCTGATGGGCTTGCATTACACACATGTCTGACATTTTTATTGGCAAAACAAATCATCAATATTTGGCATCTGGTATGCTTGCCTTTATCGGTCAGTGCATTGAGTACAGGAGTTGAGAGATCATGTTGTGGCTGTAAAGGACACTGGTTAGGCCACTTTTCGAGTACTGTGTGCAATTCTGGTCTCCTTGCTATAGGAATGATGTTGTGAAACATGCAAGGGCTCAGGAAAGATTTACAAGGGTATTGCCAAGTTTGGAGGGTATGAGCTGTCGGGCGAGCCTGAATAGGCTGAGGCTATTTTCCCTGGAGCTTCAGAGAGTGAGAGGTGACTTTATAGAGGTTTATAAAATCATGAGGGGCATGGATACAATAAATAGACAAGGGGTAGGGGAGTCCAAAACTAGAGGGCAAAGGTTTCAGTGGGAGGGGCAAGATTTAAAAGGGACCTAAGGGGCAACATTTTCATGCAGAGGGTGGTGCGTATGTGGAATGAGTTGCCAGAGGAAGCGGTGGAGGCTGGTTCAATTACAACATTTAAAAGGCATCTGGATGGATACACGAATAGGAAGAATTTAGAGGGATATGGGTCAAATGTTGGCAAATGGGACCAGATCTATCTAGGATATCTGATCGGAATGGATGAGTTGGACTGAAGGGTCTGTTTTCAAGCTGTATATCTCTATGATTATGTTATGCTCAATTATAACAAGATGAATTCAGAGAAGAGTATATGCAGCTATACTTCACCTTTGAAGCAATGAAACACTCAACTGTTTCATTCTGGGTCACGTATGAGAAGTACTGGAATCTATCCTATATATTGTGAAGTTCAGAGGGTTGTAAGATTCAGTGATAGTTGCCATTTTGGATCAGAAATTTGAACCCAACAGGAAAAATCTGTGGAGGCTTCTTTCCTGTACAATTTGTTCCCCATAAGGATTACTATCTGGGCTCCCAATCTGCGTTTTTCACTCTACCCCACTGATGACAAAAAAACATCTATTATGAAAGTTCTTGAATAAACATCAACATACATACATGAGTTAAATACAAACTACCATGAAGCAGAAATAAATGCAAGGCTTTACGATCAATTGCAAAACATTCCCCACATAACACAATCTGGTGCCAAACAAGTCGGTCCAACAACTGTCAACTCAAAGAAAGTTCACCTCAGCACTGTACGATTAAATCCATGAGACTGAAATATGACTTGACCAGCTAAAACAAAACGGCAAGCAATCAACAAAAGTTTCTCAACAGAGCATCAGATGAGCTAAATATTCCAATAACAAAACTGTATTATACACAATGTACAAGGGAAAGGAGTGGCTTTTTAAACTTAAAATATGTTGAATAGGGTGAAGCGAAAGGCACTAAGTTTTCAAAGGAGCACAGCATTAGTTCTCAAAACTTCTTTGGCTGAACTCCTTCTTCAGGGATACTTGCCCCACGATTTAGCTGATGACACAACATAATTCAACAACTGGATCACTTTAGCTATCTTAATTCTGCCCCCTTATACTTTCTGGATTTGGTAACAAAGCTCCATCATATCGCAACAATTCTCTGACTGACTGAGAAATTCCCGAGATGTGGCTGCTTTACTACATTACTGAAATTGTGGCAGAAACAGCATTTAAGTGTGTGAACCCAATTTCTGCTGAATCTCCAGGGTAGTTGCGCTGCGACAGTTAGAGATGAGGAATTTCTGGGTCTCTATAGTATTTAGAGCCCATCTCTGCTCCCAGTACCCCAATGCTATCTTGCTTTGAAGTCTGAAGTTTGAAGACCACCTCTTCGCCATAGTACTGGAGGGGTTTTCGACCTGTCTAAACATATGGAAAGTAAGGCTCAGCGCTGAGTGAGAGACAGAGACTAAGTTGAAAAAGAAAAGAAACTTTCATATTGTCTGGATTTAGAGGATTTCATCTATGAGCCCATTTCAGTAACAGCATTCTAACATTCTGCTGGCTCTTAATATTCTGCAAGCAATACAATCCCAATTGAGCCTGCCTAATACTTTCCAGATCTCATTTACTGGCTGAGAGACTCAATTCTGAATCAAATCTCAAGTAGTTTTTATGTTTGCCCGAATGAAGTATTTGAAGAAAAAAGTTGGGAGAAAGTAGATGCTGACTGCAAAGGCTGTATTTCAACAAAGTTCCAGTGTGAAAAAACTTAGAGCTCAAGAATGTCAGAAAGCATTTTAGATACAATACCCAAATGAGGAAATGCTGAACTGTTTGGAAGTGTGGTCAGGTATTAACATACAACCTATTTACATTACTCAAAGTCTTAAAATGTCAAAAATCCATAATGTCAAGTGCAATAAGTATATGCTTAGTCTAAGGCAATAGTTCGCATATGAATTCATAAAACGTACCCTTTTACATTCACTATAATGGATTCTCGTTTCTTTCCAACTTTTTTTGCTTCATGTTCAGAAAACATGAAAAATAAAGAGTCTTCTAATATTTGCATTGCAAACATAGAAGCAAGGAAGTTGTGATAAACCTGTATAAAACACTGGTTCAGTCTCAAATAGTGTGTTATGTCCAGCCTGGATACCATACTACAGGAAGGATTAAAACATATCAAAGCGATGCAGGAAAAATTCATGAGAATGGTTCCAGTGATGAGGACCTTCACTGTAAATAAACTGAAGAAGTTGGAGCTATTCTCCTTGGAGAAAAGTCATTGGGGAGAGATTTGAGAGGTATTAGTAGAATTATGAACTTGACCAATTATCTTAAATTGGTCATTCATGCAATTATTAGCTTGTTCAGTAAGTGTAACCCAATTGCAGAATCACATCTAAACAATATTTCATTTTGGGTTTTGCAAGTGGAGGCTGGCTGAGTAGTCAGTATTTGCCTATTAAGAACAATTGGAGAGATTTTCTTTACACCATGAATAGCCCAGGTCTGGAATGCACTCCTTGAGAATGTAGTGAAGGCAGGTTCAGCTGCAGCTGTAAAAAGAGAGTTGAATCATTATCTGAACAGGATAAATTTGCAAGGCTATGGGCAAAAACCAAGGAGATGGCACGAGGTGAGTGGCATTTGTAGAGATCTGGCACAGATAGCCAGGCTGAATGACCTCCTCCCTTTCTATAAGCATTCTACGTTTCTATTGTGTTAAATTTAGTTTTCAGCAGTTTAAACCATGTCCACGTTTTACTGACTTGACTTAAGTAATCTTCTACATTTACTTTATCTAGACCATTTAATGTTCGAACATACATTTTTCCTTAACCGTGGTGATTCCCTTCACTCCTCATTCTCTTTAAATATAGAAATTGCTTTTATTAAGCACCTTTGATGATCTCAGGAAGTGCTAAAGCACATTATAGTCCATGAAGCGTTTGTGAAGTGCAGTCATAGTTATAATATAAATCATTCCTTTTGTCCTGCTCCAACTCTTGTTTGGTATCGAATTGTCTCTTTTGAAAAATGGTCAAAACAGCACCTTAATCTTCCAAGAATGCTTAGATTCAGCAGCAGTCCCAGAGGACGGGAAAACTGCTAACATACTACAAGAGGGAAGAAGACACAAATAGGTAACAAGAGGTAGTTAAGCTTAACATCTGCCATTGGGAAAATGTTAGAATATATTATAAATATTATAAAGGAAAATATTATATAGAATGTAACGGCAGAACATTTAAACTACATAATATGATGAAGCAGAGTCAGTGTGGCATCACGAAGGGGAAAATATGCCTAACAATTTACTAGAATTCTTTGGAGAGTTAAAAAGCAGGATAGATAAAGAGAAAGAAGTGGATGTAATATGTTGGATTTTCAGAAGGAGGTAGCATATATTAAGCTACTTAATAAGATAAGTCCATGGTGCTGGAGGCAGTCATTGTTGATAGCAATCCCTTGCTAACAGATATGATTATTCACTTAGGAAATTCCATGTCACTGGTCATGGGGCCTTGCGTGGCTGATCCTGGAGCCGCATGTCCAACCATATATTTGACAAGTGTTTCCGGGAATTGGAATTAGTCCTTGGCCTTAAGATTGCTGACATTTCTTTCTTCAGTTTCTTGAGGTCAAGGCCGAGATCAATTCTTCACTACGCTTCCACGAAGACACCAGAGACAACAGAGATGATGTCATCAACCACATGCTGAAATTCCATGAGCTAAGTTGGTGTCATTTTTCTTCTTGGATTTCAATTGGTTGATGTTGAGAAGCTTTCCATCCATCCAGCAGAACTGTTCCAACCACTGGGAAACTGGTTTTTCACAAGAATAATAATGGTGGTGATGAAGAAGGGCAGAAGGTTGAGTGATGAAATACCCCTGCATGACCTCAAAGAATTCTGTCATGATCTCAAAGACGTCTATCACATTACCATCAGCAAGGACTGTCGTTGACATTATGTCACAGAGGAAACGGAGGATGTTGATGAATTTCACTGGACAGCCAGCCTTTGACAGGATCTCCTAAAGCAACTTCCAACTGACTGAGTCAAAAGCCTTGATCCGATCAATGAAGGCCACTCAGAGTGGTTGCTGTTGTTCCTGGCATTTGTCTTGGAGTTACCAAACAGTGAAAATCATGTCTATAGTCCCATGGTTTGGTCGGATTCCACATCAGCTTTCAGGAAGGATTTCCTCAGAGACTGCGAGAAGGTGCCTAGCGAAGATTTGAGCGTTGATCTTCCCAGTGATGGAGAACAGGGAGATTTCTCAGTCACTTCATCTCATTTCTTGTAGGTGGTAGTCTTGGCCGCATGCCTGAGACCTGCAGGGACTTTTTCTTTGCCCCAGATCTTCAGAAGCAGTTAATGGACATAATGGATAAAGCTCTACTTACTCTACTTCCTCTATGCATGCATAGAGGATTGGCTAAGTAATCAAAGATGGAGAGTGGGAAAAGGGGGAATTTTTAGCTGGCAACCTGTAACTAGTGGTGTGCTACTGGGATCAGTCCTGAAGCCAAAACTGTTTACAACATACATTAATGACGTGAATGTAGAAAGTGAATGCCCTACTGCCAATTGTGCAGACTTAAAAAGGTGAGAAAGCAAATGGTGAGACTGATAAAATCTGCAAAGATCAGACAGATTAAATGAGCAGGCAAAAAAATTGAGATAGAATATATTGGGGAAATAAGAGATTATGCACTTTGGCAAGAGGAAAAAAGGAGCTTCATACTATTGAAATGGAGAAATAACGCAGAAAGCTCTGGAACAGAGGGATTTGGGAGTCCTCATCCATAAATCACAAGTCATTAGCATCCAAGTTTAACGGACAATAGGGAAGATGAAGGGAATTGAGTACAAAAATAGGGAGGTTTTGTTAGAAGTATACAAAGCAGTAAATTACCACAGCTGGGAAACTGTGAACTGCTTTGGGTGCCTTTTCTAAGGAGAGATATAATTGCATTAAAGGCAGTCCAGAGTAGACCATTACCAGTATGGAGACAATGTCTTATGTTATGGACTAGGCCAGACCACACAAAATTTTCTTAAGCAGGCAGCTCAGACCACAACTTTGCAATTTGTTTCGGTAAGTGTGTAGTGAAAATTACCTGGATTAAGTTAGCGAGGTTCACTACCAGGTTTAAAACAGACAAAAAATATATTCACAAAATTACACAATGAAACATGAAGAACAGAATAAAGAACTCTTACAAAACTCTGTATATCCAAACTAGAATTCAGTATGTTGTTCCAAATATACACAACAGTCCCAATAAGCAAACCCCACCTTTAAAAAAAAGTACAACAAAGGGTCAGATGCTTAGAAGTTGAAGTTAGAAGGGCAGAAGAGAGAGTTTCCACACAGCTCACTGTTGAACTCCCAACCAGTTCTGGACTGAACGAAACTGCTCAGCTGGAGAGCTGACCAATCCCCTTTCATTATACAGGTCAATTCTAAAACGTGACCATTTTGGCCTGAAGTCTCATCTGCTTACATATAAACAAAAGGCCTCTCAAAATCCTTTTCATCTCTGTACCAAACCAGTCTGATCAGAGCCCGGCCTGGTTTATTACCTCTCTGAAATAAAATCTAGGACCGAGTGTCCTTGAGCCAAGGAACAGCCTTTAGAAAAAAAGGATTAACTTTGTGACACTTATGAAGAGCCAAATGAATAGGTTGGGCCTGGGCCCATTAGCAAATAAAGAGAGGTGATCATATCTAAACACAAGATTCGGGTACTTGACTGAATAGATTTGGAAAGGTCGTTTTCCCTTACGAGAGAGTCTAGGCCCAAAGGGTGAAATCTCATACTAAGGGGGTCATACATTTAAGACAGAGATATGAAGGAATTTCTTTTGAGAGCAGTGAATCTCTGGAATTCTTTACATTAGAGCGCTGCTGAGGTTGGGTCATTTAAAAAAAAAATCAAAGATAGATTTTAACCAGTAACATATTCAGGGTTAAAAGCAAAGAATTTATGAAGTGTTTTATAATTTGGTCATCATTAAAAATAGTTAATGTTCCCTAGAAAGGTAAGAAAAAAAGAACAGCAGCCATTCTAGATCAGAACTAATGTTATTGTGGTCTTAACTGCACTCTTCTGTCTGCATCTTGCAATCCTCGACTTTTCTATACATCATAAACCTGTCTTAGGAAGAATACCTTGAACCTTACAAACATCTTTCAATTTGAAGATTCTGGTTGTGACTTATATAGTACTTTGATCTCTTTTGTTTTGTTTATTTTGACTGTTTACACAGAGTACAGTTAACGCAGTGCAGGTAGACGTCACAAACCTCATCAGCTCCTTGTTGATTCAGTTTGTGTCTGGAAACAGTAAAAACCATTAAAGACAATTCAGGGAGATTTAAACTAACCCTCACTTGTTTTCTTAATTACTTAATTTTATTTAACATGCAGGAAGATTTGCATCTCCATAACAATGATCGCAAAGTGGGACAATAATGAGACGCTTGCTGTTTGCAGCACAAGGGACTCACCCCCATCAAATGCAGTTGACTGCTTCACTGAGATAAACCAACAAGTAGAAACATACAAGCCATCATAAATTCCAGTCCTTCTCTACAGACTCTTAAACCTAATGGTAGCAAGTCTTTTCCTGTTAATCACAGTTTTATGAAGCAAAAACATAGGCAATCAAGGTTGTGGTCAGTCTCTGCATTTCGAGGAACTTATTTTTTTTAAAAAATGTAAGTAGGGAAGGTGGTGTGGTAAGAAACACAAAGCAGATTGTCTGATCAAGTGGTTTGTACATCAAAAAAAGAAGATAGGCTCGAAATAAAGTCAAGAAATTTAATAAATACTCTATCTCCAAAAGGAAAAGTAAGGTGGATGAGGCATAATCAAGGGAGACAAGTTTAATTCTGTTCACATTTTAAAGTCTTTATTTTATATTTTCTATTATAATTTCCTATGTCTGCATTAGAATGGAAATTTGAGTACACTTGTCACACTTGCAGTTCCACCACGCAACTAGAGTTTGACAAGTACAATACAGGCAATTTGCATTATAAATGTGCACTTAGGGATTTACAATGGAATAGGCTGACAAACAATGCAGAGTCATGATATCTTCCATATATTTCTAGCTGGTTAAGAATTTTTTAAAAACCCATTTCCAAACATATGATCTTTCTAGTCATTTATGTGCTGCTGCCAGACAACACACTGTGCTGAAATGTTACCCATCTATTACAAATTAAAATTGTTGATTGTGCCATCAAATATTATATAATATCTCTTTTCACCTGTATGTGACCTTGCATGAGCCGTTTTCAATTTAAAAAACGAATGCAACATTCTAAAACACCATTTACTACTTAATGTTTCAATACTTCGTTTAACAGCAACTCTTGTCACTGGAAGACTCTACAAAAAATCTTAATCATATAGGATCACTTATTATGAAGCAAATTGCTGTAATAAAGTCTGTCTCTTAGTATTTGTCAGCCTGTGTAGATGCATGTTGTTCCTTTGGTTATAGGTCCAGGTTGAAATAATTCTGAAATTTCAATTAGGCATGTTTGCTGCCAAATTCCAAGACCTATCAACATAAAATTTGCAACTATCCTTTCCATTTTGCATGTACTTTGCACATTTTGTGCTCCCCAGGTGACTTTTCCCAGCAACCTCTTATTGAGCATATTGCAAACAGTTTCCTCATTGAACGTGTTTTCTCCAATTCCGCTCCTTCGAGCATGTTTCTCCTATCTTCCAATCGCTGAGCCAAGCCTTTCTTCTTGCCATTGCTTTCCCATTGTCTTGCATTCCTTTCCCCACTGACCCCTGCCTATTTACCAACTCCTCTGCCTAGATTATTTTTTATCCATTCACTACTAATCCCAATGAAATGCTGCCATTTTTTCTGCAGTTGAGAAAAGCCTCAGATCAATACAGATGTAGTCTGCAATAAGAACAAAGAACAATACAGCATAGAGAACAGGCCCTTTGGCCCATCAAGACTGTGCCGACACATGCTGCCTTTCCAAACAAGAACTTTTGACCCTTTGTTGTCCATTTCCCTCTATTCCCTGCCTCTTAATGTTATTATATCTACCTCCATCACATCCTCTGGCAGTGCTTTCCAGCACTCATTGGGATCTAACTGCCTCTCACATCTCCTTTAAACTCACCTCCTTCCATCTTAAATCTATGTCCCTGAGTAATTGACATTTCTACCTGGAGAGAAAAAAAACCTCTTGATATTCTATTCTATCTAATACTTTCCTAATTTTGTAAACTTCTATTAGATCTCCCTTCATCTTTTGATGTTCAAGTGAAAACAAACCAAGTTTATCCAATCTCTCCTCATATCTAATACCCTCCAAACCAGGTAACACATTGGTAAACGATCCTGGTTTCCTTAACCTTGCCAAAGTCTCCACATCCTTTTGGTAGTGTTGCGATCAGAGCTGTAAACAATATTACCAATGTGGCCGAACTAAACTTTTATACAGCTTTAACATAAGTCACCATTTTCTTTACTCTCTGCCCCAAGTGATGAAGGCAAGCAATCCATACGCTTCTTGGCACTGTATCCACTTGTGTTACCACTTTCAGCAAACTGTGGACCTGTACGCCTAGATCCCCTATATGTGAATGCTTCTAATGGTTCAGCCATTTACTATAAACCTCACATTTGGATTAGATCTCCCAAAATGCATCACCTCACGTCTCCAGATTACTCCCCATCTGTCCTATCTCTGCCCAAGTCTCCATCTTATCCAAATCTTGTTGTGTCCTCTGCCAAGCCTCCTCACTACCCACAGCTTCCCCCAATCTTTGTGTCATTTGAAAACTTACTAAACAGGCCACCTAAATTCTCCTCCAAATCATTTATATATACATTACAAACAACAGGGATTCCACCAATAATACGGAGGAACATTACTGGTCATAGGTGCTCAATCTGAAAAACATCTTTTCACTGCTATTCTGTCTTCTCTGGCTAAGCCACTTCTGTATCCATCTTACCAGCTCACAGATCCCATGTGACTTCACCTTGTGTATCAGCTTGCCATTAGGAAGGCCTTTGACAAGGTCACGGAAGTCCATATAGACAACATCTACCATCTTGCCCTCAGCAATCATGTATCACTTTCTGAAAAAACTCCATCAAATTTGACAGACATGACCTTCTTTGCACAAAGCTATGCTGCCTATCGCTAATAAGTCCACGTTTTTCTAAATGTGAGTATAACTTAATTCTAAGAATTTTCTTCAATAATTTCCATTCACCACTGACATAAGGTTCACCAGTCTATAATTTCCCCAGAATATTCCAGTTGCCCTTTTTAAACAAAGAAGCAATATTGGTTATTCTCCAGTCCTTTGGGACTTCTTTTGTGACTGAAGAGGATACAAAGATTCATAAAGTGACTCAACAATTTCCTCACCCACCTCCTCAGCATTCTGGGATAGATCCCACCAGATCTTGGGAGACTTATCTACCTTAATGGTTCTCAAAACACCCAACACCTTTATTATATTGACATGCCCTAAATGTCAAGATACTCCTCTTGACACTTACCATTCAGCATGTTGTTCCCTTGCGCAAATACTGGTGCAAAGTATTAATTAAGGACCTCACCCACTTCCTCCAGCTGTATACATAACTTCCCTCCTTTGTCCTAGGGTGGACCTACCCTTTCTCGAGCTACCCTCTTGCTCCTTATATATGCATAAAACACCTTGGGATTTTCCTTAGTCCTGTTTGCCAAAGACATTTCATGGTGCCTTTTAACTCATTAACTCCTTGATTAAGTTCTTTCCTTTTTTATATTCTTCAAGGGTTCAGTCTGTCTTCAGTTTTCTAACCACCTTATTTATGCCTCCTTTTTCATTTTCACTATGCTCTCAATTTCTCTTGAATACAGAGTCTGAGTCTGTACTCAATGGAATTTAGGATGAGGAAGGATCTGATTGAAACTTACAAAATACTGAGACCTGGATGGAGTAAATGTGGAGATTCTTCCAATAGTGGGAAAGATAAGGACCTGAGGGCATAGCCTCAGTATGAAGTGATGACCATTTATGACAGAAATGAGGAGGAATTTCTTCAGCCAGAGGGTGGTGAATCTGTGGAACTCACTGCCACAGAAGACTATGGAGGCCAAGTTACTGAGTGTCTTTAAGACAGAATAGATAGGTTCTTGATTAGTAAGGGGATCAAGGGTTATGGGAAGAAAGCAGGATAATGGGTTGAGAAACACATCAGCCATGATCAAATGGTGGTGCAGGCTCAATTTGTCGAATGGCCGAGTTCAGCTCCAATATCTTATGGTGTTGTCGCAGAAGTTTAAGAGAACTTGAATGGTCTTGACAAGGTGATGAGAGTCGAGAGCGTGATGCTGGAAAGCACAGCAGGTCAAGCAGCATCCGAAAAGCAGGAGAATCAACGTTTTGGGCATAAGCTCTTTATCTGAAATCACTTATGCCTGAAACGTCGACTCTCCTGCTCCTCGGATGCTGCCTGACCTGCTGTACTTTTCCAGCACCACACTCTCAACTTCCGTCTCCAGCATCTGCAGCCCTCACTTTCTACAAGGTGATGAGAAGGATGTTTCCTCTTGTGGGCATGTCCAGAAGCAAGGGACCCTTTTTTCTCAATTTTAAAATTCCCTGCCTGAGAAGGCAGTGGAGGTCACTCTTTTTTTTAAATGCAGGTAAATAAATTCTAGTTAGGGAAGGGGACCAAATGTTCTAGGGAGTAGACGGGAACATGAAATTGGGAATCCAAATAGACCAAATATAATCTTGTCAAATGGGGGAACAAGTTTAAAGGGTCAAATGGCTTGCTTCTGCTCCTAATTAATACGCTTATATATCCATGACCGGGGGATTAATCAAATGGTCTATTTTAATCTCATTTACAATCTACATCGATGCAGCTAGCTATTTGCGTTCCCAAAAGTCCTGAATATTTATATGCAGAAATTATTTTAAAAATTAAAAGTTTATCCTCCATTAAGGATTTACTCAATAATCATTAAACTCATCAAGCAGACTTTATTTTAATTCACTAGCGAGACATCCTTTTGGTCTTGTCTGTCTGCTTTATGTGCCGTATCAGAACAAGAGAAAGGAAAGAAGCATCTATTTACTTGTGAAAAGAAAACCTGTACAATGAACAGTGTGTGCTGCGTAAATCTGGGCTAATCACTGCAGTGAGAGTCCCCAACATAAGTTATCATTCAAGATGGGCATGAAGAGCCATCTGCACATTCACGGTTGCAAAAGACATCAGACTCCAGCGAAAGAAATACAAATGAATTTAAAATATCAAAAATAACCTGCAGAATCAGAGGCAAGTGACCGATAAATGCATGTATTCTTAAGCAAGATTTCTCTAAAGTAACTTAACTCACACTGATTAACACCTGAGCTTGTATAAGCCAAGCGAACACATCATATCAAACAATGTGTACACAGTGGCTTGCAATAGAACAAAAGAATTATACATAAGAGATTCAGATTTAGACAAAAATTACAAGGAAAGACTCAGCCATTGATGAAGACGTCCAAACCCCTGAAGGGTGTTACAAAGCTGGGGCATGTTCTGTGCTGTTCATTTCATAATATCATGCATGGTGCAAGGTCTTTTAATTTTTAAAAGAATGCCTACTGGAATCTTTCTGCATTTCAGCCACTGTTACATTCTGTCAACTTAACGCTCTCAAATTTACATCCCTGGTTATTTCATCTGGTACTATTTCATACAATGACAGCCTTTCGGTACATATTATTGCTGAGGGTAGATTTCGTTGGAGAAAACTACAATGCCACATAGAAGTTATCAAATTAAAAACACTACCAGCAAGCTTTAATATTGTTACAACCAAGTGAGGAGGGATGAATTGGCTCCCCATTTTTAGCACCCTCTGTTAGCCACAAAGAGTTTAGCACACAATCACAATCACATACTAATTAGAAGGCAGTTTGCCAGTTCTAAAGTGAAGGAGTTGGAGGGTTTGAACAATTAGGAGAGGCTGAGTAGGCTGGGGCATTTCCCACGGAGGTTGGAGGCTGAGAGGTGACATCAAAGAGGTTTATAAGATCATGCGGGGCGTAGGTAAGTTGAATAGCCTAGGTCGTTTTCCCAAGGTAGGGGAGGACATAAGTTCAAAGTGAGAGGGGAAAGATTTAAAAGTGATCTGAGGGGCAACCTTTTCATGCAGAGGGTGGTGCGTGCACGGGTAGAACTGTCAGTGGACATTGGTACAATTACAACATTTAAAAGGCATCTGGATGGGTACATGAATAGGAAAGGTTTAGAGGGATATGGGCCAAGTGCTGGCAAATGAGACTAGATTAGGTTAGGATACTTGGTCAGCATAGACGAGTTGGACAGCAGTTTCCGTGCTGTACATCTCCATGACTCTACAACTCTAACTGGGACTAGTTAAGTTTAGCATATCTGGTCAACGCAGACAATTTGGACTGAAGGTTCTGTTTCTGTGTTGTATGGCTCTATGAGTCAATTACAAGATATTCTGGAGTGAAAGAAGGAATATGTTTTTTCTTGATTGCAAAGAAATAAAATTGAAAACCAGCTCCAATGCACACACATACAGAGTTTAAAAACGGGAGAGCATAGAGGACAAAAAAAAATTCAAAACAATGTTTTATAGGTCTTGAGATGTTGAGTTTAAACTAAGACCACTCTTGTTTCACCGATACTTGTAACCTCTGCAGCAATGAAATTTGCAGAAATCCTTGAGCTCTCATGAATGGATGTTTCTCTTGTTTGTTTTTCACTAGGCAATGTGTTCAGACAGGTTGAGACAAAAGAATTGAGAAAGAGAACAAATCTCACAATGATCCTGTTACGAATCCACTACTGTTTCCTCTGTTCTGTCTCAAATCTGTTGTCGGAAACACAATTTGTTTATGTATTCTTGCATCTGGCTTCACTGCTTAATAATCCCAAGCGGGATAATTGGCAAGGCTTTCATCCCAGTTTGTGAAACTTGCAGAATGGTGTAAATCAGAATGGAGTTACAGATCTGGTTTCAGTCGTTTTAATAACATGTTAATTCTAGTTCAGAATGGTTTCAAGACTTGTCTCAATCTGTGGATAGGCACTCTCTGAGGCTATCTTAAGTCAGTGTTTTGACTTTTTTTTTAAACAAACCATTTTAGTCCATGAAGGGTCCCAGGTATTAAAATTAGATGACGAAAAGTCAGAATTTCATAATTCAGTTTTGCCACTAGTCAGTTCTTCTATAATGCGATGGTTGTGATCTTGTGCTGCCCAGTGTTATAGAAGAGTATCGCTTTAGAAACAGTGCTTAAAGTGTTAGCGCTGTAATTGCATTATATCCAACACACATTTTAAAAGTTCACACTTTAGAAATAGCGTCCCCAATTTGTCAATTGCATTATAGCAAATTCACATTGATGAAACACATTGTAGCAGAACGACCTGTATCATAATACCGCAGCACATTTTATTATCTCCATTTGGTTTTCTTGGTTTTTAGTAAATATAATTACAACAGAATAAAGATGGTTATGTCTTGGATATCTCTTCAGGTAAAATGGATTAATTAAATGGGTCACGTGAATTGTTCCCAATTCTGCCCAACAAGAAGCCTGGTCAGTATGGATATTAAAGGTTCAGGAGGTGACCAGGTTGTCTTAGTGGGAAGGTGCTGTTCGATGTTGACACTTGTAGACATAATAGCAGCTATGAGTAGATTGTTAATCTCCAAGTGTAAGAGGGACGTACTAAGAATGTTAGCTTTTAACAAAGAATTATATTTTGAACTGTGTAGTTCCATGATAGAATGGAAGTGGAGACAAGGGAATAGTTACCTTGCAGTTACCTGTTTACCAAAATGTGCTTTGGACCAGGGAAGGGCCTATAGCAAGCAATTTTAGTATCAATTTGCAGGGTTTCTCAGCTATACCTGAAAGTGAGAGATAGGTCAGTCTGCTTCCATGACAGAGGCAGAAGCACCTGAAGCAGAGAAAATGCTGACCTTATTGTCCACCCTACACAGTACGGGTGGAAACTCATGCTCAGATTGAAGAGCCCAAATCAAAAGAATCTAAATGAGCCTTGAACTGTTCTTAGATTAGGCTGAAAGGAAAGAATTTCCAGGGAAGCATTCACAATAAAAGCCAGCTTTTACATTAGAGTTTATCTCACTGGGAAAGGGAAAATGAAGGTCATTGCAAGCAGAGAATGTCTTTGGATTGGTTCTGGAAGAATGAGCTATTTATTTAAAAGACTGCATAAAGTATAAATGTAGGGGAAGATTTTAGGTACTTGAAATTAGGAGATTCTTTTCTGTAGGTTAGTGTACATTTCTTACAAAATAGTTTTTAGTTAACATTAATTTTAGTTTGTTTCTTACACAAGAAGTCTTAAAAGTTGAAATGTCATTATGTGATCTTTTGTTAGTAAATAGTAATTCAATTATGTATTTAAAGTTAAATTGCTCTCTGCAGAGAACACAACACTAGGTGACCAAAAAGAAACTACATATGCTGCTAACACAAGCAAGCATGCAGTTACAAACAAAAAGGTAAATTTATTTTTCCAGATTGTGATAAAGTAATTAGCAAAGAATATCTTGTCACTTAAGGAAAGCAGGTGAGTGAATTAACACATTAAGATACAAATGAACTCATGGAAAACCCTATAATTCCTGTGCCTGGTCTGCCAGACAGGATGGTAGAAGCAGAGTCATTGGTCACTTTCAAAATGGGATTTGGACAACTACTTGAAGGGGAAACTTTTACAGGCATTTGAGAACAGAAAGATGAGCAAATTGGGTTGTATTTTCAAACAGGTGGCATGGGCATAACGGGACAAATGGCTCTTTCTTGGTATTACTGTGACTTTAAACTGGCGACCTACTCAGACGGATCAAGGAAAGTCATCACAGGATCTTTTATGATAACTGAGGGAGTACTGCATGAGTCATAGAGAGCAGTAATTTGCCCCATTCAGACAATACATTCCTCAACTAATATAATCAGAACAAATTATTTGATTGTTTATCTGTCTGCTTTATTTTACAATATGCTGTGTAGAAATTAAGTACGCCCATAAGTACAGCACTGAATGCATTTCAACAGTAATTCATTAATTTTGAAGCATTTTGAGATTTCTTGAGGATACAAGTTCAGGTTATTTTCACTTTATTTCTTTCTGAGAACTATACAGAATACTTCAACTGAAAAGTAATCACAGAATCACTACGGTGTGGAAGCAGGCCATTGATCCATCAAGTCTATACCGGCCCTTTGCAAAGCATCCCAGCCAGACCCCTTACGCTATCCCTGTAACTTGCATTTCCCTTAATCCACCTAGCTTGCACATTCCTGGACACTATGGCAGTTGAGCAGAGCTAATCCATCTAACCTGCCAGCTTTGGACAGTGGGAAGAAAGCAGAGCACCTGCAGCAAACACACATAGACACAGGAGGAATGTGCAAACTACAGACAGACTGTGGCCTGAGGGTCGAATCAAAACCTGAGTCCCTGGCGCTATGAGGCCATAATGTTTTGTACATCAACATGCTACAGATGCACCGATTTTTCTATTCAGCGCTGTATTACCATAGACCAAGATTCTATAAAAGCAATATAAATCAGGTTCAAGCTCCCTCCCAAAAATAAAAGATTCATTTCTACACATTTGAATTTTACTGCCAGTATTCCAAGCACAAACTGGCTTTTCTTGATCTACCCACAGCTACATCAGAATTTTCATTATGCTCAACTGCACAGTTAACTTGACATTCCAACACAAGTAGGATTAAAAATATATACATATTAATTACTTTTTATCAAGCTATTACCTCAAACCACTTAAAATTAAAAGAAAATTACTTCTTCTGGCACATTGGAGCATCTCTCATGTGTGAAGTTGCAATATAAAAGCCTTTGGCTGTGCAGATAATGTGTGACCCTGAATTATTTGTGAAATACAACATGCCCAAAGCAGGTCAACGCAGAACACAATATTTAGCATTGCAAACATGGTGCTAATACAATTTCATTTTGCACACATACTGACCAGAGATAGCAAGATGCTAAATTAGATTGAATGAGGAAACTCATCTTAAGTAGCAGTACTCTCAATTTTTAAAAGCGGGAACAAAATAACTAAAGGAAATGCTGCTTGGGATTTAGGTCAATGCTAACATGAGCGAGCAAGTGAATTCCAAACTAACCAGCCACTTGTGCATGTGAAGCAGAGTATGAAATTTGGTTGATAGTGCGCAGTTTGAACTTACAAGAGAATTTATTGTGAGATTAACGTCTTGTGTTGCCAAATTATGCAGCCAATTAATAGGTCCAGTGGTCTATAACATTTCATTTGATTTTAAATTCTTTTTCAAGAGAGTGAGATTTAAAGAAAACCAATGAAATTTTTTAACCCTCAGAGCATCTGTTACAGTTGGATCAACTGGGGGCCAATTTCACAAAATAAAGCTTCATCATCAGCAATTTTCCAAAGATTCAACAGTTAAAAGGAACTTGCTCCTTTACAGAGTCCTCTATGTTTTAACGAGGAGAGGAAGATGTTAACATTCTGAGAATCAAAGCAGGCAACCAATTAGCTTTTAACGGATACCTAAAAGAAAAGTAGTTGAAAGACAAAAGTGAAGTAGCTAATATTCTCTCCCTCCACCCTATGTTTGAATAAGTTCCAATAACATAATTAGGAACAATGGCAGAGGAGAATTGTAGTTTTGAACAGTATTAGGGATCTGAATCATTAATACAAATTGCTACTAATTCAGCAGGTTTCAGCTGTATGTTTAGTAACTCAATTCTCTTGCATCAGCAGGTATTACAACATTCCCAAAGAGAAATAAGAACAGGAGTAGTGCCCCATAACGGAGTGAAGCACCTGGGTTCAAGTCTCACCTGTTCCAGAGATGTATTATAACATCTCTGAACAATGTAATTGGAAAAATAGGTTGAATAAATAAAATTTAGGAACAGGAGTGGGAGGGTTCTTTTGGTGTCATGGTAGTGAACTGGGAGGCTCAGGTTCAGGTCGCACCTGATGCAAAGGTGTGTCGTAACATCCCTGGACTGGGTGATTAAAAAAAAAGACATTTTAAAAAACCCTAAGAACAGGAGTGGGTAGGCGATGGTCAAGTGGTATTATTTCTCAACTCCTTTCCATAAGTTAGCACTTCAGTGTTGTGGAAAGGCTCAAGTGTTCCATTGATGCTGGCAGTGCCATCCATGACAGTAAGGTCAGAGGGGAGGAACCAGACCAAATGCAGTCCAAACAAAGTCTTCAATGGTGATCCAGGTAGAAGATAGCTGTGTAATATCAATGGCTCCAATAGTGGGCAAAGGCCCTAGAAGTAGGGAGATAACCAGTCGTCCAAGTTCCCTCTCCACTGAAATCTGATCTACCTTGTCAAGGACCATGTGTCTGCTGATGTGTAACAGTATCCCCATGTTAAAAGATGTCCCACACAAGCCATCTAACTAAAGGAATTCAAAGCCGCACGCACAACACAACCCCTACAGCAATCAGTAAGTGGTGATGGGGATAGGAATTTGAAATTTCAAAGTGCCTAGCTTCAGACTATAATGTAGACAGTGGATTTTGAATCAGTTGTTTTGCTGTTGGAATAGGAATAGAAATCAGAGTGTTTTGGCAGCTTTCTTCAGAATTCAGCAAGCCTTTTCAGGATCCATTCTGTCATGTCTCATGGGGAAGGGGTTAGAAAATAGTTTGTTTCCATTGAATACAATCCACAGAATCTCTACAGTATGGAAACAGGACACTCGGCCCAACAAGTCCGCACCAACCCTCCAAAGAACATCGCACCCAGACCCATTCCCCCTTGCCCTATCCCTGTAACTCTGCATTTCCCATGGCTAATCCACCAAACCTATACATCCCTGAATACTATGGGCAATTTTGCATGGCCAGCCCACCTAACATGCACATCTTTGGACTGTGGGAGGAAACAGGAAGATCACCACCTGAATTCTCATGAAGCACTTTCTCCCAGTCTCGGAGGAAATCCTTCCTTAAAGAGAAATATGGACATGATCTTCAGGGCATGGAACCGCCAAGAAGCCACTCAACATGACCATTATTGATGTAACCAAGGTTTTGACTCAGTCAGTCAGGAAGTGCTATGGAAGATTCTGACAGAGGCTGCTTGTCCAGTGAAATTCATTAACATTCTCCATCTCCTCCAACAACAATGTCAATGATGGTCTTGACCAACAATAACATGACAGAATTCTTTGGGGTCAAACAGAGGTGTGTCATCACCCACCCTTTTCTTCACTTTCATCGCCACTATTCTTCTTCATCTTGTCAAGAACAAGCTTCCCAGTGTTGTGGGCACTGATTTCATGCTCATCCTGTTGCCAAAAAAGAAAACATCAAACTCACTTGTGGAACTTCAATATGCGGATAATGTCATCTCTGCTCTTTCAAAAGAGAATCCTTAAGCCTGACTTAATGCCTTCATGGAAGCATACCGAAGAATTGGTGTCAGCCTCGAGAAGGCTCAAACTTTTACCAACCCATCCTAAGTCAGGTTCTGGTCTATCCCTCCACTACGATCAGCAGAGACCTCCTTGCAAACATAGAACATTTCCCGGATGTTGATATAGCAATTCAACATCGCATCCAATCTGAGAGTGCCACCTTCGCATGCCTTTGACAACTGCAATGTCTTCTTGTGTAAGGCAATCATCTGTTCAACTCTTTTTTATGGCATTGAAGTGTGGCGTGTGCATGTATATACACCTCAGGTCCCATGAGAAGTTCCATCAATGCTGTTTGGGACAGATTCTCTGGATCAGTTGGGAGGACAGGTGTACTAACATCAGCATCCTTGAAGCAGCAAACAGCATCAGCATTGAAGCCATGATCATCAAAAACCAACTCTGCTGGGCTGGCCGAGTTCAGGCTGCCAAAGCAAATTACTTTGCCTAGCTCAAGGAAGGTACTTGAACAAGAGAAGGATGAATGAAGCATTTCATAGATTTCTTGAAGGCTTCCCTCAAGAAGTGCAACACAGATGTCAACACATAGCAGAAAGAAGAAACAGACTTGGAGGAAACTCCTGCGTGAAGGGACTCACTTGTTTGAGAACACCCATCAGAAAATGGGGAAAAGGAACCAGACAAAGGAAAGCCAACAATCTCAAGATAACAATTCCACTTCTCGGAAACACTTGCTAAGCGTACAATCGGTGATGAGGCTCTAGGATTGGGCTCATCAGCTGTACAAGAATCCACAGAATTCATGAGCAATGATATGGAATTTCTTAGGTGGATAATCATACTCTTTGAGTGATTGCTGATGACAATTGCTAGACTATTAATTGGAGACCTAGGTAATGTTTGGGGGATCTGTTTTGGACCACTATATCAGATGATGAAATTCTAAACTAATATAAAAAGCTGGAATTAAGAGCCTAATGATGACCTGAAACCATTGGGACAAACCTACCTAGTTCACTAATGTCCTTTGCCTTTTGCCATACTAATCCGGAAAAATAAATCTGGTCTCAGAAGCTAAACAGGCTCTGGCCTGGGTGAGAGAGACCAGGTTCAGTACCCATCTGCTCTAGATGTATGTCACAGCACATCTGAAAAGGTTGATTAGAAATATCTAGGAACAGACATGAGGGATCTTGTGATACAGTAGTAGCGTCTTTGCCTCTGAGCCAAGAGACCTGGGTTCAAATCCCACCAACATTTCTGAACAGGTTGTTTAGAAAATATCTAGCATTCAGCCTTAGTCTGTTCTGTCATTCAATGAGACCATGGTTGATCAATATCTTAATTCCACCTAACTGCCATGGCTCCAAAGGTCTTGGAGGTCAATTTAACCAGTTACAGTATTTGGAAATTAATGATTGATGATAAGTGCAATACCAGTCTTACATACTAGTCAATTCTACTCTCCAGTGAAAGTTCTGTGACTGAAAATGTTAATTTGATTTATTCTTTACACAGATGCTGCAAGACACACACATTTTCTGCTTTTAAATCAGAATTCTGGTATGCATATATTGTACTTCTGTCTTAAATCGAATTCTTCAATAATTGTAATTTTCCCAAACCTCTTCAGGACTTATGGTGATTATTTGAATGGTTCAATGTGCACCATGAAGGGTTGACAACCTCACTGATGACAGTTTAGAAAAATCACTCCCTGTGAGGCTGAAGATGAATCGATTAAATATTCCTTAACTGGTGACAAAATGCTTTGGAAGAAATTGTATCTGTTAAAAACTTTTAATGTGACTGAAATATGACACATCTGCACCTCAGGATCATGCAGCGCACAGTAGCTTGAGAATAAAGTTTAATAAGAGCTACAATTCTTATTGGGATCATGATTCATCTCAATCTTGTGTTCTGTGTTTCCTGGGATCTTAAAACTGAATTAGCAACATCAATTAGAGGGTTTATATTATTTTTAAATGCATTAAAGCTATGCAGCAATATTTCCCCCCCAATTTTATTCATTTTCTCTCCTCTTTGCCAGAAGGTATTAATTCACCTTGTGAATTAATACCTTGTCCAAATGTCAATAGTTATAGAGAAGCTGTACAGTGAATATTTGGCAGACGACATTATGGGGATGAGTGTGGGGCAATCTCAGCACAAAACTAGCTGCACCAAGCCAATGCTGATGTTTTTCTCCAGATCATCCAACATGGCCTTTTAGCTCACTCTCAACACCCTTTAAAAGATTTCATTTGGTCACTTATTGGAGTATTCTATGAAATTCTCCTGGTGGCTAATTTTCAGAAAAAACACAATAGAAATTCATGTCTCAAAGGACCCAGCACTTACTGTTATCCAAGCAGTTTCAGAGATAATACGTGCTAATCTTACTTACATTCTGCTATGGGAACTCTTAGATACTTTCTCAGCAGGTTGTTCGCCCTTTTGAACATCTTTTGGAACATGTCAAAAATTATTGGTGGACAAGTGCAAGTAACTTCCTTAGCTGCCAGTGGCACTATCAAGCTAAAGAAGTTCCAGTGCTAGCAAGTATGCAATCAGTTAAGGTAGAAAGAAGAAAACACAGTGCTCTAGAAACTTAAAAGTACTTTCTTCAGCATCACTTACTGCTCAAACATCCTTGACTACATGGAGTTTTATGGGAAAGAGGTCAGAAAAATCTGACATTTCACGTAGCTGCACAATGCTTTTCCTTTGCTCATTTGAGATAACATGCAGCTTATCTGAGCTGGTACTTCAAAACAGATCGATGACTTATTGAGAAAATATAAAAATCACTCTGGCCTGCAGCATCCTCTTCCCTCCACATTTTAACTGCAGACCTAACTTTGAAGATTAAGAGTTGGTGGGCAAAGCTCTGAACAGGAGAGACACAATATTTTCAGAACAAAAAAAAGCCACAAACTAAAATGCAAAATCTGAATTCCAGCATAGGCAGAAGGCAGAGAATTTCATTTTAGAAATTAAACACTCCAACAAGCAGAAAATTGTCCACTAACATCCAAAATACTTGCATGTAATCAAAACAATAATGGATGAAACTCAATGCTAACTCAAGGCAAATTAGATTTACTAACAACCATCTTGACTTGGAAGGATGCTCTGCACAGAGTATGGAGTCCTGCCCTTTCCTTTGTAGATTGGGATCAGCTCTGTCAGTTCACATATGAAACCCAGTAAGATAAACCTCTCACAATGAATCTGAAAATTTCAATCACAGCACAGACTGCTGGCCGGGAAGCTCAGCTGGCTGCTTGGGTCAGAAAGCCATTATTTACAACAGGTTCCTAGGATTCCATAGCTGTTCCGTAAACTATTTTTCAACAGATCATTATGTCAGCAGAGGCACCACTCCAGAAGTGTGGCAGCGGTTCAGTTCTGAGATTTGTCAGTCAGGTAGACAGCACAACTGCTTCCACATTTGCCACTCTATCAATGTTCCTGTTTCTCCCTGACTGGCAGGCTGCTCCACCATTCAATAAACCATTGATGACTCGTTAGTGTACTGAACTTCAAATTCCCATCTACCCCCTGCCTAAGAATGATCTATCTATCTCTGCCTTAAATCTATTCAATGGACGCACCTCCCTCTGTGTGACAGAGTACCAAATGCAAAATCCTCAGAAAAATAATTTCCTCATTTCCTTCTTAAAAGGGCGATACCTAATTTTTAAACAGTTGTTCCCTACCACTTTTTCACCCGAAAGAGTAAACATCCCTTCCACAACCACCTTGTCACCACCATTCAGGATCTTATCTTAATCAAACCACATCTCAATTTCCTCAATTCCAGTGAAAACAAGCCCAACTTGTTCAACTTTTCTCCATAAGACAACTCGCTCACTCCAGCTATCAATCTGGTAAATAAAAGAGAGAACTGCAAATGCTAGAAAACAAAAACAGAAATCGCCAGAGAAACTCAGCAGGCCAGGCAGTATCTAATGGACAGAAAACAGAATTAAAGTTTCAAGTCCAGCAAACCTTCTTCAGAACAAGAAGCATCTAGGAAAGATTATATTTATGCTGATGACAGGGTGGGGGAGAAAGGAGTGAACGGATAGGTGGAATCAGAGCCTAGAGAGACAGGAAAAAGGATACATAAGGAAAGGAGTTGTGGATACTAAGTCAGGGAAGATGAGAAGCTAGATAGATGATAATGGGGATTATGAATCACCGTAAATGGGTTGAGTATGCAGAAAGCAATCAATTTCAGGACCTAACATGGGAGTGCAGAGGGTGTTCACCACCTTAAAGAAGGTGTCCAAAACCATTCAGAATTTTCAGATATGCCCTGAATAACTGAAGCAAAACATTTTTAATGTTCAATTCCCCTCAAAATAAAGCTTTGCATCCCCTTCACTTTCTTGATTATATGCTATACATGCATCGTAACATTTTAGAATCCCTAAATCTCTCTATACATCAGAATTCAGTCTCGGTTTAAGTAATAGTCTGCTTTTTATTCTTCTTGCCAAAGTCAGCAACATCACATTTTCCCACTTTATACTTCATGTGCCAGTTTCTTGCCCACTCATTACCCCTTTATATATCCAATGCAAACTTGTTGTCTTCTTCACAATATACTTTCCATTCTACATGTCCTCAGCAATTTTAAGTTACTATACCTTCATTCCTTTCAACTAAGTTATTGATGTAAATTGTAAAAGGCTGAGGGTCCAGCATAGGCCCCTGCAGGACTCCATTTATCCCATCCTACCAATTGGGCAAAGACTCATCCAATTTATCCTTCCTTTACACCTTCCTAGCATACAAGGCACTCGCAAGCACACTGACCTGCACAAGAAAAGTGCTTCATACTTTCTATCCCAAGTGCCACGTGCTCATCTTGGACACCATTTTAGATCTTGCTCAGTGACCTTATGCCTGCAAACAAGGGTTTACAACTCAATTTCTAGGGTATTGCTGTTTCTGAATATATTATGTATTGAGGAGATTTTTTTTTTAAAAAACCCTCATAATTAAAATAATGCTAAAATTAAAAAACCATGATTCTATCAGAAGTGCATCTAGCTTTAGATTGCTAACATCAATTTGACTGATGGTGCTGATTAAATGTCTAGTGCTAGGATAGCTCACTGGTGCCTACTTTACCTAAACTACATGCAGAGACAGAATCCCTGCTCCAATGTCAGTATTTTCCTACTTAAAACCTGTACCAACAATTCATCATTTTGTGAAGAATACAATATTGCAAGCTATGAGAATGCAAAGTCCCTAAGGCAGCTTTGCTGCATGAGCTAGGAATGAGCGCACCATTATTATGTTAAATGCTTGAATTGGCACATTTTAAAGAACACAGAAATAATCTTCTGGAAATGAATTCAAAAGTGGTTGGAAGATTGTACAAAAGTCTTGCAATTTTTGTAAGTTTTTACACTGGTAAATAGGAGTCAAAATAATGCAGAGTTCAAATTTCAAATCATACATCATCAACAATAAGCAGCTGAATGATGTCACCTTTTGGTTTCCAAAATTTAGCATCAGCAAACAAGAGTTAACAGAAGGAAAGAAAGAATGAGCTTTCACTCAAATTATCTTCCACAATTTCAGCACTTTTCAATGCTTGCCACAGCCAATTAAACACATTTTAAGTATAGTCCCTCCAGGGAGAAATGTGGCAGCTATATGCATACAAAGCCCTTTTAAACAGCAATTAAATGAATGAATAATTAAACTATTTGAATTAAGCTGTTTGTGGGATAAATTTTGGCAAGACCACTGGGAATAACTCTTTGCTCTTCTCTGAAACTGTGCCGTGGGATCTTTAACATTTGTGTGGAGTCTCAGTGTAACATCCCTTTACCAAAAAGATGGCACCTTTGATAACAATGTAGTGCCAATCCTGAGGGACTGAGTTTTAGATTTTAATGCTCAAGTCTCAAATGAGGCTTGAACTCAAAATTCTGACTCAGAAACAAAGAAACCAGAAGGAGTAGACCACTTCACCTTCAAACGTGCTCCGCCATACAGCAGGTTCATGGCTGATCCTCTATCTGAATATCAAAATCCCGCTTGCTCCCCATATCACTTAAAATCTTTAAGATCTAAGAAAAATCTCTCTCTCCCTCTCTCTCAAATTCCACAGGTTTATGATGCATAGTGAAGAAACGGTCTACCCCATATCCTGAGATTGTGATCTCTGTTGCTAGAGGTCTCAATCAGGGAAAACATCTTCCTTCCATTTAATTTGTCCAGCCCTATTAATATGTATAAGTTTCTATGAAATCTTCGGTCATCCTTCTGTACTCTAGTGAATACAGGCCCAGTCAAAACAATCTCTCCTCTTTGGATCGTCCTGCCATCCCTGCTATCAACCTAGTGAACCTCTCCCTCAGTAGCCAATATATTCTTTCATAGGTACGAAAAGCAAAACTGCATGCAATACTTCAGGTGTGGTCTTACCAAGTCCTGTATAACTGCAGTAAGACATCCCTATTTTTGAATTCAGATGCCAATATACCAATTACCCTCCTGATTGCTTCCTGCACTTAGCTGTTTAATTGTCTTGTTCACAAGGACACCCAGATCCCTTTGTACATCCACACTTCCCAATATATCAATTCCATTCTATTTTTCACACCAAAGTATAACTTCACATTTTAGCTATGTTCTACAGCATCTGCCACGTGTTTGCCCATCACCCTCAATTTGTCTACATCAGTCTGAATCCTCCTGCATCCAGTTTTGTGTCATCAGTAAACTTAGAAATGTTACATTTAGGACCTTCAGCCAGGTCATTCATTCATTCATATATCATGAACAGCTGCAGTCCAAGCACTGATCCTTACAGTATACTGCTTGCCACTCAAAACAAATCCAGATAATCCCATTCTGTTTCTTGTCTGTCAACAAATTCTGGCTCCATGCCAATATATCATACCGGAATCCCATGCCCTTTAACTTTGCCCATTAATGTCTTGAACAACTTTATCAAAAGCATTCTGAAAATCTAAAGACACCATATCTATGGTCATCCCTTATCTATCCTGCTAGTTACATCCTCAAAAAAGTTCAGTGGATTTGTTCAGTATGATTTGCCTTTCATAAACCGATGAAGGTTTTGTCGAATCCAATTAATGCTTTCTAAATGTTCTTTTATCATGTCTTTTATAACACACTCCAGCATTTTCCTGCTATTTTAGGCTATCAGGTATGCAATTCTGTTTGTTTGCTTGCTCCCTTTTTAAGTAGTGGGGTAACATTTGCCACCCTCCAATTTGCACCACAGTCTATAGACGTTTGGAAGATGGCAAACAATGCACCCAATATTTCTGAGGCCACTTCCATTAGTACTCCAGAGTGTACATTATCAGACCCTGGTGATTGGTCAGGCTTAATTTCACCAACACCATTTTCTCACTTAGACTGATTTCCTTCAACTTCATCCTCTCATTAGACCCTTGGTTTCCGAACATTTCTGCAGTTATTTGTGTCCTCTTTTGTAAAGACAGAATTAAAGTAGGTGTTCAATTTTTCTTTTTTTTGTTCCCCATAATAATTTTCCCAGCTTCTAACTGTAAGGGACCTATTAAAACACATTGGATAGCGCACCATAAATCAAAACCTACTGTTCCAAATGTTCAATGTCTTTTTTAAAAAGGCTATGTACAGTACCCCAATTCACCTGACTTTCAGACCAAGGTTAATAGAAAGCACACAGCAGATTTCTGAACTAAACAAGAATCATCAGTTATCATAATTAATTTGGCT
Organism: Hemiscyllium ocellatum; assembly: GCF_020745735.1. Classification (NCBI taxonomy): domain Eukaryota; kingdom Metazoa; phylum Chordata; class Chondrichthyes; order Orectolobiformes; family Hemiscylliidae; genus Hemiscyllium; species Hemiscyllium ocellatum. The sequence goes on along the minus strand of NC_083407.1, from coordinate 108,431,452 downwards.
ATAGCCACTAGCAAGCAGATACAAATCAACGACATATAACATTACTAACTTAAATTTTTTATCCCATTATAAAAACTGTGTCTTTACACACAGTCAAACAAATAATAGGCAGCTTCTGTTGGAGAGAATAACAGCTCACCCTTCTGTGTGTCCCTCTCGCGCGCTCTCTCTCTCTCACTTGGTGTCTATCTGTAACTTGTTTTAGGCTCCAACTTGCTCAGTTAACTCAGAACCAATTTGTTTCACCTGTAAACAATACATCCACTCCTGATCTTCTGCACATTACAGGAATCGATAGCCACAAAAAATTGAGTTCATAATAAGTATTGAATTCCTTGCTGTAAAATTTTGCTGCCATCCTAGTAAATCCCTGTTTTTAAAAACAGCTCTTTCTCCTTTAAGTCCAGAGTTTTCAAAGACACGAAAATAAATTCACAATTCTACAAACTTACATTTACCTTTCCTAATCTTTTCCTCTTTACACATTTATAGGTGTTTACACTCAATTACACATCCCTGTAACTTTACTGTTTTCTATTACTATTTACTATTGATAAAACTTTATTCCCTTGTTTGCTTAATTTGAAAATGCTTCCAATCCTTGAGCTTACTGCTTTTTCTGACAATTTTTATGTCTTATCTTTGAATCTAATACTTGTCCCTAATTCATTTTGCAAGCCACCTTTCCTCTTTTATTTTTGCATCAGACTAGAACAAATCATTTTTGCAATTGATGGACATTGTTTAAATATGAACCACTGCCTATCCACCAACTGCTTTAGTAAAGTACCCCACTCCAACTTTACCAATTTGTGCCTGATACCCACTCAGTTCCCTGAATTTAAATAAAGAATCCTAACATCACATTCAACTATATCATTTTCTGTCTTATTAAAAAAAGTTATCACTCGACAAGATTGTTGTACAAGGCGTCTTCTTCATTACACAAAACCAAGTTTAGAATATTCTGTTCTTTGGCTGATTCCTCAACACAGTGGTCTAAAACAAAATCATGTACATACTCTAGGAAATTCTCCTTCACAACACCATTGGTTGTACAGTGTCCAAATGATATGCAAATTAAAATCAACCATTATCATGGTTGCACCCTTAATGCATATATCTCTGATTTCTTGTTTAATACTTTCCCTTATGTCTCTGTTACTGTTTGGGGACCTAAAGACAACCTCCAATAATGTTTTCTGTCCTTTATTTCTTCTCAGCTCCACCTGTACAGAATCCACATCATAGTTTTCCAATCCTATTTTCTCCTTCACTCTGGCACTGATTTCCTCCTTTATACAGTGCTTCCCCAACCACTTTTGCTTTTGTTTGGCCTCATGAATACCATTGGATGTTCAGTTTCCATCCTAGATAATCCTGCAGCTTTGACTCTGTAATTGTAAATGTATCATAACTATTTGTATCTATTTGCACTGCCTTAGAATTGTCCTTTTTAACACTGTTAGTCTTAGCTTTACTTTGTACTATGGCCCCATTGGTCTTTTGCCCTTGGTCTTTCTGTCTTCCTCTTTTGCTTTTTACCTTTCTACTTTTTGCTTCTATCCCTGCTTCTCTCTCCTTGTTCTCCCTGCTTAGGATCTCATCTTTCTGCCATTCCTGTAGAAACCCACCCTGACAGCACTAGCACCCACACCCCCATCGTGAGGACACAGGTCCCAGTACTGCCCAGATAAGGATGCTACTGTAAAATCATAGAATGGTTACAGCACAGAATGTCATTTGGCTCATCAAGGCAATTCTGGCTTTCTGCAAGAATTAGAACCTTGCTCCATTCACCACCATACTCTGCAGTTCTGCAAGATTTTCTGTTCAGTTAACTAACATCTCTTTTGAAAGCCAAGACTGAATATGTCTCTACCAAACTGAGTGTATCCCAAGTCCTAACCACTCGTTGTTTTAAAAAAAAAGCTTTTCCTTGCCTCAACGTTGCCTCGTCTGTCGCACTACATCAATCACCTCCCCTCGTGGTTCATTCCACAAACGAGAACAGTTTCTCTCCATACATTTTGTCCAAATGTCACAAGATTTTGAAAGATTTTGTCAAAACGTTTCTCAATTTTCTCCTTTCCAAACAGAAGGGTCCAGCTTATCCAATCTATGTAACTGAAGTTTGTCACCCTATGAATCCTTTCAGTACCCTCTGTCACATCCATCCTAAACAGGAATGTCCAGAACTGGACACAATGTTTGGGATGAGTAGGAACCGGTTTTTAAATATAGGTTTATCTAATGTTCTTGTTTTGTATTCTATGTCCCCATTTTATAAATCTTTACTTCGGCATCTGCTTTAGAATTGTAATTTTTATCTTATGTTGCCTCTCCTGATTTTTCTTATCAAAACTATCACCTCTCAACTGAGACAAGTCAATAACAACATAAATTGATGAGGGTCAAGCTGTGGATGTAGTGTATATGGTGTATATGGACTTCAGCAAGGCATTTGATAAGGTTCCCCATGGTAGGCTCATTCAGAAGGTCAGGAGGAATGGGATACAGGGGAACTTAGCTGTCTGGATACAGAATTGGCTGGCCAACAGAAGACAGCGAGTGGTAGCAGCTGTGTGTGTGGAGTTTGCACATTCTCCCCGTGTCTGTGTGGGTTTCCTCCAGATGCTCTGGTTTCCTCCAACAGTCACAAAAATGTGCAGGTTAGGTGAATTGGCCATGCTAAATTGCCCGTAGTGTTAGGTGAAGGGGTAAATGTAGGGGAATCAGTCTGGGTGGGTTGCTCTTCGGAGGGTCGGTGTGGACTTGTTGGGCTGAAGGGCCTGTTTCCACACTGTTAAGTAATCTAATCTAATCACAACTGCAATGGATGGAATTTCAGATTTTGCCATAACTTCATTTTTATTTCCAATGTCTTGTACACTGATATAATAATGCAGTTCTAATACTTTGGTCTACTGCTGCTAGATTAAATAAAACCTCAGTGCTAAGGCATTGAACAATGACAGAAAAGCCAAAAAGTTCTGCTGGGGCTGTATTCTTAACTGAAGCAACTTCGGCAACAGGACAGATAAAACTTCTTTTCTACTAAGCACATTTTATAGGAGATAGAAACAAAGGCACTAAAGCCTTTAAAAACTATTCTATACTCTTTGCCACTTAAGCAGAGTGCTCAGGTCATGGTGATGAAAAATCTATCCACATAACTAAACTCAACACTCTAAGTCTCAGAAAAAAATTAGACATTAAAACAGTAATTTAAAAAACCGTGAAGGACATATGCTGGCCGTTAGTTAGAAGGATATGCAAATGTTGTAATGCCCAGATGGCCCATTGAAAGGCATGCTTAAGACAACAGGGGGCACCTGATGCTTATTAAGGGCTGTGGCTCTCTTGTGGCACTGTGGTCGTGTCCCTATGCTGAACCATGAGACCCAGGTTCAACTCCCATCTGCTCCAGAGGTGTGTAACAGCATCTCCAAATGGGTTGATTAGAAAAATTAAGTCAAATGAAAAAGCTCGAAGGCTCTTTTGGTGCTGGGATGGTGCTCTACCTCCAGATCAGGAGGCTTCTGTTCAAGTCGCCACCTGCCCCCAAAAAAATGCAATAGCTAAATCTGGACAGGTTGTTTAGAAAAATAAGGCTGATTTCACCCCTCCAACTTCATTTTTATTTAGCCCCTTCCCTCTCACCCTACCTCCCCCTCACTTTTAATGATTTGCATTGCCCATAATAGATTTTGTTTGTAAATATCTTACTGGCTACATGGGTGATTACTGGTGGTAGTTAGTAATTACAAAAGGACAAAATTAACATCAATCAAGTCACAGTGATTTTGGTGTTAGAAAATTTGTATGTTATCATCTTTGTATGATAACACTACTGGATAGAAAAGAAAAAGAGATGTGGCACTTTTGTGGTGCAGTGGCAGTGTCCTCACCCCTGGACTGGGAGACCCAGGTTCAAATCCCACCTGCTCCACAAGGTATAATAACATTTTTGAACAGAAAACATCTAAAATCTTTAATGATTTTCCCTGAAGTACTGGGAATAAAAACTTTGTAATCTAGGTTGACACTACAGGGCAGCATTAAGGAGTGGCCATGAATTAGCACAGAGAAGTAATATACAAGGTAAAAACAAAAGTCACGGGGATTTGGTGATGAGAAAGCCATTCAGTTTTGCTTGATAACATTTCCAAATAAAGAGAGGAAGAAAAGGGCTGGCTTCCTGGCTCCTATGATGCTGTGGTTGTGTCCCTATCTCTGAGCCAGGCTGCCTGCATTCAAGTCTCCTCTATTCTAGAGATGTGTCATAACAACCTCAGAACAAGTTGGTGTAACAGATATGGAGGACTGGTTTTCTACGGCCCTTGTGTGCAGTGGTAGGCCCTACCTCTGAGCCAGTGAGGTCTGGTTTCAAGTTCCACCTGCCCAAGAGGTGTGTTGTAACATCTCTGAATGGGTGATATCTTAAAAAGTAAGGCTTGGTTTTCTCCAACGCCATTTTTATTTAGCCCCTTCTTGCTCCTCCTAACCTTTGTTTGATTTGCATTGCCCTTATCTGGCTTTGCAGATAAATATTCAATTGGAAACATGGGCCATTTATCGCTGGTACTTAATAAATGAAAAAAAACAAACATGGCCATTTGGTGATAGGAAAAAGAGGTGTATAAAAGCACTTCTGGATATAAATAAAAGACTATGTTTCCCCCCTCTCCTGCACCTTTGATGGTCTGCATTGCCTTGACAGGCTTCGCGCATAAATCAATCAACTGGAAAACATGGGGATTGGTTAAGAAGTAAAAAAAAATACCATGGGTGATTTGGTGGTAGGGGAAACAAAATGTTCAGTTGTGTGTAAAAGCACATTTGGGTGTTGCTCTCGAGTACGCAGTGAAACATTGCCAACTGGTAAGAGGCGAACAAGATCCAACATTTTGCCAGCATGGAGGGGTTTAGGCATTTCACCTGCAGACATCAACCTGTGACAAATATGCTTACCAATTACCCTACAAATAACAAGTAGAAGTGACACTGGAATGCAAAGTCCGAAAGGAGGAAGGGATTTTGTGAGGGGACCACCTTAAAGCTAGACATGAAACAACAGTTTCCTCCAGCACTGTATAAACTCAGTGTATCTACACAACAAAAAGCTACGAATTGGAAATTAGAAAAAAAGCCGTGATGCAGTAGTAGCATCCCTATCTCTGGGCCGGAGGATTCAAGTTCCAATCCCACTTGGTCCAGAGCTGTATCATCGCACATCTGAACAGGTTAATTGAAATAAAAATGAAGAGTTGATTTTTCCAAACATTTGGAGTGGATTAGGAAAGGGAAGGAGACCCAGACTTCACCTAGGTAGCCATAAACCTTTCAGTGTGAGAAGTACAGCCTACAAAAGGGCAAAGTGCAAAACAATAATAAATCAGCAAAAGGAGGAGAAAATTAAAATGATCTGAACTGTAACAAATCCCTTTGATATTTCTACTCATAAATAAAAATCCATTTGCATAACAATGTTAGTCACTCAGTTTCATTGCACAATCTACAAATTCAAATTAAATTTATTAAAGGCAAACAGGAAAGTCATAATAATTCTACAAAAGAATCGGGCATTCTTTTATTACAGAGAGACAACTAGTGGTGGCTTTAACCTGAGGGGCACTGCATCACACCAAGGGGAAAGGCTGAGAAGACTACCCCTTCGTGGCAACCTAAGGCTATGTAAAGATACCTTGATGAACAAGTGTAACAGGAAATATCTTCTTAAAACCGTATTTTTGAAGTTATTCCTGTTTGTAAAAAAAGGTTGAATTAACTAGCATCACCTTGACCCTATCAGACAAGACTGACATTTAGAACCTGAACTCTAAACAAACATTTATATAGAAAATGTGCAAACATAGCAAAGCTACTGAAGAGCTATTGTTCCATCAAATTACTAGGGATGAGAATTACAGCAAGTCCTTCAAAATAATCTTCCTTATGCCAAAGGTACATAACTGATACATTTAAGCAATTATGGAATGAATTAAATGACCTGAATAAATGCATACAATTCACTCTGATCACAGGGATAAAACAGTCATGGAAATCACTGCCTTTACATGGAGAAGAACTCTCTCTTTTGTTCCACACCTTTATTAATTAATTTGTATAAATGGGTGTCACTGCCAAAGCATCTTAGCTCACTTCGAGTTATTGAGAAGGATGTGACAGGTCTATTTCTTGTACCATTGCAGTATTTGCTGAGCAGTTGCTCAGCTTTGAGAGGACAGTTCACTGTAAACCACATTGGCGTGTATGCGACTAGTCCACGACCAGATTGTGTAAGGGAGATAAGCATGTCAGTTTATCAGTTGGGTGAAATTACTCATTCGTCAGTAAGATGTCAGATTGAAACAATGGTTTTAATGAGAAGACGTTCTCTCAAAATCATTTGAAATGTTAAAAATTGTAGGAAGAGTACAATAAAAATGTTTATAGCTGGGTATCAGTATAACAATCACAGGCTACAAAAATATTCATACTTTCAAAGTTCTGGGGTTGCATGCCAACCACAAGTAAAATATGAGCTGACAGTCTCAACTGTTCACTTCAATAATGAGTTTCTACTTTTTAAGTTTGAATTTTCTTTTGGGTAACAATAATGAAGCCAGAACAAAAAAAATTCCTCCAGTAAAATGCATACAACTTAAAAGGCCTACAACCAAAATAAGCAACAGCAGAGATGAGTGATTCCAGGCACACTTCAGAATCTAGCCCCTAGGTCCACAGATATTATTCCAACCAACATTAATGAGTAACTTGCAGGATGACAGAATCAATTAATAATCCAAGGGAAATTGTAAACAATAAAACTGGTTAGTTGGCTTTCTGAGAAACAATGGTTAGTTAAATTTAAAATAATACATCTACAACCAATAGTGCTATAGTTTGAAAAAGATGAAGAAAAAGAATGGAACAAAGGAATCTTTATCAATACTACTTTAGATATGTATCTACACAAAGAATATTCTGTCAATCTTATTTTTGTTTATTGTCCTATTGTCATTTACTTTTGCATACCACTCAACCTACATTGCAGTTGAACAGCACTTCTCTACATGCATTACAGTTAAAATTAATTTCACTTCAGTCAACATGGATTCCAAATGCAAGAACCAATCCAGTATCCTTTGCTATACATCAGGCAGCGGTGTCATTGTACAATGTCACTGGATTAGTAATCCAGAGCCTCAGACTAATGTTCTGGGAACAAAAGCATAAATGACTGGAGAAACTCAGCATGTCTCGCAGCATCTAGAGTTAAAGTAGAGTTAACGTTTCAGGTTCAGTGAAACTTTCTTCAGAACTGATGGCAACTGAAGACAGGGGGTCAGTGGGGACAGGGTATGGTGAAAGGCGAATGGGATAGGTGGGCATTGAGTCCAGAGAGAGAGAACAACAGTTGGGCAGACAAATGGATGGATAACAGTGAGCCAGGAAGGAAGAAAAGATGACAATATGGATCATTAGTAAGTGAAAATGGGCTGGCTGTGATGGAAACACATTAATCATTCGTGAACTATAACAGGAAAAAAAGGATGAAATCCTTGAAAAGTTAACTGGTTCACAAATGTCTTTCAGGGAAATGTGCCCAGCATTCTGATCTGACCTCACCAATAACTGACCTCCATTCTCATTACTTGGGTGACTGCTAACTTCCTCTAAAGTAGCACCTGTCTTTAACCCTGGGACTATAGAACCTGAAGATATGAGCAGGAGTAGGCCATTTGCCCTCAAGCCAGCTCCAGTAATCATTACGACCATGGCTGATTATCAAGCCCAATACCCTAATCCCACCATCGCCCCATCGCCCTCGATCCCTTTAACCAAAAGAGCTATATCTCTCTCCTACTTGAAAACACAATGTTTTGGCTGAACCACTTTCTGTGATGGCAGATTCCACGAGAAGTGTGTCTGGCATCTATCATAGAATCAGAGGAGCAGACCATAGCTTTGAGGTCTCCTAAGATTTTAAATTAAACCTTTTCGAAGATGTTTATTTTCAAATAATATTAGTCTGTCTAGCGCCTCCTTTCCTGTTCTTTGTTACTACAGAATACAGCCAATAGAAACTATAAACCACAAAGAGACCACACAAACTAGAGGCAGAAGAAGTTGCAAATATTTACTTGACCGTACCTAGAACCTTTAGTAAGGTAAGACCACTCCAGCTTTCCTGTGATGTTATTCTGTTTCTTCCCAACAAGCAGTAATCTTCCGCCTGGACTGCTTCACTGTGACGCTGACTGTGAGGACACCCTTCCCAGACTGTCTCACTGTGACACTGTGAGGACCCTCTTCCCAGACTGCTTCACTGTGACGCTGACTGTGAGGACACCCTTCCCAGACTGCTTCACTGTGACGCTGACTGTGAGGACACTCTTCCCAGACTGCTTCACTGTGACGCTGTCTGTCAGAACACTCTTCCGAGAAAAGGTAAAATCACCGCAGTCTTACCAGACTGCAGGGGTGCCCCTGAAACGTAAAGACCAAGTGTTACATCTTGATTTAGATTCACTACAATGCGGAAACAGGCCCTTAGGCCCAACCAGTCCATACCAACCCTCCGAAGGGTAACCCATCCAGACTCATTTCTCTCTGACTAATATACCTAACACTATGGGCAATTTAGCATGGTCAATTCCCCCAACCTGCACATTTTTGAACTGTGGGAGAAAACTGAGTACCCGGAGGAAACCCATGGAGACACGGGGAGAATGTGCAAACACCACACCGACAGTCGCCTGAGGCTAGAATCGAACCTGGGACCCTGGTGCTGAGAGGCAGCAGTGCTAACCACTGAGCCACTGTGTTTACCTTGAAATTTGTCTTAAATAACTTGTTAAGCTTTGGCCTTTTACCCTGGTTCCTCAATTTTTAAAAATCTGTTTGTTTCTCTAGTATCACAGGTCACTGACCAAATTCCAATAGTCATTTGCACTCCTACAGATATACTACATAATTTTGCAACGACTAAAATAACTTCACAGATTTCAAATACTAAACATGGATTTTAACGAATGGATTAAGATTTCATTAAGATCAGTCAGTGAAAATAGGAAAGGCGGGGGAGGGTAAAAGGCAGTTGAGATTTTATCAATTAACTGTTTTCCTTTAGTCTCATTTACCTGCTATCAGGACTTTCTCATGTCATGAGGTCATCCTTTGTTGGATGATCAATCACAAGGGACCTTCACAATAAGGCTGGAGACTTTAACTGAACCTTAAAAATTCGTCTAACCAAAATCTGTATAACCAAGTCCTTTTCCTAATTTCATTAAAAAATCTGAATTAATACTTTGATTTCTTTCACCTGCCACCCAGCCAAACTCTGTAATTACAGGCAATCCATCTGGTAAAATTTTGTTTAAAAAAGGTTGTATTAAAACACGATCTATTTCCTATAAATATGGATTAAATTGTTTAAGTTAATTTCAAACTTGTGCCATTCCATTTTAAAATAGGCTTATATTTTTAAAAAATCCACAATTTTCTATTATAACAAAGGAGATGAAGGTTAAAGGAATGCAATTGAAATATCATCTACAGATTACAATGGTGATTGTTAACTGATGGACCTACCTGCACTCACTTTTCAATGATTTCTTTTTTAGCTAGTATACTGTACTGTTTTCTCTTCAGTTTTGTCTGTTTTTAAATCAAAATTCTTTTCTCCACAATAATCATTTTATTTGTTTTGGGCTTTATTTTTTCCTTAAGTTAACTGCTCTCAAACTAGATTTACATTCAGATCATCGAGCTGTGAATCCCCTCCGAACCACAATAATATCCACTCAGTGCGACAAGTCAGCAGTGTATTTGGGAAAGTAAAGTCAAAGATTGCAAACCTGCTGCTACAATTTAGGCTTTTAGTCAGTACATTTTTTTGAATGCAAACTGTAAACTATCATGGATAAACCTGTGATTTCTTCAAGCCAAAAGATAATCTTATGCTTGATGCATTAGATGATATGCTGCAGATTGAACAACAAATCGTTATGTTATTGGTGCAAGGAATATGTATAGCCCACTCATTATGTCTTCTGGATTTCTCCATTTAACTGAAACATATCAGCCTGACAGACAATGTAGCTCAGGCTAAATATTATAGTGTGTTTATCATGAGTAAAATTATACTGAAGCAGAATATGTATCAATGGGTCCTTCATTCAGTCATTCACTTTTAACAATATGTCAAAACCCTTGAGATCAGAATCCTGACAATTCATTTCCTTGTGGTTCTTCAGTTGAAATTATTTGTCATGCATGATATTTTAGGTAGTGAAAACAACCAATTAAGCAACACAGAACTAGGTGATTGAATTATGTGAACTACTGCAGTTGTTAATAGTTCTTGGCATAACTGTCAATCAAATCAGGCTTCAAAGACAAACGGCTAGGGCTGAAAACTGATTTACAGCAGGTACTTACATCCTCAGAACAAATCAAACCTGTTTCATGAGAGTCTTGCAAAAGTGGAACATCTACCTTTTTATCTAATTATCTAGTGAAAAAATCTGGAAGCTGCACAGGAAAAAAAAACTCATATACATTGAGAAAGGAATCAAATCAATTTTACCTTGACAAGAATATGTCTATGAGGAACCAATACAGAGGCATGGTGCTCTGTTGAATATCAATGAGGCAAACGGAGTAAATTGTTTTAACCATCTTTCCCCACTGTGTAGAAACATTAAACTTTGTGCTTCTGTTAGTAGCATTCATAATTTTTAAAGGGGATAACTGAACAAAACAAAAAGTGGGAGTTGAAAAGGGATTAAAAGTAGATTAATTAAAACATGAAATATAACATCACAAATTCCATTTCATTGCATCAACAAAAAGATATTTAAGGAACAAACTAGTTAATGAAAAGATTATGTTGAAATTATGTTGCAAATGTTGAAAAATTCAAATAAAAAAGAAAAAAAACAATGTTACTAAGACAGCAGGCTATAACCTTGAGGTCAGATGCTTGCCAGAACTATTTTCTGATATCGTGCTCACGTAGCAACACCAATACAAATCTCTTTCCTCAGACAGTAACAGACTAACTCCACACCTGCGCTAGCCTGTAAGAAAATGGTGATAATCAAGCTACTCAAGTGAATGTAAAAATGAATAGCTTCAGACTGCCCAGGAGAGAGAAGGTTATTCACAAATAGATGCGAGATTCGGTTTTGAACAATGTAATGGTTTGAGGATAGATTCAAGAGAGTGGAATGGGCAGTTAAAGTAAAGAATACATTCAGCTTCTACAATGTAGGTACAACTCACTAACAAGAAAGAAATTGCATGAATATGGCATCTTTCAACAACTTCTGGACAATTTAACGTGTTTTACAGCCAATAAATAAGTAGTTTTGAAGTGTAGGCAAATTATATTATAATTAAGCTATACTCTGGGAAACCTAGCCCCCAATTTACACAGAGCTGGGGCCTGTAAATAGCAATCACCGAGTGATCTATTTCAACAACATTAGCTGGAAAATATCTACCACTTCTAATTTTAATTCAATAGAGTCATGAGGTTTATTTTGTCCACCTGAGAGCACAGATGGATTCTTAGTTTATCATCACAAAGACAGCACTTGCGACAGTGATGCTCTCTATCATTAATGCACTGATGCATCATGTGCCAGCCTTGAGTCAGTGCTGAAAATTTGGATTCAAGTTCATCCTAAATTGAAGGAAGCAACACATAAATTGTTCCCTAACACACAGAAGGAAGAATTGAAGCCCTGTCAAAGTTGTGGAAAAAGGTAAATGTCCCCAAGATTGTCTGGAAAAGTGTCAAGAACAAGCAAGTGGAAGCTGCACTGATGGAAAAACAACCAAGCAAACCAAACTGCTCCACAATAACACTCAACACTGGAGCCCACCAAGGATGCATCCACAGCCCCCTACTGTACTCCCTGTACACCCACAAGAGTGTTACTAAATGAATCTGCAAGTTCGCTGTCAACACCACCATAGTAGGACAGATATCTAACAATGACAAGCCAAATTACAGAAGGGAGATAGAAGATTTGGTGACATAGTGCAATGAGAACAACCTTTCTGTTAATATCAGCAAAACCAAAGAACTGATCATTGACTTCAGCAAGAGAGGAGTAAAACATACCCCCATCAACAGAATTGAGGTCGAGAGGATGGAGAGCGTCAAGTTCCTTGGAGTGACGATAACAACCGACCAGTCCTGGTCTTCCCGTGCAGCTGCGATTGTCAGGATGGGACAACAATGCCTCTTTCTTCCTCAGGTGGCACAGGAAATTTGGCATGTCCTTAAGGACCCTTACCAACTTCGACAGATGCACAACTGAAAGCCTACCATCCGGATACATAATGGCCTGGTATGCAAACTGCTCTGCCCAGCAACTACAGAGGGTGGTGTGCACAGCCCAGGCCATCACAGGAGCCAACCTTCCACCCATGGACTCCATTTACATGGGACGCTTCTGCAGAAAAGCTGCCAACATCAAAGTCCCTTGCTACCCTGGTAATGATTTCTTACAATCTCTCCCAGTAGGTTCAGGGACAGCTTCTTCCTGGCCTTATCGACACTATATCCTCTGTAAGGTTTGTGAAGGTTTGTAGCTCAGGTTGAGGTTTAGGGTGTAGGTTTGATATCCAGACGTTTCATTACCTGGCCATGTAACATCATCAGTGGCGACCTCCAAGTGAAGCGAAGCTGTTGTCTCCTGCTTACTGTTTATATCATTCTCCTGGATGGGGTTCCTGGGGTTTGTGGTGATGTCATTTCCTGTTTGTTTTCTGAGGGGTTGATAGATGGCATTTAGATCTATGTGTTTGTTTATGGCGTTGTGGTTGGAGTGCCAGGCCTCTAGGAATTCTCTGGCATGTCTTTGCTTAGCCTGTCCCAGGGTAGATGTGTTGTCCCAGTCAAAATGGTGGTTTTTTTTCATCCGTGTGTAGGGCTACGAGGGAGAGAGCTAGCCACAAAAAGACACACGGATGGGACAAAACATCTATCTAGATACCATCTATCAACCCCTCAGAAAACGAACAGGAAATAACATCACAAACTCCATCCAGGAGAAAGATATAAATAGAAAGCAGGAGACAACAGCTTCGCTTCACTTGGAGGTCACCACTGATGATGTTACCCAGCCAGGTAATGAAACGTCTGGATATCAAACCTACAGCTCAGCGAGCAAACCTACACCTTAAACTATATCCTCTATTAATGCTGATTTTACTAACGTTGATCTCTCTTATACTCCCTGTGTGATACCTCCATTTAAAATCCTTTGTTCTTTACATCACTACTTACTATGACCTGCCTGTACTGATCGTAACCAAAGCTTTTCACTGTACTTTGGTACATATTACAATAAATAAATCAACCGAGAAAGAAATGTTGGTTGCATTTTGGTGCTCATCCAAAAGGACAAGATAGCACAGCACAAAAGCACAACATTTGATCAACTTGGTCCATACCTGCTCTTTTGAGCATCATCCAGAGTCTGTCTTCCCCAGTGAATTTCACCAACCACCTTCCCCTGCTTCCTCCACACAACCCATTTCATGTAACTTCCTTCTCCAGTTAACCAATTCCCTTTTGAAGGCTACAGCTGAATCTACGCATATCACTTTGTCAACTAAAATCCAGGAGGAGTCTCAGATGAATGAAAAGAGACATTAAAAAAGTTACGATGCCAAATCATGATATCAGAACAGATGCAAGAAGTTAGAGAAACTGGGATACAAGAATGCAGATAAAACAAGGTTAAAACAGAAAGTCATACTGAGTAGACACACAGCTATTGGGAATATCGTTTGGCTCGTAATGAATGTCTGTGGTAAGTCTGCTGCCAGAAATGGAACTCAACAGAACAGATGAAGGGAGGTGTCAGCATCACCTAAATGTAATGAGAAATTTGGAAACATAGAATTAGAACGACAGCAGTGAGTGACATAAACAGTCATCACCTTAACTGGGGATGAGACCAGATTGAGAACAACTCTGTTGAAAGAAACTCTGTTGGACAATGCCTACAAAAAAAAAAATGAGGTTCAGAGGTTTCACTAGCAACACTTTGTAGTTGAAGCTAAGTAAGGTTCACAAGATATTTGGCATGACACGTTCAGCCAAAGGTGGCAATATATTCAAATGTGGCCAGGTCACTCAGTGTTGGTGACGTAGAACATAGAACATAGAACTGTACAGCACAGAAACGGGCCTTTTGGCCCAAGATGTTGTGCCGAACATGACACCAAATTAAACTAGTCCATTCTGCCTGCGATTGGTTCATATCCCTCCATTCCTTGCATATTTATGTGCTTACTTAGAAGTCCCTTAAAAGCCCCTACTGTATCTGCCTCCACCTTCACCCCGAGCAGCACATTCCAGACTCCTACCACTCTGCGTAAAATAAACTTGGCCCTCACATCTCCTTTGAACTTTCCCCCTCTCGCCTTAAATGCATGACCCCTAGTATTAGGCATTTCAACTCTGGGAAAAAGATTCTGGCCATCAACCCTATCTATACATCCCATAATTTTATAGACTTCTATCAAGTCTCCCCACATCCTCCACCGCTCCAGAGAAAACAACCTGAGTTTTCCTAGTCTCTCCTTAAGGCTCATACCCTCTAATCCAGGCAGCATCCTGGGAAATCTCTTCTGCACCCTCTCTAAATCCTTCACATCTTTCCTGTAACGTGGCAATCAGAATCGAACACAATACCAGTGTGGCCTGACCGAAGTCTTACAAAGCTGCAACATGACATCCTGATTCTTGTACTCAATCCCCTACCAATTAAGGGAAGCAAGCCATATGCTCTCTTTACCACCCTACATACCTGTGTGGCCACTTTCAGGGAGCTATGGATTTGAACCCCAACATCCCGCTGTACATCAATATTGTTCAGGGTCCTACCACTAACTCTATACTTTTCCCTAACATTTGATCTCCCAAAGTGCAGCACCTCACACTTACCTAGATTAAACTCCATCTGTCATTTCACCACCCATATCTGCAACTGATCTGTATCCCGCTGTATCCTTTGACAACCTTCTACACTATCCACAACTCCACTGATCTTTGTATCATCTGTAAATTTACTAACCCACCCATCTACATTTTCATCCAAGTCATTTATACATATCACAAACAGCAGAGGCCCCAGTTTGGATCCCTGCAGAACACCATGAGTCACAGACCTCCAGCCAGAAAAACACCTTTCTACCATTAACCTCTGCCTTCTATGAGCAAGCAGATTCTGAATCCACGTGGCCAAGTCACCATGGATCCCATGTATCTTATTCTTCAGGATAAGCCTACCATGAGGGACCTTGTTAAATGCCTAAATCCATGTTGACAACATCCACTGCTCTCCCCTTATCAATCACCTTCAGCACCTCCTCGAAAAATTCAATCAAGTTACTAAGACATGACATGCTCTGCACAAAGCCATGTTGACTGTCCCTAAGTAGGTCATGCTTTTCCAAATGCGTCTAAATCCTATACCATAAGAATTTTCTCCATGAGTTTCCCAACCACTGATATGAGACTCACCAGTCTATAGTTTCCTGGATTATCCCTATTTCCCTTCTTGAACAGAACAACAACATTAGTTACTCACCAGTCTTTCAGGACCTTTCCAGTGGCTAGCAAGGATATAAACATCTTGGTCAAGACCCCAGAAATCTCCTCTCTTGCCCTTCTCAATAACCTGAAGTAGATCACTTTGGGTCCTGAGGACATTTCTACCTTAATGCTCTTCAAGAAACCCAACACCAGTTCCTTCTTGATCTCAAAATGCCTGAATATATTAGCATGCTCCACACAAATCTCACTACCCTCCATATCCTTCTCCTGGGTGAACACCAATGCAAGGTACTCATTTAGAATCTTGTCCATATCCTCTACCTCCAAGTACAAGTTCCCTCCTTTATCCTTAAGTGCTCCTATCTTCTCCCTAGTTATCCTCATGTTTTTAATGTAAAAATAGAATGCCTTGCGGTTCTCTTTAACCATACTTGCCAAGGTCATTTCATGGCCTCTTCTAGTTTTTCGAATTCCTTGCTGAATTCTTTCCTGCTTTCTACATTTTCCTCATGGGTCCTATGCAATTTCAGCTTCCAAAATCTGACATATGCTTCTTTTTGCTTTTTGGTTAAATTTACAACCTCCCTGTTATCCAAGGGTCCCTTACCTTGCCACCCTTGTCCTTCCTCTTTACTGGAAGATCCTGGCCTTCTTGTAGAAGTTGTGTAGACAAAATCTTGGTGAGTAACTAAAGTAACTGCCTAAAAAGCAGAGGGTTGGAGTCAAAGAACCTAAATTGTTAAAGTGGCAGAGGACATTACAAGATGTAGTTGGGGAAAACGCAAAAGAATATTGTCAGGATTGAAAGTTGACACAGTAGACCTTCTTGAAACAGATCCATTATTTATCTTTGGAAGAGGATGGAAGCCGAAACTGGTATTGGCTTGAGAATGACAGATTGAAAGGAAGTAGTAAAGAGATGTGAAAGATGATTTAGTGCTTCCAATGGGATTAAGATTCAAAGAAAGCCACAAGGAGTAACCGGATATTTAGCCAGGCATAGTCACTTCTACCACATGGCATATATGCATACTTTTGTTTCACTTTTTGTACTAAACCACAAACTCATGGAACAAAATATAAATTTATGAACTAGAATCCATCAGATTCTTGAATTCATCACATATGCCGATGTCACGGATGTTGAAACAACCAACAACTAACCCTCAGTGTTTGTTCTAACTGCCAGTGATAATGTAATTAGAATAAGTGAATTCAAATTCTTGCCAGGGCAGGGGTAATGCGATAATTTAGTTTTTAATGACCGGAATGTGAAAGTTATGTCTGAAAGTATTACATAAACTAACAGACATTAGAAAGACAATTTGACATTGTAATTTCACTTCAGACTCTGTTGAAAGCTGCTCTGCAGATTTATCAGGACATCAGCAAAGCTCCTCAAATGAAATAGAATCTTAAAACACCCAAACGCAACTATCTTTGGTCTTCATTCAATTTGCATAATGATGCATCTTTCAGAATATAAATATTCTGGACTTAGATTATTATCATCTGGTCACTAATTAATCAGATGACACAGAGCAATGAGTTTTAATCTTTAGGACAATTTCCTTTGCAACTAGCTTTTTTCAGTTGATTATGAGGCATACTCCTTAATATAGGTTCTACAGTTTCCTTCAACTGAATTATTTAATCAGTGTGAAATATTTTCTTTGGTTGTACCAACAAGACATGGTATAGTTGATAAATTGGACCAAGTAATGAGTACTTACATCACATCCTGAGAGGCACGGTGTAAGATCAGCAGCTTTACAACATCCACGTGTCCATTCCTGACAGCATCATGCAAGGGAGAATCGTTCTGGTATCCTGGTGTATTCAGTAGCACGCCAAATTTCAGCAGCCGCTCTACAATTTCCAAGTGTCCATGGTTGCATGCCTCATGCTACAAAAAGATAGCTATTATTTAGTTTGAAGAGAGATAGGCACAAATATTACAATGTCGACATTAAGCCATATAGAAAACCACAGTCATGAGAAAATAAAATTAGGAGCAACAGGAGACAATTCAGCTCCTTCAACCTGTGCTACCATTCAATACGATCCTGGCTGATCTTATCACGGCCTCAACTCCACTTTCCTGCTGGCTCCCCCTAACCCTTCAACCCGTAAGTAAAATTACATAATGCCCTAAGCATCCACAACACTGTGGATTAGTAATTTTCACAGATTCGCAACCCTTCAAGAGAAGTAATTTCTCCTCATCTGCTATCTCTTGTTCTAAAACAATGACCTCTTGATCTAGATAGCCTCACAAAAGGAAACATTGTCTCTATGCCTACTTTGTCAATCCTCTTTAGCAGCTTAAATACCTCAACCACACCGCCTCTCATTCTTCTAAATTCAAGAGAATATAAGCCTAAATTGGTAATCTCTCATCAGGAGACAATGGTCTGGTCTGGTCAATCTTCTCTAAACTGCCTCCAGTACAATTACATCCTTCAAGTAAAGGTTAAAGTTAAAGGCAGTACTCCAGATGTGATCTCATTAATTTTTCTTTTAGCTATTAATGCCAAAACTCCATTGCTCTCCTTATTACCTACTGTACCAGCACACTAATTTGCAATGATTTGTGCACAAGGACATTCAGATCCCACTATACCCAAAAGCTCTTTCAACTTTTGGTAATGCTTTGTTGATCTTCAAAAGTTTTCCAATATGCCAGCCTGCCACTTGTCTTCGCACTATGATATGCCTTTATTTTTGTCCTTACAGTATCTTTACTTGCTTAGCCGTGGATGATTTTCTCCCTCTTAACAATCTTTTTTCCTCTCTGGAATATAATTAGAGTCGTAGAGATGTACAGCACAGAAACAGAAC
The DNA here is from genome assembly GCF_020745735.1 of Hemiscyllium ocellatum. Classification (NCBI taxonomy): domain Eukaryota; kingdom Metazoa; phylum Chordata; class Chondrichthyes; order Orectolobiformes; family Hemiscylliidae; genus Hemiscyllium; species Hemiscyllium ocellatum. The sequence continues at coordinate 108,413,016 of NC_083407.1, read as the reverse complement.
CTTCGGTCTAACTTGTTCATGCTGACCAGATATCCCAACTTAATCTAGTCCCATTTGCCAGCACTTGGCCCACATCGATCTAAACCCTTCCTATTCATATACACATCCAGATACCTTTTAAATGTTGCAATTGTACCAGCTTCCACCATTTCCTCTGGCAGCTCATTCCATAAACACCACCCTGCATGACAAAGTTGTCCCTTAGGTCTCTTTCATATCTTTCCACTCTCACCGTAAACCTATGCCCTCTAGTTCTGGACTTCCCGAACCCAGGGAAAAGACTTTCTCGGTTTATCCTACCATGTCCCTCATGATTTTATAAACTGCTATGAGGTCACCCCTCAGTCTTCGACACTCCAGGAAAAACAGCCACAGCCTTTTCACCCTCTCCCTCTTGCTCAAATCCTCCAACTTTGGTAACATCCTTGTAAATCTTTTGTGAACTCTTTCAAGTTTCACAGCATCTTTCCGATAGGAAGGAGACGAGAATTGCGTGCAATATTCCAAAAGTGACCTAACCTACGTTCTGTACAGCCGCAACATGACCTCCCAATACCTATACTCAGTTGGAAGAAATTGCGTATCTCCTTAAACATCTGCCACTGCCTATTAACCACCCTATCTTATACTTCCTGCCCAGTCTACTAGACAAAAATATCCTCATGCCTATGTAATTACCTCTAACTCCAGAATACTAGTGTTGGACTTCAGTTTCTTGTGCTCAAACCGATTTTGAAGTTTAGCATGCTATGGTCACCCTTCCCTATAGGATCCTTTACGAAAAAATTATTAATTAATCCCACCTCATTACGCAATTCCAAATCCAGAATAGGTTGCTGCCTGGTGGTTCCCCGACTTATTGCTCCAAGAAACACAGTCTCAGAAACATTCAATGAATTCTTATTGAGGCTACCCTTACAACTTTGAGTAAACTAGTCTATACGTATATTAAAATCATCCATGATTATTGTCATACCATTCTCGTAAGCCCACAGTATTTCTTGGTTTATAATAAACCTCACTGCAGAACTACTGTTTAGGGGCCTATAGGTTACTCCCATCAGGAAACTCTTTTCCTTGCTACTTCTTATTTCTACTCCAGTATCTATATTTTTTGCCATCTCAGCATCGATCCCTTCCATTACTAACAAAGCCACACAACCTCCTTTTCCTTCCTCCTATCTTTACGAAACACTGAGTACTCTTAGAATTCAATTCCCTAAAGCTGGTCTCCCTGTAGTCACGTCTCAATAACTGCCAACAAATCATACCCATTCATCTCTATTTGTGCTGTTAACTTGTTAATTTTATTTCAAATGCTACATGCATTCAGACACAAAGGTTTGTTCTATTATCCCTTGGTGCAATATGATGTTCAAACATTGTGTATCTTCCCTTTATTTTCTGCAAACGGTCAACCTCATCACTCAGCTGTACTCCTACCTTCTCCTTAATCTTTGATTTTCTAATTTTCCATGCAACTGAACTCTCCCCTCAACTACTTAGTTGAAAGCCCTATCTACAGCCTCAATTATGTAATGTGCCAGGATTCTGGCTCAGCTTGATTCAGATGGAGCCCATGCCATCGAAACAGTCCCTTATTTCCCAGTACTGGTGCCAATATTCCATGAATTCGAACCTATTTCTCTCACACCAATCAGATGATATCAAAGTCAGATGAATAAGTTTAGCAAGCAACCGATGGATTTAAGATTCATGACTGGAAGTTTTTTTTCGGAATGAGAAACACAAAAGCCCAGCTGGAACAGAATGGAACAGCAATCATAAAGTACTTAAATTCTGAAAAAAGGCCCCAAGGTGCAGGGACATAAAGCAAAGAGACATTTAATGCAGAAAGAACAGCAACACAACAGAGCTCCACTTGATCAGAGGGATATACTTGTCATGCCCGAATGTTAAAGTCCTGCTCTTCATTTTTAAAAACCCACTCCTAGGATGTGGGAATCACTGATTGGACCAGCATTTATTGCCCATCCATCTTGCCCTTGATCTCATTGCAAAGATCCCAGGACAAAACATGACACTTCCACAGAAATGGGAGATCACAGGGACTTAACTGTACACTCAAACAGTTAAATAAATTTATTTGGCAGAACATTGATTAAACAATGGAACTCTCATCCACATGGTGGAACTGAGGTTAATAACATACAGACATACCAGGGAAAGCTAGATAGCTATGAGATAGAGAAAGAAGTAGGAGGGTATGCTAAGAAAGATTAGTGAAAGATGGAGAGGACAAAGCTCAGGTGGTGTAACTGTTTAGATGTCCTGAATGGTCCATTTCTATGACATTCTGTATCATTTTAAAGAATGCACACAGGCAAAGGCACAGGTCTACCAGAGCTCACTTTTTTCTCTGCATCTGGAAGAACAATTGGTAAAAATAATGCTTTTGTACCTTCCAGATTCCGAAAAGAGGAAAAAAAAAGTCAATTAAATTTTTTAAAAGCTTTGCATTGATCCACCAGTGCATATATCTCATGTAGCTGCATTTCAAATGAAATTTTTTCAAGAATTTAAAGGTGCAATTTTGGTCTCCCTCCTATCGGAAGGATGTTGTGAAGCTTGAACGGGTTCAGAAAAGATTTACAAGGATGTTGCCAGGGTTAGAGGGTTTGAGCTATAGGGAGAGATTGAACAGGCTGGGGTTGCTTTCACTGGAGCGCGGAGGCTGAGGGGCGACCTTGTGGAGGTTTATAAAATCATGAGGGACATGGATAAGGTAAATTGACAGTCTTTTCCCAGGGTGTGGGAGTCCAGATCAAGAGAACATAGGCTTAGAGTGAGAGGGGAAAAAATTAAAAGGAACATAAGGGGCAACTTTTTCACACAAAGGGTGGTGCATGTATGGAATGAGCTGCCAGAGGCAAGGGTGGGGGCTAGTACAATTACAACATTTAAGTAGCATCTGGATGGGTACAGAATAGGAAAGGTTTGGAAGGATATGGACCAAGTGCTGGCAAATGGGGCTAGATTAATTTTGGCAAGGATGACTTGGACCAAAGGGTCTATTTCTGTGATGTATATCTCTATAAATCTATGACATGTAGCTTGCTCCCTTGAGTGATCTCAATAAGTTATATTTTTCCTTAGATATGGAAACCAAAACTGGATGACTGAACAGTTTTGGTCACCTTATCTAAGGAAAGAAACAATGGCTTTGAAGGTAGTCCACAGAAGGTTCACTAGGTTGGTCCCAGATATGGAAGGATTTTCTTATGAGGGGAGGTTCAGTAAGTTGAGCTTGTACTTAGTGGAGTTTATAAGAATGAGAGGAGGTTTTACTGAAACATAAGATTCTTATCGCTTGACAGAGTAGACACAGAGAGGGATCCTTGTGAGAAAGTCTAGGACTAGAGGACAATCTCAGAGTAAGGGTTCGCCCACTTAGGGCAAAGAAAAGGAGGATTTTTCTTTTTCCTTTGAGAATTTAGTGACCTGTGACATTCTTTATCACAGAGAGCTGCTGAAATTGTGTCGTTAAATATACTCAAGGCTGAAACAGACAAACCTTTATTTAGTAAGGGTTTCAAGGGTTATGGGAAGAAGGCAGGAAAGTGGAATTGAGGATCACCAGTTCAGCCATGATTTCATTGAATGTTGGAACAGATACAGTGGGCCAAATGGCCTACTTCTGCTCCTATGTCTAATGGTCTAACTGCCTAGATTGCAACAGACAAACCTAATTTCCATACAGCTTTTGCTGTTGGAAATGCCTTTAAATGCAGAACCAAGCTGAGCCTTGATGATAAACTACTTGTTTTTTGTTTAAATTTCCATCACCTGCATCTAAAGGAGTTCGACTTTTATTAAATATCACTGAGCAAAATAAGAAGTTTATTTTTATGACATCCAGAAAATTTCTAATTAACAATATCAATGATCCTTACATGACCAATTTTTGAAGCAATTCGAACAATTTTATGGAAGAAATTAAACCAAAAAATACATTTTCTTGGAACTATACAGTAATTTTCTTTATATATTAAGTCTCCATTTCTTTTAGCACTTCACATCAGAAGTACTGATCCAGGCTTTTGAAGGAAGATCGATCAAATTGCACAATGTGATGAAATTCCAAAACTTGGACTTGGCACTAATGGGACACAAAATTTCATGACCTATCATTTAATTTCACCCAACCTGCAGTCTGCTGGTTATTCGAACTTAAAGCTCCAAACACAACAATGCCATTAAATTGCACTGTGCAAAGAACAAGCTGCCTATTCTCCCTAGTAACTTGCATGGGCACAGCTGTACTTATGACTCTAAACCAAGTGTGCTGCATTAGAGAAAGAAACCCTGCACAGAGATAAAATATGTTTAGGAGGTGCCAATGTTGAACTGGGTGGACAAAGTTAAAAATCACACAACACCAGTCTAAGAGGTTTATTTGGGAGTATCTGTACAAGCTTTCGGACCACTGCACCTTTGTCAGGTAGCTAGTGGGACAGGCTCATAGGACACAGAATTTATAGTAAAAGATCAAAACAAAAGAGAAGATGGAGACAAATCTCTGATTGGCATGATAATATAGCTTCAGGAATGCTGAAGAAATTAGCAAAGTAATGCATTTTTTCATTTGACAGCATAGTTTCAACTGCAATTATTTGTACAATTGAAATCCAATCTTTGAAATGTTCTGTAAACAGCTGCACTTTGAAGCCATCAATTGTGATTGCAAATGGTTTTCAAATGCCAAAAAAGTAAATTGTGAAATACTACAGCTATTGTTTAACCTGTGTAAAAACACCAATGTTAATTTATACAATGCAAGATTCATTTTCCAAATGCTGGTAAAATCTAGAACCACAAAAAACATTGCTAAAAAAATCATGGAATCCTAACCAATGATCGGAGTGCCAAACGTGGCCAGTTAGTTCGATCATGGTAAGTCATCCTCCGCAACTCTTTGATCAAATAACAACCACTTGACACTGAATTCATCCCAGAGCTTCAGCACTTGCATTCCTGCACATTGCCCACCTTTCACGAAAGCTTCAGTGTCTAGGACTTGATACCTGATATGCTGCTTGTGGGAGATTGGAGGGTCAGGACTGAATTCCTAATTGGGAGTGGAAGCACTTTTACTGAGCTAAACCAAAATCTTCAGTTTCACACATTTAAAAAAAAGGCTTAGAAGCTCTGTATCTGGAATTCTAACGCAGGGAAACTTCCTGAGATGGCTACAATAATTACCATGCCTTGAAGTAAAGTACAACAGTGTCTATTAGAATAGTTGATTGGTCATTCAAAGGCACGTAAAGTTAAGACTCCTTAAGAGAAACAATATTAATCAAATCTGATTGGTTACCTGTACCTTGCATTTAACATACTGAATCACTTCATGATTTGAAATCAGATGCAAGAATACAAAAACATTGTTGATGCATATGTATAGATACATACCAATGGGGTCCATCCAGCATTATCTTTGATGTTTGGATTCGCTCCGTTCTCCAAAAGCTGCTCCACTGCTGCAATATCACCCTGTAACACAGGACAACAGTCAGATCAGCAAGGATTCACAGGTTGTACCTCCCTAATTTGGCAGCCTTGGGACTAGGCCTTTGTTGGGCCACAGGAAGTCAAGTGTATTCAATGCAGAAAAATTTACATGTCAAGGCCTCATCTTGACTTGCAGTATTCACATGTCTCTGGGATGAATGATTTTCCAACTGATACCAAAAACAGGACTTACAATATCCAAATCAGACAAAGTAAAACAACAAAATATGAATAAAAGATCCATGCAGAGCCACTGTACAGAAAGCCAGAAGTATTGCAGGTGTCAAACAGGGAGTTTCAACCTGTATTAGAGGTGAATTAACATATGGTGCAGGTTTTGCACAGATTCTATGACAAATAGACTTCTCATACTTTACCAAACTGTGACGTACAGTGAGTGACATACCAACACTAAAATGTTAACTGAGAGTAAGGGATCAAATAAAAATTTGAAGCAAACACAAAATGCTGGAGGAACTCAGCAAGTCTGCCATTATCCCTCATTCTGATCATTAATCCCCTAAATGTAATGATTAATGCCCTAACCCGGTTAGCCATACCTGACAAGTCTTTTGTCCCAGGAATCAGTCAAGTAAATCTTTTTTAAATTTCCTCCAATGCCAATATATAATTTTTTAAATAATGACCAAAATGACACACACTACTCCAAATGTGGCCTCATCAAGATCCTGAAAAGTTGTTACAAGACTCCTCTTTTTAAAACTCTGATTTTACAAGTCAAAATTCCATTTGCTTTCTTAATTACATGCTGCACCACATGCTAATATTTTATGTCATGTGCACACAAACACACAGATCCCTCTGTGGTGCACTTTTTTTAAGAGTCTCTCTTCATTGAAATAATGGTGTGCGTTTTGATACTGCCAATCAAAAAGCATGACCTCATACTTTCCTACATTAACCTCTGTCTGCCAAGATTTTGCCAAGAGTGTACTCTCGTGCAGCACCTGGATGATACTGAAGCACATACTTAAAATGACAAGTAACATTATCATACAAGGACCAGACAATGACATCTCTAACCACCTCTCCTTGATGTTCACTGACAAAACCACCATCTAATATCCATGGAATGTGTCAATGACAAGAAACATAATTAGAACAGTAGCGTATATATTGTGGCCAAATGAATAAGCCAGAGTCTGGTATTCTGTGACAAATAACTCACCTCCCGAATTCTCAAAACCTTTGCACCATGTACAGGACACAAGTCAAAAATGTTACGGAGTAGTTGTCTAGATGACTGCATTTCAACAATATTTAGAAGCTCAACACCATGCAGAATAAATCAATGCACTTGATTGGCATTCCATCCAAAACCATAAACAGCAACTCCCTCCATCACATATGCGACATTGGGGCAACATGCACTGTAGCAACTTGCCAAGCCTTTTTGACAGCAACTTTCAAACCCACTATCTCCACCACAAGTGTAGCAGCACTTGGGAGTAACCCAGCTCAAAGTCACAAATTATTCCAACTTGGAAATATATTACCATTTCTTCATCACCGCCACATGCAAATTCTGAAAAACGCTATCTAACATCAGTGTGGGTCCACCTTGACCACACAGACTGCAGCTATATAAGGTAACAGCTCATCAACACTTCAGGGGATTAGAGATGGGCAATAAATGCTGGTCTTGCCATTGACAACCACATCCCTCAAATAACTAATCATATATATTTTCAAAAGTGCTTTTTTAGACAAGAAGTTAAATGACTAACATTACTCCTCAAATTTGGAAGGGTCTCCGGGAACTTGAGGTAAGTTGACTGTGTGTGTGTTTCAAAGAAAACTGGCACATCACTTTCCCAAAGTAACTTCTGGGACCATTTATCATCCCCCCATTTCTCCAATAATAAAATGTCATTCCTCCAAATAGGTTGTTCAGGAATCTTCTGACATTTCAGTAAAATAGCAGTTAGAGTTTCTGTTTGTCTGTCATTGAACGCAAGATGAGATCATATAACTGGGAGATATCTGGGAAACTACCTGAGCTAATCCCAGTTGGCACACAACTTGCTGTAAACCACAAAACAGAAAGTGAAGTGACTGTACTTCACTCTGACATTAAACTAAGTGCTAACTTTCAGATGTAATGTTAAAAGTGAGACCCTGTTTGCCACTCATATGGAAGTAAAATATCCCAAGACACTATTTTGCAAAGCAAGAAATCCTCAATATCCTGGCCAATGTCTATTCCTTAAGCAACACCTGAAATTCTGTTTCTTTATTAATTATGGGATCTTGCTGTGCTTGTGGTTGTCTTGTTTCCTTTGTTACAACAGTGCATTTACATGAAAGGTATTTAAATCAAAAGTGTATGGGGGGGCTCTTGACAAATGCTACTGAAATAGGAGTACCTTTTTTCCTAATGTCACAATTTCAAAGTGACAGCAGATTCAGCACATGCCTCAAAGACAGTGACAAAGCACCGTGACCTAAAGCTGTAATATTCCATTGCAAATTATCCACTTTAAACCTCTGCTGCACACTCATAGTGGACATCAAATTAACCAAATTTCTTCCATTCATCCTCCATATCTCCATCTGTAAGTAGATTACTGCTGTTAAATTTAAACAAATCACAAATTTAAATTGTTAGGGCACAGAAATTGGATAAAACACTGATAAGTGCTGCCCGATGACCAAGTAGACACTGAACAAGAAAGGCACACTACTGTAGATGATAGCAATTGGAAATAAAAATGGAAAATGCTGGAAATACTCAACAAGATGGGTAAGCGTCTGTGGAGACAAACAGATAATATTTCAAGTCAATGGTCTACCATTGGAACTGGATGCATTAGAGACTAACCAAGTAAAGGGGATTTTCTTCTGCTACATAGCATAGTTCACACCATGTCAATCCACCCTCCTTCTTACATTCCCAGGCCACAAGAGCCTTCTCCTGTCTACCCAGTTTTCTATGCTCCATTGCTCTCTGTGATTTTTGTTGTCTTTAGCTTGGAAGTAAGCTTCTGAACAAACTGATCCTTGTCAGCATTCAGGATTCACAAGGAGGCATCAGGACTTGCACAGAGGTACGTATATTATTCAAGATTGAGAACAAGGAGAGAGCTGAAAATGTGCTGCTGGAAAAGCGCAGCAGGTCAGGCAGCATCCAAGGAACAGGAGATTCGACGTTTCGGGCATAAGCCCAAAACGTCGAATCTCCTGTTCCTTGAATGCTGCCTGACCTGCTGCGCTTTTCCAGCAACACATTTTCAGCTCTGATCTCCAGCAGCTGCAGTCCTCACTTTCTCCTTGAGAACAAGGACAGTCTGCTGACAGAAGTTCAGGAAAGGCAGTGAAAGTGGTTAAGAATATGGGATACTTACCTTACGTGAAAGCATAAAATTAAGAGCAGGAAGATGTTGCTGGAATTGCATAAAACTTTGTTTGGCCCCAGCGAGAGTACTGCGTGCAGTTTGACAATCCACATTTTCAGAACAATGTGATAACACTAGAGACAGGGCGCAGAGGAGATTTATCAGGATGTTGCCAGGCTGGATAGTTTTATTTTTGAAGAGAGATTGGATAGGCTGGGGTTGTTTTCTTTGGAAATTATATAAAATTATGAGGGGCACAGACAGAGCAGATGAAAAGATGCTTTTTGCTTTGGTGGAGGAATCAATGGTCAGGGTGCATAAACTTAAGACAGGAGGCTTAGCAGGGGATGAGAGGAATTTTTTTTTCCCTCAGAAGATGATGGAATCCAGAACTCTCTGCCTGTAAGGGTGGTAAAGTCAGAAACCCTCAAAACATTTAAGAAGCATTTAGAGGTACCCTTTCAATGCCAAAATATACAGGCTTTGGGTCAAGTGGTGAAAAATAGGGTTAGTAATAATCAGGTGGCTGTTTTTGACTGACACAGATTCAATGGGCCAAAGGGCAGACCTTTACAACTCTAAAGTAATTTTGAAAAAAAGGCTTTTGTAATCTATCAGCTTTTATTGATGTACTGTACCTTTATGGCAGCGATGTGAAGTGGAGTCTCACCCTTGTGATTTCTTTTCATTGTGGGAGTAACAGGTGAGATTGGAGTCATTGCACAACTTCCAGGTAACTGGCTTCTAAATGTAGCTTGTGGTGTTTGAGGAGATTTTGGGGTTGCACATTGCTTTCCTTGAGCATTGTATCTGCTAGATGGTGTACCACAGTTATTTTCTGTTGAAGAAGGGGCTTGCGTCTGATTAATGCTCCCGCTTAACTCAGTTTGACGTGCTGGAGTAGCTGAAAATTCCTGTTGTGTGTCTAACTTAGCTTGCTCACAAACAATTGCAGATGACTTTTCAAAGCAAGAATTCTGTACTTCTTTTCTGCTCTTTTTGGCAAGAGTCAGGTTGCGTGAATCTGATGATTTCCTTGATCTTTTAGCATTTGTGTGTGTGGCTGGGATGGGGACAAGAGAAAAAATGTCTCCTCCCTGATTGAAAGTTTGTCCAAGGGAAATATTTTTGCAACTGGAGACTGTTGGAGTACAGCATGCTTCAGAAGAATTCTCAATCACATTCTTGGTCAAAGATTCTGCACTGGAGTCAATTACATTGTCATCCTGTGGCACAGCAAGTGACTCTTCAGCTGTCTCACCTGCAACTGTTTGCCCCTGGCTGCTGAGGACCACCGATTGGCTGCAAAATGAGACAACTCTATGATAATCTATATTTTCAGGGCTGTCATTTCCTCTCTCCATTTTCTTGCTTCTTCTCTTTCCAAAACCCCAACCTTTATTGGCATCAGCTAATCTTTTCCTTACTCTCTGTTTTGAGTTAACCGGAGCTTTCTTCTTTGGAGAGTTGAGTGGAGGAGATGGTGATGACATGAATTCAAACACAGATGATGATGACCCATTAAAACCAGAACTGGAAGCCACTTTCTGATTCTTCCTGGAAGCATTCATATCTAGCACACACCTCATTTTTCTACTGCGTGGACTGAACCATGTTCTCATTTCCCATTTTTTACCAGTTACATTTTCAGGTCTGATTACTGATCCAGTTAGATTGCATTTGGCACCTAATACAAACATAGTAATAGAAATTACACAACAATCAAGAAAAATATTTTGCATGTATATTTAAATAAAAATGCAGTACATCAGAAGCAAGATCCATAACTAACCTTCCTTAACATTTGCCTACAAAACTCCAAGTTTCTGATTTTGCCTTCAGTATCCCTTTATCAAGAGCAAAATTGGGAAAAAAAATCAAAACCATTTTACCAGGCCTCCACCCCACATTCCCACTTTCCAGTGCCCAGGATCAAAATTTCCAGTTATTCAAATTCTAGGTACTGAATCGCTTTAGGCTTCTTAATTAAATGACTGAAATATGTAATTTTTTAAAATATTACATGAAAATATGCAATATCATCTCATCCATTTACCCTGGGTCTAAGCCTCCAAACAGTAGTCAGAAACTGGAACGCAAGATACACCAGGATATAGAAAACATATGCAGGAAAGGCAAAGCTACAGTGATCGTGGGGTATTTCAATATGCATGTGGACTGGAAAAAATCGGGTTGGTAATGGATTGCAAGAGAAGGAATTTGTGGAATGTCTACAACATTCTAGTGGGCCAATGATGGGCTTTGTTGGTGAAACCCAATAGGGAATAGGCAATACTGGATTTAGTATTGGACAATGAGGCAAACTTGATAAGGGAGCTTAGGGTGAAGGAACTCTAAAGAGACAGTGATCGTAATATGATTGAATTTACTATGTAATTTTACAGGGAGATGACGGAATCTGAGGTAACAGTATTACAGCTGAATATAGAGGCATGAGGGAGGAGCTGGGTAGAATTGACCGGGAGAGGACCCGAGCAGGAAAGACAGTGAAACAGCAATGGCATGAGTTTCTGGGAGTAATTCAGAGGACACAACAAACATTCATCCCGAGGAAAAAGAAGTATGGTACAGGGAGGTTGAGACAACCATGGCTGACTAGGGATGTCAGGGATAGCATAAAAGCAAAAGCGAAAACATATAGTGAGGCAAAGGACAGGGGAAACCAGAGGATTAGGAAGCTTACAAAGATAAACAGAGGGCAATACAAAAAAGAAATAGGGACTGAAAAGATTAAATACGAGGGTCAGCTAGCCAGTAATATAAAGGAAAACTGTTAAAAAGTTTCTTTAGATATATAAAGGGCAAAAGAGAGGCAAAAGTAGACATTGGGCCGTTAGAAAATGATGCTAAGGAGAGAATAGTGGGGAATAAGAAAATAGCTAAGGAACTGAATAATTACTTTGTGTCAGTCTTCATGGTGGAAAACACAAGTAATATTCCAAAGATTCAAGAGAGTGAGTGGTGGCCATCACCAAAGCAAAGATGCAAGATAAACTGAATGGCCTGAAGATGGACAAATCACCTGGACCAGATGGATTACACCCCAGAGTTTTAAGAGAGAAAGCGATAACGGAGCCATTAGAGGCAATCTTTCAAGAATCGCTAGAATCAAGAGGGTGCCAGAGGAGTGGAAAATCGTGAGTGTGACACTCGTTTAAAAAGGGAGTAAGGCAAAAAGATAGAAAATTATAGACCGATTAACCTAACCTTGGTCATGGCTAAGATTCTGGAATCCATTGTGATGGATGAGATTTCTGAATACTTGAAAGTGTATGGTAAAATAGGACAAAGTCAGCATGGTTTCATTCAGGATAGGTCATGCCTGACAAATCTGGTAGACTTCTTTGAGGAAGTAACGAGCAGGTTAGACCAAGGTCAGCCAATGAATATTATCTACCTGGACTTCAAGAAGGCCTTCGATAAGGTGCCGCACAGGAGGCTACTAAGTGTTAGAGGCAAGGTGCCAACATGGATAGAAATTTGGCTGTCTGGCAGAAAACAGAGTGGGGATAAAAAGGTTTTTCTCAGGATGGCAGTTCGAGACAAGTGGTGCTCCACAAAGCTCAGTGTTGGGACCACAACTTTTCACTTTATACATTAACGATCTCGATGAAGGAACAGAGGGCATTCTGGCTAAGTGTGCAGATAAAACAAAGATAGGTAGAGGGACAGGTAGCATTGAGGAGGTGGGGAGTCTACAAAACAATCTGGATAGATTAGGAGAAGTGGCAGAAGGAGTACAACATGGGAAAGTGTGAGGTCATGCACTTTGGTAGGAAGAATAGATCCATGAACTATTTTCTAAACGGGGAGAAAATTCAGACGTCTGTAGTGCAAAGAGACTTGGGAGTTCTAGTCCAGGATTCTCTCAAGGTAAATTTGCAGGCTGAGTCAAATGCAATGACGGCATTTATTTTGAGAGGTCTTGAATACACTTCTGAGGCTCTATAAAGTTCTGGTCAGACCACATTTGGAGTACTGTGCACAGCTTTGGGTCCCATACCTCAGGAAGGATATACTGGCTCTGGAGTGTGTTCAGAGGAGATTCACAAAAATGGTCCCAGGAATGAAAAGTTTAACATATGGAGGAGCGTTTGAGGACTCTGTGTCAATATGCAATGGAGTTTAGAAGGATGAGGGGGATTGAATTGAAACATACAGAATACTGATTGGCCTGGACAGAGTAGATGTTGGGAAGATGCTTCCATTGGCAGGAAAAACTAGGACCTGAGGGCACAGCCTTAGAGTAAAGCGAAGACCTTTTAGAATGGAGATAAGAAGAAATTTCTTCAGCCAGAGAGTGGTGAATCTATTGAATTCACTGACACAGAAGGCTGTGGAGGCCAGGTCATAGAGTATATTTAAGACTGAGATAGATCGATTCTTGAGTATCAAGGATTACGGGGAGAAAGCAGGAGAATAGGTTTCTCAACCTCATCAGCCATGATAGAATGGTGTAGACTCGATGTGCTGAATTGTCTAATTTCTGCTCTAAGTTCTGGTCTAAGCCAGTGTTGAAACTTTAAATTTACCACATGAAGGATGAGGACAAAAGGATTAAAAGCAAGTTCTTAAAGTCAAAGAGAAGGCAAAAAATGCACTATGCGGGCATTACTACATATTCACAGTATCTTAACACAAAACTAGTTCCAGGAGAAATTCTTTAGCTTATCTATTTAGCCTATCCACTGAAGTTCCAATAACCCTGAGTCCCATAAGTCAGCAAGAACCATTAAGGTCTGTTGTACACCACACATGCACCAACATGTTCAGCATACTTAACACATTTTTAGTTAAATGACTCCGTGTATTTTCCATTTTATGTTGTCCTTAATGCATAAATTTAGCCCCTTGTATTTAAAACAGGAATTTTAAATTAACATTCAAGACTATATACTGCATTCCAAGTTGAACAAAAATAACTGAGCATTCCATTATCTAAAATATTAAAATTCTCTCTCTCAATTACATTTACCCAAAAGGGCACGACTAAGATTGTGATTATGCCACAAAATTATCAGTCAACACTAACCGTACTATTTCAAATTCCAAAAGGCCACTTGAATCAAGAAAGAAATATTCTGTGTGATCCGGGTATACATTTGGAGACAATTATAATTACTTTTTTTGAGTGTCCATTTAAATCAGAAAATGTAGCATTTGCCGCAACATTGATAAGCTTTGCTATTGCTAATAGTTTAAACTAATAACATAAATGCTCCCCAGAATTAGACACTATGTTGAAGCGCCACTCCTCAAAGTCTTTTCTTTTTTACTAAGTGGGTACTGTGTGAACATTTTTCATGAGGTGAGGTGATGTGATTAACCCTCTGTACTGCCTTTTCTTTTACTTTTAATAGTTTATCTCATTCTGTCAAGATTTCCTCTTCTTTCTATTTGATGTGTTCAATCTTTTTCTTTGTTGTTTGTGGTACTTTAGTACTGTTTTGCCAGTAGGAAACTACATATGTAGTTGCCTCTTAAGGTGGCAAACACAATAAATGGCATTTGGTACATTTGGTGCATCTGAGTTAAAATGAACAGATCGATTCTCTTGTCATCACATTCCATTGTAAAGTTTTTTACTCTCCCACCCCCTTCAAATAGGTGGATACATACTTTTTGAAAATAAACCAAAACAAGATAATGGAGCAAAGGAATTTACAATTTGTTAAGAGTAGCCACATAAGCAAATAGAAACAATCACAAAGGAAAGACTGAGAAGAATGATGCAAACTACTCTGCAATGCCTTAAAAATTCACATTCTAAAAGTCTTGCATACCTTGGTCCAGTCAACCATGGAGAAACGTTGTAAATGTATACCAGAACTAAAAACAGCAGCGACAGGTTGATTCACATGCAAAAGAAAAACACTCAAATTGGAAAGCCAGCAACCTTTCATTTCCAAAGCGGATAAGTATCTACAATTTCTAAAATTACTTCACTTTCAGGCTTTTTGTGATGGAGAATGAGGATTGAATTGCTTCTATTATAGCCATCCCTAAAATCTTGCTGTTATCAAAGTAAAGGAAAATGAGCAATCAATACATTGAAGTAATCTCATTTATCGTACAATTTAACAAATAAGGAGGCAAAACTATGAAGCAAACTGTCAGAAAGCCTTACTGAAATCAATTTTCTTTCAAAAAACGACATCTTGCATCAAATGAAGAAAGTTCAACTATATATTTAAAAACCAATCTTGAAAGGTTGACTTAAAATCAGCAACTTGTCATTGCCATTGTCCTCGGCACTAAATGCTTGGCATTCAACAGACAAGTCCCTCTAACTACTTACAATAATTATAGTAATTGTGCACATTAAATAATAAAGCACAAATAAAAAAATCTTTTCAAAAAATCTGAACTGCTTAGCCTCCCCAAACCGATAAAGATGTGAGATCACACGTCTGAAGTGAATTGTTCTTTAACAATTAAATCTAGATACAAGTCATTTCACATAATGGCTTTTGAAAGGAGATCAGTTGCTTGTGCTGCTATATCTGTAAGGAAAGCAGTCCAATTAACTGTCCCTCTGTATTAACTGTGTCCAACTGCTACTTTTTCTATTCAATCAGGAACCCGCTGCAAGAAAAAAAAAGTGAACTGATTAAAGCAGGGCCTTCATTTCACTTCAGGTTTTAGAATTCAAATCCCTGCAGTGTGGAAAGAGGACCTACGGCCCAACAAGTTCACACCTACCTTCCGAAGAGTAACCTACCCAGACCCATTTCCCTCTACTCTATATTTACTCCTGCCTAACCTCCACATTCCTGAACACTATGTGGGCAATTTAGCACAGCCAATTCACCTAACCTGCACATAATTAGACTGTGGGACAAAACCAGAGCGTCCAGAGAGATAATGCAAACTCCACACAGTCACCCAAGGCTGGAATCGAACCTGGGTCACTGGTGCTGTGTGGCACCATTGAGCCACCTATTCTGGCGAAAAAAATTAAAATTGGCTTGGAAACACAGATGTCAACTCTCCATTTTCCTGCTCAAATATCTACTCTGGTCATTTTGATCTAGATCATTCCAATTCAATGCATTTGTACACAAGATAACTGAATTGGCACTGAATGTGCAGAATTCTTCACTGTTGTATTTTGAGTCAAAAAATCAGTAGCCATGTACAAGCTCTAGTTAGTGTTCAACTGAAAGCAAAAAAAAAGGCGTTTTTTTTGCAGCATGTTTATCAGCGATTTACAATAATTCTGGGAAAAGCAGAGGGTCATTGCTATTTGAACTGGTCCCACTATCCAAGATCATGGGTAGTCTGTAGTTTAATTAGATACATTTATTATTACTCCATATCCCTCAACACCTATGGTTGTTGTGGTTCTGTACGCCGAGCTGGGAGTTTTTCTTGCAAACGTTTCGTCCCCTTTCTAGGTGACATCTTCAGTGCTTGGGAGCCTCCTGTGAAGCGCTTCGGTGCTGATTCCTCCGGCATTTATACTGGTTTGAATCTGTCGCTTCCGGTTGTCAGTAGCTGTTCGCTGCAGTGGCCGGTATATAGGGTCGATGTGTCTGTTAATCGAATTCGTGGATGAGTGCCATGCTTCTAGGAATTCCCTGGCTGTTCTCTGTTTGAGTAAAAAGTGAGGTCTGCAGATGCTGGAGATCAGAGCTGAAAATGTGTTGCTGGTTAAAGCACAGCAGATTAGGCAGCATCCAAGGAACAGGAAATTCGACGTTTCGGGCCAGAGCCCTTCATCAGGACAACATAGGACAAACAGGAAGACAGCTAACAATCCGCATCCATGAACACCAACTGGCCACGAAACGACACGACCAGCTATTCCTAGTAGCCGTACACTCAGATGACAAACAACATGAATTCGATTGGGACAACACCACTATTATAGGACAGGCCAAACAGACAACAGCCAGGGAATTCCTAGAAGCATGGCACTCATCCACGAATTCGATTAACAGACACATCGACCTAGACCCTATATACCGGCCACTGCAGCGAACAGCTACTGACAACCGGAAGCGGCAGATTCAAGCCAGTATAAATGCTGAAGGAATCAGCACAGAAGCGCTTCACAGGAGGCTCCCAAGCACTGAAGATGTCACCTAGAAAGGGGACGAAACGTTTGCAAGAAAAACTCCCAGCTCGGCGAACAGAACCACAACAACGAGCACCGAAGCTACAAATCTTCTCACAAACTTTGAACACCTATGGTTCGCAAGAAAGTATGAACCTTAAATGTAAAATGAACAATTAGTCAAACATTTAACAATAATCTAACATCAACCGACATTGGTTGAAGAGAGTTTCAAACTTCTACAATACATTGCGAGTATAAACGTTTCCCAAGTTCACTCCTGCAAAGTCAGACTCTAATTATTTCCTGTCGTTGCTTGTTCTAGATTTCTCAACTTACGGAAATAGTTACAAATCGGTAGGGTATCAAAAAATGTTAATCAAATAAGCCCTTAACCTTCTAAATGGTAAATATTGCTTCTAACTTAGCCTTCTTTAAACCATCCACTGCGAAAGAAACTCAAGTCAGGCTACTGTTAACATAATTTCAGTTCAATGCAATTCTTTCCAATTTTCTCTCCTGAAGGCAGAGCCATTTGCCTGGGGGTATTGCGCACTCATGCCCAAAGCTCTCATGGACCTTGCAAAAGTTGTGAATCGTCATATCTGAACCAACATTAAATGTTCAAACATAAGAAATAACATAAGAGTAACTTGAATTTATCTGGCAAGTTTAACAATGTCAAATGCCCTAAGATACCGGATAAATCACTAAAACAACGATTTAAGAGGCATATTTTGTCTTTTTTTTGGAGAGAAGTTTTAAGACAGAAGAGATTAACTGTCTTTTTTTCTCTTTCGCTCTTTCTTTCTCTCCCTCACTCTGAGCTTTCTCTTGATGGTTTTCCTCCTGGACTGGGTAATTGCCTGTGAGACCATCTATTTTACTGAATTTTGCCTTTTGCCATAGCCATTAAGCAATGTTACTATATCAGAACAATAAATTAGTAATAGCAAATACATCTGTTATTTTGTTGAATATTTTGATTAGAATTACAATTAAGCCAATTCCTTCATTTTTATTTTGTCTGCATTTTAACAGTAGTGTAAAAATAGTACTTAACGACAAGTAGTTGGACCAACTGAATTACACATGGAATGCCATACCTTACACTTACCTTTAAAATAATAAAAAGGGAGGGTCTAGACTGTCTTCTGAATATATTTTGACAGGGTCCATAACAATCACATCCAACTTCTAGACCGACGGTCTAATTAGGCTACTATCAACGATAGTGTTACAATACAGGAAATCCCATTTAAATATCAACAATGCAATAACTGCATAGTAATTAACAAAGAACTTGCAATTCTGCAGCATTTTTCACAACCTCAGGATATCATTATCACCTCCCCTAAAATACACTTTTGAGATATAATCAAATTTGATAAAGTAGGGAAACATTGCTGCCAAACTGCACAAATGCTTTCAAAGATAATTACTTTTTTTTAGCAATACTGGTTTGAGGGATAAACATTGGTCAGGAGATCGGGGAGCTCTCTGGTCTTCAGAGTTATCATGGACTTCTACTAATACATGAGACAACAGATCAGGCTTTGGTTTAACTTGTCAGCAAAAGGGTGACTGCAATAATTCCACAAAGTGATTCTCGAACTTCTGTGATTGAACTCCCAGGAGTCATAAGATAAGGTTCATAAGATATAGGAGCAGAATTAGACCATTCAGCCCATCGAGTCTGCTCTGCCATTCGGTAATGACTGATATGTTAGTCACCCCCATTTTCCAGCATTATCCCCAAAACCATTCAACCCATTACTAATTAAAAAGCTGTCGAACTCCTCCCTAAATTTACTCACTGTCCCAACATCCACTACACTTTGTGGTAGCAAATTCTACAGATTTACAATTCTTTGGGAGAAGTAGTTTCTCCTCAACTCTGTTTTAAATTTGCTACCCCTTATCCTAAGACTATGACCCCCTCATCCTAGAATGCCCCACAAAAGGAAGTACCCGCTCCAAGTCTATTTTATCCAGACCTTTTATCATGTAGAATACCTCAATTTGATCTCCCCTCATTCTTCTAATTTCCAGGTAGTACAGACCTAAACCGTTCAATCTCTCTTTATATGATAAACCCCTCATCTCTGGGATCAATCTAGTGAACTTCCTCTGAATTGCCTCCAATGGTACTACAGCTTTCCTCGAATAAGGGGACCAAAACTGCACACAACTTCCCAGGTGTGGTTTCACTAAAGCCTTCTCTACTTGCAACAATACTGCCTTACCTTTATATTTTATTCCTTTATCTATAAATGCCAATATTCCATTTGCTTTCTTTAATATCTGCTGTACCTGCATGCTAGTTTTCTGTGACTCATGAACGAGGACACCCAGATCCCTATGTACTGTAGCACCCCAAAGTCACTTCCCATTCAGATAACAGGTCACCTTCCCATTTGTCCGGCCAAAATGCACAACCTCACACTTAACCACGTTAAACTCTATTTGCCATATTTTGACCCACTCTCCTATCTATACCCATTTGTAAGGTCCTTATTTCCTCATTGCAATTTACCATTCTGCCTATTTGCAAATTTGGCCAGAGCTTTCTATCCCTGGGTGTATCCATGTTATCAATGTAGATTGTAAATAGCTGGAGCCCAAGGACCAAACCCTGTGATACCCCACTAATTATTTCTTGCCATCCAGAAAAAAAAACATTTAACCCGGTTCTCTGTCTCTGACCATCAGCCAGTCACCTATTCAAACTAGTAAGTGACTCTAACCCCATATGATCCAACCTTGTGAATTAACCTTTCGTGCAGCACCTTATCAAATGCCTTCCGGAAGTCCTGATATATTACATCCAAAGGATCCTCATTATCCACTTTGCTTGTTATATCTTCAAAAATATCAGTATCAGATACAAACTTAAGACACATGGCATGATAAGCCATGCAGTCAAAATCTGCCTGCTTAAAATGCTAATTAAGATCAAGTACATTGTAGAGAAATCAGTATTATAGCTTTTATCTTCACCCGACAATCTAGGAATGTCAGGGGACCAAAAAGTAATTGACTGTCAAACTGGAGTTTACCAAGTACATCAATTGTTCAAACTTTAAATTAGTTTGTTCAAACCATCTTAATTTGCTTCCTTCACCAAAAGCTGCATAGAAGCAGCAGGAACATCAGAGAAGGAGAAAAGGAGCATAACAATAGCAATTTCTTTGATAACCAGGTTATCAATAATGGTACACTGATTTTTGTGCAACTCTGTAAAGGGGTGTGAATATTTACTGTGTAGTTTGGCAGTTAAGCCTGTGCTGAACAACTGTGGAATTGTACTCATATACATTTGGCTGCTGCAATACAATCAATCGTAGAAAATTGCTGCATGTTCATCTCTACAGAAATACAGGTGAGCACAGTGTGAAAACTGAACGCACTGCAAAAAAAAATCAAATTCTAGCCTGCAATCAGGCTCTGGCAAATGATCCAATCTCATGGTGTGCAATTCTTGGTGGCTCGAAAGCAGCAAAAGTAATCGAATCAAATGAAAATGATAGAAGCCAAGTTCTCCGGCAGACTAGTTAAAAATAAAATGATAAACTGTCTTGCGGCTGTACCATTAATTCCGTTCAGTTGTTCAGTGACTAAGTGACAATCTGAATTATCCTGATTTACACTGCTACACTAGAGCTTCCCAAGAGTAATGTAAGCAAGGCTAGCTTTATTTTATTTTGTGGAAAGGATGCATTTTATAGCTCAAATTTGTTTTCTCGAAAAAGCAGCACCCCAGCCACTCCATCCCTCAGCAACGTCAGAAAGACTTGCAATATTCCCAGAGCTGATAACTACCAGCATGGTTCAGCTGTGCAAAACAAAGCTAGTTTCCCTTTTCTTATAAGATTTCTCTATCGCTTTGGTATTTTGAATGTGTTTTTGTTTTTAAAAAAATCACAGAACAAGATGAAAAAGACCACTATGGTTGGAAAAAAACATTTTTTTCAGGTGAAGCAGTCAGCAAGATTTTAATTCATTCAAAGCCCATCTGCTTGTGGAAATTAAATTGGTGCCCAGTGTGCCTGACATTACACAGCCAGATGTTTGAGGGCATCAAATCCAAGAGCACAGGAGAAACACAAGGAAAATGCTCATAAACTGTTACTAATCTTCAGACTTATCACCCATAAATACATTTATAACTGCTCATAAATGGATCAAGGTCTTTTTGAAATTAAAATTGCAGATTCTCTCTGTGTAAACTTGACAATTTACACCTGATCAGAGTATAGCACTTGATGAAGGATACATGGGATAGTAACTACATTCAAAATCATCACCAAGATAACAAGATCAAGCTTATGATAACAAAAACAGAAATTGCTGGAACAACTCTGCAGGCCTGGCAACATCTGTGAAGAGAGAAACAGTTAATGTTTCGGGTCCAGAAGGTGCACCTGAGGCCTTGGATAGTGAGGGAGGAAGGAAGTAAATGGCAGGATTACACCTGTAATTGCATGGGGAGATGTTTGGAGCGGAGGAGGAGTGGACCAAGGCGTCGCGGAGAGAACAGTCCCAACTAAAGGCCGGCAAGAGGGCATAAAGGGACATGAGATAGCTTTGGCAAATAGAAATCAGGAGAATCCAAACGGTTTTTACAAATACGTTAAGGACAAAAGGGTAACTAGGGAGAGAATAGGGTACCTTAAAGATCAGCAAGGCGGCCTTTGTGTGGAGCCGCAGAAAATGGGGGAGATACTAAATAAGTATTTGCATCAGTATTTACTGTGGAAAAGGATATGGAAGATATAGACTGTCGGGAAATAGATGGTGACATCTTGCAAAATGTCCAGATTACAGAGGAAAAAGTGCTGGATGTCTTAAAACGGCTAAAGGTGGATAAATCCACTGGACCTGATCAAGTGTACCTCAGAACTCTGTGGGAAGCTAGGGGAGTGATTGCTAAGATACTTGTATCATCGATAGTCACAGGTGAGGTGCCGGAAGACTGGAGGTTGGCAAACTTGGTGTTACTGTTTAAGAAGGGTGGTAAGAACAAGCCAGGGAACTATAGACCAGTGAGCCTGATGTCAGTGGTGGGCAAGTTGTTGGAGGGAATCCTCAGGGACAGGATGTACATGTATTTGGAAAGCAAGGACTGATTAGGGATAGTCAACATGGCTTTGTGTGTGGGAAATCATATCTCACAAACTTGATTGAGTTTTTTGAAGAAGTAACAAAGAGGATTAATGAGGGCAGAGTGGTAGATGTCCTATATATGGACTTCAGTAAGGCATTCGACAAGGTTCCCCATAGGAGACTGATTAGCAAGGTTAGATCTCATGGAATAAAGGGAGAACTAGCCATTTGGATACAGAACTGGCTCAAAGGTAGAAGACAGAGGGTGGTGGTGGAGGGTAGTTTTTCAGACTGGAGGTCTGTGACCAGTGAAGTGCCACAAGGATCGGTGCTGGGTCCTCTACTTTTTGTCATTTACATAAATCATTTGGATGCAAGCATAAGAGGTACAGTTAGTAAGTTTGCAGATGACACCAAGATTGGAGGTGCAGTAGACAGCGAAGAGGGTTACCTCAGGTTACAACAGGATCTTGACCAGATGGGCCAATGGGCTGAGAAGTGGCAGGTGGAGTCTATTTCAGATAAATCTGAGGTGCTGCATTTTGGGAAATCGTAACAGGACATATACACTTAGTGGTAATGTCCTAGGGAGTGTTGCTGAACAAAGAGACCTTGGGAGGACAGGTTCATAGCTCCTTGAAAGTGGAATTGCAGGTAGATAGGATAGTGAAGGCGGCGATTGGTATGCTTTCCTTTCTTGGTCAGAGTATTGAGTGCAGGAGTTGGGAGATCATGTTGTGGCTGTACAAGACATTGGTTAGGCCGCTGTTGGAATATATTGCGTGCAATTCTGGTCTCTTTCCTATCGGAAAGATGTTGTGAAACTTGAAAGAGTTCAGAAAGGATTTACAAGGATGTTGCCAGGGTTGAAAGATTTGAGCTATAGGGAGAGGCTGAACAGGCTGGGACTGTTTTCCCTGGAGCGTCGGAGGCTGAGGGGTGACCTTATAGAGGTTTGTAAAATTATGAGGGGCATGGATAGGGCAAATAGGCAAAGTCTTTTCCCTGGGGTCGGGGAGTCCAGAACTATAGGTCATAGGTTTAGGGTGAGAGGGCCCAGCAAACATTTTGGAAGCCCTCTTGTCGAAGTTGATATCATCAGAACAGATGGAGATGGAGAAACTGGCAGAAACAGGAAGCACTGTGTGAGGATGTACAGTTGAAGTAGCTGTGAGGTTCATGTCAAAGAAGGGAAGGGATGAGTTGGAGATTGACCAGGTGGAGGTGAGTGAAAATTGGAAGTGAAATTAATTAATTTTTCCAATTTCAAATGAAAGAGGAAAGCAGCACCATTGATGTCATTGATGTACCAGAAAAAGAGTTATGGATGGGGGATTGAATAAGACTGAAATAAGGAATGTTCCCTGTACCCAGAATGAGACAGGCATAACTGGGGCCTATGCGGGTACTCAGGCCCACCCCTCTGACCTGAAGAAAGTGGGAGGAGTTAAGGAGAAATTGTTCAAAGTGAGGATGAGCTCGGCCAGTTGTAGGACAGTGGTAGTGGTGGGGAAAGTTTAGGCCTTTTTTCTGGGAAGAAGTGGAGAGTCATGAGACCATCCTGATGGGGGGATATAAGTGATTGCATGTCTGTGGTAAAGTGGATGCTGCTGGAGCCTGTGAATTGGAAATTCTGAAACTGATATAAAGCATCAGATGAATCATGATGTGAGTGGAAAGAAACTGGACAAGGGGAGAAAAAAGATCAGTCAAGGTATTAAGAGATGAATTACGTAAAGTAGGAGGAGGCAGACACAACGGGTCTACTAGGGCAACCCCGAATGTGAATTTTGGGAAGGAAGCAGAAGCAAGCTTTGCAGAGTTGGCGGACTATGAGCTTGGAGGCAGTTGGGGGACGATCATCAGATGAAATGAGACCAGTGAACATTGTGGCCTGGTATTCCACGATGGAGTCATGGTCTAGGGGATATAGGTGGTGGCATTTGAGTGTTGGCTGTCAGCCTCCACAATGTAGGGGCCAGACAACAATAGTACCACCTAGTTGGTAGGCTTGATTGCAAAGTTCTGAAGAAGGTCTCTGGACCCGAAACATTAACTATGTTTCTCTATCCACAGATGCTGCCAAACTTGTCAAGTTGTTCTAGCAATTTGTTTTGTTTCATGGTTTGAGTATCTACAGTCCTTTGGTTTTTTGCTCAGACTTAAGATAATATCGCCTGAAGGAATAGTAACTGCAGCTGTGAAAACTGTTGCACTGCAAAGAGTCACTGAGTCTATAACACTTTCAGAGAGAGCTTACATGACTCAGTTTGTGGATGTAATAAACTTGTTGAAGTTGAACAGTCGGACAGATAACTTGCCGGCAACAACAATCTTTGTTCTGTCTCTTTTTACTCTGAAATTCCTTTAATCAGTATTGAAAACTTACTTAGGGCTCATCACCACAAGTGGACACATCCTTAACGGAAAATTCATAATTGAAACTACTAATCTTCAGAAAAGTGAATTCAGACAGCCATAATTGAACCAGGAAGCTACCTCAGCAAAGTGACTTCCGCTATAAAAAAAACATTTTGACAAGATGCAAATAGTTATTATTCTTGAATATAACTCTTACTTGAACAAAGCATTTTTCATTCATTTTATAATAATCTTTGCAGAGATTTTATAATTACCCTCTCTCCAATGCAATGTGTTCATCAGTGACAAGGGATGCCCATTCCCACTGCACCAAGAAGATACTGATGAACTATTATTTTGAAATACTGGAGCCCATTAGGTATAAGCACACCACACTGCTGTTAGGGAGGGAACTCTAAGACTTTGATCCAACAGTCCTTTAAGGTGCTACCTTGCCTGCAAACATACCAAACATCTTTGTACGCATGAACATCAGCATTCTCTTGAATGCCACCTCATCCGAATGTCCTACAGCAGAATCTCACCCTTAAGAGGGAAAGTTGACACTTGCATTACCTTTCCCTCGACCTAGCTGCAATGACCCAGTGATTCACCGTGTACTGATTCTGCCACTGTGCCATCCTCTAAAGCATACCCAGTGCTGGCACACGGGTTGGTCACTGCAAATGACAGTATTTCTTCATTTGACTCTTATTGAAGAAGAGGCACTAGCTGGTCAAGAGAAGCTCTTGAGTGCCTGAAAGCATTAAAGCAAAAGTGGAGGGTTGCGATGAATCTGTAGCTTGCATTTTGAGACAGATTGCTGCAGAAGGGCAAAGTAAGATTTGAGAACATGCATAAGGCAGGAACACATCTTCGCTCTGGATAATTTCAACACCGTTGCTTTCAATCATTTCAGTCACTACTCACCCAGTAATGTGCAGCTTTGTCTCCTCAAAGGGACTCAGAAGATGCATAGCTGGGTGCATGCATGTGTCTGGGTGGAGTGTGTGTTTTAACTGGACTAGTGTGAAATCTGAGAGAAGTGGGTATGAGTTTGCATCACTAGTAGGCACACGAGGAAAAAGTGGAACATATGAATATTTGGCACAAATCCCGATTGCTAGTTGTCAGTGATCCATAATTGACACATTATACAATGTGAGAAGATTGTGATGTAATAAGTAGGAAATGGCAATTGACACTGCACTAACTAATCTTAAATGATTCCTGAGATGCCATTAAACCTTTGCTGCAATGCAGGATCAACACTCCTTGAACTCCACAGCAACTTGCTCCCTTTCCCTTCAGTCTGTGTTTCAAGGGTTACCTGGATCCCTGCAGAAACATGACCTTTTTCCCCTCCTTTTCACCTCTTAAATTAAGGTTTCCAGAGTCGTGTCAAAAAACCTATCCAGCCCAACAATCAATTACTTTTGGAGATAATTCCAGCAACTTCTGTAGCCTGAAAGCTCCTGCTCTTTAAGGGGTGCAAACTACTTTTATATTGTGCAGGTTAGCTGTAATACGTGCTCGTCACTCTCACATACGATTCCTTGGCTAAACATGTGGTCAGCCAACTACACATCACACTCTTGCTGAGGAGGAGACAGCATCATGACCCCTGAACCCAGAAACCAGCAAGACTGAATTTTTAGTCCAGTCTTTTGGATGAGAAATCAAATTAGCCTCAGATTCCACTGAATTTAACGACCTATCCAATAGTTATCCCTTCATTTAATCAATGTCAATAGAATAGATTATCTGGTCATTACCTCATTGTTCGTGGTGGAACCTTGTTCTTGTTATTTCTTAATCTGCAAAACAGGCATGTAACAACACCTTTCAAAAGACTTTTTAAAAAAGTGTTTTGGATTATCCTGAGAGCATGGACCCTGAATCCAGATTGTTTTTTGCTTTTATAATGTTATCCCAAGGATTGCTTAATATTTGATGGAAGGAATTTAATTACAGCATCACATCATACTGCCAAAATCCAAGAGAGGTGCTGATCCCATTCATGCTGCAGTGCTGTGCAGTGGTCTGTATCAACAGTCATGTGTATTTCTGTGAACACACAGTGAACTTCAATGTGCAAAAGAAAAATACTCAAAGAGAATGGCTAAGGAGAGCTTAGCTGTGGTTTGTTGGCTGAAATTCATTACTTGCCATCTAAATTTACCAGCCCCACTGCACTGTGGCCAAATCTTACCCTAAGCCATGAGTTACTCAAAATACTAACATTCGTCACCTGAGTTCAAAACTTTGAGTGAAAGTGTCATCATGGTCCATTGAAATTTCCCCGCTGTTGAATATGATCATGGCTGATCTGATTGTGGCCTCAACATCACTTTTCTGCTTTCTCCCAATAAATGCAAATCCAATAATGGTCAAGAATCCACCAACCTCTGACTTGAAAATGTTCAACGGCCCTGCCTCCATGGCTTGCTGGGGTGCAGAGTTCAATATTACTGATCCAGCTCATCTCAAATACTTAGATATTTTCTAATTAACCAGTTCAGAGATGTTATTACACTCTTCTGGAGTGGGCGGGATGTGAACTCGAGCCTCATGGGCTACAACAACCTCTTTCTCTTTAGCAATTAAAATAATAAAGTATTCAAATCAGATGTTAAAAGGCCTATAACCACGAATAAAAATTGCTCTGAACACTGGTAGTTGTGTGGCTAAATGCATCTGCTTACCATACTGTTACAGAATGAACCACAGATTAGAAGCCAGGCTTTAGAAAGAGCAATCCATGTGACAGTGCAGTGGTACTCAGAAATAAGTAATTTCTCAATGCTACACTGACGCTCAGCCACAATAACAAAGATTCCTTATGATTGTCCCCTACATATAAACAAATAATTCAACCAAAACCCCCTTATAACCTCTAGCAGTATCAGGTCATTGCCCTCTGATGCGCTTGCAACTCACTCAGTGCTTATTTGGGTACTATTAAAGAAAAGCATTTGAAGGAAACACAATTAATCTAACCGGCAGCAGCAAGAAACAAAATCTTTGCAAAGATTGAGCCAAAATTGAAAACAGCAAAATATAATTTAGCATCCACTTTGCCTCCCACAAATATTTAGCTCAGTTAGAGATTCATAAAGATGTACAGCATGAAAACAGGCCCTTTGGTCCAACCCGTCCATGCCAACCAGAAATCCTAACCCAATCTAGTCCCACCTGCCAGTACCTGGCCCATATCCCTCCAAACCCTTCCTATCCATATACCCATCCAAATGCCTCTTAAATGTTGCAATTGTACCAGCCTCTACCACTTCCTCTGGCAGCTCATTCCATACACATAGCAGCCTCTGCGTGAAAAGGTTGCCCTTTAGGTCTCTTTTATATCTTTCCCCTCTCGCCCTAAACCTATGCCCTCTAGTTCTGGACTCCCGACCCCAGGGAAAAGACTTTGCCTATTTACCTTACCCATGCCCCTCATAATTTTGCAAACCTCTATAAGGTCATCCCTCAGCCTCCGACGCTTCAGGGAAAACAGCCCCGGCCTGTTCAGCCTCTTCCTATAGCTCAGATCCTCCAATTCTGGCAACATCCTAGTAAATCTTTTCTGAACCCTTTCAAGTTTCACAACATAGCCTTGCTGCCTTCAAAATGAATAACATTTCTATTAAAATTAAATTCAAGAATTTAAATTTAGTTTTTTAATACTTCCAAGCTTCACTGCATCATATAATCGAAAATATCTAATTATAAAATAAATGGGAACAGACGAGCCAAAGTGGGAATCATATTTAATGCTGGATGTGCAGAAACCCATTCTGAACACGCCACATTTAATTAAAATAAAGAACCACATTGTCACCTGTCTTATGGGAAGGGTTTGGTTTCTGGGTTTAGGAAATACATTTTAATACTATGAAGTTGAAATTTACAAGATTGCGGAGGCCAAAGCAAAACTGCCGCAAATTCTATTCTTTGGCAAAACAAATAGCAATAGGTAGAAAAGAAAGATTTGGATTTTAGAACAAAATAATGAAGCAGTGTAGAATTTTCATTTCAAGTATAATAAACAGAGGAAAGTTAAGTAAAGGATTGGGTATTTTTCAACAGAAAAAAAAAGACAATTTTAAATAAATTAAAAAGAATTGGCTGAAGATTTGCTGAGGTTGGATCAAAACAGAAATTTGATAAAAGAAACCATTGAACAAAATACTCAACAAAGCAGGCTAGGAAGGTTGGTCACATTGAAAGTGTCTTATTCAGCAGACTGTCTAAAGGTTAAAGACAGCTGTGTGGTCTCGGAAGTCCATGAGTTGTCTCAAAACAGATGTAGTACCATCAACCTGTTTGAAACCAGAAAGACGGAGAGAGAATAGGGAAGTACTCGAAGTTTGCAAACCAGCATTACGGGAATAAAACCAACTAGCTCAAGAAGTGTAACATCACAACCCATAAGAACACATTTGGATATTGAAGACTATTTGAATATTAGGGCTGAAATTGGGGCATGCCCTTATTTGGTGCCACCAGCTGGTATACACCTGTATACAGTCGCCCCTCAAGTCTCCTACGCTCTAAAGAAAAAACTCCTATCTTGTTCAACCTCTCCCTATAACTCAGACCCTTGAGTGTTGGCAACATCTTTGTAAATTTCTTCTCCACTCCTTCCAGTTTAATAACATCCTTCCTATAACAAGTGACCAAAACTGAACACAAAACGCCATGTGGTCTCTCCAATATCCTATACAACTGCAACATAACTTCCCAACTTTTATACTCAATGCCCTGACTGTTGAAGGCCAGTATGCCATAAGCCTTCTTTACTGCCCGTCTACCAATGACTCCACTTTCAGGGAACCATACATCTGAACCGTAAGGTCTCTCTGTTCCACTAGGCTCCTTAAGGCCCCACCATTCACCATAAATCTCTTATCTTGATTTGACTATTGCAATTTCTGATAACCTTCCTCACTGTCCACGATGCTGCCTACTTTAGTGTCATCTGCAAACTTACTAATCGTGCCTTCTGCATTCTCATCCACATCATTGATATAGATAACAAACAACAATAGGCCCAGCATCAACCCGCGAAGGACGCCACTTGTCAGACAGCTCCAATCTGACAAGGATCCTTCCACTATTACTTTCTGCTTATTATGAAATCCGAGTTTGACTACTCTCATAAAGGTTGTAAGGATTTGTCAGCCTACTTTGCTTTAATGTTAACAAAGCCAATTACTTAACAGCAATAAAGTTGGATTGATTCACACCTTTAAATGCACTAAACAATCACAATATAAAGCATGTTACTGAAGCAAACTTCGTAAATTATCTCAAAATAGGTTAGTCCTTAATAACAGAAGGGACTGAAGAGTTGGTTC
Organism: Hemiscyllium ocellatum; assembly: GCF_020745735.1. Taxonomy (NCBI): domain Eukaryota; kingdom Metazoa; phylum Chordata; class Chondrichthyes; order Orectolobiformes; family Hemiscylliidae; genus Hemiscyllium; species Hemiscyllium ocellatum. The sequence goes on along the minus strand of NC_083407.1, from coordinate 108,383,224 downwards.
AAATGTTGGCAAATAATGTTTGATCAGACCAAAAAGGGGAAAGCTTATGGAGTACAATAGTTGTAGAACTGGAAATTGCATTCTATATATTAAAAGGCATGCCTCTTACAGAAATACAGAGGCACACAGGACACAGGTGGGAAGGATTTCATTCAGTTAATTGAATGCAGGATAACGTAATTAGCCAAGCATGAGGACCTTGAGATCTTGTTCGGATAATCCGAAATTCAGTTAATCAAATGCCGGATAATCGAGGTTCCTCTGTAAATGACTTTTGTCCGAATTTTGGAGTGATTGAAAATATAGTGAGAGAAGTGAACAAAATTGATTTACTTATGTCATCTGGAAATATTCACTAATTAAAATCATCAGGTTAACTGGTTCCTGCATCATACCCTTTTATCAATAGGCATTTCCTTTTTAAAAAAAAATACAAAAACGTATTCACATCATTACCATGCAAACAGAATTATTCAGTTTTACTCCTTTTATTGTTGATTACTTTCAAAATTTCATTTGAAAACTCTTTAAAGTAGTGTTAATAAATCCAAACCACAAATGGATTAGAACTTGTACCTTATATAATTAAACTTGGAAGTTTCATGGAACTTTATACATAAAGTTGTATTCCTGCACATTGTGAGGAGAGAATGACTATAATCAACCAGTTGGGATCTGCGCCACAATTGACAAAACAGCACAAATCTATAGTTCCTTTAATGTAATACAATGTCCCAAGGCATGTAACAGGAATCTGACAAAGCAAAGCAGAAAACACGTCTCATCTGGTGAAACTATGGTAGATGGCCAGAGTTAAGAGCATCTTAAATTTAGTGTTATGAAGGTGTAAATTAAAATATCCTCCCGTGGATTGCCATCTTGCTGCCATGGAGTTTCAATGTTCTGATGATCCTGAGAGCGTCACTGTTCGAGTTCTTAGCTCCTGATGGGGCCACCCATGACAGCAAGGTCAAAGGGAAGGAACCAGACAAAGCACAGTCCAATACAAGTCCTCAATGGCAAACCAAATATGTGATATCAATGGCTGTGATGGTGGGTGAAGGCTGCAGCAGTAGAGAGATACCCCAATCGTCGAGGTTTCCTTTCCAATTGGAATTGGATCAACAATCATCTCATAACTCTCCACCTACAACTTCCCAAGAACCAGTAGGCAGCAGTCCTAAGTGTTTATGCTCCAACCCTTGATGCCATGGATGAGTCCAAAGGAGGCTTCTACTCCACCATACTCACCACCATCCCCAAGGAAGATAAAATTGTCACGTTTGGAAATGACAGTTCCTTCCCAGAGTTGGGCATCAGAAAGGAAGGAGTCGTGAATTGCAACTCCAAAAGGAATTCTCCTGCTCACCAAATGTGCAGAACACCAGCTAGTTATCACGAACACACTGGTCTGCCAAAAAGACAAATTCAAGGCTTCTTTGAGGCATCCACAATCAAAGTATCAGCATATGATCGACTACATTATTATTCAATCCCAAGACCAAAAAGATGTTCTCATACACAAATGAATGAGTAGTGCAGATGACTGTTGGACAGACTGCCAGCTCATCCACTCCTCAATGTCCTTCAAATGATTACTAAGGCAGCTGAAGATACAGTTCAAAGAAAGCTTATAGTTGAGTGGACTAGCAAACTTCCAACATGGCTTCACCAAAATCTCCAAAGAATTAATTTGAATGGAGTGGAGGAAAGAACTGAAGACAACCATCCCCTCATGCTGTGAAGAAACCACTGGTTCCAAGACTAGGAAACACTAAACCAGTTTGCCGAGTACTTCCACATTATTCGAGATAAGATGAGGAAAGCTGGTAAAACAACATCAGCAGCAAGGCAAAGAGGAAAGGCGGAGTTACAAAGAATAACAAACAGAACCAAAAACCAATGATGGGTTGCAAATGCTAAGGAGCTGCAACTCTTTACTGACAAGAGCAATACCCAGGGTTTCTTAACTACAACGAGGCAATAAATGAACCTAACAGTCTTGGCTTTAAGCCAATACAGAATGAGGATGGAATCCTTTTGACAGATGGAGAAAACATCGGCTTCTGATGGACAGAATGTTTTGAAGAACTCCGAAACCGACATGGACATACTTGAGGAAATCCTCCATGAAAGATGATCTTGGACTCCCACCTAGTGTGGCAGAAGTTAAAGCCACAATATAACACATGAAGAATGGAAAATTCACAGGTGTAGACAGGATTCTAGCAGAGACTTTCAAACTTGGAGGAACAGAGTTTACCCATCATCTCAATTAACTGTTCTCGAAAATCTGGAACAAAGAGCAAGTCCCTGAACTCAGGGATACTGCCACTGCCACCATCTTCAAGAAAGGAGACAAACTGCGGGAGCTAATGAGAAATCTCCCTGTTCTCTATCGCCAAAAAATATCAGTCTCCGAAAAAATCATTCTGGAAAGCAGGAGTGGCTTCCAAATAAATTGGAACTATAATTGTAATCTTCAGGGCTCAGCAACGCTAAGAGAAATGATAGGAACAATGCCAACCACCATACATTACCTTCATCAACCTGACCAAGGTTTCTGATTCAGTCAATTGGATAACGCTATTGAAGATCCAGTCAAAGGCCAGGTACCCAGTGTAATTCATCAACAGCCGATGTTTCCCCCATGACAAGATGTCAGAGACAGTCCACAATGATGGTACTATGACAGAATTTTGAGATCAAACAGGGATGTGTCATTGCCCCCATCCTTTTTTTCCATCTTCATTGCCAGCTTTACTCTTCTTGTCAAGAAGTTTCCCATTGGTGTGGACACTGTCGGAGAGGATCCTGAAAATATCTTTGCGGAAGCATACCATAAAATTGGTCTTAATCTCAACCTCAAGGACTCAGTCTTTTACCAACAAGTTCTGGTCCATCCTTCCATTACAACCAATGGATAAATCCTTCCAAATGTGGAACATTTCCTCAGCTCTCATCTAATGCTGACATCAATGTGGACAGTCAATATTGCATTCAATCTGCGACTGCTGCCTTTAGATACCGAAGGACAAAGTTAAAAATCACAAAACACTCGGTTATAGTCCAACAAGTTTATTTGGAAGCACAAGCTTTTGGAGCGCCACTCCTCCATCAGGTGGTTGTGAAGGTTAAGATCATGGAGATGACATTGGACTCCTTTGGCTATAAATTCTGTAAGCATGATCTTAACCACCACAACCACCTGATGAAGGAGCAGCACTCCGAAAGCTAGTGCTTCCAAATAAACCTGTTGGACTATAATCTCGTGTTCTGTGACTTTTAACCTTGCCCACCTCAGTCCAATACCGGCACCTTCAAGTCACACCTAAGGATGACAGTCTTCGATGACCATGACATCCATGCTACTATCAAGTTCCTTGTGCATAACGCAGTCATCGTTCTGACCTTTCTGAATAGCTCCAAAGTTTGGATTATGTGCAGACACCACCTTAAGGCCCTGGAGAGGTACCATCACAGCTGCTTTGTGATGGGGAATGAGAAATTGGTGAGCTGACCTGGGCGCTGCAGTGACAGAGAGAGACTCACTGAGATCTTTGTAGAGAGAGGAGAAGAATTTCTTCAAGGTAGGTATCCTTGGTACAGAATTCGCATTAAGTTTAAAATCAACTAGGCGAAAGTGAGAACTGCAGATGCTGGAGATTAGACTCAAGAGTGTGGTGCTGGAAAAGCACTGTGGGTCAGGCAGCAACCTCTCAGAAACATCAGGTGACTCAGATCTCAGAGTGTAAAAAGGTTGGATTTTCAACTAGCAAATCAGAGAGAAAGATTGCCGCAGGACTAATTTGAAAGTTTTATCCCTCCCTCTCTTTCTTCACATCAACTCTCATCAAAGCAGAGATGTTGGTTTGAAGATGCACTAGACATTTTCATGACTGCAACCAGGGAGTTGCTTCTACTGCCCTCTAGAAAGTTACCCTAGCCAAGATGAGCGTGACTGCTCAAATAAAAACAAAACTCCAGCAGCTATGGTAAAGCTGGTAGACAAGCCTCTAGACAAGAGCAATTGATTATTTTTTCTGACTTTATGTGTTACTTGGCCAAGTTTTAAAATCTGATCACTGCAGAGATTAACTCTTTCTTTTTTGTGCCAGTGGACATGTGACTGTGCATTTTACATTAGTGGGTGGTTGCTTATACCTGCATACCTGAAACCTTTTCCTAATAAGTTCTGCAACATTGTTTGAATGAGTCTTCTGAAGAAAATCAACTCTTGTTAATTTAAGGAACTAGGCTGCCTACTTTTCTTACACTGAGCGATATCACACCCTTTAAAATTTGAACTCTTAACTAACTGAGGAGCGGAACGCAGTGAGGTGTCCATTCAGCCCTCCTGATTTGGTTACAGCAGTACAAAGTCTGGGAACTTTAAGAATGGCTTTCCAGAGCTTGGGGTTTAGGCACCTGAAGATATGCCCACAAATCATGGACCAATTATAATTAGGGATACTCAAGAGGCCAGGATTAAATAAACTCAGATATCTCTGACAACTGTGGATCTGGAGGAAGTTCAAGGCTAGAACAATGCCATGAGAGAAATAAGATTGTGAAGTTTTAAAATCAAGATGTTATATGACCGGGAGCCAATGAAAGTCAGTTAACACAGGAGTGAAAGGTGAACAGACCTGTTATGAGGAAATACATAGGAAGTTTTGGATTAGTTCAGATTTACACAGAGCAGAATCTGAAAGCCCAGGGAGAGGATAGTGAAGGCGGCATTTGGTATGCTTTCCTTGATTAGTCAAGAGTATTGAGTACAGGAGCTGGGAAGTCATGTTGTGGCTGTACAGGACATTGGTTAGGCCACTGTTGGAATATTGCGTGCAATTCTGGTCTGCTTCCTCTCGGAAAGACGTTGTGAAACTTAAAAGGGTTCAGAAAGAATGAACAATGATGTTGCCAGGGTTGGAGGATTTGAGCTATAGGGAGAGGTTGAATAGGCTAGGGCTGTTTTCCCTGGAGCATCAGAGGCTGAGGGGTGACCTTATAGAGATTTACAAAATCATAAGGGGCATGGGTAGGATAAGTAGACAAAGTCTTTTCCCTGGGATGGGGGAGTCCAGAACTGGACGGCATAGGTTTAGGGTGAGAGGGGAAAGATATGAAAGAGGCGCAAGGAGCAACTTTTTCATGCAGAGGGTGGTACATGCATGGAATGAGCTGCCAGAGGAAGTGGTGGAGGCTAGTACAATTACAACATTTAAAAGGCATCTGAATGGGTATATGAATAGGAGGTGTTTGAGGGATATGAGGCAGTTGCTGGCAGGTGGGACTAGATTGGATTGGGATATCTGGTTGACATGGACGAGTCGGACCGAAGAATCTGTTTCCGTACTGTACATCTCTATGACTCTAAGTATATTGGACCAGTCAGATCTGAACATAATAAAATCACGAATGTGGGTTTTACCAGCAGACGCACTAAGCAAGAGGTGAACTCGGACTTGGACTGTTTTTGGAACCCCAGCTCATGGTAAAACATGACAGCTGGTTTGTGAATAGTCTGGCTTGGTTTTAAAGAGAAGAGGAATGAAGGCTGTAGGAAAGGAACAGAGGTTGAATTGGGGGGGGAAATATTGGCTTCTGCTTTCTCAAGAAGAAAACTTCTGCTCATCCAAAAGAAAAGCTGAAATAGTTTATGTTTTTCTTCATGCAGAGGATAATGGAGTTTCTTTTAGGCCTAGCCATCAGGTCAGAACCAGGCAGGTAGGGCAGTTTAAAACCAGTAGGTTTACTCATCATTTAAGTATTGATCATTTTTTATGTCAACCTGCAGTTTCCAGATAGATGAGGTACCTGTTTGAAGTAGGTGAATTGTATCCTAGAAACCAGCAGATTGCCTATCTAACTGGCAACTGCACAGGAAGCAAGGGCTTTCAATCCAGACTGCAGCTGATCTGCAGCTTTTCAATCATATCCAAAACTTCTCCTGGTCCAAGGAAAGAATTTGAAGAGTGTGGTGCTGGAAAAGCAAAGCCGGTCAGGCAGCATCCGAGGAAAGAATTCCCTGGCATTCTCCCTTCACTACTCCACATGCCTCACGCAACTGAGCCCTAGTTCCATTCCTTATGAGACCTTCCTGAAACTGCCTAGCCAATTTATTGTGGAAACCAGTAGATTGGAAAGGATACAGCAATCTTAACCTGCTGCTAACCTCACTGTACCATCCTCACTTATTCCAGGTCACAGTGAAATGGTGACATTTGGGCACCTCTCGGTTGAGAAATCAATTTGTTGACAATTAAAATCCACCATACTAAGCTCAATATAATTTTAGTTATTAATGTATCACAGAGAGGAGTCAGCGACTTCCAAACAATTGGAAACTATGATATGTTTTGTTATATGTGCACCAGCCAATTATTTTTAAATGTGAATAGCCATTCAAAATTGCAGGGAATATTGCTGGCTGCTTTTGTTTTAGGGAGTTGCGCTGCATGAAATTGAGAGACAGAAAGAGTTTGGAATTCTCCAGAAAAGAATTCAAAACTGTTGCAGTTCCTGCAAAGTTTAGAAACTTTCTTTGAAAATGTATACATGTAAAATTATTCTAACGTTAGATTGTAATATTTTAATCTTAAGAAATTGGAAAGGCATTTTAAAAATAAATTGACGTATTTTAGTTTATTCATTTGTCCATTCTTAGAATAAAACAAATTCCAAAAGGTCTACTAATTTATAGACTGAAGGATGACAGGTGAAAAGAGAGCCACTGATGCCTTGGTACAATTTCAGCAGATTATAGTGTAATTTCAGGGGATTAAAAAAATTAATAGATACACTGTCCTAATTATTACCCTAGATGTTGCTAAAAGCTTAAGCATCAAGGCTGTTGAACCCACAGGGGAAGTGGGAGTGCTCCAAGATACAAGTGCCAAACAATCAAGTGCAATAAGCTCGAAAGGAACCAAAACATAAGCATGCAGTTTAACCAACATTTTACAAGCAAATCTAAACATTCAACTGAAATGCACAAATGCAATGTAATTCCTTGGATGATGGAGCAGAGATTTGTATAGGAGAAAGTGAGGACTGCAGATGCGGGAGATCAGAGTCAAAAAATGTGGTATTGGTAAAGCACAGCTGGTCAGGCAGCATCCAAGGAGCAGGAGAGTCAATGTTTTGAGTATAAGCTCTTCATCAGGAATGCCTTTTTAAAGCAAGGGCTCATCACATTCCTGATGAAGAGCTTACGCTCGAAACATCGACTCTTCTGCTCCTCACATGCTGCCTGACCAGCTGTGCTTTTCCAGCACTCCACTTTATGAGAGTGTTGTATATCCATGTTTGCGGATAATACTGAAGTGGGGGGCACAGTAAATAACAGAAAGTTTAAGTGAGTGCATGAGATGACACAGATGCTGCTCATTGCAGGGCAACAGTGGAGATAATTTCCTTTGAATCCAAAATAGAGAAATCAAATTTCTTTTTAAAATGGTGAGAGGCCATGAGTCATTTTGGGACAAAAAGGCTGTCTATCCACACAGTAGAAACTGGCCCACCAATGCAACAGGCAATCAAAAAGACTAATAGAATATTTGACTTCTGAGTGAGCAAGTGATGCTTTAGCTGTACAGATCCTTACACAATCCTCTCTGGAGGACTGCATTCAGCTTTGGGCACTGAATCTCAGCAAAGATATAGCAGCCTAGATAGGAGTGAGCACAGCAGAGCATCAGTAATATGGTACCAGCAATGCAGTGTTAAATTACAAGGACCAACTGCACATTTGCAGCTTTTCAGGCTGAGATGCTCTAATGCACATATTTAAAAATGATTTTAAAAAATGGATTCAATAGAGGGATTCTTTTCCCCTAGTTTGGAAAATCCACAATGGCAGCAAAACTTTAAAATTAGTGTTGGTCCAATTAGGAATGAAATCAATAAACATTTTATCATAAAAGGGTAGTCGAGATCAGAAACACAGTTCTCAAAAGTCAATGAATGCCAGGTTAATTGAAATTTTCAAGACTGAAATTGATTGTTTTTATTAGATATGAATAATCATGGTCAATTAAACAAAGCAGATAACTGAAGTTTAGGTACAAATTGGCAATGATATAACCCAAGGTACTGAATGTTTATTTTTGTTTCTATGTTGTCATGAATGCTGAAATATTGAAATGTCTGCATTAACAGTGTAGTTTGGAAAAATGTCCATGTGATTTGGTTGTCACAGAGACAAAAAACTCTAACTAAAACTCTCTGAGATGGGGTGACAATTTTAACATCGTTCATTTTTTTTCCCAAAGTTGCCGATGGAGAAATAATAATGCTGGAAGTAGAGTAATTGGTCTTTTATTTATGACCAAGCAAAATGCTTACCAGAGTTTGGCCTCAATTGAAGAAAAAGGAAACAGAACAGAAAGAGCTCAAGGATTTAAGAAATGCTGTCAATGAGGTGTGTCTTGCTGATGGTAATCATATCCTTGACGATTAAAGGAATATTAAAAGTTTCAACCTGGCGTGGCAGGGAGAAGAATCTCTGCTGGACAGGAAGTAGTGACTATGAAGGCTATTTGTCTGCCAGATATGTGACACAGTAATAGAATATTTCGGGCACGTTTCGCAGTGCATTCATTTAGTGTATTAGTTGGTTGTTAAATAATGTTTGATCTGTGTTGATATTAGTTCGTACATGAAATCCCCATCTTTGGTTCTTTATATCGCCTATTGGGAAATTCGTCTCTTTTTAAAAGCTATTGTTCTCTAAAGAGATCGTAACAAAGTTCTACATAACAGATAATTAACAACTTACATTCCATGGAGTTGCTGCTATCAGAAAAGGGAACAGAAATCATATGTTATTCCCATACAGAGAAGGAAAATGATTTAAAGAGACAAAGCGGGTTGAACAACTCAGCAGCTTACACTCTTAGTACCACAAACACATTCAGTACTTCTTTAAGTAATAAGGAAGCAACATATATCCAATCTTGATCATGATGCCTAAACTAACTACTTACAGCGCCAGTTGTGTGCACATGCACACAGAAGGAGTTTTGGACTTTTGCTAGGATAATTATATGTTAAAGGGGAGTTAGGATAGAAGACTATTAAACTAGCTGTTCAAGGCTATTTGTGGACAGGATGGAAGTCGACGGGTTAAGAAACATTGGAGACCATGTGAAATGGCAGTGTCTGAAACCATGGAGAAGAAATGGAAACAACAGAGGCTCAAAAACAGTACACAAGCCTGTTTACAGGCAGACCACAAGAACACAATGCAATAAGCCAATAGATTATTTAGCTATACTGTAGATAATAGTTTAAGGATTGATCTCTGCACATTCATGGACCAGGACAATCAGTCAGAGTTTTGAACTTATAGTTTAGAGAACTCTATTTGCAACTGTTTAAAAAAAAAATCACGTAATACTGGCTAGGTCAGTAGTTATTATTCAACCTTAATTGTCCTTGAGAAGGGCAAAACCCGAACTGTTAATAATGCCATTAGAAAAGTACTGGTTGATCTCACATCTGATTACTCAAGTTAGCACAACATACACTGCAACATAGACACACAAGCTCAGGACAATTCTTCCCTGCCTACCCAAGATGAGATCAGTAAATTCAGCAGAAGTATAAATAAAACTAGAAAATACTAGATACATTGAACTAAACTGGGGAAGAACCTGAACATATACAGATTACTTTCAGAAGTATTTTAACTTTGTTCACATTAACTTACCATTTTAACAACTGTGTAGTAAGATTTTATTTTATTCACTCACAGGATGTGGGCATTGCTGGCAACGCCAGCATTTTGTCCATCCCTAGTTACCCTTGAACCGGTGTCATTCTGAGGGAGGACCTCCCCCCCCCGATTATCAATTTCTCCAGTTTTGCTATGGCTCCTTCATGCCATGCTTGACCAAATGTGACCTTGTTGTCAAGAGCTGTCATTCTCACCCCAGCTCTGAAATTCAGTCCATGTTTGAACCAAGGCTATAATGTGGTCAGGAGCTGGGTGGCCCCATTGGAACCCAAACTAGGTGTCACTGAGTGGCTTATTGCTGAGTAGGTGCTGCTTGATAGTATTATTGATGACACCTTCAAATACTTTACTGATGACCAAGAGTGGACTGATTGAGCAGTAATTGACCAAGTTAGATTTCATACATTTATTCCCTTATGAGGAAACAAGACCATTGTGAGAATGGTTTAAAATTGGCACAATAATTTCCTTTTGAGCTGACATAAATCAGTATCAGAGTATCACTGGCAAACACCATTATTGAGTTCCAGCCTTACCTGGAGAGTCTCTGACATTCAGGAGAACTCTAAGCTGGCTGCACAGGTCGGCAATATTGTGCAGCTGTCTGTTCGGCTGCAGGTCTTTTACCCAGGTTGGAGTGTGACACACTGGACAATTTGTCCCAAGAGAATCAGCAACACAAACTCTGTAAACGACGGCAGACATTAGTTCATAACAATGCATACACAATTTCACTAAATTTAATGTTCCTCCCTCCCTTTTCTCTCCCTTGATTCATCATGAGACACAAGTAATGGCAAATAACTCATTTTCAATGATACCCCAGAATCACCCTAGCTGAGGTATCATTTATAATCTCCCTCCTGCTGCAGATGGCAGCAATCGCACTTCTTTGCTGCTCTCCCCAACAACCAATCTGCCAATGGAAAACCAGCAGAAGGAGATTAAGTAGTGAAATAAAGATATTAAAAAGCTTCTAAAACTAACAAAAAAAACTGAAACACTCAGCATGTCAGAAGTGGGAGATCAGAAGAATTATCCTTACATTAAATTGGATTCACACTGGAAAGAAATGGACAAGTATAATATTGCAAATAGAATTAAACAGAGGAAGATGTATACAACTTACATAAACAAGAGAGAGATAGATAAGAGACAGAGGAGAAATTAAACCCTCAAATGAATTAATGAGAATTTTATACTGCCGTTCTACTATTACTGAAGAACTGATTGCGGTCATAATAAACCATCTTTACTTTCCCATACAACGTACATAACTGCGTATTTGCCTGTAGAGGCAGGAATCTGTCTCATTATAACAAGAACTACGTTCAATCATAATGATGTTAAGACAGACTTGCGTTTGTGAAGTATCTTATCACATGTCAGAAGCACTTCAAAAGGTTTCACATGCAATCACTAAAAAACAGGGAGCTACAATAAACTTTGACAGATTTTCTGCATGCTAAGATGTGTACAAGCACAATGAAACTCGTAATCAGAGCACCAAAATGAACTCATTACAACACCATATTCTTTTATTGAGAAAAATGCCTTGAAGTAGTTTATGTCACGTTGCAAATCACTGTGCACATCTGACCAACGTTTCACTTCTAAAGCAGTGAACCGAATGAAGGACAGAATGTTTTCAAAAGTCAGATTGTCACATTAGAATTTTGAGTTGAATTTTTGAGTTTATAAGCTAAACGTCTCTTGGATTGAGTATCATAGTCAACTTCAGTTCAGGGTCATGAAAATCAAAGGTCACCTTTGTCCCCTCAATGTCTAGGGAAATAGAGAAATGCAAAAAGCATAACATTCTCAACAGGCTACAAGAATCTCCTCTCTTCCACAACAGACTAAATTATCATTCCTGCCATGTACTCAGCCTTGGAATCAACTGTATTCATTTATACAAGACAGATGAGCAAGTATTAGTGAAATATACATTATTTTATTCTCTCTGGAACATGAGATAAAAACATCAAGAGCATACAACTTGATTCCAGTCTCACATTTTGTGACTGACCCATATTACGAAAATAAGCACTGTTTTGTCAGTGTTTCTGATATCCCAAAAACAAATAAATAAAATCAAGAACCAATTAGCTGTTGCCATAGAGGGAGCTTTAGAATCAGAATGGATGGCTACATTAAGATTCAGCTATAAATACTGTGACCGTCAGAGAAGATTCCAGCCAATCGATGACATTTCCCTTCACAAAAGGTCTCAAGACAGAGCTGTTAGTCAATTTCACTATTCCTACATTCAGGCCCATTCCTGTTCTTCCCCAAAAACAAAATCAATAAATCGCTACATCTCAGATAAGTCTGTAAAAATCTTCAATGAGTATCAATGCGTAATTTCTGCAATCACTGCATATTAAACTACTTCATTGACTGTAAAGGTTTGGGGATGAAAGAGTGCAAGATAACCTTGTTAGCTGTCGATCCCACTTTCCTTCATCTACTCTGGTTATGGGTTTCAAGTCAAAACGTCATAATGTATCTGCCCTATGAAGAAGCAGATTGACCTGTTACATAGTTTGAGCACCACTCACACTTCTTTGAGATTTTTAATGGAGATTTGCTGAACTCCAAAAGAGTCCCCATCGCCAGTTAGGCAATAAATTTCTGTGGTGGTTAGAAATTTATTCTGTTGGGAGGTAGGGTTTGGGATTATAAGTCTCCTCTATTATTTTCCAATGGTTAGATGATGTAGGCATTCAGAAAGCAAAAATGACCTGTCAGTAACCACCTCCTTCCTTTGGCTAAAGAGATTACTGCTCAAGATTTATAGCTCTCACCTGCTCAATGAAAGGTTGTTTCCATGAAAATTACTTTGCCACTTATACGTGCTTTATACATGCACAAATACTTACAAAGGATCACAAGAAGTGAATCAAAATAGTTTGGATTTTCCCACAGAAAGGGTTGAACACTACTGATTTGGTACAAAGCTGTATTTTGTTAATACACAATTATTTTTTCCCTTACAGTCCCAAAGCAGCATGCTGGCTACAAGTATACCAGACACATTGACATATGACAGATGATTTTGTTTTAAATTTATTTATTCATTCACAGGACTTGGGTATTGCCAGCTGGGCCAGTATTTCTTAGTCATCCTAATTGGCCATAACAGGTATTGATGAATTGCTTTCTGGAACTATCGTAATTCAAGTGATGTAGGGACAGCCACCACAATGATAGGAAGGCAGATCTAGGATCTTGACCATGCAACAGGAAAGGATGGTGATACAATTCCAGTCAGTATGGTGTGAGACTTCAATAAGAATTTTTAAGGGATGTTATTTCTATTCATCTGCCACATTTGTCCCTCCGGGTGGCAAAGGTTATGGGTTTGGACGATGACGTCTAAGGATTCGTGCTGTGTTGCTGCAATGTATTTGCAGATGATGCACTGCTGATATTGTGCATTCACGGTATGGGGAAGAACATTGATGGTGGTGCATGGGGTGCCAAACCAGCAGGCTGCTTTGTCTTCAGTGTTGAGATTATTCCATCACACACCTGACTTGCACCTTATGGACAGGCTTTCGGGATCAAAGGTGAGTTAGACAACTCAAAGTTCCAAGTTCTGCTCTGAATATTACAGCCATAGTATTCAGTGACTGATCCAGTTCATTTCTTTGTCAATGATAATTAACAGAGTGTTAATAGTGGAGATTTCACGGTATTACCATCGACTGTCAAGAGGTGGCTAGATTCTCTCTCATTAAAAATGGTCAATAGGTGAGACTTATGTGGTGTGAACATTCGAGCCACAAATGCCAGGCAGGGGCCAATAAGTCAAGAGTTAACCACACCCCTACATCACCTTCCCATACAATCACAGGTGTAATGCCTAGCGGTTTATTTCCTCCATCCTCACTATCCAACGGCCCATACACATATTCCAGATGCAGCAGCAATTTACCTGCACTGAACTCAATCTAGTGTATTGTAATAACGGTTCATAATGTGGTCTCTTCTACACTGGGGATACTAAACGCAGACTGGCCAATCGTTCACAGAACGCCTATATTCTATCTGCTGCCTACCACTTCAACACACCACCATGTTTCCTGGCCAACATATCTGTTTGAGGATTGGTGCCGTGCTCCAGTGAAGCTCAGCACAAGCTGGAAGAAGTATCTCATTTTCTGGTGGAGGATCCTGCAGCTTTCACAACTTTATATCAATATCTTTAGGGCCTGAGCACCTTGTCCCACGTACTTACTCCAATTCTCACACATCAGGTCTTGTCAACCAGGCTGCTGCAACATTTTCAGCTAATAATGATCCTCAATAGGAGCTATTATATCTCCCAGGCTGATCTTTACCCATTCCTTTGGCTGCATACAATTCATGAAATTAAATTCCCCATGGTGCACATAGACGCCAATCAGTCCATTGAATCTGTACCAACTTTCCAAACAGCAACCCACCCAAAACCCCATCCTAAACCAATAATCCTAAGGGTGGCACGGTGGCTTGGGGGCAGCACGGTGGCTCAGTGACTAGCTCTGCTGCCTCACAGCACCAGGATCCCAGGTTCGACTCCAGCCTCAGGAGACTGCCTGTATGGAGTTTGCTCATTCTCCCAGTTTCTGCTTGGGTTTCCTCCCACAGTCCATAGATGTGCAGGTCAGGTGAATTGGCCATGCTAAATTGCCCATAGTGTTAGCTGCATTAGTCAGAGGGAAATGGGTCTGGGTGGGTTACTCTTCGGAGGGTCGGTGTGGACTTGTGGGGCTGAAGGGCCTGTTTCCACACTGTAGGGAATCTAATCTAATCTAATCTACCATGGCTAATTCACCTAGTCTGCACATCCCTCAGCACTATGGGACAATATAGTATGGCTAATCCACCAGACCTGCACATCTTTGGACTGTGGGAGATCATCCTGGTGAAAACGCACGCAGCCACCCAAGACTGTAGACGAACCTGGGTTCCTGTCACCAACAGGCAGCAGTACTAACCATTGTGCTGCCCTAATTTCTGTTCTCTCTCTCTTTGTGCTCCAACTCCACCTATTAGTTACTCCTACCTCCTCCCCATCAGCACTTATACCAACATTTTCCTGTCTACAATCAGTTTTAAAGAAGGGTCATTGGACTCAAAATATTAACTCTGTTTTCTCTCCACAGCTACTACCAGACCTGCTGAGTTTCTTCAGCAATTTCTATTTCTGTTCCGACCATGAAACTATAACTTGTCAGGAAAATTCAACTAGTTCATTCATGCCCTTAAGGGAAGGGAATCTGCCATCCTTACCCAGTCAGACCCACAGCAATGTTTATGAATTTTAACTACCCTCTAAAATGGCCCTCGCAAACTACTGACTTCAAAGCCAATTAGGAATGGCAAACAAATGTTGCCCTTATCAGCATCCATATCCCATGAAAGAATAAAGCAGAAGATAAATCTTGCAAA
Source organism: Hemiscyllium ocellatum (assembly GCF_020745735.1). Classification (NCBI taxonomy): domain Eukaryota; kingdom Metazoa; phylum Chordata; class Chondrichthyes; order Orectolobiformes; family Hemiscylliidae; genus Hemiscyllium; species Hemiscyllium ocellatum. The sequence continues at coordinate 108,368,043 of NC_083407.1, read as the reverse complement.
CTTTCGCTGATGATCATGGGGTGTTAACTGATCCAACTGGATTTATTCTGCTTTTGTGCACAGAACATACCTGGACAATTTTCCATAGTCAGGTAAATGCCCAGGATTGTAGTTGTAGTTGAACAGCCTGGCTAAGGGTGTAGGTAGTTCTGGTGCACAAATGTTCAATAATACGCTAGAATGTTGTCAGGGCCAATAGCCTTTTCATATCCAGTGCTTTCAGTCACTTCCTGACCACAGGAAATGAACTGAATTAACTGAAGGCTGTTAGAGAATTTCCCACCTTAACTCCACCAATTTCAATTTTTACCAGCACTCCTTTGTGCTACACTTGGAATAACTTTGCTTTAATAATATACATTAATGTTTTGGAAGAAGGACTTGAACACAATTTCTCCAATGACACTAAGCTGGGTGGCAGTAAGGAGGATGCTAAGAGGGTCCCAGGGTGATTCGGACAGACTGGCTAGGTAGGCAAATACTTGGCAAATGCAATACAATGTGGGTAAATATGAAGTCATCTACTTTGGCCACAAAAACAAGAAGGCAGATTATTATCTGAATGGTGGCAATTTAGAAAAAAGTGAAGTGCACACGACCAAGGTGACATGGCGGACGTCACTGAAGGTTGGCATGCAGGTGCAGCAGGCCACAAGGAAAGCTAATGGCATGCTGGCCTTCATAGCGAGAGGATTTGAGTAAGGATGTCTTGCTGCAGTTGAGGGAGCTATTTAGGGAGTCCAGAGAAGACTCACCAGACTGACTCCCAGGATGGCAGGACTGACTCCCAGGATGGCAGGACTGATGTATGAGGATAGACTAGATTGACTAGGCTTGTATTTGATGGAATTTAGAAGAATGATGGGGACATCTCTTGGAAACATAGGAAATCCTGATGGTACAGGACAGGCTAGATGCAGAAAGCATGTTGCCGATGTTCAGGAAGTTCAGAACTAGAGCTCACAGTCTAGAAATAAGGGGTAAGCCATTCAGGACTAAGATGAGGAAGAATTTCTTTACTCAGAGTTGGGAAACTGGAATTCTCTCCCAGGGGAAGCTGTCGGAGCCAGAGAAGTAGATAAACTCAAAAGGGAACTGGATATGGCCCTTGAGGCTAAAGGGTTCAGGGGGTATGGAGAGAAAGCAGGAATGGGATACTGGGATTGCATAATCAGTCATGATCATATTAAGTGGTGGCACAGGCTGGAAGGGCCAAATGGCCCACTCCTGCACCTATTTTCTATGTTTAATGTCAGTCTCAGTCTAACTTCTAAAAAAACGTTTCTTCACCAAAATAACTGACACATTTTAAGACACAAAGGCTTTCACTCTCAACACACCTTCCACAGAGTGGCGAGATCAAGCCAATTGCACATGCACAAACCAATAAGATTTTAGTTTGGATCTTCACAATATCTCATAGCAATCTCAGATTTAAATTTAATAACCTCAGTGATCTCAGATTTTTCTGACACCAAGGTATCAGAGTATTCCTTTATAAACAGATTAAATTACCTTTGAAGCTTCCATCTAACTCTCAAAAACACATCCTACCCTCACAGTCCCCTAACCAAATGCAGCTTTGCGTCATTTGCAACCTCTTTCTCCAAGTCCTAATAGAAAGCATCACCCCTGCAGCCAAGCCCAGAAGATTCTCCAGCAACTCACTCAATTTTTTATCCAACCGCTTGATGTTCACCCAGAGGCCACTTCTATCTAGGTTTGCTGCCAATTAGTCTCACTTTGAGCGAAACCTTCAGCAGTAAATGATTAGAGGGTCATCAGTCATGTCAAATCTACTCATGAGAGGGAAAAGGGAACTGTTCTCTGACTGGGGGACCAATTATTGAATTTTGGGGATTCAGGGGCACATTTGCCTGTCATTCTTCATTATTTCAAGCATTGTTGCAAGGCCGAGAAGGATCATCTACTCAGCAATTCTGGCTAAAGATAGTTCCAAATGCTTCACCCTTGTCTTCTGCACTCACATGCTGGATTCTGCCATCACTCAGCACGGGGGACAGTCATTGAACTTTCTTCTTCTGTTGATTAACAAATCATCCACCCCCATTTGTTGGATTGCAGAGGATTGTCCTGTTGTGGGATCGCTTAGCTCTCTGGAAATTTATCCTGAATGGCAACTCCCACACACACAGTGTTACAGTGACATGAACAGCATTCTTGGCAGTGATTTTAATTGCCAGCAGTCAGACTTTGACAACCCGCCCTACACTGCACTCTTACCGGCAAAATACATGCTCACAGCCTCCAAGACAGACAGGCTCCTGCAGCAGTTTGCAACTGAAAGAGAAAAACAGTCCTAAATGATCCAGACAGGTACTGTATAATAAACAATATATCTGGTGCGCTCCATGTGCAAGAGCTCAAACAGCTATTGAAAACAGAAGACACCACAGGAAGCCGATATATAAAAAAACACTACAATGAATTGTTTTTCTGTTTAGTTACCTGCTCGGGGAAAAGACACTAAACCAAGTAGGGAAGCTACAGTATGCTCAGGAAGCTCCCAAACATTAGCAAGTAATGACCAGATCATCTGTGTTATTGTTCTCAGTGGTAACAACATGAGGAACAGGTGCAGGAATAGTCCACGCAGACTTCGAGTCTGCTCAGCCTTCCTTAGCCATGTCTTAACTTTTATATAGTTTCATATTTATATCCCGTTCCCTTATCTCTTAGTTTTCTCATTACCTAAAAATCAAAGGAAGTTCACTTAATCACTAATCATCAATAACCCTCTTGAATAGGTTATGTTAAAATTTCACAAACCTTGGAGTAAAGAACTTTCTCCTCATCATCTCAGTTCAAAATGGTCAATGCCTTCCCTCTGTGACCTAAGTTTAGGACTGTCTAATCAGGGGACAGTCTGTCAGGTGTGCCCAATCAAACCCTCAAAAAATAATTAACGTTTCAATTAAATCACTTCTCCTTCTTCTAATCTCAGCAGAATTCAGACTCACTTCACCCCACTTTTACTCATACAACAGCTCTCTCACCCCGAGTGTCAATAAAATGAACTTTCATTCTACCCCACTTAAGCAAGTATATTCCTCCCTGAGAGGACTCTTGTGGTCCAGTGACCCCAGGAGACCCAATGTGTAATAACATCTTTGAACAGGTTGGTTAGAAAATATAGATTCCTCCCTGAGTATGGAAACCAGAATTATGCACCATACACAAGGTGCCACATTACCAAAACCCTGTAAAGTTGCAGCAACATTTAGTTACCATCACACTGCAACAGACTTATTATAAAATCTGACATAGTCTATCTTTCCTAACCTTTTGCTGCACTTGAATTTTCACTCACGCTTAAATAAGAATGCCCAATTCTTCTGAATCATTATTCACTAGCCTATGTTTTAACAACTGTTCTGCTTTTCCATACACCCTACCAAATTGGATAGCTTTATACTGCACCTGCCACTTTCTTGCCCACTCATTTAACTTCAATACAACGGGATCTTAATCAGAGGGCCAATGGGCTGAGAAGTGGCAGATGGAGTTTAATTTAGATAAATGTGAGGTGCTGCATTTTGATAAAACAAATCTTAGCAGGAATTATACATTTAATGGTAAGGTCCTAGGGAGTGTTGCTGAACAAAGAGACCTTGGAGTGCAGGTTCATAGCTCCGTGAAAGTGGAGTCGTAGGTGGATAGGATAGTGAAGAAAGTGCTTGGTATGCTTTCCTTTATTGGTCAGAGTATTGAGTACAGGAGGTGGGAGGTCATGTTACAGCTGTACAGGACATTAGTTAGGCCACTGTTGGAATGTTGCATGCAATTCTGGTCTCCTTCCTATCGGAAAGATGTTGTGAAACTTAAAAGGGTTCAGAAAGAATTAACAATGATGTTGCCAGGGTTGGAGGATTTGAGCTACAGGGAGAGGTTGAATAGGCTAGGGCTGTTTTCCCTGGAGTGTTAGAGGCTATGGGGTCACCTTATAGGGGTTTACAAAATCATGAGGAGTATGGATAGGATAAATAGACAAAGTCTTTTCCCTGAGGTGGGGGAGTCCAGAACGAGAGGGCATAGTTTTAGGGTGAGAGGGGAAAGATATAAAAGAGACCCAAGGGGCAACTTTTTCACACAGAGGGTGGTACATGTATGGAACGAGCTGGTGGAGGTTAGTACAATTGCAACATTTAAAAGGCATTTGGATGGGTATATGAATAGGAAGGGTTGTGGGATATGGGCCAAGTGCTGGCAGGTGGGACTAGATTGGGTTGTGCTATCTGGTCGGCATGGACAGGTTGGACCAAAGGGTCTGTCTCCGTGCTGTATCTCTTTGACATCCCTTTCTAGTTTCTTGACATACTTGTCACAGTTTATTTTGTTAATTAGCTTTGTATTATCAGTAAACTTGAAAATAATGCACTGAGCTCTTGTAGTATTCCACCAATTTCCTCATGCCATCCTGAAAATGGCCTGATTATTTCTTTACTTTCAGCCCTGTAAATCATCCTCAAACCACATCAATAACCCCTAATTTTGTTTTATTTGTTTATGGGATGTGGGCTTCGCTGACTGAGCCAGTGTTTATTGTTTATTTTATTGGTCTTAAGAAGCGGGTGATGAGCTGCCTTTTTGAACCGCTTTTGCTCTAAGTACCCCCACAAAGCCATTAGGGAGGGAGTTTCAAAATTTTGATCCAGCAACACCAACGGAAAGACAATTTGGATTGGGACAGGTTGCTTGACAAGCCCAAAAGCCAGCACAAATAGCTATACTCCAATGTCACTGAACATCACCCGCTTGTCACCAGCTAGTCAGCCCACTGCTGATGGGGTGCTCGAAGGTGGCTGCAACATAGGTCTGTACTGTACTGACAAAGAGTGGCCCCATCTGTCAAGATCAAACAACTGCATCCCAAGCCCACATCCTCCAACCTCACATTCCCACTCCGTCCAAATCCCCACTTCATCAGCCACCACCCCTTCTAATCCCTCACATCATCCTTAATACCCAACCTCAACCATCACAACACTTGAAGCCACACCCTTCCAGCCCCAACCCCAAACAAATCACAATTCCTCAAACACCATGCCCTCAAACTTCACCTCACCTCAGACATTCCCCACATCCTACCAGATTCTCAGAATCCAACATCCTGAACCCAGCCCCAATCTCATAACTCTGCAAGCCACCGCCATGGTGTCAGTCCATTTCATCTTTGACCCCTTCGACATACAGAACACACCCAACTTTCTCCTTGACCCAACACACAACACACACCTCTGACCCCGGACCTTCCCACTTGACCGTCCGACACAGAACACACCCCGGATCCTCAATCTTCCACCTTGACCTCCACGACACACAGAACACACCCTGACCCTTCACTTGACCCCACTGACACACCGAACATATCCTTGATCCCCGACCCTTCACTTCACCCCACTGACACACGGAACACACCCAACTCCTGACCTTCCCAATACACAGAACACACCCCTGACCCCCGACCTTCCCCTTCAGCCCGACTCAAAACACACCCGATCCCCCAACTTTCCCCACTGATCCCTGATACAGAGAACACACCCTTGACCCCCGATGCATCACTTGACCCTGACACACAGACACACCCCTGACCCCTAACCATCCCCCTTGACCCCCAACATAGAACACACCCCTCACCCTAAATCTTTACTTGACCCCACTGACACACCGAACATAGCTGACTCCCGACCTTCCCGATAAGCAGAACACACTCCTGACCTTCCCCCTTGACCTCCCTGTCACAAAGAACACACCCCTGATCCCCAACTTTCCCCACTGATCCCCAATACAGAGAACTCCTGACCCCCGATCCTTCACTTGACCCCACTAACACACCAACCACACCTCCGACCCCCGACCTTCCCCCTTGACCCCGACACAGAGCACATTCCTGACCCCCGACCTTACCCCTTGACCCCTGACACACAGAACACACCCCTGACCCCGACCTTTCCCCTTCATCCCCAGACACAAGCCTGATCCTCCCCTTTACCCCCACCCCAACCCTGACCTGACCTGACCTCTGAACCTGCCCGTGACCCCACCCCCTGACCCTCAGACCATTACTCCCACATCCCCCGGAGCACCTTCTCTACCTCCCTCCGAGCCTGCCCCACCCCTTGACCCAGACACAGGACCCCCCCCGAGCCAGGCCATGCTCGGGCTGTTACCAGGCCGAGCACTGCAGCAGCCCCTCGAGTGCGGCCAGGGCCCCCGCTGTGTGAGCCCAACTCTGTCCGCGATGTGGCCCCGACATCCCGCTCCGACCAACCGCCGCCAACCCGCTCGAGATCCACTCGACTCGCGCCAAAACATCAAATCCGGAGGCGGAGCCTGGGTGAGTGATCAGACACTGGGGCGGGGCCTGAATATGATTGACATATGGGGGTGGGGTTTGGGTGTGATTGACAGCGCGGAGCGGCCTGAGTGTGATAAACTGTCCGAAGAGGAGGCGGGGCCTGCATGTGATTGACATATGGGGTGGGGTTTGGCTGTGATTGACAGCGCGGAGCGGCCTGAGAGTGATTAACTGCCCGAAGAGGGGGCGGGGCCTGCATGTGATTGACGGGCACGGGCAAGGTTTGGATGTGATTCATGGCTCGGGGAGGGCGGGGACGCCTGAGTGTGATTGACGGCTCGGTAAGGGGGCGGGGCCTGAATGTGATTGACAGGGTGTGGGTTGAGTTACATTGAGTGAAGGGATCTTACTGTCCTTGTATTAGGCAGCAAAGAGCAATGACTTGTAGTTTTTAAGTTTTCACTTTTGTTATTATTCTTTCATGAAATATTGCATGAGCAATAACAAGGCTACCTTTTGATTCTCGTTCCTAATTTGCCTTGAGAAGATAGTGGTGATGCAACTGCTGTAGTCCATCTTTTGCAAGTACTCCCACCGTGCTATTAGCGGCTAAGTCAAAATCTCATGACACCAGGTTATCATCCAACAGGTTAATTTGAAACCCCAAGCTTTTGAATGAAGCCCCCATTCCTTCCTCAGGCAGCTGAGGAAGAAACTTGGGCTCTGAAAGCTTAATATTTGACTTTGTCCACCTCAGTCCAAAACCGGCACCTCCACATTAGGGGCTACATGCAGGAATTTGACAGAGTGACACACTCAGCGATGTATTTCCAATTCAGGATGGTGTGTGGTTTGGAGGGGAGCTTGCAGGTGGAGGTGGTGCTGTTCCCATGTACCTGCTCCCCTTGCCTTTCTGGACCGTAGAGGTCACAGTGTTGGCAGGTGCTGTCGATAGAACTTTAATGAGTGGCTACAGTGTTTTTTGTAGATGGTACATGCAGTTGCCACTGTACTTCAGTGATGAAAAGAGTAAATGATGAAGGTAGTGTGTGTTGTGCCAATCAAATGAACTGCTTTTTCCCAGATGGTGTTGAGCTTCTTAAGTATTGGTGTAGCTGTATTCATCCAGGCAAGTGAGAAATATTCCGTCACTCTCCTGATTTGTAGCATGTGCATGGTAAATTGTTATTTGGAATCATAAGGTGAGTTAGTCATCACAGATATCCCAGCATCTGACTTGCTCTTGAAGTTATTGTGTTTATATGGCTGCTCCAGTTCAGTTTCTGGCCAATGGTAATCCCCCAAGGTTATTGATAGTGGGGAATTCAGTGAAGGAAATGCACTAGGAGAAAATGAATACTGCAGATGCTGGAGATCAGACTCAAAGAGTGTAGTGCTGGAAAAGCACAGCTGGTCAAGCAGCATCCGAGGGGCAAGAGAATCGACATTTCAGACTAAAGACCTTCCTGATGAAGGGCTTATGCATGAAACATTGATCCTCCTGCTCCTCGGATGCTGCCTGACTGGCTGTCCTTGCCCAGCACCACACTCTTCGACAGTGAAGGTAATGCCATTGAATGTCAAAGGGAGATGCTTAGCTTCGCTTTTGTGGGAGATGGTCATTGCCTGGTACTTGTGTAGCACAAATTATCCAAGGCTTGTTGCATTTGGACGTGGAATGCTCAGCAAGCATCCCCATTCCTGACCTTATTATGGTCATTGATGAAGCAGCTGAAGACGGCTAGGTTATGGCCACTTTTCTGGGAACTCCTATAAGGATGATCAGAAACTGAGATGATTGACCTTCAACAAAACTACAATCATCTTGTCTAGAGCTTGTCACAACTCCAACCAAGATAACCTTTCTCCCCTGATTCTCATTGACTCCAGTTTTGCGAGGACTCCTTGATGCCACGCATGGTCAAATGGAATCTTGATGTCAAGGACAGTCAATCTCACCCCAGCTCACCTCTGGAATTCAGCTCTTTTGTCCATCTTCCTATAATGTGGTGATTAGATCTACATACAGTTCTCTAATTGAGGCCTTAGCAGCACTTTGTTCAGTTCTAGCATAACATCCTCCACCTAATAAAGGCCAGAATCCCCTATGCCTTCTTAACCACCTTATCCACCTGTCCTACTACCCTCAGGGATCTGTGAATATGTGCACCAAGGTCCCTCTGATCTTCAGTCATTCCCGAGGTCCTGCCATTCATAGTGTAATCCCTTGCTTCCCAAGCGCATTCCCTCACATTTTTCCAGGTTGAATTTCAGGTTTGCCACTGCACTGCCCAGCTGATTAGCCTGTTAATATTTCCTGCAGTTTAAAGCTGTCCTTGTTAATTACCAGTTGACTAATTGTCATGTCGGCTACAAACTTCTTGATCATACCCCCTACAGTTAAGTCCAGGTCATGAATGCACACCACAAACAGCAAGGCCCCCAGCATTGGGCCCAATGGAACCCCATCAGAAACAGATTTCCAATCACAGAAACACCCCCCCCTACCATCATCCTCTGCTTCCTGCCTCTCAGCCAGTTTTGGATCAAAAGTGCCACTTTGCCTTAGATCCCATGGACTCTTACTTGCTTGACCAGTCTTCCATATGGGACCTTGCTGAAATCCACGTAGACATCATCAAATGCATTGCTGTCATCAATACGTCTGGATACAACCTCAACGAATTTGATCAAATTTGTCAAACCCAACCTTCCCTCAACAGTCCATGTCAACTATCCCTAATTAATCTGTGTCTCTCCAAGTGCAGGTATATTCTGTCTCTCAGAATTCTCCCCATCACTCAGGTTAGACTAACTGCTATGCAATTTCCAGGTTTATCCCTTCCTTCCATTTTTAATAATGGAACAACATTAGCAGTTCTCTAATGGTCTGTGGGCAAACGTTACTGCCAAGTACCTGATATCTCCTCCCTTGTCTCCCTCAACATCTCTACATATAGATGCATTTCATCTGGGCCCGCAAATGTATCCACTTTTAAGGATGCTAAATCAGATAGTACATGCCTTCTCTCTCTTTCTCTCTCTCTCTATATATATTAATTTTTTTCTGACTTGACACACTCCCTGATGCTATATCTTCAAAATTGTAGTGATTCTATGATTTTAAGTATTATTGAGGACTGTGTCTATGTCGTATTGGAAGCATTTCCAGGTTTATCCCTTCCTTCCATTCTTCCATCTAGTTAAAAAGGAGAAATCATTGGCAGATGTTGGCATCCACAAAAAACAGATGGCTTGAAGCCCTTTGGCAAAACTTGGAAAAAAAGATTTCCCTGAAAGGAAAGCATGTGCTCAAATAAAAGTACATTCCACTGAATGTCCCAGCAAACCAAAAGAAGTGAAAAAGAAACAGGTGTGAGAAACGGAATTTTTAAGTACATTATTGTTAATAATACATTTCTACAGAATACATGGCCCATTATTATACCTCTTGCCTCCCTGCTTTGCAAGTTGTGTTGCCTCCAACATTGGCCCATGCCTTGTGAACAAGGATAATATCATAAAATATTTACTTACTGAAAGAAAATATCTACTTCAGAAATAACCAGAAATGTGTACTGAATAAAATGTCAAAAATTGAGATGTATTGATGGACGCACCCTGGTTGCTTAGATTAAAGTCTTCTTTGAAATCTGCTGGCTAGAGTGTCATTCAAGCCTAAATGTCTCACAGTATGGTTGGAATGTTAAAGACACTGATATACGCTTATCTCTTTGATAGCTCTGCTTGAACGACATTCCTTTCTTTAAGGTGTTCTGACATCTCACTCAATGCATCACTTGTAAATATGAATACTCAACTTGCAACTCTCTCATCCCCCTCAGTAAGGAAATAGTGTTCTTTCTTCATTTTGGAGCAGCAGAGATAAGGAGGAAATCTGATGGATAGGTACAGGATTGGGGAAAATTTGCATAAGGTAGAGAAAGTTATTCCCATTGACTGATGGTACAAGGATTAGGGGTCATAAAGGTTTTGTTTGAAGGGTGGGTGCAGAAATTGATGTGAGAAAGGAACTAGGCAAAAGTGAGGACTGCAGATGCTAGAAACCAGTGCTTAAATCAGAGTGGTGCTAGAAAAGCACAGCAGGTCAGGCAGCATCCAAGGAGTAGGAAATTCCCTTCATCAGGAATAGAAGCAGGAATCCTCCAGGGTGGAGAGATAAATGGGGGGGGAGGGGGGGTGGCGGGGAATGGGGAGAAGGTAGAAAAGACTAACAATAGGTGAGTGGGGTTGGGGATGGAGGTGGTAGGTCAGAGAGAAGAGTGGGAGAAGGTAGCAAAGAGTACAATAGGTGAATGGGGGCGGGGATGGAGGTGATAGGTCAGAGGTGAAGGTGAAGCAGATAGGTGGAAAGGGAGATTGGCAGGTAGAACAGGTCAGGAGGATGGTGCTGAGCTGGAAGGTTGGAACTGGTGTAAGGTAGGGGGGAGGGGAAATGAGGAAACTGGTGAAGTCCACATTGATGCCCAGGGGTTGAAGTGTTCCGAGGCGGAAGATGAGGCATTCTTCCTCCAGGCGTCGAGTGGTGAGGGAGCAGTGGTGGCGGAGGCCCAGGACCTGCATGTCCTCGGCAGAGTGGGAGGGGGAGTTGAAATGTTGAGCCACAGGGCGGTGGGGATGATTGGGACAGGTGTCTGCCAGATGCTCCTGTTTCCTTCCACAGTCCAAAGATATGCATGTTAGGTGGGGTTGGCCATGCTAAATTACTTATAGTCTTCAAGCATGTGTAAGTTAGGTGCATTAGTCATGGGAAATGTTTGGTTATAGAGCTAGAGTAGGGGCATGGGTCTGGATGGAATGCTCTTCAGAGGGTCAGTCTGGAGTCATTGGGCCAAATGGCCTGTTTCCACACTGTAGAGATTAAACAGAACCAGCATGGGCTTATTGGGCTGAATGACCTCCTTTTTAATGACTTTGTGACTCTATGGTGCTAGTCACTCTAGGTTTAAGCAACATGAGCATGTTCTTATAACATGTGAACGGTTACACAGAAGCAATATACTTCATCTTCTTTATCCTACAAGTTTCTGCTTGTTAGAGCAGAAAGTAGCTCTCCTCACACACATTACACCACTTAAATCCCTATATAACCCACACATTTAGCAGATGCAGATGTTAGCACATGCAACATGGTGATCAATGTGGGTTCTGAAGGTTTAACAACATCAACTAGTATGTAATTTAGGTTGCATTAGTCAGAGATAAATGGAGGGGAATGGGTCTGGGTGAGTCACTCTTTGGAGGGTCGGTATGGACTTGTTGGGCCGAAGGGCCTGTTTCCACACTGTAGGGATTCTATGGACCACCAAATCCAGTGAGGCAACCCAGAAGACTTCAATGAAAACAGATACTGCTGATGCTGAGGACAGCATCTACTATTTTATTAGTACCAGTTGGCCAGGAGCTCTCTCCACACCCCACTCTCTGTTCTCTGCAGTGCAGGGCACCTTATATCTGAAAAAAAGTTTATCTTTTGTTCAGCAGTTTCTGTCAGCTTTTAGAAGGACATTTTTAAGTAAATTAGCCAACCTGTACCTCTTGCAAGCCAGTGGAAGGATCTGGAGAAAGATGACTGAGAAGCAGCATTCTGATCAGCACAAGAATCATAACAGTCATCTCAGCACGCCTTGTGAACTGCAGCCACTCGATCTGTAACCCATGTTTATTTCCTGTCTTTCCATCTATCTCTGTGTGTAAGGGGAAGTTTATGAGAGGATTAGAGTTTCAACTTATCGAGTTATATATCAATGGTTCTGACCTGTTTACCTGTTGCATGTAATTCTTTTGTAATAATTATTTTAGCTGAAAATGTGTTGCTGGAAAAGCGCAGCAGGTCAGGCAGCATCCAAAGAGCAGGAGAATCGGCGTTTTGGGCATGAGCCTCTGATCTCCAGCATCTGCAGTCCTCGCTTTCTCCTTAATAATTATTTTAGTTCAGTACAGAAACCTGGCCCATGCTTTCCGTCAACAATATCAATCTGAAAATCGGGAAATTTGGGGAATTTTGCATACTTATTAAAATGTTTCACTTTTATGATAACTTTGGAAATAGTGGGGCTTGATTTGCAGTACATTACCTCAGTGAGTCATAACAGCACAGAGTGAAGTAGGATTTTGAGAGACAGATTTAAGGATCCACCTTCCCAATAGTCTTTGTGCTAATGTTGAGTCTATTCTTATAACTTGTAAATAACACTACATCTGTTAGTAGTCAAGATTAGAGTGGTGCTGGAAAAGCACAGCAGGTCAGGCAGCATCCGAGGAGCAGGAAAATCAACGTTTCAGGCAAAAGCCCTTCATTCTTTTTTGTACCCTCATACATATGCCCCTAAAGAACCTACACACTTTGAGATGGATGGCAGCATGTGTAACAGTAGTGCCCTTACCTCCAGGTGAGAAGTTCTAGGTTCAATCCCTCCTCAGAACCTGAAGGCTAAGGAAAGTATGCCAACACGGCCAAACAAATTGACTCTCTTTCTCTGTACTGGGCGGCATTGTGGCACATTGGTTAGCACTGTTTCCTCACGGTGCCAGCGACCCGGGTCTGATTCCAGCCTCAGGTGACTGTCTGTCTGTGTGGAGTTTGCACATGCTCCCCATGTCTGGGTGGGTTTCTGATGGGTGCTCGGTATCCATCCACAGTCCAAGGTTGTGCAGGTTAGGTGGATTGGCCGTGCTTAAAATTGCCCTGTTGCATCCTGGGATGTGCAGGCAAGGTTGGTTAGCCATGGTTAATACCGTGTTAGGGTGGGATGCTCTTTAAAAGGTGGGTGCAGACTCGATGGGCTGAATGGCCTCTATCTGCTTTGTAGAAATTCTATGAATCTGTTCAATTTGCCTATGCTAGGCAGTAAGAGCAGGGTGTTGCCCAGTCAGCCAGAACCATGTGGTAACTGTAGCAGATAGCCTCGCCCCCACACACACTCCACACCCCCACATCAATTAAAAGATTCCTATACACAGTTTCTTGCTGGCACACAATGCAGATGATGGAAATTTGAAGTAACATAATGAGAAGTTCGAACCACTCAACAGTGCGGGAAACAGATGGAGAGAATAACAGAGATAATGTTTCATGTCAATGACCTTTCATTAACAGTTTCAAAAAAAGTTTCCTTATCTTGTAGCATCATTTAGAATGAGGTTCTCTGTGTATTGAACCACAGTATTGTAAGAGAGATTGAGAAAGAAGGTTCCATTCACTCGTAACCTTTTGCCAACTGACCTCTGTTGGCTTTCACTCCAGCAACTCCTGAAATCTAGCATTCTCATTCTTGTTTTCAAGTCCTTACATGGACATTGCTCTGCTTAACACTGTCTGCCCTTCTGCTCTAGAGTCTTCCAAAAACTCCACCTTCCCCCAATTCTGGTCCCCTGTACATTACCCTTTGCCTCAACATTGATAGCTGTGCCTTCACCTATGAAACCCTTATGATCTGGGAATCTGATCATCCTCTCTACTTCTCTGCCTCTCTATCACTCAACGTTTCTTTAAGATACTCTCCAAGAACAACCTTTGTTGTCCAGGCTTTTAGAAATCGGAATTGTATCGGAAATCGACCAGGAGTTAATTTCATACTGGGTTTCTCCCTGTGAGCTCCAGGAGTTATCTCATGGAGTACTATGTATGCACAATGTTTCATATGTCGTCTCTCGTGTCACCATGCCTTCAGCAGTAGGGAATTACCTACTGGGATTTCTATTGCTGGTACCCTGTTTAAATCCCACTGGCGGCATGATGGCTAAGTGCTGCCTCACAGTGTCAGGGACCCAAGTTCGATTTCAGCCTTGGGCAACTGTCTGTGTGGAGTTTGCACATTCTCCCCGTGTCTGTGTGGGTTTCCTCCTACAGTCCAAAGATGTGCAGGTTAGGTTAATTGGCCATGCTAAATTGCCCCATAGTGTTCAGGGATGTGTAGGTTAGGTGTATTGGTCAAGGATAAATGTAGGATAATAGGGGAGGGGAATGGGTCTGAGTGGGTTACTTTTCTGAGGGTCGGTTTGGACTTGTTGAGCCAAAGAGCCTGTTTCCACACCGTAGGGATTCTATGCATTGCAGGTCAACCACTGACAGCCACGATGAGCCCTTCATAGCACGTGACAGAGGGAGGGAGATGAAGAAGGACAGCTTCCAAGGAGACATGAGTGGTACAGGTGACATTTCAATGGAAACACAAACTCACACTTGTAAATGCTCCTCCACATCATCAGCACTCTGATTAACTCTCACTGTAACTGCAGCTACAAGAATCAAATGACACAGGCTGCCTGTCCCTTGTGCCATACCAGATTAAAACACTGACAGAAAGTTATGCTTTCCTTGACACCCAGTACAAAATAAAAACTTGTTAAGTATGCATCAAAACCCGAATAGCTGCCTTTGCTTCACTTAACTCACATCAACTGAAGGTGGATGTAGATCGAATTCTGTCCAGCTAGTTTCATTTGATGCTGGCTCTGGCTGACTGGTCATCACACCCACTTACTGCCTGACACAGGTATATCAAAAGGATTGTTAGAATTATAGATTCCTTACAGTGCCCTATCATGCCGAACCACATCTTCAGGAGGTCTATTTTTCACTCCACATTATCGCTTGTGGAAGAACGGGCTGCGCTGTCCCTATGCTCCACCTCAGTCAGGCAAAGGGAGGATGCAATGGGCGCTGAAGGGCTGGGAGACCGGCCAGCAGTGTTCCAAGGAGGAAAGTGAGGATATTGAGCAAAAGAAATCAGCCTCCTGCATTTGACGCACATGGTGTGGGCATGAGATTGATGTAGCACAGTGCCATACAGCAACGTGTCCACCCCCTTTCGACTGATCGTTGCTGACAGCAATGTCAAGCTGCCTGGATTTGTGCCCATGCTGGAAGACAAGGCATGACAGAGCTGCTGTGAACGTGGTGTCAAAGCACAAAATAAGAAATGTCAATGCATTGGCAAAGACGGCTGTGAGCATCCGAGTAAATGCAAAGTGAGTAAGCTGAGATGCTGCTTACTCCAAAGCATGAGGTGTGTGCTTGCCCCTGTGTGCAAAGTGCCTTGGCAGCAGCATTATTATGAAAGGGTGCTGTTGTATTCCAAAGTGCAGTATTGACGTAGACATCTATATTGTAAGTGAGTCGGAGGTGTGTCATGATGAGACAGGTGCATGTCCAATGCCAACCTCCACTGACTGGAAGGATGCAAGTTGTCATGACCAAGGAGCATACTTGAGTTATTAGGATCGTTGTCCATGATTTCCTTCTCTTCCGGCATTATGGGTCAACCTACAGCACGTGGACTCCAGCGGTTCAAGAAGGCAGCTCACCACCTTCTCAAGGGCAACTAGGGACGGGCAATAAATGCTGGCTCAGACAGCAATGTCCAGGTCCCACAAGTGAATATAAAAAAATAAGCTGGTGGTCCAGAGGAGCAAACGGCAAGCTGGATCTGCCAGGTACCAATTCTAACTTCCAAGTTGGAAACTGTCCATTTTCTTTCTGGCATAGGGAGAAGAGCAAACTGCATATGAATCATGCGAGAATAGGTAATTAGTGAGATGTAAATGTTTGCAAATCGGGCCTCTCGCTGCTCGTTTCCCGGGGTTGGGGAAACAGGACATGCTGTCGTAGAGGTGGCCGGAAGAGGTGTAGGAGACGGGCTGCCTTTGAGTGGCTGAAGGTGGAAGGGACGGGTGGCTGGACAGGGTCTGTATTCCAAGCACTTTTTTTTATCTAGTTGGACTGTCTTATATGTATTTTTTATTGTTACTGTTTTGTGATGACAGAAAATGGGATTTGAGGTTTGTCCTCATTTCCCTGAAAACTGGTTGAACGATAGGATTTGGAGCCTGGCTTTGTTGTTCCTCTCCCTTGTAAATTGCTGTTTCTCTGTATACAGCCATTAATGTTAATTGTTTTGTAAAATTGTTTTGTTTTGTTTTACTAAAATAAAAATAAATAATTTGGAGTGTCAGAGGTTCTGTTCATTGAGAGCTGGATGTGAGGCAGCTGGATCAATGTCAAGGACTCTCTCTTTGTGTCAGGAAGGGGACTGACTCTGTGCTAGCTGGGCCACAGTCAGTGCGTTACTGCTGCTGTTGGCTTCTGCTTGTTTTCTGGCAGAACCTGATTCCTAAACTAGCTGGTTTAAAGCCAGTTTTGTTAAGTGGTATTCCCTTTTTGTTTATTGAGGTCTGATTTCTAAACTGCCTGATCTACACAGGTAATGTGTTTCAGTTCTCATTAGGGGATTGTTGTTTCACTGGCTCATTACAGTCTGTGTGTTACTCTTTTTTTATCATTTGAGAAAAGATAATGTTGATTTTGAGGCAGGGCTTACCTTTTTTGGTGTTTGGACTGAGCACTTGTGAGAAAATACATCTTTCCAGATGAGCTGTTCCCGTGGGTAGGCCTGGTCCTTTGTGGATGACGAGGCCTCTGTAAAGACAGAACACCTGTGCGTGGGCTGGGAGGTGAGCAATTGCTGCATCCTGGAGTGGACCAAACCCCTGTGAGTTAACTGCGCCTTCACAATGTACTGTGAACATGAGAATGGGCCTGGTCCTTTGGATGGACCAGGCCTCTGCAGAGACTTGTGTGTGTGTGCTGAGGGCTGTGAATTTTCTGCCTTCGTGCGTGGACTCTGCCTTTGGGCAGGAAACTGTATTGTGTGGATTTTGTGAATTCCGTTAACGTAGGTGTGTTTTTATAATAATTGTATTTTGAGTGCGGGCCAGAGTGGGCTAGTCAGTACGTGAGGCAACTGGGAATTGGAGGTCGATGATCAGCCTGGGGGAAGGCAGGCCAGGAGAAGCCTGTCATTATGTAGTGCAGGCAGGGTCATGCAACTGACAGCGTCCTCTCAGAAAAGCCAGTATAGGGCAGGCTGGTCAGTACGTGGGGAGGCTGTGCCAGGCGCCCATCGTGGCCCCTAGGAAGGTCGATTGGGGAAGGACTGGTCAGTATGCGGGGAGGTGGCTGGGAGCCGGACAGCCGATGGCCGGCCCATTGGAGTGCTGGCCAGGGGAAAGGGTGAGTTCAGTACACGGAGCAGCTGGGTGCTGGTAGGCCGACCACCTGAATGTAGGAAAGCAGGTTGGGGGTGATTTGGTTAGCACGGGGGTGACCGGGAGCCAGTGGCTAACATCCGTCCCGGAGGAACGCAGACTGGGGAAGATTAGTCAGTACGCAGGGCGGCCAGAGACCAGGAGGCCAACAATCAGCTCATAGGAAAGTGGTCCGGGGTAGTTTGGCCAATACGTGGGGTGACTGGGAGCTGGGTATTCGATGACCAGCCTCAAGGAGAATGGGCCTGGGGAGGGTCGGTCAGTACACCAGAGACTGGAAGGCTGACGTCTGTCCTGCAGGAAGACCAGCCAAGGACTGATCAGTGTGTGGTGCGGATGGGTGTCAGGTGTCTTTTTTTAGCTATATTGGGTCTGTGTTCTATGCACTGTTTCTCATTTGATTGCACGATCTTGTCTGGGTTTGTTACTGTTATCTTTGACTGAAGGTGGGATTTGAGGTTAGTCCTCATCTCCCTGAAAACTGGTTGAACGATGTGGTTTGGGGTTTGGCTTTGCTGCCCTTTCCTCTGTGTAGAGTCGTTTTTTTTTGTGTGAATTACTGCTTTCTGTTGATTGTTAACTGTAATTTTGTACTGTTTAATGAAATAAAAATAAATTGGAGTGTCAGAAGTTCTGTTTTCTCTGAGAGCTGGATGTGAGAGAGCTGGATCAGTGTCGAGGATTCTCCGTGTGCAAATAAAGGGTGAGTTGCCAGTCTCTGTGGAGTTATTTCAATAAGCAGTCATTAAAAGTCTATAAATTAAAATTTGTCTTCAAACCAGTTTAAATTTTCACTTCTTGGCATCAACAATATTATCCAATTATAATTACATCTTAACATTAATGCTCTAATGTAAGTGCTGGTAATTTGGATGCGTTTCCCATCTCAATTTCCCAAATGGCGAGTTACACAAGGCCACTAAATATGAAGCTAGAATGAAGAGTGCTTTCTGCTTAGTTATAGTTAGTAATAAAATAGCAATAACCTCATGTATTTATAATGGCAGACAGTCTCTGAGCCAGAAGGCCTACAATCTGCTGGGAACAGATTTCTAAAGGTTTAAGTGAGATCGCAGCGGAGGATTTGTTTAGAAACGTATTCCCTTAACATTCAGTGGACCAAATTATACAAAACAGAGAACCAGTGATTACAAAAAAAAATCAATGTCAAGCACTTTGTGGTTTGAATTTTAACTTTTTAAATGAAATATTCAATAGACAATTATCTTTATAAATCAGGGCTTGGTGTTCTCACAGTCAATGTCAAAGTGTTACAACTTGAAGTTGGATTTTGGCATCCTGCCTGAGATGGCCAATAGGCAGCATGTTGACTATGTTGTGCGGGTTTGGTGAGAGCCATGGGAGGCAAGATCTGCCACAAATGCCACATCTGAAGCGGTTATTAAGTGTGTGGTTGCAGGTTGTTATTTTCACTACTGGCACCAGTTGCCTAAGCACTGGTCATCTCAGTGGCAGATGCCAACCCACCTTCCTCTGTCATTGTTAGTGTCTCCCAGGACAGGAGCCATAATCAATATTTCAGGCCCTTGTGTTGCACTTAGAAGCATACTGCTGCTCTTCCCACTCGGATTAGTCCCCGTACAGAAAATCCTTGGGAATGCAAACATGCCTGAGCCAGGGAAATTGTTGTGCTTCATGAGTATCAATTGTGGGATCGTGGTCAAACAATGATTGAGTGAGTGGTGAAAATAACCTCTTTATTCAGCAATTGCAATAGCACAAGTTCGAGGTGGCAATAGAATCCTGAAATACAGTTCTTACAAGAGCTCTTTTATACACAGTTCTTACACATATTAAAATTCCATTACCATGGTGTTACATTGTTTTATCTAGAGGATACAAAGGTTTGAGGGGCTTCTGTCTTGGGAGACAGGAGAGGGGTAAAACATGCTAAGTGCTGGTTGTTACGCTTGATAGGATTAAGAGTGTCTGTCCAGTCTGCTTGTATAATTAAGAGTTATTAGTCCTTTTGTCTTTTAAATTAGTAAAAATATAGCCTATATGCTCTAAATAAGTTAGAAACAATACCTGTACTTAATAAAAGAATACAGGATATTAAACTGATTACCGCAGCTTGGTTGTGAGATTTGTTTACTATTTGCCGGTGTGAGTTTCATTCATTCGTACAATTTTCACATAAGCGCTGTTTGACAGACAATTTCTTAAAGGAGAAGCCAACCACTTTAAAGGTATTTAACAAGTTCATACTAACTGAGGAAAACGTTTGATGTTCTGTAACCTATTCAGGTCCAAGACATTGTTGGTAAGGGCTGATTAATATAAGTCTTTCTTGGAGATATGATGGTGGGGCTGGTATTGTTCCAAATATGCTACACCTATTTAGAAGTCAATAGGCCTAAACACTGGTTGTAGCATGGGCTGATAAGAATTGAAGGTGTGAAAAAGCAGCAATGGTTGAAGGGGTTATTTTAATTTGGTCCAACTTTTAATAGTAAAATACCACAGAACCAGGGTTTTATAAATGAATGAAACTGGAATGTGATGTATACTTGTGAGTGGGTTAGTAAATGAGTAATGAATGAAGAAACATAAAGCACTTGTGAGTGGGGAATATAAAGCAGTTGATTGGGTTGGTGAAGGGACCTAGAATATAATACCTCACACAACATACTTGTGGGTTTTGTCTCTGGATACCTGCTGCCACAATTTTGAGTTTCCACAAGATGCCCAGAATGTACCACCACCAATGAAGATGAAAATTAAGATTGCTATCAAGAGATGAAAAATTCATCCAAGTTTCACAGCCATTCAGCAAGTTGCTGAGAACTGAGGCCTTCCAAATCATCAGCTTGGTCCAAACTGTCAGATTGATATTATTCCATAACTCAGGAATTGACCTATGGTTGTACAGCTTTATTGTTCACCAGGTTCTGCAATAAGCGAGAGCTTGTTCATCACCATGGGCTCCAGGGAACAGAATTTGCTGACTGCATCCAGTAGGGTTTTATTTAGAAAGATTAAGGATGAAGACATGACATCCTGTCCTATGACGAAACTTTGCCTATGGTAGGAGTGAACAAGTTCGAGTCATGTGGGAGACCATCCGTCAGTCTTTGTAGCTGAGTTTCCAGGTGAGCGGCTTACAAAGCATCACTACTGCCGAGGAGTGCGCTGATTGAGATTTGCTGCGCTTCTCTTTGCTTGTAGTTTGGATGGAGTCTGATCTAGTTTGCAGGTATTGCCCTTCCATAACTGCAGGGAAGGCAATTTCAGCAGCATGGAGAAGAAGATGCCAACAGAGTAGAAGATGCCAACTGAGTAAGAGCTAGGATGCAGTCATGTTTCACTCCATTCCTCATTTCTTTCATCCAAGTGCATTGAGGTCTGCGTATTAAATGACCTGGTTATCTTACTAAAGAGAAATTACCCCTCTCTGTTTATTGATAATCCTTTTAATGTTACTGTAATCCATAGTCATGCAGTGTTTCAAATGCATTGTGTCAAAGGGTCTTCCACATATCGATCAGTTCCAGTTTGCCAATTAACCTCATAAGTCAGTGGATGATGCTCTTCTGATCTTGGTCCATTTGATCCAATAGTACATGAAAGGATTAGGTAGTTATGCTCACACTGCCTCTGTTGATTTCTTTTTAGCTTTTAATACCAGACAGCCATTCAAGATTATTGAGAAATTAAAAAACATTGATGTTAATCTTACTCTCTTATTTCGGATTAGTGATTACTCTTGCAATAGGATCCAGTGGATGTTAGACTCTGAGATCCACTCAGATCTCATGTTGATAAATATTGCAACACCTCAGGTCTGGGTAGTTTCGCCTTTGCTTTTCATCTTCTGTATTAATAATTATTGATCAGAGCATGGTGACATAACAAAGTATCTGTGGGCATCATTCAGGAATGACAAAGTAAGCTATAAGAACTCTGTGGAGATGTTTATTCAATAGTGCAATGACAACAAGACCATGGAACTGGTTATAAGCTTTAGGATAAAAATCAATTTGCGATGTCACTGTGATAGGTATACATATCAATGTACACACTGAAGTAGCCACCAGCTACAGGGATCTAGCCTTCAAAGTAGATGTCAAGTTGAATTGGGGGGATGAGGTATGGTAGCCAAGGGACATTCACATATTATACTATCTCGGGAAATTAAAATTTTTCCAAGTAGATCTATAATTATTAGAAATATTAACACTGATTTCTCCTCCACAGATGCTGCAGACCTGCTGAGCTGTTCTAGCAATTTCCATTTTTGCCTGTGAAATATTTCCCTATGGGTTACTCTTTGGGATATCTCCCTGGTGCTGTTGTACTTGAAAAGGAGACTTTGTAAGTGTACAGACATTGTTGAAAGAAGGGGTTTTGATGAGCAGATGATTCTCGCCGAAATCTGTTCTGAAAGAAACTTTTCAAAAATAACCATTTATTGTGATTAGTGAGAATCACCCATTGTCTCAGGATAACTTTTCAATGTGTTGAGGGAGAAAGATCCCTTAGATGTAGGACAAACTGGTTCTTCAACTTGTTCGTGCCTCTGTGTTGAAAAGCTTTCAACAGGAGCTGATGAATGAATGATGATATGCAACTCATGGCGGGATTAATTTTTCCACCTTTTTGTCTTTTCCTATCCTTATTCCTTGTCAATTTTTTTTATTTTTACCAGCTTAATGACTGATTAATTCAATATGCTGGAACAATTTTAACCATAACTAATCAAAGTTAGATTCTTATTATTTCATTTGCATGTCATTTTTTAATCAATAAGGTAACGGAAATTAGTTTCCACCAGTCGTTAAATTGAATTTGAATTTTTAAAAATTGATTTGCAGTTGTTATAGTTTTGTATATAGCAGAAGCCCAAGGCCTAGACGAGATGCTGTTCGGAGGATGGCTGCTGACTCAATGGGCCTAATGGTCTCTTTCTGCAATGTGGGGATTTTATGATTCTATGAATTTATCCTTGTGATATTGTTATACCCAGACTCCAGGTGAGCTTCCCCAATCTGTTATGGCTCCAAATGAAATACCCCAAACTGTTTAGCTCCTGGGTAGAATTATAGAATCCCTACAGTGTATCCCATTTGGCCCATCAAGTGTACACCAACCCTCCAAAAGAACACCCCATCCAAACCCACCCTCATACCTTATCACTGTAACCCCGCATCTACCATGCACCAATCCACCTAACCTAGACACCCCTGGACACTATGAACAATTTAGTACGGCCAATCCACCTAACCTGTGCACGTTTGGATTATGGGAAGAAACTAGAACACATGGGGGAAACCAACACAGACACGGAGAGAACATGCAAACTCCATACAGTCATCCAAGGAAGGAATCGAACCCATGTCCCTGGCAGTGCTAACCACTGAGTCACCATTCTGTCCAGGTAAGGAGGGATGAACTGGCTTCCGTTCTTCATTCACCCACCCCCTTAGTTTGTTGCAGCAAGGTTAATTTGAAAAAAAGATTCCTTCTCTGATGGATATCTTTCTCCCAGACCCAAGTTAACTTGTGTTTTAACCAGGCTTTCTTGAATTAATAAAAAGGGTGAGAGTTTATTGATTACAAGACGTGAAAAGAATTAGCAACACAGTACACATACAAATACATCTGAAATATGAGGTGAATCCAAAGAGTGAAAATTCATAAGATGTGTATTTATACACAGATCAGTCTGATTTTTTTGTGCAGAGTGAGCAATTAAACATAGTAGCCATTGTTGTGGAAATTTCTAATATTGACATTGCTAGTTGAACAGTTATTTTTTGACATTCTTGATTTTATAGGTTAGCTAAAGTTTCTTTATCCAGATTCCTTTTTTAACTGGTTTTCAGCACTGAGTGAGTGAGAGAGAGTCTTCTTTTACTTGCAACACAGTCTTCTCTTTGACCTTCAAATCACACTACTACTCAAACACAGGTAGGAACACTTGAGAGTGTTCATTCTCACTAGTCCACATGCGTTGAACTTGGTTTTTTAATCCCTGTTTTTGTGTATTATTCACAGAGAAAAACACAAAACATTTTTGGCACCAAATCTACAGGGGGCTAGCTTTTCTTTAGCACAAGGCCACAGTTCTATCTGTTTTATATTTCTTTGACATCTTTAGGTGTTACATGTGTAACGTTCCATGGGCTTTACACAGGACTTTGCCAGACTGTCACTGAGTTGAAATCTGTGCTATAGACCTGTGAATCAGACATTGGCGATGGGTAAGTTATTTACACTGATTCTGAAAGATAGGATTTATATGCATCTGGAGAGACAAGGGATGATTAGAGATAGTCAACCTGGTCTTGCGAGGGAAATCGTGTCTCACAAATGTGATGGAGTTTTATTGAGGTTGAGGGTAGCCTGGTAGATGTTGTTTACTTGGACTTTAGTAAAGCCTTTGATAAAGTTCCACATGGTAGACTAATTAGCAAAGTTAGGTCACAAGGGATTCAGGGCGAGCTTGCCAATTGGATACAAAATTGGCATTACAGTAGGAGACACGAGAGTGGTGCTGGAGGGTTGTGTTTCAGACTGGAGATTTGTGCCCAGTGGTGTTCCACAGGAATCGGTCCACTTTTGTTTATCATTTTTATAAATGAATCGGATGAGAAGAAAGGGGGCATGGTTAGCAAGTTTGTGAATGATACCAAAATTAGTGGCATACTGGACAATGTTAATCGTATCTGAGATTACAAAAATATCTTAATTAATTGGGTCAATTGGCTGAGGAATGGTAGATAGTTTAAGTTTGATCAATATTAGGTAAAACAAACAAGGGCAGAACTTGTGGGGTTCTGGGTAGTATTGTACAACAGATACCCATGGGGTTCCGGTGCATAATTCTTTGAAATTTACTTCACTGGTAGACAGGTTAGTCAGCACGCTTGCCTTTATTGCTTAGACCTTTGAGTATTGGAGTTCAGATGTCACATTGAGGTTGAACAGGATGTTGGTGAGGTGTCTTTTGGAATATTATGCGTAGTTCTGGTCGCCCTGTTACAGGAAGAAATTCATTAAATTGGAGAGGGTTCAGAAAATATTTACCAGTTTGTTGCCAGGAATGGAGGGCTTGAGTTATAAAAATAGGCTGAATAGAGTCATGTACAGCACGGAAAGAGACCCTTCCATCTAACTCGTCCATGCCGACCAGATATGATAATCTAATTTATTCCCATTTGCCTGTATTTGGCCCATATCCCTCTAAACCCTTCCTATTCATATACCCATCCATATGCCTTAAATGTTGTAATTGTACCAGTCTCCACACTACCTCTGGTAGCTCATTCCATATACGTACCATCATCTACATGAAAACATTGTTCCTCAGGTCCCTTTTTAAATTTTTCCCTTCTCACCCTAAACCTATGCCGTCTAGTTTCCCCCACTCCAGGGAAAAAACCTTGTCTATTTATCCTATCCATGTCTCTCATGGTTTTACAAACCTCTATAAGATCACCCCTCAGCCTCTGACACTCCAGGGAAAACAGCCCCAGCCTATTCAATTTCTCCCTATAGCTCAAATCCTCCAACCCTGGCAACATCCTTGTAAATCTTTTCTGAACCCTTTCAAGTTTCACAACATCTCTCCAATAAGAAGGAGACCAGAATTGCACACAATATTCCAAACGTGACCTAACCAATGTCCTGTACAGCTGCAACATGACCTCCCAACTCCTGTACTCAATACTCTGACCAATAAAGGAAAGCATACCAAATGCCACCTTCACTATCCTATCTACCTGTGACTCCACTTTCAAGGAACTATGAACCTGCACTCCAAGGTCTCTTTGTTCAGCAACACTTCCCAGGACCTTACCGTTAAGTATATAAATCCTAACCTGATTTACCTTTCCAAAATGCAGCTCCTCACATTTATCTAAATTAAACCCCATCTGCTACACCTCAGCACATTGGTCCATTTGATCAAGATCTTGTTGTACTCTAAGGTAACCTTCGCTGTTCACTACACTCCCAATTTTGGTGTCATCTACAAACGTACTAACTGTTCACATCCAAATCATTTATATAAATGACAAAAAGCAGTGGACCCAGAACAGATCCTTGTGGCACTGAGACTTTTCTCACTGTAGCGTGGGAGGCTGAGGGGTGACCTTTATAGAGATTTATTAAAATCATGAGGGACATGGACAGGGTAAGTAGCAAATGTCTCTTCCCTACGGTGGAGAATTCAAAACTAGGGTTCATAAGTTTTAAGATGAGAGGCGAAAGATTGAAAATGGACATGAAGGGCAACTTTTTTTACGCAAAGAATGGTTGGTGTACGGAATGAACTGTCAGAGGAAGTGGTGGATATAAGGTCACTCGTTAACCTCCCACGCTCCAGTGAAAAAAGTTCCAGCGTCTCCTTGAGCACCAGCAACATCCTGGCAAATCTATTCTGAACCCCTTCCAATTTAATAATATGCTTCCTCTAGCAGGGAGAACAGAACTGTACACAGTACTCCAAAAGTGGCCTCTCCAATAAATAATTGAAATTTGTTAATTGTATGCTTTTCTGAACAAATGTTTTGTGCTGCTGCCTCCAAGGATACCTACGCTGAGTCAGTGCTGGAGGATATTCCAATGGAAGATCGCTGAGGAAAATATTTTTGTGTCTGGTCGTGGTCTGATCCTTTCCCTTCTCAGGAATAGCATGAATGTTTCAGCACAGGAGAGACCTGTCAGACTTGGAAGATTCCACCCAGGGTTTCTGCTCCTGACCTTTATTTCTCCTCGTGCCTGAAGCCACGCATCGTCACGTCAATAAAACAAAAGAACAATTTGCTGAACTGCAGGTTCTCACAGCATTGAGATTCCGTGCAAGTGCCCTCTTCCAGCTATCTATGAGGGATGTCAGAGGGCTTAGTCTGTCACCTTCACTCAGATGCCGAATCAGCATAAAAACCTGATGTTCACATATCTACTCACCTGGATGATTTTATGTATCAGCTTAGACACCAGTGCAACATGCAGCAACGTTTACAAGAATTATGTTCAATCATTTCCAGTAATTAAGTTTTCTTTCGTGATTAATGCAATTAATTAGACTCACATCCAAATGCAGGATTCCATCTAACCCACACTGTAAAACAAATGCTTGCATTTATATCGCAACTTTCAAGGGGAAACGTCCTTTCCAGGTGGATGTGGAAGGGATGTTTCAGCTCATTGGAGAGTCTAGAATTAGGGGTTTATAATTTTAAAAATAAAGAGTCACCTATTTAATATGGAGGTAAGAGAAGGAACCTTGTTTTTCTCTCACAAGTTTGAGTGTCTTTGGAATTCCCTTCCTCAGAAAGCAGTGGATGTAGAATCTTAAAAATATTTTTAAGGCAGATGTAAATAGATTCTTGATGGCCAAGGATTTGAAGGGATATTTAGAAATCTAGAGTTGAAATTAAAATTAGATCATCCAAGATCTTATAGAATGGCAGGGCAGGCTCAAATGGCCAAGTGGCCACTCTCTTCCCTTGTTCATATTTTTAACACAGTCAGATATCCCGAGTAGTTCACAGGTGAGTTATCAAACAAAATCTGAAGTAGGGATTTTCCATGTGAGTAAAAAATGAGGTCTGCAGATGCTGGAGATCACAGCTGCAAATGTGTTGCTGGTCAAAGCACAGCAGGTTAGGCAGCATCTCAGGAATAGAGAATTCGACGTTTCGAGCATAAGCCCTTCATATGAGGTTATACTAGGACAGGTAAACAGCAACGTAAGAACAAGGAACTATTCAGCACAGGAACTGACCCTTCAACACACCAAACTGATTCCTACTCCTTATTTAGACCCACTATTTATTGCCCGCAGGCCATTTCTATCTCTCTGTTCACCTCGTTCATGTGTTTATCAGGATATGCCTTAGACATTGCTAACACGCCTGCTTCCACCACCTCCATCAGCAGTGTGTTTCAGGCACCTGAAACCCTTTGTGTGAAAAGTTTTCCCCAGACATCTCTCCTAAACTTTACCCCTCTCATCTTGAACCTGTGCCATCTTGTAGTTGACCTTGCCACCCTGGAGAAAAGTCTCTGACTATCCACTTTATAATAATTTTGTAAAGTGGATATACCTCTCATAATTTTGTAGACCTCTATTAGGTTACTCCCCCGCCCCCCGCTCCTTTGCAGTGAAAATAATCGAGTTTATCCGACCTCTGCTCAAACTAAAATATTCCAGACCAGGCAACATCCTGGTAAACCTTCTCTGCACCCTCTCCAAAGCATGCGGTTGAAGGGATCTTGTAAAGGAAGAGAGACTGAGGAGGTGCAGAGGCTTGGCGGGGGGGAATCTAAGAGCTTTATTAATTTGGCAGCTGGAGGCATAGCAGTGAATGGAGGAGCGGTGCAGAGATCGCAGGGGGTTATGGATGCAAAATACTGTAGATGCTGAAAATATGAAGCTAAAACAGGGAATGCAGCAAGTAGCAGACCTGAGGCATCTGTCATGAGGGAAACCGAGTTAACATCTCAATTCAATGACCTGTCATCAATACTGAAAGCAAGCAGGTATTGACCGACTTAAAACAAGCAGCAAGACAAGGATTGCGACAAATCGGAGGCAATGTGTGTGAGAGGTATGGAGGGCAAAGGAGGTTAAATGACCAATGTAGGGGACAAAAAGGGATGATAGCGTGCCTTTTAAATCAAAAACAAAAGTAGCTCTAGAGATGGGTAAATGGGAAAGCAGGCAAATGGTTCTGACCTGAAATTGTTGAACTCAACATTGAGGTTAGAAAGCTGAAAAGCAGCTCATTGAAGGTCAGGTGCCATTAGTCATACTTTATGTTCAGCATCATTGGAATAAAGTAGAAGGCAGAGTCAAGAGTGGGACAAAGGGTTTTAATGGAACTGGAAGCTCAGGATTGAGCTTGTGGCTGAACAGCAATTGCCGAAATTGCTTTTAGTGTTCCCAGCATAGAGGAAATCATGTCTTGAGCAGTGAATGTAATATATATAGTTGTTAAGAGTACAAATGGTTCACCAGGCAGGAATGTTTGGGGCATTGGACAGTGGAGAGTTAAAATGGTAATTGCTAAGGGCTGGAGCAGCAGATGAAGATAGAGAGAGGTTAGGCCATGGAGGGATATGAAAACAAGATTGAGAATTTTAAACTCGAGATTTTTATCAAACTTTGAGGCAGTGTAGATGAGTGAGTGCAGGGCTATCGAATAATCAGGACTTTGAGCCATTGAGGCCAACAGCACAGAAAAATGCCCTTCAGCCTATCGTATCCAAGCTGGTTAAAAACAAACGTTTAACTATTCCAATACCATTTTCCAACACTTGGCCCATAGCTTTGTATGTCTTGGTATCACAAGTGTATATCTAAATACATCTCAAATGTTATGGGCATATCTGACCCTACCACTCTTACAGGCAGTGAGTTCCAAATTCCCATCACCCTCTGGATGAAAATATTTTTGCTCAAATTTCCTGTAAACCTCTGTCTTTACTTGAAACCCCTGGCCCTTGGTCATTGATCCCTCCACCAAGAAAGTTTCTTTCTGTCTGCTGTATCCACGTCCCTCAGAATTTCAATCATGTCCCCTGTCAGTGTCTTGGTACAAGCTTACCCATTCTTAGTTGATGTGCAATGCAAGTTTAACGTAATCACAAATGTGCTTTCATCATGGTAAGGTAGCTAACCTACTTTAATGGCTACCTTAAAGGAATGGGGATAGTGAACTCTCAGGAAACAAAGGGACTTCTTGTGGTATCACCTAAGAGAAACCTGAGGCTTGTGTATCTCCAGTGTGCTAAAACATATGTTGACATATTTACTATCTGCAGGCAAACAGTCCTGTGACCCAAAAGGAACTGACATTGTAGTTTCACATGGCAAGACCTGTCTTTACCAAATCATCAAATCATACATTACAAAAGAGGCCATTCAAAAGACACTTTAAGCAGAAAGGCCTGAGGGGTTTTGTTAACTTGCAGGGTATGATCAAAACATCACAGATTTAAGTTAACAAACCAAAAGAACTGCAGATGCTGGAAACCTGAAACAAAAACAGAAATTGCTGGAAAATCTCAGTAGCTCTGGCTGCATCCATGGAGAGAAATCAGAGTTAATGTTTCAGGTCCAGTGGCCCTTCATCAGAAGTAGCACTCAGAAAGCCACCTTTTGCAGACATGTCTGTTTACTGTCCGGGAATTCACAAGGAAAGGGGTTCAAAAGGCACCTTCAACTCCACTAAACCTGGGGTTGAGTGTAAGCATGCTGTGAACTTCACAGTTGAAGAGCTATCCCTAGTTACTCCGTGTTGCAGGTGAAGACCTTCTCCAACTCTGAGTGCTAGAGGTGAGCTAGCTTAGCTGGAAACCAGTTTAAAATGAGGAACCAGGACAAAGAATCAGCATACAAACCCAAGCCTTAAAAAGTCACCTGTTCAACTGCCAACATCAACTCTACTGGAGTGCTCCACCACGTCCACAATGTCCAACTATCCGTTCTTCGTAAACAATTCCAGAGATGATCTGTTCATGGATTTTGAAAAAAAAACCTTACTTTTTTTGGATTCATCTCTCGTTTGCAATCTGTACAGGTCCCATGTTAGCATATCATCTTGCTTTTGGTAATTAATATGCTCACCATTTTTTATTAATTCCAGAATGTCTGTTTCAATCGTAAGTTCATTTGCTTCTGGAGGAGAGGTATTCGCAAGGGAAAAGATTCTTTTTAATTTAACCTTGTTGCAACAAACCCAGGGTAGGGGGAGAGGTAAATGAATAAAGTAGGATAAAGAGTAAAGAATAGTACACAATGAACAAAAAACTCATTCCTTGTCAGCAATGAGATTAACTGTTTCGGACAGTCCAGCTGGAACCAGAACAGAGTCCAGTAGTAACAATAGAAACTCGAAAGGGAAAATTTTGCACGCTATAAAGGAAGCAGAGCCAATAGAAGTCTTCTGCCTTCAGCGATAGAGCTCTGTGTTGCAGGTACTGCACCTCTGAGAACAGCCCGTACATTATCAGAAAAACTTGAGACAATGCAGCGCTCCATCAGTGCCTCACTGGGAGGGTCACCCTGGAATACGTGGTCAGAATCCGAAGGGGAGGAAGTTACCTACAATCTTTTGAGTTTGGTTTGAGAACTGACACAGCTAAGGAGGCCATTCAGCCCACCATGCTCTCTCTAAGAGATTTATCCAGTTATAGAGTCACATCCAATTACAGAGAGCATGGTGGGCTGAATGGCCTCCTTAGCTGTGTCAGTTCTCAAACCAAACTCAAAAGATTGTAGGTAACTTCCTCCCCTTCGGATTCTGACCACGTATTCCAGGGTGACCCTCCCAGTGAGGCACGGATGGAGTGCTGCATTGTCTCAAGTTTTTCTGATAATGTACGGGCTGTTCTCAGAGGTGCAGTACCTGCAACACAGAGCTCTATCGCTGAAGGCAGAAGACATGAATGAATTACTATGTAAGCATCATGTTTCAGTGTTTTTCCCAGAGAAACACACTTGCTAACTCTGGAAAACTGGTAGGCAAAAGTGAAACCTTTGAGTAAACTGTACTTCATTCATGATCTTGAGAGAGAGCCGTTGAATTCTTGGGATCTCTTGACACTGAAAGGTCAAGGTGAGGCCTAAAGAAATGGAGGCCTAGAGAAGGGCGAGGGAGTGCTGGCAGAAGGCTGCAGCCAACAATGTAAAAAGGCATCAGGCAGACTGGTGGTACTCCTTTAAGTCCAGAAGGGGGAGGGGAGGTTGCTCCCAAGATCCCACTTTGAGTATCTACTGAGTTCTGCGAAGAAGATATCATATTAATAACAGTGCAGCTTGTACTGATAGCACAAGATTATGGATCAGCCAATCATCTGTCATGTCCCACCCGTGGTCACAGACTCTACCATGGATGAGAAACCAAAAGAGCTACTTAATGATTGCACTGGAGTATGTTTACATTCATTATGAGTTTCACAGAATCAGATTAGCCCTTCAACATTTTCTGCTGTCCAGTTACAGCTTTGTCTGCGCTGAATAGAAACGGTATCTATTTACTGTCAAGCTCAGGTATTTTGTTGTCAAAAGCCCACTTTTGAATTTAAATCAGCCCAGACAGAATCAATTCCAGAAATGTTAGGATGAATTCTCCCTTGTTTACTCCCACAATTAAAATTGTGTCACTGATAATGTTCGGAGGACTGACCTGAACATTTTCAGTACAACTACAAGTTAGCTACAACCACTCACTTTGATTCATCGCTTTACCCCATGGATGCCAGTGAATACCTTGGCAAAAAGTTGAATTTTATTTTCACTTTATTCAAAAATATATTGGTGTTTGTCCAAATTTCCAGTCTCACCAATATAAGCCACTTGACAATACACTTGGATATGATGATGACCTCTTCTGTTCTGTCCTTCTCAGTCCATCTTGAGAACCTTAAAGGAGACGGGCGGCACGGTGGTACGGATGGGCGGCACGGTGGTACAGTGGTTAGCACTGCTACCTCACAGCGCCAGGGACCTGGGTTCAATTCCCATCTCAGGCGACTGACTGTGTGGAGTTTGCACGTTCTCCCCGTGTCTGCGTGGGTTTCCTCCGGGTGCTCCGGTTTCCTCCCACAGTCCAAAGATGTGCGGGTCAGGTGAATTGGCCATGCTAAATTGCCCGTAGTGTTAGGTAAGGGGTAAATGTAGGGGTATGGGTGGGTGGCGGGTCGGTGTGGACTTGTTGGGCCGAAGGGCCTGTTTCCACACTGTAAGTAATCTAATCTAATTCTAGTGGTAAATACATAGACGTTGTATATTGTAAACAGAGTTTGCCGAGTCTAACCTTTCAAACTGCAATGTGATAGTTTGGAGGTTTGGCAACTTATCGTGACCTGGTGACCATATACCTATTTGGAGAGGTATGTATTGTATTCTGCTGCACTTGTTTGACAACTTGCTTATCTTACTGTGGTTGCTGTCACTCATTCTTTTTGATGTTTATGGAGTACCTGAAAACTGGAAGAGACAGAACAGTTTGGACACTTACTGGGTTGAGAAAGATTTTTAACCATGTGGTTCCTTGGAAATTAAGTCAACAGTTCAGTTTGCTATGGTTTATCCACTGTTTAAAGAAAGTCAAAAGACTTTGGAGAAAAAGACCAGCAAAGCTTTTAGGGGGAGAATAGTGAGGGTCTGTGTCCCTTAATTGCTGGCAAACCTAGCTTTGGAATATACTAAATGCACCCCTGTACTGATGGCTGCCTAGCAACCCTTTGTTGTCAGTATGGAAGAAGACCCAAAGGTGGCAAGTCTGACTGCCTCTCTCCTTCTCCTGGCAGAGTTTCTTGAAAACCTGATAAAGTTAGCAAATATTTGTTCTTCTGACCACGTTACAAAACCTGAAAGGCTGAACCATGACTACTTTCTGAAAAATCAGATGCAGCATGATCTCAATCTGAATTGAAATCATTTGTATACCTGTGGTCAATTCAAATCTGTCAACAAGAAACCTGGCCAGCCCTGAAAATTAATCCAGTTTCTTGCTTTCTTTTCACCCCTTGACTAACAATGGTGTTATTTCTTTCCTTTTGTCCCTCATTTTTGAAAATGATCTCTGCAAAGTCTGTTATGTGAATGTGTTGTGTGAATGTGTCTGCCATGGATTAAATGGAGATTGTAATTCAAATTTGGGATTATTCCTCAGATGTTTATTAGATTCTGCCTCCTGTTTAAGCAAGAGTTTTATGTTATAATAAATGGATTATTTTCAGCTCATTAAAGAAACATGGTGAAGTTTATTTTATTATGAATAGTAGTGCAAAAGGGAAGCAATTGACCATATTGATGATTGAATCAACACACTTATTAATACCCATGATGGTGACTGGTGGTAAAGTAGGGCTTGATTACTGGTTATTCCTTTCCTCTTATTTGTAACAATATCATGATCATGTCTCTTACAGAAATACTGACTAGGACCATGAACCATGACCAACATTTAAAATTCTCAAGCATTCATTGTCCATTACATGTCACTGACAACATAAAGAAATGTTCCTGTAAAGAGATTCCAAGGTGTTGGGTCATATAGGGTAGATTCTCATCTTCACTGTCTGTTTGGGCGAGGGGTGGGTATGTGCATAATTTGATGAGTGGCCTTTTGCAGAACCAGACTAAATCAGTGGACAGGAAAATCAGCCAAAACGCTTGGCTACAGCACACACCCAGCCTCTGTTAATGTGGCAATTTCCCATGTTGTAAGATGTGGCTATGGGTATGAGTCCATATCATGATGGTAAGATGTGGTCACTCAGTGACACCAGTCTTTGTTGCCTGTTAAAGGCATTAAACACCGCAATGCTGAAAATGTGTTGCTGGATAAAGCACAGCAGGTCAGGCAGCATCCAAGGAACAGGAAAGTCTACTTCTATGAGAGGCATCTGACTCTTCTTGAGCTATAGAGTCATAGAGCTGTACAGCACAGAAACAGACCCTTCCATCCAACTCATCCATTGCAACTAGATAACTTAAATTAACCCAGTCCTGTTTGCCAGCATTTGGCCCATATCCTCCATCTCCCAGGATGCAGATGCTGCCACGAATCGGCTGCATGTCCTGGTCCTGGGCTGGCTCCTGACAATGAGGATTGGAGAGGGGTGGAGGTAGGGGGAGTGGGGGGGGATGCTGGGTGAAAGTCTGTGTAGCGGCAACTGCTCCAGCTAGCACCGAAGGTACCACAGTGCTGGCAGCCAGTCGCTTGGTAGGAGTGAGTGAGGGACACAGTACCTTTAAATAGCTGACATTGGAGGGGAAGTGTACCCCTCCAATTTTGATGGCTGAACCGGAATCCCCTCCCACACCTCACCAATCAGATAAATGCTATCCATGAAGAAGGAGCAGGGGAGCGGGACTAATTGGAATGTCCTTCGAGAAAACCAGAACAGGCCAGATGGACAGCATTTGTTCAACTTTTTTACTGTACTGTTCCACGATGATATCATTGTGATTTTATTTTGTGGGAAAGCATTGGCCGCAGGTTAGACATCTTATTTTCCTTTACTAGGCCTGGGGTGCAGGTTCATAGTTCCTTGAAGGTGGAATTGCAAGTAGACAGGGTGGAGAAGGCAGCATTTGGTACACTTGCCTTTATTATTCAGTGCATTGAGTATAGGCATTGGGATGTCATTTTGCGGCTATACAGGAGATTGGTTAGGCACCTTTTGAACTACTGCGTTCAATTCCAGTCTCCCTGCTACAGGAAGGCATAGTTTAACTTGAAATTAAACTATTAGCGGGCATAGGTTTAAGGTGAGAGGGAAAGATTTAAAGGGATCTAAAGGGCAATGTTTTCATCAAAGGGTGGTGTGTTTATGGAATTAACCATCAAAGAAAGTGGTGGATTTGCATACAATTACAATATTTAAAAGGCATATGGATCGGTATATGAATAGAAAGAGTTCAGAGAAAAATGGGCCAAATTCAGGCAACCAGGGATGAGGCCAGTTTAAGATATCTGGTCAGCATGGACGAGTTGGACCGAGGGGTCTGTTTCCATGCTGTACATCTCTATGACCCTAAAATCAAAATCAGGTTGGTGTACATAAAAGATATATCACAGACAGGGTTACAATGCGGACATGAGCTACTTGAAGCCTTATTCCAGTTCCACACTTGTCCTTGCAAAGAGTGGCAGTAATTTTGCTCTCTCTTCTATGAAAGGCAATTGCCGGTTGAGAAATGGGTAAATTTGAAATTGAGATTAACGGGTCTTTTTCCGCCAGTGTTATGGGCTTTGGAGCAACAGTGTTATGGAGTTAAATGGAGTAAGGTTATCCATGATCTTACGCAATGGCTGAACAGGTTCAAGGGGACAAATGACCTACTCCTGTTGTTCAGCTCTTACGGTGAAAGTTCAAGTCCTTGTCATTGTTTTGCCAATTTCCAGTGGCTGTACTTTTCATTTAACAAAAGAGCAGGGGTATGTTTAGGACAGACAGAAACAAAATAAAACTCCAGCGTTGCTTTAAAAACCGTCCTTTGTCATACAGGTGGCAATAAATATTTCAAATCTGTTTTTCAAGGCAGTGAACATAAATTTGGTGGAAGGATCATAATCTGCAATGCCTGTGAGATCCGAGCTGAAAATCAGAGGGAGATGATTCCAGCTATGACTAGAATACTGATGCCTTTCACATTTATATTTATACATGTATTTTTCACCTTTAGGTCTTCACATTTAATGTCTTTTCTCGCCCCTGTGGCCTTCTCTATTCAAGGTACCAAGTCCAGTCAATATAACCTCACCCTCTAACTCTGATGAGCCTGCACTGTGCCCTTCTCCTGTTGAAGAGGGAGCACTCTTGGTGGCTCCCATATTGAGTCACACATTGGAAATATAGTTTCTGTTGGATGAGAAACCCTGAGATAAATTTAACATCAGTGGCATTTGACACAGCCACCACACGATCACCCGACTGCTTGGTTTGGCATGTGCACGGTCCCAGGCTTCATCAAAACCCTCATGATGTGATCCTGACTTCTCTATTTAAAGGATGGGTCAAAGATGGAATGTGAAGGGGGTGGAAGCAAGGGAAGGCATTACATGGCAGTGCATTCAGAATGAAAATGTGTTGCTGGAAAAGTGCAGCAGGTCAGGCAGCATCCAAAGAGCAAGAGAAACGACGTTTCGGGCATGAGCCCTTCTTCAGGACTGAGGAAAGTGTGTCTGCAGTCCTCACTTTCTCCTCCAGTGCATTCAGGATGGCCAAAGGCTGCGGCCCCACTCCCTTAAGCTGGCAGAGAGAGATACTCTTCACAAGAAATGGGAGGAAGAGGATTTTCCCACCACAATGGAGATATAACTTGAAGTGCCCAGGGGGTGAGCAGCAGGAGCATTTTGCCACATTCCTGGATTTCGGAACTGCTTTCATGACCTAACTGGATCAGGAAGTGTGAGTGTACTGCAGATTGATTTACATCCTACGTATGCTTCATCTCACTGTGACTTGTCAACCCAACTCCAATCCACACAAGGACCTGCGTTGGAAGAAGACCCCTGTTCTCCTCCCACCCTGCACACCCTCCCTACCCTGATCAATCTAGCTTCTACTCCCACTCACCCTCATTCTCATGCAATTTTTAACTCATAGCTGAACATCATCTTCAGCAGATGTACTGACTCCAACAGGCGAACACAGACTTGTATTTCTGCCTGTTGCAGCAGTCGACAGGATGGAACACCATGGTGAGGCTGAGAACTACAGGTAGTCCTTCACAACTTTCACAATTGCCAACTGCAGAAAAGGAGGAGGCGAAGACTCTAGAGATGATCCTGCCCATTGTGGGTGGAGAGGTGAGCGGTGTAATGCATACGCA
Source organism: Hemiscyllium ocellatum (assembly GCF_020745735.1). Classification (NCBI taxonomy): domain Eukaryota; kingdom Metazoa; phylum Chordata; class Chondrichthyes; order Orectolobiformes; family Hemiscylliidae; genus Hemiscyllium; species Hemiscyllium ocellatum. Next base: position 108,331,330 of record NC_083407.1, on the reverse strand, counting down.
CTTTCTTCACAACACGCAGCTTGACTTAACATGTAACCAGGGTAGTTAGGAAGGCCATTGAGTCTCTGAACTGGGATGTCATGTTGAGGTTGAACACAACATTGGTGAGGCCTCTTCTGGAACACTGTGTCCAGTTCTTGTTTCAGGAATGATATTAATAAACTGGAAAGGGTTCAGAAAAGGTTTACCAGGATGTTGCTGGGAATGAAGGGTGTGAGTTATAAGGAGAGGCTGGATAGGCTGGGACCATTTTCACTTGAGATTGAGGGGTGACCTTATTGAGGTTTATAGAATGGTGATGGACGTATATAAGATGAATGTCAGGTGTCTTGTTACTAGGATGGGAGTTTCAAGTCTATTGGGCATGTTTTTACGATGAGAGGACAAAGATTTGAAAATGACATGAGGGATAACGTTTTTACAAGTGTGGTTCATGTGTAGGATGAAGGTCCAGAGGAAGTGGTGGATGTGGGTACAGTTACAATGTTGAAAAGACACTGAGATTAGTGCATGAATAAGAAATGTTTGGAGGGATATGGGCCAGGAGCAGGCAGGTGGGACTAGTTTATCTTGGGGTTATGGGTAGCATGGACGGGTTGGATCGAAGGGTCTGTTTCCGTGCTGGGACTCTGGCCACTTCCAAGCTTAATGCTTACAACTGACTTACCTTGCAGATATTAATTTGCCTTTTACCTTCTGGCATGCAGCAGAGGTCAATGTACCTCACAAATGTCAAAGCCTTGCAGGAGCTGAGTGCTTCTGATATGAATGAAGGGCTCGTGTTCACTGTGCCCCAACCTCGACGCTCAGACACCAAGTGGGACCTTGTAGACATCTCGGTCGCTTCCAATTCACAAGTGAGTAAAAGCAAAAGAGCTGAGCACAGCAGTACAGGATTTACAGCAGAAAGCACGGCACTCACCATGTACCACCAGCTGGGCACGGGATGCTGTCAATGGACAGGAGAAACGTGGAAGAGTAACAGTGAATGCCCTAACACTCCCTCAAATCGCACTAAGCATTGATGAGATGATAATGCAGGCCAATGATATCATGTCTTCTCATGACAACTGAGACCCTATTCCATGGACCCATCTAGCCCACCAATCTAATGAGTCCACCAAGGCTCTGACCATGACTAGATCCTAATATTTCTGTCCCCACAGATAGAAAGACATGCTTAGCCCAACAGAGTGCAATAGGATGTGCCAAACTGTTCTCCGGCATAGTGATAGCAGCTGGGCCACGTGAAGCGTGATAGTGAAAGGGGATTCGGTAGTGGGCACTCACCCAGAATCGTACTGCATACCCTTTCCCACACCTCTCCGTCAGCACCTGATGCAGTGACTCATGTCCCAATGGTTGAATCTGCCCCATACAGGTGAATTATAGAATCCCTACAGTGTGGAAGCAAGCCATTCGGCCCATCGAGTTCACACCAACTGACCAAAGAGTATCCCAGCCAGACCCACCCCTACTCTACCTCAATAATCTTGCATTTCCCATGGATAACGCACCTACTTGCACATCCCTGGACACCATGGGCAATTTAGTATGGTCAATCCACCTAACCTGTATATCTTTGGACCATGGAGGGAAGCTGGAACACCTGCAGGAAACCCATGCAGACACAAGGAGAATGTGCAACCTCAACACAGACGGTGGCCCGAGGGCGGAATCGAACCCAATTCTCTGATGGTGTGAGGCAGCAGCACTGTCACTGAGGCAGCGTGCTGTCCCAAGTGTAGCTGGAGCTCTCCGTGGCTTCAAAACCCAGAAATCTGTGACCAACATGTGAATGACGTCACTTTTGGAATGTAGGAAGTGCAGTAGCTGTTTTGCACCCAGTAAGTTGTCACAAACAGCAATGAGATCATTGACTGAGTGGTCTGTTCTTACTGGTATTGATTATTGAGATGAGACTTTAGTTAGGCCAGTGGGAGAGCTCCACTGATCTCTTTCAAAGTGCTTCATTCGTTATTCAACACCAATCTAAAGGTTTCTCAGTTGACAGGATTATCTGAAAGATGACAGTTGGGAATATGCAATAACAAGACTCAATACTCCACAGACTTGTCAGTAGATGAGAAGTGCTCAGGTTCAGGGACAGGACTATAATGCACTCAAGCGTAGCCATTACTGTCCAATTCTTTAAATCTCAGATTGTCCTTGATATTTATCTTCAAAAAATGAAAGCTGAAAGGATATGCAACCTCATGAAATATTTCTTCTGTAGACATTTCTCAGTTAAAGAAAATGCTACAGGAGGTCAGTCGATAATTTCTGTATTCCCTTTTCTCAAACTTAAAATTTATTTGGCAATATGATGTCGGTGCTCCAGGTGAATGTATTCATCTTTCGGGACCATTTAACCTGTTAAAGGAATAAGGATTGATTGCCTTGCTCCATATCCATGCTTAGAACACATGGTATCACACCACAAACTTTAATTAGCACATTACAATCTTCATTTACCGCACTGAAGAACTGCTGATGTACAATATATTTAAAAGAATATGCAGTGTCTTACTAAGCTTATTGAATTTTTACTGATTCAAAATAATAAAACAATGCGTCAGTCTGTACTTATTCATTGATTAATAGGTGTCAGCTGTGATTCAACAGGTAACACTGTTGCCTGTAAATTGTGTATTCAGTTTCCAAGCTTTAGAAACCTGTGTGTAAAATCCAGGCTGACATTCCAGTGCAAGACAGTGGGAGGACAGGTGGATAGGCCTTTTTATTCTCAAATAAGATATTACACTAAGGCCCTTCTGTTTTATCAGGTGAGTGCAAAGATCCTGTGATAGAATTTCTAAGAAAGGCTGGAAGATTTCCTTGTGCTGCTGGCCAATATTTATCCTTCAATCAACACCACAGATAATTATCTAGTCGTTATCACATCACTGTTTGTGGGCAGCCTTGCTGTGGAGAAATTAGCTGCAGCATTTTCTGCATTACCATAGCGACAACACTTCCAATAGTACCTCATTAATTATAAAATGCTATGGGTCCTCCTGAAGTTTGTTTTTTGATATTTAATCGCTGTAGCTTAATTAACTAACAATTAGTAATAATTAATATATACTATTGGTATATTATTCTAATAATTATTCTGATAATTTCATGATTAAATTACCATTTGCAGAAGGGACAAAGAAACTACTGATTTTGTATCTTAACATACAGGACAGGAAGAAGGTTGTTTTAAAACTAAAGAATTATGTGCAAGCCTGACACAGTTGTCAAAGAGTTACAGATTGTCTGTTTACTTCATGGTCAAAGGATCTGCACATGTACAGTTTTAGAATTCCAAAGTTCTACCAGAAACTTTCATTGGAGAAGCTAACTTGACATACCGGTCTGGCATTCATCAATTTTAGCTCAGCATTGACATTTTGCTAACCATTATCTTTCGCACAACAACAGGGAATACGTTAAAGTTCAAGTTCACGGGTTGTGGTTTTTACGACATGATTTTTTTTTGAAACCACGTTAAAGAAATCCAGTTTTATGCATTGCAATTACTGGAGCACATCAAGAGGTTATAGCAGGGGATTTATCATCTTCAAGAGGAGACACTTTCAGTTGCGTGTATAAAATAAATGTGGTGGATATAGCGAATACAATTTAAAGCTGGATAGCTGTTATTTTATATTTACGATACCAAGGAAATTAATTTGAATTTCGCCGTAAACCCTGAAGATGTTTTGATGAAAGAGGTGCCAAATTTATGAAAAGTGTTTAGCAATTCCTTTTCTGTGAGCAAAAGGATTAGTGTCTGAAACAGTAAAGGTGTACATAACTCTTCGAGCTCTTCTGTTATTTTTCCTTACCTCCTATTTCACCTTGTTTCCACTATCCATCCTCAACACCTGAAAAAAGAATGACTTACATTCATGTAGCTCCTTTCTTGACCACGAGATAGCCCAAGACACTTTTCAGTATTTTTGCGGTGTATTTGTTGCAGGAAATGCAGCAGCACATTTTGAACTCAACAACACCCCCCACCCCACACAGACAGCTCTGTGATATTCTGGTTACGTGATATTGATTGAGGAAAAAATATTGGCCAGGAATCACTCCCCTGCCGGTCTTCAAAGTTGTAGCATGGAATCGTTCAAGTCCACCCACCAGTTCAGTTGGTGCCTTGGTTTAACATTCAACTGAAAGACTGACAGCTCCGACAGTGCCGCATTCCCTCAGTACTCCACAGGAGAGTCAGTCAGTCTTCAGTTTTTATGCTCAGGTCCAGAAGCGGGACACAAGAAATGCATAACCTGTGTTTCAGAGGTGCTGTCAACTGAGCCATAGCTGATACAATCCATCAACAAACTATTAACTCCCTGCAGGGGTACAATGTGAGGGGTTTGAGACTGTACTTTATGCTCATTGCCATTGTTAAAAGAAAATCATACAATGTGAATACAGTCGATAACCACACTTTAATCTGAAATACAGCCTTTAACCAAACTCCTACCTTTTGACCTGTCCAGCGTTTGAGGATTGCAAAGAAGTTAAATTTCTCATCAGCCTGCATCTTGGGGTCTTGCTTCTCACACTGTTATGACTAAGGTTGGAGATTTCTCTGCAGACATTCACTTTGATAAAATCCCTTGTGACTAATAGTAGTTAGTTTTTGAAGGCAAAATGGACAAGGTATGGAGTGAGCAGATAGCTATCAGTCTGCTGTTCTATATATTTCGTTACTAATTATGTAAAGGTGTCATAGAGGTCTCTGGGGTCTTGCTAGGACCCCAGAACACAGTGGTTGGAAGTCTTTCAATCACTCTTCAAGAGAACAATCAAATTCCATAGTCTTCTCACATCAAGGACTTTTAGTAAACGGGACAGCTGAACCTGGAAGTTCCTTTCCTTAAGCAGGCTTTCTCCAACAATACCAAAAAACCTTCAAATCAAACTGAGACCTGATATTCATCAGAGGGACTAATGGTCTCCAGCAAAAGAGCATTAATCACAAGATAGGGGACCTGCAAGAAGTGCCTTGGCCAAAAAAAAGCAAAGATTTTAACTGATTATCTTTCTCCCCTTTGGGGTGGCACAGTGGCTCAGTGGTTAGCATGCTACCTCACAGCACCAGGGACCCCATTCGATTCCAACCTCAGATGATTGTCTGTGTAGAGTACATACATTCTCCCCGTGTCTGCATGGATTTCCTCCGAGTGCTCCGGTTTCCTCCCACAGTCCAAAGATGTCCAGGCTAGGCCATGTTAAATTGCCTACAGTGTTCAGGGATGTGAAGGTTAAGTGCATTAATCAGGGAAATGTCTCTAATAGGGTAGGGGAATGCGGCTGGGTGGGTTACTCTTCAGAGGATCGGCATAGACTTGTCGGGCCAAATGGCCTGTTTCCACACTGTAGAGATTCTATCATCTATAATCCAAGGAAATCTATCTTAATGCAAATAGGCATTAATGAAATCCTCCTCAAGGAATTTGAACTTTGGAAAGTTGGGGAAAAAAAGTATCACCTTTCAGAATCTTGAAGTCAAGGAAAATCTTCAGGCATTTTTGTCATCTCCATGGCAACAGCTCAAGGCCTCCATTGATTGCGCTGTACTGACAGAACCCTGGGTCCAACTGCTGAATTATATATACTACAAATTAGAATATTCTGGAGGGGGTATTGAACATTTCTCAATAACAAATGGGGATAAATAATTTAACAAAAAAAATTAATTTGAATCATATGTCGTTCTGACCGTCAGGTGCATTCCGTTGCCTATAGAAGCCTAAAGAATGATCCATTGTGTTGTTCAAACACAGAATCATAGACAGAACTAAAGGACAATGTTCAACAAACAAAGAGACCTTGGAGTGCAGGTTCATAGCTCTTCGAAAGTAGAGTCACAGGTAGATCGGATGGTGACGAAGGCGTTTGGTATGCTCTCCTTTATTGGTCAGAGCATTGAATACAGGAGTTGGGAGGTCATGTTGCGGCTGTACAGGACATTGGTAGGCCACTGTTGGAATATTGTGTGCAATTCTGGTCTCCTTCCTATCGGAAAGATGTTGTGAAACTTGAAAGGGTTCAGAAAAGATTTACAAGGATGTTGCCAGGGTTGGAGAATTTGAGCTATAGGGAGAGGCTGAACAGGCTGGGGCTGTTTTCCCTGGAGTATCGGAGGCTGAGGGATGACCTTATAGAGGTTTACAAAATTATGAGGGGCATGGATAGGATAAATAGGCAAAGTCTTTTCCCTGAGGTCGGGGAGTCCAGAACTAGAGGGGATAGGTTTAGGGTGAGAAGGGAAAGATGTAAAAGAGATGGAATGAGCTGCCAGAGGAAGTGGTGGAGGCTGGTATAATTGCAACATTTAAGAGGCATCTGGATGGGTACATGAATAGGAAGGGTTTGGAGGGATATGGTCCAGGTGCAAGTGGGACTAGATTGGGTTGGGATATCTGGTTGGCATGGATGGGTTGGACCGAAGGGTCTGTTTCCATACTGTACATCTCTATGACTCTATGACTCTAAGAGATTTTGAACGAAGGTGGGTAGATGGACTTCAGTCACAGATCTAATTGAATAGAGGCAAACAATCTTGTAGGGCTGAATGGTCTCCTCCTGTTCCTGTGAGACAGGGCTAAAGGAATATCGAATCCCGACAGTGTGGAAAGAGGCCATTCAGCCCGTTGAGTCTGCAACAGCCATTCAAAAAGCATCCCATCCAGAACAGCCCAACCCTGTTTTTTTTTGGAACCCCGCATTTATCATGGCCAATCCACCTGACCTGCATATCTTCCGACTGTGGGAGGAAACCAGAGTACCCGGAGGAAACCCATGCAGACATGGGGAGAATGTACAAACTCCACACAGATGTTAGTCTTGATTTTAAACACTGGACTGAATTTTACCAGAACTCGGCAAATTGTCAATTTTGGCAGAGGCTTTGTCACCCTATTCTCCAAAACATAGCTCGTTACAATCACCTTGCACCTATGCAGGAAGGGAACTAAAGAGACAGGTTTCCCAGAACACGAAGGTGACACTGCTTACACTTCATTCCAAATGCAAGTGTACATTCAGAAATGCATTGCAATTTAAGAGACAGATAAAACATCCTGAGCATCATCCCATCCCAGCACCCTGTCTATCAGAGTGCCACTCTTGCCCCAGTACCCATGTTAGGAGACAGTGAGGCCTGCAGATGCTGAAGTTCAGAGTTGAGAGTGTGTTGCTGGAAAAGCACAGCAGGTCAGGCGGCATCCGAGGAGCAGGAAAATCGACGTTTCGGGCCAGAGCTAATGAAGTGCTCCGGCCCAAAACGTCAATTTTCCTGCTCCTCAGATACTGCCTGACCTGCTGTGCTTTTCCAGCAACACACTCTCAACTAGCTTACAGGTTAGTCATCTCAGCCCTCACACTGTATTGTGCACACACAATCCACCCATCCCCACCCCATCCCCCTGCTGTTCAACCCAGGGTGGTTGTGACATCACTCCCTCAGTAATCTATGTCATTGAACAGCCTATTGAGCATCCTCATCCCCAATACCATTTATGTGTTGAATTTTGTTTCTTCATCATTATTATCCCCTTGTTTAGCACACTTGACTTCATTGCTCAGAGCTTTGAGTGTAGGAATTGGGACATCATGTTGAGGTTGTACAGGATATTGGTGAGGCCTCTTCTGGAATACTGCGTCTAATTCTGGTCATCCTGTTATAGGAAGGATATTAGTAAGCCAGAGAGGATTCAGAAGAGATTTACCATGATATTGCCAGGAGTGGAGGGCCTGAGTTATAAGGAGAGGCCAATTTGGCTGGGACTTTTTTTCATAGGAGCATAAAAGGTTTAGGTTTATAAAATCATAGATAAGGTAAATGGCACGTGTCTTTTCCCTAGGGTGGAGGATTTCAAGACTCAGAGCATATTTTTAAAGTGAGAGAAGAAAGATTTTAAAAAGACATGAGGGACAGTTTTTTGACACAGTGGCTCGTGTGTGGAATGAATGTCCAAGGGAGGTATTGGATGCAGATACAGTCACAATGTTTAAAATATATTTACCTAAGTACATCAGTAAGAAATGCTTGGAAGGATATGGACAAAGCGCAGTTAGATGGGACAAGTTTAGTTTTGGTTTATAGACTGGTTCGACTGAAGGGTCTGTTTCTGTGCTGCATGACTCTATGATTCTGTATCCTGCTATGCTGGTTCCAATTTCCAGAACTAACTTCCTCACACTCCCTACCAGCTAATACCCCAGTGATTGTGGCCTGTCCCCCTGACTCACTTGGACTGACAGACCTGACTGCCTTACCATGACTATAGGACTGACCATGGCCCACACCCCGGTCTGTAGAGGTATAGGATCCCCTCACTTGACTACACTGAGCAGCCAACTGGCTTTGTCCAAGCCCCTGCGCCAACAGTGGGCATTGCCCTTGGATTACTGGGCTGGGACTCCCTGAATGAAGCCTGGCTGAGGACCTCTCAGGGTCCGACTGTTAGATGTGGCCATCATGGAGGAGGGCAGTAAGTGGCGGAGAATCATTGAGGGGCCACGTGCTGGATGGCCAATGAGGTGGTGGCGGTGGCAGCATGGGATAGCAAAAAATATGCCAAGTGGAGCAGGCAAGAGGTGGGATTGGGTCAATAAGCAAACTGCAACATCAGGACTTTTGATAGATGTTGTCGGATTTTAAATTCTCTGAATATTAAGTCCCTAAACTGGCCGAGTAGGATCACACAGCAATCAAGTCATAGAAGTCTACAGCATGGAAACAGGTCCTTCAGCCCAACTTGTCCATGCCACCCAGTTTTCACCAATAAATGAGCCCCATTTGCCCTCGTTTGGTGCATATCCCTCCATATCAAATCCATCCATGTCTAAACGTTGCTTAAATGATAAAATTGCACTCGCTTCCACCACTTCCTCTGGCAACCAGTTCTAGACACTCACCACCCTCTGGACCTTTTGTTTCTCTCACCTTAAACCTATGCTGTCTAGTTTTAGACTCCCTTGCCATGGGGTAAGGTTATTGGCTATTAACCTTATCTATGCCTCTCATGATTTTAGATACCTCTATAACGTCACCCCTCAGTTTCCTACACTCCAGGAAAAAAATGTCCCATCCTATCCAATCTTTCCTTATAACTCAAACCTCCCAGTCCAGGTAGCACACTAGGAAATCTTTTCAGCACTCTTTGCAGTTTGATAGTACCTTTCTATAGAAGGCCGACCAGAACTGCACACACTTAAGACTGCGTACGTCATGGAAACATTTGTAAAGCACATATTTTATTGATGCTGTGTTTGTTAAAAATAGCTTTTAAATTGTCCAGTGTTACAGATGGTTCTACTGTTTGCTGTAGGCCGTGATGTCACAGGCCTGAGACTGCCGGGGTTGTGAGCGTGCCCCCTGTGGTTGAGGTGGCAGCTAACACGGCCTAATTTAAAAGAGACGAGCCATGAAAATGGTATCTTCTCAATTAAGATTGTATCACTAAATGAAGAGTAAGAACATCATTAACACAGTCAATGAATTAATGTCTCTGCTTTACTTTTTTTTTAAAAAGTCAGATTTTCATCATCTAAGAATGCATATTTAGTTACACCACAAATCAGTGATACAATTGTTTGGTAATGTCAGAAATTGAGGAATGTTTGTTCCTTTCACTAACAATGTTTGAAGATTGACCATGGGGACTCACTCATAGTGAAATTTAATGGCATGGCACAGCGTAAGGACATATATCCAAACTTGGCCTGAAACGTAGCAAATAACATTTGTGCTACACAAATGCCAGGCAATGACCATATCCAATAAGGAACAATCTAACCCCAATTCTTTGGCATTCAATAGAGTTATCATCACTGAATACCCTCTTGTCAACATCCTGGGCATTACCATTGACCAGAAGCTCAAGTGGACTCATCATATAAATACAATAGCTCCAAGAGTAGGTCAGAGGCGGGGAGTACCGCAGCGTGCAACTCAACTCCTACTCGCAAAATCCTGTCCGTCTTGCATAACGCTCAAGAGGGGAATGTGACAGAATACTCCCTACTTGTGTCACACTGTCCAGGACAAAACAGCCCATTCAATTGGCACCATATCCACAAGCACCCATTCCCTTCATTACTAGCACTCAGTAGAAGCAGGGTGCACCATCTGCAAGATGCACAGCAGAAATTTGCCAGAGATCTTTTGATTGTACATCCCAAACCCACGAAGACTTGCATCCAGAAGGACAAGAGCAGCAGATAGATGGGAACACCACCATCCACAAGCTCCCCTCCCAGCACTCACCATCCTGACTTGGAAATGTATTGCCGTTCCTTCACTGTCGCTGGGTCAGCATCCTGGAATTCTCTCCCTAAGGGCATTGTGGGTCCACCTATAGCACATGGGCTGCAGCGGTTCAATAAGGCAGCTCACCACCAGCTTCTAAAGAGCAACCAGGGACAGGCAATAAATACTGGCCCAACCAGAGATGTCCATATCCTTTCAGTGATTTTTTTTTAAATTGCAAGATCTGCTTTTAGATGAACACAGCCTATTTTCACAAAATCAGAAACTAAACATACCAGACCCACAGGGCAATATTCAGTCCATCCAGTAATTAGTTTAGTTTCAATTGTTTCCCTTCTTTCAGAAGCACTTCTTTCTGAAAGTTTCACTTTGCAGAAATGAAGCTATTTTGTCATTGATCCACAGTCCCAAATGAAATGTGGTCCAACGATTTAAGGAAATCAAAACTACTGTTTCTGCAGTGAGAGATTCCATTTTAATATTTATAGTGCACAGTTGCTCATTGAAAAACCCTGATCTACTAGCTTCACCTTAGCCTTTCAAATCCCACCTACAAGGGATTTTCAGCACAAATCCATCTGTGTGACAAGGCTGGATGATTTCTTACTGATACTTCAGAACAGACTCCAAATTCCTTCCAATTATCACATGTGTTCTGCGTTACCTCTCATTTCATTGCCCTCAAGTGTTTGTTTTTGGCAGCCTCCAAATGCTATGGTCATGAAGATGAGAAGCAGAAGCCTTGCCTCGTGACTGTTCTGTCACTCTCAATTCATTCCAGAATCTTTGCAAGCACTATGTTGGCTTTGGAACTACGATAGTAAGATCTCTGTCTCCCTCTCACATGAGGAGAGACTCTTTCTCCAGTATGTTCTTGCTTACTAATGCAAAACTCAGCCTCAGACTATTAGAACACAAATTGCACTTTCTTATTTTCCATCCTTTTACCCAATCTGCTAGCCCACTGGCCTAATTTCTTAGACTTCATCCTGAGCATTCAACCCATGTTTAAACTTAACAGGGTCTTTTCTTAGATTAGATTACTTACAGTGTGGAAACAGGCCCTTCGGCCCAACAAGTCCACACCGACCCGCCGAAGCGCAACACACCCAGGCCCATTTCCCTCTGACAAACGCACTTAACACTATGGGCAATTTAGCATGGCCAATTCACCTGACTTGTACATCTTTGGACTGTGGGAGGAAACTGGACACCCGGAGGAAACCCATGCAGACACGGCGAGAATGTGCAAACTCCACACAGAGAGTCGCCTGAGGCGGGAATTGAACCCAGGTCTCTGGCGCTGTGAGGCAGCAGTGTTAACCACTGTGCCTCCCGTTTTTTTTTTCTTTTGTTATGAGATTGGAAACAGGCCCTTCGGCCCAACCAGTCCACACCGACCCTCTGAAGAGTAACCCACCCAGACCCATTTCCCTCTGACTAACGCACTTAACACTATGGACAATTTAGCATAGCCAATTCACCTGACCTGTAAATCTTTGCACCATGTGAGGAAACCAGAGGAAACCCATGCAGACACTGTGTGCAAGCTCCACACAGACAGTCACCCGAGGCCAGAATCGAACCTGGGACTCTGTGCTGTGAGGCTGCAGTGCTAACCACTGAGCTACTGTACCGGCCCTGAAAATCCCACTATTCACTAGACCCCTCTGGAAAGTTATATCACCAAAGTTCTTACTCTGTGCAATTGGCCTTTGGATGTGCTAGACCTGCATTTCATGATTAGTCTCCTACCACAATCCACCTCATGGTCAGTATTCTGTTCACTAGCGCTGTGAATACAAAATACCTGTGAATGTCTCAGGTACAGAATGTCCTGTCACCTTCTAATATATTTTTTAATTTCTTCACAGTTTGAGGACATTACTGGCTAGGCCAGCATTTCTTGCCCATCTCTAATTGTCCAGAAGGCAGTTAAGAGTCAAACACATTGCTGTGGGTCTGGAGTCACATGTAGGCCAGACCAGGTAAAGATGGCAGATTTCCTTCCCTAAAAGGCATTAGTAAACCAGATGGTTTTTTCCAACAATTGACAATGGTTTTGTGGTTATCCTTAGACTCCTAATTCCAGATTTTTAGTGAATTCACATTTCATCATCTGCCATGGCAGAATTTGAACCCAGGTCCCCAGGACATTATTTGGGTCTTTATATTAACAGTACGGTGATAGTATCACTAGGCCATCAGCTCCCCATCAGCTGAGCTTCTAAGATTTTTGTAATTGATCCCAATCATTTACGCAGAATGAAACTTTATGGTTTGATTCCATGTTGAGTTGTGTATCAGTGTCTTACCATCACAAGCCTTTTCGTTCCCCATGACCGTTCCTTTTGTAAGGCACCAAGTCTCCTGAGAAGAAGTCTACTTCAGATGACTTTGTATGATGCCATAGAGTTTTCTGAACTTTTCCAAAACGTCAACTTTGATAAAGGCCCTTCTCCCTGCTCGTATAAAACCTGCAAACGTTCAGCTAAAATGGAACCAATTCTAGAGCAACAGGACTATCATCCATCACAGAAGACAGCTTGATTTCTCAAATAAACCAGTGGTAGGGATTATAAACTATGCATTCCAACTGAACAGTATATGCCAGTGCAGTTGTCAATTTGCAGTTTGGTTGATCTGCTAAGATTCTCTGCAGCTAATCATCAATCAATGCATGATTCCTTTCACAGACTCTATTGCTGAAACATTTCACCTGCAGTGTCTGTTTCTACAATGTTCTCATTTTCAATTGTCTCTAATCTCAACATTGTCAGTCAGGAACTTAACCAATGCCTCAAATTCAGTCATTATCCATTTACTATGTCTTTGTCCATAATCACCCTTCTGTTCTCATTGTGTATAAAATTGTAGAAAGGCTAAATCTGGTTGCCATAAAGTGTATAATAATATTTTTGTCTTTTTGTCCCATACCTTTAGGTCCTTGCACTGATATCTGTTATGACTTTGTATATTCTTTACTTAAAACCACTGCATCTTTGAGCGGGGTTTTAAACGTTTGTCAAGAAAGGTGAGCAAATTGAGTAATTTCAAGATAATTTTTTTTCTCTATGATTTTAATACCAAATACAACTATTACTTCTCATACACTGATTAGGAATTTCAGGAACTGTGCCCTAATTGTGTAAACCACAGATCTTGAGGCTTTCCAGTGATAATTTCCTCGTTGTGGTCCAGGTCTTTAAAGCATGGAAAGTTTACAGAACAGTATGGATATATCACTGGTAACTACATTAATATTGATAAAGTGGCTTACTTCAACTCTTTTGCATTTCTGTTTACAAGGAATTGCCACTCCCCTTTAATGATGTCAATGCCTTTTTAATTACTAAACCTGAAACAAGTAGACATTTCATACTCCCTAATTTTGCAACAATTCTCACTGCTACATGAATCCAGGCAACATCTTATTCAATCCGTTCCACATACTATTGAGTATTATGTAACAGCACAGATGAATTAATCCTCAGATGTAACACTCATTATTGAATGAAAAATCTATTTGGCTAATAAAGTTTACTGTAATTGATCTTGATCATTTTCTTCTGCCTCAGAATTCTTGGTGTCAATTTAAAACCCCTGACTTTTGGTTTTGGCAGTTCGTCACATAATGGTATTTTGAGTAAAACGTGAAGTATGTATGAATTATTCCCTGGACATTGCTGGAGTTCATTCACCTATTATTGTTTTTCCCATCCTGGCTTCTGCTGTTATATCCAAACCTACTAAAAATGCTTTCATCCTCACTCTTCCAGTCTGTAACTCTTTCATTGTACTGATACGTGTACCCAGTGTTTGAGAGATTTCAAAATGTGCCTGTCATTTAATGTGCAACTCTGTGCAATGTACCATTGGTTCCATCAAGACTGCTGGAAGTGATTGCTTCACCAGGACATGTTTAAGGTAGTGCACAGCTGAGCTAACAAGGAATTGTTATCCAAGAGACAAACATGAGAACCAGGAGGTTGCCCGTACCTGATGGCTTAGCACAATCTCGCAATTTAAATGCTAACACTGCGGGGACCTCAAAATTGAATTTCAAACGTCTTTCATATAGCGTGATAAAACCCATGGTATATTTCTTCAGAGAATGATCCTCAATCTTATCAAATCTATCAAAATTGGATCATGACTTAGTAGCATCTGGTAAAACTTCTTTCTTGAAATGTTCACGTATGAACCCGAACAGGCGATCCAAACTTTCATTTACATCCAACCGATGGGAATCCAGCTCACAGAATACTTTGCTCCTATTTTTGTTTTTGTTAGGAAGTGACAAAGTCGAGACCCAGTCTTGTTTTCTCTTCGGCAGGGTCATGACCTGTCTCTTTATATCCGCTTTCTTCCTCCACTGGTTATATATTTCAGACTCAGAGACTGTTGGATGAAATCACACTCTGAAAACTTTCTACCTTATTCCACTATGGCCTTTAGAATTGTAACATTCAGTTTCAATATTTCTTTTCTCTTTAATTTCCAACCTTCAACTTTAGGCAACCATTCTCTGCTACTTGCTGTACGTCTGTCAGTCAGTGGACAATGGAAAACTAAACAATTCTTTGCTCAAAGTACATTTATTCACAAACAGAAATGTTGCAGGTATAACAGGTAAGGGGGATAAGCCATTCCGGACTGAGATGAAGAGGAATTTCTTCAATCAGAGCTGTGAACCTGTGGAATTCTCTGCAACAGGAAGCTGTTGGGGTGAGTTCATTAGATATATCCAAGAGGGAGCTGGATGTGGCCTTTATGGCTAAAGGGATCAAGGGGTGTGGAGAGAAAGCGGTAATGGGATACTGAGATTGCATGATCAGCCATGAATGGTGTTACAGGCTCAAGGGGTTGAATGGCTGACTGCTGGACCCATTTTCTATATTTTTTCTATGTGTCTGTCTCCTGACTCCACTCTCGTGTCATTGACTATCTCTATATACACTTTTGAAACCAATTCAAAAAGTCTAAAGTGAACCAAATTAATGATGAACAGCTGTAGCTAAAACTAAATCTTCAAAGGAGCCTAAAATTCTAAATTAAAAACTTTGGTTGTTTATAGAGATTCCCTCCAGCCCCTGGAGTGCCTAGTGATTGCAGAAGGCCCAAGCATGCCCTTTGCCAGGGAGACCTGGGCAGGAACCTAACCGCACAAGACAGACAGGAAGTTGGGTTTCAAAACCCCCTTCCACAGCTTGCTGTTAGGATCCACCTTAGCCAGACCTACACTGCCTTGGTCAGGACATTGGTTAGGCCACTTTTGGAATATTGTTTCCAATTCTAGTCTCCCTGCTATAGAAAAGATGTTGTTAAACTTGTGCAAAGAAGATTTGCAACATTACTGCTAAGGTTGGAGGGTTTGACCTGTAGGGATGAGGCTGAATCGGTTAGGACTGTGTTACCTGGAGGGTCAGAGGCTGAGCGGTGACCTTATGGAGGTTTACAAAATAATGAGGGGCATGGGTTGGGTGAACAGCCTTTCCCCCAGGGTAAGGGAGTCCAAAGCTAGAGGGCATAGGTTTCAGGTTTAAGGAGAAAGATTTCAAAGGGACCTAAGGAGCAACTTTTTCATGCAGAGGGTGCATGGAATGAGCTGCCAGAGGAAGTGATGGAGGCTGGTACAATTACAACATTTAAAAGACACCTGGATGTATATATGAACAGGAAGGGTTTGGAGGAACATGGCCAGGTTCTGGCAAATGGGACTAGATAAATTTAGGATATCTGGTCAGCATGGACGAGTTGGACCAAAGGGTCTGTTTCCGTGCTGTACCTCTCTAAGACCACCTCACTTTATACCAGGTGGCCAAAGGTCAGGAGGGTGGGGATTAAATACAGGCAAAGCTTGAAAAGAAGTCCCCTCAAAAAAAATAAAATAAGGACTGCAACCTCAAACAGCCTATATAGTGGTGGAATATGGACTTTTTGAGGCTGTAGAAAACACAGGCAACCTGAGAGTCCATGAACCATCTTAAACAATTTATTGCAAGGGATTACTACATACAACACCTTCTCTGCCAGTTTGCTAAGTGGCTCTTTATACTCTTTTAAGCAATCAAATAAACGAATTAACTGCATAAAATGATGCAATCAAAAGTGAGTTTTTTAAAAAAAATATGTGTTCAAGTATGTATTCAATCAATGCTATCCACCTGTGAGTGCTTAACCTCAATTGATACAATTAACATCACTAATTGTTTGCAGGCAAGTTGTAGTTTGATTTCTGCTGGTGCTTCCTGAGTTTGATGAAGGGCCTATGAGCTGTGGTCAGCTGTTTAAAGTTGGTCAAGTTGTACAGGGGCTTGAAGGGCACCCCCACCACCATTCTGAATTCTGATCACTTGCTCCCATTTAATTTTGCTGTAGTTTCCAGTCCTCCATCCCCTCCATTGGAGTAGAAACAATGGGGTGATACGGTGACTCAGTGGTTAGCCTCACAGTGCCAGGGACCCTAGGTTTGATTCAAGCCTCGAGTGACTTTCTGTCCTATGTCTGTGTGGGTTTGCTCTAGGTGCTCTGGTTTACTCCCGTAGACCAATGATGTGCAGGTTAGGTGGTTTGGCCATGCTAAATTGCCCTGTACTGTCTGGGGATGTGCAGGCTAGGTGGATCAGCCATGGGAAATGCAGGGTTACAGGAATAGGGTAAGGGGTTGGGTCTGGATGGGATGCTCTTTGGAGAGTTGGTGCAAACTCAATGGGCCAAATGGCCTCCTTCTGAAATGTAGGGATTCTATGATCAGGCTGAGGCACAAAAGGTTGAATGAATGGAGGGAGCACAGAGGAACTACAGAATTCCTACAGTGCAGAGTGCTCATCGAGTCCACACTGACACGAAGGGCACTGAAGAGTACCCCACCCACTGCATCCTACAACCCCACATTTCCCATGGCTAATCCACCTCACCTGTACATCTTTGGACTGTGGGAGGAAACCAGAGCACCTGGAGAAAACCCATGGGAAGGACATGCAAACGCCACAGAGACAGGTGCCTGAGGCTGGAATCGAACCTGGGTTCCTGCGTGGATTTGCTCCGGTTTCCTCCCACAGTCCAAAGATGCGCAGGTTGGGTGCGGACTGGCCATACTGAAATTGTCCATAATGTCCAGGGATAGTTAACCCATTATTCCACAGTTGTGGTGACAGGAGGGAAGAAAGAATGAGATGCACGCTCACATCATCTGCACCTCGCTAATCCCAAGGGAATGTGGGATGAGAGGCTTGTAAACTGTGAGGAGTTTGTATCCTGACTGCAATGGAATGAGCAGCCAGGCAAACAGTGATGGTCGATTAATCCCCACCCATTGACTGGCTGTATCCAATATTTCCCCAGAAGACTTTAATTATTTTGCACCTTTGTGCGAGTTTATGTGGCATTAAATTGATTATGGCAAGTTTATAAATCTGCAGGATATATTATGCGAGCAGTAAATGTATGGAAGAGTGAAATAAAAGTTCAGTGAGTTTGGCGAATGACTAGCTTAGAGTTATAGGATGATGTCCCATATTTTATGGATGGGTTCTGTGGACTGGATCAATACAAACTTTTCAAATCTTTAAATTTATTGGTTTAATCTATCCTTTCAACACAAACGGCACAACTTCAGCGTGTGAGAAAAACTCATTTGCAGTGAGCGACAAAGGCTTCGTCACTATAGCAACAGTAAGGCCAGGTTTGAGTGGAGTAGACCTTTTCATTTAATATTTGGCTCAACTTTGCAGTCCTTGCCAGACTAAAAGCAAAAATTTAGTTCTGCACCTGGCTGAAAATGTAAAGTTATTTTCATTTGCACTTCATGGCATGATGCCTATTTTTGTTTTTTTGCTTCATTTATACGAACGATAGCTTTCTATTAGACAGCTGAACATTCATTTTGTTGCTACCAGCTTTCCTCAGCATCTTAACAGCTGGAATGAGGCAAGGAGTGACACAGGGGGATTCACAATCTGATCAGCACCTTTTTGATGTTTGCCAACAAATATTAAAATTAAAACTAGTTTAAATTACACGCTGCAGTGAGAATATTCACACAGCTAATATCTAATACAAAGCAAACATGCTGGCAGGCACTTAATATCTTTCCACACATAAATTAAAATGAAAGAGTCCAAAAATGTTAAAGTTCAGCATGATTTTTTTTTCTCCTGCTATTAATTGTCAGTATTGTAATCCATTCTGCTGATGGTGTCCATCTTGATTGTATGGCCAGTGATATCAATGACTGGCTTTTAACATATCATGCCTTTGACTGTATTTTAATTGGCCTACTCACCCCTTTTTCAATAATTAACATCAACAACTTTTATTCTATAGCATCTTTAAACAGTCCAAAGCCCTGCACAGGATGGATTATCGTAGAAACCATGACACACAGACACTGAGATTTCCAGATCTAAAACTTGACCAAGGTGTTGCATTTTAAGAAGGAGGAGCGAGGAATGGAGGAAGAGGAAAGTTTAAGGAGGGAATTCCAGAGTTTAGGTCTTAGTTAGCTTAAAGGCATGGCCTCCAGAGGCATAAAGGAGGAAACTGGGGATGTCCACAGCCCAGAGGTCTGAGGGCTGTCGGTTACAGAGATGCAAGCTTACACAAAAGTAACTGGTTGTTGAGTGTCTATTGCAAGGCATTAGATGCTGAAGTGATTTGGGTGACTTCAATGTATGTGATAGCAAAGCTCTAGTGATTCATATAACCATTTATACTCCAGCATCATTTTTCACCATACACTTATGTTTTACCTCAGTAACTTTCCAGAGGTATTTTGCAGTGAGGCCTCGATTATCAATAGCAATCTTCACCGTAATGTTGGCAGACTTCCAGTGCATCTCTGCATCATGACAGGAAGAAAGATTCTCTCATTATGTTCTAGTGTTACACAATACCTGCACTTCAGTTGGCTGATTGTCACAGGAAGAGCAATAAAACATTCCCTTTCGCACCTCTCTACATTCTGTAATTTCACATGAAAGCACTTAACTCCTACTTCAGGTTTCCCACTCTAGGGCTTGAACTCAAACATCCATGCCAATGCCTCCGTATAACTGAGGGAGCGCTGCACTGTCAGAGGTGAAACCATCAATTGAGCCCCCTCCCCACTCTGCTACCGTCCCCTTATCTTGGCTGGATCTGTGGCATTATTTGAAAGAACAGCAGAGGGGTTAATTCAGCATTCTCGCTTTCATATTTCATGTCCATTCAACATTGCAGGAAATGCTTATCCGGTCATTCATCACATTGTTGTTTATGGGATTTTATACAAATTGGCTGCAGCAGTAGCCAAACTCCAAAGGCACTTCATTGGCTGTAAGATGACTGAATGTAAGGACAGTTTTCATTGCCCATAGCAATCATTCATGAAACAAGTTTCAATTAGACCTACCCATTGACTAACGGCAGGCCAACTCCTGCAACCTCCAGGTGTTATCTCAGTCAGAGAAGGATGATTGGCATGGCCAAATGAAAAATGCCATGTTGGTGCGGTTATAGTGAAATCAAGGGCATAATGCTCAGTAAGTGCTGAAACAGTCATCCTTCACAATGTTCACTGCAACTCTTTCCATGTCAATACATTTCCGTGAAGCATTAAACAGCACCCAGTTTCACCTGACAATTCGTTGAGTAATCACACACCCATCCATAACTCCAGAATTTCTGGAACATCTGGCGGATAAAAGAAGCCTGAAGATTGAGTGGCAAATATTTGTTCCAAGCTGCGTTAATTAGTTCAGGGACTCATTTCGGGGATTCATCAATGAGTAAAATAAAAGGTTGCGTCTTGCTGACAATCATCAGTGGCATTTATCAACTAATTTCTCGACTGTGATAGCAAATGTTGATAACAATCCTTGTTCTTACCAAGTATTTACAGCAGCAGAATTGTATTCAAACACATTCTACAACCTCAAGGCCAGGCATACCCTCCACTGAACCAATATCATCAAGCCAGGGGACCAACCCTGGTTCAATGGAGAGTGCAGGAGGCATACCTAAAAAGGAGGTGTTAACTGGTGAAGCTACTAAACAGGGTTACTTGCATGCCAGACAGCATAAGCAGAAAGTGATGGACAGAGCTAAATGATCCCACAACCAACGGGTCAGATTTAAGCTCTGCACTCTTGCCACATCCAGCTGTCAATGATCGTGGACAATTAGACAACTCACTAGCCAAGTAGGCTTCTCAAATATCCCCATCCTCAATGTTGGAAAAGACCAACACATCAGTGCAACATGTAAGCCTGAAGCATTCGCAGCAATCTTCAGCCAGCAGTGCCGAGTGGCTGATCCTCCTCAGCCTCCTCCAATGCTTGCCAGCATCACAGATACCAGTCTTCAGCCAATTCAACTCACTCCACATGACGTCAAAAAATGGTTGGACTTACAGTACTGGATACTGCAAAGGCCATGTGCTCTGACAACATTTCTGCATCAGTACTGTCCCAGACTAGCCTCATCCCGAGTCTAGCTGTCCCAGCACAGCTACAACACTGGCATCTACCCGATAAATTGCCCAGGTATGTCCTGCACACAAAACGCAGGACAAATCCAACCCACCCAGTTGCCACCTATCAGTCTGTTCCCAATCATCAGTAAAGTGATGGACAGTGTCACCAACAGTGCTATCAAGCAGCACCTGCTCAGTGACACCCAGTTTAGGTTCTGCCAGGGCCACTCAGCTCCTGACTTCATTACAGCCTTGGTTCAAACATAAAATAAATTAATTAAATCCAGAGGTAAGGTGAGTGTGACAGCCCTTGACATCAAGGCTGCATTTGACCAAATGTGGGATCAAGAAGTCCTAGTAAAACTGGAGTCAATGACAATCAGGAAGTAAATTCTCTGCTGGTTAGAGTCATACCTGGCACACAGGAAAATGGCTATGGTTGTTGGAAGTCGATCATCGCAGCTCCTGAACATCTCTGCAGGATTTCCTCAGGGTAGGGTTCTAAGCCACCATCTTCAGCTGCACCATCAATCACCTTCCCTCTTTCATAAGGTCAGAAATAGGGGTGTTCATCGATGTTTGCACAATGTACAGCACCATTCATGCCTCCTCAGATACTGAAGCAGCCCGTGTTCAAATGTAGCAAAACCTGGACAATATCCAGGCTTGGACGAAAATGTGGCAAGTTACATCCACGCCACAAAAGTGTCACACAATAACTCTGAGAGAATCTAACCAGTACCCCTTGACTCACAATGGGATTTCCATCGCTGGATACCGCTAAGCCTCAATATCCTGGGAGTTAGCATTGACCAGAAACTAAATTAGACTAGCTATATAAATACAGTGGAGGGACTACTGTGGTGCGGTGGTAATGTCCCTACTTCTAGAGCAAAAGGCTGGGTTTCAAGTCCCACCCAGCTCCAGATGCGTGTTATAACATCTCTGAGCAAGTTTAGAAAATACCTATAAATACTGTGGCTACAAGGGTGGATCAGAAGTTTAGAAACCTGCAGTGAATGACTCATCTTCTGACTCCCCAAAGCCTGTCCATCATCTACAAGACACAAATCAAGAGTGGGAGGAAGTGAGGACTGCAGATGCTGGAGATCAGAGTCGAGAGTGGGGTGCTGGAAAAGCACAGCAGGTCAGGCAGCATCCAAGGAGCAGGAGAATTGACCTTTCGGGCATCAGCCCTTCATCAGGAGTGAGATGGAATACTCCTCATTTGCCTGGATGGGTGCAGTCCCATCAATTTCCGCATTCATTCCTTCCACCACTGATGCACAGTGGCAGGACTATTTACCATTTACAAGGTGCATGCCAGATATTCACCAAGCAATTTTATAAATGGCTGGCACAGTGGCTCAGTAGTTAGCACTGCTGCCTCGCAGCACCAGGGACCAGGGTTCAATTCCAGCCTTGGGTGACTGTCGTGTTGCAGTTTGCACATTCTCCCCGTGTCTGCTTGGGTTCCCTCCAGGTGCTCCGGTTTCCTCCCACAGTCCAAAGATGTGCAAGTTAGGTGAATTGGCCATGCTAAATTGCCCACAGTATTCAGGGATGTGTAGGTTAGGTGCATTAGCCAGGGGAAATGTAGGGTAATGAGTCTGGAGGGTCAGTGTGGATTTGTTGGGCCAAAGGACCTGTTTCCACACTATAGTAATTCTAATTCTAATTCCAATTCAATCTGTGACAGCATCTTCCAAAGTCGCAACCTCTTTCATCTACAAGAACAAAGGCAACAGAAACACTGGAATGTCATCCCCTGCAAGTTCCTCCCTAGCTACTCACCATCCTGACTTGGAAACTAATTGCTAATCCCACTAGAATGGTGATGGGCTGAAATCGCTAAACTTCTTCTGTGAAGCAGCTTGATAAACAGAAGCTTTCTTTAGCTCTGTAGTGTTTCCCATTCATTGATTTGGAAGATCATATAATCGGTACTGCTTGGAAGCAGGCCATTCAACCCATAGAATCCACACCAACCTCCGATGAGCATCCCACTGAGACTCATTTCCCTTCCCCTATGTAACTCTGCATTTTCCGTGGATAACCCACCTAGCTTGCACATCCCTGGACACTATGGGCACTTGGTTAGAAATGTCCAGATTAAATGGATTAGTGAGGATAATGGGTTGACGGGAACTCTGAAGAGAGTAAATTAATTTTATTAAGGTGATATACCCACTTCTGATTATTTGGACCAATGACTCTATGTTGTTCATGTCCCTGTACATGCACCTATATAGTATGATCTGCCCATAAAGCACGTAGGCACTGTACCTTGGTACACATGATAATAATATGTCAAATTAAATCAAATGCAAAGATCTTTAAACAGGGCGAATGAAATGGTAAGGAGGAAAATTGTATTGCTAAACCTTAACTAGGCTTTTCTCATTGTTTTGTAGTTCATTTCTGAAATAACTCCACAGAGACTGGTATCCTGTCACCGAGTCACCCACTATTTACACATTGAGAGTTCTTGACACTGGTCCGGCTTCCTCAGAGTCAGCTCTCAGAGCAAACAAAACCTCTGACTCTCCAGTTTATATCTGTCAGCCAGGTCTCCCTGATTGAAGCAAATTAACAGCCCCAGTCAGGGAACTCATATTCTATGAGATCCACCTGGCTGACCTCAATACAATCACTACAGTTTCCATCTGAGTTAACCACCAGTTGGTGGAAGTATTTGCAGACATCTTTACCCTCTCCTTACTAAATCTGAAGCTTCAAGAAGACCTCCATTATTCCAGTACCAAAGAAAAATCATGCAGCTTGCCTCAAAGACTTACCGCTCAGTGGCTCTGATATCTATAGTCATGAAGTGCTTCAAGAGGTTAGTCATTGCTCACATTAACTCTGGCCTACCGGATTGCCTTGATCCTTTACAGTTTGTCTACCAGTGGAACAGGTCAACAGCAGATGCTGTCTCCCTTGCCTTATGTTAGCCTGGAACATTGGGATAACAAGGATACTTATGTCGGGCTCCTATTTATTGACTACAGCTCCTCCTTCAACATCATAATTCCACACAAACTAATCTCCAAACTCCAAGACTTAGGTCTTGGCTCTGACCTGTATAACTGGATCCTTGACTTCCTGATCCATAGACTGCAATCAGTAAGAATAGATGACAACACCTTCTCCACCATAATCCACTACACCAGTGACCCAAAAGGCTGTGTTCCCAGCCCTCTACTGTAATCCTTATACACTAATGAAAGTGTGTCCAAATTCCACCCCAACTTCATTTACAAGTTTGCTGATGACATCTCCATTGTCGGTCAGATCTCAAACAAGGACGAAGCCAAGTACAGGAATGAGATTGAATGCTTAGCGGCATGGTGTAAAGACAACAATGTTTCCATCAATGTCAGCGAAATGAAGGAGTTCGTCATTGATGACAGGAGGCAGAGTGGAGGGCATGCCCCTGTCTGTATCAATGATAGAGATGGTCAAAAACATCAAGTTCCTGGGAGTGGTGATCACCACCAGTCCGCTCCATCTATGTCGACGCATTGGTCAAGAAAATACAACAATGTTTCTACTTCCTCAAGAGACTAAGGAAATTCGACTTGTCCACAAAGACTCAGGTCAACTTTTATAGATGCACCACAGAA
The DNA here is from genome assembly GCF_020745735.1 of Hemiscyllium ocellatum. Taxonomy (NCBI): domain Eukaryota; kingdom Metazoa; phylum Chordata; class Chondrichthyes; order Orectolobiformes; family Hemiscylliidae; genus Hemiscyllium; species Hemiscyllium ocellatum. Next base: position 108,306,969 of record NC_083407.1, on the reverse strand, counting down.
AGCATCCTGTCCAGATGCATCACAGCATTGTATGGCAACTACTCTGCCCAAGACCACAAGAAACTACAGAGTCTTGAACACAGCCCAGTCCATCCTACAAACTAGCCTCCCATCCATTGACTCCATATATACTTCCTGCTGCCTCAAGAAAGCAACCAACATTATCAAAGCGCCCTCCCACCCCGGTTATATTGTCTTCCACTGTTTTTCATTCGGGAGAAGAAACAAATGTTTGAAAACGTGGATGAATAGACTCAAGAATAGCTACCCCACTGTTATCAGACTTCTGAACAGACCACTCAAATGTCAATTCTGATCTCTCTCTCTCTCTCTCTGCACCTTCTCTGTGGCTGTAACATTGTATTCTGTACTCTGTTCTGCTACCCTGTTGCATTTTGTATAATACAATTTGCCTGTATAGGATGCAAAACTAAAGTTTTCACTGTTTCTCGGTACATGTGACAACCATACATCAATCAATGAATCAGGCAATCAATTTTTGTCAAACTATTATACCTGCTTGTTAATTGGATTGTACATCTGCAGTTGTGTTGTAAGGGTTGGTCCCATGCTGCATTACATTAACCAGTTCAATTGATGTCACATTGTCGATGCAAAAGCAAGTAGACAAATAAATAAGCTTGTGAGAAGATTTGTAGCTCGGGTGCTTGTTGTTGCGGTTCTGTTCGCTGAATTGGGAATTTGTGTTGCAAACGTTTCATCCCCTGTCTAGGTGACATCCTCAGTGCTTGGGAGCCTCCTGTGAAGCGCTTCTGTGATCTTTCCTCCAGCATTTATAATGATTTGTACCTGCCGCTTCCAGTTGTCAGTTCCAGCTGTCTGCTGCAGTGGCTGGTATATTGAGTCCAGGTCGATGTGCTTATTGATTGAATCTGTGGATGAGTGCCATGCCTCTAGGAATTCCCTGGCTGTTCTCTGTTTGGCTTGTCCTATAATAGTAGTGTTGTCCCAGTCAAACTCATGTTGCTTGTCATCTGAGTGTGTGGCTACTAAGGATAGCTGGTCATGTCGTTTCGTGGCTAGTTGGTGTTCATGGATACGGATCATTAGCTATCTTCCTGTTTGTCCTATGTAGTATTTTGTGCAGTCCTTGCATGGGATTTCCCATGCAAAGATCCCATGCAAGGACTGCACAAAACACTACCTAGGACAAACAGGAAGACAGCTAACAACCCGCATCCACGAACACCAACTAGCCACGAAACGACACGACCAGCTATCCTTAGTAGCCACACACGCAGATGACAAGCAACATGAGTTCGACTGGGACAACACTACTATCATAGGACAAGCCAAACAGAGAACAGCCAGGGAATTCCTAGAGGCATGGCACTCATCCACAGATTCAATCAATAAGCACATTGACCTGGACCCAATATACCGGCCACTGCAGCAGACAGCTGGAACTGACAACTGGAAGTGGCAGGTACAAGTCACTAAAAATGCCGGAGGCAACATCACAGAAGCGCTTCACAGGAGGCTCCCAAGCACTGAGGATGTCACCTAGACAGGGGACGAAATGTCTGCAACACAAATTCCCAGCTCAGCGAACAGAACCACAACAAATAAGTAAGCGTTTTGTGTCTGGGCATACTGTCAGCCAAAGGCAAACACTAATTCTATGGTGTTTACAGCCTTGTGTCCAGAAATAGAGCAGCTCATAATTCACGGACTCTGCTCATTCATGACTGTTGCAGAATTTTCACATTTTGTCTTCCCCTCAGTGAAATTCATGGATAAAAGACGTGGAAAAATAAAATCACAATAACTACAAGATTAAATTAATCTTCCCTCCTGAGATAAAATGCAAGCGCATGGCAATAAAGACCGACTTGCCTTTAAGTAATGGTTTTCATGACCTCATGGTGTCCCAGCTATCCAACCAATGAGGTGCTGTCTGAAGTCTAGGTTGTAATGTCGGAAATGTGGCTGCCGATTGGTAAATGACCGAGCCCGGCAAAGAGAAATGTGGCATCGAGCAAATCATTTGTGTTGGTTGAAAGAGACCAAGGAGAACCACCCATTTCTTCTTTAAAATGGTGGTGGGGGATATTTCTCATTCACCCAAGAGACCTGATGGGGCTCTGGTTTAAAGGCTCAACCACAGGTCAGCATTTCTAACCTTGCAGTACTCCCTCAAGCATTGTGATACCATTTTCTGCCTGTGCGTCAAACTAGAAATTTGATCAAACAACGGATAAGCATGAGCACCTGAACATACTAGGTCAAAATGGACTCTCCAAGCAAACCTTTCTCCTGTGGCAACCACATTCTTTTCCCAAGAATGATACCACCCCTGTAAAGGCACCCCAACAGCCTTTTAAGTGTCACTGGGCACTTGATCCATTTTTGTTGCTGTTTGCATCTTTGTACAAGATATCCATTCATGTACCGGAATGCATGGTAATAATTCTGGGTATTTTCATGTGGAGAAATTTCTGGCTAGCGTACATTTCCCCGTTACCAAACATGATTCTTAAATTATTTCAACATGGCTTGATTCAGTGTGAAGCACTCTTGCCTTTGAGTCAAGGCTCAAATCCAAAAACAGAGCTTGGACCACAGAAAATTGCATCCCTTTGATAGCACAGGCTGGGCTATTGGGCCAAATGACTTCTGTCAGATCTTTTTAATTCACTCATAGGATGTGGGCATCGGTGACTGGGCTTTGTGAAGGTGGTGGTGAGCTGCCTTCTTGAACTGCTGCAGTCCATGTCATGCAGGTCAACCTACAATGCACTTAGGGAGAGAATCCCATCATTTGGACCCAGCGACAGTGAAGGCACAGCAATACAGATCCAAGTCATGATGGTGAGTGGAAGGAAACGTGCAGGTAAATAATTTCAATGGCCAGTGCTAGCTTTACTTGTCGTGTGAAGCATGAAGTACAATTGTTCCATTACTGGTACATCTGTGTGGATTTTAGCTCTTGTGCACTCCAGTGGGAAATGTCTTATAATTTACAACTTGCCATAACAAATTTATAGAACTATAAATAATGTAAAACTCGAAACATAGAAAGATTCTTTTTAATGTACCTTTGTCAGACTATGAATTGCATGCTACTCCACATCGTTCCCATGACAACCTCACAGTCACCAAGGATATATTTCATTTCACAGCCATAGTACAGTTGTAATTAATACATTACTTCGCTTTTGCTATTTGTTCTCTGCTCTTCAATATCACACCATTTAATGTGGTGTTATGGGTTTGTTCCAAAAGCCTTCAGTTAACTGAGGAATGATCAGGATTGCTGCCACAGACAATGTAGGTGCCTTTAACAATTGGCATAGAGTCATAAAGCACAGAAACAGATCCTTTGGGCTGACTCAACCATACCGACCAGGTTTCCCAAACTAAACCAATCCCACGTGCCCGCCCTTGGCCCATATCCCTACAAACATTCCTTATTCATATCCTAACCCCAGTGTCTTTTAAATGTTGTCACTGTACCTGCATCCACCACTTCCTCAGACAGTTCATTCCACACATGAGCCACTCTCTGTGTTAAAAAAGTTGCCCCTCGTGTCCTTTCCAGATTTCACCTCTCTTCTTAAAATTATGCCCCTTAGTTTTTAATTCCTCCACCCGAGCAAAAAGACCCTTGACATTCACCTTATTTCTACCCCTCATTATTTTATAAACCTGGGTAAGGTCACCTCTCAACCTCCCACACTCCAGTGGGAAAAAGTCCCAGCATCTCCAGTCTATCTTTATGTCTCAAATCCTCTATTCCTGGCAACATCCTGGTAAATCTCTTCTGAACCTTGTCTAATATCCTTCCTATAACAGGATGACCAGAACTGGACACAGTACTCCTGAAGAGGCCTCATCAACCATCTTGTACAACCTCAACATGACTTCCCAACTCCTGTACTCAATACTCTGAGCAATGAAGGCTAGCGAGCTAAACACCTTCTTAGCCACCCTGTCTACCTGTGAAGCAAATTTCAAAGGATTATGTACCTGAACCCCTAGCTCCCTCTGCTCTACAAACATGACCCAGTACCCAGAGATTCAGAGGATGGCTGCTTCCTTGGGCTGTGCATTCCCATGAGAGTCAGCTTTGGTCTTTAATGTGAAATCTTTAAGTGCCTCTTTGAGGGCTGTGCTCATCCTTAAAGGTGTAAGACTGATCCTTTCCCAAGGGCCAGAAATGGCAAGTGTAAGCCTGTAAGATGAGACTAGCTAGGCCAGTCTTCTTCAACAGGGATACAGGGAGAGGGAGGGATTCCTAGGGGGAGAATTAAGTGGAGGGGTGTGGGTTGCAGCGAAGAGAAGGAATCGCAGTGGAGTATGACTGCAGCTGAAATTTCTGAAGAAGGGTCACTGCACCCAAAACATTAATACTGCTTTCTCTCCACAAATGCTGCCAGACCTACTGAGTTTCTCCAGCAATTTCTATTTTTGATTGTGTTTGAAATTTCTCCTCGTCAGTCTAGGCCCACTGTCATAGAGTCATACAGCACAGAAACAACACCTTCGGTCCAAACAGTCCATGTTGACCATAATCCCAAATTAAACCAGTCCCAACTTGCCTATACTTATCCAAATGTCATAGAGTCATAGAGATGTACAGCACGGAAGCAGACCCTTTGGTACAACTCATCTACGCCGATCAGACACCCCAACCCAATCTAGTCCCATCTGCCAGAACCTGGCCCATATCCCTCCAAACCTTTCCTATTCATATACCCATCCAGATGCCTTTTAAATGTTGCAATTGTACCACCCTCCACCACTTCCTCTAGCAACTCATTCCATACAAATATTACCCTCTGAGTGAAAAAATTGTCCCTTGGGTCTCTTTTATATCTTTCCTCTCTCAGCCTAATCCTATATCCTCTAGTTCTGGACTCCCCCACCCGAGGGAAAAGACTTTGTCTATTTACCCTATCTATGCCCTTCATGATTTTATAAACCTCTATAAGGCCACCCCTCAGCCTTCGATGCTCCAGGGAAAACAGTCCCAGCCTATTCAGCCTCTGCCTATAGCTCAGATCCTCCAACCCTGGCAACATCCTTGTAAATCTTTTCTGAACCCTTTCAAGTTTCACAACACCTTTCCGATAGAAAGGAGACCAGAATTGCACACAATATTCCAACAGTAGCCCGACCAATGTCCTGTACAGCCACAACATGACCTCTCAACTCCTGTACTCAATACTCTGACCAATAAAGGAAAGCATACTAAACGCCTTCTTCACTATCCTATCAACCTGCCACTCCACTTTCAAGGAGCTATGAACCTGCACTCCAAGGTCTCTTTGTTCAGCAACACTCCCTAGGATCTTATCATTAAGTGTATAAGTCCTGCTAAGATTTGCTTTCTCAAAATGCAGCACCTCGCATTTATCTGAATTAAACTCCATCTGCCACTTCTCAGCCCATTGGCCCATCTGGTCTAGATCCTGTTGTAGTCTGAGGTAACCCTCTTCGCTGTCCACTACACCTCCAATTTTGGTGTCATCAGCAAACTTACTAACTATATCTCCTATGCTCACATCCAAATCATTTATATAAATGATGAAAAGAAGTGGACCCAGCACCGATCCTTGTGGTACTCCACTGGTCACAGGCCTCCAGTCTGAAAAACAACCCTCCACCACTACCCTCTGTCTTCTACCTTTGAGCTAGTTCTGTATCCAAATGGCTTGTTCTCCCTGTATTCTGTGAGATCTAACCTTGCTAATCAGTCTCCCATGGGGAACTTTATCGAACACCTTACTGAAGTCCATATAAATCACATCTACTACTCTGCTCTCATCAATCCTCTTCGTTACTTCTTCAAAAAACTCAATCAAGTTTGTGAGACATGATTTCTCACACATAGAGTCATGTTGACTATCCCTAATCAGTCATTGCCTTTCCAAATACATGTACATCCTGTTCCCCAGGATTCCCTCCAACAACTTGCCCACCACTGACATCAGGCTCACTGGCCTATAGTTGCCTGGTTTGTCCTTACCACCTTTCTTAAACAGTGGCACCATGTTAGTCAATCTTCAGTCTTTAGGCACCTCACCTGTCACTATCGATGATCCAAATATCTCAGTAAGAGGTCCTGCAATCACTTCCCTAGCTTCCCACAGAGTTCAAGGGTACAACTGATCAGGTCCTGGGGATTTATCCACTTTTATGCATTTCAAGACTTCCAGCACTTTCTCCTGTGTAATCTGGACATTTTTCAAGATGTCACCATCTATTTCCACATATTCTATATGTTCCATGTCCTTTTCCACAGTAAATACTGATGCAAACTACTTGTTTAGTATCTCCCCCATTTTCTACGGCTCCACACAAAGGAGCTGATCTTTGAGGGGCCCTATTTTCTACCTAGTTACTCTTTTGTCCTTAATGTATTTGAAAAAAACCCTTTGGATTCTCCTTAACTCTATTTGCCAAAGCTATCTCATGTCCCTGTTTTGCCCTCCTGATTTCCCTCTTAAATATACCCCTACTTCCTTTATACTCTTCTAAGGATTCACTCGATCTATCCTGTCTATACCTGACATACGCTTCCTTTTTCTTAACCAAACCCTCAATTTCTTTAGTCATCCAACATTCCCTATACCTACCAGCCTTTCCTTTCACCCTGACAGGAATATAGTTTCTCTGGATTCTCGTTATCTCATTTCTGAAGACTTCCCATTTTCTAGCCGTCCCTTTACCTGCGAACATCTGCCCCCAGTCAGCTTTTGAAAGTTTTGCCAAGTACTGTCAAAATTGGCCTTTCTCCAATTTAGAACTTCAACTTTTAGATCTGGTCTATCCTTTTCCATCACTATTTTCAATCTAATAGAATTATGGTCGCTGGCCCCAAAGTGCTCACCCACTGACACCTCAGTCACCGTCCCTGCCTTATTTCCCAAGAGTAGGTCAAGTTTTGCACCTTCTCTATAGGTACATTGATGTACTGAATCAGAAAATTTTCTTGTAGACACTTAACAGATTCCTCTCCATCTAAACCCTTAATACTATGGCAGACATAAAGACATTTAAAATGTTTTTTAAATGAATTAACTGTACCTGAATCCACCACTTCCTCAGGCATTTCATTCCACACACATAATGTGGAGAAGCTGGTTTTGGACTGGGGGTGGGGAGTGGGGGGGTGGGGGGGGGGGGGGGGGGGGGGGGGGTTGGGGGCGGGGGGGGGGGGGGGGGGGGGGGGGGGGGTGGACAAACTTAAAAATCACACGACATCAGGTTATACTCCAACGGCTTTATTTGGAAGTACTAGCTTTCACAGCACTGTTCCTTCATCAGGTAGCTATGCAGCAGGACCATAAGACACAGAATTTATAGCAAAAGATCTCAGTGTCATGCAACTGATTGAACAAACCTAGATTGTTGTTAAGTCTTTCATCATTTAGAATGGGTTCCAGGTTTCGGTTCATTAATATGTAAATCCCAGAACTTCTTTCCAGTCAAATTCTCGAGATAACTAAGGCTTTGTCAAAAAAGGTGACATTTCAGCTTAGAAAATGTATTCAAGGTGTAAATCCCAGTCTTGAGCCAGACTGGTTCTAATTCCAAAGTAGGAATTTATGAAATGTTACATGGATTGTCTACCTGCATTGACTGCCGGCAGATTGTGTGCTTTTTGAACAAAATAGTATGTATCTGCAAATACAAGTTCACCCTATTGACTTATATGTGTGTGTGCGTGCATGTGAGGGAGGGAGAAAGTATGACTGTGTGCGTGTGAGAGTCTGTGTTTGCATGTGTGCAAGCTTGGTAGAGTGTGTGCGTGAGTGTGAAGGAGTAGAAACCTGTTAGAGGGTATGTACATGGGTGTGAATGTGGAGGGTGTACGTGTGTGTGTCTGAGAGAGAGCATGTGTATGAGACAGGGTCTGCGGGAGTATGTGAGCAGGTAAGAGTGTGCGTGTTGTGTGTGTGTGTGTGTGTGTGTGTGTGTGTGTGTAGTGTCGTGGGGTCACCTACAGTGTGACATGAACCCAAGGTCCCACTTGAGGGGATCCCCATTGGAACCAAACATGGCTATCAGCCTCTGTTCAGTCGCTTTGCATTGTTGCATATCGCGAAGTCCTCCTTGGAAGATGGTCACCTGAAGATCCGAGACCGAATGTTGCTGACCGCTGAAGTGTACCCCGCCTGGGAGTGAACTGGTGATTGTTGTGCTTTGTCCATTCATCCGTTGTTGTACAGTCTGCTTGGTCTCGCCAATGTACCATATAAATGTTCACAGTCAACCACATTGTTGTGGTTTTGGAGTCACATGTAGGCCAGACCAGGTAAGGACAAAAGTTTTCTTCTCTAAAGAACATCAGTGAACCAAATGGATTTTTCCAACAATTGACGATGGTTCCATGATATCACGAGACACTTAGTTCTAGATTTTTATTGAATTCAGGTTCCCCCATCTGCAATAATGAGATTTTAACCTAGGTCTCTAGAACATCACCTGGATCTCTAGATCAATAGGTCAAGCAATAATTAAAGCAAGCCATCACTTCTCTCCATTCCTGGATTCCCAGGCTTTTAGATGTTAGCATTTTACCTACTATAGTACCAGTGTAAGGATAACAGGTCTGCAATTGCCTATTTCTTCTCTCCCTCCTTTCAAAAAAGTATTATTGTTGCCTACCAAACCATGGGAACTATCCTGGAATCTGTCGAACATTGGGAGGTGGCCATCAATATGTCCACCATCTGTACAGCCAACTCTTTTAATACCCAGGATTACAGATTGTCTGGTCCACAGGAAGTATCAACTTTCAGACCTGTTAATTTCTCTAAAGCTACTTTTCTTTTAGTGATATCAATTTGTTTCAGTTCCTCATTCTGTCTAATCCCTTAGTTCCATAAAATATGTGGGAAGATTGTTCATTTCTTCCATCTGAAGGCAGTCAAAATGTGTTTAATTCCTCTCCCATTTTTACAGTCCAGTATAAATTCTCCCATCTCTGCCTGTCGTGGGCTGAATTTTTCTCTTTGTTAAACATTTTTCCATACCTATAAAAGATCGTCTATTTTTGCATTTCTTGCTCGTTCTATTTTCTCTTTCTTTATCAGTTGCATGTTCATCCTTTGTCGAACCCTAAAATGCTTCGAATCCTTGGGCTTGCTCTTTTTGACAACTTTATAAAGCCTTACTTTTGATTTAATATAACATTTGCTTTCTTATGTTAGCAATGGAAACAAGGAATGTAAATTTGTGGTAAACCACATGAAATGCTAGACACTGCCTCTCTATCACCATTGCTTTTAATACAGCTACCCAAACTATTACAGCTAATTTGTTTCCCATGCCATAGTTTTCTTTGTTCATATATAAAACACCCATTTTCAGATTCAGCTAGTTCACTTTCGAACTTAATGTAAAATTCTACCATATATTGGTTACTCTTCCCTAGAAGTTCTGTTATAACAAACTTATTGATTGGTCCTTTCTCATTAAACAAAAGTAAATCTAAAATAGTCTATTGTCTCCATGATTACTCAACAAACTGCTCTGGAAACCGTCTTGTATGCATTCCAGGGATTAGTCCTCTAGAGTGTCAGTGTGAATTAGGTTTATCCAGTCTATATCATTGCTGTTCACACTACATCTCTACTTTCCTAATTTATACCATACCCTTCATCACCATTATTAATGGTGGCCAATAATCAAACCCTATCAATACTTACTGCCTGTTGCTATTTGTTAACTCCACCCAAACTGAGCTCCAGTTTAATCCTGTGTTGTAAGATTCTCTTTCACTCATGTTCTGATCTCATCCTTTCGTAACAGGGCTACCCTATCTCCTTTTCCATTTTGCCTGTCATAGTGTCATAGAGATATACAGCATGGAAACAGACCCTTCAGTCCAACTGGTCCATGCTGAACAGATATCCCAAACCAATCTAGTCCCACCTGCCAGCACCTGGCCCATATCCCTCCAAACCCTTCCTATTCATAAACCCATCCAGATGCCTTTTAAAAGTTGCAATTGTACCAGCCTCTACACACTGTCCACTACACCTCCAATTTTGGTGTCATTTGCAAACTTACTAACTATACCTGTTATGCTCACATCCAAATTGTTAATACAAATGACAAAAAGTAGTGGACTCAGCAACGATCCTTGTGGCACTCCACTGGTCACAGGCCTCCAGTCTGAAAAACAACTCTCCATCACCACCCTCTGTCTTCTACCTTTGAGCCAGTTCTGTATCCAAATGGCTAGTTCTCCTTGTATTCATTCAGTCCCTAGTCTTGGTCACATCTCTGAAATGACAAATGGATCATACTTTTTTCCTTCCATTTGTATCATCAATTCATCCACCTTGTTACGAGCGGTGTGTCAAATAAGATAGAATGCTTTTAGTTTTTTTTTACTTTCTTTTTAATTTCTAGCCTTATCTTCCAGGCTCAGATAATCAATTTCTTAAATTCTACCTTAATCTCTTGCTTTATCATCTCTCTTTAACTTATCACATCTACCCTCACTTAGAGTCATAGTCATAGAGTCATTTTACAGCAAGGAAACAGACCCTTTGGTCCAACTCATCCATGTTGACCAGATATCCTAATCTAATCTACTCCCATTTACCAGCACTTGGCCCATATCTCTCTAAACCCTTCCTATTCATATACACATCCAGATGCCTTTTAAATGTTGCAATTGTACCAGCCTCCACCACTTCCTCTGGCAGCTCATTCCATACACATAATACACTCTGTGTGAAAAAGTTGCCCCTTAGGTCCCTTTTATATCTTTCCCCTCTCACCCCAAACCTATGCCTTCTAGTTCTGGACTCCCCCATCACAGGGAAAAGATTTTGTCTATCTATCCTATCCACGCCCCTCATCATTTTATAAATCTCTATAAGGTCTCCCCTCAGCCTCCAGGGAAAACAGCCCCAGCCTATTCAGCCTCTCCCTATAGCTGAAATCCTCCAACTCTGGCAATATCCTTGTAAATCTTTTCTGAACACTTTCAAATTCCACAACATCCTTCTGATAGGAAGGAGACCAGAATTGCATGCAATATTCCAACAGTGGCCTAACCAATGTTCTATACAGCCACAACTTGACTCCCAACTCCTGTACTCAATACTCTGACCAATGAAGGAAACTATACCAAATGCCTTCTTCACTATCCTATCTACCTGCGACTTCCCTTTCAAGGAGCTATGAACCTGCACTCCAAGGTCTCTTTGTTCAGCAACATCCCTAGGACCTTACCATTAAGTGTATCAGCCCTTGATCCCTTATCTCCATTATTTAGTTTAAAGTGTTCTTTACTAGCTTAGATATATGACTCACAGAATACAGGTCTGAGCATTGTGCAATTGAAGAATCCCCCAATAGTAGAGTACTTTCCTACTTTCCTAAATGTATACTTGCCTAAAATACAGATTCCAATACTAGTGCTAGTGGCCATGAATTGAAACCGACTTCTTCATCACCAACATTTGACCCAAACATTTAACTTTACAATTTTATTTGTCCTAATTCAATTTGCTTGTGGCTTAGGTAATGATGAGTTATGATTACCTTTGAGATTCTGCATTGCTTTATTAGCCACTAGCTGCTCATACTTTCTAAGCAGACCTTCTTCCCTAGTTGGAATGATGGCATTTGTACCTACATGAACAGTGGTGGCTGAATGTTGTGCTTTCTGTCCCATTGTAAATTCCTATCCAACCCAATGGATACTGATCCAGCTCCAGGATTCTGAGCCCAGAATTCCTCTCGGCACAGACACTGCAAATGGGGCACAAAAGTGCCCATGATCTCCCACATTGTGCAGCCACTATATATCATCTGCCCTGCTGTTTATAAAGCATTTCATTACTTAATTAGGCCAGACATCACATGACACCAGGCTATAGCCCACAGGTTTATTTGGAGTCACACCTGATTAAAGAGCAGCACTATAAAAGCTTTTGATTTCAACTAAACCTGTTGGACTCTAACCTGATATGTGTGTATTCTGGTCTTGTCCATCGACATCTCCACATCATCAATTAATTAACCTATACTTTCAAGCTTTTGTTAATGTCTCTCATGTTGCCTGTACTTATACATTTTTTATTTCAATAAGTGTTCCACCTACACTGATTGAAATTGCCTAGTAAAGATAAATAGGGAACAACTAAACTGAGGATAAATAAATACATGTGAGTAAGGTTTATAGTAATAAAGCTTATTAGATTTTTGTTTTAGTTCATTTATGGGTGTCACTGGCTGCGTTAGCATTTATTGTCCATTCCATAGATGACCTTAAGAAGGTTTTGGTCCCCAAACTTTGCCTGGGTCTCTGGATTAATAAACAAGTGATAATATCACTCGGCCTTCACCTACCCTTATTAAACTGCTATAGAATGCTTACTGTGTTTGCAATGCTGAGAAAATGCTGCCCTGTCGAAGATGCTATCTCTTGGATCGGACCATAAGATGAGGTCCTGCTTGCCTTTCAGATGGATAGAAACAATCCTATTTCAAAGAAAAATAGATGAATTCTCCCAAGTCCTAACCAATATTTATGTCACAGCCAACAACATCAGTATAGATTATCCAGTCATTATCACATGGCCTTTCTCTAGAGGTTAGCTGTATACAAAGAAATCGCTCTGTTTCATACCTTACATCAGTAACTACACTGAAAAATACTTCAAAATGGTAAAGCGCTTTGCAATGTCATAAGATTATAAAGTACCCTATAAAAATGAATATTTATTTTTCTAAAAACGTATAATTATCCTTTTGTGAACATGCATGTGAATGAAAGCAGAGGTTTTAGGATGTATTGTGCGCAACCTCATTCAATATCCTTTACTGCCTGTGGGATTGCTGTAACCTTCAGCTGCTAGGCTGAGCTGTCTAAGGTCCTCAGTGTGAAGGCGTCGGCTGTCAGTCCGCAGTATCATTCCAATATCAGCATTCTAAACGTCAGGCTCCCTATTATCCAGAATCCAGTGTCAGTATTCCAAATGCCAAGTCCCCAGATATCTGGATACCGGTGTCAGGATCTCAGATGTGACAGTCCCAGACCTCAAGGTCCCAGATTCAGGGTCCCATATGTTAAAGTCCCAGAAGCACCTCAAACACTCCAGATCATGGTGAGTTCCACATTGTACCCACTCTCTGGGTAAAATGGCTTCTCCTGGTTTGTTTTATTGGTGCTATTTTAATGTCTTTGTTATATTTATACCTTAATTCTTGTCTCGCTCACGAATGGAAATACATCAATGCGTACTTTATCAAGCACTTTTGTAATATTAAATTCCTCAACCATGCCTGCCTCTACATCCGCCCTAACCCCTCTATTTTCCAGAATTTGTCCTAATCTGTTCAACGCTTTCTGAAAACTCTCAGTCCTGATATCATCCAACTAAACCTTCATCACTTCCTCTTCAGTGCCTCTACTTCTGGTTTATAATTCCAGTGAAGAAATCATGCAACCAAAACTGGGTGGCAAGGTGCCTCACATGACCAGGGTCCCAGGTTCGATTCCAGCCTCGGGCAGACTGTCTGTGTAAAGTTTGCACATTCTCCCCGTGTCTGCGTAGGTTTCCTCCGGGTGCTCCGATTTCCTCCCACAGTCCAAAGATGTGCTAAATTGCCCATGGTGCTCGCTGCATTAGTCAGACGGAAACGGGTCTGGGTGAGTTACTCTTCGGAGGGTTGGTGTGGATTTGTTTGGCCGGAGGGCCTGTTTCCACACTGTAGGGAATCTAATCAGTTAAAAAAAAACTTAATTTGAAAGCAAGGGAAAGTACCAAATAAATTAATCAGAGCTCAAAGAGAATAAAAGTCAGTTCTGGCCTGATTCCATCCATGTATTTCAAAACAAAATCCAAGAAAGAGATAACAGAATCAATATAGCACCTGTTTAATAACATGTACACACAGAGGCCTGACACATAGCTAGAATTATATTAATACGTAAGAAGGAAGGTAAACCATACCTGGGATCTTATAGACCATTGTACTTAGGGAGGTAGGCCATATCTAGGATCTTATAGGCCATTGTACTTTACATTGGTGGTAGTGAAGATAATGGGAGCCCCATCAGAAAGGAAGGTAGAGAAAAATCCTATGAACCAAACAGATACAAATAAACAATGGAGGTGAATTTCAAAATGGCTGGTCTTGCTCCTCCCCGTTTTGAAATGCTCGAAGAGGCGACAGAAAGAGTAATGCAGTCAGTGTAACTGATCTAGGGTCTTCAAGACGATGCCACTTAGTAGACTAATAAATATGCCAGGGAAGGTGGAATCAGAGAAAAAGAACCAGAATGGAAAGCTAGCTGGTTGTAATACAGAAAGCGCAGAAACTAGGAAAAAGTCATCTGGAGAGAGCTGTCAGAGTTGAGAAGTGGGGTCCCAGAAGGATCAGTATTTGGAGTCCGATTGGTCACAATTTATGTCGTTATGTTTGACTTTGCAATCAAAAACATATTTGTACTTTTGACACCAAATTTGTGGGATTGTCAATACAGAGTATAAATGCCTCAGATTACTAGAAGACACGATTAAACCTGTAGAATAGAGGCATAATTAACGAATATATCTTTGAAGTTTCATTTGTTTTTGTGAGAAAAATAAGGAGGTTAGATATCATTTGAAAAGCTGAACAGAATAGAAAGAGAAAAGGGACCTGGGAGAACACATATCAAACTCACTAAAACTAATGATGCAAGCTAGAAAAGACCATGAAACAAAATAATCCAGAGCCAAGGATTTATTTCTACAGGGATAGAAATGAAAAATAAAGAAGCTATGCTAAGCTTGCTTTGAAATTGATTTAAAAAACATAAATATTGTTTATGATTTTGGCCACCTTATTATAAAAGGTTGAAGTCAAGATTTTATTTTGATCATTTTAGAGTATGAGCATCTATGAAAGAGGCTGATTTTACTGTCCATCCTTAATTGCCATGGAGACGTTACCAGCTACCTCCTGAAACACTGCAGTCCGTTTGGTGTGAGTATGAGGATTTTGATGAAGTGACAATGAGGGAATAGTGATGCAGTTCCAAGTCAGGATGATGTACGACTTGGAAGGGAACTTGCAGGCAGTGGCTTTCCCTTGATATTCCTAGCAAGATCCAAACTGGGCATCACTGAGCAAGTTGTTGTTGAAGGAGTGCTGCTTGAAAGCAGCTATGACGATCCTTTCCATCACATTGAAGATGTTTAAGAGTAATTGATGGGGTGATAACCGGGTGGATTGGATTTATCCTGTTTTTATGAACAAGAATTTAACACAATAGTAAGGTAGGAATGGAGATGCAGTCCCAAGTCACACTTGTGTACGACTTGGAAGGTGGACCTGATGCTGGTCGTGTTCCCATGTGCCTGATGCCCTTGTCCTTCTGGGTGGAAGTCACATGTATGGAAGGTGCTGACAAAGGCATCTTGGTAGATTGCTGCAGTGCAGCTTGTAGATGGTACATACATACTACTGCCACTATGCATTAGAAGAAGGATTTAATCTAGATGGTGGTGGATTTAGTGCGAATCAAGGAGATTGCTTTATCTTGGATAGTCTTAAGTTTCTTGAGTGTTGTTGAAGCTGAATTTATCTCGGACCAGTGGAGAACATACCATCACATTCCTAACTTTTCCCTTTAAAATGTGGATGGACTTTGGGGAGTTAGGAGTCAAAAAGTGTGGTGCATCAGGTAAGGCAGCATCTGAAGAGCAGGAGAATTGACGTTTTGAGCATAAACCTTTCATTAACTATATGGTGGGGGGATGAAGGGTGGGGGGAGCAGAAGGGAGCTGAGCAATAAATAGGAAGGGTGTAGGGGTGGGGGGGAATGTAGCTGTGAAGATGATAGGCAGATGCAGGTGGAAGGTGTTGGTTATGAGTTGGAGTGGTGGGTGGAGCAGACAGATGGTGGGAAGGAAGATGGACAGGAAGGACAGTTCAAGAGGATGGAGCTGAGTTAGACAGCTGGACCTGGGATGAGATGGGGTGAGGGGAGATGATGAAATTGGTGAAGTCAATGTTGATGCCATGTGGTTGGAGGGTCCCAAGGTGAAACGTGAGGCAATCTTCCTCCACACGTCGGGCAGCTTAGGTTTGGCAGTGGAGGAGGCCTAGGACTCACATGACCTTGGAGAAGTGGAAGGGGGAGTTGAAGTAGTTGGCCATGGGGTGGTGGGGTTGGTTGGTGCCTCATCTTCTGCCTTGGGACCCTCCAACCACACAGCATCAACTTCAATTTCACCAGTTTCCTCATTGCTCTGAACTCACTACTTTGTTTTTTAACTTTTTTCTAATTTATTCCTGTGATCTATAACACTGGATTATTTATTCCTTTACTTTTCTGAGTTTTTTTGTGTCCTAAAGAATTTGATCTTGAGTACCTGTATCTAGATACTTTTGTACCAAAGATGGCGCTGTAATATGGCTACTGCCTTGCTGGTGCTAGTCCCACTACCGGAAGAGTTACCCCATTTTAGTTGTCATCTCTTAACCACTGAACCCAGACTCCCTCCCCCCTCCCCCCACCCACACACACACACACACACAAGTAGTGCCTTATTTAAAATTTAAACAGAGCTTGGCAGTTCATTGTCAGTCATCATTAACTGGTTCATTCTCCATGGCAATGCTTCTACCAGTTAGAGTCTACCTACCAACCAGCCAGTACTTCCCTCTCATGGAGGGTAGTTGTTCTTTTCCCTTTGTTTTGTAACTTCTTGTAAATTTTCACGGTACTGATTTGACAATAAAGCTAATTCAATTCAATTGTTGAATAAGGGGGGTGCTGAGGGTCTGACAGAGTGCCTTATGCAACCCCCAACATGATGGCATCATTTAGACTTGATGTGAGAACGACTTGGGATTTCGAAGGAGGAAGACCGACTGTTTGGGTCTCCCTCGCAGTTTCTGTCTTTCTTCATAGATTTGACTTGTTATCTTTCAGTAATTCAGACGAGAGTCTCTTCTCATTCGACCATCAAGTGGTTCCCATCCACCACACTATCAACATATGAACAAGTAACAAATGTAGGCCCCTGCGCACCCTCCTCCCCATACTCCCACCCCCAACCCCCCCACCCCCAGCCCCATTCAATACGATCACGGCTGATCTGATTCAACCTCAACTCTGCATTCCTATATATCCCTCCTCCTATTTTTCACCACCTCCACCACATCCCACCCCCCCCCCCACCCACCCAACCCCTTGATCATCCAGAATCTGTCTACCTCTGCCTTAAAAATATTTAAGGACTCTACAGATTAATCTGCCCTGTGAGGAAGGGAATTCCAAAGACTCAAGTCTCAAAGAGAAAAAACACATGTTCCTTCATCTCGACCTAGACTGGGAGACTCCTTGATCTGAAACGATGACCCCTAGTTCTAGATTTTCCCACAAGAAGAAACATCCTTTCCACATCCACTCGGTCAGGATCTTAAGTGTTTCCATTCAGTGACTCCTGACTCTTCTGAACTCCAAGGGATACAGGCCTAACCTGTCCAGCCTGCTCTCATAATTCCAGGTATTAGTCTTGTAAACCTTCTCTGAACTGCTTCCAAAGCATTCACCATTAACTAAACCAACCAGGCCTTGTAGATCCAGACCAGGGAGAGGAATGGTGACACCAATTCTACCCAATAGCCGACACAACGCAAAGACAGAAGTGCAGGGATCACATCCCCAACCCGTGGGCGGCACGGTGGCACAGTGGTTAGCACTGCTGCCTCACAGCGCCAGAGACCTGGGTTCAATTCCCGACTCAGGCTACTGACTGTGTGGAGTTTGCACGTTCTCCCCGTGTCTGCGTGGGTTTCCTCCGGGTGCTCCGGTTTCCTCGCACAGTCCAAAGATGTGCGGGTCAGGTGAATTGACCTTGCTAAATTGCCGTAGTGTTAGGTAAAGGGTAAATGTATGGGTATGGGTGGGTTGCGCTTCGGTGGGTCGGTGTGGACTTGTTGGTCCGAAGGGCCTGTTTCCACACTGTAAGTAATCTAATCCATCTCAACCACAAAAAAATCCGAGCTTGAGACCTTCCATCGGAGAAGGGGACAAAAATTCTAGAACTGGGGCTGGCTGCTTAAAAATAAGGGGCCAGCCATTGAAGCAAGATACACAGACAAATTATTTCTCACAGAGGGTTGCAAGTCATAGAGTCACACAGCACGGAAACAGAACTTTCGGTCCAACCAGTCCATGCCGAACATACTCCCAAACTAAACCAGTCCCACCTGCCCAACTCTTTTCCTCAAGAGACAGTGAAACATTTTAGGAGTTTTTTTTCAGCTGCCGTGGATAGGTTCTTGATTAGCAAGGAAATGAAGGATTAATCTGGAGAGGGGGCGGGTATGTGGAGTAATCTGTTTAACCGTGATTTCATCGAATATGGGGCAGGCTTGAAGAGCCTGGAGAGCTTCTAAATTTGTATGTTTGTATACGAGCATGAGAGCAGTCATGCTGAATTACATCAAGCATTGCCCCTGCAATCCATGAAATTGTTATTCTTTCAGGGATTCAGGGAAAATAACTGAAGTATGAAATGTAGAGCTGAACTTAATCAAACCTGGTTGTGGTGTTTTCCTTTTTGACTCCTCAGTTCCTGGTGTGAATGATAGCTCCTGTCTTATTTTGTGGTGCATCTTTCTGACTGACAGGTTGGCAGCTATATTTCCACTGTACGCTTTTGTTATCCAACCAGCTGCTTAATACTTTCACAACAGTACATAAACTGAAGGATTGTTTGAAAGAGGGTATCAGCTAAATCAATCAAACCTTAATCTATGCATAAATAAAGTTAACATAGACATTGCAAAGAGAACTCAAAGCAATACACTATACCAGTGGCAAAGTACATGGAATGGTGGCACCTTCTGACTGACTTACATTGGCTGGTCAAGCAGTACCTCAATGTTAAAGTACACACCTTTGGGTTCAAACTGTCTATAGCCTTATTCCTATAGTGGTTTAGTAGTTCATATGTATCTCTGAGTCTTTGGAATTCCCTTCCCCAAAGGGCAGATTAATCTGTAGAGTCCTTAAACATGTTTAGGGCAGAGGTAGATAGATTCTGGATGATCAAGGAGGGTTGGGGTGGGGTGGGGCTGTGGTGGAGGTGGTGAAAACTACGAGGAGGGATATATAGGAATGCAAAGTTGAGGTTGAATCAGATCAGCCATGATTGTACTGAATGGGGCAGTGGGGGAGGGAGGGTGCGCAGGGGCCAGGCATTCTCAGATCTGGGATTTTGCCATTCAATGGGAGGTCACCTGTCAGGGTCAGCACGGAGTTTTTAAACCTAGTTAAAAACGTTGTGTAGTATAAAATGAAGATGAAAAGCAGACTGTGGAGAATGTAGGCAATCTATTTACGTATCAGTACGATTGTGGGAAGTTCTGTGGGTTCTTCAGAAAGCTAGAATTACCACAAGGTGTGTGCTGGCAGGACATGCCGGAACACAAAGGTAGCTGGACCAGAAAGATACGATCTGTACAGAACTTGAATATTGCTGAAAAAAAGACATGTTGTTGAAACATTTCATCTTATGCTCATCAGGACAACTTGCAAGAAATACCAAAACAATTGGAAAAGAACACGGTGGGCGGCACGGTGGCACAGTGGTTAGCACTGCTGCCTCACAGCGCCAGGGACCTGGGTTCAATTCCCGCCTCAGGTGACTGACTGTCTGGAGTTTGCACGTTCTCCCTGTGTCTGCGTGGGTTTCCTCCGGGTGCTCCGGTTTCCTCCCACAGTCCAAAGATGTGTGGGTCAGGTGAATTGGCCATGCTAAATTGCCCATAGTGTTAGGTAAGGGGTATATGTTGGGGTATGGGTGGGTTGCGCTTCGGCGGGTCGGTGTGGACTTGTTGGGCCGAAGGGCCTGTTTCCACACTGTAAGTAATCTAATCTAATCTAAAAAAAGAACAATTACACTGCGTGAGAGGGAAGTACTGGCCAGTTGGTAGGTAGACTCTGACTGGTAGAGGCATTGCCATGGAGGATGAACCAGTTAATGATGATTGGCAATTAACTGCCAAGTTCTGTTCAAATTTTAAATAAGGCAGATTGACTCCAATTTGTCAACACATGCCTGTGGATTAATATATGTAGCTTGCAGGATACAAGAGTGAGCCATATCCACAAGTCAGATTGACATTTCTAAATTGGTTGCCAGCATAATTCTTTACATGCTCAAGACTATGTAGAAAATGTTGACCTGAATGTGCAAAGAATAATCAATTTAGATTGGTTACTGGGCTCACAGGATGACACACTTGTGTGAACTGGGAACTATATACATTCATTCATAGGGTCATACTCTTTGTAGACAGAAAGAACATGCGTACATACTGCACCCATTTCATTGCAACAAAATAGGGAACAGCCATTCTTTGGTTCATTACTCAGCTCAATGCCTTGAACAATCAGGATCAGTGAGCCAGACCTTGGCAGTAAACTGTCAGTTGTCATTAACTGGTATATTCACCACTGTAATGCCTCAAGCAATCATAGTCCACATGCCAACCAATCAGCACTCTCCTCTCACACATTATAAATGTTGGCTTTCCATTTACTTTGGTCTTTCTTGTAAAGCAATGTGGGACACACATTTGATGAAATATCTCTTTCCTCAGCGAACCTTATTCCTCCCATGCTATAGTCTTCTGAGCTCTGGGCTCTTCCACTTCTGGTCTCCTGCTAATTAACTTCATTCTGTCATTGGAATTTCAGAATTCCCACCCTCTGCCTTTAAGCCATTGCTCTAAATTTATCACCTTTGTGAAGATTTCACTCACCTTTGATGTGGCTTGACGTTAAATTTTGTTTGACAATGCTCCTTAACAGCACCATGTGATATTTTAATGTGTTAGAAGAGTTGCATTCATGCCAATTGTTTTTTTCTCTTGTTAGACTACAAAAGCTCTGCATGTAACAGTAATATACCCATCATCCGATACATCAGAGGGAAACGTAGTAAGCCTGGGGTTAGGATTACTCGGCACACTATTGCGAATGAATGCCTTTGTTAACACAGCAGGTATCACCTCTTCTGTGTAGCTCTAACAGTTAAACACTTAACACAAAACTGTTCAGAGATCTGTTTGGCTCATTAATATGCTTCTGGTGCACATTTAAATCTGACCTGTCAACGCTGACGTTTTTGCATAATTCCAGTTATCTGTCATTTTCTAAATAAATGTTGGGATCTGCTGTGACCCTGCTGGTGGAATATCCCAATTTTCTTGAGGAATATTCATTCAAAATGCATAATCCTGCAGCAGACTGCAAGCTGCTTTAACAATCCCTCTCCCTTTTGAGGCTACAATGTCCACTTCCCTTTGTATTTATTTTCTTCAGTTCTGACCTCAATATAAAGGGCTTATGCTCGAAACGTCGAATTCTCTATTCCTGAGATGCTGCCTAACCTGCTGTGCTTTGACCAGCAACACATTTGCAGCTGTGATCTCCAGCATCTGCAGACCTCATTTTTTACTCAATATGTGTAATGTAAGGGCTTCAAAGCACACACAGTAAAAACACAGAATTATATTGTATTGAATTGACAGAGTCCCCCTTGAAGGGTCTTTGTAACTCCACAATTACCTCCATACTTGCAGCTGTCCCATTTATCATCAGGGTTTTTCCTCACACATTCACAGGATGAGGATGTCGCTATCTAGGCCCGCATTTATTGCCCATCCCTAATTGCCCAGAGGGCAGTTAAGAGTCAACCACATTGCTGTGGGTCTGGAGTCACATGTAAGCCAGACCAGGTCACGCTGGCAGTTTCCTTTCCTAAAGGCACCAGATGAGTTTCTCCTGGCAATTGACACTGGATTCATGGTCATCATTAGACTCCTAGTTCCACATTGTCATTGTATTGAAATCAAATTCCAACCCTGTGTGTTCAACTCTGTCCAAGGCAGATCTATCCTAACAAGAGTCCTGAGGTCTCAGATCACAATCTGGCTTGTGCACATGAGTGCGGGGGTTCTGTCAGCTGTGGCTCACTTGGGGCACCACCACCCCCGAGACTATAGTTCAAATCCCATTCTAGTGACAAAATCTGTGCAGAGGGAGCACTGCATTGCAGAGTGCCATTTTTTAGATGCTTCTTCTGCTTGTATTGTCTCACTTTTAACAACCAAACTTGATATTCCATCAATGTTTACCTGGGCAACGCTGGCTAAATCAGGCATGAGTTGCAGAAATGGTAGTCCTGACGGTGAAACTGTATGACTGGAAATGACCTAAAGGTGGAAGATTTCAAGTGATGGGACTGTGACTATTTCCCTTGTCAGTTTGAGAAGAAAGATTGTTGATAGACCCATTTGGAAACAAATGGAACCAAAGTTGAAGAATCAAGTTGTGTGTGATTGAACTGAGTAGAGAAATATCATAGAATCCCTGCAGTGTGGAAACAGGCCATTGACCCAACACTGACCCCTCCCCCTTTCGCATAAACCAAATCATCCGGCGACATTTCCGCCACCTCTAAAAAGACCCCACCACCTGGGATATATTTCCCTCCTCACCCCTTTCTGCCTTCCGCAAAGACTGTTCCCTCCGTGACTACCTGGTCAGGTCCACGCCCCCCTACAACCCACCGTCCCATCCTGGCACTTTCCCCTGCCACCGCAGGAACTGTAAAACTTGTGCCCACATCACCTCCCTCACCTCTATCCAAGGCCCTAAAGGAGCCTTCCACATCCATCAAAGTTTTACCTGCACATCCACTAATATCATTTATTGCATCCGTTGCTCTCGATGCGGTCTCCTCTACATTGGGGAGACCGGGCGCCTCCTAGCAGAGCGCTTTAGGGAACATCTCCAAGATACCCGCACCAATCAACCACACCGCCCCGTGGCCCAACATTTCAACTCCCCCTCCCACTCTGCCGAGGACATGGAGGTCCTGGGCCTCCTTCACCGCCGCTCCCTCACTACCAGACGCCTGGAGAAGAACGCCTCATCTTCCGCCTCGGAACACTTCAACCCCAGGGCATCAATGTGGACTTCAACAGTTTCCTCATTTCTCCTTCCCCCACCTCACCCTAGTTCCAAACTTCCAGCTCAGCACTGTCCCCATGACTTGACCGGACTTGTCCTACCTGCCTAGCTCCTTTTCCACCTATCCACTCCACCCTCTCCTCCCTGACCTATCACCTTCATCCCCTCCCCCACTCACCCTTTGTACTCTATGCTACTTTCTCCCCACCCCCACCGTCCTCTTGCTTATCTCTCCACGCTTCAGGCTCACTGCCTTTATTCCTGATGAAGGGCTTTTGCCCAAAACGTTGATTTTGCTGCTCATTGGATGCTGCCTGAACTGCTGTGCTCTTCCAGCACCACTAATCCAGAATCTGGTTTCCAGCATCTGCAGTCATTGTTTTTAACCACACAGACCTACCCCATCCCTGTAACTCTGCATTTCCTATGGCTAATCCACCTAATTTGCACATCCCTAGACACTATGGGCAATTTATCGTGGCCAATCCACATAACCTGCACATCTTTGGACTGTGGGAGGAAACCGGAGCACCTGGAGGAAACCCACGCAGGTATGGGGAGAATTTGCAAACTCCACACAGTCACCCGAGGGTGGAATTGCACCCAAGCCTCTGGCGCTGTGAGGTAGCAGTGCTAAATGACTGAGACACCGGACCACCCTCGAATAACTCAAAAGATCAAAGGGTGTCCTCGTGTTGCTCTGTTTCTGAGAGCAACACAGAATGCTGTGGAGGGGGAAGAGATATAAGTGGACAGAAGGTCAAGAAGGAAAGAGAGTGAGACCGAGATGGTCTGAAAGAAGAAAATTTTGGAAAATCAGATTCAAAATGCTTGTCTGATTGAGCCAAGTTTGTAAATTCCGATCTACACTGCCTGGTAAATGAATGTCAGCATACACTTGAAATGTCACTACCAATTTGAAAAGATGATTTCGGGGCTTTGAGGTGTCTGCACTATAATTTTTTAAATATGTAGCAGCTGAATAAGATGGAACTCATGCTTTCTGAAAAGGAAATTGGCCTCATGCTGGCTAACTCAGAAGCTCATTTCAATAAGTAAAACTACAATAGGTAACTTTTATATTCTGATCCAACAGATGACAAACTGTGACAACTTTGGATATGTCGGCTGTGGTTAAAGGCACTGCTTTGCTGAATTTTATCTCATGCATATTTTTCTAGTTGTTCAGATAAGTAATTCTAGCCTCAATTAAAGAACATCTTCCACTCCCAGTGATCAAGAGCACCCTCTGCTGCACTCGCCTGATTTTGTTCATTTGCACGTGAAACATCCCCACTTTGATATTGAAACAGGAGGAGGCCATTCAGCCCCTTAAGCCTGTTACACAGGAACAGGACGAGGCCATTCAGCCCCTTGACCCTGTTACACAGGAACAGGACGAGGCCATTCAGCCCCTTGACCCTGTTACACAGGAACAGCAGGAGGCCATTCAGCCCCTTGAACCAGTCAGACGGGAACAACAGGAGGCCATTCAGCCCCTTGAGATGTAATACTGGAATAGGAGGAGGCCATTCAGCCCCTTGAGCTGTAATACATGAACAGAAAGAGGCCATTCAGCCCCTTGAGCCTGTTACACAGGAACAGGAGGAGGCCATTCAGCCCCTTGAGCTTGTTACACAGGAACAGGAGGAGGCCATTCAGCCCCTTGAGCTTGTTACACAGGAACAGAAAGAGGCCATTCAGCCCATTGAGCCTGTAATACAGGAATAGGATGTGGCCATTCAGCCCTTCAAGTCTCCTCCATTGGGAAATGAGATTAAAACTGGTCTGTACCTCCACTGCATTTGTCTGCCTACCTGCAGCATTAGCGAATGATCAGGTCACAAGGAAAGCATTTCATCTGTTGGACCATCTCTCTGCGAGACCAACTCAGCTAATGTCCCCCGTCCTGCGTGCTCCACAAAGCTTTGCAAATTCTCTTCTCTTCAGGTTTCTTTTTTTATCCAATTCCCTTTTCAAAGCCACTCTTGAGTCTTCCTCCACCAAACCCGTACGCTGTGCATTCCAAGTCCTAACCACGTGCTGCGTAAACAAGCTTCCCCTCAAGTGGGTCCCACTTGCCTATCACCAGAAATAGGTGTCCCCGTGGTGCTCTGACCTTCCACCAATGGCAATAGGTATTAACTAATTATACTACTTTTGTACTCCTCCACCATAGCACCTTCTCTACCAAAACAGCAACTTCTCTAATCTGCACACAAACCTGAAAGTCCCTCATCAGAACCATTCTCATCAATCTGTTGTGCCCTTCCTCTAAGGACTCCTCATCCTTCCTCAATTGAATGTAAGACTATTGAGGTGGAACCCTGTGTGTTATGTAAAGGTTTACCAATAGCTTCCTTGGTTTTGTGCTCTACCCTCCTCTTTAGAAAGCTGAGGACATCATATGCTTGGTCGAACATCTTCCTTCTCTTGGTTCTGTGCCCCTTGACTCAAGAGTCTAACAAAGTTCTGTCCATCTCAGTCCTGAAAATTTCAACTGATTAACATCCACAGCATTTTCTAGGTGACGAGTTCAACTTTTTACTGCCATGTAGCATCATAGCATTTTACAGTATAAAAAGAGGCCACTCAACCCATCATGCCAGGACTGGCTCTCAATAGAGCTAGTACCCAGCTAGTCCCACTCTCCAGCCCCATCTCCATAGCCCTCTAACTTCATCACTTTCAAGTGCATATTCAATTCTGTTTTGAAACCTCCCATATAATCCATTTCCACTGCTCTCCCAGGCAGTGCATTCCAAATCCTGACAACTTTCTGAGTAAAGACGTTTCTCCTCATCTCACTCCTAACTCTCTTGCTGACAATCTTGAAATTGTGACCCCTAGTTACTGACAGAATATCCTTTGTTATCCTAGAATCATAGAATGCCTACATTGTGGGGACAGGCCCTTCAGCCCAACAAGTCCACATTGAATCTCCAAAGAGTAACCCACCCAGACCCATTCCCCTACCCTATCATCCTACATTACCCCTGACTAATGCACCTAACCTACACATCCCTGAACACTATGGGCAATTTAGCACAGCCTATTCACCAAACCTGCACATCTTTGGACTGTGGGAGGAAACCGAAGCACCTGGAGGAAACCCCACACAGACATGGGGAGAATATGCAAATTCCACACAGAGAGTCAGCCGAGTCTGGAATCGAACCCGGGTCCCTGGCGCTGAGAGGCCACCCCAAAAAATCCTATCAAAACCGTTCACAATTTTGAACAACTCAATAAGGTGTTATCCATGATTTCCCTCCAGAATGATCTTTCTCATTCATTAAATCATTCATTCGTTTATTTATTGATGTTATCCTGCCCCTGGGAAGCATGACTGCTGTAGATCAGCACTATTGTCTGTCCTGTGCTGTAGCTATGATTTCTGCAGAAGTAGGCGACATCCACTCCATTATATTGGCTATCCATTTTAGATCATAAGACATAGGAACACAAGTAAGCATTCATCCCATCCAGTCTGCCCTGCCATTCAATGAGCTCCTGGCTGACCTAATAATCTCAACTTGATTCTCTTACTGATCAAAACATATCTCAATCTTGAACTTACTTAATGACCCGACTAAATACCCCTCTCTGCAGTAAAGAATTCCATAGATTGACTATCTTCTGCAGGAAAAAAAAATCCTCCGCCTCTCTGTCTTTAATGTGTGACCCCTTATTCTGAGATTATACCCTCTGCTCCTCAACTGTCACAGGGGAACAACCTTACTGCATCTACCCTGCCAATCTCCCAAAGGTTATTGAGCCATTTAGAGTCACAGAGACGTACAACACGGAAACAGATCCTTCAGTCCAACCCGTCCATGCCAGATATCCTAAATTTATCGAGTCCCTTTTGCCAGCATTTGGCTCATATCCCTGCAAACATTTCAATTCATGTACCAATCCAAATGCTTTTTAAATGTTGTAACTGTAGCAGCATCTACCACTTTCTCTGGCAGCTCATTCCATACACACATCTTCCTCTGTGTGAAAATGTTGCCACTTATGTGCCTTTTAAATCTTTTCCCTCTCACCTTACGCCTGGGCCCTCTTGTTTGGAACTCCCCTACCTACCTTGGGAAAAAGACCTTGGCTATTCACCCTATCCATGCCCCTTGTCATTTTATAAACCTCAATAAGGTTATGTCTCAATCTCTGATGCACAAAGGAAAATAACCCCAAATCTATAAGGGCTTTTGCCCGAAATGTTGATTTTCCTGCTCCTCGGATGCTGCCTGACCTGCTGTGCTTTTCCAGCACCAGTCTGATCTAAACTCTAGTTTCCAGCATCTGCAGTCCTCACTTTTGCCTGTTCAGCCTTTCCATCTAGCTCAAACCTTTCAAACCAGGCAACATCCTTGTAAATCTTTTCTGGACCCTTTCACGTTTCACAACATTTTTACCATGGCAGGGAGACCAGAACTGCACGCAATATTCCAAACATGGCCAACTCCTTTACTCAGTTCACTGACCAATGAAGGCAGGTGTGGCAAATGCCTTCTTCACCATCCTGTCTCCCATGAGATTTGAGAATCTTTGCCCCACTGCTTCATTCCCCTATGTTTTCTGTTGCTCTTCTCTGTGAATGACCGTCCCTCAGTGCCATCTGATGTATTGCTTGATGCTGCGCATTAATTGCTTCTCTTCTCCAGCACTTTCTGGTTAGTCTTCTCTGTCTGTGCGGGATACCGGCAACATGCAATCTGATTACCAATCAGTCCCTTTGGGGCATATGTCAGCTTACAAGATGTAAACTGTTCCTTTAATGTTAATACATCCTTCATTCTGACAACGCTTGCCTTAGCTCAACTCTCCTGCCATATCTCTCAGCCGTCTCTTTGCTTACCTTCCCCATTCGTGAGCCTTTGTATTAATTCTGGGTCTTATCATTCACTTTAGCTTTCCTTTCCATGCTTCGATCCCTCCTTGTCACTATGGTCTTGGTCTTCTTCACATTCCTGCAAGAACTGAATGTTCGTAATCTCCTGTACTGTTTGTGTCTCCATGTTCTGGACTCTCTGACCAGGAGGAATGATGTCTATTCCCTCACCTTAGTCTTCTTTCACTTAAAAAAAACAACACAGTTCAGTCAACCTCCTAAACTCAAGGGATGACAGCCTGACCTGTTACAGGTTTTAACTCTTTGGTGAATCTGCACTGCATCCTCTCCATAGGCGAACTATCTTTGCCTACAACAATATCGTCCAGGTGGGATCTGATAAAAGCTTCATACAACTGAAGCATCATTTTCTCCCTTTTGCATTCCAATGCCCTTGTGATAAAGACCAGCATTCCATCAGTCATAATG
Organism: Hemiscyllium ocellatum; assembly: GCF_020745735.1. NCBI lineage: Eukaryota > Metazoa > Chordata > Chondrichthyes > Orectolobiformes > Hemiscylliidae > Hemiscyllium > Hemiscyllium ocellatum. The sequence continues at coordinate 108,278,665 of NC_083407.1, read as the reverse complement.
CACTTTTGAACTAGATTTTACTCATTTGTGTACCTGGCCATCCAGACATCCTTGCATCTCCACAATCTTTAGTTTCCTGCCAATAAAATTTCAGATTAGTCTTTGTTCTTCCCTGTCTCATCCAGTCCCATAATCCTCTGAGGTAGCCACGCTCAACACAGTAGCACAGTGGCTCAGTGGTTAGCACTGCTGTCTCACAGTGCCAGGGACCTGGAGTCCAAACCTACCCCCGGGTGACTATTTGAGTGGAGTTGGCACATTTTGCCCATTTCTGCGTGGGGCAGGGTTGAAGCAGTGACTTCCTCTTTTGAAGTTCATGTTCCACCGAGATCCATAAGCTCAAGGCTGGTGCGACTGCAAAACAGGATTACTTAAACCAAATAGCAGCAAGTGATAGACACAACTAAATGTCTCCACAGCCTACTGATCAGATCTAAGCTCTGCCATAGCCTGTCATGAATGGAGGTGGAGAATTAAATGACTCTCTGGAGGAAGATGTTCCCTAAATGTGCCCATCTTCAATAATTGGTTGAGGAGGGGCGGGGTGAGGAGTGTTGAGGCAGCAGCTCATCAGTGCAAAAGATAAAGTTGAAGCATTTGCTACAATCTTCAGCCAGAAGTGCTGAGTGGCTAATCTATCACGGTCTCCTCCTTCGGTCCCCAGGCTCACAGGTGCCAATATGATGGCCGAGGAATATTATTGCTGGACTATTAACCAAGAGACCCAGCTAATGTTCTGGGGACCAGCCACAGCAGATGGTGGAAACTGAATTCAATAAAAGGCTGGAATCTGGAATCTAGCGAGTTTCAGAAAACCCCATTTGGTTCACTACTGTCTTTGAGAGAAGTAATCTGCTGTCCTTACCTAGTCTGGTGTATGTGTGACTCCAGACCACAGCAATGTGGTTGATTATTAACTGCTCTCTGGGCAACTAAGGATGGGTAATGAATGTTGACCCAGTCAGTGATGCCCACATGATGTGAATTAATTTATTTTAAAAGCCTTTACCTCATTACACAAATGGAATCAGTTCAGTTTAGCAAACCTGATCAGCACAGATGAGTTGGGCCAAAGGGCCTGTTTCCGTGCTGTATGACTCTAATTTGACTCACTTCACTTGACATCAAAAACTGGTTTGAGGCACTTGATATTGCAAAGACTATGGGCAACATTCCAACAGAAGACTTCTGCTACAGAACTTAATGCACCCTGAGCTCAGCTGTTCCAGTGCAGTTACAACACTGGCATCTACCTAACAATGTGGAAAATTGCCTAAGTATGTCCAGTACATCAGAAGCAGGACAGATCTAACCCAGCCAATTACCACCCCATCCGTCTACTCTCGATCATCAGTAAAGTGATGGAGGGTGTCACCAACAGTGCTATCAAACAGCACTTGTTTAGCAATTACCTGCTCAGTGACACCCAGTTTGCGTTCTACCAGAGCGTCTCATCTCCTGAGCTCATTACAGCCTTGCTTCAAAAATGGACATAAGAGCTGAATTTGAAATGGAAGCTGAGAACAACAACCCTGAACATCATAGCCTTATATGACTGAATCTGGCATCAAAGAACCATAGCAAAACTGGAATCATTGGGAATTCAGGGGAAAAAAACCCTCCAGTGTTTGAAGTCATACCAGGCACACAGGAAGATGATAGTTGGAGCTCAGTGATCCCAGCACCAGGATATCTCCGCAATTGTTCCTCAGGGTAGTGTCCGAGGCCCAACCATCTTCAGCAGCTTCATCAGTATCCTGGGATATCCACTGATGACTGCATAATGTTCAGTACCATTTGCCATGCCTCAGATACTGAAGCAGTCCACATCCAAATACAGCAAGACCTGGACAGTATCGAGGTTTGGGCTGACAAGTTGAAACTAATATTTGTGCCACACAAGTGCCAGGCAATGACCATCTCCAACAAGAAAGAACCTAACCATCGCCCTTTGACATTGAGTAGTATCATCATTATCAACATCCTGAGGATTATCCTTGTCCAGAAATTGAACTGGACTAGTCATACAAATACAATGGTTACAAGAGCAGGTTAGAGGCTTGGAATACCATAGTAACTCACCACCTGACTCCCTAAAGCCTGTCCACCATCTACAATGTGCAAGTCAGGTGTGTGATTGAATACCTGCCTCAGTTAGTACAGCTCCAACAACATTTAAGAATCCACCACTCAGTAGCATCTACAAGTCTGCACTGCATAGATTCAGCAAGGCTCCTTCGTCAAAACCTTCCAAACCCATGACCATTACCATCCAGAAAGACAAAGGAAGTAGAAACATGGGAGCATCACCACCACCTACAAGTTCCCCTTTGAACCATTCGCCATCCTGACTTGGAAATGCATCACGTTCCTTCACTGCAACCGGGTCAATTCCCTCCCTGTTGGCATTGTGGCTCTACTGATAGGTTGCAAGCAGTTCAAGAAGGCAGCTCACCACCACCTTCCCAAGGACAACCAGGAGGGGCAATAAATGCTGGCTTAGCCAACGATGCCCACATCCCATTAGTGAGTTTTTAAAGATGCCCATCAAGGCTGCTCTGCCATTCAATGGCATCATGGGTGATCCACATTTCTGCAATTGCCCCAAACTGATTTTAAAAAACTACCTGAGCCTTGAATACAATTATTGCATGCTGTGATAAAGAATTCTTCAGATTCACTCTAAATTGAGAGAAGAAATTCCTCCTCATCTCAGACTTAAATGTATGACTCATTACTGTGAGATGATTCCCTCTGGTGCTGGACTCTCCACCAAGGGGAAACAGCCCCTCTCCACCTCGATCCTGCCAAGCCCCCTGAGAATTCTCAATGTTTCAATAAAGTCATCTCTCATTGTTTCTAAATTCCAAAGAGTGCAAGGTCGACCCTACTCAACCTCTCCTCATAAGGCAGCCCCTACAGACCCAGAATCAACCTTGTGAATCTTCCCAGTGACGGTGAAGAAACAGTGATATATTTTTGAGTCAGGATGGTGAGTAGCTTGGGGGGGGGTGATCTTGACCGAGAATTTCAGAACAACAGAGCGATTGAGGCTGAACCATTGTACGCTCTATCCTTTTGCCTTCAAGAATAATCCATTGCTGCAAATGTGTTGCTGGTCAAAGCACAGCAGGCCAGGCAGCATCTCAGGAATAGAGAATTCGACGTTTCGAGCATAAGCCCTTCATTATGCTCGAAACGTCGAATTCTCTATTCCTGAGATGCTGCCTGGCCTGCTGTGCTTTGACCAGCAACACATTTGCAGCTGTGATCTCCAGCATCTGCAGACCTCATTTTTTACTCGAAGAATAATCCATTGGCCAAATTACTGTTTGTTAGAATCTCAACCTCTGTTTGGAAATCGGTTTTCTTTCTGCTTTTCTAAGGTGCATTTATTTTGGAGTCATTACAAGGATAGGCATTTATGCTTCTATATTCCTGACTGTGTATTGTCATCAATTTGTATCTTTGCTGAATAGGTTTGTTTTTTTCAAAAATTACTCAATAACTCTGTTCACTGAGAATCCTGGTCACAGATTTCTTTTTAAAATTTAAAACCTGATAAAGATAAAGTATTTAACTGGCCATCTCAGTCACTGGAAAAATGGTTGTTATTTGCTGTTGGGACATTGCTGTAACATGGGAGAATGTCCAGTCCAGTTAGGAACAATGACAACAGTAACGCAGGACAATATGAAGAATTAAGGACCTTGCACTTACAGCGCAATTGTAGCGACTACAAAGCACTACACACCCAGTGAACTACTTTTAAAATGGTGTCACCGCTTCAGTACAGGAGAGGTATCGGCTAATTTACACACAGCGAGATAGCATGAGCAGTAAGAAGATGCAGGTGAAGGTCAACTGTTTTGAGTGTTGGTGGAAGGATGGGCTATCGGACAGAGACAATTCAAGCACGACCTCATCCCGCAACAAACCTCTGACTCGGGCAAGACTGTCGGCTACTATGCTTTCAGCACGAAATAAATCTCAAAACAGGCCACCCAAACTATTGGTGTGTGCGCAGGACTCCTCCATTGCATCGTTTACTTAAAGTAAACGTCTGAACAATTCGAGATGGACAGGAGCATCCAGGAACAAAGATGTTGGTCAGCCCATGGTGCTGCAGAGCCCTCGGTATAGGTCAAATAGCCTAGGGTCACCTGGACGTTGCAGCTTGCTTCTGTCTTGGGTCTCCAGGTGATTTGCAGCAAGTTAAAAGTTCAGGCTGCCCCACCTGACACACTGTTTTCTGAGGACGGGAGCCCTCTATATGCAGCACCGCACATAGGCAACAATCATATTTATTCCATTCCATCTGTTTGCTTGCTCCTCCTGATTAAAACCATTAAATATTTAAAAACCAATATTTTTGTTAATAAATGTAGGTTCGATGCAGATTACAGCAAACTGGTTGTGTTGGCAACATATGGCATGACAGCAGGCTGCTTGACAGAAAGTCTCTGGAATGAAATGGCAGGGCTAAGCAAAAGACTCTTAAAAAGCAATTAAAATGTTCCAATTGAATGGGACTCATTTTTCATTGCATACAGCAGGTTGCAAAGCCTCCTTGTGTCGCAGTGTAATAACAAATGGCTGCAATTTTCAGTAAATTACTTTTTTAAATTCAAGGTATCGATGAATTCCCTCGAGATTAACAGCTCCAGGGCCAGCGCATGTTTTCTTCAAAGTGTGAGATCGGTTTTTGAATTCGCTCCCTGCGGACTTTTTATCTCTGTGTCCATTGTGTTTGTTATCCCAATCAATTGGTTAGACCACTGCTGCAGTGATAGTGTTACAAAATTGCATCGAGAGGCACTATAGACAGCGCAAAAAAAAAGCATTGCAAGATAGTACCAGAATGGAGTGGTGATAACTATTAAGGAGATAAAAGTAGACTGTCGAGTGTTCTAGGGGTTGTAGGTACATTCAATTCTTCTTTAACGCGATGGTTGTGTTCTTGTGCAACCCCGCGTTATAGAAAACTCGCTCTTCAGAAACTGCGCTTTAATGTTGGCAATGAAATGGCACTGCAGCCAACGCACGTTTTAAAAGTTTACGCTGTAGAAAAGCATCCCCACTTCATCAATCCCGTTACAACTAATTCACGTTGACGTTTTAACAGAACGACCTGTACCCGATAGAGGTCTTCAGAATTCTGCTGGGGTTCAGAATGGTAGAGAGCTATAACAGTGTTCGTGACAATGTCTGAAAAGCCCAATAAGAATCTGAGAGGAATTTTGTTTTTTTTACGTAGAGAGTGGGTAGAGGTGTAACTGACTGCCATATGGAGCAGTTGGGATAAATCATATTGGGACAGTTAAGGGATATCAGGATCCGTGCATGGGGAATAAAGGAACAGCAGATTTTGTAGATAAACTTAGATGAAAACTGATAGGAAGAGGTCCCACGTGGAAACAACCATGGACTGGGAGGATCTCAAAGATCCCACAGCACTATTTCGAAGATCAGGAGAGTTCACCTGGTGTTTGACCTCATGCTCTTCAGCATCATTAAAACAGATGGATTGACCGTTAAGACAATGCTGTATCTACGCAATTATAATGTAGAAATTGTTAGCCATGTATCTTACTGTACAACTGTGATGAACACACGGCCCCAATATGGTGAAAAACACCTTCCAAATGCAAGTTTCTGTTTCTTTGGCTCAACCAAATGAATTCATCTTGACATATAGAGTCATAGAGATGAACAGCATGGAAACAGACCCTGTGGCCCAACTTATCCATACCAACCAGATATCCTAAATTAATCCAGTCCCATTTGCCAGCATTTGACCCAAAGTCCTCTAAACCCTTCATATTCATGTACCCATCCAGATGCCTTTTAAATGTTGCAATTGTACCAGCCTCCACACTACCTCTGGCAGCTCATTCCACACACGTACCACCCTCTGCATGAAAAAGTTGCCCCTTAGGCCCCTTTTAAATCTTTCCCCTCTCACCTTAAATCTAATCCCTCTCATTCTGGACTCCCCCTAGCCTGAGAAAAAAGTCTTGACTATTCATCCTATCTATGCCCCTTATGATTTTATTAAACTGTGTAAGGCCTTTAACCAGTCCATAGATGAAACCGCTCATATTTCTCACCTGCGATGACTGGTGAAACAGTGAGGCTTGGTTTCCAACATATTATTCCCACTAGAGATTGTGATATGAGTATGGGGGCTCTTTGTGGGATCTTTAAATGTGGACAATGTGAGATTGCATGCGGTGGAAGATTAAGTGGTAAAGTGTGAAAGCATGGATAGTGGGTATAACATTGCAAACGAAGATGGTAGAAAAAGCACCTGCAATAATCCCACAGGCAGAGGACACAAGCAGGGCTCAAGTGTTTTGCAAGATGTGCGAAAGGTAACATCATTGATAAAGTGGAATTTCCTGCCAAAGTTTCGTATTTGCAGATACATTCTGTTTTGTTCCACAAGTGCACAATCTATAGGCAGTCAGTTCATGTGACATTTTATAAATTCCTACTTTGGAAACAGAACCAGTCTGACTCAAAGTTGAAATACAGACAGACTGTAACCTCACACCTTTAATGCATTGTCTGAGCTGAGATGTCACCTTTCTTTTATAGAAACAAAAGTTATCTTGGGGCTGTGACTTGAAAGAAGTTTGAGGGTTTACATATTAATGAATCGAAATCTGCATTCCCACTCCAAGTGATGAAAGACCGAACAGCAATCTAGGTTTGTTCACTACGTCGCGTCAGTTGTATGACACTTTGATCTTTTATTGTAAATTCTGTGTTCGGTGATCCTGCCCCACTAGCTGCCTGACAAAGAAGCAGTGCTCCAAAGGCTTGTACTTCCAATTAAACCCGTTGAACTATAACCTGATGTTGCGTGATTTTTAACTTTGTCCACCCCTGTCCAACAGCAGCTCCACCACATCAGGATTAGTGACTGTCTAGCCAGTAGATAATCCAGGCCTGTATACCTGTACTGATTGTAGAGAAAAGTGATGCAGGTTGAGGAAGTAGGGAGGAGGGCTGTGACGTACTTATACAGTCATAGAGTCATGGAGATGTACAGCATGGAAACAGACCCTTCAGTCCAACTCATCCATGTGGACCATATATCCTAAATTAATCTAGTCCCAATTGCCAACATTTGGCCCATATCCTTCCAAACCCTTCCGGTCACATACCCATCCAGATGCTTTTTAAATGTTGTAATTTCACCAGCCTCCACCAAAGGTGTTACCAGGTTTGGAGGATTTGAGCTTCAGGGAGAGACTGAATAGGCTGGGGCTGTTTTCCCTGGAGCATGGCAGGCTGAGGGGAGACCTTATAGAGGTTTGTAAAATCATGAGGGGCATGGATAGGGTAAATAGACAAGGTCTTTTCCATGGGATGGGGGAGTCCAGAGCTAGAGGGCATAGATTTAGGGTGAAAGGGAAAAGATATAAAAGAGACCTAAGGAGCAACTTTTTCACACAGAGGATGGTACATGTATGGAATGAGCTGCCAGAGGAAGTTGTGGAGGCTGTACAATTGCAACATTTAAAAGGCATCTGGATGGGTACATGAATTGGAATGGTTTAGTGGGATATGGACCAAATGCTGGAAAATGGGACTAAATTAGGTTAGGATATCTGGTCGGCATGGATGAGTTGGACCGAGGGGTCTGTTTCCGTGCTGGACATCTCTATGATTCTATGACTCTGCGACTTCCTCTGGCATCTCATTTCATACACGCATCCACCCTCTGTGTGAAAAAGTTACCCCTTAGGTTGAGTAAATTAGAACTGAGAGGGAGGAAGAATTTGGGATTTTAATGGGCTTAAAATTAGATAAATGCCTAGAATTCGCAGAGAGATTTGCTAGATTTTAACTTTCCCAATATTGATTGGAACCTCCTTCGAGCAGGAGATTTGAATGGAGCTGTTTTTGTAAGGTGTGTTCAGGAGGGTTTCCTGACTCAGTACTTTGACAGGCCGACGAGGGGAGAGGCCATTCTAGACTTGGTGCTTGGAAACGAGCTGGGGCAGGTATCAGATCTTGTGGTGGGAGAGCATTTTGGTGATAGTGACAACAGCCTCACATTCTACATAGCTATGGAGAAGGAGAGGATTAGGCAAAATGGGAGCATATTTAATTGGGAAAGAGGAAACTATGATGCGATTAGACATGAGTTAGGAAGCATGGACTGGGAGCAATCGTTCCATGGTAAAGGCACTATAGAAATGTGGAGATTGTTGTTGTGAGTGATGAATAAATATGTCCCTCTGAAACAGGCAAGAAGGGGTAAGATAAAGGAACCTTGGATGACGAGAGCAGTGGAGCTTCTCGTCAAAAGGAAGAAGGTAGCTTACATAAGGTGGAGGAACTAGGGTCAAGCTCAGCTCTAGAGGATTACAGGCAGGCGAGGAAGGAGCTATAAAATGGTCTCAGGAGAGCCAGGAGGGGGCACGAGAAAGACTTGGCAGAACGGATTAGGGAGAACACAAAGGCATTTTACACTTATGTGAGGAATAAGAGAATGGTCAAAGAAAGAGTAGGGCCAATCAGGGATAGCATAGGGAACTTGTGTGTGGAGTCTGAGGAGGTAGGGGAAGCCCTAAATGAGTTTTTTGCTTCTGTCTTTACAAAAGAAACAAACTTTGTAGTGAATGAAACCTTTGAAGAGCAGGTGTGCATGCTGAAATGGATAGAGATAGAGGAAGCTGATGTGCTGAAAATTTTGTCAAACATTAAGATTGACAAGTTGCCAGGTCCGGAACAGATTTGTTCTCGGCTGCTTTGGGAAACGAGAAATGCGATTGCTTCGCCACTTGCTAAGATCTTTGCATCCCTGCTCTCCACTGGAGTCGTACCTGAGGACTGGAGAGAGGCAAATGTAATTCCTCTCTTCAAGAAAGGAAATAGGGAAATCCCTGGCAATTACAGACCAGTAAGTCTCACGTCTGTCGTCGGCAAGGTGTTAGAAAGGATTCTGAGGAATAGGATTTATGACCATCTAGAAGAGCATGTCTTGATTAAATGCAGTCAACACTGCTTTGTGAGGGGCAGGTCATGCCCCACAAACTTATCGAGTTCTTTGAGGATGTGACTAGAAAAGTTGATGAGGGTCGAGCTGTGGATGTGGTGTATGTGGACTTTAGCAAGGCATTTGATAAGGTTCCCCATGGTAGGCTCATTCAGAAGGTCAGGAGGAATGGGATACAGGGGAACTTAGCTGTCTGGATACAGAATTGGCTGGCCAACAGAAGACAGTGAGTGGTAGTAGAAGGAAAATATTCTGCCTGGAAGTCTGTGGTGAGTGGTGTTCCACAGGGCTCTGTCCTTGGGCCTCTACTGTTTGTAATTTTTATTAATGACTTGGATGAGGGGATTGAAGGATGTGTCAGCAAATTTGCAGACGACACAAAGGTTGGAGGTGTCGTTGACAGTATAGAGGGCTGTTGTAGGCTGCAGTGGGACATTGACAGGATGCAGAGATGGGCTGAGAGGTGGCAGATGGAGGTGAACCTGGATAAATGCGAGGTGATGCATCTTGGAAGGTCGAATTTGAAAGCTGAGTACAGGATTAAGGATAGGATTCTTGGCAGTGTGGAGGAACAGAGGGATCTTGGTGTGCAGGTGCATAGATCCCTTAAAATGGCCACCCAAGTGGACAGGGTTGTTAAAAAAGCATATGGTGTTTTGGCTTTCATTAACAGAGGGATTGAGTTTAAGAGTCGTGAGATCTAGTTGCAGCTCTATAAAACTTTGGTTAGACCGCACTTGGAATACTGCGCCCAGTGCTGGTCGCCCTATTATAGGAAAGATGTGGATGCTTTGGAGAGGGTTCAGAGGAGGTTTACCAGGATGCTGCCTGGACTGGAGGGCTTATCTTATGAAGAGAGGTTGACTGAGCTCAGACGTTTTTCATTGGAGAAGAGGAGGAGGAGAGGGGACCTAATTGAGGTATACAAGATAATGAGAAACATAGATAGAGTTGATAGCCAGAAACTATTTCCCAGGGCAGAAATGGCTAACATGAGGGGTCATAGTTTTAAGCTGGTTGGAGGAAAGTATAGAGGGGATGTCAGAGGCGGGTTCTTTACACAGAGAGTTGTGAGAGCATGGAATGCGTTGCCAGTTGTGGAAGCAAGGTCATTGGGGACATTTAAGAGACTGCTGGACATGCACATGGTCACAGAAATTTGAGGGTACATACATGAGGGTCAATGGTTGGCACAACATCGTGGGCTGAAGGGCCTGTTCTGTGCTGTACTGTTCTATGTTCTATGTTCTAACACAGCACAGCACAACACAGTTCAGTACAACACAGCACAGCTCAATACAACACTATACAACACAGCACAGCACAACTCAGCACAACACAGCACAGCTCAGCACAGCATAGCACAGCTCAGCACAGCATAGCACAGCTCAGCTCAGCACAATACCGCTCAGCTCAGCACAGCATAGCATAGTACAGCTCAGCACAACACAGCACAGCACTGAATGGCACAGAACAGCACAGCACAATACAGTTCAGTACAGCTCAGCTCAGCACAGCACAGCACAACTCAGCACAGCACAGTTCAGCTCAGCACAACACCGCTCAGCTCAGCGCTGCTCAGCACAACACTGAATGGCACAGCACAATACAGTTCAGTACAGCTCAGCTCAGCACAGCACAGCACAACTCAGCACAGCACAGTTCAGCTCAGCACAACACCGCTCAGCTCAGCACAGCACAGCGTAGCACAGCTCAGCGCTGCTCAGCACAACACTGAATGGCACAGAACAGCACAGCACAATACAGTTCAGTCCAGCTCAGCTCAGCACAGCACAACACCACTCAGCACAGCACAGCTCAGCACAGCACAGCACAGCACAGCACAGCACAACACAGTTCAGTACAGCTCAGCTCAGGTCCACATTGCACAGCTCAGCACAGCAGAGTTCAGCACAGCACAGCTCAGCTCAGCACAACACCGCTCAGCACAGCACAAAACAGCACGGCTCAGCACAGCTCAGCACAGCACAGCTCAACACAGTTCAGCACATCACAACACAACACCGCTCATCACATCACACCACAGCATAGCACAGATCAGCACATCACTGCACAGCAAAGCATGGCACAGCACGGCTCAGCTCAGCACAACACTGAAGAAGGGCTTGTGCCCGAAACGTCGATTCTCCTGTTCCTTGGATGCTGCGCTTTTTCAGCAACACATTTTCAGCTCTGATCTCCGGCATCTGTAGTCCTCACTTTCTCCTCAATACAACACAGCACAACACAGCACAGCACAGCTCAGCTCAGCACAACACAGCTCAGCACAGCACAGCACAGATCAGCACATCACCGCACAGCAAAGCATGGCACAGCACAGCTCATCACAGCTCAGCACAACACAACACCGCTCAGCAGAGTGCAGCTCAGCACAGCACAGCACATTGCAACACAGCACAACGCAGCACTGAACGACACGGAACAGCACAGCACAATCCAGTTCAGTACAGCTCAGCAGAGCTCAGCACAATATAGCACAGCACAGCTCAGCTCAGCACAACACCGCTCAGCACAGCACAGCTCAGCACAGCTCAGCACAACACAGCACAGCACAACACCGCTCAGTACAGGTCAGCAAAGCACAGCACAGCACAGCACAGCTCAGCACAACACAACACAGCTCAGCATAGCACATCACAACACAGCTCAGCACAGCAAAACTCTGCACAGCACAGCACAGCTCAGCTCAGCACAGCACAGCCAACTCAGCACAGCACTGCACAGTACTGCACAGCACAGTACTGCACCGCACAGCTCAACTCAGCACAGCACTGCACAGTACTGCACAGCACTGCACAGCTCAACTCAGCACAGCACTGTACAGCACAGTACAGCACAGCACTGTACAGCACAGTACAGCACTGCACAGCACAATACAGCACTGCACAGTACTGCACAGCACAGCTCAGCACAGCTCAACACAACACAGCTCAGCTCAGCACAGCACAGATCAGCACATCACTGCACATCACAACACAGCTCAACACATCACAGCACATCACAACACAGCTCAGCACAGCACATCACAACACAGCTCAGCACAGCACAGCACAGCACAGCATAGCACAGCTCAGCACATTGCAACACAGCACAACACAGCACTGAACGGCACAGAACAGCACAGCACAATCCAGTTCAGTACAGCTCAGCTCAGCACAGCACAGCACAACACAGCACAGCACAGCTCAGCACAACACAGCTCAGCACAGCACAGCACAACTCAGCACAGCACATCACAACACAGCAAAGCACGGCACAGCACAGCACAGCTCAGCACAACACAGCACAGCACAGCACTGCACAGCACATCACAACACCGCTTAGCACAGCACAACATAGCTCAGCACAACACAACACAACACAACACAGCACACCACAACACAGCTCAGCACAGCACAGCACAGCAAAGCACAGCTCAGCGCAGCTCAGCGCAGCACAGCACAGCACATCACTGCACAGCAAAGCACAGCACTGCACAGCACAGCACAACACAGCACAGCACAGCACAGCATATCACTGCACAGCACAGCAGTGCACAACACAGCTCAGCACAGCACAGCACAGCAAAGCACAGCACAGCAAAGCTCTGCACAGCACAGCTCAGCACAACACTGCACAGCAAGCTCAGCACAGTACTGCACAGCACAGCACAGTACTGCACGGCACAGTACAGCACAGTACTGCACGGCACAGTACAGCACAGCTTTGCACAGCACAGCTCAGCACAGTACTGCACAGCACAGCACAGTACTGCACGGCACAGTACAGCACAGCTTTGCACAGCACAGCTCAGCACAGTACTGCACAGCACAGCACAGCACAGCATGCTAGGATCATGTAGCACAGGATTTGTCTAGTATTCTTATTATCTTATTTCTTCACATTTTCAAGCTAGTGTATCATTATTACATTGGTGAGTTGTGGTGTGGGGTCGCCAATAGAATAATCAACACACTAAGGAATCTACAAAAAAATGGACAGATAACCAAAGCGGACCAGCAAAGAATGAAACCTGAAAGCAACAACACCCCCAGATTCTATGGACTACCCAAAGTACACAAACCAGACATCCCACTCAGACCCATAGTATCACTACCAGGGACACCAGCATACAAACTGGCCAAAGAACTACAACAAAAACTGAAACACCTAGTCAGCGGATCCAAACACTCCATAAAATCAACACAGGAATTCTTGGACATCATCAGGAATACACACATAGACAAAGAAGAAACCATGGTATCATTCGACGTGACGGCACTGTTCACATCAATTGACAAAACCCTAGCCAGAGAAACAATAGCCAACCTGCTGGACATACATAACAGAACACAGGAGGCCGAACCTATCAACACGGACGGCATACTTAAACTACTAAACCTGTGCCTCACCACACACTTTACATTCAACAATCAGATTTACGAACAAATCAACGGAACACCCATGGGATCACCAATCTCGGGACTCATAGCAGAGGCAGTTATGCAAAGGTTAGAACATACAGCCCTACCACAAATCCAACCCAAACTCTGGATCAGATACGTCGATGACACCTTTGTAATCATCAAAAACACAGAAATAGAAAAAACACACCGAATCATCAACGCCACACTCACAGGAATCCGATTCACACGAGAAGAGGAAAAGGATAGCCAACTCCCATTCCTAGACGTGTTAGTAGAGAGAACACCCAACGGAGAATTCACCACAAGGGTACACAGGAAACCAACACACACAGACCAACTCCTAAACTATGAAAGTAACCACCCCAACACACACAAACGAAGCTGCATCAGGACACTATTCAAAAGAGCCACAACACACTGCAGTACACCAGAACTGCGAAAAGAGGAAGAGGAACACCTATACAAGGTATTCGCCAAAAACGGATACCCACGCAACTTTATCACCAGATGCCTAAGAGATAGACCACAGAACGAGGACATGTCACAACCAAAAGGACTAGCCACACTACCATACGTCAGGAGCGTCTCAGAACTGACAGCCAGACTACTGCGACCCTTAGGACTCATAACAGCACACAAGCCAACTTCCACACTCAGACAACAACTCACTAGAACAAAGGACCCAATAGCCAGCACGAGCCAAACTAACGTAGTTTACAAAATACCATGCAAGGACTGCACAAAACACTATATAGGACAAACAGGAAGACAGCTAACAATCCGCATCCATGAACATCAGCTAGCCACAAAACGACACGACCAGCTATCCCTAGTAGCCATACACTCAGACAACCAGGAACATGAATTTGACTGGGAAAACACTACCATCATAGGACAAGCCAGACAGAGAACAACCAGGGAATTCCTAGAGGCATGGCATTCATCCACAAACTCCATTAACAGACACATCGACCTGGACCCCACATACAAACTACTACAGCTGAAACTGACACCCGGAAGCGGCAAGAACAAACCACTATAAATACCGGAAGAAACATCAAAGCAGCGCTTCACAGGAGGCTCCAATAGCACTGATGATGTTCCCTAGCCAGGGAACGAAACGTTTGCAGCAAAAACTTCCAGCTCAGCGAACAGAACCACAAGAACTTAGATTTGTTATAAGAGACAGTTTCTCACTGAACTGAGAGGAGAGAGGGGTTGATTTGAGCTCAGACCTTCAAGCCTGCCTCTCCTCTTTTCAGTTGGTAAAGAAATACACACAAAGACTTCTCAAATAGATCGAAAGCTTCTAATTCAAGCCAAGACCTAGGTCCAACTGACCAGCTACTGGTTTGAGGATCCCTACAATTGACAACATGTATCACCCCCAAAAAAGACGAAAAGAAATCATGAGAAAAGTCACCGCACATTTTTCAAGATTAAACTCCATTTGTCATTGTTCAGCTGGTAACGTTTTCTTCTTTGGTATTTACCACACCATCACTTACTGATTGAACCTTTTACATTGAGGCCTAGATCATTAATGTACACAGCAGACAGCAAAGGACCCAGCATGAATTCTGTGGCATCCCACAGCTCTCGGGCACTGACTGTTGCCAACTATGAGAAAGATGATGATATTAATTGCCAGTGGCATACAGGGCACCAATGAGTGACCTGAATGATCCAGTCTATTGCAGACTTAGAGCAAGAGAGGGAGCACCCCATCACAGCACAGAAGTCAGAAAGACAAAAGACTTGCCAGTCACTAGTCCCTATTTAAGCTGGAAGCAAGTGCAGATAAAGAAGGCTGTACAGACCAATAAGGAAGTAACAGCCTCCTAATGTGGTGCTCCTCAGTCACATCCAGGAAGGAATTCTTGGCCGCACTTCGCACTTCGAGGCTGGTCAGAGCCTCCATGTGCAGCCCTCCATCCATCTCTGGTGGCTTCTCAGGGACCCAACTGCTGCCCTTTGAGGCTGCTTCTGCTTCATCTGTCCAACCGGCAGGTGCTGTGTTCGATAGCTCAGAAATAAATCAGAGAGAGGTCAACTGAATGCACAGAGGTGCCGCAGAAATCCTCACAACTGGCACACCCTTTGTGGGCAGCTAGTCTTTGCACCAGGTGCATGATCAATATGCCCCTGGTATATGTCTGTGTGCTACTGACCCAAGGTGACCATTACAGACTGAGTGTCCTTTAGATGCCACACCAGTCATGCCAGCAAGTACCAGTGAAGTCTTTGCTACTGCCTGGTCATTTGACTTTGGGTAAGACAATGGACCCAACAAATTACAGAAATGTTTGATTTCAAATGACTGAATCTGATCCCAGTTGTAGTGTGCTCACAGTACCAGAGCCAGGTGTGCTCACAGTACCAAAGCCAGGTGTACTCACAGTACCAGAACCATTGTACTCACAGTACTAGAGCCATTATACTCACAGTACCAGAGCCAGGTGTACGCACATTACCAGAGCCAATGGTACTCACAGCACTAGAGCCACTGTATTCACAGTACCAGAGCCAGTTGTATTCACAGTACTAGAGCCATTGTACTTACAGTATAGAGCCATTGTACTCACAGTACTAGAGCCTTTGTACTCATAGTACTAGAGCCACTGTACTCACAGTACGAGAGCCAATGGTACTCACAGTCAAGAACCAGTTGTACTCACAGTACCAGAGCCATTGTACTCACAGTACTAGAACCATTATACTCACAGTACTAGAGCCAGGTATACTCCAAGTACTAGAGCCATTGTATTCACAGTACCAGAGCCAGTTGTACTCTCAGTACTGGAGCCATGATACTCACAGTACCAGAGCCAGGTGTACTCACAGTACCAGAGCCAGGTGTACTCACAGTACTAGAGCCATTATACTCACAGTACCAGAGCCAGGTGTACTCACAGTACTAGAGCCATTATACTCACAGTACCAGAGCTAGGTGTACTCACAGTACCAGAGCCAGGTGTACTCACAGTACCAGAGCCAGGTGTACTCACAGTACGAGAGCCATTGTACTCACAATACTAGAGCCACTGTACTCACAGTACGAGAGCCACTGTACTCACTGTACCAGAGCCATTGCATTCACAGTACTAGAGCCATTGTATTCACAGTACTAGAGCCAGGTGTACAGTGGACATTGGAGTTGACTTGTTCCAGTGAAAATGAAACAACAGTTTGGCTATTGGCTTCAAAGTGGCAGGTAGTAATTACCTCCAACAAGACCGAATCTAGCTAGCTCTTGGCACTCAATAGCATTACTATAATCGAAGACTCCCCTGTCAGCCAGGTATACTCCAAGTACTAGAGCCATTGTATTCACAGTACCAGAGCCAGTTGTACTCTCAGTACTGGAGCCATGATACTCACAGTACCAGAGCCAGGTGTACTCACAGTACTAGAGCCATTATACTCACAGTACCAGAGCCAGGTGTACTCACAGTACCAGAGCCAGGTGTACTCACAGTACTAGAGCCATTATACTCACAGTACCAGAGCTAGGTGTATTCACAGTACCAGAGCCAGGTGTACTCACAGTCAAGAGCCAGTTGTACTCACTGTACCAGAGCCATTGTACTCACAGTACTCGAGCCATTGTACTTACAGTACTAGAGCCACTGTACTCACTGTACCAGAGCCATTGCATTCACAGTACTAGAGCCATTGTATTCACAGTACTAGAGCCAGGTGTACAGTGGACATTGGAGTTGACTTGTTCCAGTGAAAATGAAACAACAGTTTGGCTATTGGCTTCAAAGTGGCAGGTAGTAATTACCTCCAACAAGGCCGAATCTAGCTAGCTCTTGGCACTCAATAGCATTACTATAATCGAAGACTCCCCTGTCAGCATCCCGCAGGGTCTGTCTAACCATCTCGTACTTAGCGGCTTTGAACTCTACTACCCTCACATTATGTGTCTCACAAAATATGTTGCAAATCAAGAGTGTCAAAATGGCACTGAGGCAGCTCTGAGTGCAATATGTTACTTCGAGAACTTTATATCAATTTCACGTTCAGTAATTTAAGATGTTTTGCCTTGAACTGCGTAGCAGATGTGAAAGCTGTTTAATAGATATGTAGACTGTAACATTTGAAAACGTTGAATTCTATTGCAAGTCATGTAATATTCAAATTGAAATATCCATGCAATGTTTTTGTTTAGAAAGTTGTGAATAAAATACGTTTGGGGGGGGCGGGGAACTGTTGGTTAAAATCTCTGTGGCCTACAGGCCATTCCTGGGGGTGGAGAGAAGAAAGAACAGCTACACAAACGTCACAGAGGACTGGGTGAAAGACACACTTAAATCTGCCCAAAACCTAACAACTATCACAACGAATACTTGTCCTTGACTGAGCATTGCAGGCTAGCACATTCCAAGGTGCAGGACTGTGTACTGAGGGATATACATTATTGAGCCACAGTCAGAGGCCCTGTTTAATGCTTTTCAATGACAGTGTTCCAAAGGACTGCGCTTGAGGCTGTGTCCCTCACAAAGTGTTGACCCTATGAATACTTTAACACTTTAACTCTCCCTCCCACTCCACCGAGGACATGCAGGTCCTTGGACTCCTCCACCGGCAGAACATAACAACACGACGGCTGGAGGAGGAGCGCCTCATCTTCCGCCTGGGAACCCTCCAACCACAAGGTATGAATTCAGATTTCTCCAGTTTCCTCATTTCCCCTCCCCCCACCTTGTCTCAGTCGGTTCCCTCAACTCAGCACCGCCCTCCTAACCTGCAATCTTCTTCCTGACCTCTCCGCCCCCACCCCACTCCGGCCTATCACCGTCACCTTGACCTCCTTCCACCTATCCCACCTCCATCGCCCCTCCCCCAAGTTCCTCCTCCCTACCTTTTATCTTAGCCTGCTTAGCTACTCTCTCTCATTCCTGATGAAGGGCTTATGCTCGAAACGTCGAATTCTCTATTCCTGAGATGCTGCCTGGCCTGCTGTGCTTTGACCAGCAACACATTTTCAGCTGTGATCTCCAGCATCTGCAGACTTCATTTTTTACCCTATGAATATCAAAGGCATTAAACATACTTGGAGCTCGGTATATTAAGGAAATTTTAAAAAATCGTTTGCATTTCCCATCATCCCCAATGTGAATTGTTTACATCCTTGGGCTGTATTCCAGACATGGAATAACTTTGTAAACAATAAGTTTGTTGCAAACACGTCAAGTGGAACATGCTGCAGAGAGATCCATTGAGGGTCGTCTTAAATCCTGTAGGATTCGAGTTGAAATATTTGCAGCTTCCATTTTACAAACTTTATGAATAAAGTATGTTTTGGGGAAACAACTTGACTCCAAATTTAACAAGATCATCCATATCAATAAGCCAAAGAACTATGGGATGCTGGAGATGTGAAACAAGAAAGGAATTGCTGGTGAATCTCAGCAGGTCTGGGAGAATCTGTGGGAAGAAAGCAGAGTTAACAGATATAAATTCCATGGCTACTAATGGAGATGATAAGCTTGATATCCTGAAGCAATTGACTCACCTTCAGAGTTTCCACATAGATACTGGCCATCACCAACAAGCCACAGATGATGGGTACTCCCCACTTGCCTGGGTGCCAACAACACTCAAGAAATGTAACACCATGCAGCACAAAACAGCCTGCTTGATAGTGCACCTCAGATATTCATTCCCTCCACCACTGTTAACACAGCGGCAGCAAAGTGTATTGTCTATAAAATGCACTGCAGCAATGCATCAAGTTTACCTCAACAATACTCACCAACTGTGACACCTATCACACTGAAGAGCAAGGGCAGCAGATACATGGGAGCACCACTGCCTTTATCATAGAGTCATTGAAACTCACAGCATGGATTCAGACCCCTCAGTCCAACCAATCCATGACAACCATAATCCCAAACTAAACTAGTCACATCTGCCCACGTCTCTCCAGCTGTACCCACGTCCAACACACACAAACCATTCTCTGTATTAAAAAAACGGCCATCATGTCATAGAGTCATAGAAATGTACAGGATGGAAACAGACCCTTCAGTCCAACCCGTCCATGCCGACCAGATATCCCAACCCAATCTAGTCCCACCTGCCAGCACCCGGCCCATATCCCTCTAAACCCTTCCTATCCATATACCCATCCAAATGCCTCTTAAATGTGGCAATTGTACCAGCCTCCACCACTTCCTCTGGCAGCTCATTTCATACACACTAGCCTCTGCATGAAAAAGTTGCCCCTTACATCTCTTTTATATCTTTCCCCTCTCACCTTAAACCTATGCCCTCTAGTTCTGGACTCCCCGACCCCAGGGAAAAGACTTTGTCTATTTATCCTATCCATGCCCATCATAATTTTGTAAACCTCTATAAGATCACCCTCCGATGCTCCAGGGAAAACTTCCCCAGCCTGTTCACCCTCTCCCTGTAGCTTAGATCCTTCAACCCTGGTAACATCCTTGTAAATCTTTTCTGAATGCACTCAAGTTTCACAACAACTTTCCAATAGGAAGGAGATTAGAATTGCATGCAATATTCCAACAGTGGCCTAACCAATGTCCTGTACAGCTGCAACATGACCTCCCAACTTCTGTACTCAATACTCTGACCAATAAAGGAAAGCATACCAAACGCCTTCTTCACTATCCTATCTACCTACGACTCCACTTTCAAGGAGCTAGGAACCTGCACTCCAAGGTCTCTTTGTTCAACAACACTCCCTTGGACCTTACCATTAAGTGTAGAAGTACTGCTAAGATTTGCTTTCTCAAAATGCAGCACCTCGTATTTATCTGAATTAAACTCCATCTGCCACTTCTCTGGTCCAGATCCTGTTGTAATCTGAGGTAACCCTCTTCGCTGTCCACTAAACCTCCAATTTTGGTGTCATCTACAAACTTACTAACTGTACCTCTTATGCTCGTATCCAAATCATTTATGTAAATGACAAAAAGTAGAGGGCCCAGCACCGATCCCTGTGGCACTCCACTGGTCACAGGCCTCCAGTCTGAAAAACAACCCTCCACCACCACACTCTATCGTCTACCTTCAAGCCAGTTCTGTATCCAAATGGCTAGTTCTCCCTGTATTCCGTGAGATCTAACCTTACTAATCAGTCTCCCATGGGGAACCTTGGTCGAATGCCTTACTGAAGTCCATATAGATCACATCTACTGCTCTGCCCTCATCAATCTTCTTTGTTACTTCTTCAAAAAACTCAATCAAGTTTGTGAGACATGATTTCCCACGCACAAAGCCATGTTGACTATCCCTAATCAGTCCTTGCCTTTCCAAATACATGTACATCCTGTCCCTCAGGATTCCCTCCAATAACTTGCCCACCACCGAGATCAGGCTCACTGGTCTATAGTTCCCTGGCTTGTCCTTACCACCCTTCTCAAACAGTAGAACCACGTTAGCCAACCTCCAGTCTTCCGGCACCTCACCTGTGACTATCGATGATCCAAATATCTCAGCAAGAGGCCCAGCAATCACTTCTCTAGCTTCCCACAGAGTTCTCAGGTACACCTGATCAGGTCCTGGGGATTTATCCACTTTTAACAGTTTCACGACATCCAGCACTTCCTCCTCTGTGATCTGGACATTTTGCAAGATGTCACCATCTATTTCCCCACAGTCTATATCTTCCATATCCTTTTCCACAGTAAATACTGATGCAAAATACTCATTTAGTGTCTCCCCCATTTTCTGTGGCTCCACACAAAGGCCGCCTTGCTGATCTTTGAGGGGCCCTATTCTCTCCCTAGTTACCCTTTTGTCCTTAATGTATTTGTAAAAACCCTTTGGATTCTCCTTAATTCTATTTGCCAAAGCTATCTCATGTCCCCATTTTGCCCTCCTGATTTCTTCTTAAGTATACTCCTACTTTCTTTATACTCTTCCAAGGATTCACTCGATCTATCCTGTCTATACCTGACATATGTTTCCTTCTTTTTCTGAACCAAACCCTCAATTTCTTTCGTCATCCAGCATTCCCTATACCTACCAGCCTTTCCTTTCACCCTGACAGGAATATACTTTCTCTGGATTCTTGTTATCTCATTTCTGAAGGCTTCCCATTTTCCAGCCGTCCCTTTACCTGCGAACATCTGCCTCCAATCAGCTTTTGAAAGTTCTTGCCTAATACTGTCAAATTGGCCTTTCTCCAATTGAGAATTTCAACTTTAGATCTGGTCTATCCTTATCAATTACTATTTAAAATCTAATAGAACTATGGTCGCTGGCCCCAAAGTGCTCCCCCACTGACACCTCAGTCACCTGCCCTGCCTTATTTCCCAAGAGTAGGCCAAGTTTTGCACCCTCTCTCGTAGGTACATCCACATACTGAATCGGAAAATTGTTTTGTACACACTTAAGAAATTCCTCTCCATCTAAACATTTAACACTATGGGCAGTCCCAGTCTATGTTTGGAAAGTTAAAATCCCCTACCATAACTATCCTATTATTTTTACAGATAGCTGAGATCTCCTTACAAATTTGTTTCTCAATTTCCCTCTGACTATTGGGGAGTCTATAATACAATCACAATACAGTGATCATCCCTTTCTTATTTCTCAGTTCCACCCAAATAACTTCCCTGGATGTATTTCCGGGAATATCCTCCCTCAGCACAGCTGTAATGCTATCCCTTATCAAAAATGCCACTCCCCCTCCCTTTTTATCCATTCTGTAGTATTTGTATCCTGGAACATTAAGCTGCCAGTCCTGCCCATCCCTGAGCCATGTTTCCGTAATTGCTATGATATCCCAGTCCCATGTTCCTAACCATACCCTGAGTTCATCTGCCTTCCCTGTTCGGCCCCTTGCATTGAAATAAATGCAGTTTAATTTATTAGTCCTACCTTGTCCCTGCCTGCCCTGATGTTTGACTCACTTCTGTTCTCAGCTGTATCCATCTCAGATCGATCTCTTTCCTCACTATCTCTCTGGGTCCCACCTTACTACTTTAAGTCCTCCCAAGCAGTTCTAGCAAATCTCCCTGACAGTATATTAGTCCCCTTCCAATTTAGGTGCAATCCGTCCTTCTTGTACAGGTCACTTCTACCCCAAAAGAGATTCCAATGATCCAAAAATATGAATCCTTCTCCCATACACCAGCTCCTCAGCCAGGCATTCATCTGCTCTATCCTCCTATTCCTGCCCTCACCAGCTCGTAGCACTGGGAGTAATCCAGATATTACTAACCTTGAGGACCTCCTTTTTAAATTTCTGCCTAACTCTCTGTAATCTCCCTTCAGAATCTCAACCTTTTCCCTTTCTATATCATTAGTTCCAATGTGGACAATGACCTCCTGCTGGCCCCTCTCCCCCGTGAGAACATTCTGCACCCTCTCTGAGACATCCTTGATCCTGGCACCAGGGAAACAACACACCATTCTGCTTTTTCTCTGCTGGCCACAGAAACCTCTGACTACAGTCTTTGTTAAATCTTGCCTAGCCTTGAAACATCCCCACTCTAGGGATAAAATACCTGCCATTCACCTTATCTATACAACCCATTTTTATAAACCTCTTTCAGGTCATCTCTCAACCTCCTATGCTTCAGCGAATAAAGTCGCAGTCTATCTGGTCTCTCTTTATATTTCAAAGACAGTATCCTGATAAATCTTTCCTGACCCCTCTCCAGTTTAATAATATCCTTCGTATAACAGGGAGATCGGAACTGCACACAGTACTCAAGAAGAGGCCTCACCAACATCCTGTACAGTTTTAAAGTAACGCCCCAATTCCTATACTCAAAGGACTGAGCAATGATGGCAAGTGAACTAAATGGTTTTTTAACCAAATTGTCTAGATGTGACACAAACTTCAGTGAATTATATACCTGTACCCCCTAGGTTGCTCTGTTCTACAACACTACCCAAGGTTCTACTTTTAATTGTATCAGTCTTGCTTTTGTTGTTTTATCAAAATACAATACCTCACACTTATCCAAATTAAAACATTAAATTTATCTAAATTCACCTCCCACTCCCATTCTTTCTTCCCTCTCCCAATATCTCTGAAGACCCCAAAGGATTCAATTTGAGCCCTTGCCACTTCAGTTTTTCATTTCTCTGGTACCCCTACAGCAAGCCATCTTAAACTATGTCATCCTCCACACACAAGCCAGCTCAACCTCATCGGGCCCCTCTCTGGATTTAAGCTGCCAGACTTGCCTGAGGATGTTGCCAGGGTTTGGGGTTTTGAGCTACAGTGAGAGGCTGAATAGCCTGGGGCTGTTTTCCCTGGAGTATTGGAGACTGCGAGGTGACCTCAGGGAGGTTTATAAAATCATGAGGGGCATGGGGATAGGTTCACTAGACAGGGTTTTCTTCCCTGGGGTGGAGGAGTCTAGAACTCAAAGGCTTAGGTTTAGAGAGGTAAGATATAAAAGCGACCTAAGGGGCAACCTTTTCACACATAGAGTGGTGTGTGTATAGAATGAGCTGCCAATGGAAGTTGTGGAGAAACGTGGGAATATGGATTTGAAATTACGGCATTTAAAAGGCATCTGGATGGATAGATGAATAGGAAAGATTTAGAGGGATATGGACCAAGTATTGGCAGATAGCACTAAATTAATTTAGGATATCTGGTTGGCATGGATGAGTTGAACCGAAGGGTTTTGTTTCTGTGCTGTACATCTCTTGACTCTATGACTTCTAGGAGTAGAAATTTTCTCCAACTAAATTCCCCTCAAATCCTATCTTTTGCACCAAATTTTTAATCACCAAGAGAGCAGCAGAGTAGCAACGCAACATGCGGGCTCCTGCCTGGAGCTGAGCGTCCACTTTTACTCTCTATTTTCTTCCTTCACAGCTTTGTTTCTGTTACTTTAATCTACTGACCTTGTGTGGAGACATGGAGCCAGCATGGGGAAGAGCAAGACAACAAGCCCGATGAGAGGAGAGTGGGCCCAGTGCAGCGGTGATAGAGGTCCCCCGACAACTGTGGTGACAGCAAGCCCAGGGCAGAGGGGATTGACCGCTAGTGGGAAGTGTGAGCCCAGCATGGTTCAGATTTTAAGAAGGACTGTAAGGTTGAACTCTTAACTACATTTGTTTATTTTCCTACCTTGTACCTAAGATGTTGTACCTAGGTACCTTTGTATCTAAGATGGCGGCGGGAATAGTGACTTTTCACTGTACTCCTGTCTCCCTATACTTGAGTACTCGGGACAATAAAACCTAATGCTAATGTCACGTGGTGTCAAACTGTATTTGATACTGCTGCTGTAAAGTTTTTCCATTTATAGGAGAATCTAAAACAAGGGTGAACTGTTTAAAAAAAATTAAGATTTCATTTTTGTTTTGTCTCGAGGGTCCCGTGTTTTTGTACCTCCATGAAAAGGTGCTGGGAGCAGAGTGCTTACCTGACTTTAGGACAGAGGTAGGTAGATCCATAGTGAGCAAGGGGCTGGAAGGTGTATGTGGGAATATGGATTTGAAATTACAGCCAGGTCAGCCATGATTGAACAGCGGAGTAGGCTCAAAGGGCTGAATGGCCTACTCCTGCACCATTAAAGGTGCCAAATAAATGCAAAATCTCATTGCTGTGGTTATTACGTTCCATGAGAGTTACACATTTGTTAATTAGCATTTATTGGAAGAAAACTGGATTCTTATTTTCACTGATTTCGACACTTTGGGATAAGTTTTCAAGTGGTGCCTCACAGATTGCCAGTCTGCAAAAGGAAAATCCTTCTCGTCTTAGGCCCATCCAGCCTGAGATGTCGCCTATAATCTTTGGCCTTTGCTCATCTTCATTTAGCTTTACAGATTATCAAATTCCAAACATAATCTTGATGTCAGCAATGGGTAAAAACGCCTCAGTTTGAAGGTTTAAGTTCTAATTCCCACCCAGAGGCCTGAACACACTCTAGTAGAGTAATGAAGGAACGCTGCCTTGTCATAGATGCATACTGGTGCTTGTGGGCTCCTTCTGTGCACACGACAGCTGCTGACCTTCCCTCCTGAGTGACAGCACGTCAAAAGTACTTAATTGGCTGGGAAGCACTTTCAGGGATGCCCCGCAGTCAGGAGAGGTGCTATCGAAATGCCAGTGTTGAAATGAGCATGTCAAGATAACTCAGTCACAGAGCTCCATTGCTGATAAATTGGGATCGAATGCCTGTACTGGCAGTGATTCCTCTCTGTGGGTTTCTGTCATTGTGCTGAGCAAGAACAGAACAGTTACCATGTCGAAAGAGGTGAGCATAGCTCCAGTTGCTGGAATACGCTGGAAACATTTTCAATCCTGCCTGATGCGCCCTCGCTCGATAAATCTCGGATCTGAAAATGGTGATGAAGCATCCTGGGAGAGCAAACATACTGCCCTCTCCTTGCTAATGGGTAAAGGAAAAATAGGTCAGAGAAGCAGTGGGAAGTCGAGAAATAAAACCTTTAGCATCTTGTTCCTTGATTTAGAATGTGGCATACGCTGAGAGACATTGTGGTTCTAAAGGGAGCTCAATGGCTTTAAAAGAACAATGATTGAAGATACACATCATGTTTCAGATAGCTATCGCTGACCATTTGACTGATTTTTCCTGACAAACTGATTGAAATCTTTTCCAAGAGCCTTTTCTTGCAGCTGTTTAATCTTGCTCTCTAACCTTGGTGCAGTGGAACATTCATATCGCACTAGGAGTGTTAGGGAACAGTTCTTTACAACCCTGCCACTTGTTGTACCACTCAGTGGCTCACCAGAGGATGGTTTTAAACATGAATTAAAGCTCCCTCCATATAGACCCAGCCTCCCCTCATCCCCCAATGCATAACTGCATTTCCCATCACCGGCGTCTATGAGATTCCCATGTTGGCTAATGGGTAGATCGGTTTGAAACATTGGTGCCCAAGGGGACAGGAGGTGGGATCCACACCTGCACACTCACTTGCTCATAGATTTTCCAGCCATGGTGGAGAGGAGACAATCCTCTCTGTTAGCCAACTCGGGTTGGCTGGATTCCTGGAGGTACTGTCACATGATCTCCAGCTGCCAATCCCCTGCACTCTCGCCATTGGTGAGGCAACCCACTTTGCCTCCTCCTTGCTGTGATTGAAAAATGAACTGACTACCTGCTGATGACTCGTGGGCGTCAATCCATTCACCACTTTCTTTCTGCTGGAATCGCTAAGAAAGAAAGGTGTTCCAAGAAAACGATAAAGAAATACTGTTTCGTTTCATTTCCACATGAGCTGCCGCGTGCTCGTGTTCGGAGCTGCCATCTTTAATTCCTGGGGACCATAGCTTAGAAGGTTGTTGTTATAAACATTTTAGTTCTCTATTTCCTAATTTATTCCTACAATCTGCAATGGTGGACCTTTTTTTAATCTTTCTAATCTTTTTTTCCCCGAAGAACTCCATTTCAGCAGCGGGAGTCGAGAGAACGCGAGCCAGTGGCCCAGCCAGGAAGGTAAATTTGAATATTAAATAGTTACCTCGTGAATCAGCCGAGCGAAGGCTGAACAGGAATGGATGCGGACACGGGGAACTGCTGGGTAAGTGAGCTCATACAGTCGGGCAGTGGCTAAACCCGAAACACTACACGGGTTGTGTCTCCCACCCGTCCTCCTCCTCTAACCAAACAAAAATTACTCCGTGTGGAGGGTTGCTAAGGGAAGGCTGTTTTTTTTAAATCTATTTGGCAACTTAGAGCATGGGGATGGAGGCTTGGACAATTGCTGGGTGTGGAAGGATCCCCCCATTAGTGTCCCTGTTGACTTCACTTGCGAAAAGTGAACCCAAGTCCAGCTCCTCACAGAATGTGTTAGGGAACTGGAGCTGGATGAAGTTCGGGAGGGGTGACAGGGTGACAGGAAGGGGTTATAGGGAGATATCACACCTAACTTGCAAGTTAAAGGTAGCTGGGTGACCATCGGGAGAGGGAAAGGGAATCGGCAGAGAGTGCAGGGATCCCCTCAATAATAAGGTCACGGCTTTGGATACGGTTTATGGGGCAAGGGGAATCGATCAGGAGAAGCCACAGTGTCCAGGTCTCTGGCACTGAGCCAGGTTCTGTGGGTCAGAAGGGAAGGGCGGAGACTGGGAGAACGATAGTGATGGGAGATTCATTGGTGAGAGGAACAGAAGGGAGATTCCGTGGTTGCAAATGAGACTCCCGGATGGTATATTGCCTCCCGGGTGCCAGGGTCAGGGATGGAACATAGAAAAATACAGCGCAGTACTGGCCCTTCGGCCCTCGATGTTGCGCCGATCCAAGCCCACCTAACCTACACTAGCCCACTTTCCTCCATATGCCTATCCAATGCCCGTTTAAATGCCCATAAAGAGGGAGAGTCCACCACTGTTACTGGCAGGGCATTCCATTAACTCACGACTCGCTGAGTAAAGAATCTACCCCTAACATCAGTCCTATACCTACCACCCCTTAATTTAAAGCTATGCCCCCTTGTAATAGCTGACTCCATACGTGGAAAAAGGTTCTCATGGTCAACCCTATCTAAACCCCTAATCATCTTGATATCTCAGATCAAGTCAACAGGATTCTTAAGGGAGACGGTGAGCAGCCAGAATTCATGGTACACATCAGTACCAATGACATAGCTAGGAAAAGGGATGAGGACCTGAAAAGGGAACATAGGGAGTTAGGTTGGATGCTAAAAGGCAGGATGAGCAGATAGTGAGCTCAGGATTGCTACCGGTCCCATGGGCTAGTAAGGCTAGGAACAGAGAGCGAGTGTAGCTGAACATGTGGCTGCAGGGTTGATGTCGGAGGGAAGGCTTCAGATATGTGGATTACTGGGATACCTTCTGGGGAAGGTGGGACTTATACGAGGAGGACAGGTTGTACCTGAACTGGACAAGCACCAATATCCTGGGCAGGAGGTTTGCTAGATCCCTTCAGGAGGATTTAAACTAGTTTGGCAGGGGGATGGGAATCAGAGCTATGGATCAGAGGATGGGATAGCTTGGGAATAGGCAAAGACAGCATGCAGAGAGTCTATGAGGAAGGATAAACGGTTTGATAGGGCAAAGTTACAGTCAGTGTGATGGGTTGAGGTGTGTCTATTTTAAAGCAAGAAATGTCAGGAATAAGAATGATGAACTCAGAGTATGGATCAGTACTTGGAGTTACGATGTTGTGGCCATTACAGTGACTTAGATATCACAGGGGCAGGAATGGTTGTTGGGTGTCCCAGGGTTTTAGATGTTTCAAAAGGAATAGGGAGGGAGGTAAGCGAGTTGGGGGAGGACATTGTTAATCAGGGATAGTATTCCAGCTGCAGAAAGGGAGATCGTTGAGGAGGGTTTTTTTATGTAGAGTCATTGTGGGTGGAAGTCAGAAACAGGAAAGGAGCACTCACTTTATTGGGAGTTTCCTACAAACTCCCTAATAGCAAGAGAGACACGGAGGAGCAGATTTGAGAGGCAGATTTTGGAAATACGCAGAAGTACCAGGTTGGTTGCCATGGGTGACTTCAACTTCCTTAATATGGATTGCAACCCCCTTCATGCAAACAGTTTGGATGGAGCAGATTTTGTCAGGTGTGTGCAGGAAGGATTCCTGACTCAATATGTAGAAAGGCCGGCGAAACGGGAGGCCATATTGGATTTAGTGCTTGGCAACGAACCAGGTCAGGTGTCAGATCTCTAGGTTGGACAGCATTTCGGTGATTGTGATCACAACTCCCTGACCTTGACAACACTCATGGAGAGGGATAGGAGCAGATATTATGATAAAGTATTTAATTGGGGGGGGGAGAGAATTACAATGCTACTAGGCAAGAACTGTGGAGTATAAATTAGGAACAGATATCCACAGAGAAGTGCACAACAGGTTGTTTAGGAAGCACTTTGTCCCACTGAGACAAGGAAGGGATAGTTAGGTGAAGAAACCTTGGGTAACAAGAGATGTGGAACACCTCATCAAGCGGAAGAAGGAAGCTTACTTTAGGTTGAGGAGGCAATGATCAGACAGGGCTTTAGAAGGTTACAAGGTCGCCAGGAAGGAACTGAAGAATGGACTCAGGAGAGCTAGAGGGGAGGCATGAAAAAGCATTAGTGAGTGGGATTAAGGAAAACTGCAAGGCATTCTACACTTATGTGAAGAACAAGGGGATGGCCAGAGTGAGGGTAGGGCCAATCAGGAATAGTGGAGGGAACTTTTCCCTGGAGTCGAAGGAAGTAGGGGAGGTCCTTAAAAAATACCTTGCTTCAGTATTCACTAGTGAGAGGGACCTTGTCGTTTGTGAGGACAGTGTGAAACAGGCTGATGCGCTCGAACAGGTTGATTAAGAAGGAGGATGTGTAGGAAATGTTTAAAAACTTAAGGATAGATAAATCTCCTGCCAGGCAGGATATACCCTGGGTTACTATGGGAAGCAAGGGAAGAGATTGCTGCACCTTTGGTGACGATCTTTGTGTCCTCACTGTCCATTGGAGTGTGACCAGATGATTGGAGGGTGGCAAATGTTATTCCCTTGTTCTAGAAAGGGAATAGGGATAACCCTGGGAATTACAGACCAGTCAGTCTTATGTCAGTGATGGACAAATTATCAGAGAGGATTCTGACAGACTGAATTTATGATTATTTAGAAAACCCATAGTTCGATTAGAGATAGTCAGTATGCTTTATGAGGAGCAGGTCATGCCTTACAAACCTTATTGAATTCTTTGAGGATGTGACAAAATGCATCGATGAAGACAGAACAGTGGGTATAGTGTATATGGATTTTAGCAAGGCATTCAATAAGGTTCCTCGTGATTTCATAAATGTCCAATGCTCCATAGATAAAAGCCCCAGCCTGTTCAGCCTCTCCCGTTAACTCAAGTCCTCCAGTCTGGGCAACACCCTTGCAAATATTTTCTGAATCCTTTCAAGCTTACTAAAACTTTCCAGTTGCAGGGAGACCATATGCAGTATTCTAAAAGTGGGCTCACCAATGTCCTGTACAGCTGTAACATGACGTCCAAACTCATATACTCAATCTTCCGACCAATGAAGGCAAACGTGCCAAATGCTTTCTTCACCATTCTGCTTACCCGTGGCTCCACTTTCAATGAACCATACGCCTGCATCCCTAGGTCTCTCCTCTAGATGGTGCTCCTGTCGTCTGCTGTTGCTATTTGTAGTTTGAGGCCTTGGCCCAATAAACTCAGTGAATCCCAGGCCAGACAAGGAGCTGGAGACTAAGTCTGGCTGCTCCCTGAAATTGCTTGCCATGAGACTGTTGGTCTGCCTAGATATCTTAGTTTAAAGGAAGGACAGAAGCATTGTGAAACAATGGGTGGCACGGTGGCACAGTGGTTAGCACTGCTGCCTCACAGCACCAGAGATCTGGGTTCAATTCCCGACTCAGGCGACTGACTGTGTGGAGTTTGCACGTTCTCCCTGTGTCTGTGTGGGTTTCCTCTGGGTGCTCTGGTTTCCTCCCACAGTCTAAAGATGTGCAGGTCAGGTGAATTGGCCATGCTAAATTGCCCCTAGTGTTAGGTAAGGGGTGGATGGCGGGTCGGTGTGGACTTGTTGGGCCGAAGGGCCTGTTTCCACTCTGTAAGTAATCTAATGAGGGCTGATGTTCTTGACTTAAGAGGAATCGCTTTGGGCATCACTGCAATTTTAAAATCTTTTCAGTATCTCACTTCTGACGCTGTAACCAGCCCTACCTTACAAGAAGTTCTCGAAACCTAGTTTGTTCGTGCCCCATTTCCTTTGCTCCTCTGTTGTTTTTAATTCACTCTGGGCGTACAGGCATCACTGGCTGGGCCAGCGTTTATTGCCTGTCTCTAGTTGCCCTTGAGAAGGTGGGGGTGAGCTACCTTCTTGAACAGTTGCAGTCCACATACTGTAGGTAGACCCACAATGCCCTGGGAGGGGAATTCTAGGACAGTGAAGGAACGGCAATATATTTCCAAGAGAGGATGGTGAGCGGTTTGGAGGGGAAATTGCAGATGGTGGTGTTCCCATTTAACTGCTGCCCTTGTCCTTCTAGATGGAAGTGGTTGTACGTTGGGTAGATGCTGTCAAAGTAGCCTATGGGTGGGTTTATCTCAACCCCTTAAGTCTGAGATTCCTTCCCTCAACACCTCTTGCTTCCCCTGTTGATTTAAGATGCCTCTTAGAACCTGCCTGTTTGACCAAACATTAGGTCAATGCAGACTGATATCTCCTTATATGGCTTGGCATCCAATTCTGTTTGATAATGTGAAGCCCATCGTGATATCTTGCTACGTTGACAGTACCACATCAGTACAGGGTATAGTAACAGCAAAGTCAATCACTGGAGTTCGTCCCTAGCAGGCAGAATGAGACAGTCACATCGTAAGCTGCAGGATAACAAATTGTACAGCAGTAAGTGCACTGCAACCATTCCATTAGGTAATCATCGTTGCTTTTTCATGAGGCTGCGGTGTTGAAATGTTCAAGATTTATGTTCTCTCAATCTTGCTTTCCCTAGTTTTCCGTGTAATAGCTAAAAGTTGTCCCGTGGTGATAAAGTTGTACATTTCGTATTCCCCGGTATGGGTGAAATGGACATGCAGCCATAAGGCAGTGTCTGTTTCAAGGAAGGAGAGCACAGCACACACTAAAAGGATCTCCAGCAGTGGCTGCTAACTCTGTCGCCTCAGTGGGAAGCTCTCTTATCTGAGCCAAGAGAGTTTTGAATTCAGGATTCCTCCTAGCAACTTTGAACTAAAAGAAAATCCAGGCAGATATTCCAGTGCAGCACTAAGGCAATGTTGCACTGTCACTTGGTGGGATCCGGAAGGGATATTAAACCGAGGACTCTCCTGCTGTCTCAGGTGAATGCTAAGTACTATTTCACTCACAAAAACAAAATTGTTTAAACACAAAACATCATCCTATTCCTTCATCATCGCTGGGTAAAATTCTGGAGCTCCCTCATTAATGGCACTGAGGGTGCATCTTCACAACAGTGTCTTGAAAATGTGGCTCTGTCAATGTGGGCAAACCTAAAGAACTGATCATTGACTTCAGGAAGTGAGGAAGAGGATACGCTGCCATCTACATCAATGGGGCTGAGATGGAGAGGCAGGAGAGTCTCAAGTTCCTAGGAGTGCCAATAACTAACAATCTGCCTTGCTCTTCCCAAGTAGGTGCGATGGTCAACAACGTCTCTTCTCCCTCAGGCAGCTTAGGAAATTCGGCATATCAATAAGGGCCCTCACCAACACTTACAGATGCACCACAGACAGCATTCTATCTGGGTGCATCAGGGCCTGGTGCGGGAACTGCTCTGGCCAGGACCATAAGAAACTACAGAAAGTTGTGAACATGGCCCAGACCATCACACAAGTCAATCTCCCACCCATTGACTCCATCATTGCCACGGAAAGACAATTGACATTATCAAAGACCCCTCCCAGCCCAGTCATAATCTCTTCCAGCCTCTTCCATCAGGCAGAAGATACAAGAGCTTAAACACACGTACCAACAAGTTCAGGAACAGCTACTTCCCCGCTGTTATTGGACTGCTGAATGGACCTCTCGAATTTCAAATCTAGTGTTGATCTCGCTTTTGTACACCTCCTGTGCAGCTGCAACCTTCTATGCCTCAGTCTGTCTAAAGATACATCGATCTGTATGTTATGCCTGTACTGCAGGCAAAACAAAACTTTTCACTCTACTGAGGTACATATGACAACAATAAATCAAATCAATTTTTTCTTTCTGAAGCAGAATTGGGCCAGCCTGGCTAGGGACATCCACATCCCATAAATGACTTTATTTTAAATTGTCTTAAACTCTGGAGAGCTTGGGAGACAGCTACCACTCAATCAAGGTGAATATTTGACTCACTGCTGGCTGGTCTCCCACTTTACACCCCCTCTGGAAACAACTGGATAGCTAAGGTGTTGTTGCTTGTAGAGGCATAGAGTCATAGAGCTGTACAGCATGGAAACAAACTCTTCAGTCCAACTCGTCCATGCCAACCAGATATCCTAACCTAATCTAGTCCCGTTAGCCAGCACTTAGCCTATATCCCTCTAAACCCTTCCTATTCATATACCCATCCAGATACTATTTAAATGCTATAATTGTACCAGCCTCCACCATTTCCTCTGGCAGCTCATTCCATACACGTACCACCCTCTGCACAAAAATGTTATCCCTTAGGTCCCTTTTAAATCTTTTTCCTCTCACCCTGTAGTTCTGGTCCCTCCAAACCTGAGGAAAAGACCTTGTCTATTCATCCTATCCATGTCCCTCATGATTTTATAAACCTCTATAAAGTCACCCCTCATCCTCTGATGCTCCAGGGAAAACAGCCCCAGCCTATTCAGCCTCTCCCTGTAGCTCAAACCCTCCAACCCTGGCAACATTCTTGTAAATTTTTTCTGAACCCTTTCAAGTTTCATAACATCCTTCCAATAGGAAGGAGACCAGAATTGCACGCAATATTCCAATAGTGGCCTAACCAATGTCCTGTACAGCTGCAACATGACCTCCCACCTCCTGTACTCAATACTTTGACCAATAAAGGAAAGCATACCAAATGCCTTCTTCACTATCCTATCTACCTGTGACTCCACTTTCAAGGAACTATGAACCTGCACTCCAAGGGCTCTTTGTTCAGTAACACTTAACCTGTACCTAATCTCGTTCCCACATTAACTCTGATCTATATTACGTCCCGATGAAAGAATGCTTTGATTTTAAAATTTCAATCCTTTCAATCAAATCCAGGTACAGATTCGCTGCTCCCTATCTCTGTAATCCTTTCTGGTTGCAGAGCCCTCCAAGATCTCTAACCTGTTCCAACTCTGGCCCCGTGTCCTAAACAGGCAGGACAGTCGGGAATTCGCTCCTAAAATTGGGGTGACCAATCAGAGGGAGCTTTGCTCCCGTATGTAGAAATGACAGAATCGATGAAGCTTGTCTCCTCCAATCACAGACTACTTCACCTCCGATTGTTGTCGATAGGCTCACAAGTGAACCCTCCAGCAGCAAATAAGGGAGTGAAGCAGCCTGTGATTTGAAGAGAAGTGAGAAATGTGAAAAGAATTGGTGGCAGTGAGCAGGACTCCTATGTACATGGATCCCACTGGTGCTCTGAGCCCTGGTTACTGGACCCTTATGTATCCTCTGTCCCATGCTGTGAGTGGCAAGAGTGTGTGAGGTGCTAGCCTGGGTGATAATGCCAAGGGGAATGACATCAGGGGAAAGCAAGACTGCTAGGAGCTAATATTTGCAAATGGGAGACAGAGGATACAAATGGCCGGGGAGGGGCTGTGGAACTGCAAAAAATGAAAAGAGCTACAAAGAAGAAGGTACAACTTTAAGCCTGTCAAGAATGGAATGTTCAGCTAACTGAAAAGCAGGAAAATTTGGAGTCTCTGGAGTCATTAATTGCTTGCAAGAGAATGTGGAATCTCTAGCTTAAATCCGCATAAGCTCAGGAGCTACTAAAATGGAGAAAATGCAATGGATGCCAGTGTAGTCAACAGTAGTGAATCAGAGAGCCTAATACTGGATAGTTTACTTTCATAACAAAATCTTAAGTGATGTTTTATCTCAACACATTTTTCATGCTGTGAATCATTTTTGAGGTGTTTCCATTCCTCTTAAGATGAACATCTAACTGTTTTGCATGGACTAAGATTACTTTAGGGCATCCCAAAGTACTTCACAGTCAAGAAAATATTTGGGCAACATGGTCACTATTGTCATGAAGGAAGTGTGGTGAGGTAAATGATCACTTAACTGAGGGAAATCCAGTTCAAGGGAGCATGATCTAAAAATTCTAACCAAATCTTTCAGGAGGGCAATTAGGAAATACTTGCGTACACAAAGGATAGTAGGGGTTTGGAATGCTCTTCCACAAACAACATTTGACTTGAGTTTAATACCAAGTTTAATTTGCTCAAGTGTTCAATTTAAATTGGAGAGTAAGATCTAAGATTGTATTAAAAACCTCCTTGTTAACATCCAGCATTGCACAGATTCAATGAATTAACCACTTCCTCACTAGCCTGCAGAAGATATGACTGGGGTGATGGCTTTTTGTGTGTAGAAGTGTGAGCCAATTATTTGAATTTTTAAAAATTTGTTGTTAAGTTATGCCTGTTGTTCCAATTGAAATGATGTGGTAGCTGGGAAGTTATTGTTTTTCTTGGGTGTTGTAGCTTTAAGGTTAACGGTGCAATGCTGATTAGTGAGAATATTGTTGAAATCTTCTCATTCTGCTTTTGCGTGAATTCCAATATCCACACTCCAAACAGAGGATATTGTTACCAAGTGACTGCTTCAACTGAGAAGATAATGAGTGAGAATGGAAAAGGACTTCCTGTGAAACCTCACACAGAGCCCTAAAAAACGCTGATCTTTTAATTCTGCTATAATTGATACCAGCACCTTCAGTTGCCTAGACCTCAAGCACTGAATTACTCTTCTCTACCTCTTTGTCAGACTTCTCTCCATTTAAAGCATCCCTTGGCACATACCCTCTTTGATCATTGGGTCCAATCCATCCTAAAGTGGCTCATTCGTGAAGCACATTGGGACATTTTATTGCCTTTAAGATGCTACATACAAGTCGGGCGTTCGGCAGCGCAAATTGTGCAGTGACTTCTGGCAATTTGTAACATGAGTGATATTTCTTCATCAGCCCAAATTTACATGTTAGTAAAGGCAAGAGCCCTTAAACTCAGCATCCATTTGTCAGGGTAATCAGGAGCCATTTGGCAGCACAGTGAGGAATCAATGTCAAACTATCAATCTTTCCAGCCACAAAAACACACCTAAATGCTTGTCAAATTGACCCTGTGATGAACCTGTAGGCTGAAATGCATTGCAATGAATTTATTCTCTCTCTCTCTCTTTCTCTCTGGAAGTAATGTAGATGTTGTTACTTACTCCAGTAGAAAGCTGTTGTGGAGCAGTCGTGAAGCACTTCGACCTGTCTGGAAGCCTTGCAAGTTCTCTGTTTGCACAGTCAGATGGATCGGTCCTCCTGTGTAGATGTCAGCTGATTAATTGTGAGGCTCCAGTGTCTGGCAAGTCTGTTACAGGTAATAATTGGTCCTGCTATCAATCCCTGTCCTGTGGTGAGGCCGAAATATATGAGTCAGACTGAAAATGTGAGGTGAGATTATTTCCCAAGAAACTTGCCAGACCCATGCTGCATTTTGAAGCCACTTAGACCTCTCTGACACACTAACTGCAATAGAAATGCAAAAGGGTGCTGAAGAGACAAAATGGTGAAGGCTGGTACAATTCCAGCATTTAAAAGGCACCTGGATGGGTATGTGAATAGAAAGGGTTTAGCGGGAAATGGGCCAAATGCTGGCAAGTGGGACTAGATTAATTTAGGATATCTGGTCGAGTTGGACTGAAGGGTTTGTTTCCATGTTGTAAATCTCCATGGCTCTGTGATTCTAAGAGGGTGGCACAGTGGCTCAATGGTCAGCACTGCTGCCTCACAGCGCTGGGGACCCTGGGTTGAATTCCAGCCTTGGGTGACTGCCTGTGTGGAGTTTGCACATTCTCCTTGAGCCAGCACAGGTTTCCCATGGGTGCTCCAGTCGAGAGTTTTATTAAAGGAGTAATTGATGAAAATGGTCTTTAAAAAGTGTCAAGCAGCAGAGCTAATTAACAAAACTTCTTTTTACTTTGCATTTTCACTGAAGAAGCAGAGTTAGAAAGAGATCATCAAGGAAAGAGGCAGAGATTGGGACCAAGCTAAGGCATTATCCTTAACAAACCCTGACTTGCTTACACCTCTGGTGGGAGATACACTCTGTGCAGGCCACACTAGAATTCATATGAAATTGAGGGGTCAGAAACAGGTTGCCTTACAGCCCCATCTGACCGCTTTAAGGGTAGGAATCTAGGGTCAGGAGGAAGAGGGGTAGGATTGGTTGTGTGTCTGGCTCACTCAGTCTCAGTGTTCCTGTGCACTCTCACTCCCCTTTCATTCCACAACTGCCTCCTCTCATTTTTACCCTCCCTCACATACATACTGTCCTTCTCACTCACTCATACACACACACACACACACACACACACACACACACACACACACACACACACACACACACACACACAGTCTCATTCTCATGCACACACACACACCTCACTCTTGCTTACTTTTCCTCTCACAGCCTTGCACTCTCTCTAATTCATTCACTCTTGATCCCTCACATCCTCCCCCACTATCTCACACAGCCCCTCACTCATTCTCACGCTCACTCCCTTAATCCCCTCACTCCTGTTCTCCCCCACATTCTCTCTCTCTTTCTTTGCACTCTCTAACTCATTTGCTCTCACTCCCTCTTCACACTTTCACACTGTCACTCACATTCGCTCCCTCATATCCCTTCACACATTCACCCCCTCACATTCGCTCCCTCAATCTCTCACTCACTCAAACTCAATCCCTCATCCCCTCCTCTCTCCCGTTCACTCTCACTCTGTCAGTCTACCCACCCTCACTCCCTCCCTGCACACCCCACTACTCACAAACACCCTGCACTAAGAGCCCACTCCAACATTTTGACTGCAGTCTTTCAGGAGGCTGGTGCCTGCCTGTGCAGGATGGAGTCAGTCTCATTCTCCTCAAACCCACTCGCTCTCAGACTCAACCTGTCATTTGAGTAGCAGCCGCCATTATCCTATGTAGACTGTGTACCCCACCCCTGAACATTTGCTATCCCAGAGTCCACTGCTCAGGCCCACTGCTCAGGCCCAGTGCCTAGGCATAGTGCCCACTGCTCAGGCCCAGTGCCCAGGTCCAGTGCCCACTGCCCAATGCTCAGGCCCAGTACTCATGCCTATTGCCCAGTGCCTAGGTCCAGTGCCCAGGTCCTCTGCCCTGTGCTCAGGCCCACTGCCCAGTGCCCAGGCCCAGTGCTCAGGCCAGGTCCAATGCTCACTGCCCAGTGCCCTGGCCCAGTTCCCAGTGCTCAGGCCCAGTGCCCAGGTCCAATGCTTACTGCCCAGTGCTCAGGCCCAGTGCCCAGGCCCAGTGGAGTATAGGCCCCTAATTTACAGACTGGAGGAGCCTAACCTTTGTTTTTACTTGAAAACATGAACTTATTGATAATCAAAGTCTGCAGATTTTGGACAGCATCTGTCCCATAGCTCAAAGGATACGCTGTGACCCAGTTTTATTGGAGATAACTTGAGTAGGCTTAGTATCAGCAGGGAGGAGTGGGGGGTGCTGGTATTGTGGCAGTACCTACTTGCAGAATAGGCCATTTCCACTGATAGGAAATCTGCCCCCTCCATTTAATCAGTGCCAAGAGTGGGCCAACACAGGGAGCTTGACTGGCTAGATAAGGAGGTTCATCACTGAGTCATCTAAAGGCCATTATCCCTGATCCCAGCAGGAGTTTGCAATATTGCTGGGATATGAATGTGTTTGTGTGTGTGTGTGTGTGAGTGTATGCGTCTCTTTGTGTACATGTGCATATACCTAGAGGGTGGGAAGTAGTGTTCCACGCTGGAGGCAGTTTGTACCCCTCTCAAAACTGCGCAGTGCCCTATAAAAGGACATGAG
Organism: Hemiscyllium ocellatum; assembly: GCF_020745735.1. Taxonomy (NCBI): domain Eukaryota; kingdom Metazoa; phylum Chordata; class Chondrichthyes; order Orectolobiformes; family Hemiscylliidae; genus Hemiscyllium; species Hemiscyllium ocellatum. The sequence continues at coordinate 108,239,743 of NC_083407.1, read as the reverse complement.
TACCGGGAAGGGGAAAGCTCATTGTGAGCCACTCCCCTGCTTCTGACCCCTTCCCCACCATCCATCACACCTCTTCTTCATGTGAATCCCACTCTGCCCCATACCCCCATTCACAGGGACTCCACAATGATGCCTGGTGAGGGTCTGTGGGGTGAATGGCAGTAGGCACTTGTGCCCAGTGGTGTGACCTGTGACAGTGAACTCCGAGCTGTGGAATATCCAGCCATTCTTAGGGTGCATGGTCTGTGCCTGACTGCAACGTCAGTTCTGCGGGAGACCCAACACTGCCCCCCCTTGACTGTGTTTGAGGTGGGTTTTGATGAGGTGGATGGGTATCCTGTACAGGTGAAGTAGCCTTATAAAGGGGACACAGATTCCCCTCTGGGTGCCTCAACAGTTTACCACGAGGGCAAAGCCCTTGTCATTTCTACTAGATTCCATCCATTTGACTTGTTGGCCCCTGAAAATTAATTTATGCCAATTTTACCCTGTTTTACATAGCCCACTGTTGTTGACTACATTGGCAAAAAAATCTTACAAGAAGCAATCATTTCAGACAAGTCAGGTTAGGAATCAATTAAAATCCCATAAAAGCTGTGATATTTTCTGAGGCAGTCAAATTACCCCCGTCCTTATCATTTACACTTGTACATAATCATCTTCAGTTATTACCTTCAAATTAGTGTTCCCACATTACCTGTTGGCTCCAGGTTACGGTACCGAAAAGGTAGGGACTAATTTGCTCCAATTAATCTATAAGTAGAGCGACACAGGAGAAAGACTGTTGATTCGATTTAATTGAAACGTATCCTATTATTAAGCAATTGCTGGTGCATTGGAGAACCAGGTCTGGTGGGAATTGGAGGATAAAATTACCTGGGTTTGCACACGGAAGTGCAATTATCTCTTAATTGGCAAAAATAAAATGCTTAAATGAACAATTGATTCACAGAAGCTAGTCGCTGAGCTCCTTTTAAGCAGCAGCATTCCTGGAACAATTTGGATTTATTAATCTCGTGAATATTTTCTCCTTAAGGCGGACCCTTGAAAATAGCAGGGGGCTACCAACTTGCGAAACGAGTTTCCAACGTGCATTTATTTAATGCTTTCGATGTAGAACACTGTGCTGTGCAAAAGCTCAAGTCAGACACCAACAATGGCTCGACAACGATCTGCATTTGTATAGCACCAGTAAAGGCCAGGCCTTTCTTTTCTCATACTTTTTTGAACCCCTGGGCCGAATTGAAGGTGAACTGCTTTAATACCAGCGTTCGAAAAGGACTGCTGCTTGATAATGAGCAGCAAGTACGTAAATTTGTGGTCAGCATTGTGTCAACAATTGTTTGATCAAGCAGTAATTGAAGTGTGTGTTCTAGACAAACGAGAGCTGAAGGTGGCAACAAGAAATTGCTTGTTCTACCCACTAGTGACCAGTTGTAAATGACAGGGACTTTCTGCCTGCCAACTGCCATATGATTGGCGCTGGGGACAAGATGCAGACAAAATGGTTTCGACCTCCACCAGCACAGAAGCAGTCTCCCTGTTCTCTGCAGTCGAAATCCACTTCAAACCTGAAGGAAGCCAGCTCAACAGCAGTTGTTTTAACTGATAAATCAGCGAGATTTTATAAGTGAATGAGGCACATTGTGTACCTTACCATCCAGTGTGAGCATTTGGACAAAGGCAACTGAAAATCAATGTTCCGACCAACATAAGAATCATAACAACCATAGAGTCATAGAGATTTCCAGCACAGAAAAAAGCCCTTTGGTCTATCACATCCACACCATACAAAAATAACCAACTAACTATCCTAATCTCATTTTCCAGCACTTGGCTGATAGCCTATATGGCTTGACATCACAAGTGCACATCCAAAAATGTCTTATATCATTTCAGCAAAACATGAATAGGAAGCACTGAACTACCTTCATAGTTTTCCTCTGCCCATAACTTAATTTTTCATGTCTATTTGTCTCTGTGTGTGAATGGGCTTATAAGAAGACGAGAGCTCTGACCTTATCGTGTTATATGCCAAAGGTCTATAACTGTTTGCCTGTAGCTAGGGCCTAATTACTAGAAATAAAGTCAGTATAGAAACATTTTCCGGGCTTTCCATCAACCTGGGTCTGAAAATTAGGTAAATTAGGGAATCTTCAAAATTCTTAACTATAGTGATGACTCTGGGAGTACTGGTTTCCACTCACTAACCCAGTTGGTAGTGACACAATTTTAACCTTGCAAATTACCACAGCACTTTATAGAAGATTTGTGAGGTCAGTTTGGACGGTAAGCCATGGCAGGCAACAATGGACTCACAATAGCAACATGATGGTCTGAAAGGTTTTTAAGACAGAGATAGGATCAAGACAGTGAAGTGGGAGATGGCATGGGCAGAGTGACACTAGGCACATGGACACACAAGATGGCCGCTGAGCCATAAGTTGGCCACTTGACACACAAGATGGCCACCGGACCACAGTATGGAGAGAGACAGCAGAGCAAACACAGATCTACCTGGGGCCACCAGAATGCCAGCACAATGCACTCACAACCTAGTTGATTAGTTTAAGGCGGGTGGGGGAGAGAATACACGTGGATTAGCGTAGACTGCCCGCTGAAGTGTCTGGGTCCAGCCAGCACCTTTGATAGAAATGCTAACAGCTTGATATGGACTCAGTACAAAGTGCCAATAGCCAGGGCTGCAGTAGTTGTCCTTCTCAGGAAGAGCGATTAGTGCCCATTACTACAGCAATGGACTTCCACGCAGACACTGAAACTGACAATGTCTACACTGAAACTGACAATGTCTACACCGAAACTGACAATGTCTACACCGAAACTGACAATGACAGTGCTGAAATTAACAAAGGCTGTGCTGGAACTGACAATGTGGTAAAAACAATGACTGCAGATGCTGGAAACCGGATTCTGGATTAGTGGTGCTGGAAGAGCACAGCAGTTCAGGCAGCATTTTACTGCTCCTCGGATCTTGCCTGAATTGCAATGCTCTTCCAGCACTACTAATCCAGATCCTGGAACTGACAATGACTGCACCAAAACCATCAACGATTCTGCAATGTTTACAATAAACAAACTATGTTACAAAGACTAATCACTGGCCTATTGTGTTACATGTATCTTGCCATGTGCTCCAGGTCGAGAGAAGACTCGCAGCTGACCACTGGACTGTTGCTGTCTCTCTCTCTCTCTCCCCTGGAGCTCCTGTATTTCTTCAGACAATAAACTCGGTCATTGAACCCCGACTCTGACTCTGAGGCTGACTTTCCCCACAACAACTGAGAGGATTAGTGGGGATTTTAAGAGTTTATTAGGGATCTAGTAGCAAGGCCACCATTGGTGGGTTAATTACTGTAAGGGATGCTCAGGAGGCCCGAATTGGGTGAGTGCAGAGATCTCAGAGGGCTGGTGAATTGGATGAGATTACAGAGGTAGGGAGGCCACAGAAAGATTGAAAGCCAGGAGTTTGAAAAATTGAGGTTTCCCTGACGCGCGAGGCAATGGAGGCCGACGTGTGCAGGGGCGATAGCTACACAGACTTCTGCATGTTCAAGGACAGGATTAGCAGCTTGAGTTTTCAGGAGGAAGACTATGGGAGGCTAGTCAGGACTGAGGACTGAGTAGTAACCTCTGGATGTGACAAAGTTACAGACAAGGGTTTCAGTAGCTGATGAGCAGTAGTTGGTGGGTGGCATGGGTGGCACAGTGGTTAGCACTGCTGCCTCACAGTAGCAGAGACCCAGGTTCAATCCCCACCTCAGGAAACTGTCTGTTTGCATGTTCTCCCCATGTCTACTGTTGGGATCCATTATTAAGGTTAGGCAGTGTAAGAAACTTTATTGTTAGGTAGTGCTCACGTAAGGTAGAATTAGCAAGTCTGGAACTTGTTAGCTTCACTAGACAACAGTAAGCCATTATGTTACACTAAGAACAGACTGAAAAGCTGATGGCATAGCCTGAAGAGGCCCCAGGGAGGGTGAGAGATAACAGGACATTAGAGCTGTGTCTAGATACACATAGCTCAAACTGAGGTAATAGAACGTTATCAGGCGAGACCCAATCACATATGAAAATTCTGAGTTTTACCAAATAAGGATGTAGCACTGGGATGCGAGGGGCTAAAAAGCTAGACAAAGAGAACAATAGACAGAAGGCGCTTTCTCCAGTGAGCTATAAACACCTCACTGTATTTTGTGTACGTCTCTCTCTCAGTAAATAGCTTATATTTTGAATCAGATCCAGTGTTTCTCTCCTTCAAACGAACACGGGGACGGTAAATGTCCTAACAGATTTGGTGACCCCGAACGTGTGGAGGGAGTGGAGACACGCCTGTTGGCAGGGATTGAGAGGTCGCCGAACGGCCGGCCACTTCTAATCAGGCTCGGAGGCGCCTTTTTCAAAAAAGATCTCCAGTAGGGATTTGAATACGCTAAATTCTTATTTGCTCGGCGTCTCACAACTCTTTGCCAACCGAAATTGTGGGCTTGGCAGCCCGAGAGAGAGTCGGACCGTTTATTTATGAAGAAAAGTCCCCTAGGTGAAGGGTCATCCCGGCCGCGCGGTTTCTGAAAGTCCTAGGGGTGGTGAGTATTATTGTTTTGAAGAGAAAAAGTCCTCTAGGTGGACGCTGAAAGTCCTAGAGGTGGGTAGTGTTTTGTAGAGAAAAAGTCCTCTAGGTGGGCGCTGAAAGTCCTAGAGGTGGTTAGTGTGTTGAAGAAAAAAAAGTGCTCTAGGTGGGCGCTGAAAGTATTGTTAGGGGTAAAACGTATAATCCCCCGCGCTAGACTATCTCGGGTAAAGCTTAAGCTTCCCTCCTGCACTAACGACTGGGGAGTAAAGTATATACTTCCCTTGACCAGAAGACTGAGGACCAGGGACAGAGACAGACACAAAGTCACGGACAGAGCGACTGTGTGTGTGTGTGTATGTGTGTGTGAGAGGGACTTTGTCTATGAGAAAGATAGAGTCTCTGGGTGTGTAAACGTCTGTATGTGTGTATAAGTATTTCAGTGTTTGTAAAAGTTTGTGGGAGAAGAAGAGTTTGTGTGTGAAAGTCTGTGGGAGAAGTTTGCATTGTTGCCCTAGAGAGAGAGAGAGAGAGAGTGCGAATGCTGCTGAGCACTAGCAGACCGTGTCTGTGAAAGAGAGAGAGAGAGAGAGAGTGCATGGTGTGTGCGCCGGCAGTGTGTCTGTGTGAAAGAGAGAGACTGGCTGAAGGCATTCTCAGCTAACAAGCAGTTTAACACTTTGTGCTTTGGCTTGAATTCATCTGTTTGGTAATAGTTTTATGTTTAAAACTTGTTGTCTGTCATTTGATTCAGTGTGCTATTTTTGATTATAATTTCATGAATGCTTAACGTGATTTTCTTTCAGGATAGAATTTTAATAGATATTGAGAGAGGGAGAAAAGATTAGGTGGTATCTGATAAGGTTGATCCCCATTTTTTTTTGGGAGAAATTTTTATGTTTAAATGAAAGTATTAAAAGGTGGACAGCAGGAAAATTTATTTTTGACAACAGCTTACAGTGAGAAACGACGGAGATAGTGACAAAGAAAGATAGAAACAGAAACAAGGGGGGGGGCAGGCTTTCAAATCAACTATGCAAGTGAAAGAGGAATGAGGTGTTATGAAAGAAGACCCCAGAGGGCAGGAGAGGCAGAAAAGAGTGTTTGGATCTCGGCAAAGAATATAAAAAAAATGTAAGGAATACTAGATTTATTGTACTCCGAGGAGTACAGGTGGGGAATGCGAGGAATCTCTCATTTCCATGACCCTAAGATTATGCATTTTTTGAAAAAGCCTTCTGTGTTCCGGGTACACAGGGGCGTTTGCTAAATTACCAGAGGGCTTTCTCTTCTCAGGGAGGGTATTGAGAGCTGTGTGATTCTCGGGGATGATTGAGAAACAGCCATATACACAGCCCACTGTAATAACGATTGAGCAACATAAAATCACTCTACCCCAACTCCTTGCTCTGAAGTGTCCAGTGAACCTATTAGCGAGGGATGCATTCTCGAAGCTTGGAGTGCGCATTCATTGCTTGACTGATGAGATGCGGTTTATGCACTTTGTATAAACCTTCTTGTAAATACAGATATACATAATGTACATATTTAGAATAACAAATGATGTAAATACCAAGTAAAACTTATTACTATTTATATTGGCAATTTTTGTGAATTTGAATATGTTCTAGTAGAAAAAGAGTTTTTCCATCCAACTCTTCCAATGTTCTTATAAATATAGAAGAGACAGCAGGTAATCGTGCTCAAAATTTATCACACCAGGTAACACGTCGGAAAACAAATTAATATTCAAAAATAATATCTTGTTTAGAGTGCATCTTATTGGATAGGGTCCAAAAAGCTTGAAATATCTATATTGTAGGAATAAAGACAATAATGCAACTAAATTAATATGGAATTTAGTAATCTGTGATGAAATACAAACTGATTTTAATAATTAATGTTCTAAATTACTAATTGTTGATTAATTTCAAAATAAAATATTAAAGCTGCAGATTAGAATTATAAGCGAAGCAATTTCTAGTCCAGATACTAGAGTATTCGTATTGTGAGATTTGGCTATAGCTCAGACACTCTATTTTGCGTGAGTAAAGTTTTTAAAACATTACAAGATCAAAAAAAAACCTTTGAACTTTGGTATAATTACTGAACCTATAAAGTTTACTTTTATGTCATCCCTGTGTCAGTTCATAGATCATAAAAAATTTAAATCAATAAAAAGCCAAATTATGTAACGCCCTGGACCCAGTATTATGTTGACAGTGGCTTCAGGGCCAAGTTGCAGACAGAGTTCTTTTTTCTCTTAAAAATAACAAACTCATGTTTCAGAACAAACAGAGACAGATAAACAAAAATGGAAGGTGAAAAAAGACAAAGGGAAGAGAAACCAAGAGAGAAGGATAGATAGAAGGATTGCGAGGAATAAGGGTTAGGGGTAAGGAGATTCACAAAGGACTGTGCAAACAGAGAGAGAGCGCGTGTATAGCTAGCAAAACATTTAACCCTTTGTGATTTGGTTTGAATGCACATTTGTTTGTTGGTGATTGAATGAGTAAGTTTTGTTTCTAGAGCTTGAGTTCCGGGACTGCTGTTTAAAGTGATTTCTTTTTATGTGAGCTTAACATGATTTTTTAAGGCTACTAACTTCTGTTCTTTTATGAGTCATGACTCCCTAACTACTTTTCTTACTAACCTCTTTTATTTTTACATAAAAGCAATATATGAAGGACAGTCGAAGTTTTCGTTCGACAGTGGGTAGTTGTAAAAAACGAAAGTTTCCATGGTTATTATCTGTGACCTTGGATTCGACCATTGTGCATGCGTTAGAAGTTTTTAACTTGAATTGACAAATTGTTGTAAGACAGCTCTGATTATTTTTACGACCTAAAGTATTGTAATTGAGAAATGATTGGTCAGGAGTACATAAGAAAACTAATTTTGGATCTAAATTAGGGTACTAAATCTGGACGATTACAGTGGATTTCAAAATTGGGAACTGTATGCATTTTACATTTTAAATATTAAACACTGAATAAATGGACGTAAATATATAAATATGTTTACAAGTTAGGAACAGGCCTTAAAGTTAGTCAAGCATGAATTGATAAATTGGTGTTTGAGGATATGAGAAGCTAAGAACATTGCAATTTTTTTTTAAAAAAGGAAGAACGTAACGACTAAAGTGCCGATAGGGGACAAGGAGATTGGGTTTGTGTGTGACCCCCTCACCAGTGGGGAGGTCGGAACATTTAAAGGGAAATGACGGTCCTGGTTGAGAATCCGATAGGATTGTCAGAACAAATTATTTTATTTTTGAGGCCCAGTCTGTATTTGTGGGCTGAGTTAATGTCTATTTTGAATATACTATTTACTGCGGGAGAAAGGAGACTTATATGGGGATGCTGGATAGGGAAAGATACGGAAGATAGAAGGGTGCAGTGGGATAAATCCATTAAATGAATTTTGTTAGGAGGGGCACAGAAAGTGTTTGTAAAGAGAGAAAGGGCGAGTGACAGGAGCAGTACGCGTAAATGATGGTAGCTGCGGTTGATGAGGTAATTAGGAGAAGAATGCAGCCAAAAGTGAGCAACCGGAGCAGCGAGTGATAGCATGTAGGGCAGGGAAGAAAGGGAGTAGGGAGAGACATGGAGGAGCACTTGATAGAGAGTTTGAGCGACAGGGGCAGAGACGAAGGTCTCCACAGGCAGGATGCCATTATTGTGGAAGGATAGGGCATTTTGGGCGGGAGTGTCCTGATCTATAAAGGGAAGAAAGAGCCATTCCGCTTATGATTTTGATAATGACAGGGAGGAGAACAACAACTGGCATCATTTCTGAGCAGTCAGGGGTGAAAAAACCCAGTCATAGATTGGCTGAATAGCACATTCGGTAGATGGGGAACTGTGCTGGGACAGCTGGCCCTTGGTTTATGCATCTCTGTTGCTATCTTTATTACCTGTGGTTGTTGTTGTATACCATGTATCAGGACGCTTGTGACACGAACGATCGACCATGCCCTGACGGGAAAGGATAACCCCCCACCCGCATACCAGGCAGCGGTGCTGGAGGAGCCTGTGATGGGGGCACCCCATGGAAAGATTACGGGATCGGTATCAGAGGGAAAGGAGGAGATATGCCTGAGAGAGAAGCGCGGGACAACTTATGATTTTACTTTATAACTGTATCTCTCATTTCTAATCCTTCCCATATTAGGGCCTCAGAATGTGAGGGCTGAGGTGCAGAGACCCCCTAGTTGTGTATTTTTTCTTCTCTCTTTCCCGTTCAAATTGACAACAGGTAAATTTGTGCTTTTATGCTGCAGTTAGAGATTGTGAAGTGCTATATGCCTCGAGACTCAAGAGACTATTGTTCACTCAAGAGATTCCTAGCCATCATCTGGTATTCCTAAATGGCTTCAATTGGTCTCGACGGCCACTGTTCACAATGATAAGCCAGTTACCACTGCCCGTGTCCGTACTTGACAGCTGTAAAATGGATGTGGGTTTTTATTGGTCAAGTGAAGGTGACTGGTTAGCCAATGACGGGTAAGATTCCTCGAGCGAGGGACAACCTAAGACAGGCACAGTCGTGCATTGACCTTCAGAATAATGGCCTGTGGTCATGTGGTTTTAACATTTGTATCCGTGTCGGGAATCTGGTCAAGTTTCTGGCTTGCAAAGCAGCTTGATATAAGGAAAATCGTGGACCCAGCAGTTTGACATTGTATTCACTGTATTTTTGACAAAGGAAAATGCCAGTTTTGTGTCATCTTCCAGAACCGGCTTAACAACAAACCTTTGGGAAGGAAGGAGAGCTCATTGAATCCTATTACAAAAAAGATTTGACACTATGTCAGTAGTTTGATGTCATGGTATAATACGACCGATTTTACTGGGAGGTTGTACAATTGGGTGTTCTTTGGACAGCAGACCTTCATTCTGCAGGCGTCCTAACTCATCCACTTTGTGTTTTCCGCTGGTTCTCTTCGCTTTTGTTATCATACTCAGTAATCGTTTTGTTGGTTTTGAGATAGCTTTCTGTAGATGTTTACGACTTTTAAGTGCTTATGTCTGTTATGTATTATTTCACTGCTTCTCGTGCCTTAACGATTGTATGCGAACTGGAGAGGCGCCTAGAGTAGGGATTTTTTTTTGCGATGTGGATTGCTTTGTGAGGTTGTATGCTGCTTAGGGATTCCTATCCCCTATAACTATGTCTCCCTAGAGTCAGACAAGCCGGGTTTAGCTAAATGGTCGGTCTTGCAAAGGAGCGACGGAGGGGCGCTCACCGACCGTCCGGGTCCTGACTGCTGCGCGTGAACTGCTGTATTTTGTGTGGCCTCTTTCGAGGCCAAGAGAGGGAGTGTTGGGATCCATTATTAAGGTTAGGCAGTGTAAGAAACTTTATTGTTAGGTAGTGCTCACGTAAGGTAGTATTAGCAAGTCTGGAACTTGTTAGCTTCACTAGACAACAGTAAGCCATTATGTTACACTAAGAACAGACTGAAAAGCTGATGGCATAGCCTGAAGAGGTCCCAGGGAGGGTGAGAGATAACAGGACATTAGAGCCGTGTCTAGATACACGTAGCTCAAACTGAGGTAATAGAACGTTATCAGGCGAGACCCAATCACATATGAAAATTCTGAGTTTTACCAAATAAGGATGTAGCACTGGGATGCGAGGGGCTAAAAAGCTAGACAAAGAGAACAATAGACAGAAGGCGCTTTCTCCAGTGAGCTATAAACACCTCACTGTATTTTGTGTACGTCTCTCTCTCAGTAAACAGCTTATATTTTGAATCAGATCCAGTGTTTCTCTCCTTCAAACGAACACGGGGACGGTAAACGTCCTAACACTACATACATGTTAGATGTGCAGGTTAGGTGAATTGGCCATGCTAAATTGCCCATAGTGTTAGGTGTAGGGGAATGGGTCTGCCTAGGTTCCTCTTCAGAGGGTGGGTGTGGACTTGTTGGGCTGAAGGGCCTGTTTCCATATTGTAAGTAGTCTAATCTAAGCTCAGGAGAAAGTGAGGTCTGCAGATGCTGGAGATCAGAGCTGAAAATGTGTTGCTGGAAAAGCGCAGCAGGTCAGGCAGCATCCAAGGAACGTCGAATTTCCTGTTCCTTGGATGTTAATCTAAGCTCAGGTAAGGAATGGAGTCAGGTCAGGTTTGAAGAGGGAATTCGTCAGCTTCTCTCCAATGTCTTGTCTCCTTTTAGGCATTCACAGAATCACATAGCAGGGAAACAGACCCTTCGGTCCAACCAGTCTGTGCTGACCATAATCCCAAACCAAACTAGTCCCACCTGCCTGCGCTTGGCCCCTATCCCTCCAGACCTTTCCTGTTCCTGTACTTATCCAAATGTCTTTTAAATTTGTAACTGTACCTACATGCACCATTTCCTCTGACAGCTCATTTCATACATGAACCCCTCTCTGTGTAAAAAGGCTGCCCCTTATGTCCTTTTTAAAACTTTCTCCTCTCACCGTATAAAAATGCTCCTTTGTTTCAGACTTCCCAACTTAGGGAAAAGACTCTTGCTATTCACCTTATCTGTGGTGCTCGTGATTTTACAAACCTCTACGAGGGAGCCTAATTAGTAAAAGTGAAATCACATGGAGTTCCGGGTGAGCGTGCCTGTCTCTAATGTTGGATATCAAGTTGGCTTGTTGGTAGGAGATAGAGGGTGGTTGTGGAGGGTTGGTTTTCAGACCGGAGGCCTGTGACTAGTTGAGTTCCACCGCGACTGGTACTGATTCCACTTTTGTTTGTCATTTATTTAAACAATTTGGATGAGAATACAGGAGGCATGGTTAGTAAGTTTGTGGATGACACCAAAATTGATGGCAAAGTGGACAGTGAAGAACATTTTCTAAATTTACAAAAGGATCTTGATTGGGTCAAGGGCTGAGGAGTGGCAGATGGAGTTTAGTTTGGATAAATGTAAGGGCAGGACTGATACAATTAATGGTAGGGCCCTGGGTAGTGTTGTAGGGCAAAGAGATCTAGGGGTTCAGGTTCATAATTCTTTGAAGTTTGCATCACACATAGACAGGGTGGTTAAGAATGTGTGTAGCACATTTGCCTTCACTGTTGAGACCTTTGAGTGTAGGAGCTGGGACATCACATTGAGGTTGTACAGGACGTTAATGACACTTCTTCTGGAATACTGTGTGCATTTCTGGTCATCCTGTGATCGGAAAGATATTAAACTGGAGGGGTTCAGAAGAGATTTACTAGAATGTTGCTGGGACTAGAGGGTTTGAGTTATAAGGAGAGGCTGGGACTGTTTTCACTGAAGCGCAGAAGCTTGAGGGATGACACATTCCTTAAAACGTGCATCACTGACTCTGCTTTTGGTCCTAACAATTCCCTGTTTGGCTTGAGATCAAATTTGCAATGAGTCATAGAATGATTGGTGGCAGGGATGGGGGATGCGGGTGGTCAGCCCAATCCATTGTTCTTCTGCTGATCTTTGGTGTTGCGATCCAATTCATCTCCCCCCCGCTGTCTAATCTGATAGGCCTGTCATATTTTCCCAGCAGGTATGTACAGTTCTCCTGTGAATGTTCCGCATCCGACACCTTTTCAGATAGTGTGTACTAGATCCAAACAACTCACTGTCCAAGCTGTGAACCTCCTGCTTGATAAGGCTGTGGGAAACGCTTTGGGATGTTTTCAGAATGCGGGACGTTGTGAAACTCCAAGTGCCGACGTCCTTGATCCTTTCTGTTTTGCTCTGTTGCAGTTGCCTTGTCTGGGAACTCTGCAAATATTGTTTTGAGGTCATGGGAAAAATCAAACATGAAGTTTTGACAAGCTAAGCGAAGGTAATGAGTGCACACACATTGTAAGTCCACAGCGTTGGGATATTTGACAGATTAGTGTTGCTGAGCGTGGGTTGTAATGCCACTTTTGACAAATGGAAACTCCCTGTTGATTTATGAACTGCTGCTAGACTGGTGCATCCATTTAACAACACTCTCTTCACAGTGCACCAGTCTAACTAAATATTAAAGGGAAGGGGAAGCAGGTTACAGCTTGAGAACATTTTCAATAAAAATGAGAAATAATATTTCTGGCACAGAGCTAGGGGGCTTGGAGGCAGGCTAAGCCTGGGCTGATAGAAGGGGAGCTGTGCTGTTCCCCCAAACACAAAGCAATGCCAGTGCATCCTCTTCCCATTCTTTCTGTTATCTGGCGGCCATATTTGGAGCTGTCTTATTGACAGGCCACACACAGAGTTGGGATTAGCGGCCTGACTTCAGGAACTAACCGTCCCCGCAGATGAAAAGCCTGTTTTGATTGCAAAGTTCAGCCTGCTGAATGAGCTGCACCGACTAGTCTAATGTAAGGACTTCTCTGGAATTCTGACAAAGCTTCATCTACACTGCGACATGGTCTGATATGAAGTCTTCTTTTAATGGTTGGTTTGAACTTTAACAGACGTATAATAAGGTTATAGAGTCATAGAGGTATACAGCACAGAAACAGACCCTTCGGTCCATCCAATCCATGCCGACCAGATATCCCAACCCAATCTAGTTCCACCTGCCAGCACCCAGCCTGTATCCCTCCAAACCCTTCCTATCCATATACCCATTCAAATGCATTTTAAATGTTGCAATTGTACCAGCCTCTACCACATCCTCTGGCAGCTCATTCCGTACACATACAACCGTCTGCGTGGAAAGGTTGCTCTGTAGGTCTCTTTTATATCTTTCCCCTCTCACCCTAAGCCTAAGCCTCCCTTTCTGGACTCCCCACCCCAGGGAAAAGACTTTGTCTATTTATCCTATTCATGCTCCTCATGATTTTGTAAACCTCTATAATGAGCTGCAAGCTAAAGGAAGAACCAAAGGTCTTAGTGGTTTCACCCTATTTTGTTCTTACTTCGGTCTGCTCCCTCCTCAGAATACCATTGACATTGCTGCTGATCACGAACAGTAATACACAAACTTGATGCTCAGCAAACTTCTAGGCGGCTGCAGAGGCTGTCTAGTGTTACTCCTTGATCCAGTACATGCCCCTCTATGTTGTCCGGGGATCGGGGTAAGGCCTTTGCCCTGGTTCGCTGCACTCCCCCAGTCGGCTAACCTCGGACTCCTGGGAAAGGTGCGCTGCTTGGGATCGTTGCTGTGACGTTGTCTCGGGTGCGCACTGCCAGATCACCAGCTTCCCCGCCTTCACCAGCTTCAGCAAGGATCCTCGGGGAAGGGCTCACAGACCACTGCCACCATGTATAAATAAATAGCACCAGGCAGTCCTGGATGCTTTTCAGAGCTGACGGACTGGAACCCATACCAATGCAAACTTATGGTCTGTTTATTAACTATGAGAATAAACAGTCTGTTTATTCCATGAGAACCTTCTTCCCTCGGGTCCTTGCTGTGTGTGATCTGACTGTGATAACACACCCTAAACATGAACCAAAGAGGACTGAACCCCATTACAGTACAGCGCCTACAGCAGCCTCGGCCCAGGGTTTTGTGGAAGCAGAATTTTGAATAGCCTTTGTTGTCACGGGCTCTCGAATGAGTGCAGTGTAACGTTTGTAATGTCACCTCTTGGTGCTATCTGAGCTACAGGTTACCGAGGTACAGATACTTTAAGTGCTGTCAGAGAATTGAAGGAGTTAAAATAAATTGACTAGCGCGGTAATGCAGAGTCCAGAATGATAATAAAAAATATCTTTAAAGTACTCAAGTTATGGGCCTTTTTCAGTTAGTCTGTGCCCCTCGGCCTTCAGAGCACCGAGGCCTCACTGCCTCCACACACTGGTCTCTGTCCCGTACATGCCTCCGGGACTCATCCCCCTGGCCGGCCCGCGCTCACTCTGCTCCTGCTCCGGGTTCTGGCCCATGACTTGGCTCCGGGACCTGGCACGTGCTTGCTGTACTCCCACTCTGGGTTCCAGGCCATGACGCAGCTCTGGGACTTAGCCTGTGCTCGCTCTGCTCCCATTCCGGGTTCCCGGCCATGAATCAGCTCCCAGCTCGGCCCACACTCGCTCTGCTCCCATTCCGGGTTCTGGGCCATGAATCAGCTCCCAGTTCGGCCCACACTCGCTCTGCTCCCATTCCGGGTTCCGGGCCATGAATCAGCTCCCAGTTCGGCCCGCGCTCAGTCTGATCCCACTCCAGGCTCTGGCCCATGATTCACTCTTGGTGATGGCCTCTCTGTTCTCCATTCCCTTTGGGTAGGGTAGTTTAAGAATTAAAAGTGGGGGAAGGGGTGAAGAAAAACTGCAGCACCGAGGGAAAAAGGGAAAAAGGAAAAGAAGCTGGTGAGGAGAGGAGCCTGGGCTGGGTGCCCTACTTTGCCACCTACTCGTAGTGGAGGGACAGATGGGTGAAAGGGCAAAACAACATTGATTGGGGCACGAATGTACTACCGACATGTAATCGAGTCTTTTGGCAGTTGTGACCCAATGACAACACCGCAGTGTTGACTTCGGCAGAGGGTGATACGGAGAAACGTCTGGGAGCAGCTAACTTGCCCAAATGTCCCAGCACACAGGAGTACAGGGAGGGAAGTGAGAGAGTAGGACCCACCCATCACCCACTCGGCTCCAATTCCTTAGCAGAGGTTCGGCCTTACCTTCAGACAGCCAACTGGTGACGGAAAGTGGGCCTAGTAACAGATGGAGGGTCAGTTGAACTTACAATCTTCAAGAGCCCTGTGAGCAGTTCTTAAATGACACTCCATTGTGGCGAACTAGGGGGGCATAGCCTCAAAATAAGGGGGAACAGATTTAGGACTGAGTTGAGCTGAAACATCTTCTATCTAAGGGTTGTGAATCTGTGGAATTCCCCTGCCTAATAAAGCAGTTGAGTCAACCGCAGTGCATGCTTTTAAAGCGAAGATAGATCGATTTTTGAACAGTAAAGGAATTAAGGGTTATTGAGAGAGGGTGGGTATATAGAGCTGAGGCCACGGAAAAATCAGCCATGATCTTATCAGGCAGACGGCCTACTCCTGCTCCCAGTTTTTATGGGCTTGGTGGAAGTACCACTGACATCAAGCTGTGCCTTGTGGAGCCCAGTCTACCCTAGTCAGGGATGGATAGCAGGTTGGCCTCCACCACAGTGGCTGAAGTGTACAGAAAGCATGTTCCTCATGTTACTGTCCTGCGTACCACAACTGGGAGCGACTCAACCCAGCAACAAGAGCCTGCAGAACAGTGTGACTATGATATTGCCAACCGTGACACCCACTGAGATATCCGCACCTAACTTGGTCATCAAGCGTGGATGCCATTCTGTTCCAGTAGCTGGGGTCCTCAGTCAGTCTGGTGTAGATAGGACTAGGAGGAGCCGCTGGCCTGCTAAATGAAATCGAGCCAGGATGTACATTCACCTGGACTGGGCTATCTGCTACAGAATAGAGAGAGGCAGGAACTGGTTCTGCCAAAGGGAGAGAGATTACAAAAGATCTGGAAAAATGTTCTGAAAGGCAACAACAGATGAACAATGAGTCGACTATTATCTCTGTAACAACATGAAATACTCCATAATGCATCTGCCCTCACAACGGGAATGCAGAAGCAAGGTTCTGTCGTGATCCGAGCTGTCTCGTCAGATCAATCCCTAAAAATGATGACATCATTCTGACAGACTGGTTCTGTGTCGGAATGGGACATGGCTCCATCAGGTGACGGGTATTCTTGATTGACTTGGAGTTGGAAAGATCACACTGACAGCACGGGGGAGAGCAAGCCCTCCTAGAGGGTCTGCCGGGCCAGGGCTCACGAAAGGACTGTAATGTTTGACATTTTAACTTTTTAAAAAATCTTTCTACTTTTATGCTAAGGAAGCTGTCATGCTGAACTATTCACCTTATTCTATTTCTGTAACTAAGATTTTGTACCTTGGCGCTTTGTACAAAAGATGGTGCTGTGTATGGAGACATTGTAGAATTTTCACTGTACTCTCCCACTCCTTACTTGAATACAAGTAACAATAAAGCCTCCATCTAAATTCTCTCCCTTTGCATTGCATGACCCTCCTATAATCAGTACTAGGTTTTGCCTGTTAGGAAATTACAGATCATAACCCACACTGGCACTTCCTCGATTATGTGTTTGTCAGACAAAGGCCAACGGCTGATGTCAAGCCAACTCATGCCATCTGAGGGAGCTAGCTGCTGCACAGACTCCTGTCTGATCAACACCAAGCTCTGTCTATACACCCAGGGGAACCATCGCAAATCAACTTGTCAGAAACCGGGAAAGTCAGGAGGTGGACTACTCAAGATCTCATGACTCAACTTGAGAGCACTTAGACAGGTTTGAGCTTCCTTCTCTAAGTGATGCACAAGGTGAAAGAAAATAGTCCCCATAATCAGGCTTTCAAGACTCTGGTAGATATCTTGGGATAGTATAAGCCTGGTATGATGAGAAAGGTGAAACTTCCTCCTTCTCAGATAGAAACAGCCCACACATGCCTGGTTTCTGGCAGCCAAGTGGATAGGCTGGGATGTCTTTCACTGGAGCGTAGGAGGTTGAGAACTGACCTTATAGAGGTTTCTAAAATCATGATAAGGTCTTTTCTCTAGGGTGGGGAGTTCAAAGCCTGGGGGTGGGGTCATTGTTTAAACTGAGAGGAGTAAGATTTAAAAAGGACAAGGGCGATTTTTGTAATAGAGTGTGTGTGTGTGTGGGACAAACTTCCTGAGGAAGTGGGGGATGCAGATACAGTTACAGTATTTAAAAGACATTGTGATAAGTACATGAATAGGAAAGGTTTGGGGGGTGTTAGGACGGGCTACCATCCCCGTGTTCATTTGAAGGAGAGAAACACTGGATCTGATTCAAAATATAAGCTGGTTTAATGAGAGAGAGACGTACACAAAAAATACAGTGAGGTGTTTACTGCTCACTGGAGAAAGCGCCTTCTGATCTATTGTTCTCTTTGTCTAGCTTTTTAGCCCCTCGCATCCCAGTGCTACATCCTTATTTGGTAGGATACGATATACTCTTATGGGATTGGTCCCAAAGCTGATAACATTCTGTTACCTCAGTATGAGCTACGTGCAATCTAACACGGTTTCAATGTCCTGTTATCTGTTCACCCTCCCTGGGGCCTCATTATGCCATCAGCATTTCAGTCTGTTCTTAGTGTAACATAATGGCTTACTGTTGTCTAGTGAAGCTAACAAGTTCCAGACTTGCTAATACTACCTTACGTGAGCACTACCTAACAATAAAGTTTCTTACACTGCCTAACCTTAATAATGGATCCCAACACTCCCTCCCTTGGCCTCGAAAGAGGCCACACAAAATACAGCAGTTCACGCGCAGCAGTCAGGACCCGGACGGTCGGTGAGCGCACCTCCGTCGCTCCTTTGCAAGACCGACCATTTAGCTAAACCCGGCTTGTCTGACTCTAGGGAGACATAGTTATAGGGGAAAGGAGTCCCTAAGCAGCATACAACTACACAAAGCATTACGCGCCGCAAAATCCCTACTCTATGCGCCTCTCCAGTTCGCATACAATCGTTAAGGCACGAGAAGCAGTGAAATAATACATAACAGACATAAGCACTCAAAAGTTGTAAACATACACAAAAAGCCACCTCAAAACCAACAAAACGATTACTGAGTATGATAACAAAAGCGAAGAGAACCAGAGGAAAACACAAAGTGGATGAGTTAGGACGCCTGCAGAATGAAGGTTTGCTGTCCAAAGAACACCCAATTGTACAACCTCCCAGTAAAATCGGTCGTATTATACCATGACATCTTAAAATAAATTTTCAAACTACTGACATAGTGTCAAATCTTTTTTGCAATAGGATTCAATGAGCTCTCCTTCCTTCCCAAAGGTTTGTTGTTAAGTCGGTTCTGGAAGATGACAGCTGCAAATGTGTTGCTGGTCAAAGCACAGCAGGTTAGGCAGCATCTCAGGAATAGAGAATTCGACGTTTCGAGCATAAGCCCTTCATCAGGAATAAGAGAGAGAGAGCCAAGCAGGCTGAGATAAAAGGTAGGGAGGAGGGACTAGGGGGAGGGGCGATGGAGGTGGGATAGGTGGAAGGAGGTCAAGGTGAGGGTGATAGGCCGGAGTGGGGTGGGGGCGGAGAGGTCAGGAAGAGGATTGCAGGTTAGGAGGGCGGTGCTGAGTTGAGGGAACCGACTGAGACAAGGTGGGGGGAGGGGAAATGAGGAAGCTGGAGAAATCTGAATTCATACCTTGTGGTTGGAGGGTTCCCAGGCGGAAGATGAGGCGCTCCTCCTCCAGCCGTCGTGTAGTTGTGTTCTGCCGGTGGAGGAGTCCAAGGACCTGCATGTCCTCGGTGGAGTGGGAGGGGGAGTTAAAGTGTTGAGCCACGGGGTGATTGGGTTGGTTGGTTCGGGCGGCCCAGAGGTGTTCTCTGAAGCGTTCCGCAAGTAAGCGGCCTGTCTCACCAATATAGAGGAGGCCACATCGGGTGCAGCGGATGCAATAGATGATGTGTGTGGAGGTACAGGTGAACTTGTGGCGGATATGGAAGGATCCCTTGGGGCCTTGGAGGGAAGTGAGTGTGGAGGTGTGGGCGCAAGTTTTACATTTCCTGCGGTTGCAGGGGAAGGTGCCGGGGGTGGAGGTTGGGTTGGTGGGGGGTGTGGATCTGACAAGGGAGTCACGAAGGGAGTGGTCCTTGCGGAACGCTGATAGGGGAGGGGAGGGAAATATATCCTTGGTGGTGGGGTCCGTTTGGAGGTGGCGGAAATGGCGGCGGATAATACGTTGTATGCGCAGGTTGGTGGGGTGGTAGGTGAGAACCAGTGGGGTTCTGTCCTGGTGGCGGTTGGAGGAGCGGGGCTCAAGGGCGGAGGAGCGGGAAGTGGAGGAGATGCGGTGGAGGGCATCGTCGATCACGTCTGGGGGGAATCTGCGGTCCTTGAAGAAGGAGGCCATCTGGGTTGTGCGGTGTTGGAATTGGTCCTCCTGGGAGCAGATGCGGCGGAGACGAAGGAATTGGGAATATGGGATGGCGTTTTTACAGGGGGCAGGGTGGGAGGAGGTGTAGTCCAGGTAGCTGTGGGAGTCAGTCGGTTTATAATAGATGTCTGTGTTGAGTCGGTCGCCCGAGATAGAAATGGAAAGGTCTAGGAAGGGGAGGGAGGAGTCTGAGACAGTCCAGGTGAATTTCAGGTCGGGATGGAAGGTGTTAGTAAAGTTGATGAACTGTTCAACCTCCTCGTGGGAGCACGAGGCAGCGCCGATACAGTCATCGATGTAGCGGAGGAAAAGGTGGGGGGTGGTGCCAGTGTAGTTGCGGAAGATGGACTGTTCCACATATCCTACGAAGAGGCAGGCATAGCTGGGGCCCATGCGGGTGCCCATGGCAACTCCTTTAGTTTGGAGGAAGTGGGAGGATTGAAAAGAGAAGTTATTCAGGGTGAGGACCAGTTCAGTCAGTCGAAGGAGGGTGTCAGTGGAAGGGTACTGGTTAGTGCGGCGGGAAAGGAAGAAGCGGAGGGCTTTGAGTCCTTCGTGATGGGGGATGGAGGTGTACAGGGACTGGATGTCCATAGTGAAAATAAGGCGTTGGGTACCGGGGAAGCGAAAATCCTGGAGGAGGTGGAGGGCGTGGGTGGTGTCCCGGACGTAGGTGGGGAGTTCTTGGACTAAAGGGGACAGGACCG
Source organism: Hemiscyllium ocellatum (assembly GCF_020745735.1). Taxonomy (NCBI): domain Eukaryota; kingdom Metazoa; phylum Chordata; class Chondrichthyes; order Orectolobiformes; family Hemiscylliidae; genus Hemiscyllium; species Hemiscyllium ocellatum. The sequence goes on along the minus strand of NC_083407.1, from coordinate 108,219,559 downwards.
TGTCGAGGTATTGGGAGATGAGTTCGGTGGGGCAGGAGCAGGCTGAGACAATGGGTCGGCCGGGGCAGGCAGGTTTGTGGATTTTGGGCAGGAGGTAGAAACGGGCGGTGCGGGGTTGTGGGACTATGAGGTTGGAGGCGGTGGATGGGAGATCCCCTGAGGTGATGAGGTCCTGGATGGTCTGGGAGATGATGGTTTGGTGGTGGGAGGTGGGGTCGTGGTCAAGGGGGCGATAAGAGGAGGCGTCCGCGAGCTGGCGTTTGGCTTCAGCGGTGTACAGGTCAGTGCGCCAAACTACCACCGCGCCTCCCTTGTCTGCGGGTTTGATGGTGAGGTTGGGATTGGAGCGGAGGGAGTGGAGGGCTGCACGTTCTGAGGGTGAGAGGTTGGAGTGGGTGAGAGGGGTGGACAGGTTGAGTCGGTTGATGTCACGGCGGCAGTTGGCTATAAAGAGGTCGAGGGCGGGTAGGAGGCCTGCACGGGGTGTCCAGGTGGATGGGGTGTGTTGGAGGCGGGAGAAGGGGTCGTCAGAGGGTGGGCGGGAGTCTTGGTTGTGAAAGTAGGCACGGAGGCGAAGGCGGCGGAAGAATTGTTCAATATCTCGCCGCGTGTTGAACTCATTAATCCGAGGGCGTAGGGGAACGAAGGTGAGGCCCCTGCTGAGGACTGATCTTTCATCCTCAGAGAGGGGGAGATCTGGAGGGATGGTGAAAATCCGGCAAGGCTGGGAGCTAGGACCTGGTGTGGGACTGGAGCTGGAGCTGGAGCTGGGGGCGGGGACAGAGATCGAAGAAGGGGCGGAGTTAGACGTGGTGACGTTGCTCGACGTGGGGGCGGGGTCATGCGTCGTGACGGAAATAAGCGTGGGGGCTCTGGAAGATGACACAAAACTGGCATTTTCCTTTGTCAAAAATACAGTGAATACAATGTCAATCTGCTGGGTCCACGATTTTCCTTATATCAAGCTGCTTTGCAAGCCAGAAACTTGACCAGATTCCCGACACGGATACAAAAGCCAGGCATCTGCTAAAACCACATGACCACAGGCCATTATTCTGAAGGTCAATGCACGACTGTGCCTGTCTTAGGTTGTCCCTCGCTCGAGGAATCTTACCCGTCATTGGCTAACCAGTCACCTTCACTTGACCAATAAAAACCCACATCCATTTTACAGCTGTCAAGTACGGACACGGGCAGTGGTAACTGGCTTATCATTGTGAACAGTGGCCGTCGAGACCAATTGAAGCCATTTAGGAATACCAGATGATGGCTAGGAATCTCTTGAGTGAACAATAGTCTCTTGAGTCTCGAGGCATATAGCACTTCACAATCTCTAACTGCAGCATAAAAGCACAAATTTACCTGTTGTCAATTTGAACGGGAAAGAGAGAGAAAAAAAATACACAACTAGGGGGTCTCTGCACCTCAGCCCTCACATTCTGAGGCCCTAATATGGGAAGGATTAGAAATGAGAGATACAGTTATAAAGTAAAATCATAAGTTGTCCCGCACTTCTCTCTCAGGCATATCTCCTCCATTCCCTCTGATACCGATCCCGTAATCTTTCCATGGGGTGCCCCCATCACAGGCTCCTCCAGCACCGCTGCCTGGTATGCGGGTGGGGGGTTATCCTTTCCCGTCAGGGCATGGTCGATCGTTCGTGTCACAAGCGTCCTGATACATGGTATACAACAACAACCACAGGTAATAAAGATAGCAACAGAGATGCATAAACCAAGGGCCAGCTGTCCCAGCACAGTTCCCCATCTACCGAATGTGCTATTCAGCCAATCTATCACTGGGTTTTTTAACCCCTGACTGCTCAGAAATGATGCCAGTTGTTGTTCCCTTCCCTGTCGTTATCAAAATCATAAGCGGAATGGCTCTTTCTTCCCTTTATAGATCAGGACACTCCCGCCCAAAATGCCCTATCCTTCCACAATAATGGCATCCTGCCTGTGGAGACCTTCGTCTCTGCCCCGTCGCTCAAACTCTCTATCAAATGCTCCTCCTTGTCTCTCCCTACTCCCTTTCTTCTCTGCCCTACATGCTATCACTCGCCGCTCCGGTTGCTCACTTTTGGCTGCATTCTTCTCCTAATTACCTCATCAACCGCAGCTACCATCATTTACGCGTACTGCTCCTGTCACTCGCCCTTTCTCTCTTTACAAACACTTTCTGTGCCCCTCCTAACAATGCGTGATGACAAAATGTTCAAGAACAAACCTTTCAGCTCAGTGAGTAAACTTAGAACCTGAGCTACATATCTTCTCAAAAACTGCAAATACACCTCCTTTCTGAAAGATAGTCCTAATTTACTAAACTAGGCAAGATTCACCTGTGATCTGTTTTTGAATCTCAGAAGAGATTAGCGTCTGGTATTTGTACTGTAACCCATACCCATTATCCATTCACAAATTAATTACAGACCCATAAGCTCCTCCTTCAACAGGGGTAGGGTCATCTTCCAGTTTTTTGAAATCTTGTACTAAATTCATATCCAGTACTTAATAGTGAACAAGGGGAATAAGTCCCTTACTCTTAACCACAACTAAAATTTAGTGAATGAAAAAGCTAAAGTTAATCATAGCTGTCTTTGTACAGCCTACTAGGTATGTGTCCAGATGCTTATTAACGAAGACCTGTTCAAAGTATTAAAAGGTTTTAGCCACCATCAGATCTGCATAATTGAAAAAATGAAGAGAAAGTGCTTGACTTGAAGTCTGTAGGAATATAAATGCAACATTTTAGTACATAGTGTTATATTACCAATATGGAAAAATCTATCTGATTTCTTATCTCATCTTTCCTAGAACCATCATAACCAGGTTTGGAATTGTGGAATTAAAATTAGGTGTTTGACCACAGTTGTATTAGGAATTGGCACAAAATCTGTGTGACCAGGACTGAATCCCTCCTGTTAGTGAATAGCTGTGAAAAGTACTATAAAACAACCAGAAATTTAAATCCAGACTTTGCAATACAGATATACAATATTACTCTATCATCCAAGCATCCTTAAGACTTAAAATTTATTCCTCTTCAGAAAATCCCATTTCCCTCTAGAACTAAATTTCGAATCAACCTTGTGCAAATAAACCATTTAGCAAAATTGATACCATAATGATGTCATTCGCTGTAGAGTGCGAAGCTTGAATAGATAGAGGTTTAACACCCATTCCACGCAATAAGCTCAGCTCAGAATCTAAGCAAAACCGATGGCAGAATATTGGCATCTCAAAATCATTGATTACAGAGGCTAAAGCAGTAGCACAATGGATCATGCAAAAATGCTTGCCTGCAGGTCTTAGAAAAGATAGACATAGAGACCTACCGAACTTCCCCCACAAAACTAAATATTAAATTGAGAGAAAAAAAATGCTGTTTGATTATTTTGATAAACTGCGAACAACTCCGGATGGTGCAAATGTCTTGTTAACACAAACAAAAGATACAACATTCCAGTCACTTTATGTGAATAGCTTGATAATTATTTACAATGTGGCGAGAAAATACAAAAAATAACAAAACGCATCGAAGTAGAAGACTATCTGGAGAGGGAGGGAGGAAAGAACAGCAGAAGGTTTCACTTTCAGTAACACAATGCTTTCAACAGACGAGCGCTCCAGTATCCCCATATAAGTTTCCTTTTTTTTTCCTAGTAAATAGTATATTTAAATTAGACATTAAACCAGCCCACATATACATACTGGGTTTTTATCATAGATTAATCTGTTCTGAAAATCCTATCAAATTCTCAACCAAGACCGATATTTCCTCTTATATGTTCCGACCTCCCCACTAGTGAGGGGAACACACACTCACCTTATCTCCTCGTTTTCTATCGGCACTTTCCAAAGGGGACAAATCATTACGTTCTTCCATTTTCCTTTCTTCTAAGAAATATTGCAATGTCCTTAGATTCCCATATCCTTAAACACCAATTTACCAATTCATGCTTGTCTTACTTTAATGCCTGTAACTAACTTGTAAGCATATTTATATATTTACGTCCATTTATCCAGTATTCAATTTTCAAAATGTAAAATGCATACAGTTACCAATTTTGAAGACCATTGTGATCACTCAGTTTTAGTTCCCCATTTTAGATCCAAAATTAGTTTTCTTAAGTACTGCTGGTCAATCATTACTCAATTAAAATACTTTAGGTCGTAAAAATAATCAGAGCTGTCTTACAACAATTTGTCAATTCAAGTTAAAAACTTCTAACGCATGCACAATGGTCGAATCCAAGGTCACAGATAATAACCATGGAAACTTTCGTTTTTTATAACTACCCACTGTTGAACGAAACTTCGACTGTCCTTCATATATTGCTTTTATGTAAAAATAAAAGAGGTTAGTAAGAAAAGTAGTTAGGGAGTCATGACTCATAAAAGAACAGAAGTTATTAGCCTTAAAAAATCATGTTAAGCTCACATAAAAAGAAATCACTTTAAACAGCAGTCCTGGAACTCAAGCTCTAGAAACAAAAAACAAGAATTCAATCACCAACAAACAAATGTGCATTCAAACCAAATCACAAAGGGTTAAATGTTTTGCTAGCTATACACGCGCTCTCTCTCTGTTTGCACAGTCCTTTGTGAATCTCCTTACCCCTAACCCTTATTCCTCGCAATCCTTCTATCTATCCTTCTCTCTTGGTTTCTCTTCCCTTTGTCTTCTTTACCTTCCCTTTTGCTTTATCTATCTCTGTTTGTTCTGAAGCTTCAGTTTGTTATTTTGGTTAAAAGAAAAATTAACTCTGTCTGCAACTTGACCATGAAGTCACTGTCAACATAATACTGGGTCCAGGGCACTACATATTTTGGCTCTATATTGTTTTAATTTTAAAAATATCTCAATGTTGCTTATACAACTGTGAATTAAACTCAATGGGAGTTCCCTAGCCAATCAGAGCCCTCCATTGCTGAATGGGAGTTCCTCGTCCAATAGAGAAAAAACACACACACACACACCTGGCTGCCGCAGTCCATTGAAAAAAAAATCACAGAAATTCACACCCACTTGAGAAAAGCAATCAAACTGCCGGCTGTGCAAACAGAAACCCCTTGAAAAAAAATCATTATAAACCACAAGCAATTTCACCCTGGTGGCAATGGAAACCAGAGAGAAAAGAAATTGGAAGTCAATGACTGCCCAGACCATGCAGTATTTATACATTAAAACATATTCACAATTTATTTGGAAGTTGTACTTGCTATGAACTGACACAGGGAGGACATAAAAGGGAACTTTATAGGTTCAGGAATTATACCAAAGATCAAAGTTTTTTTTGTCTTGTAATGTTTTTAAAAACTTTACTCACGCAAAATAGAGCGTCTGAGTTATAGCCAAATCCCACAATGCAAATACTCTAATCTCTGGACTGGAAATTGCTTCGCTTATAATCCTTATCTGCAGTGACTGCAGCTTTAATATTTTATTTTGAAATTGAATCAACAATTAGTAATTTAGAACATTAATTATTAAAATCAGTTTGTATTTCATCACAGATTACTAAATTCCATATTAATTCAGTTGCATTATTGTCTTTATTCCTACAATACAGATATTTCACGCTTTTTGGACCCTATCCAATAAGATGCACTCTAAACAAGATATTTTTTTAATATTAATTTGTTTTCCGACGTGTTACCTGGTGTGATAAATTTTGAGCACGATTACCTGCTGTCTCTTCTATATTTATAAGAACATTGGAAGAGTTGGATGGAAAAACTCTTTTTCTACTAGAACATATTCAAATTCACAAAAATTGCCAATACAAATAGTAATAAGTTTTACTTGGTATTTACATCATTTGTTATTCTAAATATGTACATTATGTATATCTGTATTTACAAGAAGGTTTATACAAAGTGCATAAACCGCATCTCATCAGGCTTTTTAAAAAAATGCATAATCTTAGGGTCATGGAAATGAGAGATTCCTCGCATTCCCCACCTGTACTCCTCGGAGTACAATAAATCTAGTATTCCTTACATTTTTTTTATATTCTTTGCCGAGATCCAAACACTCTTTTCTGCCTCTCCTGCCCTCTGGGGTCTTCTTTCATAACACCTCATTCCTCTTTCACTTGCATAGTTGATTTGAAAGCCTGCCCCCCCCCCCCCCCCCCTTGTTTCTGTTTCTATCTTTCTTTGTCACTATCTCCGTCGTTTCCCACTGTAAGCTGTTGTCAAAAATAAATTTTCCTGCTGTCCACCTTTTAATACTTTCATTTAAACATAAAAATTTCTCCCAAAAAAAAATGGGGATCAACCTTATCAGATACCACCTAATCTTTTCTCCCTCTCTCAATGTCTATTAAAATTCTATCCTGAAAGAAAATCACGTTAAGCATTCATGAAATTATAATCAAAAATAGCACACTGAATCAAATGACAGACAACAAGTTTTAAACATAAAGCTATTACCAAACAGATGAATTCAAGCCAAAGCACAAAGTGTTAAACTGCTTGTTAGCTGAGAATGCCTTCAGCCAGTCTCTCTCTCTTTCACACAGACACTGCCGGCGCACACACCATGCACTCTCTCTCTCTCTCTCTAGGGCAACAATGCAAACTTCTCTCACAGACTTTCACACAAAAACTCATCTTCTCTCACAAACTTTTACAAACACAGAAACACTTATACACACATACAGACGTTTACACACCCAGAGACTCTATCTTTCTCATAGACAAAGTCCCTCTCACACACACATACACACACACAGTCGCTCTGTCCGTAACTGTGTGTCTGTCTCTGTCCCCGGTCCTCTGTCTTTTGTCTCTCTCTCCACCACGGAACTCCTGGGTGTCGGGCGCATGAATGCACCACCTCGACTCCTGACAAAACCAGTCCCGATCAGCGCTTGTCCTCCGGTCAAGGGAAGTATATATTTTACTCCCCAGTCCTTAGTGCAGGAGGGAAGCCTATGCTTTACCCGACTTCGTCTTGCGCGGGGGGAAACCTATGCTTTACCCGACTTCGTCCTGCGCGGGGGGAAGCCTACGCTTTACCTGACTTCGTTTTGCGCGGGGAGAAGCCTACGATTTACCCGACTTCGTCCTGCGCGGGGGGAAGCCTACGCTTTACCCGACTTCGTTTTGCGCGGGGAGAAGCCTACGCTTTACCCGACTTCGTTTTGCGCGGAAGGAAGCTTAAGCTTTACCCATAACAATACTTTCAGCGCCCACCTAGAGGACTTTTTCTCTTTAAAACACTACCCACCTCTAGGACTTTTAGTGCCCACCTAGAGGACTTTTTTTTTCAAAACAATAATACTCACCACCCCTAGGACTTTCAGAAACAGCGCGGCCGGGATGACCCTTCACCTAGGGGACTTTTCTTCATAAATAAACGGTCCGACTCTCTCTCGGGCTGACAAGCCCACAATTTCGGTTGGCAAAGAGTTGTGAGACGCCGAGCAAATAAGAATTTAGCGTATTCAAATCCCTACTGGAGATCTTTTTTGAAAAAGGCGCCTCCGAGCCTGATTAGAAGTGGCCGGCCATTCGGCGACCTCTCAATCCCTGCCAACAGGCGTGTCTCCACTCCCTCCACACGTCCGGGGTCACCAAAACTGTTAGGACGGGCTACCGTCCCCGTGTTCGTTTGAAGGAGAGAAACACTGGATCTGATTCAAAATATAAGCTGGTTTAATGAGAGAGAGACGTACACAAAAAATACAGTGAGGTGTTTACCGCTCACTGGAGAAAGCGCCTTCTGATCTATTGTTCTCTTTGTCTAGCTTTTTAGCCCCTCGCATCCCAGTGCCACATCCTTATTTGGTAGGATACGATATACTCTTATGGGATTGGTCCCAAAGCTGATAACATTCTATTACCTCAGTATGAGCTACGTGCAATCTAACACGGTTTCAATGTCCTGTTATCTGTTCACCCTCCCTGGGGCCTCATTATGCCATCAGCTTTTCAGTCTGTTCTTAGTGTAACATAATGGCTTACTGTTGTCTAGTGAAGCTAACAAGTTCCAGACTTGCTAATACTACCTTACGTGAGCACTACCTAACAATAAAGTTTCTTACACTGCCTAACCTTAATAATGGATCCCAACAGGGGATATGGGCCAAGCGCAGGCAGGTGGGACTAGTTTAGTTTGGGATTATGGTCAGCATGGACTGGTTGGACCTATGGGTCTGTTTCCCTGCTGTATGACTCTGACTCTGTAGCGATCTGCTGACAAGACAGCTGTAATGGAAAGCCGGGGTGAATATTTTGAAAAGTTCCTCAACAAAAGAATCTCACAGCTCAGCAGATTCTCAAATTGAGCAGAGGCCTGAGAAGTAAAAACCTTTTTTTCTCCCTCCGTACCACTGAAGATGAGGAAAGTACAAGCAAATCAAGCAAGCCTTTGGCAAGGCTCCTTATTCCAGACCACATTGTAGCAAAGGATTCGGAGTGTAACAGCACGGACAGTCCCAGGTTTGTGAACGGGTTCCATTCTTGAGTTCTTTTGCAAGTCGATTTATACGCAAGTCAGAATGCAATGCAGGACGATAATAAAGCAGGCATTTATAGGATCCCTGCACTGTGGAAGCAGGCCATTTAGCCCACTAAGTCTACACCGATCCTCTGAAGAGCATTCCCCCCAGATTTTGGTGGCAAGAACAGGAAGGTAGATTACTACCTAAATGGAATCAATTTAGGTAAAGGGGCAGTACAGAGAGATCTGGGTGTTCTTGTACACCAGTCAATGAAGGTAAGCATGCAGGTACATCAGGTAGTGAAGAAGGCTAATAGCATGCTGGCCTTCATAAGAAGAGGAATTGAGTATAGAAGCAAAGAGGTTCTTCTGCAGCTGTACAGGGCCCTGGTGAGACCACACTTGGAGTACTGTGTGCAGTTCTGGTCTCCAAATTTGAGGAAAGATATTCTGGCTATTGAGGGAGTGCAGCGTAGGTTCACAAGGTCAATTTCTGGAATGGCGGGATTACTTTACACTGAAAGACTGGAGCGACTGGGCTTGTATACCCTTGAGTTTAGAAGACTGAGAGGGGATCTGATTGAGACATATAAGATTATTAAAGGATTGGACACTCTGGAGGCAGGAAACATGTTTCCGCTGATGGGTGAGTGCCGAACCAGAGGACACAGTTTAAAAATACCGGGTAGACCATTTAGGACAGAGATGAGGAGAAACTTCTCCACCCAGAGAGTGGTGGCTGTGTGGAATGCTCTGCCCCAGAGGGCAGTGGAGGCCCAGTCTATGGATTCATTTAAGAAAGAGTTGGATAGAGCTCTCAAGGATAGTGGAATCAAGGGTTATGGAGATAAGGCAGGAACAGGATACTGATTAAGGATGATCAGCCATGATCATATTGAATGGTGGTGCAGGCTCAAAGGGCAGAATGGCCTACTCCTGCAGCTATTGTCTAACCAGCAGAGAGTTTGCCCCTGATTTGCTGGGGCTCCCTGATGCCACACTTGGTCAGATGTGGCTTTGATGGCAAGGGCAATCACTCTCACCTCACCACGTCGATGTAGGTTTTCCAGTGCAGACCGGCACATTCCAAGGTTCAGGGCTACATACTGAGGGAGACACTACAGCTTCAGAAGCTCTGCAGCATTGTAATGAGAAACGTTTCCTCGCTAGGACTTGTCGGCCTATAGCACACCTAGAAACAACAAAATCCCTGGGGCTGTGTGCCTTATAAAGAACATTCACTGTTTGAGATGGTATTCGAGGCACTTCGGGGAGAAACATGCTGTACAGGGAACCTAAAATTATTACACTTGCTGTTCGTTCCAATTTGAAATGTTTTACCCTCAGGCTGTTTGCCCAATGTGAAATGGACTTTGTAAGTACGAAGACAATTACAATTATACATGCTGAATTTTCTTGCAAATCCTGTAATATTCAAGTTGAATTGTTTCCGTAATGCTCTGATTTACAAATTATATGAATAAAGCATGATTTTGAAATTCTTTGTCCTTGGGCTGCATATGAAAGGTAGTGTGCCGAATATTGAGACTGCCATAATCAAATCAAGTGGGACCTATCGACTTGGGATCTGATGATTTTTTTTTTCAAATCCTAAAATATACAATTTGAAATGCTTTTATTTCCAAATGTTGAGGTTTACACTTGCCAATGTTATGAAGAAAGTACATTTGGGGGTGCAGTTTATTAACAATCTTATACTGGACTTCAAAGAGTATCTGAGATCAAGAGAAAGTTGCACAGAGCTTGAAGGATTTCAATATTGTTTGTGTCTGGAGGCCGAATGAATCTGAAACTGACAGGATGAAAAAGGCGAGACAGCCAAAGCCTGATTGTAGATGTAAATTCAGTGGCTGTCCGGAAAGGTACTCTGGAATATCAACCCTGAATGTACCAAGGAAGATTGAATGGGAGTAATTCCCTACAAACTGAACTGTAATCCCTTGTAGGAGAGAGTGAGGACTTCAGATGCTGGAGATCAGAGTCGAGAGCGCGGTGCTGGAAAAACACAGCAGGTCAGGCGGCATCCCAGGGGCAGGAGAATCGATGTTTTGGGCAGGAGCCTTTCATCAGGAGTGAAAGGCTTATGCCTGAGACGTTGATTTTCCTGGTCCTGGGATGCTGCCTGACCTGCTGCGTTTTTCCAGCACCACACTCTCGACTGTAATCCCTTGTCAATAGCTCAGACCCATGAACACCTTGGGAGAAGGGACAGCTCACTAACTCCAATCTTTTCTTTGCTACAATGTTTAAGAAGCCACAACAGACGTGACTACAGGCATTGAAGTGATGTTTTGTTCAAGAGAGCTCTTCCATATGTTTATTCTTCCAGTATCATAGCATCCCTACAGTATGGAAACAGGTCCAAAACCGACCCTCCGAAGAGTACCCCACCCAGACAAGCCCATCACTGTAACTCTGCATTTCCCATGGGTAACACATCTAACCTACACGTCCCTGGACACTACAGGGTAATTTAGCATGGTCTGTCCACCTAAACTGCACATCTTTGGATTGTGGGAGGAAACTGGAGCTCCTGCCCCGCCGAACTCATCTCCCAATACCTCGACACGGTCCTGTCCCCTTTAGTCCAAGAACTCCCCACCTACGTTCGGGACACCACCCACGCCCTCCACCTCCTCCAGGATTTTCGCTTCCCCGGTCCCCAACGCCTTATTTTCACTATGGACATCCAGTCCCTGTACACCTCCATCCCCCATCACGAAGGACTCAAAGCCCTCCGCTTCTTCCTTTCCCGCCGCACCAACCAGTACCCTTCCACTGACACCCTCCTTCGACTGACTGAACTGGTCCTCACCCTGAACAACTTCTCTTTTCAATCCTCCCACTTCCTCCAAACTAAAGGAGTTGCCATGGGCACCCGCATGGGCCCCAGCTATGCCTGCCTCTTCGTAGGATATGTGGAACAGTCCATCTTCCGCAACTACACTGGCACCACCCCCCACCTTTTCCTCCGCTACATCGATGACTGTATCGGCGCTGCCTCGTGCTCCCACGAGGAGGTTGAACAGTTCATCAACTTTACTAACACCTTCCATCCCGACCTGAAATTCACCTGGACTGTCTCAGACTCCTCCCTCCCCTTCCTAGACCTTTCCATCTCTATCTCGGGCGACCGACTCAACACAGACATCTATTATAAACCGACTGACTCCCACAGCTATCTGGACTACACCTCCTCCCACCCTACCCCCTGCAAAAACGCCATCCCATATTCCCAATTCCTTCGTCTCCGCCGCATCTGCTCCCAGGAGGACCAGTTCCAACACCGCACAGCCCAGATGGCCTCCTTCTTCAAGGACCGCAGATTCCCCCCAGACGTGATCGACGATGCCCTCCACCGCATCTCCTTCACTTCCCGCTCCTCCGCCCTTGAGCCCCGCTCCTCCAACCGCCACCAACACAGAACCTCACTGGTTCTCACCTACCACCCCACCAACCTCCGCATACAACGTATCATCCGCCATCATTTCCGCCACCTCCAAACGGACCCCACCACCAAGGATATATTTCCCTCCCCTCCCCTATCAGCGTTCCGCAAGGACCACTCCCTTCGTGACTCCCTCATCAGATCCACACCCCCCACCAACCCAACCTCCACCTCCGGCACCTTCCCCTGCAACCGCAGGAAATGTAAAACTTGCGCCCACACCTCCACACTCACTTCCCTCCAAGGCCCCAAGGGATCCTTCCATATCCACAAGTTCACCTGTACCTCCACACACATCATCTATTGCATCCGCTGCACCCGATGTGGCCTCCTCTATATTGGTGAGACAGGCCGCTTACTTGCGGAACGCTTCAGAGAACACCTCAGGGACGCCCGGACCAACCAACCCAACCACCCCGTGGCTCAACACTTTAACTCTCCCTCCCACTCCACCGAGGACATGCAGGTCCTTGGACTCCTCCACCGGCCGAACATAACAACACGACGGCTGGAGGAGGAGCGCCTCATCTTCCGCCTGGGAACCCTCCAACCACAAGGTATGAATTCAGATTTCTCCAGTTTCCTCATTTCCCCTCCCCCCACCTTGTCTCAGTCGGTTCCCTCAACTCAGCACTGCCCTCCTAACCTGCAATCTTCTTCCTGACCTCTCCGCCCCCACCCCACTCCGGCCTATCACCCTCACCTTGACCTCCTCCCACCTATCCCACCTCCATCGCCCCTCCCCCAAGTCCCTCCTCCCTACCTTTTATCTTAGCCTGCTTGGCTACTCTCTCTCATTCCTGATGAAGGGCTCATGCTCGAAACGTCAAATTCTCTATTCCTGAGATGCTGCCTGGCCTGCTGTGCTTTGACCAGCAACATATTTTCAGCTGTGATCTCCAGCATCTGCAGACCTCATTTTTTACTCCCGAAAAGAAACCCAAGCAGACACAGGGAGAATGTGCAAACTCCACACAGACAGTTGCCTGAGATCCTTATGAGGCAGCAGTGCTAACCACTGAGCCTCCATGCTGCCCAGTAGAGTCACAGAGGCAGTCATCAGAGCATTTCTGTCTGCAGATGGCTGTGTGCTAGACTCCTGCATCCAGACAATGGCAAACTTAATTTGTGATTGCCGTTGAAAACTTTGGTCTCCAAATCAATGTTGCCAAGACTGAGATGATGATTTAATAGGACCAGGGATGCGGTGTGAAGCATTAGATGGCAACAGTCTCATGGCTGGACAAGAATTCTCATACCTTGGTAGCGTACCCTTTAGGGATGGCACTATTGATGATGATATCACTGCACACACCCAGAAAGCAAGCTCTGCCCATTATTGTATTTGAAGCCAGGTATCAAGATGAAGATGAAACTCAAACTTCATCGAACTCCTGCAAAACTACAAACATGAAAGAAAACTGGAATGGCAATAGGCTACTCAGGCCTGCTCCACCATTTAATAAAATCATGGCTGATCTGATTGTAACTGGTTCGTGCCAACCCCTGATTCACAGGGATCAATCCATCATTGCCTTAAAAAAATAATCAAGGACTCTGTGTCTATTGCTTTTACATTAAGAGGGCAACTTGACCCTCAAAGAGAAAATTTCACCTCATCTCTGTTCCAAATGTGTGATGCCTTGTATTTAATATAGTGACCCTCACACTTTACATTCTCCCGGAAGAGTAAACACGCTCTCCATAGCCACCCCATCGTGGCCCCTCACGACACTCCATAAATGTGGGCTGCTGTATTTTGGTTAGATGAACAAGGGCAGAACTTACACAGTTAATATCTCTGGGACACCTGCACCAAACTACCCTCCCACCCCACGGCCAAATACTTTACCTCCCCCTCCCACTCTGCCGAGGACGTGCAGGTCCTGGGCCTCCTCCATCACCGCTCCCTCACCACCAGACACCTGGAGGAACAGCACCTCATCTTCTGCCTCGGAACACTTCAACCCCAGGGCATCAACGTGGATTTCACCAGTTTCCTCATTTCCCCTTCCCCCACCTCACCCCAGCTCCAGCCTTCCAGCTTGGCACCGCCCTCATGACCCGTCCCATCGGTCCATCTTCCTTCCCACCTATCTGGTCCACCCACCTCTCCGACCTATCACCATTACCCCCTTCCTCCGTCTACCTATCGCACTCTCAGCTACCTTCCCCCCAGCCCCACACCCCCCTTCCCATTTATCTCACCAGCCCCTTGGATCACAGCCTCATTCCCGATGAAGGGCTTTTGCCCGAAACATCGGCTCTCCAACTCCTCGAAATGCTGCCTGACCTGCTGTGCTTTTCCAGCACCACACTCCCGACTTCCACAGTTAATGTTAGGGCCCAGGGGGAGCATTGTCAAACAGAGAGACTTGGGGGTTTGGGTACATAGTTCATTGAAAGTTGCATCATTGGTCTATAGGTGTTAAAGAAGGCATTTGACATGCTTGCCTTCACTGCACAGACCACTGTGTGGGGACGCCATGTTAAGGTTGCTCAAGACATTGGTGAGGCCACTTTTGGAGCACTGTGTACAGTTTGATTGGTTTACTGTAGGAAGGGTACAATTATATTCGAGATGGCTCAGTAAAGATTTACGAGGATGTTACCAGGACTGGAGGGCTTGAGTTATATCGACTGGCTGGTTAAGCTGGGACTTTATCTCTAGAGCGTAGGTGGCTGAAAAGGTGACCTCATGGAGGGTTTATAAAATCATAAGGGGCACGGATAAGCGAGTGGCAAAGGTCTTTTCCCTCGGGCAGAGGAGTTCAAAAATGGAAGGCATAATTTAAGGTGAGAGGAGAAAGGTTTAAAAGGGATCTGAGGAGCAACCTTTTCACACTGACGGTGGTTCATATACGGAAAGAACTGCCAGAGGAAGTGGTATATGCAGGTACAGTTATAAGGTTTAAACAATATTTGGAAAGGTACATGAATAGGAAAGGTTTAGAGGAATATGGGCCAAATGCAGGCAAATGTGATTAGTTTACTTTGGGAAACTTGGTCATCATGCAGGAGTTGGACAGAAAGGTCTGTCTCCGACCTGTATGACTCTAACAGAATTTGTTGACAGCACAAAATCATAATGAGGCTCTCCACTGTGTTGTCAACAGCATTGAGGCCACCCTGTAGACCTTAGGTGGGCAGGCCACACAGAAAATTCCAGAACCCTCCCTACCACCCACCCAAGCAGAATGTCAATGGGGAACCGTCTCAAAGTAAACTATGTACATCTGGTCAATACATGGAGGGCCTGGAAATGATCCTTGCGAACCTCAGCAATGCAGGCCACCTCTATTGGGAAGCCTCTACAAGATGTCCGCCCAAGCACTAACAATAATAGGAACTGCCAGTTTAGACGGTCCCTCTCTCTCTGGTCATGACAGAACCACTTGGATATAGTCACCAATAAGGATGCTGTGCCAATGCAGATGTAACTTGCTGCCATCTACTAAAGTCATTATCGCTCAGATATTGCCCCTGTCCTTGTAGGATCACTGCTCAGGAAGAAATCTTGCAAATCATTCGGGCTTTACAAGCAAGACTTGCATTCCATTAATGAATAAGATCATTTTAATGCAATATATTTCTTGAAAGGGCGCAACGAATAAAAGAATGTGACCGTGAAATACACAAAACAGAAGGAACTTTGTAAAGCTAAATTGCAACACATCGATAAGGCTGTCATGTGCTACGGGTCTCAGAAGGGCTTGTGCTGCCATTGCTGAGGCCTTTGCACTCCCACATCATGGGTGTGTGTGTGTGTGTGAATGTGGAAGAGGAGCAGGCAGCCAGTGACAGTGCTGCTTGACCTCCACACCACAGACCACAACCACACTTGGCCGATAAAATGCCAAATCCGTATGCAAACCCCAAGAGCACATCCTCCCACCCACAGCCCTGTAATAACAATGTAACAGGGCAGCAGAGCTAAAGTGAAGCAAGTTGGAGTGAGTTATCGATTGATCGAGGCACTGCGGCCATGCAGCTAAAATCAATGATATGATTGACTCTCAATTCAGGGGAATCTGTGGCTCCTTTGTTACAGGCCACATTCTTGTGAATCCTATTTGATATTGACAGAAACAGTCATCCACGAGCAATTAGATTCTGATTTGGAAGCAAATTATTATGGTCATGAGAGAGATAATAATCAGGATACACACACAGCCTCAGCCACACAATGACAATCGTACAGTTGATCTTTTGTGCTATCACTTGGATTTGCTCACACAAGTTCAAGCCTGCAGTTAGGGAGCAGGGCAGAGGGGGTTATGGATTATATATTTTTTAAAATCATTTTTTGTCTCATTTATTGAATACAAAATGCAGTGAAAGGTTTAAACTGCCGCCATTTTGAGAAACTTAAAAATTGTTTGAAAAGATAATAAAACATGCAATGAAATCATAAAAGAAAGACTTGCATTTGCATAGTGCCTTTTTATTTTGGAAGGGTAGCCCCCCCCCCCCCCCCATTGTAATTGTTAGGAATGCGGCAGTCAATTTGTGCAGAGCAGGGCTCCCTTAAGCAGCAACATGACACCAACTGGTTCTTAGTGGTGTTTGTTGGGGGATAAACATAGACAAGGTCACCAGGGATGACTCCCCTGATCTTCTCCAAAATAACTGGATTATTTATTTCTTCCTGAGTGTTAAAAAGCACATCCAAGAGACAGAAGCGCTGACAGTACAGCACACCCTCGGTATTCAATTTCTTACTCAGGTGGTTCAAATCTCCCCTTAGAGCTTTGAAGAGATTTTACCGGCTAGCAGAATTCAGTAATAAGGAATGTACTTCCCTTTGTATGACTTGTTAGACTCAGCCCTTGATATAAAGGTGAGATTTCGAAGAAGAGGAGGGGAGTTTTCTGCAGAATGTGGAGAGAGAAACAGAGTTAATGTTTTGAGTTCAATATAGCCCTTCGTTAGAATTATCTCCTGAGTTCTGAGGAAGGGTTAGATTGGAAATGAAATCATGTAGGGGTCTGAGCAACGTCAGCTGTGATGAGATGTGCGGCAAAATCAAGGGAGAAATCTGATATGGCACAACCCACATGATCTTTTATGCATCTGCTGAGGAGTGAGCTGGGTTTTCACCAGTCCACAGTGAGTTTCCAGCTCTTGATTATTACCAATATGGATGTTACTGTTTGTCAAATGCCTTGTTAATGCCCAACTCCCCTCAAGAATATTCAGCTTCCTAACTTACCAAACGTGGAGACTTAATAGAGACGTACAAAATAATATATGGCTTGGAAAGGGTGGACGCTAGGAAAATTGTTTCCATTAGGCGAGGAGACTAGGACCCGTGGACACAGCCTTAGAATTAGAGGGAGTAAATTCAGAACAGAAATGCGGAGACATTTCTTCAGCCAGAGAGTGGTGGGCCTGTGGAATTCATTGCCACAGGGTGCAGTGGAGGCCGGGACGCTAAATGTCTTCAAGGCAGAGATTGATAGATTCTTGTTGTCTCAAGGAATTAAGGGCTACGGGGAGAACACTGGTAAGTGGAGTTGAAATGCCCATCAGCCATGATTGAATGGCAGAGTGGACTCGATGGGCCGAATGGCCTTACTTCCACTCCTATGTCTTATGGTGTTGCTATGGAAGTCAGAGAGGGTACCTTGTGACCAAAGGACCTCTATGTTGGGCACTGACATCTCACGGCAGGCTCCACGGGCACCAGCCACACACAGCCCACGTCCATGAACATTGACATCCAACCTGTACCAGCCTCTGAGAACCTTTGTGGCACATCCGCGATCCGTTTACAGGAGGTTTCTGCATCTCAGAGCCACACCTTGGGCTACACTGGGAACTCTCACTGTAATGCTGCAGAAAGGACACTGTGTGGTCAGGGACACACTCCCAGCTCAGGGACTGGACTAGGCTGCACCTCTAGGCTCCTCCCTCACTGACATAGTGCACACTCACTCTCTGAGCCTGGGTGTGCACAGTGTCCCTGCCTGGCCTGGTTCGTTTGCACCTTGCCTCCTCAGCCAGAGATACCTGGCTCCCAGTGCTGCTGCCTCGCCTTGCTGTTTAGGGCAGACACAAGCTTGTCCTAGCTGTTAGCAGTCCTCAGTCAAGTCAAGGAGGGTAAGCCTTCACTCAGAGTGGGGGCGATGTCCTGGCACAGCAATGCAGGGACAGCCTCCAATATCAGCCTAGGGACTCGGACACAGTCAGTCAGCTGCACAGGGAGACAGTCAGTGTCAGGATGGTCTCACGAGGGGTGCGGAACCAAACACAGGGCAGCCTGCCACCTGACCTGACTCTTACATGGAGTAGTGCCAGATGACTGGAGAGTGGTAAATGTTATTCCCTTGTTCAAGAAAGGAACTCAGGAGATAATTCTAATTAAGGGCTATATTAAGGGCTATAGGCATAATCCTGGGAATTACAGGCCAGTCAGTCTGTGTCTTTGGTGTGCGAAGTATTGGAGAGGATTCTGAGAGTCAGGATTTAGGATTACTTGGAAAACCATAGTTCGATTACAGATAGTCAGCATGGCTTTGTGAGGGGCAGGTCATTCCTCACAAATCTTGTTGAATTCTTTGCGGATGTGACAAAACTAGTTGATGAAGGTAGATCAGTAGTTGTGGTGTATGATAGCAAAGGTGTTCGATAAGGCTCTCCAGAGTAGGCTCATTCAGAAAGTAGGGAGGCGTGGGATACAGGGAAACCTGTTTGTCTGGATACAGAATTGGCTGGCCCATAGAAGACGGAGGGTGGTGGTAGATGGAAGGTATTTAGCCTGGAGCTCGGTGACCAGTGGTGTTCCACAGGGATCTGTTCTGGGATCTCTGCTCTTTGTAATTTCTATTGGATGAGGAAGTGGAAGGGTGGGTTAGTAAGTTTGCTGTTGACATGAAGGTTGGTGGAGTTCTGGATAGTGTGGAGGGCTGTTGTAGGTTGCAACGAGACATTGACAGGATGTAGAACTGGGCTGGGAAATGGCAGATGGAGTTCAACCTGGAAAAACGTGAAGTCATTCACTTTGGAAGGTCAAATTTGAATACAGGATACAGGGTCAAAGGCAGAATTCTTGGCAGTGTGGAGGAACAGAGAGATCTCGGAGTCCATGTCCATAGATCCCTCAAAGTTGCCACCTAAGTTGATATGGTTGTTAAAAAGGCGTATGGTGCATCGACGTGCATTAAACAATGGAATTGAGTTTAAGAGCCGCGAGGTTATGCTGCAGTTCTATTGATTCCTGGTTAGACCACATTTGGAATATTGTATTCAGTTTTGGTTGCCTCATTATAGGAAAGATGTGGAGTAAGATCAAAGGCTAGCACAACATCAAGGGCCAAAGGGCCTGTACTGTGCAGTGCTGCTCTATGATCTATATTTTTCTGCCGTGTTGGGGGCTGCTTTCCCCCCCTGGAATGAGAGACAGAGGCGGGTATTAATGGCGATGAAAGTGGGTGGCGCAGCCGTTGGTGCAGGCGAGGAGGTGCCCTGAGTGAGTGAGACATGTAGTGAGTGCACAGAGGGCATGTGGTGTCGAGGGTTGGGGTGGGTGACAGTGATGGAGGGAAGATGATGCAGATTAGTGAGAGCGATAGAGCTTGAGCCTTGGTGGGAGGTGGGAACTGAAGCAGAGAGAGAGAGAGAGAGAGAGAGCAAAGATACCGGTGCAGTGGAGAAGGATTTTATCCCATGGTGCTGGGCACTCCTCCAGGCAGCTACCTCACACCAGGAAGATGGTGCTGGAATCAAGTGAGGGGGAATGCTACAGTGTTGAGGCTGTAGCTAGTGAGGCAAATTTGATAAGATACGGCAAGAAATGATGTATCAATACCTGGAATGGCAACTGTAGCATTCAAGGCGTGAGGCGGTTAGAGAGTGGTGAACTCGGCCCAGACAATCACAAAGACCAACCTCCCATCTATAGAATCCATCTACCAGGCCCGCTGTCAAGGAAAGGCCACCAGCATTCTCAAAGACCCATTCCACCCTGGCAATGTTTTTCTACAACCTCTACCATAAGGGAGAAGGTACAGAAGCCTGGACACGCACCAGCCGGTTTCAAAACAGTTTCTACCCTACTGTTGTTGGAATACTGAATGGACTCACAAACTCCAAACATTCACCTGTACCTGTGTTTTGGTTTTTGCTGCTGTTTACCTATTATTTACTATCTCTGCTACTTAACTCTGTGACCTACTGGTATTGCTCACAAGACAAAGCTTTTTACTGTGCCTCGGTACACATGACAATAAATTCAACAGAGCTCGCAGTGAAAAAAAAAGACTCTCCAAAAACAAAACCTGAGGCGGCTGGGCATTGAGCGGAAAAACAAGTGTAAGATTCAACCAACAGGCTTTTGTCCCTCCTCACACCTGCTGTGGAGAATCTCCTGAATTTGCACCTCAGATTTCCGGCACCCCGCCCTTAAATCCTGATGATTTCCTTCTCCGTTGAAAAACAAATCCTGGAGCTCCCCAGACCAAGGAGAACTGGGATAGTCCCAGGGCAAGCAGGCAGACAGGCCACCAGCAACTTGTGGGATCTTGCTGTGCCTGGAGATGGGCACACCATGAGCACACTGCGTCCATGTACTTGTGAAGTGCAGGGCTTTTTACTGCTAGTGCTCTTTGGGAAAGGATGTGAACCTGGTCAGAGGAGTCTCTCTCTCCCTCCCACTGCCTGGCCTCTTGCTGTGCTCTCTCTCTCTCACACATACACACAACACAGGAGGAGGAGGAGGCAAAGGAACAGTCTCTTCCGCTGTTTGGCGGCTCCGCCCAGCGGCGTGGATCCGGTCGGAGCGCAGCGAGGAGCGGGCACTGCAGCCGGAATGGCCCCCGGGGAGCTCGGTACAAGACTAAAGCCGACCGTGCATCGGAAATTATAGGAAGGGGGGGAGGCTGCGGGGGAGAGAGAGAGAGAGTTTGCACGGTTTACCTTCACTTAGGGAGTTTGCATGTTTTAAAGCCCTCCCCGGGGATACGAGTGCAGAGTTAGCTCCCAGGTTAGGTGGGGACAGAGTTTGTACAATTCTCCCCTGGGGAAGGTTTACGCCTGGGAGGAGTAGGGGACGATTGCATGTTTTACCCCCCCCCCCCCCCACACACACACACACAGAGGGAGGAGGGGGAGATTGCATGTTTTACCCCCCCCTACACACACTCAGGGAGGAGGGGGAGATTGCATGTTTTACCCCCCCCCACACACACTCAGGGAGGAGGGGGAGATTGCATGTTTTACCCCCCCACACACACTCAGGGAGGAGGGGGAGATTGCATGTTTTACCCCTCACAGACACACTCAGGGAGGCGGGGGAAATTGCATGTTTTACCCCCCCCCCACACACACTCAGGGAGGAGGGGGCGATTGCACGTTTTACCTCCGCCACACACCACACACACACGGAGGAGGGGGGTGATTGCATGTTTTACCCCCTTCCCAGTTTCCTTTCCTGGGATTCGGTAGTTTGTACAGCTTTACCTCCCACCCCGCAAAAGGGCAGAGGGCGTTTGCGAAGGTTATCCCCGGGGGAGGCGAAACAGTTTTTCCTGGGAGTGGGGTTGCAGCTACATTGAAAGGTGAAGGAGTTTGCAGAGTTTCCATGGATTAGTCCGGGGAGAGTGTGAGGAAGTAGTGGCATGGGGAGGGGTGGGCGCGGGGATACAGTGGGCAATGGGATGAAGTCCTGACCCCTCCCCGTAAAGGCCTTTTGTATGGAGAGCAGGATAGAGCGATCCGGATTTCTTTAGTGTGAATCCCAAATGTCCAGCACATTGGCATGGCAAGTGATTTAAGAAAACAAAAGGGAATATTGGTCTTTATTGTGAGAGAGATGATAGAATCCCTACAACTTGGACGCGGGCTATTCAGCCCATCGAGTCCACACCAACCCTCCAAACAGCATCCCACCCAGACCCACCGTCTTACCCTATCTCTGTCACCATGCATTTCCCACCTAATCTGCACATGCCTGGACACTGTGGGCGATTTAACGCAGCCACTCCACCTAACCTGCACATCTTTGGACTAAGTTAAAAATCATACAACACCAGGTTATATAGTCGAATAGGTTTATTTGGAAGCACTGGCTTTCGGAGCGCTGCTCCTTCATCAGGTGGTTGTGAAGCAGGCCCATAAGACACAGAATTTATAACAAAATGCCACTGAAATGATATAGTGAACAAACCTAGACTGTTAAGTCTGTCATCTTTTAGAATAGGTTTGGACTGTGGGAAGAAACCGGAGTATCTGGAGGAAACCTGCCTCCTGGGGCAAGTTTCAGCTGGAATCCTCAAACGCTGTCAGGAGACATTTGCACACACAAAGGGGAGTACAAATCTGGAGATCCCCCCATCCCCCCCAAGCTTTCTATTGAGATCAGGAGGGGTGCGTTGATTAATTCAAACCTGAGATTGGACGATTTTTATTTGGGATGGATATTGAGGCATATCCCGCCAACACCCCTCCCAGTATCTCTGCTGTTTAATCTTTTCTAGAGTTTGCCTGCTTGTGACTTTGACACTGATTTTCTCTGGCAGCCTTGTTGAGTGTCTCAGATAAGACTAGCTTGTTGGACTTTGCCAAACGCCTGGTTTCCTTGGACCTGTCTCTTGTTGCATCTGGTGGAACAGCCAAGACTCTGCGGGAGGCTGGTTTCGCTGTCCGGTAAGTGATGGGGGCCAAAGGGTTGGTATTGTAACATTTTTTATTAATGCCACGTCTCTCTTTACGCGCTCCCTGCTCAAGACAGAGAAGGCCAAAGACGGGCGATTAAATCAAAATGTTGACATACCATTGGAGTAACGTCGTTACTTCGAGTTAATCCTTAGATATTCAAATGATTACATTCGGATTAGACATTTTTCAATTAATTAAATCAAATCAATTAGTTTTTTTAAAAAAATTATAATTAACCTTTCACAACCTTGAGGAATCCCAACACGATTTGCAGCATCAGTTTACTCTGGTGTATAGCCTGTTATAATGTAGAAAAGGACGATGATTAAGGTTTTGAGCTTGAAAAACATAAATGATTTTGTCAATTTTCTCGTGGGAGGTCAGGTAGCGTTGCTGTGGTTACACTGTCACGAGAGTAGAAATCCAGAGGCGCAAGGTAATGTTCTGGGAACGTGGATTCAAATCCCCATCAAGACCGAAAAGGCTGAAACTAAGTGACAACTTTGTAACGAATGTCGATTGCTGTAAAACCCCATCTGGTTCACTAATGCCGTTCAGGGAAGGAAATCTGTCACCTTTACCTGCTCTGATCCAACATATAACACCAGACCCAGAGTAATGTACAGAGGAACCTCGATTATCCGGCATTCAGTTATCTGAATATCGGACTGTCCAATGAGATTGCAAGCTCCTAATGCTTGGCTAAACTATGTTATCTGGCATTCGATTATCCAGAATTCGATCAACCAAACAAAATATTCACTGCCATGCCCTTCAGATAATAGAAGTTCCTCTGTACTTGACTCTAAATTATACTTTGGGCAGCGAGGGATGGCCAATAAATACTGGGCTGAGCCAGTGATGCCCACACTCCATGAACAAATAAAAAAAGTTATTTCTTCTTCTGGTGGTCCCCGCACTGGGTCACTGAGATATCTGCTCAGTATGTGGAACTACGTGGATCCGTGTGCTCCTGAGA
Source organism: Hemiscyllium ocellatum (assembly GCF_020745735.1). NCBI lineage: Eukaryota > Metazoa > Chordata > Chondrichthyes > Orectolobiformes > Hemiscylliidae > Hemiscyllium > Hemiscyllium ocellatum. The sequence continues at coordinate 108,196,004 of NC_083407.1, read as the reverse complement.
ATACATGAATTGAGGAGATATTGAATGATCAACATTGGATCAACACAAGTGACATCATCGCTAACCTTCAAAAAGACATCGGGTGAAGCGAGATGGGAAATGCTGTTCAGGCTTATGGTGCAAGAGGAGGAGGAGGACTGGGAGGAAATGGGGTGGCTCTTTGAAAAATATCGGGTCTGAAACGATCTGCAGAACAAATCCTTCCTTGGCTGCATTGTCTCGATTGTAATTGTTGCTGGGATCCATCAGCTCCCTTCGCAACACATACCTGGAGCTGAGGAAGGAACAGTCCGCTACAGTGGGTGCACGGGGATCCTGATGCACAAGAAAGCGTTATTTGTTCTGGGCAGATTTCTTGCAAATTGGATAGCTTTTGGAGCAAGGATATGTTTTCAAGGCATGGGCTTACCTGCCCTGTCAAAAATGCTGCTTTCTGCCAGGATATCGAACCAAGACCTTGATGGCTTTCGGTCAAGTTAGTCTGGGTGTCGAAGGTCTCAGTATTTCAAAGAATTGCAGGCACGTTGTCCTCACAATATTTATCCCTCAACCAATGTCAATTAAACTGATTATCTGCTCATTATGGCACTGCTGTTAGCGGGAGGGTACAAGCAAATTGGCTGCTGTTCCCAGGATGACATCAGTGGCTGTCAAATCATATAAACAGACCCTTTGGTCCAATTAGTCCATGCCAACCAGATATCCCAACTTAATGTAGCCCCATTTGCCAGCACTTGGCCCATATCCCTCTAAACCCTTCCTATTCATGTACCCATCCAGATGCCTTTTAAATGTTGCAATTATACCAGCCTCCACCACTTCCTCTGGCAGCTCATTCCACACACGCACAATCCTCTGCATGAAAAAGTTACAACTTTGTCCTTTTTATATCTTTCCCCTCTCACCCTAAACCGATGTCCTCTAGTTCTGGACTCCCCCAGCCCAGGGAAAAGACTTTGTTTATCCTATCCATACTCCCTTATGATTTTGTAAACCTCTATCAGGTCAACCCTCAGCCTTCGATGCTCCAGGGAAAACAGCTCCCAGCCTCACCCTATAGCTCAAATCCTCCAACCCTGGCAACATCCTTGGAAATCTTTTCTGAACCATTTCAAGTTTCACATAGGAAAGAGACCAGAATTGCATGCAATATTCCAACAGTGGTCTAACCAATGTCCTCTACAGCTGCAACATGACCTCCCGTACTCAATACTCTGACCAATAAAGGAAAGCTTACAAAATGCTTTTTTCACTATCCTATCTTTGAGTCTACTTTCAAGGAGCAATGAACCTGCACTCCAAGGTTTCTGTGTTCGGCAGCACTCCCTAGGACCTTACCATTAAGTGTATAAGTCCTGCTAAGATTTGCTTTCCCAAAACGCAGCCCCTCGCATTTACCTAAATTAAATTCCATTTGCCGCTCCTTAGTCCATTGGCCCATCTGATCAAGATCCCGTTGTAATCTGAGGTAACCGCTGTCCATTACACCTCCAATTATGGTGTCGTCTGCAAACTTACTAACTATACCTCCAATGTTCATATCCAAATCCTTGTTATAAATGACAAAAAGTAGTGGACCCAGCACCGATGATTCCAGTTAGTGATTTGATTTGATTTATTATTGTCTAGGTACAGTGAAAAGTTTTGTTTTGCGTGCAGCATGGGCAGGTCATACCATACACAGTGCATGAGGGTAATAGATCAGAGTGAGGAATACGATGTTACGGCTGCAGAGAAGGTGAACAAAGAGCGAGATCAGCATTAAATTTAAAATTTCAGAGGTCCATTCAGAGGTCTTAATAACAGCAGGGAAGAAGCTGTTCTTGAATCTGTTGGTATGTGCATTTAAGATTTTGTATCTTCTACGCGATGGCAGAGGTTGGAAGAGATAATAACCGGGCTGGGAGGGGTCTTTGATTATGTTAGGTGTTTGGCCACGGCAGCCGGACGTATAGATGGAGTCAGTGGATGGAAGGTTATCTTGTGTGAAGGATTGGGCTGTGTACACAGCTCTCTGTTGTTTCTTACAATTCTGGGCGGAGTAGTTGCTGTACCAGACCGTGATGCATCCAGATGGAATCCACATGGGTGTGATTAGAAATAAAATGCTGCTGCTTTTCCCAAAGATATGTTTGCACACTGTGGTTGTAGCTCAGGGATTCCTGTTAGCTGGCCGAGCCTCTCCCGGGACAGTGACCGGTGAGAGATGTTTCTAACTTGTTTTCCATGTTCACAGTGCCCTGGCAGAAGGGCATGCCCAAGGTCCCTGAGCAATATCCCCCCTTTATCAGTACTTTGCCAGACAGCACCCAGGCCTAGTGGCTTGTCCTATCTCTGACACAGTTGGACACTGGCAGACTCTGTGAGTAAAGTCATCCCAAGACCAGGGCAGGGTCAAACTCACCTTCCAAAAAAGAGAAAATTGAGGATGATCACATAACAGTCAAGCCTGGGGTTGCTCTAGTCAGAGGTGTCTCAAACCCCTCTGTATTTGCATCTCAGCAGCATCGGGGTTCAGTCGTGTTCTGGGCCGGTCACATAATTATAGATTTATAGATTATAGATTAGATTACTTAGTGTGGAAACAGGCCCTTCGGCCCAACAAGTCCACACCGACCCGCCGAAGCGCAACCCACCCATACCCCCTACATTTACCCCTTACCTAACACTAGGGGCAATTTAGCATGGCCAATTCACCTGACCCGCACATCTTTGGACTGTGGGAGGAAACCGGAGCACCCAGAGGAAACCCACGTAGACACGGGGAGAACGTGCAAACTCCACACAGTCAGTCGCCTGAGGTGGGAATTGAACCCGGGTCTCAGGCGCTGTGAGGCAGCAGTGCTAACCACTGTGCCACCGTGCTGCCCACAATGTGTCAGTGTTGCTGTTCTTCTCAGCCCGGTTGGTCATGTTGTGTGTAAGATGGGCACTCTGTGAGCTGAGTGTGCCTGTGGCACGCAGCAGCCCTTCCCCCCTGTTTGTCACGAGAAACTAAGATGTCGCTGTTTGTTTCCCTTGCCAAGGGATGTGTCAGAGATTACCGGCTTCCCCGAAATGTTGGGCGGCAGAGTGAAGACCCTACATCCTGCTGTTCATGGAGGTGAGAGATTGCGCGGGGCCTGGGGAACGTCGGCTGGACGTTGGTAACGTTAATCGTTATTAGCTAGAGGCGGGGTGGCTGTTGACAGTGTGCAGCCTCTGGTAACTTTGCGGAGCCCAGCGGCGCCTGTGCCTCAGTGGGGCTGCAGTGAGAGTTCACCTGCAGCACAGACTGGGCTCTGTATGTCACGGAATAGAAACCAGGCCGTTCGGCCCTTTCAGGCTGCTCTGCTGTTTAATGTCAGCATGGCTGATCCTCTACATCAGCAGCATATTCCCACTTTGTTCCCATACCTTTTGATGCCTTTAATCTCTTCCTTGAATGTATTCATTGAATTGGTCTCCCCTGCCTACTGTGGTAGAGAATCCCACAGCTTCACAACCCTTAGAGTGTGTTCCCTGATACTAGACTCCTCAACCAGGGCAAATAACCTTCCTGCGTCTCCCCTGTCCAGCCCTGTCAGAATTTTCATAGAATTGCTACAGTGCTTCCCACTCAGTCCCACCCCTGTCACCCTGCATTTCCCATGGCTAACCCGTCTAGCCTGCACATCCCTGGGCACTATGGGTAACTTCCCATGACCAATCCGCCTGACCTGCACATCTTTGGATGGTGGGAGGAGACCAGAGCACCTGGAGGAACCCCGCACAGATACAAGCTCCACACAGACAGTCGCCTAGAATCGAACCTGGTCTCTGGTGTGAGACAGCAGTACTAGCCAGTGAGCCATGGTGCCACCCTTTGTATATATAAATTGCATCCTTCTAAACTCTAGGCCCAGTCAAACAAATCTCTCCTCACGGGACAGTCCTGCCATCGCCCTCTGCATTCTCTCAATGGCTGGTATATTCCTTTCCAAGACATGGAGACCAGAACTGCACACAGTTCTCCGGGTCTGGTCTCACCCAGAGCCTGGACAGCTGCAGCAAGGCCTCCCGACTTCTGAACTTGAACCCTGTTGCTTTGAATGCAAGCGGGCTGAAGATTGAGAGGACAGCGCTGCCAACCAAATCTACTTGCGACTCACTCTCCTCTTGCGTGGGGCAGTGACTGACCTTGAGCCTGAGACCCCCTCCACCTTGAGACCAACCCATTGGAAGCTTCTTGTGGCGGCTTCACAGCTAAAGGGGGAGGTGGTTATGATGGCTGTGGGCACCAGGTAGGCACTCCACAGAGGGGAGCCATCCAGTGGAGTGGTCACTGACACTTGTGGCCCCCTCTCCATCCCTTAATGATTTTCCAAAGACCTGTGCTGACCACATTGATGTTCATTGGGCCCAGAATCTGTGTCTAGTGCAGGGTGTGACACTGTGAGGCCTCTGGTGTAAACAGGGACTGGGTTGTGTAGTGGGCCGTGTAGCAGGGTAGCCCACTAGCCTGACTGGGCAAGGCCGGGAACAGAATGAGAGATTTCTCTGCCTCTTATGAAGGAATAGCTTCCCCGTTGCCCTGGGATGCGGGGCCCTGCGGAGAGCCAGCGTATCCGTCATTCCCCTCCCGTGTTTAAAAGGCTAAGTGTGAACTGGCGTCATGTGGAGATACTTCAAGAGTCCATTTTCTTTTTGTCTTTCTTTCCCACGTTCCTGCCATCCAGGTATCTTGGCGCGGAACATTCCTGAAGACATGTCCGACATCAAAAAGCTCGGTTTCAGCATGATAAGGTAAGGCAGCCACTCTCTTTCCCTGGAAGGAGAGGAGGAGTGGGCTTGTACCTCTTGAGAGTCATACGGCACGGAAACAGACCCTTTGGTCTATCTCGTCCATGCCGACCAGCTATCCTAAGTTAACTTAGTCCCATTTGCCAGCACGTGGCCCATATTCCTCTCAACCCATCCTATTCACGTTCCCATCCAGGTGCCTTTTAACTATTGGAATTGTACCAGCCTCCCCTGCTTCCTCTGGCAGCTCATTCCATACACGCACCATATCCCCCTCCTTCTGGGGAGGGGAGCTGCCTCTTCCCACTCGAACCCTCGCCTCTGTCAGCCCTGCCCTAACTCGCAGCTGCTTCACTCGAGGGCTTGCTATTCCGATGAGGCCAGCCACACTCTCATCAGGGTGCGGGTCAGTGCCCGGCACTCTCCCCTCATAAGTAATCAGCCAGGGCCTCATCTCCCCAGACCAGAGCCCAGAGTCTTGGGTGTGTACAAAGCCGGCTGGCAAACCAGGTACAGCTTCAGGCATCAGCCGAGTGAGTGCAGGGACCACTGCCGACGTGTGGAGCTTCAGTCTGCGCTATGAAGTCTCCAAGGCAAGAGAGTTACCGTGTCTGGAGCCAGGGTGAATTGTACCGTGTTGTACCCCTTCCACCCCAGCAGGGCAATTCCATTGTCATCAATCACTGACTGTAGCAGCTTAACAGCATTCATGAACCTCACAATCATAGAATCCCAGCAGTGTGGAGGCTGGCCGTTCGGCCCATTGAGTTCACACTGACCCTCCAAACGGCATCCCACCTCCTTAGCCTGTCACTGTAACCCTGCATTTCCCATGGCTAGCCCACCTAGTCTGCCCAACCCTATGGGTAATTTAGGCGCGGCCAATCCGCCTAACCTTCTTCCTGTTCTTATCTATCAAGGCACACCCCACCACCCACACCTCCCCATGTGCCCTTTGACCTATGCCCCTACTGTGTAATCCCTGAAGTCAGACCGCTGAGCAATTGTTAGATTAGATACAGGCCACAGACCTTGAAGCTAAACAGCTCTCCAGATTAGCAGGGGCCACTGACCCACTGTAGCTCACCCTGTGAGCACACTGAGATAAAATTAGTGAGCGTTTAGCTCCATCAAGGAGACATGGCATGAATAAGTTAGATCTGACAGCTGATGTTTATTTTTGGGAGGAGGTAGCCTGACAGATATTGGAGATTTAGTAATATGTGTAGAAATCTTGGCCTATATTTCTGTAGCGCCTTCCATGACTTCAGTAAGTCCCAAAGCAGCATGGGAGCAGGAACTGGCTTCACCGGCCTTTTATCCTGTTTGAGCATTGGGTGAGATTGTGCTCAGGACGTATGGGTCTCCAGCTTCGCTGTCTGTTTGTATTCATATTGCATCGTACGGAGTGTTGTGGTTTAGTTCCTTTTGCAAGGTACCCAGGGTGCAATGCTGCAGAGTCCCTGAGAGCAGTACAAAGCAGTAGTAGGAGTGTTTAAAAAGGCATTTAGGAAAGCTAAGAGATTGTATGAGAAAGCATTGGCCTGCAGAGTAAAGGAAAATCTAAAGGGCTGTTTTTAAATATACAAAGATTAAGAGAATAACTAGGGAAAGAGTATCTCGGCCTACAGAGGTAATCTGTGTGTACACCCAGGAGACATGAGCATAGGCCTCAATGAATACTTTAGCCTCACAGTGGAAAAGGACAGTGTTGGTGGAGACATCAGGGTGGAGGACTGTGAAATATCAGAGGAAATGAGCATAGAAAGAAAAGTGGTACTAAGTGGGTGTACCAACCTTAAAAGTGGATAAATCTACCGATTCGGATCAGATGTATCCCAGGGTGTTGTGGGAGGCTATCGGGCCCTGGCAGCACATTCCAAATCCTCTCCAGCTGCAGGTAGGTGCCAGAGGACTGGAGAATGGCTAGTGTTGTCCCATTTCTAAGAAAAGAAAGGCAGAGATAGACCAGGAAATGACAGGTCTGTCAGTCTACCCTCTGTGGTGGGGAGGTTATTAGTGAATTCTCGCATACGGAATACACTTGCACCCGGAGAGACACAGATTAATCAGGGGTAGTCGGCATAGATGCGTTGAAAAATTTGTTACATTTTTTGCGGAGGTAACCAGGGTTATTGCTGAGGGTAATGCAGATGATATTCACTTTAGTGAGGCTTTTGGTAAAGTCCCCCTTGGCAGACTGGCCACGATAGTAAGAGCCCATGGGATCAAAGGCTTTGAATTCAAAACTGGCCGAGAGGTAGGAAGCAGAGGGTGATGGTAGAGGGATGTTTCGGTGATTGGAAATCTGTTTCTATTGGGGTTCCACAAGGCCCAGTGCTGGGGGCCTTGCTGTTTGTGGTGTACATTAGTGACCTAGACTTAACTATAGAGGGTATAATCAACAAGTTTGAAGATGACACAGAAATTGGGAGGGATATAAATATTGAGAAGGGTAGTTGTAAACTAATTGCCCCCAGTCCTGGTCCTGGGCATGTTTTGCCCACATAGGCCATGACTGCCATGCTGTCCCACCGCCACAGCTGCCCTGGTGTCTGGGGGAAAGCTGACACTAGAGTGGCTGGAATGGCCTATGGTGATGCTGTGCGGAGTGGTAAAAGTGCCCCTTTCTCCACAGATCAAGGTGGTGAGTTCCATGGTCCAGAGTGCTGTAGCCACCATGGATGCACCCTTGGTCTACCACTAGCAGAGACGTCTGTCCAGTTAAGGGCCACCTGTGATCTATCGGGCATGTACTCAGCCCAGAGGGAGCCCCTGCTCCTGGACCGGTGATCAGATATAGTTTTATTTTGCACAATCTGCAGATTTCCCTTCGTTGGGACTCTGATGTACGGGATGGTAGTCTTAATATCCTCACAATGGCTGGCACCATTCCAAGTGCTGTAGAGTCATACAGCACGGAAACGGGCGTATCAGCCAGAATTGCCCATGCCAACCAGGCTTCCTAAACTGACCTTGTCCTGCCTGCCTTCATTTGGCCTATTTCCCTCTAAACCCTGTCTATCAATGTACATGTCCAAATGCCTTTTAAATATTGTAATTATATGCATCTCCACCACTTCTTCTGGCAAGTCATTCCATACACGCACCACCCTCTGCCTGAAAAAGTTACCCCTCAGGTCCCTTTTAAATCTTTTCCCCTCTCACCCTAAACCTATGCCCTCTAGTTCTAGTTCCCACCCCAGGGAAAAGACTTTGTCTGTTTACCCTATCCATGCCCCTCATGATTTTATAAACCTCTATAAGGTCACCCCTCAGCCTCCGACACTCCAGGGAAAACACCCCCAGCTTATTCAGCCTCTCCCTGTAGCTCAAATCCTCCAACCCTGGCAACATCCTTGTAAATTTTTTCTGAACCCTTTCAAGTTTCACAACATCCTTCTGATAGGAAGGAGACCAGAATTGAATCCAGTATTTTAAAAGTGGGAGCCTTTTCACACTTGATTTGCGTAAGACTTAGTCAGCTCACCCCTCCCCCGCTTACAGACGGTCCTGACCCTCCTGTTGCCCAGTCACAGAGCACGTTGACAATGCAGTGAATGTCAGACAGAAAGGTGACACTGATGGTGTTGAGCTACCTATCCGTAACAGTAAAGTGGCCTATCCTGAGTCATGAGGCAGAAGAGCATGTCTTCTGCCACATGGTGGGCCATGCCCACTGAAGTGATCTTGAGTGCCCTCTCTCTCCCTTGGTCAAACATCTCAAAGAGCCCTGGCATCCCAGCACTGAGGTCAGTGAGGTGACTGGCACAGCATTGGTTAACCTGCCTTGTCTGCCCGCGCAGTTCTGCCAGTGCATCTCGAGACTGTCGGTCCCAGCTGAGGCAGTTGGCACCAACTGAAAGGTATCTCGCGGTGCCACAAGACCGTGCCAATCCCCACCTTTCTTGATTCTGTTTCCCTCCTTCAGGGTCGTGGCCTGTAACCTCTACCCATTTGTGCAAACCATTTCAGCTCCAAACGTGACAATGGCAGAGGCCGTGGAGCAGATCGACATCGGTAGGTTTTGCTTTGAGTCCTAATGTTGTTTGGGAACCCTGTCCTCATAAGTGGTCTCCCATTCTACGAAATCCCTTGGTGCATTTATATAGCACCGCCTCCGAATGTCCCAAAGGCCTTTTACTCCCAGGGAGGTACTTTAGAGACGTAGTCACTGGGTGTAGGCAGCAGTGGATTGTACACAGTACGCTTTCAGCAGCCATCGAGTGACCACATCGTCTCAGTGATGTCAGCTGAGTTGGCCAAGCCAACTGGGGAAGAGAGTGCGCTCCCTTGTTTCCTCTTTAAATCGAGCCTTCGGGATTCGTTTCAGCTCCAGCGTAGGGCCTTGGTTTTAACGCCTCAACAGCAGGCCGTGTCAGCAGGGCGGTTAGTAATGAGGGTGCGGGCTGGACTGGAGAGGGGCAGAGGATCGATTGCCGGAGGAATCGGATTAATATGGGGATCTGCTGAGTGGTGGTTGGGACTCATGGTCCCACAAGCAGTGCTGGAAAGCACCGGGAGGCAGCCCTTCCCGCTCTTTAGCAGCTGAACAAACTGTGGGAGAGCTGACCTCATTTGAAATATTTGAAACAAGTCATTCGCCTCCTGGGGCGGGTTAGCAGTGCGAACCTCTGTTGATATCAGGTCTGGTTCAGGGCATGCGAAATCCAGAGTATTTTTACCCAGAAACCCCTCACCCATTTCTGAAATTGAACTGCCTCCTTGACTGTGTACCGCCTGTGTCTGTCCAGGTGGAGTGACGTTGCTGAGGGCAGCAGCCAAGAACCACGCCCGTGTGACCGTGGTGTGCGATCCCGCCGACTACCTGCCAGTCGCCCAGGAAATGGAGGCCTCGGATCAGAAGGACACATCCACGGAGACCCGGAAAGCCCTGGCGCTGAAGGTAATGTGACTCCTGGGCACTGCAAACAAGCGCTGACATTTGACCCCCTTCCCTTACTCCTATCAATCTTGCCATTGGCCTATTTCCAGTTGACTTTTCCAACAATATTATAGCAACAAGAGGAGATTGGATCGGCCTACTCTGTCATCCAGTGCCCTGCTGTGTACCTGAGGAGGCCCAGTATCCCCCACTACCTTGGGAAAACTCCTCCCATTTCCAATTGTAAAGTGAGCAATTAATTCAGCACCTTTCTCACCAAAGAGTTCCGAGTTTCAGCCTTTTTTTGTGTGTGGATTCAGGTGGATTCCTCCTTCCAGTTCTAGGCCAGTTTGTGACTCACTGTCTCTGAGGAAACACCCTCTTGCTGACCCTGTCCACCAAATAGCTTTAAAACCCAAGCAAACCACCCCAGAATCTGCCGGTTCCCAAGGTATGTGACCACAAATATGTGTGAGCCCTTCTGGTAATTTAACCCTCAGAGTGCCGTACTTAGTCTTTTTGATTTTTTTTAAAAAACTTTGCTTTATTACTGTCACATGTACCAAGATACAGTGAAAAGTTTTGTTTTGCATATGATCCAGACAAGTCATACCCTGCCTCAGGATAATAGAACAGATTGGAGAACTTAGTGTTTCATCTACAGAGAAGGTGTAGAGAAAGATCAACTCATCTTTGAGAGGTCCGTTCATAAGACTGCTAACAGCAGGGAAGAAGCTGTTCTTGAATCTGTTGGTGCGTGTTTTCAAACGTCTCTATCTTCTGCCCAACAGAAGAGAGTACAAACAGGGTGGGAGGGGTCTTTGATTATGTTGGCTGCTTTATTCTAGTAGGTCTGTGCTGTATTTTATCCAAGTGAATTAAACCTAAGTTAGGTTTGCGGGGGTGTATCCAGTACTGGACTGCTCTCCAGATGTGATGTAACTGGTCTTTTGTGTAACAGAATCAAAGCTTCCAGCCTCACTTACCTTGGCTCTTGATGTAAAGGCTAACATCCCTTTGGCTTTTTTTGAATATATTCTGTATCTGTTCATGACAGTTTAGTAATCAGTGTACCCTTGTCCTTTAGGACTGCCGCTGATACTTCATTTTTTGTCCTGTAGAAGGTAGTTTTTTTTCTACGCATTCAAAGTGTCCCCACTCCATCCCACCTTGCCACCCCCACCCCTGTAGTTACAGAGCCGTACAGCACAGAAACAGACCCTTCAGTCCAACCAGTCCATCCCAAGCATAATTCCAAACTAAACTAGTCCCACCTGCCTGCTCCTGGCCCATCTTCCCCCAAAACCTTTCCTATTCATATACTTACCCAATTGTCTTTTAAATGTTGCTGTACCCATATCCACCACCTTCTCTGCAAGTTCATTCCACACACGAACCACCCTCTGTGTAAAAAATTTTCCCCTCATGTCTTTTTTTAAATCTCTCTCCTCTCACCTTAAAAATGTACCCTTGATTTTGAAATCCCCCCCCCATCCTCGGGACAAGACAACTACCATTAACCCTATCCACAGCCCCTTCCGTGATTTAATGAAACTCTATCAAGGTCACCTCTCAGCCTCCTATGCTCCAGTGAAAGAGGTCCCAGCCTAACCAGCCTCTCCTTGTAACTCAAACCTTTCACACCCCGCAACATTCTGGTAAAACTCTTCTAGCTTAATGATATCCTGTAACTAGACGACCAGAACTGGACACAGTATTCCAGAAGAGGTCTCACCAATGTCATGTGCAAACTCAACATGACTTCCCAACTCTTGTATCTAAAGGACTGAGCAATAAAGACAAGCGTGCCAGGCACCTTTGTAATCACGCTCTATATATGTGAAGCAAACTTCAAGGAATTATGCACCTGAATCCCTAGGTCCCTGTGTTCTACAACACCACCCAAGGCCCTACCAGTAATTATGTAAGTCCTGCTCCTGTTTAATGTACCACAGTGCAATACCTTGCATGTAATCAAATTGAATTCCATCTGTCATTATTCAGCCTACTGACCCATTTGAGCACAATCCCATTGTAATCTTAGAAAACGTTCACTGTCTACTGTGTCCCCAAGTTTGCTTACGTTGAAATCTGTTCACCACAGCTTTGGCCTCACATTCAGTTGGTTAGTATTTGCAGTCAGTGGAATTAGTGTCATCCTGCAAATTTCCTCTCCCTTTGACACAGTCAGGGCCTCACTGGGGGTACCTGTTGGGGGTCACAAGCTCTGAGCGGACATTGGACCAAGCTGGAGCTCCAACTGAGGGGCCAGCTCACAGCTCTGTGTGGTTTGGAATCGTGACCAAACCTGTGATGCCTGACTTCCGTCCTTGAAATGCTGCTGAAAAAGTAGGTGCTGCTTACATAGAAACCCGACTCTGCTTTCTTGTCCCGTTCTTCCCCACCTTCCGTGTCCAACCCCTGCCTCGTCCTAATCTTTTGAAGTGGCAGAACGCGTTGGGAAATGTTCTGCGAAGTGCTACGATACTTTCTAATCAGGAGACTGGCCAAATGTTTACTACGTAAATAACATTCCTAGGTATTGGCGATGGACCTTGTCCTGAGCTAATTTTTCACCTCACGCGACCTGTTACCAGCCTTGTCCTCCCCTTACTCCCTTGTCTACCTGCCGAAACCTGAGCTTGATCATCCAGTAACTTGTCTTGCTCTCACCTCTTGTGTTTTTTGACAGGGTGACCTTACGGTGTGCTGCTTACGTTGTTCTTCTCAGGTTTAAAGAGCAAAATCCTCTAGTGGCCAGGCGGTTTGGTTAGAATTAGGTTTAGGTTTTATTGTCCTGTGTGCTCGGGGGATACAGGAATACAGCAAAAAGTGTACAGTGTTGCCGTTCCTGGCGCCATCTTGGGTACAAGGGTAGCGAGAAAAATGAAGAAATAGGTTTAAAAGGTGAACACCTTGCTGTAGGCCCGTGTGTTCCCTCTGAGGAGAAAGTGAGGTCTGCAGATGCTGGAAATCAGAGCTGAAAATGTGTTGCTGGAAAAGCGCAGCAGGTCAGGCAGTATCCAAGGAACGGGAGAATCGACGTTTCAGGAATAAGCCCTTCTTCAGCCCTTGTTCACTCTGCCCAGCAAGGTAATACAGTCTAAAATGATCAGTCTCCTCTCTCTCTCTCTCTTATTTCCTCCCTTCCTGAGGCCTTCACACACACGGCCCAGTACGACGAGGCGATCTCGGATTACTTCCGGAAGGAATGTGGCCGGGGGAAGTCACAGCTCTGCCTGAGGTACGGGATGAATCCTCACCAGACTCCAGCCCAGATCTACACACAGAGGCCTCAGCTGCCCATCCAAGGTAGGGGGGGGAGGGTGGCTGCTGGTTTCTTTGGTGGGGGGTGACATTCAGAACTCAGCGTGTAGGTGGCTTCCCTCACACCTACTGGCACCACCCCCCCACCGGAAAAAAAAACACAAGGAAAGAAATGGAGGAGGGGGGTGGGAGGGTTTGCTCCCGGCAAAGTGCTCTGGAAGCCTGGCCCGAGCTGTAATGTGGGCGGCCAGCCGTGCACAACAAGATCCCGTGTGTGGCGGTATGGCAACGGCTGGCTGATCTGAGTGTCGTTTCTCATCATCTTTTGGTTAAGGGGATGAATTTGTGGTCAGGTCCCCAGGGCAGAAGGTGTGAAACTTTAGAAACTTTGGTGGATTTGAGCTATAGGGAGAGGCTGAACAGGCTGGGGCTGTTTTCCCTGGAGCGTCGGAGGCTGAGGAGTGACCATATAAAGGTTTATAAAATTATGAGGGACATGGATAGGGTAAATAGGCAAAGTCTTTTCCCTGGGATCGGGGAGTCCAGAACTAGAGGGCATAAGTTTAGAGTGAGAGGGGAAAGATATAAAAGAGACCTAAGGGGTGACTTTATCACCCAGAGGGTGATATGTGTATGGAATGAGCTGCCAGAGGATGTGGTGGAGGCTGGTACAATTGCAATATTTAGGAGGCATTTGGATGGGTATATGACTAGGAAGGGTTTGGAGGGGTGTGGGCCGGGTGCTGGCAGGTGTGGATGGACGAGTTGGACCGAAGGTTCTGTTTCCATGCTGTACATCTCTATGACTCTGAATGGCACAGAGAGAAAGGGAAAGGCTATTCAGCCCGTCCTGCCTGCGCCAGCCGACCCATCCCATCCCGCAACCACCCATTCGAATGGCAGTTCCTCACGACTCCCGTCATGCTCTTCCAAGTGCTGCTGGCAGTGGGAGGCTCTCCTGTGAGTGAGACCAGGCCTCTGATGGAGCTTCTCAGCAACAATCTCCAGCTTTGGTTGGGGCTCCTTTTAGCCTCTGGGGTGAGACGTGAACTCATGGTCTCTAAATGCCCACAGCCGACAGCGTGAAATGTAGTAGGTGAAAGTGAGGATGGCAGATCCTGGAAATCAGAGTCTAGATTAGAGTGATGCTGGGAAAGCACAGCAGGTCAGGCAGCATCTGAGGAACAGGAAGGGCTCCTGATGGAGGGCTTTTGCCCGAAACATCGATTATCCTGCTTCTTGGATGCTTCCTGGCCGGCTGTGCTTTTCCAGCACCACTCTAATCGAGCTTGAAATGTAGTTGAATTGTATCAGGCAAGGGTTATTGATTGCTTGTCCTTAATCCTCTCTCTGTGTCTCTCTGTCTCTCTCTCTCTCTCTCTCTCTCTCTCGTGCCTGACAGTCCTGAATGGATCTCCCGGCTTCATTAATCTGTGTGACGCTCTGAACGCCTGGCAGCTGGTGAGAGAACTGAAGCAGGCCCTGTGTCTCCCTGCAGCTGCCTCCTTCAAGCACGTCAGCCCTGCTGGTAAGGAGAGTATAACGGCAGCACAAGGTGGGGGCGGAGGTGGGGGGGGTGGGGCGACACATCACCCTGCCCCCCACCCAAACCCACGTGAAATCTCAACTCGACTGGCCCCACCCTGTTGAATGCCGGTCCGACATGTGTCACTGACATGGGGACAGGAGGTGGAAAGGTGTCAAATCTTCCTGGGGAAAGTGAGCATCTTAACTCTAGTGTTGTCAACCAGGTAATTCAGGGAGGAAGCAACGTGCAAATCTTCGAGTGCCGTTTTCTTGGCTAGCCTCAGACCCTAGCTTCAGAGCTTTGCACATTAATTTCCCATTGATGTGGCTGCTAAAAGCTTGGGCCTCTAGCTCTTGGCGTGACCGAGATGATAATTGTTGATGTCTTGTCATACAACCTCTCTGGCTTGGAGAAAGACCAGTATAAACTGTTCCTTTGGTCTCCTTCGAAAATTCTTCACATCGGTTTTAGACATGACTAAACTGAGTGTGTGCAGTTGTTGGCTGAGAATGTCTAATTTTTTACTTCTGTACGAATCAAATTTGGTTTGTGGTTGATACGAAACTGAAATCTACAGTTTAAATGCTGTAGTTCCTAGCCGTTTAAGCAGAGTTTTAACAAAGCTTCCATTGAAAGAACGGCTTTATTTAAAAAAATTGTTGAAACTGGATCCTCTAACTGAGTCAGGTAGTTCTTTTGGCTTAAGAGCGTGTAAAACTAGCCAACTTAGCGTGACTTACGATGGAGTGCTGGAATTGATGTGGGGTAAGGAAGGGAAAGGAAGAGGGGTGTTCTGTCACTTTTGCTTTTCTTAAAGTTATTATCAGCCTCAGAAATTGATTCACCCTTTGCCAAAAGATAAGAAGCCAGTTGTTTGGTGAGTATCTGGTAAATGATGAATGTTTATTCTATTTCTGTTGTTCAACATAGTATAGCAACCGGTGGCATGGTTACGAATTATATTTTGAAAATGAATAAATAGAAAATTTAATGAAGCAGTTTATTTGAACACTTTAAGAATGGCAGGACTGGTGATGTGTCACGTTTACAGCATATGAGGACCTGGATGCCATATTGATTCAGGAGAAAAGCAGCAAGTGTTTGAAAGTTCGAATAGATTTGGCTTAGAGTGTGAGCTAGAAACTGAACTTGCAGATATTGCAATGCATCAGAGAGTGGGAATGGTCACCTTGGATCTTTGTACCAGAAAGCAGTTACACAAGGACATAAGAACTAGGAGCAGGAGTAGGCCATTTGGCCCATCGTCCCTGCTCCACCATTCTGTAAGATCATGGCTGATATTTTTGTGCACTCAGCTCCTTACTTACCCACCTGCTCACCATAACTCTTAATTCCTTTATTGTTCAAAGATCTGTCTATCTTTGCCTTAAAAGCATTCCACAACACCAGTTTATAGTCCAATGGGTTTATTTGGACATACTAGCTTACGGAGCGCTGCCCTTTCATCGGGTAGCTAATGGGGCAGGAACAGACACAGACCTTATCGCTAAAGATCTCAGTGTCATGCAACTGAAATGATATGTTGAATAAACCTAGATTGCTGATAAGTCTTTCATCTTTTAGAGTGTATTGCAGGTTTTGGTTCATTAATATGTAAATCCCAGAACTACTTTCAAGCCACATTCCTGAGATCACTTAAGACTTTATGAAAAGAGGTGACATATCAGTTCTGACAATGCATTAATGTGACTTAAAAGAAGTTCTAGGATTTACATATCAGTGAATCTAAACCTGCAACCCATTCTAAAAGATGAAATCATTAACAGCTGTCTAGGTTTGTTTAATACATCGCATCAGTTGTAATCTTTTACTACAAGTTCTGTGTCTTAAGATCCTGCCCCACTAGTTACCTGATGAAGGAGCAGTGCTTTGAAAGCTAGTAGATTAGATTACTTACAGTGTGGGAACAGGCCCTTCGGCCCAACAAGTCCACATCGACCCGCCGAAGCGCAACCCACCCATACCCCTACCCCCTACATTTTCCCCTTACCTAACACTACGGGCAATGTAGCACGGCCAATTCACCTGTCCCGCACATCTTTGGACTGTGGGAGGAAATCGGAGCACCCGGAGGAAACCCACGCAGACACGGGGACAACATGCAAACTCCACACAGTCAGTCGCCTGAGGCGGGAATTGAACCCGGGTCTCTGGTGCTGTGAGGCGGCAGTGCTAACCACTGTGCCACCGTGCCACCCTAGACTTCCAAATAAACTTGTTGGACTATAACCTGGTGTTGTGTGATTCTTAACTTTGTCCATCCCAGTCCAACACTGGCACCTCCTCATCTTAAAAACATGCAATGCTTCGCTGGGCAGGGAGTTCCACAGATTCACGACCATTAGGGTGAAGAAGTTCCTCCTCACCACAGTCCTAAATCTGTTCCCCCTTATTTTAAGGCTATGCTCCCTAGTAGTAGTTTCACCCATCAGTGGAAGCAACCTCCTTGCTTCTATCCTATCTATTCTCTTCGTAATTTTATTTTCTCCCCTCATTCTCCTAAATTCCAATGAGTAGAGTCCCAGACTTCTCAATCTCCCCTTGTAAGACAGCCCCCTCAGCTCCGGAATCAACTTAGCAAGCCTCCTCTGCGGCCCCTCCATTACAAGTACATCTTTGTTACACCTGTTAGGGTGGGAGGAGGGGAGGATCCATATGTTATGTTCCACATAAGATACAAGCGGTGCAGGCAGGACAAATGAAGAGACTGTGCGCTTTCATGAAGAGCTAGGTACCAAATCAAGAAGGGGAACCTCAAAAGTTCTGCATTATGACATGAGCAGTGTGCACATTGGCATAAGGCAAGTCAGATGAAAGAATGCATGACTCAGTGAGAGAAGTGAGTTCCAGTTTGTGGGGCACTGTCACCGGTCATGGGGAAAGTGGATGTCCATTTAGCTCAGTCCTGCACCTGAACTGTGCTCAGGAAGGTGTTCTTGCAAGCTACATAACTAGGGAAGTAGAGAGAATATTAAACTAAATAGTGGACGCAAGAGATCATATTTACGAAGGTGCGATAAGTCAACGCATTAAGTCAAGATCAACACGAAAGGTACTAATAAAGGAAATGATGAATTAATTGGCAAACAGGAAGGGATAAAGAGTACAAATTTAAGACTAAACAGGCAAGACAAGAATTTTCAATGAGAGAAAGAGGATTGGAGATGTTCTATCATGAGGAAAGGTTGGACAGGTGAAGCTCCTGTCCGTTGGAGTTTAGCTGGCTTAATTGAAACATTTCAATGGATGTTGCCGGGGGTGGGGGGTTTGTGCTATAGGGAGAGTCTGAGGCTGTTCTCCCTGGAGTGTCGGAGGCTGAGGGGTGACCTTATAGAGGTTTATGAAATCATGATGGGGCATAGATAGGATGAACAGCCAGGGTCATTTCTCTAGGATAGGGGAGGCCAAAACTAGAGGGCATAGGTTTAAGGTGAGAGGGGAAAGATTTAAAAAGGACCTGAGGGGCAATTTTTTTTCACGTAAAGGGCGGTGCATAGATGGAACAGGCTACCAGGGGAAATAATAGAGATGGGTATAATTGCAACATTTAAAAGGCATCTGGATGGATGTATGAATAGGAAGGGTTTACAGGTATATGGGCCAAATGTTGGCAAATGGACCCCGATCTGTTTACAATGCCTGGTCGGCATGGACAGGTTGGACCGAAGGGTCGGTTCCTATGCTGTAGAACTCTTGATGGTATGAACGCTGAGGAAACTTGACTGGGTGGATGTTGAAAGGATGTTTCCTCTTGTGGGAGAGTTGAGAACCCGGGGGGTTGGTGTTTAAAAATCGGGGATGATCCACTTATAAAGAGATGAGACTTTTTTTAGATTACTTACAGTGTGGAAACAGGCCCTTCGGCCCAACAAGTCCACACCGACCTGCCGAAGCGCAACCCACCCAGACCTATTCCCCTTCACCTAACACTACAGGCAATTTAGCATGGCCAATTCACCTAACCTGCGCATTTTTGGACTGTGGGAGGAAACCGGAGCACCCAGAGGAAACCCACACAGACACGGGGAGAATGTGCAAACTCAACTCAGCCAGTCGCCTGAGGCGGGAATTGAACCCGGGTCTCTGGCGCTGTGAGGCAGCAGTGCCGCCCACTTATAGGTGGGATGAGACCCCAAAGTTATTTTATGCCCTCTCCATACCTATTACCAGTCTGTTTAGTAGCTTGGAGACATGTCACATACGCAAGCACGAAGCTCAAGAACTCTGGGACCGACTATGTTCCATCAGGAGACAGTCCGGTATCTGGGTCTCTCTCACCCAGCAGGCTACAAGTGAAAAGTGTTTTGAGCTGGTGGAGTGAAGGAACTTAGAGTCATAGAGATGTACAACCTGGAAACAGACCCTTCGGTCCAACCCCTTCATGCCGACCAGATATCCCAACCCAATCTAGTCCCACCTGCCAGCACCCGGCCCATATCCCTCCAAACCCTTCCTATTCATATACCCATCCAAATGCCTCGTAAATGTTGCAATTGTACTAGCCTCCACCACATCCTCTGGCAACTCATTCTATACACGTACCACCCTCTGTGTGAAAAAGCTGCCCCTTAGGTCTCTTTTATATCTTTCCCCCTTCACCCTAAACCTAGGCTCTCTAGTTCTGGACTCCCCAACCTCAGGGAAAAGACTTTGCTTATTTATCCTATCCATGCCCCTCATGATTTTGTAAACCTCCGACGCTCCCGGGAAAACAGGCCCAGCCTGTTCAGCCTCTCCCTGTAGCTCAGATCCTCCAACCCTGGCAACATCCTTGCAAATCTTTTCTGAACCCTTTCAAGTTTCACAACATCTTTCTGATGGGGAGGAGACCAGAATTGCACGCAATATTTCAATAGTGGCCTAACCGATGTCCTGTACAGCCGCAACATGACCTCCCAACTCCTGTACTCAATACTCTGACCAGTAAAGGAAAGCATACCAAATGCCTTCTTCACTATCCTATCTACCTGCGACTCCACTTTCAAAGAGCTATGAACCTGCACTCCAAGGTCTCTTTGTTCAGCAACACTACTCTGGATCTTACCATTAAGTGTATAAGTCCTGCTAAGATTTGTTTTTCCAAAATGCAGCTGGTACATCCACATATTGAATCAGAAAATTGTCTTGTACACACTTAAGAAATTCCTCTCCATCTAAACCTTTAACACTATGGCAGTCCCAGTCGATGTTTGAAAAGTTAAAATCCCCTACCATAACTACCCTATTATTCTTACAGATAGCTGAGATCTCCTTACAAGTTTGTTTCTCAATTTCCCTCTGACTATTGGGGAGTCTGTAATACAATCCCAATAAGGTGATCATCATTTTCTTATTTCTCAGTTCCACCCAAATAACTTCCCTGGATGTATTTCCAGGAATACCCTCCCTCAGCATAGCTGTAATGCTATCCCTTATCAAAAATGCCACTCCCCCTCCTCTCTTGCCTCCCTTTCTATCCTTTCTGTAGTATTTGTATCCTGGAACATTAAGCTGTCAGTCCTGCCCCATCCCTGAGTCATGTTTCTGTAATTGCTATGATATCCCAGTCCCGTGTTCCTAACCATACCCTGAGTTCATCTGCCTTCCCTGTTAGGCGCCTTGCATTGAAATAAATGCAGTTTAATTTATTAGATCTACCTTGTCCCTGCCTGCCCTGACTGTTTGACTCACTTCTGTTCTCAGCTGTACCCGTCTCAGATCGATCTCTTTCTTCACTATCTCCCTGGGTTTCCCCCCCCCAACCTTACTACTTTAAGTCCTCCCAAGCAGTTCTAGCAAATCTCACTGCCAGTATATTATTTAGGTGCAATCTGTCCTTCTTGTACAGGTCACTTCTAACCCAATAGAGATTCCAATGATCCAAAAATGTGAATCTTTCTCCCATACACCAGCTCCTCAGCCATGGATTCATCTGCTCTATCCTCCTATTCCTGCCCTCACTAGCTCATAGCACTGGGAGTAATCCAGATATTACTACCCTTGAGGACCTTTTTTAATTTCTGCCTAACTCTCTGTAATCTCCCTTCAGAGTCTTTTCCCTTCCAATGTCGTTGGTTCCAATGTGGACAATGACCTCCTGCTGGCCCCTCTCCCCCGTGAGAACATTCTGCACCCTCTCTGAGACATCCTTGATCCTGTCACCAGGGAAACAACACACCATTCTGCTTTTTCTCTGCTGGCCACTGAAACGTCTGTCTGTACCTCTGACTACAGCATCATCACATCTTCCCTCCTAAGCTACAATGGGCTGTTACTCAGTTCACGTTCAATTGGGAAACCTGACAACGTTGGTATTGAGAACAGAGCAAGAGAGCTGTTTGAATTAAAGAACATTACCTGGCCTTCACAGACGGTCGAATGAAACATGGAGTCTCGGAAACAAAGATGGCAGACGCACACGGTCTCCTCCTTCCGATTGTTCTTTTTTTTGGGGGGGTTTGAAAAGCGAGAGGCAGCTTTTGGAGGACGGTGTGCCAAATCCAAGTGCTGTGGATTCGTGTGCCCTTTCTTGTAGTGAATTTACAATTATTGAGCCTTTCGATTTTAATTGAGCCTGCCTCAAGATTGTTGATGTAATTTTGCTGTTTTGCCTCCAGGTGCCGCTATTGGTGTCCCAATGACTGAAGAAGAAGCCAGAGTCTGTATGGTCCATGATAAATATGGCACACTGACTCCACTGGCTACAGCTTATGCCAGAGCAAGAGGTTAGTATCAGCATGTCACCCCTGACCTCTGTGAGGCTTAAAGGGATTGGGAATGAGGAAAACCAGAGCGCAAGGCTTGAAATGTTGGAAATGCAGAGCACCTGTAAAATACAGGAACTGGAGGCCATTCAAGCTCAGGAAGCCCATCACATAGCTGATCTCGACATCAACTCTCACATGTCAACTTTATTTATGTCCGGGAGGTGAACATTTGTTACCCATCGAGAATGTGGTTGACTTTTTTTCACCTGGAGCTGAGGGGTAACCTTACGGAGGTTTATAAAACCAGGAGGGGCATGAGTAGGGTGAATAACCAAGATCTATTTATCCCCACAGTAGGGGAGCCTAAAACTAGAGGGGCATAAGGGACGAGGGCAAGGATATAGAAGAGACCTGAGGGGTAACTTCTTCACACAGAGGGTGGGGCGTGTATGGAATGAGGTGCCAGAGGGAATGGTAGAGGTAGGTACAGGTACAGCATTTGAAAGACATTTAGATATGTATGTGGATAGGAGAGGTTTAGAGGTATATGGGCCAAAGGCTGGCAGTTAGGACTGGTTCAGTTTAGGAAACCTGGTCAGCATGGACAGGTTGGGCCGAAGGGTCTGTATCCATGCTGTATGACTGTAGTGAAATGCTTCCTTGAACTGCTTCAGTTCTTCTAGTATAAATAAAAGAAAACCACACACACACACTCACACACACACACGGGCTGTTAGGAAGGAAATCAACATGATTTTTGTTTTTAATCTGACTTTTCACTGACCCCCCCCGCCCAACACACACACACACACACCCAACACGACTGTGTTTGTGTGAGAGAGTTCCCTATCCCTGAGGTGAAACGCAGCTCCCTGACATGGTGATGTTGCTGCAGCTTTGCTGTTCTGCCCTTCTTATTTCCGGATGGCCTCAACACAGAAATCCAACCAAACCCCAGGAAATAAAACCCCAGTCTACACAGCCTTTCCTGCCGATGAGAGTGGGGAAATGATGACTGAGGTGGGTAAAGACCTTGCTGCTGACTTTGCCCACCTCTTGCGCTGAGAGACGGTCGAAGCACGTGTTTGCCTCGGTTTCTCAGGCCGGTATCGATTCCTTGGGGAACGGGTTGAGCACAGCTTAAATGGGATATTCTTCCACATCCTTACCTCCCGGCGTGGGTGTGTCTGGACAATTTACAGATTGATATCAGGCTACGTCGCCAACGCATCCTCTGCCAAAATCTGAGGTAGGCCTTGAACCAGCAGTTTCTAGCTGTGGACGCTACCCACTGTGCCTTCAGACCTCAGTGTTGAATTTCTTTACAAAACCAGATAATTCCTCCTCCTTTATATTCTGTCCCCTGTGATTGACCTTGACATTATTTCTGCGCCTGTTCACCGACTTTGAGACCCACCTCAGGAGTGGTTTCTACTCCAAAAATGCTGACTTAATTATTCGGCTGTTAAAAGTTGGGGACTATCAGGCCCGGGTCAACGAGTATGCGTTCAATTTTTTTCCCTGTCTTGTCATTCATTCCCTGCTCCCCCTCGAGAATCTAGGTTGTTCTGGTTGATTCCGGGAAAGGTGAGTGGGTTGGGTTGGCTCCTGATTCGAGATCCTGCGGTTTGGACCAGGTCACCATGGAAACCTGTGCCCTTTGCCCCGCAGGTGCTGACAGGATGTCCTCCTTTGGTGACTTCATCGCTCTGTCTGATGTTTGTGACGTCCCGACTGCCCAGATAATCTCCAGAGAGGCAAGTACAAAGAGGGTGGCCGTTGGGTATCTGTATGTACCAGCCTTGTTGGAAACTTCAGGAGCCATTTTGGATTTGAAGAGAAGCAAGGCCTTGTGTGAGCACAGTGTACGATGAGTGAGATGATAAGATCATAGAGTTTTACAGGACGGAAGAGAACCTTCAGCTGTGTACATGTCGGTGATTAAATACATATCTACATTTGTACTATCTTCCAGCACTTGACTCTTCACCTTATATGCTGTCCATTTCAAATGTTCATCTAAAAGTTCTTAAATATTGTGGTACCTTTGAGGCAGTGAGTTTGAGATACCCCCAAATCATTTGTCATTGAACACAAATGTACATCCCCCGGTTATCAATCCCTCGACTTTCTTCCTGTCTGTTTGATCTATGCCCACCATAACTTTGTACACCTCAGTCAGATTCCCCTCCCCCCGCCTTCTCTGCTGTAAGGAAAACAATCCCAGCCTATGGGGTCTTTCTCTTCATAGCTCAGTCTGCTGCACCCTCTCTAGCACAGTTGTCCTCTTCCTATAGAATGGCAACCAGAACTGCACGCATTTCCCCATCTAAGTAATGTCACGTACAGCTCTGTCATAACCTCCCTACTCTTGGATTCAATGCCTACACTAGTAAAAGGCGGATTTCCCACTTGTCTTTTTAAATACCTATTCTCCTACTCTCAAGGGTCTGTGGACATGTACAGGTCCCTCTGATCCTCTGTACTTCCTGGAGTGTTGCTGTTCATCAGCGCTCCCTCTCACTGTTGAGTCTCTTAAAGCTCTTCGTCTTCGCGCCCACCCCCACCCCTCTCCAATACCACCACCACCCTACCCCAACCCTGTGCAGGCCGGGGTCTGGCTGCTCTGCCCAGACAAGTTGTCACTCTCATTAAGATGTTGTCACGGGGCTTCTCTCTAGTGGGTTTGGAATACTGTATGCCATCCACATTTATTAGAAGGAAATCCTTGCATTTATATAGGGCCTTTCACAGCCCTTGGCATGATCTGCCACCCCTTGCGGTCAATGAGATGTATCGGAGGTGTGGCCACTGTAGGAAAACACAGCAATGAGTTTATTTGGAGCAAACTCCCGATGCACACTGCAAGAAGAGAACTGGTTAGTATTATGTGACGGTGGCTGAGGGTTAAGTATTGGGGAGCTGGAAGAGACACCCTGCACTTCTTAGAAATGTCATCAAAAGTCTTTTTGGGGAAAAAAAACTGCCGACGTGGGCTCAATTGAGCAGACGACTGACTAGACCTCTGACTGAGCCGCACTCCCTCAGTACGGACACCAGGAGTGGGGACCTGGAGTTTCAGCTCCGGTTTCCGAGGTGGGGAGTTCAGACTGCCGTGTTACTAGCTGAGCCAGGGCTGGCTCCATTTGGAATCCTTGAGCTGATTTTTTAAAAAAAAAATCACAGATCAAGACCGGACCCTGGGGAACTGGGTCCGCGGTTTCAAAATGGATTAAGGGGCTGAAAGAGGAATTTGGAGAGTAGTTGAAATAGTGTGGAAGGCTGGGGTGGGTGGGGTTTGTTTGGGAGGAGAGGCGGTTGTTGGGAAATGTGGAGAAGGTATTTTCTGTTTTAAGCAAATTTAAGCAAGTAACTGGAACCAAAAGACTCCATTTTGATGAAGCCTGAGTATGCAGGCCGCAATGAGAGGGGCTGCCGCTAGTAAATTGGAAATGTCTAAATCGCAGGTGTCTGATGGAATTATCGCCCCCGGTTACAAGCAAGAGGCGTTGGATATCCTGTCCAAAAAGAAAAATGGAAACTATTGCATCCTTCAGGTATGTGGCTTTACCTCCCCGCTCTTCCCGTTCTGGGTTGCATCTCTAGCTTCCTAACCTTTCTGGCTTGAGCCGAGGTTTGTGTATCGTTCTGTTTGTCATGATGGTTTACTTGTTGCTTATCCCGATTTGTTTTCTGCTCCGCCAGCCATGGACTGGCATGGCCTCACCATGACATGGTCACCAAGGACCATTCCCCTCAATCCCACCTCAGGGTTGAGTCCAGCCTCCCAGTGGAACTTCCTAAAAGACTTGCATTTTCCTTGTGCGACCTCTGAACTCCACAAAGAACGACGGACGGTTGGCGCACAGTTGAAGGTCTCGATCCCAGTAACGTGATGTCCAGTTTGCCTGTCTGAGGGACGGGAAGAGGGGAAATCTGACTCGGTCCCTTTTGACCCCTCACCTCCAGGCCTGAGTCAAGCAGACTCCTGCCTAAGGCCTAGATACATGGTCCCACATTCCTGGTGTATCCGAGGAGATGGTAGACTCTGCTGTCGATTTGGGCGTTGCCGGCCTTTTTACACGTGTTCGGATTTGGCGGTTGTGGGCAGGGAATGTTTTTGGCTCCATGTTTTCAAATTGCCCCATCTTCTCTTCCCCCCACTCCCCGCAGATGGACCTGGAGTATGAACCTGACGAGGTTGAAACGCGGACTATTTTCGGATTGCATCTGTCCCAGAAGAGGAACAATGCGATTATCGATCGGTCGCTGTTCGAAAAGCAGGTCACCTCATCCAAGGAGGTAAGTCTCTCGACTGGATCCCCTTCAGTAATTGAATACGGCTTCCTAAGAGAAGAGACGGGGCTTTTTTAATTATTATTTTTCCACATTCCACTGGTAGGCTATCGCACAAAATACGGAGGCATGGAATTGAGGGTGATTTAACGGTTTAGATAAGAAATTGGCCAGCTCAAAGAAAACAGAGGATGGTGGTTGATGGGAAATATTCATCCTGGAGTTTAGTTACTAGTGGTGTACCGCAAGAATCTGTTTTGGGACCACTGCTGTTTGTCATTTTTATAAATGACCTGGATGAGGGTGTAGAAGGATGGGTTAGTAAATTTGCTGATGACACTCAGATCGGTGGAGTTGTGGATAGTACCAAAGGATGTTGAATGTTACAGAGGGATATAGATAAGCTGCAGAGCTGGGCTGAGAGGTGGCAAATGGAGTTTAATGCGGAAAAGTGTGAGGTGATTCACTTTGGAAGGAATAAAGAGTACTGGGCTAATGGTGAGATTCTTGACAGTGTAGATGAGCAGAGAGATCTCGGTGCCCATGTGCATAGATCCCTGAAAGTTGCCACCCAGCTTAATAGGGTTGTTAAGAAGGCATACGGTGTGTTAGCTTTGATTGGTAAAGGAATTGATTTTCAGAGCCATGAGGTCACACTGCAGCTGTACAAAACTCTGGTGCGGCCGCACTTGGAGCATTGTGTACAGTTCTGGTCACCGCATTGTAGGGACAATGTGGAAGCGTTAGAGAGGTTTCAGAGGAGATTTACTATGATGTTGCTGACATGGAAGGAAGGCCTTATGAGGAAAGGCTGAGGGACTTGAGGCTGTTTTTGTTCGACAAAAGAAGGTTGAGAGGTGACTTAATTGAGACATACAAAATAATCGGGATTAAATAGGATGGATAGTGAGAGCCTTTTCCCTCAGATATTGTTGGCTAGCATGAGGGGACATAGCTTTAAATCGAGGGGTGACAGATGTCAGAGATAGTTTCTTTACTCAGAGAGTAATAGGGGTGTGGAACGCACTGCCTGCAACAGTAGTAAACTCGCCAACTTTAAGGGCATTTAAATGGTCATTGGATAGGCATGTGGGCGAGAATGAAATAGTGTAGGTTAGATGGGCTTCAGATTGGTTTCACAGGTCGGCACAATATCGAGGGCCCGAAGGGCCTGTACTGCGCTGTAATGTTCTGTGTTCTATGTTCTAGTCTGGAGTGCAACACTCACTCAGCACTCTGCTGTAATCTTCCACTCAGTGAAGGCTGCTTTGTCTGTTTGGTCAGGATGTGCACCTGTCCTGTGAGCATTAACTGCTAGAACTGAGGTAGACACCATATTTCTTCCTCCTCAGCAGAACTGGTCAGAAAGTGCAGGGTTTCGCCAGGTGTCTGGAAATTGGAATCTTTTTTTTTAAGTTTTGGAGATCACTTGTATGGTCACACAGGCCTGTGTTTTAATCTCCCTGGCCCTCAGTGGGAAAGGTGTGAACGAGGGTTTAGAATTCACCCCAGGTCCGCCACTTAGCCTGAGGTCCCTCTCCAGCGCTGCTTCCTGTTTTGAGCTTTCACTGAGTTCAGGCTCCAGCTTCAGGCCTGCTTCCCAGCTTTCTCCCTAGGTTACAAGTTCAGAATTGGTATCCTTGTTTTCCGAGGTCCACTGTGACATTCCCTGATGCCCATACACTCCTCCAGCCAAGGGATCTAAACTACTTGGAAGACCGGGCCCTCTTGCTCTCCTGAGGCCTCGCTGTAAGCAGATAGGCCTCTCTTTCCGCACTTACTGCCAGCACTGACATCAGCCACCAAAGCCCTTGCTCGTGGCCTTGTGAGGAGGACCGTCTCCATGCCGACCTGTGCCCCCCTCCACTTCGATTTCTTACTTTGCTACACCCCACCCCACCCCAGTGCAGCCAGCACTGCTGCCCAGAGTGGGGAGATGAATGGTTTCCCTTTGTTCTTCCATGCAATGGGAGTGTTGCTAGTAAGACCAGTCTTTGTTACCCATCCCTAACTGTCCTTGAACTGAATGACTTGCTTGGCCATTTGATCCTAAAGAGTTCAGCCCCACTGCGGTAAGTCTGGAGTTACATGTAGGCCAGACCAGGTAGTAATAGTGAATTATTTTCCCTAAAGGACATTAGTGAACCAGATATGTTTTTAATGACAATCGATTTTAGTATTGTGGCAAAATAACTTACATGAACTTTATGTTCAGCTTATTGATTTAAATTCCTAAGACCAGTTTCGCTGTTGGCATAGCATGGCTGCTGGTGGTATTTGAAACTTGTCCCAAGCCTCTGCAATTCTGACCCAGTAACATTACCACAATGCCTTTGAGTCACTGTTCTCAGGTTGTTACAGTAACTGCCTTCTCTCTTCATCTCTATTGGTCCTTTGCTGTCTTTTTTCTCTCTCACCGTACTTCTATCTGTCTGTCTCTCTCTTTCTATCGCTATCCCTATCTGTATCTCTCTCTACTTGTCTCTCTCACTCTCTGTCTGTCTCTTTCCCTCTTCCTCTCTCTCTTCCCCCCCTTGCTCTATCTTTCTATCACTCACTCTACCTGTTTCTCTTTCTATCTCTGTTTTTCACACTCTCTCTCTCTTTCTCTGTTTACATTTCTCTCTTCATCTGTATCCCTCTAGTTTTTTTCTCTCTCTGTATCTCTCTTTCTCTGTCTCATTTACACCTTCTTTCTGTCTCTCCCTCTGCAGCTGCTGGATTCTGCGATTCGGGACCTGATAGTAGCCAGTATTGCTGTGAAGTATACCCAGTCTAACTCGGTGTGCTACGCAAAGGATGGCCAGGTAGGTTTCAAGCTGGGGGAAGCGTGTACATCCTTTCTGTTATTGAACATGATTTTGTGTGCGTATATCAACCCCAAGGCTGTCACTGCAATAACCTCCTGTCACAATGCCCCCAACTCCCTCCCCTCCCAATACCCCGCCCCATAATCAGTATTCCTCCCCTCCTAATGTCCCTCCCTCCCAATGCCCTGCCCTCATAATCAATACTCCTCCCCTCCTAATGTCCCTCCCCTCCCAATGCCCTGACCCATAATCAATACTCCTCCCCTCCTAATGTCCTCTCCCTCCCAATGCCCCACCCCCATAATCAATGCTGCTCCCCTCCTAATGTCCCTCCCCTAATGCCCTGCCCCCATAATCAATACATCTCCCCTCCTAATGTCCCTCCCCTCCCAATGCCCGTCCCCCATAAACAATATTCCTCCCCTCCTAATGTCCTTCCCCTCCAATGCTCCAACTCCCTCCCCTCCCAGTGCCCCCAACTCCCTCCCCTCCCAATGCCCTCAACTCCCCTCCCAATGCCCCAGTTCCCTCACTCTGTCTCCCAATGCTCTCAGACCCCCATAATCCTGCCCCGTCTCTGCTGCTTTCCATGCTCTCTCCAGTGGTTACAGGTTCAGAATTGGCGTCCTTGTTTTCCCGGCTGTGCTGTGAAAACTCTTCCTGCCCCTGCCCCCTGGGTAGTCACTGGTCTGCTCTCCAGCCCCCCAAGAGTTCCTGCCTCAGATCCTCTCACCTACCTTCCCCCCCACCTTGCTGATCCCTATATGCTCCTCGCCCATTACCCTCCCTCCCTCTCTCACCAATCTCCACCACATTGGGGAAGACCCAACCCCAGTCCCTGCTCTTAAGGATCACACGTGACCAGTGTGGCAGAGTCAAAGGTCACTGCTGTATTTAGCCCTGGCGTTTTGTGGAGCGGGGGAGGTGGAGGGTGGATCTTGTTTCGAGTTTGGGAGGAGTGGGGGCTAGGAGGTAGGCAGACTGGCAATGAGCTGGGCAAACGTCTGATACATCCTGGGCCTTGTTGAGCAGATTGTACAGTCACTGGACCCTGAGGCACAATTTAAACAAAGCACAGGGATTAAAATGGCTTCAGGGACCTGAGATCCCTGTGGTGTCATTTCCTTTAAAGGCGGAGGGTAGGTGGGTGTCTGAAATTCACTGCCTGATTGGATGGTGGAGGGAAAGACCCTCAATTCTTTTCTTTTAGAGACAGCCTCCTGAGTGCTGGGACCTTAGATTAGATTAGATTAGATTACTTACAGTGTGGAAACAGGCCCTTCGGCCCAACAAGTCCACACCGACCCGCCGAAGCGCAACCCACCCATACCCCTACATTATCCCTTACCCCTTACCACTATTAGAATGGCCAATTCACCTGACCCGCACATCTTTGGACTGTGGGAGGAAACCGGAGCACCCGGAGGAAACCCACGCAGACACGGGGAGAACGTGCAAACTCCACACAGTCAGTCGCCTGAGTCAGGAATTGAACCCGGGTCTCCAGGCGCTGTGAGGCAGCAGTGCTAACCACTGTGCCACCATGCCGCCCACCTACAGGGCTGTGGGCCGTGTGTGGGATGACGGGATTGGAAAGGGCGTCTCTGGGTCGCCATGGACAAGATGGCCTTCCACCCACAACCACGCTTCTGTGGTGTCTTGTTTTATTGGTTTCCAAGCTGCCCTTGCCCCATACCAGCCTGTTCCAATCTAAAAACACCATACTGGGAGATCGTAGAATCCTGAAGAAGGGCTCATGCCCGAAACGTCGACTCTCCTGCTCCTTGGATGCTGCCTGACCTGCTGCCCTTTTCCAGCAACACATTTTCAGCTCTGATCTCCAGCATCTGCAGTCCTCACTTTCTCCTAGAAGATCGTAGAATCCCCACAGTGTGGAAACAGGCCCTTTAGCCCAACATCTCCACATGTACCCAACGAAGAGTAACCCACCCAGACCCCGCCCCCATTCCACTATCCTGTAACCCGACATTTACCTCTGACTAATGCATCTAACCTACACATCCCTGAACCCTATGGGCAATTTAGCATGACCAGCCTATCTGACCTGCATATCTGTGTGGACTGTGGGAAGAAACCGGAGCATCCGGAGGAAACCCACGCGGACAGTCATCCAAGGCCCAACATCTCACCAGACTGGTCCCTCTTCACTCCCTGGGCGGCATGGTGGCTCAGTGGTTAGCACAGCTGCCTCTCAGCATCAGGAATCAAGGTTCAATTCCAACCTCGGGTGACTGTCTGTGTGGAGTTTGCATATTCTCCCCAAATCTGCGTGGGTTTCCTCCGGCTGCTCCGGTTTCCTCCCATAGTCCAAAGATGTGCAGTTTACACGGACTGGCCGTGACGAATTTCCCCATAGTGTCCAGGATGTAGTAGGGTGGGGGGAGAGGGTGTCTGGGTGAGATGATTTTTGAAGGGTTGGTGTGGACTCAATGGGCCGAGTGACCTGCTTCCACTCTGTAGCGTTTCTGTGACTTGTTGACGTTAGTGTGTCGGATTGGGTCATTGCGGGCCTAGTTGGGCCCAGCTGCTGACTGTTTGACTCTCAATCTCAGGTGGTTGGCATTGGAGCAGGGCAGCAGTCCCGTATTCACTGCACCAGACTGGCGGGGGATAAGACTGACCACTGGTGGCTCCGACACCACCCCAAGGTGCTGGCCATGAAGTTCAAAGCGGGCGCCAAGCGGGCCGAGATCGCTAACGCCATTGACCAGTACGTCGGGGGCACAATGGAGGTAAGCTAGTGGCGCGCCTTTCTGTGGGGGCTTGCGGTGTCTGGTTTGTGCTTTCGGAGAGCCGTCTGCATAGATGGGAGCTGTCCCCCCACCCACACACTCCCCGGTCGACCTTCTAAGGAATCGCTCCCCCTACCTTAAGTTGACTAATGTAGCAGAGAGGTCAAAGGTCAACCTGCCCACTGTCGGGGTCTGAAATCAAATGCTTATCGTGGTGTGTGAAAGTGCAGCTTCCTCCTCATCCCCGTCCGACCCCTCAATAGTGCATGAAGTAAATCCTTCAGGGAATTGGACTGCCTTCTCACATCCCGTGCAAAAGGTCTGACCTGCATTTGTCTAAGACCTGTCGCACCTTGCAGGTTTTACAGTCTCGGTGCTACACCGAAGTGTTAGCCCAGATTTCGGCCCCCAAATCTCTAGATTGTGAATTGAACTTGCAACCTTTGTACTCTAAGAAGTGGTAGGGTTGTGGGGGCATGTGTGTTCATGCCTAGGCTGAAGCTTGGGCCTGTTGCTTGCGCAGTTGCTTTATTGATTAACTCCACCACTGTGTGTCTAGGGGGCAGTATTGACTGACTTTCCTTGTGTCCATTGCTTTGTTTCTCTTCTGGGCCGGTCAGGCGGAGGATCTGCCTGCGTGGCAGGCCATGTTCGAGGAGCCCCCTGAGCCACTCTCGGACACTGAGCGGAAGAACTGGATCTCCCGCCTCAGCGGCGTCGCTCTGAGCTCGGATGCTTTCTTCCCGTTCCGTGACAATGTTGAGCGTGCCAAGAAGGTGAGTGGCTGGCACTCCCTGTCAACAGCTGTGCCCACTGTGGAGGTAGGGGGAGGGGAAGTCACATCCTCCATGCCCAACGCACAGAGCCTTCAAATGCATCATTGACCCATGCACCAAATCAATATGGCCACTGTATTGTGTAGGGGATTGTGGGAGTGGAGGATGTTAGGTACATTGGAGGCACCAGGTCTCGGGTCTGGGCTTAGGTGGGTGAGCTGTCTGACACACATCCTCAAATGTCTCAGGAAAGAGTGTTACCCATTTGGGTCAACCTGGAAGCATGGAATACGCTTGGGTCTCCATGGAAACAACGTTGTCAGGCATTTGACGGAGTCCCAATTTGGCGGGGAGTTGGGGAGCACTCCAATTGAGTTAGGAGCAGATGTTTGTCCACAGATCCCAGGATTGGATCTGGCCCCAAGAGCCGCTAACATTGACTCACCGGTCTGAAGGGTGAGCAGTGTCCAGGGAGAGACTAAACCTTGAGAGTGGGGACTGGGTTTCTGGTTACACCGGTCACACGGGAGCTAGTACACAGGCTGCCAATCTGAAACATGTCCTTGTACAACATCCTGCTTCGTTAACCATGGGGTGCTAAACTGTATCTGTGTAAAAAAAAATCCACATCTGGTTCTTGCGTCGGTTGTTGGTCATCAGAGACAACTGTTGATCTTTCTCACCTTGCCTCTCCTCTCTCCTGCACTGAAGTGCAGGCCTGGTATTGGTCAGATTCCAATCCCTAGACTATGAGGCTTTGCTTCATGAATAGACTTGAGATAATGGAGGGTGTCAAAAAAAGGCACTGGTCAGTCAACCCACTATTGGGAGTGGCTCGCAGTTTTGGCTCTCAGAGAAAATTCCAGGATCCCAGAATTTAAAACTCCCGTCAGGATATTGCCAGCAGAAAGGCTTTTGCGGAACGAGTGTTGCAGCACAAGTGCCAAACAACCTTGTGGGGGCTTCAAAGCAGCCATGTTGTTGTACTGTAGTAATTGATAATGGAAGGCCATTGAATCTAAAATGGGGCAAACTTTGTTCTGGAGGCATGAAGGGTGTGGAAGTGTTTTCAGCTGTTGGGTTTTGAGATGCACTATCATAAGTAGCTGCAGAATCTGTGGAAGTTGGCCCATGTGCAGTGGCACTGAGCAGAGAAAATTGACATCAATGGCGCCTATTCGAATGCAATCAGAGATGGTTAGGGTGTCTGCAATCTCTTTGTTGTGTCTTACAATTATCTTCATTCAACATGCTTGCAAAGCCTTCCACTATTCCAGAAATAACAATGATGATTGCTCTGGCTCGGATTTCAAGGACCAGGTTGGATTTAATTAATAAAAATCACATTAGCTCGTGTCTACTGTTCGTAGTGTGAAGCACCAGCTTTCGGAGTGCTGCTCCGGCTCCTCCACATCATGGGTTCGTAGTGTGATACAGCTGACCTAAAATGGTGGCATCAACTTTACTATCCATTGTTAAGCTTAAAAACTATTGGATAGGCCTGTGACGATCATGACAATCAAACCACTAAAAGGGGTAACTCACAAAGGAATGTATTACTCTCAATTTTTAGGATTACTTTTTTGAGATGGCCTGCACCGATGTAGCGTCTCTCAAAGTAGTTGCAGTTGAAAAGAATTAAATGTGGTTGGTGGTTGTCTGCAGAGTAAACAAAGCAGCCATTTTGTCAGCCCCCATCCTCACTGGATATGGGATGTAATGGGTATGAGTAAGGACCAAATTCGGCTTTTTGTGACTCAGTTAAGATCACACCTCATGAATACTTTAACCCCGTTGACTCGAATATGGTTCACTTTAATTTTAGCTCTTTGGGATTGTTTCTCTGTCCTATGAAGCTTGGTTAGAGACAAAAACACTGTAGATGCTGAAATCCAAAGTAGACAGGCAGGAGGCTGGAAGAACACAGCAAGCCAGGCAGCGTCAGGAGGTGGAGAAGTCGACATTCTGGGTGTAACCCTTCTTGAGGACTGAGGTTCAGTTTGGGGGAGGGAGAGCTGCAACT
This sequence comes from Hemiscyllium ocellatum, assembly GCF_020745735.1. Classification (NCBI taxonomy): domain Eukaryota; kingdom Metazoa; phylum Chordata; class Chondrichthyes; order Orectolobiformes; family Hemiscylliidae; genus Hemiscyllium; species Hemiscyllium ocellatum. Next base: position 108,162,198 of record NC_083407.1, on the reverse strand, counting down.
AAAGGGGGTGGTGGGGCCAGGGTGGTGAAGTGGGGATAGGTGAAGACAGGCAGAGGGTACGGCCTGGTTGGTCAGTGGGAGGAATGAATCCAGTTGGTGGCAGGGACCAGTGGAAGAGAGGGGGAGGGGCTAGGAAGGGAGTCCTGTCAAGCTTTGCCGTTTAACTCTCTCCATGCAAGGGTAACCTTCAATCTGGGGCAATTGTATCTTGCCGAGGTGTGAACCTTGCAGGAACTATGCTGCCTCAGGTGGGGCTTTGTGAGGAGTGGCAATTATAGACTGCTTCCTATTAAATATTGTTGTTTCTCCACTCTTTCCCCCCCCACCCCCCCAAACACACAGAGTGGAGTTGATTTCATCGCCGCCCCGTCTGGATCGGCAGCTGACCGGGTGGTGGTCGGTGCGTGTGAGCAGCTGGGTATAACACTGTTCCACACCAACCTGCGACTCTTCCACCACTAGAGGCTTTGCGTTCCCTGAGTGCGACCCATCACGAGCCGTAACTATGAAGAAAAATTGCTTTTTGTACCACGCCCTTCCTTCCAAAGATTAGTAACTGTCATTTTATGTTAAGAAGGAAAAATGTTTGGGCTCATGCCCACTGCTGTAGTGAGTTGTCTCCATTTAGTTTTCCAAATAAACACCATGGTTTGGAAGTTGAAATGTGTGTGACTGTGGGTGTAGTATGGGGAAAACTCCCAACACCTTGTGATTTGTAGTCACACAACACAGAAACAGGCCTTTAGGCCCAACTAATCTAAGCTGACCATAATCCCAAACTAGTCCCACATGCCTGTTTGACCCACATTCCTTCAATCATCTATTCATTTATTTATCAAAATGTTTCTTAAACATTGTAACTGCACCTACATCCAACACTTTCTCCACAGTTCGTTCCATACTTAAACCACTCGTGTTTAAAACAAACCCTCATTTCTTTAAATCTTCCTCTACTCGCCTTAATACCATGTCCCCAGTCTTGAAATCTCTCACCTTAGGGAAAAGCCTATCTATTCGCCTCATTATTTTATGTATCTTTGTATGGTTACCGTGCCTCAACCTCGAGTGAAAAATGTCCTAGCCTATCTTTATAACTCAAACCCTCCATTCTCAGTAGCATCCTGGTAAATCCCTCCTGAGTCCTCTCCATCTTAATAATATCCTTCCTGTAACAGGGAGAACAGAATGAGACACAGTACTCCAGAAGAGTTAAATCTCTCCAGCTGGGGTAAGGGGTGGGCTCCAGTGGAGGGAAGGGAGAACTGACTGGAACCTCTCCGATCTCGGAGCTGTCGTCTCCAATGCTTCCAGTTTCTCAGATGGGCAACTCAAAGTCAGTCAAGGAGTGAGTCAGTGCAGACAGAGGGTCGTTTGAACTTTAAAAGTCTAGGTATGCTTATAAAGGGCTGTAAGGATCACAGGTACCACCACAGATCAGATGCTCAAATGTCGCAGTCTTGGCGCTACTACAGTCCCTTGCTGAAAACACAGTGAATAGGGGGACTATGTACCCCCACAGTCCACTCCTCAGCCTGAAACAGTGTGAAGAAAGCACCAGCATGTTCTTTTTTTCGTAAAAGTTTTATTGAAACGAGGATTTTCTGTCCGTAGGTTAGAAAAAGCACTGGCATCTATAAACACTGATCACGGCAAAATACACCGTTAAACATCGAGCAACACAAGTGTCGCAGCAGTGCCCAACTTCATTTATGTTAACAGTATAAAAGGTTTACAATAGAATAAACACTGCATGGGGAGGGGGGAGGAAGGTTTTGATAAATAACAGCTCATTACAGTTAAGACAATTACAACAGTGTGTGATCATTAAGACACTTGGGGAGAGAGTCCTGCAGCATTTGTGGAATAGAAGGACGTGCTTTTTTTTTAATTAACTGAGTAGCGGTGTCATTCATTTCATCCTTTCATGATGTAGATTAGGATCAAGGGGTGGGGACGAAGGTGGGACTTGGTGCTTACGCTAGAGGGTGCGGTGGTGTTAATGGGCTGGACTCCATGGTGACGAGCACCGAAGCCAACCCAGGTGGATTCTCTCCATATCTTTTTCTTTCAAACAAAAATGGAAAATGTCTTTCGATTGCCTTCGACTTTTTCCATGGCAGACACTCCCTTTGCAGGTGAGGCTGTGATAGGAGCTGGAGGAGAGGGAGGCAGGGGTCAGTGTGTGTGTGTGTGTGAGACAGAGAGAGAGAGAGAGAGAGAGAGAGAGAGAAAAGAGACAGTGGTGCTGAAGCTGGAAGAATTATTCGGACATGCTAAGCACGCACTATCCCGGAAGCTCCCGTTTGCTATTCCAAGCAGCCGTTGCCTGCAGCTCTGCTCTCGCTGTCTCTCGCCTTACTCCAACTGCTCAGAGTCAGCCAGCAAACTTCCCTGGCTCCTGCATTCCACCGGGCAGTGTATGTACTGTGTATGGGGTAGGGAAGGGAAAGAGGGGAGAGAATGCACACCGTTAGAAAACCTGCTATTGCAACTGGGAAAGTGACACCACCAGAACAGCCTCGGTCTTGTTTTTAAGAGTCATACAGCACAGAACCAGTTTTAGCAAAATGCAAGACCTTGCGTTTATCAAAATTAAACTCCATCTGCCGCTCCTCAGCCCACTGACCCACTGATCAAGATTCTTTGTAATCTTAATGATGATTTTCTTCACTGCCCACTATTCCACCAATGTGGTGTCATCCGGAAACTTACTCACCATGCTTTGTGTATTATCACACTGAAATCATTTATATAAGTGACAAACAACAAAGGACGCAGCACCGTTTCCTGCGGAACACCGCTGGTATCAGGCCTCCAATCCAAAAACTAACCCTCCACTACCACCGTCTCTCTCCTACCATTAAGCCAATTTTGTATCCAAAGTCGTCACAATCTTATCTCTCGCTCGAGGTAGTTCAGCTTGAGGGTCACCACCCATTCAAGAAGGGAAGTCTTCCAACTGCTGTTGTAGGGAACTGAATCTATGCCGTTGGTGTTACTCTATCAGAAACCAGTCATCCAACCAACGGAGCTAACCAATCCCAATTTTGTATCCAATTGGTAAGTGCACCCTGAAACCCACATGATAAGGGGTGGCACGGTGGCTCAGTGGTTAGCACTGCTGCCTCACAGCACCAGGGTCCCTGGTTCAATTCTAGCCTTGGGCAACAGTGTTGTGGAGTTTGCACATTCTCCCTGTGTCTTGTGTGGGTTTGCTCTGGTTTCCCCCCACAATCCAAAGGTGTGCAGTTTAAGTGAATTGGCTGTGCTAAATTACCCATAGTGCCAGCTACATTAGCCAGAGGGAAATGGGTCTGGGTGGGTTACTCCTGGGAGGGTCGGTTTGGGCTGAAGGGCCTGTTTTAACACTGTAGGGAATCAAATCTAATCTAACTTTACTAATTAGTCGGTCATGTGGAACCTTGTCAAAAGCGTTACTGAAGTCGAAGTAAACAATATCTACTGCTCTGCCTTCGATCTTTTTGGTAACTTCCTCAAAAAGCTTACAGACAGCACCTCAGGCTCTGACATGAAGTCAGACAGACTGCCCCTACCTCTGTCAGCTCACGTTCCCCTTAGCTCGAGTCCCTCAACTGGGACCCTTCAGACGTAACTGGCACCATAGGCTATGGAACAGCTGCAACTATAAAAGTTTAGACAAGGCTACAATAACACAACGCATCCCAAAACTTTGCTGTGACGCCGGTTTTGAGGTTGATGAGATGTCACTGACCCCCACGTTGAGTGAGATGTGGGCCTACTCATCACGGAGGGCAAGAAGCTGATCTGAGCGACACGGTGACCACCTCAGCTCCCCTCCCCGACAACTTTGCCGACACATTCCCTCTGGTGCTGCTTCCGCATGGGATCAGAGCAGACAGTGGATTGTGCAGCGAAACGACGTCGTGTAACTCAAGGGTTTTGGGCGTGGAAACTTCTCTGCTGTGCTGGGATTTTTTAGTTGCTGTCAGACTGACTGTGTGGAGCATGTCAGATCGTGCTTATTCAACCTGCTTGCTCTGTAACGCAGCTGTTGCCAGTGCAACATTACAGCCTGCCTGAGTCCATTCACTCCTCCCTCCCTACCCAATGTTTCCGGCCCATGTAGTGAGTTGCAATTCCAAGTCATTACTGCTGATCATCGGGTAACCAAGACTGGCCCACTCTTTTGTCATATTTCTGAAGAAAGCACAAGTCAAATTAGCCTAGAAACGTATATCCCCAGCCCCTGCACATCCGAGACCTGTAGCACTCCAGGGTATGAGTGTAACTACAGAGTAAAGGCAGGACTAAAGTGGTGCTGAGAAAGCAGAGCAGGTTGGGCAGCATCCAATGAGCAGGAAAATCGATGTTTTGGGCAGGAGCCCATCATTAGGAAAGTTCTCCTGCCGGAATGTCGATTTTCCTGCTCCTTGGATGTTGTCGGGCCTACTGTGCTTTTCCAGCACCACTCTACTCTTGACTCTAATCTCCAGCATCTGCAGTCCCCACTTCTCACCCACAGAGCAGAGGCAGCCCACTGTCTCATTGTGTTTTTCAACAATCCGGTAACAAAAAATCAAATCCGAAATCCATCAAAATGAAAAACCGGGGAACTGCAGGTGCTGGAAGTCAGAAATTGCTGGAGAGACTCAGCAGAGAAAGCAAGGCGTTAACATCACGGGTCTGGTGACCCTGCTTCCGAACTCAGCTCCCTCTCCACAAGACGCGGCCACACACACGGAATGTCTCCAGCGGTTTCCCATTCTGTTCCCGTGCAAATGAATCACGCTGGGCATCAGGAGTGACCAAACAGCCCAGCCCCTGTGACGCCCACTGGTCTTGAGGGGCCTGTATTCACGCTGCCTGGGCACCGTGTCGAAGTGGAAGACAGGCACAGCCCACCACCTCTTTGTTTTTCTGAACAAAATTCCTCACGACATTGGCATTGGTGGCAGAAGCCGGCAGCTGTAGTGAGCAATATTCCCTCCTAAGCTCAGGCCACACGGCACGCCAATGCAGAGCTTCCACTTCTGGAATCCGCTGGCACGTGTGGGCCTTGGCACACCAGCAATACCCATTATGGGTAGAGCTGGTGGGGAGTCGGTTTCTCGAACCCCTGCAGGTGCCCTGAAAACTGCCCTCCCTGTTGGCACAGCCAGTAGGACTGAGGTCACGCCTGGCCCATTAACTGGGAAGAGGGGCAAGTCCCCCCAGGGTCTGTAGTGAATCAGTGGGATCATTTATCAACAATTCCCACATGTTCGATGCCATTTTTGATTTTCTCTTAGTGCAAGTGTTTTCGCGTTATGTTTCCATCTGTGATATCGACCATTGATATTAGGTTTCTACTTACTCTTGATCCGTATCTCGTCAGCGTGTGTTGGGACAATGATGACTCAGACGAATGGGAGCTGGTTCCCTCTATCAGCGGGTCGAAACCAGGCCTGTGGCAGTTGCTGCAACGCCAACCCTGTAACCAGAACAGTCAACCCCACCGATGAAGCGTTTATATGGTACCTTTCACACAGCCAACATTTCACAGGAGCATTGGCAGCTGGCATTTAAATGACGCACAAAGAGGCAGTGGGGTGGCAAGGCCAATGTCTTGGTCCTGAGGTGAGGGAGGATGCCAGAGCTGAAGGACTGGGCACCACTGGTTCAGCCGTAACTCATGTAAGTGGCCAGCATTCGGTCAGGCACAGCGTTGGAAGGGCTGGAGGAATCAAGAGAGAGAGAAAAGCAGGACAAGGGGCAAGGCCATGGATGGATTTGAACCCCAAGTGAAGGCTTTTAAAATGAAGATGTTGTAATGGTGGGGGAGTATCAGTGGTTCTAGCCCATGGCCCACCTTTTACAACCACACCATGTCCTGAAGCACCTTCCAACCAGTGCCATCACTGCTGTAACACAGGATTCTGGGTAGGCCATGGCCTAGTGGTCTCATAGCTAGACTGTTAATCCTGAGACCCGGGTAATGTTCTGGGGACCCAGGTCCGGTCACGGCAGAATTTGAATTTGAATAAAAGATCTGGGATTAAGACTCCAACCATGACCATGAATTGATTGTTGGGGGATTAAAAAAAAACCATCTAACGTCCTTCAAGAAAGGAAACCATCATCCTTACCTGATCTGGCCTACATGCGACTCCAGATCCGAAGCCATGTGACTGACTCATAATTCCCTTTGGGATGGGCAATAAATGCTGGCCTAGCCAGTGATGCCCTCATCCCATAAAACCAAACAAAAAACACAAAATGGCAGTCAATTTGTCTCATGTCATCCAGATTATTTTAATTTTGAGGGGGTTAGCCAGGACACCAGTGGATAGAAACCAGCTCTCCTTCCTGCAATTAAAAGCCTAACTCAGGAGCCACATGCCTCATCCATGCTCTTAATCCAATCTCAAAACAAAATAAACGCCCTGCAATTGTTAGCTGTTGTTCGCCCAAGTCATTCATACAACATCCCCTTAGGAGCGCACTTCCTCAGTACTTTTCTGGGAGCAACAGCCAGATTATAAATCCAAGGTTCTGGAATGGGGTTTGAACACTCAAACTCAAGAGGTGCTACCAACGGTGTTAGAGTTGACACACCATGGAAGAGGGTAACCTCTCTGCCAGTTTTGCCATTAACTGCCATTAACATTGCAATGAGGCCTAGTCTCAGGCCTGGGTTGGGCGGTTCCCTGTGGATTTCGACACAGACCCTCGCAGTTAGAGGGGCGAGGATCCATGATGCTTTGGGCTGTGTCTCTCTTCATCCACACTCTTAATCTAAACTCTACACGGGTGAAGGACTAAGCAGAATAAAAGCCCCATTCTCGTTACCTGTTGTCCTCCTAAGCAAGTACAGGTACAGATAGCACCGAGATACTCCTTCTGCCACTGTTCCCCTACATTGTACATGTTTCCCTCATCGTAGCAAGAGGCTTCGTCTGCAGGCAGAACAGACAAGATGTCAGTACAGTCAATGATCAGTACCAGAAATGTTCACAGACCACACTAAAACAAAAATCCAAAGAAACGCTGATGCTGTAGATCATCTCGTGCTGAAAAAGGGCTACCCCACCCGAAACGTTAACTCTTGACTTCTCTCCACGGGTGCCGCCAGACCTGCTTCCAGCAACTACTGTTCTTGCTGTGGAGCCATTGGACAGACAGCCTGTGTCTCAGAAACATTTCTACATCACCCTTGCTGTCAGAGCTCCATGTTGTAGAGAGGTTGGAACGAGGCAAGAGAAGTTGATGATTCAGGAAGGAGTTACAAGGCAAAGGGCATGGTTAGGTGAAGGCATGGTGGTGTTGGGCAAGTAAACGGGACCAGAGTACCAGTGGGAGTGTGGGGCTGGGAAGGACTGAACTGGTAAGGCAGCGAGAAAGGAGAATTTCAGAATGGAGGCACTGCTCAATCAGGTGTTATCACCAGACAACAGGCACAGGGGAGTTTGACAGGGGGACGGCACTTGGGTGTGAGCTAAGGCATGGGCAGCAACAATTTGGATGCTGTCAAGCTTACTGAGGGTGGGAAGCCAGAGACTAACCAGGAATGCACGGGAACACTCAAATTGCAATGATAAAAACAATCAGACCGAGGGCCTCCGCAAAGGTTAACTGAGCCTGAGAGAGAGAGAGAGAGAGAGAGAGAGAGACAAGGCAGGTGTGTGTGTGTGTGTGTGTTGGTAGTTGGTGACACAAAACACAACAGGAAAACTGGCATCGTTCCTGAGCAACAAGCAGCTGCCTAGAAGTGAGATAATGTTTCCCGTACGACCAATGGTAGAGTTTGTTTCACTTTCTCTCACTCTTTCTCTGTTCCAGGCAAAAAGGGATGCTGACTCCCGCTGCAGGGCTCATACCAGCCTCTCCACTTCCCCTACACATGCTGCTGCTCCCGGTGAGAGGCTGGTGCAGACTCCTGCCCACTCCTGGACTTGGTCCCGTTCCCACCAGGGTCCTAAGCTCTGCCTCGCCTCCCTCACAGCCCCACCCCCACCATTAGCAGTGCCCGCATTGGCAATGCGACCACTGCGTGCCGAAAGCAGCGAGCTCACTGGCACACCCCTCAGACACATCCTTCGGGCCTGCCCCGTTGCCGTTACGGATAAACCGCTCTGCCATCTGAAGGCACTCCTACTTACGTGGTTCACATTTAAACTCGCCCTTTCCGTTGCCCAGGCAAGTGCAGCTGAGCACCTGGCCGTTGTCGCTGCGACGGTTCCATTTCTCGCCGACTCTGTAGTTCATGCCATTATCGTGGCACCATTCTGGGCAAGGAGAGGAACAATTACCAAGGGTGGACTCAAAACCAAACAGATACCCAAACCTCTTCTGGTACAACACCAATCGCTTTGTCCTGCATTGAAAAACCACACTCCCACCTTCCTGTGTTCACCTGAACCGACTTCCGTCCGACTCACCTTGGCTTCACCAGTATTAGCTCTAATGGGAACTAGCAATTACATACAAGGCAGGCCAGGGTCAGAAACCTTGTCTACTGAAACACACAAAACCACAGCAGACGGGTTTCCCCTCCAAAACAGAAGCACTTTTCCCTCATCTCCATCTGGGTTCTTAATGCTTTCAGCAGGCACCTAATTCTGTCACCTGGCACGACTATGCCACACAGTTTTCAACTCCATAACTATAGTCTTGCCCTCACAACCTCGGGAGCACTGTCAATTGAGGCTGCTTTGCCCAGCTGAGTGAATGCAGGTGGATGGTCCTCCACAAAAGTTACCAGTTGAAGGTTTCTGAGCAGACCCTCCCCTCTGAAAGACTTGCATTTTAGTTTCGCTCAGTGATGTGCGGAATACCCCTGCTTTTCTCCAAACTGCTTTGCTTGATACTCCTGCATTGGCACGTGAGGGGCCCACTTAGTGCCCCCCAATATAGATCTGGAGGGCAGCACTGGGGCAAACCCAGCAACAGCACTGCGACAAGGCTGGGGCTGATGACAACTCCTTACCAGCACTCAACAAAACTATTCAGCCTGTCACGCTTTGGAAACAAAAACAACTCACTAGTTCCATCCCATCCTTCCTAAAGCTCTGCATTGTTTCCCTTCCCCTGATCCTTCCAGCTATGTTATTAACAAAGACTGCACCTTTTACAGTGTATTAGATTACTTAGTGTGGAAACAGGCCCTTCAGCCCAACAAGTCCACACCGACCCGCCAAAGCGCAACCCACCCATACCCCTACATTTACCTCTTACCTAACACTACGGGCAATTTAGCATGGCCAATTCACCTGACCCGCACATCTTTGGGCTGTGGGAGGAAACCGGAGCACCCGGAGGAAACCCACGCAGAGACGGGGAGAACGTGCAAACTCCACACAGTCAATCGCCTGAGGCGGGAATTGAACCCGGGTCTCAGGTGCTGTGAGGCAGCAGTGCTAACCACTGTACCACCGTGCCGCCCACAATTCTGGACCATATCATCAGAGTATCCAGCCATCCCTTCCATATAACCCTGCATTTCCCATGGATATTCCACCCAGCCTGCACATCCCTGGACACTATGGGCAATCTGCCTAACCTGCAGACCTTTGGATTGTGGGAGAAAACTCAATGCAGACACAGGGAGAATGTGCGTACTCCACACAGACAGTTGCCTGAGGCTGAATTGAACCTGAGCCCCTGGTGCTGGTGAGGCAGCAGTGCTGAACATGTGGTCCAATATGTCTCACTTCCACCAATCACCTCAGATTCGCTCTAGTCACTGACCCTCCCATTGGTGCAAATTCGTTGCCTGATTGACTACCGCAATGCCTCACTGTGTTGAGCCCTTTGGTTCAATCTACCTTGAGTCTGTACTCCAAGGAAAACAGTCCCAACATCTCCAATGCCTCAACATTGCGCTCACCCTGGTTATCACTGGAGTCCCACCCGCCTTCTCCAAACCCTGTCAATCATATACAGCAGAATCGAGTGCAATATTCCCATCGAGTGTCTCACCAGCAATGTCGGGAGGTAACATCCTGACTTGGACGCACTGAAACTCTGCTCAGCGTAAATGAGCTATAAATCTCAACCATTCTCAGCCACCTCACAAGGTAACGCATTCAGTCAAAATCACTGCTGACACGGGGGCACCATTAATTGCCGGTGCGAGTCTATCAAACCTCAATCGGTCTTGGTTCATGGCCAATGTCCTGGTTTCCTAAACCTGCAGAAAGCAAGGCAGTTCCCCATGTGACCGCAGCGGTCACATGTTAAGTGGTCATCTCCAGTCATGTGTGCCCTTGCATTGGCCATGGGAGGTACCATCAGGGTACAGGCCAATGCACCCCAGTCATGCTTGTCTGTTTCAGCGCATTCTACAGAAACTCTGTGTCTCAAACATGCCAAGGTTCATGGGGGTGAGGGGGGAGGGGGAGCAGGGAATTGGGAAAGAGGAGGGAAGGGTTGGAAGAGAATGTGCAGGCAACTACTCACTAGTTGAGTCACACCTGATATGACCACTTCCATAGCCTAAGCATTTACACCAGAGTTTGAAACCAGTCTCAGACATTCGCTCCCACTCCTGGCCGATGGCATAGTGGGAGTTTGTGGCTGTGTCAAAGCAAGATTCATCAGGGATGAGCTGGGTGCCGTGGTCGGGAGCTGCAACATAAAAGGGAACAACAGGGTCAACAGGGAGGAGGAAAGATCTCACAACATTTGACCTTTGATTTAAACGTTCAGGATTAAAAGTCAAAGCACTGCCCTCCCAATGGTGGCTCAGTGGACACAGACTCTCTCCTCGGTCATGGGTCCAAGTCACGGACCAGAGAACCGAATCCGGCTGACGTTCCCAGCACAGGGAGTGCTGCACTGCCGGTGGGTACAGTCACCTGGAGAAGGTGCTAAACTGCTGAGGCCCTGAGTGTCTACTGCGGTGGATGGAGATGGTCTTGTGTGACACTGGAGTGAAGGGGTTCTCCCTCGTGTCCCACTTGGGAGTTGATCCTGCTGTCCAAAGGCGAACTTCATCAACCGTCACACCCCCTTATGTTAGGTTCTGCGGGATCTTGCTATGCTCATGTCCCCCCCTTGACGGCGACGACCACAGTTCAGTGCGCGCACCCAACGCTGCTGACACCTCAAGGTGCTGTGCAAACGCGAACTGTTGGGACTGATGAAGGGATGGTGCGACCCCAACCGGGTGCAGTGGAGGTGGTGAATATACACTAAGTGAAACTTGCATTTATATAGCACCTCTTCAGATGCATTACCCACCTGAAATGCTTCTGGGAACAAACGGTTTTGTTCGTAGCCAATTCGCACTGGGCAATGTCTGGCAGACAGAGAGGCGATACCGAGCAGGACAGTGATGAGCAAATAACAAATATAAAAATCGACACCTTGGGGAGAACTGCACTGACATTCATCGAAGGGGTGCCATATTTTAACATCCTTCCCTTCAGGGGGTGAAGTCTTGGGGCAGACAAGCCAGCAGCAACCCCTCAGGGTGACGATCGAGTGAGGCAAAGAGGACTTTGCGTCCTGAGGGAGCGTGGCATGTACCATGACTGCTCTCCTGGTGCAGGGAAGAAAGAGTCAAACTCCGGAGCGATACGGGACTTGGAGCTGCCAATCATACTGAGGGAAAGCGATTAATCCCGTCAAAATGGGAGGGAATGCCTAATCAGCAAACCACAAGGGCAGCCTTTTATATCCCAACCATCTCGCAGTCCCTCCCATTCCTCTACTTTCCTCGTGGTTAATTCACCCAATCTGCCCCGGCTAATCCATATTGACTGAAAGAATTAGAAGACTGCTCCAGTTGCTGTCTGACTTGACCCATTGTTGTCGGAGACCGTGTCGCTGTCAATATTTGGTTATTGAGGGTGTACACACTCACATGCAGACGCGTGCTGCAGTCAGCCTGAGGGTGTAGGGGCCAGGTGGCAGGCTGCACCGACAGGTGCAACGTGGTCTTAGCCTGTCTGAAGGACCTCAGCGCAAAGGGAGCCCCATGCTCTGCATCCACTGCCAGGGCCTGCAGCCTGATTGCTGCTAATGTCAGCTCTGCAGGACAAACCACCCCCACCTGATTGCTCCTGCTCTCTCTCAGGTGTGGCGGGGGGGGGGGGGGGCGGGGGGAGGGCAGGAGGGGGTAGGGGGTGCAGTGCTTATGTGCATTGTTGTTAGGGTGCATCGTTGTTAGGGAGCATCGTTGTTACGGGGCATCATTGTCAGGGAGCAGGGTTGTCAGGGAGCAGGGTTGTCAGGGAGCAGGGTTGTCAGGGAGCAGGGTTGTTAGGAGTTTTGGAAAACGTCTGGTTCACTAATGCCCTTTCGGGAGGGAAACTGGCACCCTACTCTGGCCTACATCTGATTCCAGACCCCACAATAATATGGCTGACTTTTTACTGCCCTCTGGACAATTAGGAATAGGCAATAAATACTGGCCTACCCAGTGACATCCAAATTCACAAGTGAATAAAAAGGGTGAAGTAGGGAGGGTCCTGGCATTCACATGATGATTACGGACAGCCGCTGGTCTGTGATTGAGCAAACGTCCCTCCTGTCATGGGGTTTCTCGTTCTATTTGTCCTCTGCTCACTCCTTCCTCCAAAGCCTCTTGCCAGAGGGTACAGCACACTCACCAGACAGCCCTTGGATAGTTCTGCCCACCGCAGGCACTGGCAAAGAACCGCAGCACTACAAAGGCCCTGGAGGGGGCAGCAGAGGAGCTCCTTGGCCTGAACAACGGTGCGTGATCAACGGGGCAGGGATTTACAATTTGAGGCAATGTGGGTTGGGGAGGGGTGTTGATTGAGGGAGGGGAGTGGATAGGCCCAGTGGGGAGCAAGTTGATGTTGATGGCATCATTAACTCCAGTGAACTCCCCCGGGCGTCAATCCCCTAAGTGGGTCATCGCCGCCCACTCAGAGGCTTACTCCCAGGGGTGGGGCACACCAGCGCTACTTACAGGGATGTCCGACTGTGATGATGTCCTCCAGGACTTTGTGCTTCCCCTGCCCATCCAGAGCCTCGACCAGGATGTTGTACCGTGTCCCTAACACCAGGTTGGGCAGCACGGCGTACGTGGAGGTGCCCGGAACCCGAAGCTGCATGGCAGAGTTAAATATAAAAAGAAAGGTGGTGAATTCGGACGATGCCCTTGTTATTTCCCCGAGAACACAACTTATCGCTCTGTTTTGGGTTGCGGTGGAGATGCTGTGTGGGAACTAGGGGGTGGGGGGGGGAGAAACGAATGAATGATTCTCAAGCGAGCAAGGGTCCTCTTTCAGCCTACCCTGTGGTCCCGGCCTTGTGTCAGCCCTGGCACCCGAGTCCCGGCTCTTGTCTGGGCGAGGCCTGTTCATCCTGGGGAGGGATGTGACTCAAGACTTGGGCAGGGAAGCCATGGTTCTACTATGTCCCTTACTCCCCCACACCCCGGGCAAACCCCACCTCTGAGTACCCACCATTCTGGGCAGGACAGCCCCCTCCAGCCATTCCAGGGTTGATTGGCTGCATTCTGCTCTGTTGTAAATCCAAGCGAAAGTGGTCAGTAAAGGTGAGTGGGAACCCAGAGAAACCCATTTCAACCAGGGACGTCCTTGCCTGACTGAGGTGCTTTATCGTTGCCCACAGGATACCCTCTCTCTCTCTCTCTCTCTCTCTAGAAGTGAATTGCAAACTAGGCTAACCCCTCACCCTCACAATGAAAGGGCATGGGCATGTGTGGAGAGGAAGGACAGCAACAGCTCTCAGCCCTCAGCTGTAGCTGCCTCCTAGGAGGTGGCAGAGTGGCTGCCCAAGTGCCAGGTAACCCCATGACAGAACTGGGGGGTTGTCTCAGAATCCTACCCATTCAGAGGAACACTGGCTGCACTGGGTCAAGGAGCAGCTATGGCAGCTGGGAGATGGGTTGCCCATTCTGGTTGAATGGGTTTCTTCCCCCTCAAATGTCCAGCTTCCCACCCTCTGCCACCTCCAACGTGTGCGTGGGGGGTGGGAGGAAAGAGACTGGGGAAGAGCTGGCAACCCATTCTCGGGAAGCTGACTGGCGCACTGCACGTCTGGGAGGGGGTGAGGTAACTTACCTGGAAAGCGTTCTCCTTCTGTCCCACGGGGTAGCACGTGACCAGGTACTCCAAGGCGATGGTGCTGGGTTGCCAGGAGACGATGGTCTTGGGCTGTCGCGTCTCTTGGCCAGGCGCCTGGGTGTCAGGTTGGCCACCGTGCCCATTGGGCAAGTCGACCTCCATCTCCTCCACCCCGTGCGAGTGGATGGGGAAGATGGGGCGCTGGCTGTGGGGACCCTCGGTGCCACGGCCTGGGGGCGTGGTCTTCTTCCTGTCGTCCTCTGGCCTGACTGGTCTGGAAGGCCGCGGCTGCGAGGACTGGTCATCGGGCTGGCCGTCCTTGCCGTCTCTGTCGACCAGTGGCCTCTGACCCCTGTCATCCAGCCCTGCAATTGGCACACCACGGCCCTCGTCATACCTGGTCTCTGAGGACAACTCGGATTGCTCGAAGACTGAGGGAACGTCCAGGTACTCGGGCTGCTCGTGGCTGACAGATGGCGAGAGCGTGGCAAGCTGCGGGAGGAGGGCTTGAAAGCAGAAGAGCATCGGCGGGTTAAAGGTTAATGAGAAGCTGTTGCTGGCTGCGGCCCGGCCAGGGGAGAGCGAGCTGTAGGAATCACCGGGCCCCCCCGATGGCTCCCCTCTGAATACGCAGCATGCATCTCTACCCAATGCAGAAGCATCCTGACCCCAGTGGAGAGAGGTGTATTCATGAAAGCTAGCCGTTGACCGAAGCGAATGCTGGGAGGGCAAGGACACGGGTCTCGCTACAAAGCGGCAGAGATCTGGCCCCAGCCTGAGCACAGAAGCCGGAGGATTCAGGAGGCTAAGCAGCGCAGTGACGCTACGCCAGGGCCCAGCGTATGTGCACACATACTGATCCTCACAGCAAGAACAAAATCCAGACAGACCTTGAACACACACACGCGCACGCAAACAGACACTCTCTCAAACATTCCCACGCTATTCCCAAATCCCTCCTCCTGCCCTAACAAACAGATAAAACCGAGTTTTTGCCCCAGTGCTTCAACCAGCTGGTGGCTGGACACGGTCAATACAAAGTTAGTGCAACATTCAAAGCCACGATTGTACACGCAAAACACATACTCCGGGCCATTTTACTAAACACGTCAGGCCCCCGGCCACACTGGATAAAACGTGTCACGGAGTAACATCATTTGAATGAATCTTCCAATTTATTTATATTCACACGATAAGCAGAGTCCACTCAACCCTCTGCTGCCTCTTTGCAAAAGCTTCTCTGGGAGGCCCTACTGCCTTGCCCTTTTTCCCTTCGACTCTAAAAACATTTCCTGTTCTAAGCGTTTATCAAACACCCTTTCGAAAGTGACTATTCAATCAATTCACTTGCAGCTCAGTTCAAAGGTCGGGCATGTTTCTTGGAGGTACGGGGCACTGCACCTTCGATGTGTGTGTGTGTGTGTGTGTGTGTGTGTGTGTGTGTGTGTGTGTATATGGGGAGTGGATGATTGGGCTGTGAATTTTTCTGTCCCTCACCTCCCTGTTCCCCTTGTGAACTCAGCCACTGTTCAGGAAGCTATGAGAGGGCAGCACTGTATCCACTGAAGAGAAAGGCACAGGGGAAAGGAGGAACTGACCAGGAGCTCCCTGCAGTCTTCCTTCAGCACTCACCATGATCCTGGCTGGTCTTCTACACCATCTCCACTTTCCCATGCTATCCCCAAATCTCTCCGGCCCAATAAACGGCTGATTAAATTTTAGCCCCAACACTGAAACGAGCTGGTAGCCACTGGACGGTGTCGGTACTCACTCAAAACCATAACCTCTCGTTTGATCTTTGAACCATTTCACAGGTTAGTTATCACTGGGCAGACTGGGGGTGGCCCGGGCAGGCTGGCACGGGCAGGCTGGCACGGGCAGGCTGGCACGGGCAGGCTGGCACGTTGCTGGCTCTTTCTCTGACCTTCTGCTTCACGTCGGCGTCCGAGCTGAACTCCTCAGCTGGCTCCAATCTCGGAGAGGAAGCCTCCAGCAGGGACATGTCTTGCAGACCTTCAGCCCATCGACTCTGCTCTGCCATTTAATCACGGCTGACGGGTTTTTTGACCCCACTTTCCCGCTTTCTCTCTGCAACCTTTGATCCCCTTGGCAATCAAGAAGGTATCCTATCTCTGTTTTCAATAAAGTCAATGACCTGGCCTCCGCAGCCTTATGTGGCAGTGGATTCCATAGACTCACCACTCCCTGGGCTGAAGAAGTTTCTCCTTATCTCCATTCTAAAAGGTCTTCCCTTTACCCTCAGCTCCTAGCCTCTGCTGCCAATGGAAACAGTTTCCCCGCGTCCACTCTGTTCTGTAGCTGGCAATGCAAGTCCCTGCGTAACCCTGCCCTCAGTGGTGACAAGGGAATGCCAGGGTGATTGAGGGACATCTTGTTAATTTGGGGTGGGCCTCCAACAGCCTCTCACCCTAGCAGGCTGCAGTCAGAAGCGGTTTGACCGTCTTCAACCACAAAGGCGCTACCTGGACCTCAAGCCTCCATCTCAAAGTCGTAAAGAGCACTTACCTGTGACCTTCTTCCCACTCAGTGGCTCACTCTGCAGAGAATTCTGAACAGCTCGGATGTTGATGGTGTACTCAGTTCCAGGCTGCAGACCTGTGTGGGGGGAGGAAGAACACTCAACCGCATACATTTTCTTTCGAACCGAGAACATTGCTCCTTCTCCCTTCCCTGCACCTGGGGGCAGTGGGGCAGATACAGCTTCCAATGGCGCTGCTGCCTATTGAGTATATCTGACCCGGAGCCTCCCTCGCTCAGAGGTATCAGAAAGGTGTACGCCTGCTGTTCAAACTGTCTGGAACGCACCTTCACGAACACACCTTGTGTAACCAGCAAGTGCCATAGTGGGAGTCCCAACAGGCAGCTGCTGGCTCACAGGCAGGGACATGACACACTGCACATGAACAGGTGCGGGACTCCAAAGCTTTTCCAGTAGAAGTCTCCCGGCAATATTGCACCTTGGGATCTTCTTAAGTCCAGCCCAACAGGGCCGGAGGAGTGTTAGTTTGCTGACTTCGCCAAAAGGCTACACTCTCAACACTGCACGGGAATGTTGGTCTGGGACGTGAACTCACAGGAGAAAGTGAGGACTGCAGATGCTGGAGATCAGAGCTGATAATGTGTTGCTGGAAAAGCGCAGCAGGTCAGGCAGCATCCATGAAGATTCCTGAAGAAGGGCTCATGCCCGAAACATCAATTCTCCTGCTCTTTGGATGCTGCCTGACCTGCTGCGCTTTTCCAGCAACACATTTTCAAGGTGAACTCACACCCTTCTGTTATGGTTACTGAGAGATCGATCATTCAACTTCACAAGATAATGAGGGGAGGCAATAGCCTGGCGGTATTACCGCTGGACTATTAATCCAGAGATCCAGCTAATCCTTAGGGAGCTGGGTTCAAATCCCACCATGGCAAATGGTGGAATTTGAATTCATTAGAAACCTGAAATTAAGAATCTAACGACAACCATTATTGGAAAAAGCTTCTGGTTCATGAATGCCCTTGAAAGGAGGGAATCTGCCATCCTTACCCGATCTGGTCTACATGTGGCTCCAAACGTGGCTGACTCTCAAACACCCTCTGGGCAACTACAGAATCCCTGCAGTGTGGAAACAGGCCCTTCAGCCCAAAACATCCACATCGACCCTCCGAAGAGTAACTCACCCAGACCCATTTCCCTACCCTATTATCCCAGATTTACCTCTGACTGCTGCATCTAGCCTACACAATCCCTGAACACTATAGGATCATTTAGCATGGCAAATTCACCTGACCTGCACATCTTTGGACTGGGAGAGGAAACCGGAGCACCCGGAGGAAACCCACGCAGACATGGGGAGAACGTGCAAACTCCACACAGAGAGTTGCCCGAGGCTAGAATTGAACCCAGGTCTCTGGCACTGAGAGGTAGCAGTGCTAACCACTGAGCCACTGCGCCACCCCATGGGGATGGGCAATTAATGCTCACCTAGCTAGTTCTGCCCACATTCCGTGAAGAACAGAGCCAGAGCACAGAGTGAGGCCACTTGGCCCATCATGTCTGCACTGGTTGACACAGGGGAGATGGCAAGTAAATCCCAGGAGGTGCTGGTGGCCGAGGGAGGAGGGGGGAGGTGGTGACTGCACTTACCTGTGATCATCGCTTCGTTGGAGGTGGCCGGTGGCCGTGGGCGGAGCTCCACCGAGGGCCGCCCCTTGGCGTGGTAGGTGACGATGTAGCCAGTGATGTGGGCGCGTGGCTGCTGCCATGTGAACACGATGCTGTCGGCAGTGGTGGAGATGAACCGCAGGTTGGATGGAGAGTCGATAGCTGGGTGGGGAGAGCAGCAAGAGAGAGGGAGAGAGAGAGAGACAGTGAGAGGTTGAACTATTACTCCAAGTGGTTCGAGGAACCCAACTGCTTTTCTGACCCACTGCCCAGAGAGCGCACCGCACGTGACAGCTATCCAATCCTGACAGCTGAGGGCCCAGTCCGACACCCCCAAATGGTACTCAAATCCTTCAAAGTTACTGATCTCCCATGAGACCAGTCTGGACCAGTCCCGAGCCACCCTTGAGAAGGTGGTGGTCAGCTGCCTTCCTGAACTGCTGCAGCCCACCTGCTGGGAATAGACCCACAGGATACCAGGAGTTTGACCTGGCAACAGTGAAGGAACGGCGATATATTTTTAAGTCAGGATGCTAAGAGGGCAATTTGAAGGTGGTGGTGTACCAGCTGCCCTTGTCCTTCTGGATGGAAGTCGGTTTGGAAGGTGCTGTCTGAGGATCTTTGGTGAATTTTTGCAGTACATCTTGTAGATAGTACACACTGCTGCTACCCAGTGCCGGTGGTGGAGGGAGTGGATGGCTGTGGATGTGGTGTCAATCAAGGCGGCTGCTTTGTCGTGGATGCTTTGCCAAGCTTCTCGAGTGTTATTGGAGCTATACCCATCCAGGCTAGTAGGGAGCATTTCATCACACTCCTGACTTTTTGGCCTTGCAGATGGTGGACAGGCTTTGAGGAGTCAGAAGGAGCTATCTCCTCAGTACTCCTAGCCTCTGATGTGGCATTGTGGCCAGTGTTCATGTGGCAAATCCAGTTGGGTTTTGGGTCAACAGTAAACCCCAGGATGTTGGTCGGGGGGGGATTCAGTGATGGTAATACCATTAGTGATTCACTGATGAACTTCGGCAAGTAGGGGGCAGTCATCAGTAAAGTGGATCAGGTGGGGTTGTTGGGGGCAGGACAGGGAGGTGGAAAGCTTCTGTCCCCTGGTGTCCTCCCTCCCTCCTACTCACGCAGGTGTTCCAACGAGTGCCTCACAAAATAGGCTCAGTCTCCCCAAAGAATAGAACAACCTCCCGTGCTGCTGCCAATAGCTAGACATCGCCTTGTCACGCTGCGGCCTACAGTCCTACCTCACAGTAGTGCCCACCACCACCACAGCCCCTCCCACCCCCATGCTCACTTCCTGTGGTGGAGGGAGCCGGGGACACCATTTTTCACTTGTCTGGAGGGCCATGTTGAGACAACCCAATCCCAGGGCTGATGAGACACTGCACATAGTCCCAGCGCCCAACTCAGGAGGGGGCGGAAATCAAAATGGGCCACCTACTTAAGAAATCAGGGAGCTGATCCATGACGTCCCACCGGGATAGGTACTTTCACAAGTGTGAAACCTTTCTGATCATAAATTAAGTTTATCCCACCTTCATCTGTGGTGATCTCTAACACATAGTTCTGTCAGTGGCATAAACAAGCAATTGGTTGGAATTAATTTGTTTTAATCGGCACTTTTATGAACCGGCAGTCTCGATATAATGTAAGGAAGGATGCTTACCAGTCCGAGCGATGACTGTGGAGGGGGGACTGCGAGAGTCGCCACTCAGTGTGTAGATGTTAATGCTATACTCAGTGCCGGGCTGGAGGCCTGTGAAAGGAGAGAGGGGGAAAAAAAAGAAAACATCAGCATCAAATCAGAGGGGAAAATGTGCGATGTCAGCAGAGGAACAACAGAACACAACGTTTCTCTGAAGACAAGGCAGGAGCAGCCTGGTGAGATTCAGGAAGCAGGGAGTTTGCAGCAAACAGTGGTTAGGCCCTTGGCCAGGCCTCAGTTGGCATACTGCAGCCATCTTTGACACCGGCCCTCCCACCCGCCTCAACATTTCAGCAAGGAAGGTCAAGGCCAAAATGCCAGAACGATATCCAGTGCCCAGAGGCTACAGTTCCTTTGGGATTTTGACAGCTCTCCTTGGGGGAGGAGGAGTGGGGTTAAACAAAGAGTCAATAAAAGGTGTTCGATGCTCTGATAACAGCAAACAACTGGTTCCACTGGGGGTGTGAGGGGGAGGGTGGTTCCACTGGGGGTGTGAGGGAGTTGGGGGGGAGGGGGGGGTGGATCCAACTGGAGGGGGTGAGGGGGAGGGTGATTCCACTGGGGGTGTGAGGGAGAGGGTGGTTCCACTGGGGGTGTGAGGGGGAGGGTGATTCCACTGGGGGTGTGAGGGGGAGGGTGATTCCACTGGGGTTGTGGGGGGGGGGGGGGGGGTGGGGGAGGGTGATTCCACTGGGTGTGGGGGGGGAGGGTGGTTCCACTGGGGGGGTGTGAGGTGGAGGGTGGTTCCACTGGGGGGTGTGAGGGGGAGGTTAGTTCCACTGGAGGGGGTGAGGTGGAGGGTGGTTCCACTGAAGCGGGGGGGGGGCGAGGGGGAGGGTGTCAAGACTCCACAACAATCAGGTGGGTGAGCATTATATTTCCAAACATGGTGAACTGAGACTTTGGTAGGTGAAAGCAGAAATGGGGAATCGAATGAAATACGCTTCCCGAGAGGTGGGGGGGGTGCTGGTGCTGGTGGTTGGGGAGGTGGGAATTTACTGCAGGGCTATGGGGGTGAGGCAGGAGACAGCCAGGGGCCCACTGTAACCGTTCGCCTAGGCCTAACACAGATGAGCCGAATGGCCTTCTTCTGTGCGCTGCATCCATTCTACAATCAAGAGATAGCAATGTGGCTAATGAGTGAGAAAGTTAAAACTGACACAACACCAGGTTATAGTCCAACAGGTTTATTTGGAAGCACTAACCTTCACAGCGCTGATCCTCCACAACCACCTGATGAAGGAGCAGCGCTCCGAAACTTAGTGCTTCCTGTTGGACTATAACCTGGTGTTGTGTGAGTTTTAACTTTGTCCACCCCAGTCCAACACCGGCACCTCCACACCATGGCTGATGGAGGGGGTCCAAAGGGCAGCAGCAAGGCGGACATGCTGGTTTTGGGAGGTGCAGATTGGGGTATCTCCGAGGTTTACCTGTGATGGTGTAGGAGCGCTGGTTGGGCCCCACGGTCCTCTGCACTGGGCTCTGCTGGCCGGTGGGGACGGCATCGATCTGGAAGCCGGACACAGTCCTGGCCTTGATGCGCCACTGCAGGGTGATGCTGGTCTCCGTCACCCCGCTGACTTGGATCTTCCGGGGCGAGCCAACATCTGGCAGAGAACAGCACCGTTACAACAACAACAACAACAACAAGAGGCCGCGGCGCGACGGAGTCTGTCACGCCAAGTCGATTCCTCCCTCCAAAGTTGCCCCAAGGCACCTCACATACCACCCTTCCACCAACACCCCGCACCCCTGCCCACCCTACACCACCACACACAACCCCCACAAGCTCCAATCCTCACCGTGAAATGACCTTACAGAGGTCATGAGGAGGCATGGATGGGGTGAATAGCCAAAGTCTTTTCCCCGGGGTGGGGGGCTTGAAAACTAGAGGGCATAGGTTTAGGGTGAGAACAGTAAGTTTTAAAAGAGACCTAAGTATGGCAATGTTTTCATACAGAGGGTGGTGCGCATATGGAATGAGCTGCCAGAGGAAAGGCTGGAGGCTGATACACTTACAATATTTAATAGGCCTTGATGGTAATATGAATAGGAAGGGTTTAGAGGGATGTGGGCTGAGTGCTGGCAAATAGGACTAGATTGGGTTGGGCTATCTGGTCGGCATGGACAGGTTGGACCGAAGGGTCTGTTTTTCCATGCTGTACATCTCTATGTCTCTAACGTCAGGACTGGCAAGTCGATCAAGAGCAAAGAGATTTAATCAGAGCCTCAGAAAGAGTACAGAGGGAGGCTGGGATTTCCAAAACTTGGGCTCCAGAGAGCCGAGCGTGTGGTGAGACTCGAAGGGACGGAATTGTCACTGAGTGTTGCGAGCAAGAGAGGGGGGGGGTGAGGGAGAGCAAGGGAGGGAGATGGGGATGGTGGGGAGGTGGAGGAATTTGAAAAGAGCACAAGATCTTCAAAAAGGCTGTGTCACCAAACTGACAGCCTGTAATAGGTCAGTCAGCAAATATGAGCTGCTGAAGAATCTCAGCATCTATCTGCAGTGTGATATCAATGCTTCAGGACAACAGTGTTACAGGATTCAGAACGTTGACTCTTGCCTCACAGATACTGACGTGTGTGCAGATGAGCTTCTCCGGCATGTTCTACTCCTATTTCCGATCTCCAGCATGCACGGCGTCTCACCTTCATACATCTACATGCACTGGACTGTATCTTAAACTGCCCAGGGTCCGAGTGAGGAAATGGGGATGAGAGTTCTGGGAGAGCAGAAAATTCATAGGAGAGTGCACGAGAGGGAGACCAACTTGGGTCAGGGATTGTAATAATAAAAATCCAGAGATGACCCAAGGATACCTATGGGAGGCACACTGTTACCGTGCATTGAAGGTTTGCTTTGTAAGAAAAGGCTGGAACTTTTTTTTTCTGGAGCAGGAGGAGCCTGAGGGCCACCTTATTGAGGTTTATAGAAACATGAGGGGCATAGAAAAGGTGATTGGCTGTTTTTTTATTTCCCCGTCAGGTGGGATTTCAAGACTAGGGGGCAAATTTTTAAGGTCAGAGGAGAAAGATTTGGAAAAGCCAGAAGGGGCACCTTTGTTTTACAGAGAGAGTGATTTGTGTGTGGAATGAAATGATGGACGCGGGCACAGTTACAACATTTAAAAGATGTTTGGATAAATGCACGAACAGGAAATGTTTGGAGGGACACTGGCCAAGCCTAGGCAGGTGGGACTAGTTTATGGTCAGCATGGACTGGTTGGACCAAAGGGTCTGTTTACGTGCTGTTATGACTTATACAGGGGTAGCAATAAGGGTCTTTCAAGGAGTTCATATGACAGTCAGTGTGGAGGTGCCTCTGGAAATGGGCAGCTGACAAGAGACTCACCATCCAGTGTTGCTTTGATGCCTTGCAAAGGCTGGCTGGTCAAGGCATCCTTGATGGCGTACACAAAGATGTTGTACTTGGTTGCGACCTGATTGAAGAAAGATTTGCAGAAACATTACACAGAATCTACAGCATTGGAACAGACCATCCAGCCCAACTGGTCTGTACTGGTTGCTGTCCTCCATGTCATCTGAAAATCATCTGCATCATAAGCCAACCCCCAACCCCCGCCACAACAGATTTTATGAATCCTGTCTCCCTCCCGTGCCTAAATTAACCCACACAATTCACCTCAACCAATACTCAATGGTGCAGAGTACTCCTTTTCCCTTTTGTCACACCCTGTGGAGTTTCTCCCATCTTCCTTGTCAGATGTATTGGTGGCCATCTTAGATTTGTGACCCCTAAGCTTTCGACAGTCTCGCCTAGAGGTCAAACGCCAACCCCATCAAACCAGTTCCTTACAGTCAGCCATTTCCTCCTGGGCGTTCAGTCTAGTGTTTCTGTACCTTAAAAGTTTTGAGACATTAAAAGCAAGAATGGTGGAACGGAGAACAGGAGGGTGGAACGGAGAACAGGAGGATGGAACGGAAAACAGGAGGGTGGAACGGAAAACAGGAGGGTGGAACGGAAAACAGGAGGGTGGAAAGGAGAACAGGATGGTGGAACAGAGAACAGGAGGATGGAACGGAGAACAGAATGGGGGAGCGAAGAACAGGAGGATGGAACGGAGAACAGGATGAAGAAACGGAGAACAGGATGGTGGAACAGAGAACAGGATGGTGGAACAGAGAACAGGAGGATGGAACGGAGAACAGAATGGGGGAGCGGAGAACAGGAGGATGGAACGGAGAACAGGATGAAGAAACGGAGAACAGGATGGTGGAACAGAGAACAGGAGGATGGAACGGAGAACAGAATGGGGGAGCGGAGAACAGGAGGATGGAACGGAGAACAGGATGAAGAAACGGAGAACAGGATGGTGGAACGGAGAACAGGATGGTGGAACGGAGAACAGGATGGTGGAACGGAGAACAGGAGGATGGAACGGAGAACAGGAGGGTGGAACGGAGAACAGGAGGGTGGAACGGAGAACAGGATGGTGGAACAGAGAACAGGATGATGGAACGGAGAACAGGATGATGGAACGGAGAACAGGATGGTGGAACGGAGAACAGGAGGATGGAATGGAGAACAGGATGAAGACAGCCATTGGCAAGAGACATGAAAACATGCTGAAGCTTCTAGAGGTGCATTAGAAGGACATGATTAACCAAAGTCAAGATGGAGACATCAGAGGCACAGCCAGAAGAAACAATGATCAAATAATTGGCATCAATTTACCTTACAGGCCTGGTAAAATACTCCAGAAATACTGGTGTGTATTCCAGAGAGACTATGGAGAAATGAACGGGAACAAGAGCTGACAATGCCTTGGACCAGACTGACTCAGGGTGGCAGCAGTTATGATGCCTGAATTAGTTTAAACCTTTCAGGAGTTCTCTCAGGAGCAAAAAAGGACAGAACTGTAAAAATAGTTAGCCTGCAGTCGGGAAAGTGGAAGCGTCTCTTAACCGGGGACACACTGTCAGGTACATTTCCATAATACGATAGGGCAGGGCCATCATTGATCTCAGAAAGGGAAGGATCAAAGGGAACAAGGTAAAACAGTGTACAGGTACTGGACTTTTAGGCATCATTCAGTCAGATGCCTCACAAAAGGCTATCACACAAAGAAAATTAGTTTTAAGGGAATGTGCTGCTTGTCGAGATGGGGACGTGCCCATGCTGGAGGACGTATGCTCACCATGAGTCCAGAAACGGTGGCGCTGGTGTTATCTGGGCCGAGAGTCAGCTCCTTACTAGGCCCTGCTTTCTCCCTGGGTTTCACCACCACCCGGTAACGGGTCACATCAGCATCAGGCGCGTGCCAGGCGATGGTCATGCTTGTCGGAGTCACTTGAACGAATTCCAGATTGGTTGGAGGTGGAATGGCTGCAAGGCAAGGAGAGGGAAGTGACTGAACAGAGGAAAGAGGGTTTGCATTTACATGGGGCTTTAGACGAACGTAGAAGGATCCCCTCCACCTCAAAAAATAGTGACTTCCAGCCAATGAAGCTCTGCTGAAGTGTGAGATATTTGCAGCCAATTTGTACACAGCACGCTCCCACAAACTCAAACAAAGCAAGACCAAAGGATCGACTTTTGTGATGTTGACTGAGGGATCATGGATAGTAAGGACATTTGGGATATCTGCTCCATCTTTGAAGCAGTGAAATGGGATCTCAAATTGAGAGGGCTGACAGAGATTCTCCCCAGTGTCTGGGTGGGTTTCCTCTGGGTGCTCTGGTTTCCTCCCACAGTCCAGGGATGTGCAGACTAGGTCGGACACACAGGGTTACAGGGATAGGGTAGGAGCATGGGCCTGGGTGGGATGCTGTTCAGGCAGTGTGGACTCGATGGGCCGAATGGACTGCTTCTGCACTGTAGGGATTCTATGAGATCTTGGTTTAAAGCTTGCACACTCAACAGTGTAACATTCCCTCAGTTAGCCCAAGTGTCACGTGTGTGTGTGTGTTCAATCCCACTCCCTCCTGACTCACAGTCACAGGCCAGCTGAGCCCCACGCCACCCCCAGGAGGACTGCACCCCAGCCTAATTCCAGGGAACAGCTAGGAGGTGGAGCTTCGTGGGTAATGAGGGTGGAGCCAATGTCAGGAGACGGGTTATTGGATTCCCCGTGAGCAGCAGTCACCCACCCTCTCTGCATAAGCCCTTTACATGTTGGTCATGGGCTAGTGAACAGAGACAAGGCTTTCGGGAGTGAGCGAGAGATAGTGAGTGAGTGAGAGATAGTGAATGAGTGATAGTGAGTGAGAGATAATGGGTGAGAGATAGTGAGTGAGTGAGTGATAGTGAGAGACAGTGAGTGAGAGATAGTGAGTGAGTGAGAGTGAATGAGTGATGAGTGAGTGAGAATGAATGAGTGATAGTGAGTCATAGTGGGTGAGAGATAGTGAGTGATAGTAAGTGATGAGTGAGAGATAGTAAGAGATAGTCAGTAAGAGGTAGTGTCTGATAGTGAGTGAGAGAGATAATGCATAAGTGACAGTAAGAGACAGTGAGTGATAGCGAGAGATGGCAAGTGAGAGATGGCGAGTGAGAGATAGCGAGAGTTACTGAATGTTAGATAGTGAGTGAGAGCGAGTGACAAGAGTGAGTGTGAGTGAGTGACAGAGTAAGTGAGGTATTCATCCCCGTTATATGGGGCCCATGCACAAAGGCCTGGGCAAACGATTCAGAGTCTGACAGTTCAAACATCACCTCGAGGAACATTTTGAGAAGTTGGGACTTAGGACTGGAATGGGGAGGAGGGAGTATATACTGTTGGGATCGCTGCTAAAATCCTAATTGCATTAACAAATGCTCCTTTAAGGAAGTAAATCTGCTGCCCTGGCCCAATATTGGCTGACTTCCATGGAAACTGGAAAAGGCAACCGTTTTTTGCCCAACTCTAATTGCCCTGGAACCGAGGGGCTTCCTGGGCCATTTCAGAGGACATCTGTAAGTCAACCACTTTGGAGTTACATGTAGGCCAGACCAGATAAGGATGGTGGATGTCCTTCCCTGAAGGGCATTAGTGAACCAGTTGGGTCCTTACAACAATTTGGAAAAAATTTCAGTCACCTTCATCAATCTGGAATAACTAACTGACTTTACATTCCATCACCAGCTGCCATAGAATCCCGACTGTGTGTGATCAGGCCATTCAGCCCATCGAGTCCACACCAACCCTCTCACCCGCACTCAGTACCCTCTCCCCCTATTCTTCCATTAACTCACAGTCAATGAACGACCTAACCTGCACACCTTTGGACTGTGGGAGCAACCCAAGTAGACATGGGGAGAATGTGCAAACTCCACACAGACAGTCACCCAAGGCTGGAATCGAACCCGGGTCCCTAGCACTGCGAGGGAGCAGCAGTGCTAACCACTGAGCCACAGTGCTGCTCCATATCCCTAGATCATTACTCTGGGTGTAAGGATAACTAGCCCAGTGACATTATGCCCCATTGGAGCCACAATCTCCCCAGCCCCACGTCGACATGGCTGACACTTGTAACTGGCTCTTGAGGTATCTTAGAAAGTCAAGTCTTTGGATCAAACCAGGTAATGGGCAGAGAGGTCAACGCTCCTCGAGTTAAGACCAACACGCCCTCTGCAAACAAAACCACTCCAACTCGCACAAAAAAGTCAGCAAGCAGTGAAGCCTCTGAAGAACAAAGGGGCCCCTTCAGGCGGCTTCTACAACCAGCAAGGTAGTAGCTATTTCTATGCAACAGGAATGTAGAAATAACAGCTGAAAGAAACCAGAAACGACAGCCAAGCCTCCTGATCGTGGCAGGATGGTTAATTGAGCAAAGCGCACCGAGCGAGTGACAGGATAGCTTCAGGTGTGTGTACAAAGCCAAGCAGGGTCACTTACAGCGGTATGGTCTCCTGTTGTGACATGCTGGGTGCCAGTAGTCTCCCGAGTGTCTGGTCGGTCAGAAAGGGAGGCAGGGCAGGAATCGCTTACCTGTGGTCTGGGTGCCTGTCAGAGGAATGCTCTCCTGGTTGTCATACAAGGCATACACCTGCACCGTGTACTCGGTGCCAGGCCTCAGGCCGACCAGCTCGGCGGTATCATCCTCGGGGTGAGGGCTGGGAAGCAGCTCCCGGACCCCATCCTCGGGGCTGGAGTAGATCACTCTGTAGGCCGTGACCTGACCCTCGGGGCTCTCCCACGCCAAGCCGATCGAGTCCACGTCAACATCGGTGAAGGTGAGCTCCTTCGGGCGGTCGATGGCTGCCGGGGCGGGGCAGGAGGGGTGGAGCAACATACAGAGACAACGACGAGGACGACGACACAGAGAGCAAAAAGAAAGTTAAGCATCTCCTGCCGAGAGGCTGCTTCCACAGTCCCCGGGGTGCTTGGGAACGGTTTGACATGGCACCGGCTGATCGGGCTCTGAAAGGGGCAGCTCAGTGGCACACGAGCCGAAAGGCCTGAGAAGTTGGGCCTTGGCAATCGTGATCGGTGCTCCACTGAAACCGTTCCCACACTCCCCCTACTAAACCCCATCATCACCCCCCAGCCCCCCAACCCGTCTTTGCGAAGCGTTATACTTCAGAACACGCAGGCGCATTGCCAGTTGGCACATCTGTTGGTCCCACAGCTTTGAAAGACCAACGAATGCGGCAACTCCACACAGTGAGGCATTCCGATATCGGGAGGCGATATACGGCTCACTGCGCTCCATGCAGCCCCAGCCAATCGATGGAAAGCGAATCTGTTCGTTTTCCATTCCACTCAAACAGTAGGCAGTGGGATCTGATAGAGGTCGGCGAGACAACAGCGGCACCAAGGGACAAGGCTTCATCCAAACAAAGCAATCGGCAAAGGATTCACTCTCCTACAATTATGCACCAGCTCTCTTGGAATTTGAACTAATGGGCTGTCTGTCATAACTGGGCTTCCTTCCCAACCGAAAGACTCAAACAATTGAGGACCAGGCTCCTACAATTGTTGGTCAACAATTCAGGAAGAGCCATTCAGGCCAATGGCAATACCGGCAAGCAACGGGGCCGCACTGTCAAAGATCAGGCCGTGTTTCGACACCGCAAGCCCATTTTCTCCCTGGCTGTGGCTCCTTGCTGGCAGCCTGAGGGTTAACCCTTCCAACACAAATTCCATCACATCAAGGCTGCACAAGGTCAAAGGAAGTACGAGCCTGTCAAAAGAAAAGTCCACCAAAGCCTGAGTAGGCCTCAATCCTAGTGATGTTGTTTACTGACGTGTGATTAGCCCTCAAGACACCTGATAAGTTGACTTGGCAACCACTGGGTAGGCCCTGAAGCCTTCCAGTGGTTTTGAACTAACAAAAATCCCTCATCACACCCGTGCTCTTCTCAAACTAGAGTGGTTCGAGTGCGTCCCGGGCAACAGACAGGGAGTTTGGTCACAGCGCAGGGCTGCCATTATCCACACCATGAGAAACACGTACTGGTGGCTGCTGTTTCGGTGAGCGGGGCACTCTCTCCATGTTCTCCCAGGGCGTATACACTGACCATATACTCCACTGTTGGCATTAGGCCCTCGATGGTTAGCTGAGTCTGACCTGCAGAGAGATAGAACACAAAGACGTCAATAATAACACTGACTGAACACAAGCCAACCCCAACCCCCGTGCCAACTCTCTGCTCTCCTCTTCCAAAGGTCTGGCTAACACCAGGGTCAAACTGAACACTGGTGAGGGTAAACGAGTCACCTTTCAGTACAAGGTCCCTATGAGTGAGTGGCGGTTACTGATTCTGACTGACCCATTAGCTCAGGACCTGCAGCAGATGGGCATCGCTGGAGACTGACCTGCCGGGACAGTGCGAGTTATCACTGGGCCGACGCCATCCTTCGGGACACTGGTGACCTTGTAACCGGTCACCGGGGCGACAGGAGGCTTCCAGCTGATGGTCAGACTGTTGTCATGCACTTCCTTCACCTTCAACGAAGTCGGCGTGTCAATCTCTGGAAGGGGAGGGGTGGAGAAAGAGAGAGTGAGTGTGGGAGATGGTGGGGGAAGAGGGCAACGACAATGGTGGAACTGTAAACTTCAAATCAGAGAAGGCCTACAAAGCACATTCATCCCGTCCTGGCTACCCCCAAGAGACAAAGCCTTTGCCTCCCCCCAGCCTCAGTAAGACCATCCGGGGCCCCCAACAATGGGAGCTCCCCACCTCCCGTGGCGAGTCCCACACACACCAAGGTCTGCACCCTCTGTCCCCGACCATCACAGTGAGTTTTCTGTCCCTTACAGAGACCTCCCCTCCACAACCCCTGCATTGACACTCCTTGTGGCGCACCCTCTTTGGAAACCAGAATGGGAGGCTATTCTTCCTGGAGGTTGGTCCCTAGTCGGAATCTCCAGCCAGGCGACCCTCCAGTCTGGGTGTCCCTGAATCCAACCAGTTACCAGGCTTAAGAAACGTATTACCCACATAATGCACTGTGTACGATTCAGTCACGAGAACATACTCGTTTAAAATGGCTGACAAGAGCAGGCGAAGAGATGCTAAGTTTACAAACTCCGTGGGTTTTTTGTTTGATTTTACACATACCCCAGTTTCTTCAGAGACTGGAATGCCTTGCCCTGAAGGGACCAGATTTTCAGGAACGACTTCAGGGAATTGAGGAATTACTTCCAAGAGAAAACAATTAGAGCCGGGTTGGGGGGAGGGGGCGGGAAGAGAGCAGGGGTTGGGGTTAGCCCTTCACAGAGGGGTGCAGCGAACGGAGCTGGCCACTTTCTCTGTGTCTCTCTCTCTCTCTCTCTTTCGGTGCCTGGCAATCCCACGAAGATCTAAAATTTCTCAAACCCCAGACTTGGCACGAGCCCAAAATGGCTGACGGCTCACACCTTCGGCACCTCTGACCCCTCACACCGTGCTCACCTGTCTTCTCAGTGCCCACAACTGGCTTGCTGGTCGCCGGGCTGTCTCCACGGCCAGTTATGGCATAGACGGTCACCGTGTACTCAGTGCCCGGGCGCAGGCCTTCGATGGTAGCAGTGGATTCAGAGCCCGGTATGGTAATCTCTTTCACATGTCCGTGGCCTCCTGTAGCAGAAGGAGAGGAGTAGGGAGGTGAGTTAACAGGAAAATTATGCATTAACAGGAAACGGGGCTGCATGGTAGCTATATCACGGCCCAGTGGGTTGGGAGGATTGGGTATACTGTATCGACACAGATCCTTAACAGCTAGGCCCGAGTTCTCCTTCTGCAGGCTCTTTGTTCCCAACCTTTTTCCACTGGATCCTGCAATGATGCTTCTCAATCTTTTCCCAAAACACCCCCCTTCTTACCGTTTTGGCAGCAGTCAGACCCTTGGAGATCTGTCATAGAGATGTACAGCAGGGAAACAGATCCTTCAGTCCAACTCGTCCATGACAACCAGATATCCTAAATTAATCTTGTCCCATTTGCCAGCCCATATCCCTCTAAACCCTTCCTATTCATATACCCATTCAGATGCCTTTTAAATGTTGTAATTGTACCAGCTCCCACCACTTCCTCTGGCAGCTCATTCCATACATGCACCACCCTCTGCGTGAAAAAGTTGCCCCTTAAGTCCCTTTTAAATCTTTCTGCTCTCACCTAAAACCTATTCCCTCTAGTTTCGGACTCCCCTACCCTGGGGAAACGTCATTGCCTCGTTACCCTATCCGTGCCGCTCAGGATTTTATAAACCTTCACAAGCTCAGTCCTCAGGCCTCCAACGCTCCAGGGAAAAAAAAAACAGACCCAGCCTGTTCAACCTCCCCCTCAATAGTTCAAACCCTCCAATGTTGGTAATGCCCTTGACTATCTCCTCTGAACCCTTTCAACTTTCACAACATCCTCCCTATAGGAGGGAAGCCAGAACTGAACGCAGTATTCCAAAAGTGTTCTTGAGGGCATAGGCCCAATATCTCAGCCTTCGCTGAATCACAGTTTGCGAGGGCCTGTGCTGTGCTGCTATCCTTTTCCAAGGGCTGCGGATCATTCCGGAATGCTACAAAGCCCAGCGGCACTCCCCGGAAGTTTCAGCTTGGCTCCCCGCATCCTAAATCTCGCCCAACCAGCGGAAACGGATGCTGTCTGTATCTGCCCAGTCGTTAACTCAGAACTGCACTCCAACTGACTCTCTAACCTTCCAACCTCTGACCTGTCATAAGCCAACTATTTAGCACGCTTGCCTTCATCAGTCAGAGCACTGAGAACAGCAGTTGGGATGTCCCGTTACGGCTGAACAGGACATTGGTAACACCATATTTGGAGTACAGTGCATAATTCCAGTCGTCCTGTTATAGGAAGGATGTTATTAAACTGGAAAGGATGCAATAATGATTTACAAGCTTGTTACCAAGACTGAATTATAAGGGAAGGCAGGAAAGCCTCTTTATTCCCAGCAGCATCAGAGGCTGAGGGGTGACCTTATAGCGGTTTAGAAAATTATGAGGGACGTGGATAGGGTAAATACACAAGGTCTTTTCCCTGGGCTGGGGGAGTCCAAAACTAGAGGGCATAGGCTTAAGGTGAGAGGGCAAAGCTTTAACAGGGATGTAAGGGGCAACCTTTATGTGGAATGAACTGCCAGAGGAAACGGTGGAAGCTGGTACTGTGAGAACATACAAAAGACATCTGGCAAAAACCCATATAAGGAAGGTTTACAGAGATATGGGCCAAGGGTAAATAGGACTAGTTTGATGTGGGAAACCTGGTCGGTATGGATGAGTTGGGCTGAACGGCCCATTTCTGTGCTGTATGAGTCTAAATCTGGACAGCTCTCTCTCCCCCTCCTCAAATATAACCTGTGTAAGGTGAGGCGCCCAGATGGGAACTGCCCTAAAGAGCAAGGCTGAGTGGGAACCTTCTGCCACAACTGAAGCCACCATGTTCATATACAACACTACAGCACTGGAACAGGGCTATCAGCCCATACTGTTGGGCCGAACATGACACCAAATTAAATTAATCCCTTCTGCCCGCCCTTGGTCAATATCCCTCCATTCCTTGCATATTCCTGTGTTTATCTAAAAGTCCCTTAAATGCCCCCAACGTATCTCCACACCACCTTCATCCCTGGTGGGTTCCAGACTCCTACCACTCTGTGTAAAATAAACTTGGCCCTCACATCTTTGAACTTTCCCCCTCTCCCCTTAAATGCATGACCCCTAGTATTAGGCATTTCAACTCTGGGAAAAAGATTCTGGCCATCAACCCTATCTATACATCCCATAATTTTATAGACTTCTATCAAGTCTCCCCACACCCTCCACCGCTCCAGAGAAAACAACCTGAGTTTTCCGAGTCTCTCCTTAAGGCTCATACCCTCTAATCCAGGCAGCATCCTGGGAAATCTCTTCTGCACCCTCTCTAAACCCTTCACATCTTTCCTGTAACGTGGCAATCAGAATCGAACACAATACCAGTGTGGCCTGACCGAAGTCTTACAAAGCTGCAACATGACGTGCTGATTCTTGTACTCAATCCCCTACCAATTAAGGGAAGCAAGCCAAATGCTCTCTTTACCACCCCACATACCTGTGTGGCCACTTTCAGGGAGCTATGGATTTGAACCCCAACATCCCTCTGTACACCAATATTGTTCAGGGTCCTACCATTAATTCCATACTTTTCCCTAACATTTGATCTCCCAAAGTGCAGCACCTCACACTTACCTAGATTAAACTCCATCTGCCATTTCACCACCCATATCTGCAACTGATCTGTATCCCGCTGTATCCTCTGACAACGTCCGCCATTATCCACAACTCCCCAGTTGGCAGTGGTCCTCACATCATGACTGACAGGGCCAGGTACCTACCTGACTCTCCATAAGCGATGCGGTAGCCTTTAACAAACGCGGGTGGTGGTTTCCAGCTGATGGTCAGGCTTGTAGGCGTGGAACGGGTGAATTCCAGGTCAGTCGGAGAATCCGAGACTGGAGAAAGAATACGCACACATTAAAGGACAGGTGCGTGGCAGAGGGTGGGGGTTAACGGGCCTGTGAGCCTACCCCACACATCGATGCTCGAAGTGTCACAAGAAGGAACATTCCTCTGCCCCACAGCACCCCTCTTCCCTCTCACAGTCGGACTGCGTGGGGGGAGGCAACAAAACTAACCGAAGAGAAAATCCTCCAGCAAAAGCCTCTCTCTGACTCCCTCCCACCCAGCCAACGGTGACTGCAAAGAGGCTTGGCGGATACAGAACATGACTGGATTTCATTCACGTAAAATTACTCAAATCTCCTGGAATCATCGCGCCCAATGAATCACTGACAGGAGGGTAATCCATAGCAGAAACATCAGGTTTTTAACATCTGACAAAGATGGCACCTTTATAACTTGCTCTCTCTGCGACAAGCAACACCAGTAGTGAGAACAGTTCTTATCTGGCCCAGTTCCCAGGCTCCAAGGGGCGTCAGTCATTCATCTGCATAAGGGTTGGCCCCCACCTTGGCCCTCACCCTATCCAGCAGCCTCCCTTCCGGTGGGCGAGGGCCACCTTCCCGCAACTACCAACCTCCCCCACCTCCCACCCATGTCCTGACCCACCAACTGCCTGATCCGTCCACCGGGCTCCAGCCAGCACTCAGGGAGTGGGGCTGGCCATTCGGCCGCGAGGGGCTTCACGCGGCCTGCCCGTACACCTCACTTACTTGTGGACTGGTGTCCAACCAAGGGCAAGCTCTCCCGCCTGCCGTTGAAGGCGTAGATGCTGACGACATACTCCGAGCCCGGCACCAGGTTGGTGAGCTGCAGAGAGGTGCGGGAGGCCGGTACCCGCTCGTCCCTCGGCCTGGCGCCGCTTTCCAGGTAGTGCCGCACCCGGTAGCCAGTGACGCGGGCTTTGGGGGGCAGCCAGTGCACAGTGAAGGAGGTGGTCGCCACGTTGGAGAAGTCGATGCCAGTCGGGGAATCGATACCTGCATTGGCAAAGGGGGGGGGGGGGGGGCGTGGACACGTCAAAAGGCTCTACACATTGCACACGGACACTGGCACGGCCTCGCGCCCTCCCGAGGGCCCACACCCACCTCCCCCCACCCCAACCCACACACGGCAAGAGTCCACTCCCATCTGTCTGCTTTCCGCCTGCTGGGATAAATCTTGGCTCAGATTGTAACCTCACCCCACACTCCCCACCACCCCAAACCCATCACAAGGAACGGCGGTTTTTAGAGTAATTAGGGACGGGTAAATAAATGCCGGCCCAGCCAGCGAGGCAACCCTCATCCGTGCATGAATGAAAGATGTGACACGCAACTCCGGGGAACGACCAGGTGGAATTGAGGGGGGCTGATGGGGTGCCCGCTCAGAACAGAAAAACATAAAGCCAAGGTAAACGGGCGCAGTTCGGAGGCGGACCATCTCTTGAGAGTGACAGCCAGCGACACAGAACTGAGCTCAGTGTGTTCCTTGCAATAGCGCCTGGGCAACAAAGATGGCCATGCAGAGTTTAATATACTCAGGCCAGGCCTATAAGAAACGTCCTGCCCCTGCGTCTATTGAGGGCTCAACAACCGAAGAACAAAACACAACATAGAAAGGAGGGATCAAAGTAAAAGACTGACATCAGGGTGCCAAATTCCACTCGGATCACGGCCCTGTCCACTGCTGTTCACCATTTTCAACAATAATTCAGATTCAGGGAACAGCAAGCACGATTTCAACATTCAAGGGCAGCATCGAATTAGGCGCTGGGTGCAGTGTAGTTAACGCAGAGCAGGAGTGTGACAGAACACAGGCAAGGCTAATAAACTCGCACAACGGTCAGGTACTGGCAAATGAGCACGTGCTGTGTTTTACAGGTTGCTCGGGGAGTTCAGGTTGCCGTGGCAACACACAATACTGTCTTCCTGGCTCCAATTTCTATGCGGCCGTGTGGGAAATCTCCAGCCCACTCCATCATCCGCATGCATTGGAAAGATTTTTAAGTCGATAACCAACCTGCTCAAGACATTTTTCAGACACATAGGCCGCACCTAGCCTGTCCCGCTAGATTGCCTGGCACGGGAAGGCAGTGCACGTGTGTGTGTGTGTGTGTGTGTGTGGTGTCTATGTGTCTCTCTGTGCGTCTGGGGAGGGAGGGTGGTTAGTGGATTATGAGGAGAGGAGGGCCCACTCTTGAAGAATATTATCAGGTTAATTGGCCTTCATAGTACACAGTTCTGGTTGAAGGCATGTCCTGCAAGGAAATGGTTATCAGAAGTTCAAGGTGGCGACAAAATGAAGATTAAAACAATTGGTCCAGTCTTGAGACTTCTGCTGCACATCTCTTTGTAGTGATTTGAGTGGAGATACCTAACAGCTTACCCAAGTTTACACAAACCACAGGAACGTGGGCCACACTGTCACAACACAATTAAAACGTTAAAAGCGGACATTTCGGGGAGGCTCTGGGGTTGAGCTTTTGGAGGGACAGAACTGAAAAGCATGAGAAACTCGCAGAACCGTGCCTCCACCCTCAAAATGATAAACGAGGCATCCAATAATGAGTTCCTCTCTCCATCACTGATAAATCCAGCTGAAAATGTCTTT
This sequence comes from Hemiscyllium ocellatum, assembly GCF_020745735.1. Classification (NCBI taxonomy): domain Eukaryota; kingdom Metazoa; phylum Chordata; class Chondrichthyes; order Orectolobiformes; family Hemiscylliidae; genus Hemiscyllium; species Hemiscyllium ocellatum. The sequence continues at coordinate 108,125,825 of NC_083407.1, read as the reverse complement.
ACTCTAAATGTGGTGGAAATGTGGTTTGGTCACACGGATAAGTTGAAGCAAATGGTATTTAAAGGGAAAAGGATGAGTGGGAAATAATGGGGAGGAACAGGATTAGGCCCTTCAGTCCTTTGAGCCTGGCCCACCATTCAATTATATCACGGCTGATCTGTGGCCAAATTCGATATACCTGGCTTGGGCCCTTAATATCTTCGCTTAATAAACATTTATCTACCTCAGATTTAAAATCAAAATGATCAAGCAACTACTGTTATCTGTGGGAGAGAGTTCCAAACATCTATTAGCCTTTGTGTATAGAAATACTTCCAAAGACAGGGTGAATATTTTGTGCGCATGTGTGGCTGCCTGAGTCTGTGCGCAGATGTGTGTATGTACGTGTGTATGTCTGTGTGCGTGCGCCTGTCCCACTGTATGTGTGCACACGTGTGCCAGTGTGTGCATGTGTATATGTCAGTGTGCACCTCTGTGTGCATGTATGTGTGTGAATGTGTATGTGTGTGAGAGTGTGGTGTCCATGTGTCTCCGTGCGTGCAGGAGATGGAGGGTGGTTAGTGGATTAAGGAGAGGGGGACTCATGAAGAAATTTATCAGACTTCATGTGCATCTTAGATATTACACAGTTCTAGTTGAAGGCATATCCTGTGAGGAGCTGGTTAACAGTAGCCCAGGGTGGCTAGAAAATGAGATTAAAACAAATCGGTGCAGTCTTGAGTTACAGGAGTTCCTCAACTGTACACTGGCCTGGTGGGTGTTGTTCAGAATGAGTACAGTGGGGGGTGCCATTTTGCTCAGAGCAAGCAACAGATCAGTGTCAAGAACATCTCTAGCTCCAATTCTCAACATGTCCCTTGGTGAGAGGCAGTCTGCATTAAAGGAATGTGTCTCTCAGTTTCCTGATTCGGGGAGGGGTGGGCAGAAATGAAGTGCTCTCAGCGGGTGAGTGAAGCAGAAAAAAAAGGCCTTTCACCAACATGGGCAGTGTAGCTGACAGTGTTACCATAAATCAGTTCACTTGTTCCAATCACCCGATGACAAAACGGAATTGGACAGATACCAGAAGTAGTGCAGGAGATAAAAATATTTCAAATTTATTACAACTGTCAGAAAACGCTGAACACACTGGGATCCTTTTCTTCCTTGAAAAGAGCATGGATGATGGATGACCTAATTAATAAGGGCTTCCAAATCCTGAAAGGATAGGACCATGGAATCCCGACAGTGTGGAAGCTGGCCATTCAACCCATCAAGTCCACACCTACCTTCCGAAGAGCATCCAACCCAGACCCTACCCTATCCCTGCATTTCCTATGGCTAACCTACCTAGCCTGCGTATCCCTGGGCTCTACGGCCGATTTAGCAAGGCCAATCCACCTAACCTGCAAAGCTTTGGACTGTGAGCCCAGAGGAAACCCACGCAGACAGTGTGCAAACTGCACACAGGCTGGAATCGAACTGAGGCTGGAATCGAACCTGGGTCCCTGGCGCTGTGAGCAACGGTGCTCACCACCGTAACAACCCAACGTGATCAGTGAGAACGGTGTACAGAACAGGAATGCAGGAGAATGGGTTAGGGTTAGTTAGCCTGTGTGAGGTGAAAGAGAGATGGGAAAGGGTGCAGTATAAACACCAGCAGACACCAGTTGAGCTGAGTAGATTCTTTCCGATTGTAAATTCTATGATAACGATCCTTGCTTTCGGAAAGGCACGCCCATCCATCTATGAACCATGAGGCTTTGTAATGAGGTGAGTATCGTCACTGGAATAGTAATCCAGAGTTAATCTTGCTCACGAGATTCAAATTCAATCATCAAATCTGTGAATTGAAAGCTAGTCCAGTAATGGTGATTGTGAAGCTCCTTTTAAAAATCCCACTGAATTCACTAATCCTTGACAGGGAAGCAAATCTGTCACTTTTACCTGGTCTGGCCTACTGTGGTAACAAATGCCATCCAAAATGGCCGATCAGGTCACTCAGTTCAAAAAGTAATTAACCATGAGGTAGAAACACTGGTTCCAGTCTCAGCCACGTTCTGGAAGGGGCATTTTCACTTTGCCCCCTGGCTGAGCTCTTAACTTCCCAGGTGCTTCTGGATCCTCTCAGGATATCACAATATCTCACCCACAATCTTCCAAATGCTTCCTACTGGGGCTGTTTTTGAGTTAAAAGAAAACCCACACCAACTGGTCACCAGCTGGTTAAGGTACCACAGTCTGGCTATTCCTGTAAACTCAGTGACGGCAGTGTGCCCAGGACTCCGCCAAGGCCACGTGCAAGATGGTTACCTGTTCGCTGAGTGCCACTCAGCGGAGCGCTCTCTCTCTCGTCGATCACAGAGTACACCTGCACCAGGTATTCTGTGCCAGGCTGGAGACCTGAGGAACAGTCAACGGCGTCGGGTTAGATCCAAATGTAGCTCCCCACACCCCGACCCACAACAAATGAAATTTTTACGAAACAACGATGGATCACAGCATTCAATCCAGCTCAAGAACTGTCACTCACAGTGTCCCTAGAGTGTGTGAGAGAAACAGAATGACAGAAAAGGAGAGAGAGAAGTAGAGTCATAGAGATGTACTGCAAGGAAACAGACCTTTGGGTCCAACTCATCCATACCAACCAGATATCTTAATCTAATCTAGTCCCATTTGACAGCATTTGGCCAATATCCCTCTAAACCCTTCCTATTCATATACCTGTCCAGATGCCTTTTACATGCTGTAATTGTACCAACCTCCACCACATCCTCTGACAGCTCATTCCATACACACACCACCCTGTGTGTGAAATGGTTGCCCTGTAGGTCCCTTTTAAATCTTTCCCCTCTCACTCTAAACGTATGCCCTCCAGTTCTGAACTCCCCCAACCCCAGGGAAAAGATCTTATCTATCTACCTTTTCACATCCCTCATGATTTTATAAACCTCTATAAGGTCACCTCTCAGCCTCTCCCTATAGCTCAAACCCTCCAACCCTGGCAATCTTTTCAGAACTCTTTCAAATTTTACAACATCCTTCCTATAGCAGGGAGAACAGAACTTAAACATAGTATTCCAGAGAGAAAAGGGGAGAGAACAAGAGATAAAAGAAGAGAAATAGAGAAAAATGGAGAAAGGTAGAGATGGAGAGAGAGAAAGAAAGAGAGAGAGAGAGAAAGGGGGAGAAAAAGGGAGAGAGAGAAGGAAGGATAGTGAGAAAGGGAGATAGAAAGAGAAAGAGAAAGGGAGGTGAGAGAGAAGGTGAGAGAGAAAAAGGAGAGAAATACAGAGAAAGGGAGAGAGATAAAGAGTAAGGGAGAAAGATAGAAAAAGAGGCAAACACAGTATGGGGGGGAAGAGAGAGAGAGAGGAAGGGGAGATAGATTGAGACAAAGGGAGAGAGAGCAAGAGAGGCGCACACACTGACATAAACATGGACATTACACACATACGCACACAGCGGCCTTACCTGTCAGTACTACCATGCTGTTCGAAGGGGTGATGGTCAGATCAGTTGACCCCTCTTCATCCCCTACAGGTCTGTAGCGCACCAGGAAGTTGCTGAGGTCGATGGAGGGAGGGGGTGACCAGCTGATTCTCATAGTATCTGCCCCCACGTGGGTGAAGCGCAGGTTGGTGGGGGTTGGTACCGCTGGAGAGATGGCAATGGGAAGATATGAGTCAGCAGCAGCTCCTGGACTGAACTGGGTGCTGGGACCGCACTAACGCAGGCCCCATGCAACTGAGGTTCGTACACACACTTCAGCCCAACAATTCACCTTCTAACCCATTTCCACCACATCCATTTTTCTCCTCCCTGCTACCTCCATCCCACCCCTCCAATGGGAATTGCTGAACAAACAGGGAAGTCGCAGAAGGATTCCAGTCTCCCTCACTCCCAACATCGTTATTTGGAAACAGCCCGACCAATCCCCATCTACCCTGGCATGTTAATAGCATCAGGGGAAAGAACCTGCATTGATGTAGCGCCGTGCACCAGCTCAGGACAGCACCCCCTGTGGCAACATCGGCAACTACACCCAAGTTGCCAAAGCCCGACTTTTTCCCTGGGAGACAAGTTCCACCGGTTTGAGAGTCTTCCTGACATCACCTCATGGCCTCTCCCATCCTGGCTCTGGATTGGAACGTTCTGCAACTTATTCTGGGCAGCTATCATGGACACCCTCCCAGCATGCATTACCCTCAATGACATCATCAATCACATGCTCAACTCATCACATGCCCATCTTGAGAGTGGGGCTGAACACAGGGTGAGGAATTGTGACAAGAAAGTGGAGGGGAGTGAAGAGAGAGGAGCATGAAGAGAGGTGGAGCGAAGAGAAGGTGGTGAGGAAAGAAGGGGGCTAAGGAGAGGCTGAAGAGAGAGAACAGGCGAAGAGAGAGGCGGGTGAGGATAATGGGGGGGGTAAAAAGAAAGTGGGGAAGATAGAATTGGTGGAGGAAGAGAGGGGAGAGTGGGGAGGAGAGGGGAGAATGGGAAAAGAGATGTGGATTGGGAGGAAGGGGAGGGGTAGAGTGCAGGGATAGGTGGGAGTAGGGGTCGTAAACATGGGAGGAGAGGAGTGGAAGAGAGAGAGGGGCCAAAGCACCCATCTCTACACACACCCGTGTGTAGGCAAGGGGTCACTGCGAGAAGGAAGGAGACTGCTCACTGACATCTGGGTGGGGGAGAAAGGAACTAGGGCGGGGAAGGGGAGGGTTGGAAGAAAGGAGCTGAAAAAAAATTCACCAGTTTGCTGCTTGCGAGTAGTGGTGACACTAGTGCCACCCTCTATCAGGGTGATAACACTGATGTCGTAATCTATCCCGGGCTCCAGGCCTTGCACAGTATAGTATCCCGTCGACGAGCTGACAAAGTCTTCGAGAATGGGAACCGACTCCCCCGCCGCTATGACAGTGATGCGGTAGCCAGTGATGGCCGAATAGTTTAGCGGCGTCCATTGCAGGCCAATGCTCGTGTCACTTACGTCAACGAAGGTCAGGTCAGTGAGTTGGGGGATTTCTGGTTAGTCAAAGGGCAACAAGGCAGCGTTAAAGGTGCGAGAAGAAAAAAAACCAAAACAGCAAAGAAGAAAACTCGAAAGAAATGGAATAGCATGACATTGCTGTAACAAAAAAAAAGGTGATTTAACTGCAAAACAAGTTGCAAGCATTCAAAATAGAACATTGTACATTACAGCACAGTACAGGCCCTTCAGCCCTCGATGTTGCGCCAAGCTGTGAGATCAATCTAAAGCCCGTCTAACGTACACTATTCCATACTCGTCCATATGGCTATCCCATGACCATGACCAATTAAATGCCCTTAAAGTTGGCGAGTCTACTACTGTTGCAGGCAGGGCATTCCACGCCCTTATTACCCTTTTGAGTACAGAACCTAACTCTGACAACTGTTGCAAATCTATCACCCCTCAATTTAAAGCTATGTCCCCTCGGGCTACCATCGCCATCTAATGAAAAAGGCTCTCACTGTCCACCCTATCTAATCCTCTAATCATCTTGTATGCCTCTTATTAAGTCACCTCTTAACCACCTTCTCTCTCATTAAAACAGCCTTAATTCCCTCAGCCTCTCCTCATTAGACCTTCCGTCCATAACAGGAAACATCCTGGTAAATCTCCTCTGCACCCTTTCCAATGCTTCCACATCCTTCCTATAATGCGATGACCAGAACTGTACGCAATACTCCAAGTGCAGCCACACCAGCAGTTTTATACAACAGCAACATGACCTCATGGCTCCAAAACTCAATCTTTCTACCAATAAAACCTAACACATCGTACGCCTTCTTAACAACCTTATCAAGCTGGGTGGCAACTACTAGTGATCTATGCACATGGACACCGAGATCTCTGCTCATCTACACTACCAAGAACCTTACCAATTGTCCTGTATTCTGTATCCTTGTTACTCCTTCCAAAGTGAATCACCTCACACTTTTCCGCATTAAACTCCATTTCCACCTCCCAGTCCAGCTCTGCAGCAAATCAGTGTCCTGTAACATCCTTCTACACTGTCCCAAATTCCACAAACTTCAGTGTCATCTGCAAATTTATTAACCCATCCTTCTAAGCCCTCATCCTTCGCTATTATTGTGAGGGTGGAATACAAAGTTATTTATTAATTAAATTATTAAAATATCCAACATTTGGTTCCCTTTGGAAATATTAATCTTCATGTGAATATATTTAGTTTTTGTCCCCTTGCCTTTTCTTTGAGGCATGAAGGCCTGGGCTCCAACTGATGCTGGTTACCTTGACAACATGCTGCGATTGGCTGGGAGGCCATTTTGTTCTTCTCTGCCACTCCTCACCAGCCTTAAACCAGTATCCTCAGCAACTTCCACTTCCCAAGCAACACTGGCAGGGAAACCACCCACCTCCCGCCACTCTGTCTTGGCCCGTGAACATACTTCTCCATCTACGCCCTCCCTTTGGTGCCTAAACCGTGGATCCCACTGGTTTGAAATTCAGATCTAAAGTCCAAACATTTCTCACATCACCTTTACAACCAGTAATGGAAAGGTTGTTCAATCGCTGAATGAACAAAAGTTAGTGAGAGAAAGAGCGCGCTGCAGTGAATTTTTTGACACTTTTTTTTGTTTAAAAACTAAGCAAACAAAAGAAGTGCAGCTCTCAATGGAAGCCATTTTGTGACACTGGCATCTGCATTTTAAGCATGGAGTACAAAAGTGCTTCGAACGTGGCATTGAGAGTTTAAAGCGAGTGTGAAGCTTCAGAAGCTAAGCCTGCGGACGTTTTCAGTGTGTCCCAGTCTCTGTCCTCACAACCTACACTTGACAAATAAGCCACAACAACCGTCGTGGCCGCCAAACCATCATGGCCGCCGCCTCTGCTCCTCAACTACCTTGGGTTATCACCGTGGACACAGGCTGGCTTTTCTTGTTGTCCTTGACAGTATAGACACTGACATTGTATTCAATGCCAGGAGTCAGGTTCTCGGGAATCCACGAGGTCTGTCCAGCTTCAACAAATTCCTCCAGAAGGTTGCCCTGTTGGCCCGGTTTTGGGACACAGGTCACATGGTAGCCGGTGATATCTGAACATTGTAAACACACAAGACACTGCTGTCATCTCGGGGCGGAAGCATATATTTTTAAAAAAAAGGATGAAAGTGGGCATTGGTGATGAGTCGGCACCTTGGGATGGGTGGGGAGTGTAACCCAAGATGGAGTGACGAGGGTGTCACAAGTGAAACTTCAGGGTGGGCACCAGGCAATGCCATCTCAGTGGGCACACGCAACTTTGACAGGGGTTGGTGTTTGAAGAAGGTATTCAAAGGTTCGAGGTTGGCATGGGGGAGTAAACAGGAGGAAGTTGGGTGACGAACGCAGCACTGTACCCGACACACTGGGCACGAACACCAAAGAGCTGGGAGTAACCGAGGGCAGCTAAGATTGGCCCAAGCCATTGAAAATGGCCAAACCTCACCAGCTGATATCTGGGTGTGCCAGCAAGTGGGGCCAATAGGCCCCTTTGTTCTGAAACATGATCAGTGAATAAGGGCTGCTTGCTATAAATCCCAGATTTACCAGGATCCGGACACTCTCCGGGGGATTAAAGCTGCTGCTCCGCTCCAGCTGCACGTCCCCTTAAGCAGCTAACCTGTGGCTCCTCATCCCCCAAAACCAGTCACCTTCGACATGAATCGGGCTGACGATGGGGAGTTCACCCGTGTTAGATGTGGAGGATGTGTCAGGGAATCGGTAGATATTTTGGCCCCAGTGTGCTCCTCTCCCCCCCACCCCACAATACCCCAGGGAACTCTGTGGTGGGAGCCCCTATCCCCCGCCCCTCGCAGACGGGAAGAGTCGGCCTGTACCTGTTGATGGTCCTTCTCGCCAGGTCACAACAAGATCTCCAGTGGTGGGATCAGGGTAGACCTGTAGGTCAGTGGGCGGAGCCAACTCTGCAACAAAGAGAGATTGGGGTTTGTACTACAACAACAACAACAGCTTGCATTCGTATAGCATCACATTAACCATCCAAGTCGCTTCACGGGAGCACCTTCAGAGAACATTCGACAGACCAAGCCACAGGAAGGAGATCACGAGAGGTCACTGCTCATTCTGATTCGGGAGGGGTGGCAGGAACATGGGTGGTAGGCGCGGGGTGTATTTGGAGCTTGGGTCGCAGGGAGAAAGAGTAGAAAGATGTGGGATGGAGGGAGGGGGTTCAATCAACGATTGTTCTGATAACTGATAACATTTTTTCAGGCGTTCACAGGATGAGGGGGGTGGAGGGGGGCACTGATTAATGCCCATCGTTAATTGCTCAGAGGGCAGCTAAGAATCAACCACTTTGCTGTGGGTCCGCAGTCACAGGTAGGCCAGACCGGGTAAGGATGGCAGATTTCCTTCCCTAAAGCGCATTAGTGAACAGATGGGTGTCCCTCTCCAACAGTCAATTCGCAGTCACCATTAGACTTCATTCCCAATTTCTGTCTTGAATTCGGGTCCTATCAGCAAACCCAGTACCCCAGAACGTTAACTGGGTAGCTGGATTAACAGTCCAGCAATAATACCACTAGACCATCACCTCCCCAACCTGGTGGGCTGAATGGCCACAATCTGTGCTGTAATGATACCAACTACAGACTAGTATCAAATTGAACAATACTAGAGTTATCACTGACATACGATGGGCAAAATGGCATCTTCCAAAAAAACTATATCTTTCTATGAATCAACACGACAGGTACTGGTAAATTGTCAAGGGTCCACAGCCATAGCCAGTTCCATCTCCCTCCTGCTGCCGGCTATGTTGAGCCCCACAGGGTCACTATAAACCCAGCAGCAAAACTGGGGGTGGGAGGGGGGTACATCGCTCTCCATGCCAGTGTCCCAATTTCTGTTTACAGCACGGTGAACGTACACAACAAAAATAAAATACCAGAGACATTCTGATTCAACACCAGCGTCATTGACACAAAAAAGTATCACAAAATGGCGAACAGGAGCAGCTCTTGGCTAACCGGAGACATGGCAACAGCTTTCATTTGTACAGCGCACTTAACGTTGTATCCAGCTCCCTGGCAGCACTGTCATGCCATAACATTTAACAGCAATTCCCAAATAAAACAAGTCTAAGGAACGGTGGTCGTTTGTCAATTGTTGTTTAAACAAAAACCCTTGTTGTCCTTAAGGGAAGGAAGTATGTTATCCATACCCGGTCTGGCCTACATGTGACCCTTAACTGCCCCTCTGAAACAACCAAGGAAGCTGCTCAGATTAGGGAGCATTTCGGAATGGGCAAGGATGGCAGAGGTGATGGCTCAGCATCACTTTCTTCAGGGCAATGGGGGAAGGGTATTAAACACCAGGCCAGCTGGCAATGCTCACCTCGTTTGAACCAACAAAAGGCCACGCAGAGACCGGACACTTGAGATACATTCGGACCGATGAGTGAGATGTCTTGTCAAACTGGCACGGTTTGATTAGATTACTTACAATGTGGAAACAGGCCCTTCGGCCCAACAAGTCCACACCGACCCGCCGAAGCGCAACCCACCCATTCCCCTACATTTACCCCTTACCTAACACTACAGGCAATTTAGCATGGCCAATTCACCTGACCCACACATCTTTGGACTGTGGGAGGAAACCGGAGCACCCGGAGGAAGCCCACGCAGACACGGGGAGAATGTGCAAACTCCACACAGTCAGTCGCCTGAGGCAGGAATTGAACCCGGGTCTCTGGCGCTGTGAGGCAGCAGTGCTGACCACTGTGCCGCCCACTAAGGAGCATCAGGAAAAGATAAGAAGGAAGCTAGAGAGGCGGGCAAGTCCTGACAGTTTGTAACAGCGTAGGGCTGAGGTAGTTAAGGCATGGTTGCCGATGTTTGGGTGAATGAAGAACGCGCAGGAGACCAGAATTGGAGGGGCGCAGTAAGCCTGGAGGGGCTTGAAGGCATTTACTTGACAAGACTGAGTGGAAGTGGAGAGCTCCCTTTTCAATATCGGGACAGTGTAACCGGGCGAGAGCCTCACCAGTGACGACAGTCTTGGTGATGGGGATGTCCTGTACTTGGTCGTCTGCTATCACGGTGATGGAGATGGTATACTCGGTACCCGGTGTCAGGCTGGAGATGATGATGCTCCCGGAGTTACTGGTCACTTCCTGAGGGGTTTCTCCACCTTGGCTGGGTCGGACTCCCACCTAATACAGTGTTGAGGAGGGGGGGACCAAAAATAAAGGCATCACACAGCGCAGCAGGAGGCCACTTAGCCCCGTCGACAGTGCTCCCTTGGTCCCCAAAGTTTTCCTTTTGTTTTTGATCCCTTCTCCAATCTCTCTTCTCAGAGTCCCTGCGGAATCCCACCCCTCCTTCAGGCCGGCCACTCCACTTTGGAAAGAACATTGCCGGGTGAAAGTACTCTCATTTCTCGCACTTCCACCCAATCGCCCCCTCTTCAAACCAGACGGATCTACCCACCTGGTCTGACTGATCTATCTACGGGATTCTAAACAGTCCATCCAGAATGGGAAACATTGACCATAGAACTGCAACAGGCCCTTATGACACCAAATTAAACCAATCCCTTCCGCCTGCCCTTAGCCCATATCCCTCCGTTCCTTTCATATTCATGTGTTTACCTAAAAGCCCCTTAAATGCCCCTATCGTATCTGTCTCCACCAGCAGCACGTTCCAGACTCCTACCACTCTCTGCGCAAAAAACCTGCCCTTCACATCTCCTTTGAACTTTCCCCTCTCACCTTTAATGCCCCCTAGTATGAGACATTTCAACTCGGGGGGGGGGGGGGGGGGGGGGGGGATTCTGACTGTCAACCCTATCTATTCATCGCATAATTTCATAGACTTCGATCAAGTCTCCCCTCAGCCTCCACCGCTCCAGAGAAAATAACCTGAGTTTTTCTGGTCTCTCCTCGAGGCTCATACCCTCTAAACCAGGCAGCGTTCCTGGTGCATCTCTTCTGCACCCTCCCAGAAGCCTTTGCGTCCTTCCTTTAGGTCAACACCGACAGCCAACAATTTACTCGGGTGATGACCAGAACTGAATGCAATACTCTACGTGTGGCCCGTGACATCTGGACTCTTGTAGTCAAATTCCCGACCAATAAAAGCAAGAATGCCACACACCTGCTTTACCACCTTATGCCCCATGCTCTTACCCGGAATGATATCCTGGGCATGGGTGTCCATGTGATGATGATAGCTGTGTCCGTCACCTCTGTGTTGAAGTTTGGCACTGGGCCTACGGTCTCCCCTGCAATGTATTCAAAGAAAAATAATCTGTGAGATTTGCTGGGCTAACAGGGGAGGGATGGGAAGGCCAGAATGACAGGCAGGTTAATAAAACTGCCCAGTGTGGAAAGCTCCATCTCTCCAAGTTTGGTACAAACCTCCTGAAAAAAAAAACTCAAGACTGTGGAAGGAAGTGCGTGCACACTCGTGGGCCACACGAGTACAACTGGTGCGGCCTAAACAAACGCCAATAACCCAGAGAAAGAGAGCAGCGTTCAGAATCTACGTCGGCCAGTCTGTGACTGGTCCAGGCCTTTGCTCTCAGGCCCAAGCATTAACAGAGGAGCTGGGGGACATGTCATGACTCCTCCCTCACCCCTCCCCCATCTTCTTGTTGCTTGGACAACTCTTGACAAAAGTTTGGGTCGACACCAACAGCCAACAATTTGCTCAGGTGACAGGGAGAGATTCCTTCGCTTGGAGAGTGGTGAACCCGGGCAATTCTCTGCCACAGAAAGCAGCTGAGGCCAAAACACTGAATGTTTTAGAGATGGAGTTGGACATAGCTCCTAGGGTTAAAGGGACCAAAGGGTTTGGCGGGAAAGTGGGAACAGGGTACTGAGTGGGGTGTTGAAAATGTGTTGCTGGTTAAAGCACAGCAGGTCAGGCAGCATCCAAGGAACAGGAAATTCGACGTTTCGGGCATAAGCCCTTCATCAGGAAACTGAGTGGGGTGAACAACCATGGTTGTCCCAAATGACATAGCAAGCCCGAAGGGCCGAATGGCCTACTCCTATCTCCTACGTTTCTACATGAAAGGCAATCAATGGAATGAGGAAAACAGCATTACCAGCGCCATAGGGGAACGTGGTGAAAACATCACGGTGAGGAATGCAGTGGGCTTTCGTGCAGACTTTGCGCTGGAGAAAGTCATGGGGCCGAAGGAAGGAAGAGTGACTTCCCGACTGGAAGGTGCTAGGTAAATGCAGGCAGCGATCTCCGGCCCGGTGATACCGCAGCCTTGGTGCAAGACTGGGATTCCTTTGCCGGGGTCAGGGAGCTCTGAGGGTAAGCACGGTGGTGGACAGTGTGAGGTAAAGGAGGGGAGAAACTGGGGAACCAGGCAAGGCTGACAGACTTACGGGTTGTCAGAATGTTGTGGACTCTCTGGCTGGTCAGGTTGCCTTGCTTCGCGGTGAGGCTGACAACGTACTCGGATCCTGGCAGCAGCCGGTGCAGCCGGTACCTGGTAAAATTGGGCTCCAGCTGGATAGTCTTGACGTGCTCGTCAGTGGTCAGGGCCCAGGTCAGCACGTAAGCGGTTATCCGGGCCCGAGGTGGAGTCCAGGTCACCAGCACCGAGTTCTTGGTGATGTCTCGGAACCGGAGGTTGGTGGGAGCGTCGAGCTCTGCGAATGGGAGGGGGGAGAGAGAGAGAGGGGAAAGCACAAATGAGGATGACCCCCACGAGAGAAAAAAAGAACAACCCGACACCACTGAACCTTGTTGCATTTCCGTAGCACCTCGGCTCGAATCCAGGGTGTGCCAAAGCGTTTTGCAGTCGACGAGGGGACTTTCTGAAGCCACCGTTGTAACGGAGGAAAAATGGCTACCCCCATCACGTGCCCTCACACACAGCAATGCGATCAGGAGCAGATAATCTGACCAGCCATTAAATCGTCACCCTTGTCAATATCTCTCCCTCCACAATCAACACAACCTGGCTATTTGTTGTAGAAATGGTTTTGGGATCTTGCTGTACACAGACATGCTGCCATGTAGCCTACATCACAGCAGTGATCGCTCTTCAAAACGTTACCTCGTTGGGGGTGCCTGGTTGTTGTGAAGGGCGCTATATAAATGTACATCTACTTTCCCTTCTTCAACCGTTTACCTGATGCACTTCGAGGGCGCAACTTTGGCCCAGTCAGCAGGGAAGAACTCCCCTGGGTCTCCTCCCCTGCCTGGGTCAGTAGTTAGCCTCACAGCGCCAGGGACCCAGGTTCGACTCCCACCTCGGGTGACTGACTGTATGGAGTTTGCCCATTCTCCCCGTGTCTGCGTGGGTTCCCTCCGGGTGCTCCGGTTTCCTCCCACAGTCCAAAGATGTGCAGGGCAGGTGGGGATTGGCCATGCTAAATTGGCCACAATGTCCAGGGATGTGCTGGTTGGGTGGGTTAGCAATGAGGGAATGCAGGGTTAATGTGTGGGCCTGGGTGGGATCCTGATGGGTCAAATGGTCTGCTTCCACACTGTAGGGATTCTATGAATCATGGGTCCCTCACAGGGCTGGAAGTCCCACAAACTGGAGGACAAATTGGAGATTGACAATGCCCCCCCCGCCAAGGCGATACTGAGTAAGTGCCGCACAACTGGAGTTGCCCGTTATGCACATGTAACGTTGAACCGAGGTTCATACTGTTGGATGGAGAAAACAAAATCCTCACCATACTACTGTGATAAAGAACAGGGGTTTGGGTGGGAAGATTGGTGGGGGGAGGGCAGGGGATTCTCTTCGAAGGTTCTGATCAACATTCACGCACTGCCCCCTCACTCAACATTACATCAACATTAGATCAAGCAAACTCTGCTGCTCGTGGGAACCTGCTGTGTACAAACAGCAGCCATGTTCCTACAGCACAACGGTAACCAAACGTCAAAAGCTGCCGCGTTGGCTGCAGACATGTGGAGAAGTCTCCAGGTCATGGAAGGCTCCATTTGTCAGGACAAGACTTGAATTCGAACAATTTACTTTCATTCTCCTTTCGCTCTGACGTTCGCTCAGGGCCGACAGAGGTTCGGTTTTCGGATAGTTCCAGAATCTTGGGTTGCCAGCTCCGTGATGTGTGGCTTAGCTGGGCTCAGGGCAGGGAGACCAGACAGGGTGAGGGGAAGATGACATTCAGCCCCCATGTCGCACACCGCCTGCCCATTCACCCAACAGCGCTGGGCTCACTAAAACTACACTGGCTTCCCAGTCAAAAAAAAACTAGATTTGTAAAAAGCCCTGATCCTCGTTTTCACAGTCCTCCAATCCACCACTCTACTCCCTATTGCTGTAAACGTCGCCTTGCCATAGACAAACTTCAAACGCAAAACCCAAGAGAACGGGGTGGGGGGTGTACGGTGGCTCAGTGGCAGGGTTAGCACTCGGTGGTTAGCACTGCTACCTCACAGCACCACCGACCCAGGTTTGATTCCCACCTCAGGCAACTGTCTGTATGGAGTTTGCACATTCTCCCTGTGTCCGAGTCCAAAGATGTGCAGGTTAGGTGAACTGGCCATGCTAAATTGCCCCGTAGTGTTCAAGGATGTGTAAGTTAGGTGCATTAGTCAGGAGTAAATGTGGTGTAATAGGATAGGGCAATGGGTCTGGCTGGGATACCCTTCGGTGTGGACTTGTGGGGCTGAAGGGCCTGTTTCCACACTGTTGGCATTTTTTTTTCAAAAGAAATGCTGGAAATCAGAAACTAAAACAGAGATTGCTGGAAAAGCTCAGCAGGTCTGGCTGTATCTGTGGAGGGAAATCAGAGTGAGCATTTCCAGTCCCTTCCTCACAACTAATGGTAGCTAGGAAAATGTTGGGTGGGGGATGTGGGAGGGAAAGGACTAAACAATAGGTGGAGATAGAACCCAAAGAAAGAAGGTTTGGACAGATGAAAGTGTGAATAACAGTCGGCCTGGGAGAACGAATAGCCACTAATGGGGATGGTTAGTTGCTAACAATGGGTTAGCATTGTAATAGTAGACTATGTGGTAACACGGCCTGGTGTGTGGGCGTGGGACATGGGAGAAGATGCTTAAAGCCCTAAAATTGTTGAACCCGATGTTGAGTCTGGAAAGCTGCGGGGTCCCCAAGCAGAAAATGAGGTGTTGTTCTTCCAACTTGCACTGGAGCACTGCAGCATGCCTGAGACAGAGATGTTGGCCAGAGAATGGGGGTGGGGTGTTGAAGTGACAAGCAGCTGGAAGCTCAGGGTCTTTCCTTGAGGCCACAACACTATAAGCTGCTCCGCAAAGCAGTCACCCAGGCTACGCTACGTTTCCCCAGTGTAGAGGGGACCACATCGCGAGCAGCGAATACAACAGACTATAGATGGTGAGACGCGCAGGTGGTGCACTCCTTCACCTGTTAAAGGCAACGTCCCTTCCCTGACTGGAATCCACACTGACAGCCGCAACGTGGAACCGCAACACCGCAAGGAAAGGATCACATTTAACGAGGGCCAGTACAACCAAAATGGGCTGAAATGGACGTCTTTGCCACGGAACACAGAGATTTGGGAGTGTTTGTGAATCATCCACGAGGGGCTAGCATCCAAGCTCAGTGGGCGATAGGGGAGGCCAGTGGAAGGTTGGCCCTCAGTTCAAAGGCCGCTAGTATAAAGTATAAAGCTAAAGCAATACAAGGCACGAGCTGGACCTCACCTGGAATACTGTTTTGTTCCCCCGACACCCTTATCCAATGAAGGATATATTAGTTCTGGAGGCAGTCCAGAGAATGTTCACTAGATTGAATACAGAGGGATTTTCTTCAGAGAGGAGATCGAGGAGACTGCGTCTGTACTCACTGGAGTTTAAAAGATTGAGAGGCGATCTTATTGGAACATTTTGGAGGCACTTGAGGGGCTTAAACACAGAGGTCGATTCCCCTTGTGGGAGAATCTAGCCCAATTCACTGTCGGGGGTCACCCATTTCAGAGTGAGACAAGGCAGCATTTCTTCCCTGAAAGGGTGGTGAATCTGTGCGGTTCTTCATGACAGAGTCTGGGCCATTAAGTATGTTCAAGGCTCAGAATGCTAAATTTTTAATCAGTGAGAGTTATCGGGAAAAGGCAGGGTCATGGAGTTGAGGATTATTAAATCAGCCAGGGACTTAACTGAATGGCAGAGCTGACTTGATGGGCTGAATGGTCTACTTCTGCTCCCAGGTCTTATGGTTATCCTTCTTCCAGTCACCTCAGTTCCACATGGTGGTAAGGAGTAAGACCGCTCTGCCCAGGCTGGGCTGATATCTCACAGTCGGCCCCCACCCCCTCCCCCCCTCCGGCCCAGCTCAGGCACCATTGGCACTTACTGGTGGTCTGCTGTCCAACCAGAGGCTGGCTCTCAACCTCATTGTTCACGGCGTAGACGGAGAAGAGGTAGGTGGTGCCGGGCAGCAAGCTGGTGAACTGGGCAGAGTTGGTGGATGGGCGCAGCTCGGTGCTTTGGCGGTCAGGGCGGTCCAACGGCAGCATGGTGACACGGTAACCAATGATCACGGCGCGAGGGGGGGTCCACATGACGGTGATCTTGTTCTCTGTCACACCGTTGAACTGCAGGTTGGTCGGGGGTTCCAACACCACTGGAAGAGAGATCCAGGAACGTTTATCCCATTCAGCCTCATCTCCGGTTCCTCCTTCTCCTCCCCCCTCCACATTCTCCCTCCCTCCCTCCCCCCCCACTCCCCATTCTCCCTCCCCCTCCCCATTCCAATCTCTGTTCACCCCAATTCTGTTCTCCCGGGCCTACCTTCTGAACTCTCCCCCCCCCTCATCCTCAGCTCTCCTGTGCGAATCCACCCCTTTTCCATCACATTTTCTCCCAGTTCCTCACTGAGGTAGATAGGATAATTCCCTTCACCCTGATTGTGTTGAACAAACAAATGCCAAGCCCGAACACTGAGCAAGTGCTTTCCCTCCACCCTCAAAGGGTCTCCCTAGGCCTCACTGCCCCCCCCTTCGCTTTGGTTAAGCCTGGAAAGAATTCCCTCAGATTACTCATTACCTTGGGTGTCAGTTTGAATGGGGATCTCCCCTATCCTTATCACCGCTAACCTGGTAAGGCAGGTAATCACTAGGCCATGTCATGAAAGCAACACGCTTGCGATCAGAACTCCCTGTTCCTCCTACTTTGGACACCATCCAATGGCATGGTCAACGTTTATTCATGAAGTGGCTTGAGATTAACGCTCAGGACCATTCCCTCTTTTGACGCAAGACAAATTTTCCCAGCTACGGTCAAAGGTCGTGGCCCAGTCTTTTTACTCTTCCCCCAAAGACTCTCGTGAGGGAGCGGCGGATTCTTTAAGGGAGTCTGTCCTCAATAATGCAAAAAAGGGGTTAAAAATAAAGAAATCCCAGATCAATGGAAGCACGATCAACCCTGGAGTTAAGTATTGGGAAGGTTCAAGACCCAACCCAGAGACTTTAAACCCCCAGTGTAAGCTGCCCGTGTGGCGCAGTTCTGAGGGAGTGCAACACGCTTAAAAAGGGCACATGTTCAACTCCTCCAGCTCTTCTGAGCAGCCCCCATGTTCTTCCTCTCAGCCAACACCTGCAATCACCGCTGGTGGGGGGATGCTGCTGTGTGCAGGTCGGTCACCTGCCCAAGAACCACTGACCGTGCTCTCCTGAACACGCCGAGAATTTTGGGAAACAGACAGCGAGAGAGAGAGAGAGACAGAATGAGAGAGAGAGAGAGAGAGAGAGACAGAAAAAGAGACAGGCAGACAGAAAGAGAGAGAGGGGGAGACAGAGTGAGAGAGAGAGAGAGAGAGAGGGAGAGAACAAGAGAGAGACAGAGGTAGAGAGAGAGAAACACACACACAGGAAAGGAACAAGAGGATTTCTGCATGTTTCTGACAGCTCGTTCTGTCCAGTACACTCAGTGAAGAAAACACTGTCTTCAGAACGAGACAGAATTTATCTCGCAGCAGAGAAAACAGAACCACTTCCCCAAGGAATCCTGGCTGCAGACGGCCTGCCTGACGGAGCAATCATTCGTCTGACAGCACAATCTCAGAATCGTGAGACTTCCCTCACACAAAGGGGAATTGCTGGCAGAAGCAGGAATCCCTATTTTGTCCCTATTTGGTCATACAGGCTCAGAACAAGCCAGACTGAGACAGAACAGAAACCCAGGGACTTGCTATGCATTCCATGCAGCCCACAGGCTCTCTCTCTCTCTCTCTGCTCTTGCGGTCTAGCCTCCCCCTGTTCCTCAGGGGAGCTGTGAAACAGGCACGTCCAGGGGTGATCTCAATTACATCAGGGAACAGAAGGCTCAGATTGTTTTAAGGTTTCAGTCTGGGCTGTCAGACTGTCGGGATCTGGCCTGTGCTGTCATCTTCAAAAGCAGCTCGTACCTATCGAGACAATTAAAAAAAAGGGGGTCTCCAGACAAAAAGTTGGCATTTCCTCTCCCCTCCCTGGGAAGCATCCCTGATTGTCTCCTGGCCTACGGAAGGATGGTTTTAACTCGGGAAATTCTTTGTACAGCACCTCATAATCCTTTGGCTGCTCAGAAATGAGTTTGTTAGCTCAACGCTCTGTATAACCAACTACCCCCTTCCCTTTCTCTGCTGCCTGGAGGGGAAAGAGGCCCCCAGCTCGACAGGTCTTCTTTGGGGCAGAGAGCCTTGGGATGTCACGAGGGTTGGGTCAGTCGCTATGTAAATTTTAAAAAAAGGTTTTTCTCTTTCTCCACGTAGGGGTTTTGTTTTGAGTGAAAACACTCCCTCCACACCGCCCCCGACTTTCCAGCCTCTTTCCTCTATCTAACCGGCTGAGGGCCACCTCAATCTCAAGGCCTGGTTTTGTGACCTTAAGGGAAGGCAGGGAGTTCACATCCCAGACCGTCACACCAAGGCCGCCAACTGGCAACAGGAAGGGGTCAAACCTGCTTCCCATGACTTCCCAGGGCACCTCACTTTTGGAGCAGTCCCAGTTGTAACGCGTGGGTGGGGGGGGGGGGTGGGTCAGGAATGCCAACACAGTGAGCTGCTACACACACACACACAGCGCAGTAATAACGGACCACACCATCAGCTTCCAATGGCGCTGGTCACCACAAATTCACGGGCGGTTCAATTCCCGCCTCGGGTGACTGAATGTGTGGAGTTTGCACATTCTCCCCGTGTCTGCATGGGTTTCCTCCAGTTTCCTCCCACAGTCCAAAGATGTGCAGGCTAGGTGAATTGGCCATGCTAAATTGCCCGTAGTATTAGGTGAAGGGGTAAACGTAGGGGAATGGGTCTGGGTGGGTTGCGCTTCAGAGGGTCGGTATGGACTTGTTGGGCCGAAGGGCCTGTTTCCACACTGTAAATAAGTAATCTAACCTAAATATTGGTCAGGCTACTGTCCTCAGGAATTCATGGGAATGTAAGCTGGGGGTGGTTACTGGGTTTAAAGTCTCTCACCTGGAAATGACAGCACCTCCAATAGGCCAACACTGGAAACACAGATCTGGCGCCTAGGGTAGGAGCACAAACCCACGGTCCTCTCGCTCCCCTCAACCTCCCCCCAGGCGAGCTCATGACTGACTGAGCCCCAGAGAGTTGAGCTGATGACTCCATTTGCGAGGCCTCTTGAGTGGAAAGGATGTGGACAATTCGCTCGCCAATGAACAATTCATCCCTCATACCTGTCATGATGGAGATCGCATGCTCACCCATTCCTCCCAGTCTCCCATACTCCAACCCTGCTTCCCAAGGACAAGCCCGTTGCAGATGCCCTGCTCGCCACCAGCTACTTACCATCCCCCCCATCTCCAAAAAAATGCCGCCCCCAACCCTTTCCTTCAGGAAGATGCAGGACAGCACCAAGCCTGCGTCTCAATATACGGCAGCTCCACCCACCATCCCTATTCTGCACTTCTTCCCCCATTTGTGCCGTGGGACTGTCGCTCCGTACCTGCTTGAGGGACGCCATCGGTGGTCTGCTGGATGACCAGCGGGACGCTTTCCTGACTCTCCTCCACGGAGTAGATGCTGATGTTGTACTGGATGCCAGGCAGCAGGTCAGTCAGGGTCAGTTGGGTTGCGGTGCTGGGCAGAATGATCTCAGTGCTGGCTCCTTCCACCGACGGCGTGTACACCACACGGTAACCTGGGAGGGAGTGGGGAGGGGAATGCAGTTGTAACATTAACAATTCCACCACTCCCTTTACGGACAGGCCCTCAGAAAAGGCCCTTTCCCGTCTGTCAGTCCCTCGCTCTGTTCTACCTCCTTTCCTCATCCCCTTGTGGCAAGGCATTGACCACCAGATGGCAGCGCACTCAGTAGTCACCAGCTGTAAATTCCCCTCCCCTCCCCTCCCCGAATCAACAGCCCCCATCCTAAACACACACAGGCTATTTGGAGAACTTCTAGGAACAGTTCAGGAATTGACAGCTGCTTTTAAGATCGGGCTGCCCTTCTCACTGGAGAGGTGCACCCTGGGATATCACTGGGGTTGACCTACCTGTGATTGGGGCCTGAGGCTTGGACCATTCAATGGTGATGGAGGTCTCATCGACGTGATCGACGGTGTACTCAGTGGGACTGTCAGGAGCTGTGTGAGGAAAAGGCAGAAAGTTATCCCGGGAAACGATGGGTTCTCCTGACTACCATTAGACAACGCAGCAGAGAGGTGTCTCCACGGCCACCAACCTGTCGTGGGCGTCCTGGTTAGGATCAGCTTCTCTCCATCTTCTGAGACTTCGTAAACATTCACGATGTACTTGCGGCCAGGCAGCAGATTAGGAATGGAAACAGATGTGGCTGTGTTTGGAACATCTGGAAGTGGGAAAGGAATAAAGGCTTAATATCCCGAGGCCTCCCAGACATATCAGCTCACAGACAACAGATTAACTCTTTAGAGTGACTTAACCTACACCGAATCTCCACAACTCCACCCCTCCCTATGCTCAATGCCCTATCCAGGGCTCCCACTGTGGAAAAACCTGAGTTTTAAAATCCTTATGCTCCATCACTTTGCTGTGGTTAGGGGCAAGGTCCATCCTCACTTACCATCAGGAAATCAAGAGAATCCCTCTCACACACACACACACTCAGACAAGAGACACACACACGTAGAGACACAGACACACACACACAGACACACACACACACACACACACACAGCTTAGACAGACAGATACATAGAGAGACACAGACAGATATACATGCACACAGACACTGACACGGACAGACACTGACACGGACAGGACACAGATCTCTTCCTCACTGGCAAACAACAGGCGGCCTCAGGCAGCCTGTAACACCTTACTGGACAACATGGGCTTCAGAAAGGTGCAACATAAATGCAGGTCTTCCCTTCGTTTTCCCAGTGGTGGGACATTTGTTCAAATCCCAACCTCTAAACGAAGGCCCGAAATCCTCTCGACCTCGTAGTCGGCACTGGATAGCCGTTACCCCGACGTCTGCGCCACGCCTGGAGTCTGCATCGGCCGAAGCAGAATGTGGAAGGGTTCGGCAAACCACAGCCCCTGCCTAGCACGGTGGGCCCTGAGCCGAGGGATGCACAGGGAGACCATTTCAACCATTAAATATTCTTCCTTGCTATCCTGCAGCAAGAGAATAAAGGCAGCAAGGACAAGCGCAGGACATCCCACAGACACCAGGTCCATGAGAGTATGGAGGAATAATACTGCTCAAGGTAACTCCTGAAGGAGCAGGGTGAATGGCTGGGCAACAGGGAGATGTAGTTACAACCTGCTCTAGGTGCCTAATTCACCCAGTTTGAACAAATGGGTGAGAGTTACTGAAGACGGGGGAAGGCAAACGCAATGTTAGCATTCACTTCCAGACGACAAGGACACAAGAGTGGTGATATACTACTGAGGCTGTGTAAGGATCTGTGTTACTCTCCCTCCCACTCCACCGAGGACATGCAGGTCCTTGGACTCCTCCACCGGCAGAACATGACAACACGACGGCTGGAGGAGGAGCGCCTCATCTTCCGCCTGGGAACCCTCCAACCACAAGGATTTCTCCAGTTTCCTCATTTCCCCTCCCCCAACCTTGTCTCAGTCGGTTCCCTCAACTCAGCACCGCCCCCCTAACCTGCAATCTTCTTCCTGACCTCTCCGCCCCCACCCCACTCCGGCCTATCACCCTCACCTTGACCTCCTTCCACCTATCACATCTCCATCGCCCCTCCCCCAAGTCCCTCCTCCCTACCTTTTATCTTAGCCTGCTTGGCACCCTCTCCTCATTCCTGATGAAGGGCTTATGCCCGAAACGTCGAATTTCCTATTCCTTGGATGCTGCCTAACCTGCTGTGCTTTAACCAGCAACACATTTTCAGCTAAGGATCTGGTCAGACTGCATTTGAAATACAGTGGGACGTTTTTGATCCCTGTATCAACAGAAGGTTTCTATACAGTGGAAACAGGCTATTCGACCCAACATGTCCACACCAACCCCCCCCCCACAAAGAGTATCCCACTCAAAAACATTCCCCTACCTTTACCCCTGCCTAATGCACCTAGCCTAACACTGAGGGGCAATGTAGCATGGCCAATTCACTGACCTGCACATCTTTGGACTGTGGGAGGAAACCGGAGCACCCAGAGGGAAACGGGGAGAATGTGCAAACTCCACACAGACAGTCGCCCGAGGCTGGAATCGAACCCACATCCCTGGTGCTGTGAAGTAGCAGTGCTAACCACTGAGCCACCCTGCCATCTGAGGAAGGACGAGCTGAACTTGGAAGGTGTCTCGAGGAAAGTTACAAGAACGATCCCACGGTTGTCATACGGGGAGTGGTTGAGGATTCTGGATCTGTACTTGATGGAGTTTTGAAGGATGAGGGGGGAACCTGATTGAAACTTACAGGATACTGAGAGGTTTGGATAGAGTGGACAACGAAGTATTTGTTTCAACCAGTCGCAGACATTGAGACCCGAAGACACAGCCTCAGAGTGAGGAGAAGACCCATTAAAATGGAGATGAGGAGGAATTTCTTCAGCCACAGGATTAGATTAAATTCCCAACAATGTGGAAACAGGCCCTTCGGCCCAACAAGTCCACACCGACCATCCGAACA
Organism: Hemiscyllium ocellatum; assembly: GCF_020745735.1. Classification (NCBI taxonomy): domain Eukaryota; kingdom Metazoa; phylum Chordata; class Chondrichthyes; order Orectolobiformes; family Hemiscylliidae; genus Hemiscyllium; species Hemiscyllium ocellatum. The sequence goes on along the minus strand of NC_083407.1, from coordinate 108,102,780 downwards.
GTAACCTACCCAGACCCATTCCCGTACCTTGTATTTACCCCTGACCTGCACATTTTTTGGATTGTGGGAGGAAACCCATGCAGACACGGGGTAGATGTGTAAATTCCACACAGACAGTCGCCTGAGGCTGTGAGTCAAACCAGGGTCCCTGACGCCGTGAGGCAGTAGTGCTAACTACTGAGCCACCGTGCAGCCCTGACTTTGTGGATTGATAGCCTAATGACATTAACACATCATCTTCTCTTATTCCCAATGATAGTTAATCTATGAAACCCATTGCCACAGAAGGTTGTGGAGACCAAGTCATTAAGTGTCTTTTAAGACAGAAATAGTAGGCTCTTGGTTATTCAGCGGATCAGCGGTTACAGGGAGAAGGCAGGAAAATGTGATTAAGAAACAGATCAGCCAGGTTTGAATGGTGGAGCTGACTCGATGGGCCAAATGGCCTAATTCTGCTCCTACGTCTTCTGGACTTACCAAGGTACTGAGGCTGGGCCTGATCTTCACTAAGCTCATACTTGATGCGGAACCCAGAGACCGTGTCGGAGGCAGATACCCAGGAGACCACAAAGCTGCTGGAGGTGATCTCGGTGATGGATTCTGTTGTCGAGGACTCCCTGATGATGTCTTCCTCAGGCAGCAGTGGTGTCTCACCCTCAGTTGGAGACCCTGTTAGGATTGGGGCAGTGGGGGGGGGCAAACAGAGTGAAGCATCAGGTTAGTGAACTGTCGAGCAATAGTTAAGACTCCACCCCAAGCTGGAGAGCAGATTGGTGACAAAGATAAAATCTCAAGAACTGGTTTAGTCAAATTCAATTGTTTCTTGTTTCCCCGCAGTCCAGAAGAGTGATCCGCCTGTACTGGATAGGATTTAAAGGCTTTAGTGCAGTTAACAAGAGAGCTCTTTCTTGTGGGGACGTGGATGGGGGGGGTGTCTGGATAATGAAGCAGGGATGGTGATGGTTGCTTATACACCACATTTGCAGCTCCGCTCAACTTCCCCGCCCCTCCATCTCAGCCTGGGGCACTCTGCCATCTTGGGTCTCTGGTTAACGGGGCACAGAGAGAGAGAGAAGAGAAGAGAGAGAGAGAGAGAGAGAGAGCGTGCGCAAGTGGGAAAGGGGTCCTTCAGGCATTTGCCACAGCCTCCTAAGTGGCATCTCTCAGCACGAGGGTACTCTCGGGGCTGATGTCAGGAAGCACTGCTTCCTACAAAATGTTGAGGGGTGTGGTGGGGGGGCCAGGAGGAGGGGGAGATGTGTGGAAATCTGAGACTCTCCTGACCCCAGCCCACATCCAGAAAGCTGGGGATTGATCTGAAAATCCTGATGAAGGGCTTATGCCTGAAACGTCGAATTTCCTATTCCTTGGATGCTGCCTAGCCTGCTGTGCTTTAACCAGCAACACATTTTCAGCTGAAAATCTTGAAACCTAGTCAGGGAACACCACTCCCATCTTTTGTTCAAGATGCAGCCTGTCAAGGTCAATGACCTTAGTGGTATTATTGCTCAACTGTTAATCCAGAGACCCAGGTAATGTTTTGCAGCTCGAATCCGATGGTGGAATTTGTATTCAATAAAAATCTGCCGTTAGGAGTTTAATGACGACCGTTGTTGGACAGACCCTTCTGGTTCAGTAATGCCCTTTAGGGGATGGAGACTGCTGTCCTTACCCATTCTGGCCTACGTGTGACTCCAGATGCAGGGCAATGACCTCTGGGTAATTCGGGATGGGCTTGACCAACATGGTGCCTCGTCCAATGAATGGATTTTAAAAAAAGGTAGAGGTCAGGGATGGGAGGGATCAAAATGGAGGGCTGAAGAAAGGCACCCTTGCGGGGTGGGAAACCACAGTCGGATTCACACGCAACGCCCTGGGGACCACTTTGGTTTGAAATAACCACTGTCACCCCGGGGGAGGCTGAAGAGAGGGAGAGCCTGCAACCCCATGGGCTGCGGGGATGGGGGGGGGGGGGGAGGGGGAGAGAGGGAGAGAGGGGATGCAACTTACGTGTCATGTAGGAGGTGGTGAACTCAAAGTTGGTGACCATTGAGCGGCCATTCCACACCCTGCCGATCAGCTCTCCCTCGTAGGTGAGACCCGGTTTCAGATCCCGGATGGTGTAGGAGTACATGTTGCCTGGAATGGTCACCTCTCTCCATCGCTCCCGGGAGTTTTTCTGCACAAAAGCACAGGCAGAGTCAGACAAAGGATGAAAAAGGGGGGCCTTGAGACCTTTGCTTTCAAACCCAGCTGACCTCACGATGGGATTGAGACATTGGTCTTACGCCAGATCACAAACGGTTTGGAAGCTAATGAACTCAGCTTCCAACGGCGAGGGCCTGTTGCAACTAAATGACCAGCAGGGAGTGCCAAACGATGGTACAATTACTGACAGCTTTTTTACATTAAACGGATGGGTTCCAGTCTTTGCTTTTTTTTTAAATATATGTAAATACTGCTGGCTCCACAAGTCCTTTCTCCTTGAGAGTAAAACATCAGTGTTCCTCCCCGCCTCCTCTCCCAGTGCCCTTTGCCACGGTCAGCCACACACACACACACCGTGGCCCCAAGGAGTCCTATTAAGTCCCCTTTGCAAGAGCAGGGGGCGCTGGTCTGAAGATTCAGTTGCCTCCCACAAAAGCCTATAGATTCACGAGATGTGCAGCACGGAAACAGACCCTTCGGTCCAACCTGTCCATGGCGACCAGATGTCCCAACCCAATCTAGTCCCACCTGCCAGCACTTGGCCCACATCCCTCCAAACCCTTCCTCTATTCATATACCCATCCAGATGCCTTTTAAATGTTGTAATTGTACCAGCCTCCACTACTTCCTCTGGCAGCTCATTCCATACACATACCACCCTCTGCACAATAAAGTTTCCCCTTAGGTCCCTTTTACATCCTTCCCCTCTCACATTAAACCTATGCCCTCTAGTTCTGGACTCCCCGACCCCAGGGAAAAGACCTTATCTATTTATCCTATCCATGCCCCTCATGGTTTTATAAACCTCTATAAGGTCACCCCTCAGCCTCCATTGCTCCAGGGAAAACAGCCTCAGACGATTCAGCCTCTCCCTATAGCTCAAACCCTCCAAACCCAGCAACATCCTTGTACATGATTTCTGCACCCTTTCGAATTTCACAACACTTTCCGATACAAAGGAGACCAAAACTGAAGACAGTATTCCATCTTGAGCCATGCTCCCCCACACTCCCGCCAGCAACTCCATGTCAACCCTGCGATTGTTGACATTAAACTCAGGACACCCTTGGCTGCCTTCTGTACTCCTGCTTTCTGTGCCAGGAGAAAGCTGGAAATGACACACGCTTTCCTGAGCACCACTTGAGCAATGGAACATTGTTTTGGACTCCAGTTTGAAGCTTTCGCAAAAGCCTGGCAAGCCATTCCCAAGGCGACTCAGCAAGAGAGGCCAGGGGGCAAGGTTACTAACTCAGCTCGGGTGCAAAACTTCAATTTTCTTTGGTCTGTCGGGGTGGCGAACCGAACTAGATACACATAACACGGCAAGGTCCATGTCCCCGACTGTATAACGGGTTAGTAAATACGGATGTGACCCGAGGCCTCAGGGAGTGCATGCTTGTCGGACTCCAACACACCACGGTACGTAGTGTTAACAGGTCAGTGGATACACAGGGCCCTCTTTTACCTCTTGGAGCACAGACAACAACCAGAGTCCCGTTTTGTGTGGACCTGCTGCGATGGGGGCGACTGGGATCCCTGGGAAGTTTGCTAGTTCAAATCCCCACTGCGGTCAACATGAACCGAATAGTTCAGGCAGCGAACCCCGGGGATGGGGTTTGGCACTCGGGTTAAAAAAAAAGATGGCTGCCGTGGCCCACAGAGTGCTGTCAGCCATGCAACGCGGCGGCGCTTCTCTGAAGGTGAGTCCACGCTTCCTCTTGAGCCGGTGAGAAAAGGAATAGGTCTGCCACAATCGCAGAATGGCTCCCCTTCCCCCCTCACCCAACCCCCAAAGGGCCTCAGGGGGCAATGTTTCAACTGCAGTAATGAGATAGCAGTTGCATTGCGCACAGGAAGTTCCCACAGAGACGATCGGTCTTGGCAATGTGGATTGTTGGACAAATACTGACCAGGATTGCAGAAGAGAAAGCCCTTGCTTTTTATTAAAGCTGTTGCAATGGATCCTGCCAAGGGGCAAGTTGGTTGGTGGGGGTGAGGTGGGGAAGAGAGAAGATGTTGGGCCATTGCCTTGGGGGGGGGGGGGGCAAGGAGAGAGAGCATGAGATGATAAAGAGATGCCGGTGTTGGACTGGGGTGTACAAAGTGAAAAATCACACAACACCAGGTTATAGTCCAATAGGTTTATTTGGAAGCAGTAGCTTTCATTAACTACCTGATGCTTCCAGTTAAACCTGTTGGACTATAACCTGGTGTTGTGTGATTTTTAACTGAGATCATGAGAGACAGAGACAGGGAGAGAGGGAGGGAGAGAGAGACAGAGAGAAAGGGTGCGAGATCATGGCTCTTCCAACACGGTCAATGATCAGTGGGTGCAGGTTTACTTACAGGCTTCCATTTCAGTGTGTACTGGGTGACATGGAACGTTTCCGGCTTGTTCCACAGGATGGGATGCGAGTCCGTCTGGTTCCCAACCTCCGTGATCATTACTTTGATAGGTTCAGATCCTACATTAGAACGGATCAGACAGAAGAGCTTTTCAAATGCGCAGACAACTGAGTGGAGAATACAACAGCAGAACAAGCCATTTGGGCTAATTGATCTATAAATACACTGCGTAACTCTCTTACTCCATTAGCATCTCCCTCTATTCTCTCCTCCATTGGTAGATTGTCCAGCTGTCCTCTAAATGTAATTACTCCACAGTATGTTGTGAGCCCCATACTGAGTAAAGAGGTCTCTGCAGATTTCCCTCTCGGATTGATTTTTTTCCTTTGATTCCCTCATGGATTTCTTCATGACCATCTTATTTTGATGACTTCTGCTTCTGATCTGTATCACGAGTGGAATCATCTCGGTATCTACCCTATTAAGCCCTGAAAGACTGGAATCAAATCAAACTCTACCTCCCACTCCTCAGCCCACTGGCCCATCTGATCAAGATCCCATTGTACTTGGAGGTAGCCTTCTTCGCTGTCCATCTACACCTCCAATTTTGGTGTCATCTGCAAACTTACTATATTCACGTCCAAATCATTTACGTAAATGACAAAAAGTAGTGGACCCAGCACCAATCTTTGTGGCACTCCACTGGTCACAGGCCTCCAGTCTGAAAAACTACCCTCCACCACCACTCTGTCTTCTACCATTCAGCCAGTTCTGTAAACAAATGACTAGTTCTCCCTGTATTCCATGAGATCTAACTTTGCTAACCAGTCTCCCATGGGGAAACCTTGTCAAATGTCTTACTAAAGTCCACACAGATCACATCTACTGCTCTGCCCTCATCAATCCACTTTGTTACAATTAAAGAGGATGAAAGCGATGGGCCAAGACCTTTATTGCTCTGACTGCTAAACAGAGAGATCTAAATGAGCTGTATAAGATGAGGGAAGGGTTGAGAGAAAGAAACTATTTTCTGCTGAAGCTCAGACCAGAATGGAGGTGGTGGTGATGGCATAACCTTAGAGTTAGATCATTCAGGGTGATGTTGGGGAAGCATGTCTTCACATGAAAGAGGAGCTCCTGAACTGCTGTTGAGGACAAAGCATGATACAAGCTGTCAAAAACAGCTTTTTGTTAGGTAAGACGATATGGAACCAATGACAGTGGAACAAGCTTGAGGGGCTGAATGGCCTCTTTTTGCTCTTGTGCAGGGCTGCTATAAGGATGCTGCCATTGACATGGCATATCTGAGCAGAGCTTGCAATCCAAACTACTGCTGGTCACAGCTAGTTACTGTTTACTAGAAGTGCTAACTTGTTGACTATATCTTGGAATCTTTTGTTTTCCATGTTACTAACCTGACGGCATTATATATCAGTACATAGGCAGCAATGCAACCGTCAGTCAGGTCAGGTAGGAACTTGTTATTAACCTGATTGACTGCATCATTACTAGCATTGTCTAACTAGTACAGCACAGCAGTTTAGGCAGCATCCGAGGAGCAGCTGCCTGTCCTGCTGTGCTTTTCCAGCACCACTCTAATCTAGACTCTGGTTTCCAGCATCTGCAGTCCTTGTTTTTACCTTGTCAAACTAGTAACCAGGATTCATTTCAAATAATTATTGATTTTGCTTAATTATCAAATTATTAGCTGTTCAAAGTCTCTTGTCACACCTAACCACTAATTACTATCCATTTGTTTAGCTGTTGATCTGACTAGAATAAATGACTATTGTTTCCAAGTTGATGGCTACATATTGACTGGCCACTAACATGGTGGCTACTTTTCACAGCTAGTTACTTGCCAAGCTGTTGATGATACATTGGAAGTCTCTTCAGTTGCAAGCCCACACATTCTCGAATCTGTGTGGTTACAGCTTGTGGAGAGGATAGGGAGAAGGCTGAGTCCCATTCACACATTTTGCAATCTAGCTCAGTGCACTCTCAATGAACCTGGTGAGAAGCAACATTAAATTGGGACAGAGACGTGCTTCAGAAAGCCAGTCCTGCAACACTCGCTGTCCAAGTGAGGTCCGACGGGGAGATTGCGCAGTGTCGACAAATCGTAAATCACGGTGAGACAAAAACCAGAAGGAAGGAAAGGCTTGGGGGAGAGGCAGCACACAAGACAGCCCAAAGCCAACCTCAAAAGAAAACAACGTCTTCTGTATCACTGGTTCAAAATTGCTCAGGTGGGAGTCGCAACGTGGGCACTTTGCTAAGACTGTCCTCCCTGACAGCTTTACCTTACCTTTAGAGAGAAGCATGAGGGCTTTTGACTGAATTGGTTTCCCTTCGGCTCAAGTCAGCACTGGTTTTGTTAAAACGGGAAGGTGTGGGGCTGACTGCTCCCCTAGAGTCACCAATCCTACAGCGCAGGCAAAGTATCTCACCACTAAATCTACAGAGGGTTTACAATATCAATGACATCGGTCCTTTAGGTCCGGCCGTGGTGTGGGAGAACTACTGCTGCCTTTGGAGGTGGCTGGGTGAATGGGTGGGGATTGGGTGCTGGATATTCACAGGCAATGGGTTGCCTGGCACCTCCCTGCAACACCACCAGTGCCCGGGCTCGTGACCTTGCCCCAAGCCCCGGTTTCTTATCCAAGCCAACAGCTTTGATTCAGAGTCTTGGATTTGTGTTTTGGACCCTTAGCACTGCAAAGCTTTATACTCTAATCAAGCCAAGACGCACGGGAAAAGACGAGAAACGGGAAAAAAACAAATCACCACGATGCCCTGCCAGACTGTACAAATCTGCCAGTTTATGAAGGATAATTACTTCACGATGATTAAATCTCATTACTCCCTCCAGGCAGTTACATTAATCAGCACAAATCACAAACTGCCTTACTTCCTTGTCGGCATAAGATAATAAATAGCACATACAAACATCATCGAGCAAATATGTGCAAGGGGCACAGGCCCAGTTATCAGGGCGAGGGAAACAAGAGGTCAACTTTCTGAAGGAACCAACGCAAACTCAGCGGACTGACAGCCTCTTCCTGCGTTCTGAGCATTTCCAAGTCTTGCCTTTCCGGTCAACCCCCACACAACTCAATTGTCATCAATCGCCAGATTCACTCCTTGAGGAGGAGAAGGGCTTTCAGCTCTCCATGCCAATGCGATAAGGCATCTGGATTGTAACTGAGCAGCTTTAGTGCCATGCTATTGGATCAGGAGGCCATTCAGCCGCTCAAACCCATTCCACCATCCTGTCAAAATGAGGCTCAAGTGGCCTTTAACTCCATTTACCCTGGACCTCAAAAAAGCCCACCTCTAATGGGCGGTATGGTGGCTCAGTGGTTAGCACTGCTGCCTCACAGCACCAGGGTCCCAGGGTCGATTCCAGCCTCAGATGACTGTCTGTGTGGAGTTTGCAAATTCTCCCTGTGTCTGTCAGGGTTTCCTGCAGGTGTTCCCGTTTCCTCCCACAATCCAAAGATGTGCAGGTCAGGTGAATTGGCCGTGCTAAATTGCCCGTAGTGTCAGGTGCATTAGTCAGAGGGAAGTGGGTCTGGGTGGATTACTCTTTGGAGGGTCGATGTGGACTGGTTGGGCCGAAGGGCCTCTTCCCACACTGTAGGGAATCTAATCAGCATTGACCAAGCAGGGGAAACCGTTTCTGTCTCTGGTATTACTGGTAGGAGATCACTGCCTCCTCTTCCACCCCCAAAAGCAGCACAAACCTAGTCTGAAACATGTCCTCATCATTCTCAACAGTACCAGGCATCATATATTATCTTTAACATAAAATGAAGATCTCCAGATGCTTCGCAGGAATATAAAATATGAGACACGTGAGGATACACAACCAATCGCTTGAACTCGAATGAACCGAGGAGGAGAGAGTGCGCTGAGCCAGAGATGTTCAGGGATAGTGTTCCAGAATTTAACAGTCTTGGAAGCTTAATCCCAGGTGAGTGCAGTGAAAGCCTGATCTCATTTATAAAAGGGCTGTTCATGGCAGATCAATCAAATCAACATGGCTGCCTATTACGGTTGCTATGCATTACTCATAAGGCCTCAGGCCTGGTTACTTGTTATTTTTGAGCATGTGTGCTACCCATAGCCCCTCCCCACAACTGCAACAGTGCCACACTCCACATATTACAATTAACTTAAGATCACAAAAGTCAGGGGTTGGCACCAATTTATTTGACAAGGCGGCACACTCACCCTGTTGTAACAGTGCTGGCTTCACATTGTGTGAATCGGTCGCCGCTCCTGCCCAAGTTATACAGTGGACGCTTGGGGATGGTACCAAGTCAACTGAAGACCAAGGGGGAAATATAACCACACATCCGCAAATCCCAGAGATCATTCTCTACCCCCAAGAGAGTCCGCTGAGGCCCAACTGGTCACACTCTCAAGAATGAGAAGGTGCCTTCTCAGACATATGAGCACAAATCCTAGTCAATCTGTACCATGAGAAGATCCCATGGTTGAGACTATTGTGACCAATTAATTTATTTCATTGTAATCATTGTAGAATCCCTAGTGTGTAATCAGGCCACTCGGCCCAACAGGTCCATACCGACCCTCGAAAGTGCATGTCACCCAGACTCCACACCCCCACACCATTCTGGTACCCCTACATTTTCCAGGGGCTAACCCACCCATCCCAGAACACTATTGGGCAATTTAGCATGGCCAACCCACCTGAAGTGCACATCTTTGGACTGTGGGAGGAAACCGGAGCAAACCCGCACAGACACAGGGAGAGCGGGCAAACTCCACACAGATAGTTGCCTGAGGCTGGAATTGAACCTGGGTCCCTGGCACTGTGAGGCAGCAGTGCTAACCACTGAGCCACCACGCTGCCCTGTGATGTCTGTTTGAGGAGAACTCCTCTGCCGATCTTTGGATGGTGCCCACTGGATCACTTACATCCCCCTACATATAGAGAAGATGAGGACTAGGTTTTACATCTCATCCTAGATGGCAGTTCTCGACGGTGCAGTGCTCCACTCAGCTCTGCACCAGAGCCCCAGTCCTGACTGGTGTGGCTGAAGATCCTACCTGATAAGGCTGTCAGTGGCTGACAGGACCATTCCCCGATTCCCCGGCCGTAGCAGTGGCACTGGTACTGGATTCCATTCAGGTACTTGCGGAAGTTCTCGCCGATCTGGTAAAACCGTTGCGTGTCCGTGTCCTGGCACTGATCTGGGTTGGGGTGGGGGAAGAGGACGGAGAGGGTGAGAACATGCTTGTGGAACTGTGGTTGCAGAGAAATGTGACACTGTTGGCTTTGGCCAGGGTTTGTTCACTGCATGGATTTCCTCGCACTCCAACTCATCTCAACACGAGCCTGGGATCACTGTGGACCTCCCTCCATCACATCATTGAGTCACACAGCGCAGAAACAGACTCTTCAGTCTGACCAGTCAATGCCATCCAACTAGATTGGTGCCACCTGTCAGTGCCTGGCCGCCATCCCTCCAAAGATTACTTCTTAAACATTGCAACTGGACCCTCACCCACCACTTCCTCTGGAAGTTCATTCCACACATTCTGTGTAAAAAAAAATTGCCCCTCTTTTTAAATATATCTCCTCTCACCTTAAAAATATGCCCCTTGGTCTTGAAATCCCCCACCCCAGGTAAATGACACCTACCATTCACCTTATCTAGGCCACTCATGAATTTATAAACCTCTATAAAAGCCACCTTTCAACTTTCTACGCTCCAGTGAAAACAGTCCCAGCCTCTGCTTATAACTCAAATCCTCCGATCCTGTCAACATCCTGGTAAATCTCTTCTGAAGCCTCTCCACTTTAATAACATCCTTCCAGATTCTGGATCTAGCTTCTCCTTCATGAAACAATTATGTTGACAGTGATAAATGTAAGTGCTCGCTGCTCTCAGAGCAAAAAGAGCTTTCTCTCGAATTCCTGACTGGATTTAACTGTCGAATTGATGACCGTTAAGTTCTGCACTTCTCCCACAAAGTTTCTCAGCTTTGACCCCCCATTAAACAAACCCTCAGCTCACCGCAGCACCGCCCCCAGAGTACTTTGACCCGAACTGTCTCACCATAGGAGGAGAAAGGGAAACATGGGAGCTTTAAAAAGAAAAGACTTGCTGAGTTGCATTTTAAAGCTGGGATTTATGCTGAACATCACGCACACATGTTTCCCCGTGCTGTTACATTTATTTTCCTGCTGTATTGTACACTTGGCAGTGGCTCTATGCTTTGCCACAGGCCCTGCTGCCTCACACACAGCCAGCTTTAACTGTAATGCTGTCTACCAACCAGACACTGTTCCCATAGGGACCCTTGAGATTTAATTGTGGAGGCGGGGGGGGTGGGGGCTGGGTCTGGATCTGGGAGACAGCTAGAACTTTTGCTTTCGGGAAAATTGCAAACTTGCACTTTTTCTCCCGCTCTCTCACCGGGCTTGTTTCAAATATAAAGGAGAAGTGCGGCCAATCAAGTCGGCGGAAGGATTTCCCCGCTGACTGAAATACCAGACGCATGTTGCAGGTGAGAAGCAGGAGAGGGGAGCCAGAGCAGGAGTTAAAGCATCCAAAGCACTTGAGTAGTCTACCAGCGATTCGGCAGTCCCTTCCTTTACAAGGTGGACTTGAAGGATGGGGCGGGATGGGAAGGGGAAGGCAGCTGCTTATGTGTCGAGCTCTTTTATTAAGGGGTCAGAGGGCAGGTAACCGCAGGACCAAGGCTGGAGCTAACTGGCAAGACAGAAATAAGAGGAATGTTTTTATGGTGCAGCTTTTATGGCCTGGACTTAGAGAGGAAAACGTATACCTGAACTCAAATGTTTCTCTGGGCTCTCTCTTTATCTGTCTGGCAGACAGATCCTTCCCCTGCCCTTCTGGGCTTATTCCCCATCAAACTGCAGCCCACCCAGGTTCCTTCTGCTCTCATGTTTGGCTGATAGTTTTACTGGCTCCAGCCCCTCCAATAACGCACAGCTCCCCCTCCCCCTTCAATCTGCTGACGCTGCGTTCCTTCTCCCGAGGATGAATCCGCTCCCGTTTCACAAACAAGCGCCGCCCGTTATCGGAAAACGCCACGGTCCTCCCAAGTGGTTACCCCAAAGCTGGCCATTCCCATCCGACAGAGACCGTGTGCCAAACCAGGCCCCAGGAGAGACAGCCAGAATCTAGATTAGATTAGATTACTTACAGTGTGGAAACAGGCCCTTTGGCCCAACAAGTCCACACCGACCCGCCAAAGCGCAACCCACCCATACCCCTACATTTACCCTTTACCTAACACTACGGGCAATTTAGCATGGCCAATTCACCTGACCCGCACATCTTTGGACTGTGGGAGGAAACCGGAGCACCCGGAGGAAACCCACGCAGACACGGGGAGAACGTGCAAACTCCACACAGTCAGTCGCCTGAGTCGGGAATTGAACCCGGGTCTCAGGCGCTGTGAGGCAGCAGTGCTAACCACTGTGCCACCGTACCGCCCTAAATCTAACCCCAGTTCCACGCCACTTCCGGTCACTGCTCCACTCACTCACTTCCGGACAGAACTTTTCTGACGCGTGTGCACTTACTTACCAAGGGCATCACACCTCCATCGCCCCCGGCCCTGGCCGTAGCAAGTGCAGTTCATGCTGTGACCCTCTTCGTGCTGTTTATAGAAGGTCTGGCCCACTTCATATGTAATGTCGTCCACCATGCACTGATCTGTGGACAGAAAGTTTCCCAGGCAAGTCACATCCCTAGTCTTCTGTTACGGTTAGATGCAGAAGAGGAGCTGCTAACAATTGCAGGAGTCTAATGTGGTCAGTAACCATGACTGTTTATTTAATCTCAGTAAAATACTAACAAATATACGGGTAAAAAATGAGGTCTGCAGATGCTGGAGATCTCAGCTGAAAATGTGTTGCCGGTTAAAGCACAGCAGGTCAGGCAGCATCCAAGGAACAGGAAATTCGACGTTTCGGGCATAAGCCCTTCATCAGGTGCTTTAACCAGCAACACATTTTCAGCTGTAACAAATATACGGGTCAAGACTTCACCTCCACCACAAGCCTGTCCTAGTGGTCAAGTATCAATTCCAATTTGGGCTTAGTCTCACAAATATTCACATTAAAACCTTTATATTACATTCCCCCCACCCTACCAAGTTTCTTGAGTCTTTCCATTCCATTACAACCTATTGTTTGCATCTGCTTATTCTACAATGTCAAGGCTACAACACTAGCCAGGCCATTTGGCCCAATTCCTTCATGTTGGTGTTCATGCCCCACACGAGCCTCCCCCCACCCCCCACTCCTTTCCACCTAATGCTGTCCTTATCCCCACCTTCAGGCACATCCTTCAGAATACTGACACCATTCACCTTGCCTTGACTGTGGAAGCAAGTTCCACATTCCGATCACTCTTTGGAAAAAGAGGTCTCTCCCGAGGTCTCTCGATTCCTGACTGTTTTCAACCCTCACGTTTCTTCTTTTCACCCTGCCCCGCACATGGAAACATCTCTTCCACATGACCCATACCAGACAGTTCACGACATCCAGCCCTCCAACAGGTTCTCTCTTCCAGAGTTCGAACCTCTCATCCTCGGGGGAGCGATAGCCGTGTGGTATGATCACTATTTTGATGCTACTTTTGTATCTGGGGGCTCCATGCTAAAGGAAGCCAAACCTTTGCCTTTCCAGCAATGGCCTAGTGGTATAATCACTAGACGATTAATCCAGACGCCCTGGTAATGCTCTGGGAGCGTGGGTTCAATTCCCACCACGGTAGGTAGTGGATTTTGAATCCAAAGAATGAACATTAGAAGCCTAATGATGACATGGATCCAATGTCGATTGTCAGAAAAACCCATCTAAATCACTAATGTCCTTACCTGATCCGGCCTACACGTGATTCCAGACCCACAGCAATGTGGTTGACCCATAACTGCCCTCTGGGCAATTTGGGATGGGCAATAAATGCTGGCTATGCTGATGCACATTTAACCATATTTCCACAGACGCTTTCACTGGCTTCTCTGCTTTTTGGTTCTGCTGCTCGAAGGACAAAACAGCCCAGGAACAAGCCCTTCAGCCTGAGCCAACACATTTTGCCCTTCCATACTAAACTGTCTTCACTTACAGGATCCATATCCCTCTATTCCCTTCCTTTTCATGTATTTGTCCTGGTGTCTCCTGAAAGATGCTACTGTGTCTGCTTCCACCACCTCCTCTGGCAGCAGGTTCCAGGCACTCACCGCCCTTTGTGTGACAAACTGACCTCGCACATCTCTTTTAAACTTTCCCCCTTGCACCTTGAACCTGTGTCCCCTCCACTCTGGGGAAAAAAAGCTTGACACTTTCCACTCTATCCATGCTATTCATCATCTTATAAACTTCTATCAGGTCACCCTTCAACCTCCTACATTCCAGTGAAAACAAACCCAGTGTATCCAACCTTTCTCCGTAGCTAAAATACCCAGTACCAGGCAACATCCTGGTAAACCTTTGCTCCAAAGCATCCATACCCTTTAGGTAGTGTGGTGACCAGAACTGAACGCAATATTCCAAGTGTGGCCTAACCGAAGTTCTATAAAGGCGCAGCATAACTTGCTGATCCTTATAGTCGATGCCTGTTAAATGAGCTGCAGTTCTTGGCTTTGTTTTCTTATCATGCTTCTATTTGTAGCTACTGTCAGTGACTGATCTGTACTCCGTATTGTTTTGTTCTTCTATCTAAGTTACACTTTATTGTCCAAACAGGATGTGATATCTTTATCCTTCCACACATGTATAGCATATATTTGACAATTATACACCCAATATCCATCCCCTAATATTCTGTCATCGTTGTCCTCTCCAGTACTGTCATCTCATGTTTTGCGTTGCGTTGCCACTAATGTTAATCCTTGCAGGAATAGAGTGGTGGCCCGATGCAGAGGAGTCTAGATGATTCTATCATTGACTTCTAGGAATACAGGCACACAGGGTTAACCTCATCCGGGCTAGTTGGAGTTCAACGTGTAGATCCGCCATTTAGAGTCATAGAGATGTACAGCATGGTAACAGACTCTTCGATCCAATCCATCCATGCCAACCAATATCCACCCCAATCTAATCCCACCCGCTAGCACCCACTCCATATCCCTCCAAACTATTCCTATTCATATACCCATCCAAATGCATCTTAAATGTTGCAATTGTACCAGCCTCCACCACTTCCCCTGGCAGAGTTGTGAATTTCACTGTTTGTTAATTTTCCCAGACGCACTCTGATGTCCAGCGATACATGAATTCAAAACAGCAAAGGCAGTAACTGTGTGGGTTCTCGCTTTCTCTCTCTCTCTCCTGCACTGTCCTCACCATGTGCTTCCTTTGTCTGTTCTTCTCCCTTTTAAAACTGCCATTGTTTTGACTTTTTTTTCCCCGAAAGTTCCAAACAATGCAACAGCATACATAACAGTAATTGCTGCTCCTAGAATTCGAGGAAATCACCTCCAGCACCTAAAATGCCTCAAAAAAAAGGAGCAGCTGTTACAACCAGAAATCTTTCCTGTCCTCCATCTTGGATTACCCAGAATCCTTCCAATTCTACTGAGGTGGCCACTCTTGAAGTGTCAGGAAGGAGGAGAGGGTTTGAATTATGTTTGACATGCCAGGGAGTAGGCCCTTGTGATTCCTCAAGCGCTCACAGCCCCCAGACTAGTCCTCGTCTTGCTGTCAGGTCAATACCAGTGCACAGCCTCGAACTAGCATTGTTGCTCATCTCCATCAAGTCGCCACCGTCATTCCCATTGCTCAGAACATACCTGGCAGCAGGAACAGCTCAGCTCTCCTCCTGATACCTTCAACCATCGTATTCAGAGACCTCCCATCTCACAGACGGGAGGAGAGAGAGAGAGAGAAAAGAAGTGGGAGAGAAAGCGAGAGAGAAAGAAAAGAAAAATACTGAGAGAGAAAGAAAACATGATAGAGAGAGAAAAGAGAGTGTGGTCAAGAGAGAGAATGACAAAGAGAAACAGAGTGAGCAAATTAGAAAAGTTGACCCACCTCGCAAGTGAGCATGTGCAATGCAAGCCCATTCACCGCGGCCATTGCCGTGACAGGTGCACCTCATCATGTAACCCTGCTCATGCATCTTGTCCCACTGGTCACCAATGTGATACATAACCCCGTCCGAATTGGTGCAAATCTCTTCATTTTCTGGGAACAGGTGAGAGGAGGGAGGGACATAAATGAGTATCGCGCTAAATATTAATATAGACACAATCAAGTAGAAAGCTTCAAGCTGTTCATCATGCATCTGTTCTCTTTGCAAAAAGGTACCATCTTGCTTCAATGTATTGCAATAATTCTCTCAAACAATGGACCTCAAACGATGTCAAAAACTGGACACTGCAATGGAGCTCACTATCAGGCTTCAAAGGGGTTTTTTGGATGCAATATTTCTTTAGTATACCTGCTCGAGTATATCAAGACTGGGGAGTGATCTGATTGAGCTGCAATACATGATGATATGGTTGGACAGGGTAGAGAGAAACTGTTCCCTCTGGTCCACCAGGGGAGAACAGGTTAAAACTACACCCTAGGCTGCTCGGTGGCAATATGTGAGCAAGTGTTTCTCGATAAAAGGTCGGGGAATCTGAAATGGTTGCCCCCAACAAGCTCTTGAGACATTTGTGTAGGAGATAGGGGCGTCAATTGCAAGAGTGATAAGAGATTTTTATGACTTAAGGCTGTTTGACGAAGTTATGAAAGATTTCATGATGGTACCTAGTATGGTAAAGAAGCAAGATGCCAACCTAGGTGATCTTCAAAAGGAATTCAGTAAGTTACCACACTAAAGGCCAATCCACAGGAAATACATTAAGATCAATAAGTGATTGGTTAACAGACAAAAAGCAATGAATTGGGATAAACAGGGCACTTTCAAATCGGTTGTTTGTGACTATTACGAGTGCTATGTAGATCAGTCCTCAACCCAGCTCTTTGCGATCGACATTAATGACTCCGACTCAGTGACGGACAGGGATTATATTCAAGTTTCCTGATGATTTAGCTAGGTGGGAGTATAAGCTGTGAGGAGAACACAGTGAGGCTGCAAACAGATCTGAACAGGTTAGTGTGTGTGCAGCAGAATGACAGATGGAGAATAATATGTGGAACTAACTATGAGGCTATTCACTCCGAGACCAAGAATAAAAAGGCAATGTAAATTTTAGAAAGCACGAAATGTTGATTGTTCAAGGAACTCAGAAGTTAGCCTACACACATAGCAAGTGGTTAAGAAGTGATTAGAAATGGCTCTGGCCTGTATTGCAAGTAAACCCAAGTACAAGACTGAGGAAGTCTTGCTACAATTGTTCAGGGCTTTGACCAGACCTCATTTGGAATACTGCGTGGAATGTATTAAAAAATAATTTACAGGATACGGATGATTCAGGCTCGGCCAGCATTCACCGCCTAGCCATTATTGACCAGAGGGCAGGTAAGAGTCAACCATATTGCTGCAGGTCTGGAGTCAGACCAAGGAAATATGGCAATTTTCTTCCCTAAATGGTATTAATGAGCCAGATGAGGGTCTTCCTGATATTTGTTTAATGGTTAATCATTAGGCTTTTAATTCAGGTTTTTTACTGAATTCAAATTCCACCATCTACAATGGTACAGTTTAAACCCAAGTCTCCAAATATTCGGCCATCACCTCCCAGGACCTTGAGACTCACTATTTAAAGGGAGAGAATACTTCCACTGGAGAAGGTACAGTGAAGGTTCACTGAGTTGGTACTCAAGAAAGGATGGCCCTCTAATGAGAGACTGAGTAAATGGAACCATATTATCTTTTGGGATGAAGAGAGGTTAGTATTGTTGATTCAAAGGGTATTTGAGAGGAACAACATTGAAAAATCAATAGCTCCTGGCTGAGAGATCTGGGACATAGCGTGGTACTACCTCAATGTTAAAAGGCCAATTATTTATGATGGGAGTGAGGGGAAGGCTGAATACACACCATCATTTCTATATGTTTGAGGCAGAGGAATTAAGGGATGTGAAGGCAATTGCAGGAGTCATGGTTAGTGAACAGACATGATTGTACAGAAGACTAGAGAAAGCTCAGAGGGCTGAATGGTTTATTCCTGCACCTACTTCTCACATCCTTATTTAGGGATATGGAAGCAAAGCAGCTTAATAGGGAGTTAGAATGCACATCAACCATTGAGTGTTAGAAAAGGTTAGAAGGGCCGAATGATCTCCACCCCTTCTCAAGTTAGCTGGTAATTATCACAATTTGTAATCCAGGATGGGACAAACACAACACTTCACGTTCATTCTTAGCGCCCTTTCCACACTAATCATACGTGCAGCGAGACATTTTATTTCACCTTCGTACGGTCGACAGCCTTTGCCACTAAACAGTTTGCACTATGACACTGGAGATTAGTCGGGTTGAAATGATATAAGAGAAACTGGGACAGGTCTAGATCATACCTGCCATTGGACAGAAGCCAAACTTCCTGTCGGCATCATAGTTTGCAGTTGTTCCACACCATTTCATGCTATCTCTTCTTCCATCGGAAGTGCACTCAGTATAGTTCCGCATGTTGTACAGGTAAGGGAAGTGACACAGCGCCCCATTGGAGTTCCCTCCTCGGCTCTGAATGTAAGTGGCTAAACGCAGCAGGAGGTCAAAGAAGGACAGACAGCAAATTGTCAGATTATTTTCAGCAGTTCACACACGCGGGGACACATTCAAAGACATGGAACAGATTCTTGCCCGTTCCCTTACCCATCTACCTTAATCTGTCCCCCCTACTGAGGAGGCAGCCATTGAGTGAGCTACTGGTCTAAATCAATGGGAGTCCCTCACAAGTGGACTGAACAGTCATTGTTGCAAAGTTTGCATTACGCTGCCGATAAAATGTGGTAACAAGCTGACAGACACTTGGTAAATATACTTGAAGATTGTAATTTGTTCTGTAGGAATGGTTTGAGCTAAATTTAGGCCTTTGGGCCTAGAGCCATTCTGACCAGAACGGGGATGTTGGGAACCACCTGTCCACCATTCCTGTATTATGGAAGGTCTTGCAGAAAACGTAGTCTATATAAAGGAGGAGGAAATATGTTCTGCTTCTTCCCATTATTACTTTGCTAAGATTCGTCCAGGGAAATCTCTCTTACCATTACTATCCTCCACCTTGGCCCAGGCCATTCTACACGGTGTACGTTGACAAGTCATTTAACCACAGGGGGGAGAAGTGTTACACCCAGACTTGCCTGCATCCTGCACGACCCTACCCCTCAAAAACTATTTGATCCAGTCCTAACCCCACTGGCCTGCACTCTCCCAGTAACACATTACTGGATATCAATTATGGGGAGGGCACAGGGACACCAGACAACAGGCTCCCATTGCCAATCTCGCTGATCAGCTCGCCCAGCATGGGAAGGCCACTGGCAGGCTGAGACGGAGGGGTGAGAAGAGGACAGAGTCAAGGAGAAAGTGCTGGATGAGGTACAGTTAGTAAGTTTGCAGATGACACCAAAACTGGAGGTGTAGTGGACAGCAAAGAGGGTTACCTCAGATTGCAACAGGATCTTAACCAGTTGGGCCAATGGGCTGAGAAGTGGCAGATGGAGTTTAATTCAGATAAACACGAGTTGCTGCATTTTGGGAAAGTAAATCTTAGCAGGACATATACACTAAATGGTAAGGTCCTAGGGAGTGTTGCTGAACAAAGGGTTCTTGGAGTGCAGGTTCATAGCTCTTTGAAAGTGGAGTTGCAGGTAGATAGGATAGTGAGGAAGGCAGTTGATATGCTTTCCTTTATTGGTCAGAGTACTGGGTACGGGAGTTGGGAGGTCATGTTACGGCTGTACAGGACATTGGTTAGGCCACTGTTGGAATATTGTGTGCAATTCTGGTCTCCTGCCTATTGGAAAGATGTTGTGAAACTTGAAAGGGTTCAGAAAAGATTTACATGGATGTTGCCAAGGTTGGAAGATTTGAGCTATAGTGAGAAGCTGAACAGGCTGGGACTGTTTTCCCTGGAGTGTCAGAGACTGAGGGGTGACCTTATAGAGGTTTACAAAATTATGAAGGGCATGGATTGGGTAAATAGACAAAGTCTTTTCCCTGGGGTGGGGGAGTCCAGAATTAGAGGGCATAGGTTTAGGGTGAGAGGGGAAAGATATAACAGAGACCTATGGGGCAACGTTTTCACACAGAGGGTGGTACGTGTATGGAATGAGCTGCCAGAGGAAGTGATGGAGGGTGATACAATTGCAACATTTGGATGGGTATATGAATAGGAAGGGTTTGGAGGGATATGGGCCGGGTGCTGGCAGGTGGGACTACATTGGGTTGGGTTATCTGGTCAGCATGGACGGGTTGGACCGAAGGGTCTGTTTCCGTGCTGTACATCTCTATGACTCTATGAATGTGAGGAAGGAGGAGAGGGGTTCTATCAAAAGGTGGGTGGTCCTGCAGTTTGTGACTGGGCACGAAGCAAAGGGGAGACAGCTGTTATGTGCCAGGGAGAGGCTTTCAAGAGAAAAGGCTTCCGGACTTACTAGCATGCTGGTTGCAGAACGAGTAACTGCGATCGGCGTCAAAGTCTTTGGTTGTACTGCACCAGAATTTATCGTCACTGCGTCCTTCATTCGTGCAGGATGTGTAAGTCTTGCCCATAAAGGTGAAGGGAAACATGCAGGGTTTTCCGTTTGAGTTACCTCCATATGTCTGAGATGCTGATAAGACCAACGGAAACAACAGAATTACATTACTGCCACACCTTCCTCTGATCTTCTCAAAGCACTTTACTAAGTCCGGGTTTGAAGTGTGCAGCTGAGGTGTAACTGTTGGCCAGAACACCAGAGAAAATGCTCTTGAAGATAAAGGGATGTTTCACACCACATCAGCCAAGACTGCGCACTCAAATCTCTGTGCACTCAAACCTTCAGACTCAAATCTGGAGAAATACCACATTAGTCATAGTCTTTGCTACAAAGTATTTATAGTGCTGAGATATCCCCCAGTATGACTGGAAAATAGAACAAGGGACAACATTCACAATCAGAAGGTGCAACTCTGGGGGCAGTTGCAAATCAGTGACCTTCCAATATTAACTAGAATTACCTTTCTCAGTGTTCACATTTCTTCAGGTCACTCCACAATTGTCCACAAAGCTTCATGCAAACACCCCAATAATCCTGAGCCCCTTCTTGCTCATGTAGACCCTCCCCTGATCCTCCATAGGTGTAAAGTGTTCAAGGCAATGCCAGATCCATAAAAGTGGGGAACAAATTGAATGAACAAGGCATCCCTTCCCTCCCTGAGTAGGGCAGGCCTTAATCTTGACAGTAAACAGTTGAAACACTTGCCTGGTTCAGTCACCCGGAATCGTTCACAGGGTATATTTTCTGAAACATGCAATGACCCATCAAGTTCTCTTTTTAAAAGGGTTTCAGAAGCCATGCTCACATCAGTCAGGGTTTGTGCACTACAGCACACTACTAATACTTACGCAAATCGCGACAGCTCACACCATTACCCAGACAGGTACACAACATGCGTGCATTCTCCTGCTTCTTAAGCCATTGCATTCCATCGCTGTACGAAATACCTCCATCACTGACACACTGAGGTTGTGGCTGGTAAATCGCGGGCTGCACTTGATTCTGTAGGTGAGTGCTGGATCCTAGAAAGGAGGTACCAGATTTATCTTTGAAAGATTAGTTCTTGCTTTCAATAAAACGATAAATACAAGTTCTAAATTAGAGCAAAATAAATGGCGAGTTGATATGAGACAAAAAATGGGAACATTGAGACAAACAATGGATCGTTGAGACAAAAAAAATGGAACGTTGAGACAAACAATGGAACGTTGAGACAAAAAAAAGGAACATTGAGACAAACAACAGAACATGAACAATAGAACATTGCTTGTCCTTTTCCTTCCTTCAGGCCACTGGTTATGTCCTCTTCATGGGATTCTTGGCAACAGACAGGACGTTGTATGCTGCCAATTTGTTAAAGTAATAATAAGGTGCTTTTTATGATCCTGCCTGATAAAAATCCCCATCTGTTTTAATTAATTGGGGAGGAAGCAGTATATGCCCAATATTCAAAACGAGTCACTTTGTCCACGTTTCTGCCTGTGGCAGAGTCTAAAATCTGAGGCCATCAATATGGGTAAAGCTGCTACACCCACAGAATGATATGATTGTGGAGGGTAAGTCATCGTGTAGTGGTAATGCTACCAGACTAGTATTTCAGAGACCTAGACTGATGCCCTAGCATCACAGCGTTTAAGTTCCACTGTGGCATTTAAACTATTTTGTCAAAAAGTTTACAATTGGAAAGCTAGTCTCAGTGAACTTGCAGTAGCTGAAATAAAAAGCCCATCTGGTTCACCAATCTCCTTTGGGGAACAAAAACTGCCTCTTAACTTGGTGCGGCCTACATGTGGACCCCAGATCCAGAGCAATGTGGTTGATTCTCAACTGCCCACTGAAATCAATTGGTTAACTCCCCCAATTCAAGGAGGGGCAAAGGAAGTTATATCCACAGCCCAATGAAGAATAATCCACCTTAACATGGGAGCAGTTTGAGATAAATTGACGCACTTAAGGGGACATTTGACAAACATGAAGGAGAGAGCAAAGGGATATTCTGATAACTTGAGGTAAAGTAAACTGGGGAGAGGGATTCATCTAGGTACCATCACAGATAAAGCGTCTGGTTTTGAGCTGTAAATAGTTTGTAATTTGTTGAATATGTACATAATCTGATCTAATAAGCATGGAAAACAGAAAATAGGAACAACCCTGCTTACATGAACTCTTCTTTTCAATGGACCGAAAGAATTAAAGAGTTATAAAGTTGGGCTGCTGAGCATTCCAATACGGGCCAAAAGCTAAATGCACCTGATCCATTTTGAACTCAAGTCTTACTGCATGGAAACCTGCTCCACTGCTGTGTCTAAATCTGTCCAGCTCTTAAAAGTGGCTAGACTTGACATGAGTGCAATGGTGCCTTTACAAGCAACTTCAAACCATTACCTTTGTACATTTTACTATGAAGGCCAAATCTGCACACTTACCGGGACCAGACACCAAAGAAGTATGTCGCTCACATTCCCACACTCCACGCCCTTTGCCTTTACAGGTGCAGTGAAGACGGTGGCCCCGGCTGTCGATCTTTGACCAGGTATCTCCGATTCTATAGGACTTTTGAGTATCCTGGTCATTGCATCGGTCTGGAACAGGCAGAGAAAAGGACTGATGTAGGAACAGTAATCAACATGCTGTCCACACTTCAGTTTATAAACAAGGTGACTTTCTATGGCATCTTTCACAGAGTAAACCCTCAACAACATCAATCACTTCAGAAGACACTAGACTTCTGTTAAAAACATTCCTTTCCTCTCCACACCTCCTAAATTTACACCCGTCTTCCCTGGAACTTCATGAATCCCTCGAATTAGCTTTGCCCCAGCACTGAAATTACTCTGTTCAATGCTGCAGATGACAAATGTAAACATTCCATACTCCCCCTGTTTGCAGCCTTTCAACAGTTCAATGCATGATCCTCCTCCACAATGATCCAGTTGGATGAGGCTGCTCACTTGGATCAATTCTAATTCATTCAGTCATAGGAGTCATAGAGATGTACAGCACAGTCCAACTCATCCATGCTGATCAGATATCCCAACCTAATCTAGTCCTATTTGCCAGCACTTGGCCCATATCCCTCCAAACCCTTCCTATTCATATACCCATCCACATGCCTTTTAAATGTTGCAATTGTACCAGCCTCCATCACTTCCTCTGACAGCTCATTCCATACACGTACCACCCTCTGCATGAAAAAGTTGCCCTTTGGATCCCTTTTAAATCTTTCTCCTCTCACCCTAAACCTATGCCCTCTAGTTCTGGACTCCCCCACCTCAGGGAAAAGACCTTTGCTATTCACCCTATCTGTGCCCCTCGTTATTTTATAAACCTCTATAAGGTCACCACTCAGCCTCCGACACTCCACGGAAAACAGCCCCAGACTATTCAGCCTCTCCCTATGGCTCAAATCCCCCAACCTTGGCAACATTCTTGCAAATCTTTTAAATAGTTAGTAAGTTTGCAGATGACACCAAAATTGGAGGCATAGTGCACAGTGAAGAATGTTACCTCAGAGTACAACAGGATCTTGATCAGATGGGCCAATGGGCTGAGGAGTGGCAGATGGAGTTTAATTTAGATAAATTTGAGGTGCTGCATTTTGGGAAAGCAAATCTTAGCAGGACGTATACACTTAATGGTAAGGTCCTAGGGAGTGTTGCTGAACAAAGAGACCTTGGAGTGCAGGTTCATAGCTCCTTGAAAGTGGAGTCGCAGGTAGATAGGATAGTGAAGGCGGCGTTTGGTATGCTTTCCTTTATTGGTCAGAGTACTGGGTACAGGAGTTGGGAGGTCATGTTACAGCTGTACAGGACATTGGTTAGGCCGCTGTTGGAATATTGCATGCAATTCTGGTCTCCTTCCTATCGGAAAGATGTTGTGAAACTTGAAATGGTTCAGAAAAGATTCAGTCAGTGGCTTCTCTCCATGCTCACGCACTGATGTTCCACAAGAAACCATGCTTGGTCCTTATCTCTCAAAGCCCTACTTCACATCCACATACTGTCTCTTAACAACACTCTCCAAAAGCACTGTAATACTGATACCACCCAGCTCTATCTTGGACCCACCTCTCGCCTCCTCCACTGTCTCTAACCCAAATTTCCTCCGACTAACTATTAGGAAGATTCAAGCCATTGTATTCAGGCCTTGCACCGTACCCTACTCCCTACTCAAGTCTCGGTGCCACATTTTGACTCTGAGATGAGCTTCCAAGCTTTCTCCTACACTATTTCCACCTCTGCAACTTTCCACAAAGCGTCCCTATTTGATGGATGATACACAAGGACAGAGAACGCTTTGGCTAACTGACAGCAGAGATCAGGATAATTGGCTCACTTTCGGTTTGGCAGATGAGGAAATAAACAGGACACTTTTGGAGCCAGCAAACTCTGACCAGTACAGCACCACAGGGAACAGTGCTGCAGCCTCAGCTATTTACAGCCTACACTCAGAATGTGGAAGCAGGCATACCAATTATAGAAGAGTGGGAAAAGGTGGTATAAGGTTGATTTAGCAACTAAACAGGGGATTTATGCATCCAGTCACGGGGCACAGCTGAGGTATCAAATGAACATCTTGAATTTGTTTTGGCCAGAGGAGATGCTACCCTGGCCATAGTGATTGAGATAGGGTTATAAAGTCAAAAGGATGTGTTTGATAAGGCACGACAGTTGGCGTATACTGAGGGAAATGAGAATGGAAATCACTGAGGTACTGGTGACAACTTTTCGGTCTTCCTTTGATACAAGCAGAGAGTCAGAATGTAGTAAATGTTACATCCTTGTTGCAAGAAGGATGTGGAAAAGTTAAGACCAACCATTACAAGCCAGTCAGTTTATTCTCAGTTGTGGAGAAGTGACTAGAAATTATCATTCAAGATAAAATCTAGAGTCGTCTGGGCAAATTAAAGGAAACCAGCCTGGACTTCATAGGGGAAAGACCACATTTAACTGTTTTGCTAAGGTTTTGTTTTGAAAAGGTAGCAGAAAAACTTGATGACAGCAAAGTGCATACGCTTTCATTTATAATGACACAGCTGACAATAGGGGTCAGAGTCAGGATACTTGTTTTTCTTGATATATATTAATGAGACAGATCTCGGTGCGCAGAGCAGAATTTCAAGGTTTACGGATCGTACAAAACCTGAAAGCAGTGTAAACTCTTCAGGAAGTAGGAAGGACACTGACAAGTTAGACAGGTGGCAAATGCAAAGACTGCAAGGGTGTCAAGACAATTTGTTTTCAGTTAAAATACTGTGTACAGTTGTGGGCGCCTCACGTTTGGAAGGACATGAATGCATCAGAGAGAGTGGAAAAGAAATTCACAAGCCCACTGTACAAAGGGCTTCCGTAATGAAGATACATTGGAGAGGCTCTGACTGTTCTCCTTGGAGTGGAGATGGCTGAGAGAATTCTGATAATATATTGGAACATCTGGGCAGAGATAGAGGGGGAGAGGGAGAGAGAGAGAAAGAGAGAGAGAGAGAGAGAGAGAGAGAGAGAGAGAGAGAGAGAGAGAGAGAGAAAGAAAGAAAGAAAGAAAGAGAGAGAGAGAGAGAGAGAGACTCTGCTCCTATTGCTGGAAGGAAGGATGGAGAATGGAAAGGCACTGATGTCAGGTGGTTCACAATATGCCAAGGAAAACGTGTGTGTGTGAGATAGAGACTGCATGTGAGAGGGAGAGAGACACAGAGAGAGAGAGAGAGAGATAGAGAGAGAGAGATAGAGAATGGAATTGGATTCCTCTCCCAAGAGGAACACTGTGCAAGATTTAGGGGAGGTGTCAATAGAAGCACACCAGGAGAGGATCTGAGAGTCTTTGCCCCTGATTCTCAAGCATATAGGTACAGCGAGGACTTAGGAGGGCAAATGGACTGTTGACCTTTATTGGAACAGAGATACAGTGTTAATATAAAGATGTCTAGCTGTGTCTCTACACAACATTGGTGAAAGCACATGAAGAGGATGGTTCTTGCACTTTCCCCAAGGAGGGACATACTTACATTGAAGGCAGTTCAGCGAAGGCTCACTGGGCTGTGTCATGGGGTGAAGGGGTCCCCTTGTTAGAAGTAGTTGAACAGGTTAAGCCTAGACTCACTGAAGTTTAATGGTGGCAAGGTGATCTCACTGGAACTTATACAGCTCAGAGGGTGCTTGACCTGGACAGAAGACGTGTCCACTTCACAGGGAAGCAAGGGGCACAGGAAATGAGGAGGAGTTTCTTCCCTCACGAGAGGTGCTCACTCTTGGAATATGCTTCCTCTCTACAGTGGAGGCAGAATCATTTAAGGCACTCAAAGTTTAATTTGATGGATGTCTGCTCGACTAGGGCGAGGTCAGGTAGGAATGTGGATATGAACAGATTAGCCACATTCTTACCTGAATGACCTACTCCAGTTCCTCATTCTTTCGTTCTTCGGCTCATCTGCTAATGAAATCCTCACCCGTGTCCTCCTTATCTCCAGGTTTGACTATTTCCACATGCTCTACCACATTCTATCCTCCACGACCCTCAGGTTATCTAAAGTTTTGCCATCCTGTTCTAACTCATACCCTGGTTTGGCTTCCGATGTCTGCCCTGTGCTCACTGAGACAGGCTGACAACCAATAGTGTGTCGCTCTGATTTTAACATTCTCACCTCGGCTTCCAGACCCTCCATGGCCTCACCTATCCCTATCTCTCATCATGGCCTGCAGCTCTGCCACTAGGTAGGAATCCATTAACGGATTATGTATTTCTCTTCTCCAATGAAGTCTTTTAAACACAAGACTAGAATGAAGCTCATTCAGTCCAGCCTGTTTAGCCATCCAAAGGCTTGTATCTACAGTGTGGAAGCAGGCTATTCGACCCATCGAGTCCACACTGACCCTTCAGAAAGCATCCCAGCCCCATCCTAACCCTGTAACCCTGCATTTCCCATGGCTAATCCACCTAGCCTGCATACTATGGGCAATTTAGCATGGTCAATCCACCTAATCTTCAAATCTTTGGGCAATGAGAGTAAGCCAGAGCACTCGGAGGTGTAAATCAGTTGCCCGAGGCTGGAATCGAACCTGGGTCCCTGGCGCTATGAGGCACAGTGCTAACCACTGAGTCACCATGCTGCCCCCGTTGATTAGTAACATAATTCCATCAACCCACCTTTCCTTTCCATCAATTAAATAAACTAGTGATTCCATTTCTGAAACGTCACCCCATATCTCAAAAGGCTTTACAAAAGCGTGAATGTTAGTGCAATTCCAGACCCATCCACCGGAGACAATAGTTTCAACTGTGGTAAAACACCCGAATTCGGCAGGTTGGACCTGTCCAGTGGTTTAATGAATGATTTAATTAGAGTGCAATAAGGTCACCTTAAAAAGACAAAAGCTGAACTTACTCCTTGAACTGCAGGTGATCCGGCCACTGCCTTCTCCCAGACACGTGCACTCCATCATCATCCAGCCCTGGTATGGTCTTTCCCAGGTCTCCCCAACAACATGGGTGGTACCTGCCACATTGTCATAGCACCTCTCCGCTGTGTAAACACAAAGTGCTGGGTTAGATTCTGAGCCAGGTCATTTTCCATCTGTTTTTCCATCCTGCCTTGTTCCCTCTGCTCACAGCACCTGATCCGTGTGTGTGGGCTTGAGCAGGGAATGCCAACGGGCTACTGCTTTCGGGAGGGAGTGGTGGCATCAGCCGTGCCAATCCTGCCCTCAACCACTGGCCACTTACTTGCTCTTTCCAGCGATCAGGTACACTAACAGCGGGCTGCCCTTTGCAACTCCCCAGAGACTGAAACCGGCTCAATCAATCCTGCCCTTACTGAGCTCGAGATCAGCAGAGAGCATCAACTGAAAGCAAGACTGAGTGGCTCAAATGATGCAGTGATCAGAGTCAAGATCAGAGTGGTGCTGGAAAAGCACAGCAGGTCAGGCAGCATCCAGGGAGCAGG
This sequence comes from Hemiscyllium ocellatum, assembly GCF_020745735.1. Classification (NCBI taxonomy): domain Eukaryota; kingdom Metazoa; phylum Chordata; class Chondrichthyes; order Orectolobiformes; family Hemiscylliidae; genus Hemiscyllium; species Hemiscyllium ocellatum. The sequence continues at coordinate 108,074,620 of NC_083407.1, read as the reverse complement.
AAAATCAACGTTTCAGGCAAAAGCCTTTCATCAGGAAGTTCCCTCGGACAATGTGATCCAGCAGACAGTCAAGGTGTTTTGTGTTTCTATGTTTTGAGAGCACCAGTGATTAACTGAGTTACTGCATCGTAGCTCGATTCATTATCAAGCTTCTATCTCTCCACCGAATCAAGTTTTCAACTTCGGTTTTCTTTTTATGGGAAAGGACAGGGGAAAGTTAAATAACACCATTCATAACCCTTGCATATTCTAACATTTCTTTCACTGTGAATATTTGCCAAGATTTTAGAAGCAAGCACAATGTTGGCTGAGGGATAGGCAGTGGTTAAGTCACAGGGTGAGCTCAGTGAACTTCCCCGTTCCTCTCAAGCTGGGGTATCTTTTCTAATCACCCGAGGGGGGTAACCGAGGTCTCAGTTGAACATCGCATCTGAAAGAAAGCACTTCTAACAGTGCAACCCTTCCTTAGCTGTCCACTGGATTGTCATCTGTGACTACGTATTCACTGTTTTGCTGGGAGAAGGCTCCTCTGAGACACAGCTGACATGCCATGGTTCAGCCATTAGAGCGAATCGGCCTTTCTTCAACTGACACAAATTTCAGAAGTACATTGAGAATTGAATTAATATTCAAACGCACATATCCTATTCAGGGACAAACAGGTTATGTTAGTGAACTTGAGCTCTAGTAGACAGTGTTGATTGTCACATGACCATCTGGCCTCCAGGGGACAATGCTGTTGGTCACATGACCAAGCTTCCAGCGGACAGTTTTGACTGTCATATGACCTCCAGTGGACCATACTGATTGTCACTTGATCACCAGGCCTCCAGTGGACAGTGTTGATTGTCACATGACCACTGGCCTTCCTTAGACAGTGTAAATCATCACATGACCACCAAGCCTCCAATAGAGAGAGTTGACTGTCACAGGACACCAGGCTTCCAATGAACTGGGTTGACTGTCACATGACCACCAGACCTCCAGTGGACACTGTTGATTGTCACATGACCTTTAGGAGAACAGTGTTAATCATCACATGGCCACCTGGCCTCTAGAGGACTGTGTTAACAGTTAACTGGCCTTCACTGTAGCCCATGTGGCTATCTGTCTTCCTCTGGACAATGTCAATCATATGTTCCATAGGACAATGTGATCCAACAGACAGTCAAGGTGGCCTGGAGGTTTGGTGTTCCTATGTTTTGAGAGCACCAGTCCATTCCAATCCACTCTCACTCTTTGCCAACACAGAAAAAACTTCCAAACCATGTCTGACCTTAGTGCATCAATCTGGCTGTAAGTTACTTGAGTGAGCTCTTGCAAAGGCTTTGCAAAATTGTCAGCCAGTTGTTCAGAGCCAAAATCCTTGTGCCAGGAAAGGAAAACCGTTTACACATATTGGTTTCAATTTTACAACAGAATGGTCTACCTATTGGCTTGCAGGTCCATTCGCCTTTCCCGTTTCCAAGGCAAACACACTCCAACATGTGGCCACCGGTCTCGTGAGGTCTTCGCCAGGTATCACCGATCTTATAGGACTGACCACCCTCATGGCAGCGGTCTGTGGAACACAGGAGGGCAGCAACAATGAAGACCGTTTCAAACTGCCCTAGAGTTCGATTCAGGATTTGATCAACACCTCCTTGTCAGGAGGGCTCATAATTCAGAATGTATGTTCCGATCAATGTAGCATGTGCAGGGTTTGACGTTACCCATACCTTTTATTATCTTCACACTGACAACAGGGTCCCTCCAAAGAGACCATAACGGCAATCGGACCATGTGCAATGAACTGGATTTGACAGGGAAGCATCAGTTTCAACCAGTTGTCAAACATCAGAGTGACAGAGCAACAGATAAACCCTGGGAGGGGTCCTGGTAAGAAGGTCCTGATGGGTCAGAGGAGTCTGGAGGGAGGGTATTGGAGAAGTCTGGAGGGGGGAGTTGGAGGAGTCTGGAGAGGGGGAATTGGAGGAGTCTGGTGGGGGGGGGGGAATTGGAGGAATCTGGTGGAGGGAATTGGAGAAGTCTAGAGGGGGGAATTGGAGGAGTCTGGGGGAGGGAATTGGAGGAGTCTGAGGGGGGGGAATTGGAGGAGTCTGAGGGGGGGGAATTGGAGGAGTCTGAGGGGGGGAATTGGAGGAGTCTGAGGGGGGGAATTGGAGGAGTCTGGGGGGGGGAATTGGAGGAGTCTGGGGGGGGGAATTGGAGGAGTCTGGGGGGGGAATTGGAGGAGTCTGGGGGGGGGAATTGGAGGAGTCTGGGGGGGGGGAATTGGAGGAGTCTGGGGGGGGGAATTGGAGGAGTCTGGGGGGGGTAACTGGAGGAGTCTGGGGGGGGAATTGGAGGAGTCTGAGGGGGGTAACTGGAGGAGTCTGGGGGGGGAATTGGAGGAGTCTCAAAGGGGGTAGAGGAATTGGAGGAGTCTGGATGGGGGAGAAATTGAAGGAGTTCTGAGAGAGAATTGGAGGAGTTTGGAGTGGGGCAATGGAGAGATCTTGAGGTGGAGGGAGTCCAGAAGATGTTGGGGAGGGAATCAAAGGGGTTGGGGTTGTGTGTTAAAGGAGTAATCCACAGCAATTGGGAATTGTGAGAGAGGTCGGAGAGACTGGGGGTGTAAGAGTCCAGGAATGGGAAGGGATATCCCAAAACAGATCTTATTTCTGAAAAGGGGTGGAATTTTAAAGGACAGAAGGGAATATTGTTGACAAGAGCAGAAAGCAATGAGTTTCTCTGATCAGGGAGAGGACTGAGATTTATAACAGGAAGGGGCTCACTGGCAACAAATCCTCAGATGAAAACTTCCTTAATTGGATAGGGACTTGTGCCAGATCCTTTGAAAGATCAGAGGTCAGCAGCGCTTGTCATGCCTGAGAAGGCATACTGCAGCACATTTCCCCTTTTTAAAACACATACCCCTTCACTGTGCACATGACAAGACTGAAAGCAAGGCAAAACTCCTCAGGGCATTTGTATGGAGGTCAGAGCACCAAAAGCACAAAGGAATAGATACTAAGGGGGATTTTGATAAGTGGGAACTCGGAATGGGTACAGTCCCACAATAATAGCCCTGGTCACCCACCCGCACTCACTTGATCACCCACCATGCCCCACACCCATCCTCCTTACTTGCAATGGTACAGCTGATCCTCCCCCTGCCAGCTCCGATGCAGGTACAGTCCCAAATCATGCCATCCTTTGGCCGCTCCCAGGTATCACCAACACGTTGCCTGGTCCCAGTGTACTGGTCGTAGCACATCTCCTCAACTGCACAAATTGAAACATAATCTTCAGGAAGACCCTTTCAATTTCAGAATGACCATCTGCCCACTGCAACACCCCACCACACCGCACTCACCAACTGCCCTCTTGAAGGGTATAATACCTGTCTCAACTCTGAGCTTGGTCTCTTGAGTGCCATCTACAGAGTTCCATTTGACATCCAGCTTAAGGGAACCACACAATATCTGGCACCTTACTGGGCTGGGACACAGAAGATCTGTGCAGATATCAAAAATGAAAGTGCTTGTACCTACACAGCACCTTTCACAATGCCAGACTGTTCCATTGTGCTTTGGCAACCAATGAGGTGCAGTCATTGTTGTATCTTAGGAGATGCCGTACCACTGGTAATGTAATGCATTATTACAAATGCTGATACTGTACAGTAATGCTGCAACACAGTGAGACGTCCACTCCTACTGCAATGCACTGGACTGTAATATGAGACTTAACATTGGTAGAGTGAATAAAAACACGAGAGGCATAGATAGGATAAATAGACAAAGTCTTTTCCCTGGGATCGGGGAGTCCAGAACTAGAGGGCATAGGTTTAGGGTGAGAGGGGAAAGATATAAAAGAACCTAAGGGGCAACTTTTTCACGCAGAGGGTGGTACGTGTATGGAATGAGCTGCCAGAGGAAGTGGTGAAGGCTGGTACAATTAAAAGGCATCTGGATGGATATATGAATAGGAAGGGTTTAGAGGGATATGTGCCAAATGCTGGCAAATGTAACTAGGTTAATTTAGGCTATCTGGTCGGCGTGGATGAGTTGGACAGAAGAGTCTGTTTCTGTGCTGTACATATACTGATATCTTAACGCGCTGAGTTAATATACCGACATTGTCACACACTGGGTTAATATACTGATACTGTAATGCACTGAGTTAATATACTGACATTGTCACACACTGGGTTAATATACTGACATTGTCACACACTGGGTTAATATACTGATATTGTAACACATTTGAGTTGATATGCTGATATTGTAACATACTGGCTTGATAGACCGACACTGTAACACACTGGATTAATAACACTGACACTGTAATACACATTAGTTAATATGCTGATACTCTAGCTCTTAAATATTTACTTTTGTATCTCTGGATGGGAACTGTATACAGTTAGGAGATAGCGCTAGATTCCAAGTTTCATTATTAGGAATGCAGCGTTACTAGCTCTTTTAACTATTAACTTACCATCAGGCTTCGATTCACAATTCCAACCTTGCCCTGCCCCATAACAGGTACAGATCATGACACGGCCCATGTAAGTACGCTCCCATTGCTGGTTGACGTGGTAAATCTTCCCATTGTCTACACAATAATCTGAACAGGGACAGAGTAGAAAGCACACATGCCATCAATTAAATAGCTCGCAAAAGACCAGATGCATTACAAGACTAATAACACTCAGCATCTGTGGACTATGTCTCAGATCTGAACTCTCGGTTCATGGAATACAAACTCATCTTTACAGGTGAGACTTGGAGATGCCGGTATTGGACTGGGGTGTGCAAACGTCAGAAGTCACACAACACCAGGTTATAGTCCAACAAGTTTACTTGGAATCACAAACTTTCAGGGCACTGCTCCTTCATCAGATGAAATGGATCCAGGGACAGAGAGAGTTAATCATAGATATTTCAGAGGTTCTTTTCCAATTCTGGAGAAGGGTCGTCAACCCTTAAATAACAGGCTGCATTTTCCCAACAAAGAAACTCAGGATCCTGGAGCAAATCCCGAGTCACAAATTCATTGGCAACAATGCAGCTTAATTTTACACTGCACTGCCCTGTCCAACCCTTCAAAGCGAATCCTGCAGTTCCACCTCTTGGTGGTCTATGACCTTCTGTGGAGTGCACACTAACTTTCTCAGAGGAGGCAAGATGCAGGCCAAGTGCAGGACCCTGTGGTCCCAGTAAAATGTGATTGCTTGTCAAATGCAGGCACTCATGAGGTGAGCTATGACTTTCAATGGCTGGGGGGAATACACCCCAAACTCTTATTTCTCTCTTCATGGGTGCAACCAGTCACCTTTCCTATCATCTTCTGTTTTTAGTTCAGATTTTCAGCATCTTCCAGTGCTGTGCTTTTGCATAAGCTCATTTGCTCTGATTAATAAACCTCTTCTTGTTTCTAAGAAACCCATTAGGATTACACCGTTCAATTCCCTGTCAATCCAGACCCCAACATGCATCTTCCAACTCTCACTCTTCCCTTACAAGTGATACAACCAACAGTCAAACCATAAAATCAAGGAAAATGTGTGAGAATGAAATCATATTATGTCTCCTCACAGACACTGACTGACTGACCTATTAGTGTGAAGGCATAAGGGAGAATGTAGACGATTCATGAGAATGGTTGCAAAGAATAAGGAATGTTGTGATTCTGTTCGCCGAGCTGGGAATTTGTGTTGCAGACGTTTCGTCCCCTGTCTAGGTGACATACTCAGTGCTTGGGAGCCTCCTGTGAAACGCTTCTGTGATCTTTCCTCCAGCATTTGTAATGGTTTGAATCTGCCGCTTCTGGTTGTCAGTTCCAGCTGTCCGCTGCAGTGGCCTGTATATTGGGTCCAGGTCGATGTGGACCTGTGCACATCCACCTGGACCCAATATACCAACCACTGCAGCGGACAGCTGGAACTGACAACCGGAAGCGGCAGATTCAAACCATTACAAATGCTGGAGGAAAGATCACAGAAGTGCTTCACAGGAGGCTCCCAAGCACTGAGGATGTCACTTAGACAGGGGACGAAACGTCTGCAACACAAATTCCCAGCTCGGCCAACAGAACCACAACAATGAGCACCCGAGCTACAAATCTCCCAAACTTTGAAGAATAAGGGATCTTCAGTCACATGAAGAAACTGAGGTCGTACATCCTGCAGTGGAGCAGGCTAAGGGAAGATCTGTTGGAGGTGTTCGAAAGCCTGAGGGCTATGGATCAAGTAGACAGGGACTGGTTGAAAGATTGAGAATCAGAGGATACCGTTTTAAGATGAGTGGCTGAAGGAGCAACAGCGACACAAAGGAACCGTTTCGTTCACACAGCAAGTGGTTAGGATCTGGAATACTCCACCTGAGAATGCACTCAATTTTTGGCTTTCAAGAGGATAATTAGATCATCATCACAGAACCCCTACAGTATGGGGCAAACCATCCAGCCCACACTGATCCTCCAAAGAGAATCCCACCCACACTCACCCCAATCCTTGTCACCCTGCATTTCCCCATGGCTAACCCACCCAGTCTGCACATCCCTGAGCACCATGGGCAATTTAGCATGTCCAATCCACCTCACCTGTTTGACCGGGAGAGGCAGCCCACGCAGTTACGGGGAGAATGTGTAAACCCCACACAGACAGTTGCCTGAGGGTGGACATGGACCCAGATCCCTGGCGTAGTGAGGTAGAAGTGGTAATCACAGTGAAGCCCCATTACAATACATGGTAAAGGCAGTGAGAGTGGCACTTGCGAATCTTGGAGAAGTTTTTGTATAAACATAAAGCATCAAATGGCCTCTTGCCCTCAACCATTCAACAATTCTGTGGAATCCCAGAATATTTCCTTCCAGATTTCTAGCCAAGTGGCTGTGTCTCATTCAGAATTGCTTAATTTAAACTACATCTGCAAATTAGCTGGAAAAGCTCCCTCTAACTAACCCAAAGACAACAATTCCAGACTAAACTTCCACTGGGACTGTCCACCCATCTGAGTGGATCTGTCAGCGAATGGAGGGTGTGTGTTCTCAGTTGACAGATCAAACTCCAACATAAAAGCAGCTCAGGGTGGATGCTAGCTTTAAGCTGTGGAGTCAGCTCAATTGAAAAGAGATGCACGCTAGAATCACCCCAATTTAGGAAGCAGGCAGTTTCTAAACCCTTCAATGCTTCCCCCCCCCCCGCCATGGGGGCTCTGGGGCAGGATGTGTTGGCTCCAGCCCTAACAATAGCATCAAAATTTGCAATACAAAGCGTGGATGTTTGCAAAAAAAAGGTTCGCGCGATTTTTTTCCCCCCCATAAAAACTTCCCCAGATTATTGAGATGAAGGTTACAAAGAAACCATTTGTCTTTCTCCTTCTCGCCCCAAATAAAGATGCCGTATTTTTTTAAAAAAAACCACACGGCCCAGATGCTGGAGAAAGCATACTGAAACCACCCAGTAGTCGGGAAACATCTGTGGAGAGAGAGAGAGGGACAAAGGTCGTTTGATGCATCAAAGTCTGAGTTGGAGACTTCAAAAATGTGGTTGACGTTAAGGGAGAGAGCACAGAAACGGGTCAGATTGTAACCTCCTGACTGGGCGGCGACAGGGATAACCCGAAAACCAAAGTTAAGGTGACGGGGTACATGCCCTCACAGTCACACCTCAATTAACCCCTTGTGCTGTGCAACAAACATAGGGGGGCACTCGGCCCCTCACTGCGTGTACTGGGCTCTTTTGAAAGCTACCTTCCAAATGATCCGCGACACAAGAAAAATTTGCAGTCGCTCCGCCGGCCAAAAGTCTGATTCACTCCGGATTTTAACTCTAGGAAAGCATCTCCACATCATGCTGGAGTGGCTAACAACAGAGCAAAAGCAACGTCCCTGCAGAACGTTATAATGCACATGTTCAGAAAACGTTGGAAGAGTTTGAATGCACATTCTGTAAGGGAAAAGAAAATGTTTCGCGGGTACGTTTTTTAAAAAAAAACTTTAAACCAGGTTCTCTTCCTGTGGAAGACTTACTCTGATTCTGGGTACCTCCATCGTATGGGCTCTGCCTCCTACTTTTGCCGACATGGCCGCTGGCTGCATTCAGACACACGGCCAACAACAAGACCCCGAGTGTGGAGTGGTGCATATTCCCAGGCACCAGGCTCCCCGCTGCCCACTTTCACAGCCTCCACTGTAAGACGGCCAAGATGTCTGAGAAATTACCCCCAACACCGTGTTGAAAAGGAGAAGGCACAGAGAGAGAGAGAGAGAAGCAGGGACAGAGGGACTGGTGCAGAGAGGTTGAGGGGGAATACGAGAGCAAGAAAACGAGAGACCAGAGAGAGAAGCTAAAAGACACCTCCCAGCGCACCTTTGACCAGTGAGTGAATGAGTGTCTGCTTCTGCAGCCCTCTTTATAACATTCTGCAGCCTGTGGCCGGACGGGATGGGTGGACCTTTTGGAAGTTTGTGCAGAGGGAGGAGGGGTCTCACTTGGACCACATCAATAATATTTACAAGTCTGCCTCTGACATCACTGAGGACTTTGGGGAGGGGTGAAAAAAAGCCTGTTCAGACACTTTATCAGACATCAGGCATCTCTCTTAAAGGGGCACCGCACCCCCGAGCCAATCCTGCGCTCCACAACAGACATCCCACATCAGGCAAGGCAGTCATTGTGTGCAGTGATTCACCGCTCGTATTTAAAGACAGGAAATTCATACTGAAGTATTCTACACATTGCAACACAAAGAAGAAAAAAACAAGAGTTAACTGAACCCAGCTTCTCTCCTGCCCAGCTGTTTACTTGCGAGTGACTTTACTGAACAGTAACTTGACAAATCACTGCTGGGAAGGACTGGAAGATTTTTTTTAGGTACACCTAATCTGGGCTCCTTTTACCAGCTGAAGGGACAACAGATCTGAGGCAGAGCATGCGTTCGAAAGTCAAGGGGGGCGATTGAGGCGGCAACTAAGATGAAAACATGTTTGAGTTAATACTTAAATATCTTTAAAGTCATCCCCCATACACACACACACACACACACAATTCCACCGTGAGATCTGCAAACATTGAATCTAAAAACATGAGGTACAGATTTGTCCAAATATGTCTGCATATATATATTTATTTTAAAAATCATTGTGTGAATTTTACATGAACTCGGTCTGCGAAAAAGGAGCAAAAGGTGGGGGGGGAGGTGGTGAGGGCGGCGGGGCTTGACGACAAAGGAGGTTGGGGGGGGGGGGGTTTACAGACAAACCGAGACAGACTGGGCACTCAATTATAAACGAGTGACAACCTTCCCGCCGCAATCAACACTCGCTACCAGGAAGTGTGAGGCAGATATTGAATCTTCAACTCACTCCCCGAGTATTTTACATTGTCCATTCTGTGGGAGTTAGAATCGTCGCTTTTGGTGCCTACGAAGCGGGAAATATATTTTTTATGCGAACAAAGGTTTGAAAAAAAACTGGGATGTTGGGGGGATTAAAAAAACAAGATTGCAAGAAACAAATAAACACGGGAGGTCAGGCAGCACCTGTGGAGAGAAACAGTTAACGTGTAAGATTGATGACCTGACCTTGAGAGGTCATCCCGGTTTGAAACACGTCGGTTTCTCTTGCTGCCTGGCCTCTTTCCTGCATTTCTTTCCTTTTAAGATTTACTTTTTGACAGTGATCCCTTTTACACCGGCTCTCTCACCAGCACTGGGACTCTGCAGCAAACCTGGTATAAAATAAAATGTTACAAAACTCCCAACCTGACAGTGTTCCATTGTTTGCACCCACCCCCCACGAAAGTTGCAGGAGCAAAATACTGCTGTTTGGGTTTGGAGATGCCGGTGTTGGACTGGAGTGTACAGAGTTAAAAATCACACAACACCACGTTATAGTCCAACAGGTTTAATTGGAAGCACTAGCTTTCGGAGCGACGCTCCTTCATCAGGTGGTGGTGGAGGGCTCAAACCTAACATAGAATTTATAGCAAAAATTTACAGTGTGATGTAACTGAAATTATACATTGAAAAATTGATTGTATGTTAAGCCTTTCATCTGTTAGAATACAGTGATAGTTTCACTTCTTTCATGTGTAAATCACAAAACATTTTTTTTAAAGTTGCATTCTCGGGTTAGCTGTTAACAATGGTGATAGTTAGACAATATGTTTGGGGTTATCCGTAAATGAAACCAGAAACTACCGGAGATACCCAATCTGTTGGGGCGTTTCTACACAGAGAGGAAAACAGCCAACATTTCCAATTCAATGAAATTTCCTACGAACTGAAGGTGCAGTGTAGCTTCCATACATAAAATCGGCGAGTTGCCAGTGATGGCGTAATGTCACACAGAGTCAAACCCCTAACCTAAAACAAAGGACTGAGGATGCTGGAGATCTGAAACCTCCCCAAAAAACAAGTATAATTCGCTGGAGAAACTCAGCGGGTCTGGCCAGCATCTGCGGGAAGAAAGCAGAATTGATGTTTGGAGTCTGGTGTCTCTCTCTCACAGATGTTGGCCAGACCTGCTGAGTTGCTGTTTTTGAAGTCGGGGTTGAAGACTGAGTGTCTCGGGGGGAATAAAAAATATTGAGATGGGAAGGGTTGCTAAAAGAAAGCGTCAAATAAAACCCTTCATATCAAACACCTGAAAAGTGAAGGACTGTTGAATTTCTGCATGTTACTTGGTTCGAATTCGAAAGAGAACGCCGAGAGGCAATGCTGGGGTCATGCACTTTAAAGTAGGGCTCCTGGCTTTGTGTTGACTGTGTGATTCATGTCTTAAGGACTAAGCGTCAGTGCTTCAGTGTGTGCGCCGGGTACTCCTGATAAGAAAGTAGACGCCGCCTTGTTTATCATTAAGCCGGGGGACAACGTGAGTTGCCACAGTGTTGAATGGTGAATCTCTTTCAGCCCGGCTTGGAAACATTCAGTGAGGCTGCTTCCTCGGCTCCCAAGAGTGGGAAATGCATCATTTCCCGCAAAATTAACTAGCCGGAGTAATCCCCCAACAACCCGGGAACGAAAGGGATCCGTGCTTATGTATATTCTGGGATGATTTTAACAATAATCTTGCAAAGGCGTGTTTTAATCGGTTGCCGAGTCATTCAGAGAGGGCAGATGGCTCCTTGGAGGCCCAGTATAATCCTGTTTAGATCTCCTACCCCCCAGTAATATGGCCATAATTCAACGCCATCGGCTTTTAACTCAAAGACAAACTACCAGACCACACTGCTGCATCGCCATTATTAACATAAAAACCTGTTACCTAGGACAGTATTTGGAGGCAATGTGACCCCAACTAGTCTTTGCATTCTATAAAGTCTACCTCTCTGTAGTCCTTCTTCTATAATGTATTCGTGCAAGAGGAATTCTGGTCTCCCTCCTATCCGAAGGACGTCTGGGTTCAGAAAAGATTTACAAGGATGTTGCCAGGGTTGGAGGATTTGAGCTACAGGGAGAGGCTGAACAGGCTGGGGCTGTTTTCCCTGGAAGGGTGACCTTATAGAGGTTTATAACATTTGTGAGAAGATATGCAACAAAAACTCCCAGCTCGGCGAGCAGAACCACAACAGGTTTATAAAATCATGAGGGGCATGGATAGGATAAATAGGCAAGCTCCTTTCCCTGGGGTGGGGGAGACCAGAACTAGCAGGGGAATTTGGAGACAAAGGAAATGAGGGGAAGGGGTTTACAGACATAACTTTCACAGACTGGGCATTCCGTCATAACTGGGGTGAGAGGGGAAAAGGGATCTAAGGGGCAACTTTTTTATGCCGAGGGTGGTACATGTATGGAATGAGCTGCCAGAGGAAGTGGTGGAGGCTGGTTCAGATCCTATCCTGCTCCACAGGAGTGTCATAACAACGGCTTCAAAATACATCACTGTGCCTTAAAAATGCTTTTCACCTCAACTAGTCCTTGTGGCCATGGTACCCATAATTCCTCATTCTCTAATTAATGACTTTCTTATATTTGTGAACACTATATTTAAGCTCACCACAAAGAACAATGTCTAGAGTCATAGTCATAGAGATGTACAGCATGGAAACAGACCATTTGGTCCAACCCGTCCATGCCAACCAGATATCCCTTCCTCACATTATTCCTGTCCATCATCTTACTGACAGGCTACCCTCTTCAACAAGAGAACAGCTCCAACCATGGCATCTTGAAAGTATGGAAGGAGGCTATTCAGCCCTTTGAATCCACACTGACCCATTGAGAGCATCCCACCCAGAACCACACCCCCTAACCCCCACCCTATAACTCTGCATTTCCCGTGTCTAACCCACCTAAACTGCTCATCTCTGAACACTATGGACAATTTTGCATGGTCAATCCACCTAAACTGCACATAGAGTCATACAGATGTACAGCACGGAAACAGACCCTTTGGTCCAACTCATCCATGCCAACCAGATATCCGAACCTAATCTAGTCCAATTTGCCAGCATTTGACCCATATCCCTCAAACCCTTCCTATTTATATACCCATCCAGATGCCTTTTAAATGTTGCAATTGTACCAGCCTCCACCACTTCCTTTGGCTCCCTTTTATATCTTTCCCTTTTCACCCTAAACCTATGCCGTCTAGTTCCCAACTCCCCAACCCCCAGGGAAAAGACTTTGTCTATTTACGCTATCCATGCCCCTCATGATTTTATAAACCTCTATAAGTCACCCCTCAGTCTCTGACACTCCATGGAAAACAGCCCCAGCCTGTTCAGTTTCTCCCTATAGCTCAAATCCTCCAACTCTGGCAACATCCTTGTAAGTCTTTTCTGAACCCTCCCAAATTTCATGAAATCCTTCCGATAGGAGGGAGACCAAAATTGCATACAATGTTCCAAACATGGCTGAACCAACATCCTGTACAGCCACAACATGACCTCTCAACTCCTATACTCAATTCTCTGTCCAATAAATGAAAGCATACCAAATGCCTTCCTCACTATCCTATCTACCTGCGACTCTACATTCAAGGAGCTATGAACCTGCACTCCATGGTCTCTTTGTTCAGCAACACATTTTCAGCCCTTACCATTAAGTGTATAAGTCCTGCTCTGATTTGCTTTTCCAAAATGCAGCATCTCACATTTATCTGAATTAAACTCCATCTGCCACTTCTCAGCCCATCTGATCGAGATCCCGTTGTAAACTGAGGTAACCTTCTTCACTGTGCACTACAACTCCAATTTTCGTGTCATCTGCAAACTTACTAACTATATCTCTTATATTCACATCCAAATCATTTAGCTACATGACGAAAAGTAGTGGACCCAGCACCAATCCTTATGGAACTCCACTGGTCACAGGCCTCCATTCTGAAAAACAACCCTCCACCACCACCCTCTGTCTGCTGCCTTTGAGCCAGTTCTGTATCCAAATGGTTAGTTCTCTCTGTATTCCATGAGATCTAATGTTGCTAACCAATCTCCTGTGGGGAACATTGTCAAACGCCTTACTGAAGTCTATAAAGATCACATCTACTGCTCTGCCCTCATCTTTGGACTGTGAAAGGAAACCGGAACACCCGGAGGAAACCCACACAGACATGGGACAAATGTGCAAACTCCACACAGGCAGTTGCCCAAAGGTGCAATCATACCCTGGTCCCTGGCGCAGTGAGGCAGCAGTGCTAACAACTGAGCCACTGTGCCACCCCACAGCAGATCTAGAAGCAGTCCAGTTTGCATTTTCTTCAGTTTCCTCCGGGTGCTCCGGTTCTTCCCACAATCCAAAAATGTGCAGGTTAGGTGAATTGGTCATGCTAAATTGCCCATAGTGTTAGATACATTAGTCAGGAGTAAATGGGTCTGGATGGGGTGCTCTTTGGAGGTTCGGCGTGGACTTGTTGGGCCGAAGGGCCTGTTTCCACATCTCATCTCATCTCATCTAATCTAATTTAATCCTCTTTCCAATACGGAGATGGTAGATGACACAAATAGCATTCCAAAATCTAAATAATGAAGGAACATTGGGGTTGTTGGAGGTTGTGAAATAAATAAACGTAAGACTGTTACTGGAGGAAAAAGTACTAGGGAACCTAATGGGTCTAAAGTCGATAAGAACCTTGACACTGATGGGATGCATCCCAGGATGTTAAATAAAGTAGTTACAGAGATAGTGCATCCGCTGGGAGTGGTCTTTGAAGAATTCCTAGGATGTGGAAATGTCCCATAAGACTGGAAAACAGCCAACATAACACCTTTATTCAAAAGGGTAGGAGACTAAAACAGGCGCGGATAAGCCTGTTCTGAGGAAGGGTCACTCGACTGAAAACGTTAACTCTGATTTCTCTCCACGGATGCTACCAGACCCGCTGAGCTTTTCCAGCAATTTCTGTTTTAGCTTCCACAGTTCTTTCAGTTTTTGTCAACCACAGGGCTGGTTAACTTACCATTTGTTATTAGAGAGAAAAGGTAATAGAACCTAATATAAAGAATGTAATGGCAGAGAATTAGAAATACGTAATATTTAGAAATATGTCAGATGACTTTATGAAGGGCAAGTCATGCCTGATACATTTATCAGCATCTGTTACTCAAGGCAGGGTGGATAAAGGGAAGCAGTGGATATAATATATTTGGATTTCCAAAAGTTGTTTGATTAAGTATGACATTTACGTTTGCTTAATACGATAAGAGCCCACGATGGCAGAGGTCGTATATTAGCATGGATAGAGAACTGGCTTATTAATAGAAGCGAGAGTTGAGAAAACTATGTCATTTTCAGGACGGCAATTTGCAACTAATGGAGAACCCCAGGGTTCAGTGCTGGGGCCGCAATTATTCACAACACATGGCCAAGAATTTGGATGATGGGAGTGATTGTACTATCACCAAGGTTACAGATGACACAAAAATGAGTGAGAGTGAAAGCGGTGAGGATGACACAAAGAGTCTACAGAGGAATATAGACAGGTTAAGTGAGGGGGGGAAAACTCGGCAGATGGAATGTAATGTTGGAAAATATGAAGTTATGCAGTTTGGCAGGAAAATGGAGGAGTTGAACATTACTCAAGTGAAGCAATACTGCGAAATCTGTAGCACAGAGGGATTTCGGAATCCTTATGCAGACATCATGAGAAGCTCAGCAAAGCAAATGAAACATTGGTCTTTAGTTCAAAGGAAATGCAGTGTCAAAGTAGAGAGGTTTTGCGACAACTATACAAGGCACCAGTGGGACCAGCTCAGGAATACTCTGAACTTGCCCCTTGTTGAAGGAAGGATAGGCTGGCATTGGAGGCACTAGAGAGAAGATTCACCAGGCAGATACCAGCTATGGAGGGACTGTCTTATGAAGGAGAGGTTGAGGAGATTGGGCCTGTAGTCATCAGAAGAATGAGAGGTGACCTACAAGATTCTTAGGGGACCTGATAGTTAGACGAGGAGAAGTTGTTTCACCTTGTGAAAGAATCTAGGCCCAGAGGACACAGTCTCAGAGTAAGGGGTCATCCATTTAAAATACAGATGAAGAGGAATTTCTTCTCTCAGAGAGTAGTGAATTTGTGAAAGTCTTTACTGCAGAGGACCGGTAATTTAAGGCTGAGACTGACAGTGTTTCGATTAGCAGGGGAATAAAGAGTTACAGGGAAAAGGAAGGAAATTGGAGTTGAGGATTATCAGATCAGTCTGTATTTCAGTGAATGGTCAAGTGGACTCAAATAATGGCCTATTTCTCTTCTGACATCATGTGGAGACCAGACTATCATCAGGACCTTAGAGGGGGAAGATGTGGCATGGTGGAAATGTAATAGTTTGTAATCCAGAGGACCAGGCTCACATTTGCAGCTGGTAGAATAAAAGTGCAGTTAAAACAAAATCTGGAATATAAAATTAAGCAAAAGTGAGGACTGCAGATGCTGGAAATCAGATACTCGGTTAGAGTGATGCTGGTAAAGCACAGCAGGTCAGGCAGCATCCGAGGAGCAGGAAAATCGACGTTTCTGGCAAAAGCCTTTCTAGCCCTAGTAATGGTGATCATCACAACGACCATCCATTGCTATAGAGACCTATCTGGTTCACTCACCTTCTTTAGGGAATGAAATCTGATGTCCTTGGCCTAACTGTGACTCCAGACGCATAGCATTGCAGGTGACTTTGAACTGTTCCCTGAAATGGCTCAGCAAGCCATTCTATTCAAGGGCAATGAGGGACGGGCAATAAATACTGGCCTTGTCAGCCATGTCCATATCCTGTGAAAGAATTTTTTTTAAAAAGTGTGGACAAATCAAAGCATGGTGGCTCAGTGGTTAGCACTGCTGCCTCACAGCACCAGGAACCCGGGTTTGATACCAGCCTCTAGCAACTGTCTCTGTGGAGTTTGCACACTCTCCCCGTGTCTGCTTGGATTTCTTATGGGCGCTCCAGTTTCCTTCCACAGTCCAAAAATGGGGACGGGGTGCAGGTTAGGTGCATTGGCCTTGCTAAATTGCCCATTGTGTTCAGGGTATGCAGGGTAGATGAATTAGCCATGAGAAATGCAGGGTTACAGGATAGGATAGGTGGCTGGAGTGCTCTTCAGAGGATTAGTGTGGACTCAATTTCTCATAGAATGTCTACAGTGTGGAAAAAGACCATTTGGCTCAACAAGTCCACACCGACCCTCCAGAGAGTAACCCATTCCCCTAGTCTGTATTTCCCCTGACTAATGCACCTAACCCACACATGACTGAACAGTGAGGGCAGTTTATCATGGCCAATTCACCTAACCTGCGCATCTTTAGAATGTGGGAGGAAACCCACATAGACACGGGGAGAATGTGCAAACTCCACACAGACAGTTGCCCAAGGATGGAATTGAACTCGGGTCCCTGGTGCTGTGAGGCAGCAGTGCTAACCACTGAGCCACTGTGCCACCCAATGGATCGAATGGCCTGTTTTCACTCTATAGGAAGTCTAAGAAATTTCAAAATACCATTTCAGCCTCTGGAAAATGACATCATGTTTGCTTTTCTCATGGCTATGTTAATCTGCAGTACTTGTGAGTCCGTACCACACAATAGCTTTTGCGTCACTTCCCCATTTCGGCTTTTACTTTCCAGATTTGGTGATGATGTTGTGGGGGGGGTCAGTGGAAATGGAATGAATGTAATTTCTTGTGGGCGGCACAGTGGCACAGTGGTTAGCACTGCTGCCTCACAGCGCCAGAGACCTGGGTTCAATTCCCGACTCAGGCGACTGACTGTGTGGAGTTTGCACATTCTCCCCGTGTCTGCATGGGTTTCCTCCGGGTGCTCCGGTTTCCTCCCACAGTCCAAAGATGTGCGGGTCAGGTGAATTGGCCATGCTAAATTGCCCGTGGTGTTAGGTAAAGGGGTAAATGTAGGGGTATGGGTGGGTTGCGCTTCGACGGATCGGTGTGGACTTGTTGGGCCGAAGGGCCTGTTTCCACACTGTAAGTAATCTAATCTTCACATTTCCTACCAAAGTGCACTCCCTCGCCCCCAACGGTAATGGCGTGAATTTGCCGTTTCAGTGTACTTTCTCCAGGTTTGATAATGCCTTTAGTCTTAACAGCTTGTCCTCAGCAAGCAGTGTTTAATTCCAGTCCCATCTGTCAGTTTGGTTCACTGAGCCTCCTGTGGGCTGTTGCAGTGTGAATGAATCAACATGAGGCCAATGTAGTTTGCTCGGAATGTTCCAGCTGTTTTTAGTCCAGACCATGAAAGGGTCAGTCTTCACTTTTGACTCATTGCCTACTGGCAGGAAGGAGGGGTCTTGAGGGGGTGGGGGTGGGGGGAGGAGGTGGGTTGGTGAGGTTGTAGTCAGCGGGCGGCGGTGGTTAGGGTGGTGTAAGATTGCAACATGTCACCACCGAGGCTAGCGCAGCTTTATCTGACCACAGAATCAGTGAGGACGAGAGCAAGTTTGCATTTCAGCTCTTAAAAATAAATCTGTAAGCCCCCTTTTTTAAAGTCGGAACACTGTCTCACCACGCCACCTTCACCATCTGATTTCAAGTAGTATGCGCTGGTTAATCAATGTACAAAGGGAAAGGCTTTAAACGCAAGAATTTTCAAATTCCTTGCCGGTGGCTTGCACTGATTATTCTGTGACCAGTTCCTATAACGGTCTACCAAAAAATAAACATTGTTCAAATCTATTATCAGTAAATTCTTGTTGGTCTACCATTTGGACACCAGAGTTGAGAAACAGGAGTGGGATAACAGAGAAATTGTAAAATGAAAATTTACTCTGAAACATTAACAGCTTCACCACTTTTAGCTCATAATCCCTTGGGCTTCCCATTTCCAATTTCATCATCTTCTTCCCTGTCTCATCCTTTAAGATGCTGATTCAACCAAATCTCTTTGACCTTGTGACCTCATTGTGTGATTTGGGATCAAACTTGGTTTAGTTCTGCTCCTTTATGGTAACTTATTACTATGTTTAAGGGTGCTCTATAAATGCAAGTTGTTGTTCATTCGTCTGGTGTTAGAAAACAGTTGGTAGTCGAATCCTGTAATTTTTCGCACAGTGCTTTTTAAATGCCAATTTTCCTCCTATTCCTGCCTGGGGACTGTGACTGTCAGACTCCTGCCCTGTTTTACCTGTTAGTTTTCAGTCAGGTACCGGTCACACTGAGCTCTCCCGTGTAGCACGGAGACTGGATTTGCTTTAACAACATGCATTTACCAGCCGTGCTCAGTTAGTTATTGACTGTGGCTCAAATGTAGCAATCCCACCTCTGAGTCAGAATGTTGAGGGGTTCAGATCCCATTCAAAAGAAAACTGACCACAAAGCAGACCTTCCCAGTGTAGTACTGCCTTTGTTGGAAGCACTGCCCTTCTGATGAAACTTTAAACCTGTCTGCTCCCTTAGATGTACATTAAAGATTCCACAGTACTATTTCAAAGCAGGGTGGCACGGTGGCTCAGTGGTTAGCACTGCTGCCTCGCAGCAGCAGGGACCCAGGTTCAATTCCTACCTCAGGTGACTCTGTGTGGAATTTGCACATTCTTCCCGTGACTGCATGGGTTTCCTTCGGGTGCTCCGGTTTCCTCTAACAGTTCAAAGATGTGCGGGTTAGGTGGATTGGCCATGATACATTGTGTGAAGGTTGTGATGGATTAGCAATGGGAAATGCAGGGTTACAGGGATAGGGTGGTGGAGTGGATCTGGGTGGGATGCTCCCGATTGAAGCCTCAGTGTGGATTTGATGGGCTGAATGGTCTGCCTCCACACTCTAGGGATTCTATGATTCTACTGAGAGAATGCCCACTGTCAGAGGTGCCTTATCTCAGATGAGACAATAAATGCCATAAGAGATTCCAGGTGCTTTAAATGGAAAGCATGATAATTCTCCTCAAGATCCCAAACAACATATGTTCCTCAATTAGTACATCTAAAACAGTGCAGTCATTAGCACATTGCAGTTTCATCACTTTAGCTCATAATCCCTTGGGTCCCATGTTATTATACTATTATGGTGATTATAATTCTGATATACTTAATTCATTGTAAAGTGCTTTGGGAAATCCAGGTAATATATAAGATTCGATATGAATGCAATTCTTTTCCTCTAAGTGTAGTCAATTAAAAGCATAATTCAGAAGGTTCCTGTTAATATTTGTTCAGCAAGAGCAACACAACATTCCCGAAGCCAAATTCTGCATAGTTACTCCAGAAAACCCACATGTAAATTCCACAAGTGATGTCCTCAGGGCAAATGTATTCCCCATGATGCTTTTAAATCCGGTGAAACCTCTGTTGTATGTCAGTGCCCTGCTCAGTGCAAAACTGTGAAAGAATGACCAGCACAAGCCAATTGCAGTTCCCTCTCAGGCTACCCCAGAGTCCATATTCTAACCCGCAATAAGATCCTGTTCAGCCATGAGTCCCGCGCTCACCGACCCAGGGCTCTAGTTCAACAGCATTTTCATTTTGAAATTCACATCCTTGCTTTCAATTCTTCTCTGACCTCACCCCTCCCTTTCTCTGTAACCTCCTCCAGTGCAATGACTCTCTGATATCTTGGCACTTGTGTGATTCTGGCCCCCTGAGTATCCGGAGTTTAATCTCCATATTATTGCTGGCCATGTTTTCGTCGGACAGATTCCAGAGTATCCAGTAAGCTCTGGAATTCTCTCCCTAAGCCTCTCTCATCTTCTTTTCTCTGAATATGCGTCTTTGACACAGCTTTTGGTCACTGAACCTAGTATCTCTTTTCTGTCAAAATTTGTCTGAAGCTGCCTCGGAGCACTTCTTTATAACTATGTTAATAGGGATATATCAATGCAACTTGTGGTTGTTGAATGAACTAGTGCTTTAATTGCTGGCTGATTTCTCTTCTTAAGTTGACATGATATACTGCTTGCTAAAACCTTTGTGGATTAGGGAGTGTCACAACTTGTCACAAGCCTGCCCACTCCAAGCATAGTGTTTACAGTGTAGGCTGACTTTGGGAAATGCTCCTCTGTCCTCCTCATTGGCAGGATGATGTTTGTTCCTCAGCTCAGTTCTATTATGATATAAAATTGAAGGGACTGTACATAAACAGAAATGTGGCACATCCCATCAGAAGATTGTGCTATTTGAATTCACAGAAGGATAAGTGAGATGGGAGCAGACCATTCAGCTCATCAAGTTTGTTCTACCATTCAATCCAATTGGGTTGATTTCCTGCCTGCACTGCACTTACCCGTCCATTTCCCATGCCCCTAGATTCCTTGAAGGGCAAAGCGTTTGTCTACCGCAGCCTGAAGTATTTTCAGCAGCGTACAAACCACAACCCATTAGGGGAAGAGAATTCCAAAGATCCACAACCCTTTGGGTGAAGAAACATTCCCTCACCTCAGCCACAAGTGACTGGCCTCCTGTCCTGAGAGTGTTGCTCCAGACCAAGCAGTCGACCACGAGTGAGTGTTGCAGACTGGCGCATTCCCAGGTCCAGGATTACATGCTGAGGGACAGGTGGGGGGAGACCACTGTCTGAGGTCTTACTGCTCAAAGTAAACGGGTGTCTGTGCAGTTATCTTTGTGCCTCAGTGCATGCAAAAATAGTCTTACATGTGGAAGAGCTGTCTTCAGTTTGTTTGGATAGTGTCAAACTTCAGTATCTGTTTGTTTCCTTGACATGCCAGAACCAAACCGCATTTGTGACTGTGTATCGATGCAAAGATATTCTTTATGAATAAATTATATTTTCTAACTTAAAAATAGCGTATGTTTTAGATCCTGCAGCCAGGGAAAGCAATTTCTCAGCTTCTTACCTTGTGCAGCCACTTCAACATTGTGTATGTTTTGAGGTGATCACCTCTCATTCCTCTCAACTCCAGTCAGAATAGGCACAACGTACTCAGCTCCCTCAACACTGCCATCGTGGGAACCAACCTAACAAACTTTCATTGTACCGTCTCCAATGCAGGGAGATAAAATTGCACGTAATATCCCAGCTGAATATTTCACACCAAAGCCTTACACAGTTGTAGCAAAACTCCAGTCTTCTTGCATTAAACACGGGTTGAGTAACAGAAAGGTTCAGTGAGGCTAATACCATTGATGCGTTGCATGTAGACCTCCAGAAGGCATTTGATACAATGCCATGCCACAAACTTGCAAGAAAAGTTCATGTTCATGCAATAAAGTCATACAATCATAGTCATAGTTGTGCAGCACAGAAACAGACCCTTCAGTCCAACACGTCCATGCCGACCAGATATCCTAAATTAATCTTGTCCCATTTGCCAGCATTTGACCCGTATCCCTCTAAACCCTTCCTATACCCATCCACATGCCTTTTAAATGTTGTAATTGTACCAGCCTCCGCCACTTCCTCTGGCAGCTCGTTCCACACACGTACCACCCTCTCCGTGAAAGTGTTGCCCCTCAGGTCCCTTTTAAATCTTTCCCCTCTCACCCTAAACCTATCTGCCATCTAGTTTTGGATTCCCCTACCCTGGAGAAAGGACCTTGGTTATTCATCAGATCCATGTCCCTCATGATTTTATAAACCTCGATGAGTTCACCTCTCAGCCTCTGACACTGCAGGGAAAACAGCCCCAGTCTGTTCAGCTACTCCCTATAGCTCAAGCACTCCAATCCTGGCAACATCCTTGGAAATTCTTTCTGCACCCTTTCAAGCTTCATAGCATCCTTCCTATAGCAAGGAGACCAGAACTGAATGTAGTATTCTAAAGGTGGCCTACCAATGATCTATATAGCTACAACATGACATCGCAACTCTGATGTTCAATGCACTGACCAATAAAGGCAAGCATACCAAAGAGAGAGTAATGGCCAGTAGATAATTTTCAGGCCGGAGGAGGGTTTCAAATGGAGTTTTAAAGGAATTGACATTGAGTTCCTTTCTTTTCCTTAAGTATAACCAATGATCTAGACCTTGGTGTGCAGCGGATAATTATAACATTTGTAGATGAGACAAAACTTGGAAACATTGTAAACTGCGAGGAGAACAGTGTAGAACACAGGGCGGCACTGTGGCACAGTGGTTAGCACTGTTGCCTCACAGCACCTGAGACCCGAGTTCAATTCCCGACTCGGGCGACAGACTGTGTGGAGTTTGCACGTTCTCCCAGTGTCTGCGTGGGTTTCCTCCGGGTGCTCCGGTTTCCTCCCACAGTCCAAAGATGTGCAGGTCAGGTGAATTGGCCATGCTAAATTGCCCGTAGTGTTAGGTAAGGGGTAAATGTAGGGGTATGGGTGGGTTGCGCTTCGACAGGTCGGTGTGCACTTGTTGGGCCGAAGGGCCTGTTTCCACACTGTAAGTAATCTAAAAAAAAGAACTTAAAAAGGATGTTGATATATTGGTGTAGTGGGCAGGTAGGTGGCAGATGAAGTTCAGTATTGAGAAGTGTGTGGTGATGTACTTTAATAGAAAGAACATGTTGATCTGTAAAATATACAATAAGTAGTGCAACTCATAAGTAGATGCAGAAGCAAAGAGGTGCCACCTAGCTAATCAACAGCGAGCTTAGACACATTACCCTTTGTCTAATTCATTAATATATGCTTCACTTTAAAACTTTCATCCTTCTGCTCGCACCCCTGCACTTCCTTGTTCCCCTATTTCTTATAAGTTATCCTTAAGTCTCTGCACAAGGTAGGATAATGGTGGACTCTATGAAAGTTAATCCTTTTCATGACAATTCGGAATTTCCTAAATGATCCTACTTGTGGAGAGTACAGCGATGGACTGTTACAGCATGCTTGTGTTTAGCTATTTTGAAAGAGATGCAGGGAGATCAGTTCAACAACAACAACTTGCATCCATAAAGCACCTTTGATAGAGCAATGTTTGTGGGGGTGCTTCACAGGAGCATCTTCATCCCTAGTTTTCCATCCCTATGAGAAAGCCTGTTCACCACATTCTCCTCCACCCCTCCCCGCCTACTCTTCCCCCACGTTCTATCCTTTGGTGCATCCTGCTGTTAACCACTGAATCTTCACTGGCCATATCTTCAGCTACCGAGGCCACAAGCTTGAAGTTGCGTTCCTCTCCCTCCTGTTTCCCCAGTGCATCTTGAAACCCACTCCACTGACCTTGACCAAACTTCTAGGCACACGTTCACAGGGCTCAATGTCAAACTTTGTCTGTTAATGCTCCTGTGAAGCGCCGCCAAGAACATTGCTCTATTAAAGGTGCTTTATGAATACAAGTTGTTGTTGTTGAACTGATCTCTCCACACCTCTTTCGAAATAGCTAAAAGCAAGCATGCTTTAACAGTCCATTGCTGCACTTTCCACAAGTAGGATCATTTAGGAAATTCCGAATTGTCATGAAAAGGATTAACTTTCATAGAGTCCACCATTATCTTAATTTTTGCAGAGACTTAAAGATAACTTATACGCGCCTTCCAGTGTTACAATCGATCCCTGTCACCTTACTGGGAGTGTCATCTTACATTTAAGATGATTCAGACATTCAATAAGGGAGATATCCAGAAACCATTTTGCTCAATTTCTATTTACCAACTTGACAACGATGCCCTTCAAAAAGTACTTCTGTTGCTGCAAAGTACTTTTGACATGTCTGACATTTGGGAGCAGTGCTACAGAAGTACAAAGCCTTTCTTCCTGCAAGTACAATTCTCATAACCCAGGCCCGAGTTCATGGCCTGATATCCCAGGTTCGAATCCCACTGTAGCAGCTGATGGCACTTAAATTCAGTGAATTAAATCCAAGAAGAAGACTCAGATTCAGCCATAGCATTGTACAGAGGCTCTGGTCCAAGCCGACCAGGTATCCTGAATTAATCTAGTCCCATTTGCCTGCATTTGACCCATATCCCTCCAAACCCTTCCTATTCATATACCCATATAGATGCCTTTTAAATGTTGTAATTGTACCAGCCTCCACCACTTCCTCTGGCAGCTCATTCCATACACGCACCACCCTCTGTGTGAAAAAATTGTCCCTCAGGTCCCTTTTAAATTTTTCCCCTTTCACCTTAAACCTCTCTACCATCTAGTTTTGGACTCCCTTATCCTGGGAAGACCTTGGCTATTCACCCTATCCATGCCCCTCATGAATTTATAAATCTCTATAAGGTCACCCCTCAGCCTCCGACGCTCCAGGGAAAATACCCGCATCCTATTCAGCATCTCTCTATAATTCACACCCTCCAAACCCAGCATAGGAATAGAGATATACAGCATGGGAACAGAGCCTCTGGTCCATGCTGACCATATATCCCAACCTAACCTAGTCCCATTTGCCAGCATTTGGCCCATATCCCTCTAAACCCTTTCTAATCATGTACCCATCCAGATGCCTTTTAAATGCTGCAATTGTAACATCCTCTATTGCTTCCTCTGATAGCTCATTCCTTACATGTAGCATCCTCTGTGTGAAAAAGTTGTCCCTCAGGTCCCTTTTAAATCTTTCCCCTCTCATTTTAAACCTCTGCTCTCTAGTTTCGGACTCCCTCACCCAGGGGAAAAAGATCTTGTCTCTTTACCCTATCCTTGACCCTCCTGATTTTATGGAGAAAGGGAGGACTGCAGATGCTGGAGATCAGAGCTGAAAATGTGTTGCTGGAAAAGCGCAGCAGGTCAGGTAGCATCCAAGGAACAGGAAATTCGACATTTCGGGCATAAGCATAGAGATATACAGCAATTCCTGAAGAAGGGCTTATGCCCGAAACGTCGAATCTCCTGTTCCTTGGATGCTGCCTGACCTGCTGCGCTTTTCCAGCAACACATTTTCACCTCCTGGTTTTATAAACCTCTACAAGGTCACCCCTCAGCCTTCATCACTGTAGCCTAAACAGCCCCACCCTATCCAACCTCTCCCTATAGCTCAAACCCCCCAGCCCCGGCAGCATCCTTGTAAATCTTTTCTGAACCCTTTCAAGTTTAACAACATTGTTCCTAACGCAAGACGACAGAATTAAATTCAGTATTCCAAAAGTGCCTTACGACCGCAACATCACCTCCCAATTCCTAGACTCTAGTTGTGGAAGTCTACAACGTGGAAAAAGGCCCTTTGGCCCATTTAGTCTGCTCTGATCCAAACCAATCCGCCAAACTATCCTAATCCCATTTTCCAGCACTTGTCCCATATCCTTGTCAGGCCTGGCATTGCAATAGCACATTTAAAATTTCTATCTATATAACTCGGAGTACACACTTGTAAGAGTGACCATAACATTATCGTGACTGTAAGAAGTTACACTAAAGCAGATTGGATTAAGTTCTTAATCAGGTTAGTTTCCACATGACTCAAATCTGTTTGAGTCTTTGCACATTGATATGGCCCATCAAGTCAATCAGTTCCAGACAATTGGGGTTTGGCGACAAATTCTGGATTTTTCAGCATCACCAACACCCTATTAGAGGATCTAGAGAGAAGGAAGACAAAGGGACATAACTCCAAATTGTTACGGCAAAGTGATACCTCTTTAGTTAGCTCAGTTGGCTGGACAGCCAATTTGCAGAGCAGAGTCAATAAAGGGGTGGCACAGTGGCTCAGTGGTTAGCAGGGACCCAGGTTTGATTCCAGCCTCAGGCGACTGTCTGTGTGGAGTTTGCACATTCTCCCTGAGTCTGCGTAGGTTTCCTCCGGGTGCTCCGGTTTCTTCCCACAAAAAAAAATGATTAGATTAGATTCCCTACTCTGTGGAAACAGGCCCTTCGGTCCAACAAGTCCACACTGACCCTCCGAAGAGTAAACCCACCCAGACCCATTTCCCTCTGACTAATGCACCTAACACTATGGGCAATTTAGCACGGCCAATTCACCTGACCTAAATATCTTTGGACTGTGGGAAGAAACCTCACACAGACACGGGGAAAAATGTGTAAACACCACACAGACAAGAGGCTGGAATCGAACCTGGCACCCTGGTACTGTGAGGTGGACAATGCTAAAAATTGTCCCATAGTGTCCAGGGATGTGCTGGTTAGATGGGTTAGCCATGGGAAATGCTACAGGGATGGGATGGGTCTGGGTGGGATGCACCTTGGAGGGTCAGTGTGGACTCGATGGGCCGAATGACCAGTTTCCACACTGTGTATGGTTCTAAAGCCAACAGTGTGGGTTCCATTCCTGCACTGGCTGACATTACCCATGAAGGAAGCTCCTTCTCTGCCTCTCCCCTTGCCTGGAGCACAGTAACCCTCAGGTTAAATCACCATCAGGACTCTCTGTAATGAGAACCCTACGGTGAATTTATCTTCAAAGACAAAGGGGAGAGTGGAAAATCAGAATGATATCTGGAGAGGCTTTTGCATGCCAAGTTTTTAAAAATGACAGGCCCAAGGCAGTTCAGTGGAGAGGAGATACTTATCAGCTTGAATAGCTCAAGGCATGACTGGCTTCCCCCCTGTACTCCTGTCACCCCTTCTGGCTGTAAAGATGTATATTTAAGATAGACTTCAAAGGATACCTTTCTTTAGCTCTTCAGTCTCTTCCAGGACAAAGCAGAAATGTGTATCAGATATCTCACTCCCGTAGACTGCCAGCTCTGCAAATGGGCTCTCCAAAGGTTGGTGAAATAGTGCATTAAATAAACTGCAAAGAAATGGAAAGATAAGAGACCCTTTGATCCACCAAGGCTATTTTTTTCAACAAGCTTGCATCCAACACTCATTCAACTGCTCACCTAGACGGTGGTGAGTCATCAGCTCTTTGAAGTGTTGGCTTGCATTCCAGTCAAGTGATGTGGATTCTCTACAACAGACTCACAGATTCCTTACAGTGTGGAAGCAGGCTACACAGCTCAGCGAGTCCACACCGACCTTCCGAACAGCATCCCACCCAAACCCACCCCCACCCTGTAACCTTGCATTTGTCATGTCTAACCCACCTAACCTGCACATCCCTGAAAACTATGGGGCAATTTAGCATGTCCACCACCTAACCTGCACATCTTTGGACTGTGGAAGGAAACCAGAGCACCCAGAAGAAACCTACGCACAAATGGGAGAAAGTGCAAATCCAAGGATGGAGTCCATTCCTGGTCTCTGGTGCTGTGAGGCAGCAGTGCTAACCACTGAGCCACCGTGCTGCCTACAAACTAACTACACACAAACAATGATAGAGCTTTTGAACTCTCTTCCAGAAATGGCAACTGATGCTAGATCAGTTGCTAATTCTAAATCTGAGATTGATATATTTTATTAGTGGAGAGGAATGACACCAACACAACATTGTCCCTGAAAAGGTCCAATCCCACAATGCATTTTAAAGTGGCCATAGTGTCACTATAGGAGAAAGTGAGGACTGCAGATGCTGGAGATCAGAGCTGAAAATGTGTTGCTGGAAAAGCGCAGCAGGTCAGGCAGCATCCAAGGAGCAGGAGAATCGACTTTTCAGGCATGAGCCCTTCTTCAGGAATGAGGAAAGTGTGCCAAGCGGGCTAAGATAAAAAAGGTAGGGAGGAGAGACTTGGGGGAGGGGCGTTGGAAGTGCGATAGGTGGAAGGAGGTTAAGGTGAGGGTGATAGGCCGGAGTGGGGGTGGGGACGGAGAGGTCAGGAAGATGATTGCAGATTAAGAAGGTGGTGCTGAGTTCGAGGGTTGAGACTGAGACAAGGTGGGGGGGGAGGGGAAATGAGGAAACTGGAGAAATTTGAGTTCATCCCTTGTGGTTGGAGGGTTCCTAGGCGGAAGATGAGGTGATTTTCCTCTAGCCGTCGTGTTGCTATGGTCTGGCGATGGAGGAGTCCAAGGACCTGCATGTCCTTGGTGGGGTGGGAGGGGGAGTTGAAGTGTTGACCCACGGGGTGGTTGGATTGGTTGGTCCAGGTGTCCCAGAGGTGTTCTCTGAAATGTTCCGCAAGTAGTGTAAAGTGTCACTATACACCGGGTACATTGACGACATTTTCTTCCTCCGGACACATGGCAAGGAGTCACTGATAAAACTATACAGTGGTATCAACAAGTTTCATCCCACTATCAGGGAGAAAGTGAGGACTGCAGACCAGAGCTGAAAATGTGTTGCTGGAAAAGCACAGCAGGTCAGGCAGCATCCAAGGAATCCTGAAGAAAGGCTTATGCCCGAAACGTCGATTCTCCTGTTCCTTGGATGCTGCCTGACCTGCTGTGCTTTTCCAGCAACACATTTTCAGCTCATCCCACCATCAAACTCACCATGGACTACTCTCTATTATCTGTCTCATTCTTGGGCACATGCATCTCCATCAAGGATGGACACCTCAGCACCACACGCTACCGCAAACCCACAGCCAACCTCACAATGCTACAATTCTCCAGCTTCCCCCCAAAACATATTAAAATAGTCATCCCCTGTTGTCAAGCACTACACATACATAGGATCTGTTCAGATGAGGAGGAAGGTGATGGGCAGCTGGAAATACTCAAGGATGCCCTCAGAAGAACGGGGTACGATGTTCAACTCAATGACCGCCAGTTCTGATGTGCCACAGCGAGAAACCGTAATGACGTCCTCAGGAGACAGACAGGGTACCCTTCATTATCCAATACATCCCAGGAGCTGAAAAACTATGCCATGTTCTTCGCAGCCTGCAACACATTATCAATGAGGATGAGCACCTCGCCAAGACGTTCCCCATATCTCCACTTCTCGCCTTTAAACAACCACCAAACCTCAAACAAATCATTGTTCGTAGCAAACTGCCTGGCTTTCAGGACAACTCCACATAACCTTGTCACGGTGGACGCAAGATGTGTCAATGTCGACTTGAATACCACCATTACACGTGGGAACACCTCCCACCATGTACATGGCAGGTACTCATGCGACTCAGCCAACGTTGTCTATCTTATATGCTGCAGGCAAGGATGCCCTGGGACATGGGACATTGGCGAGACCAAGCAGAGGCTATGGCAACGGACGAATGGACACCGCACAACAAACAGACAGGAGTGTTCCTCCTGGTTGGTGAACACTTCAGTGTTGCAGGACATTCGAACTCAGACCTTCGGGTGACCGTCCTCCAAGGTGGACTTCGGGACAGGCAACAAAGCAAAGTGGCTGAGCAGAGGCTGATAGCTAAGCTCCGTATCCATGGGGAGGGCCTCAACCGGGACCTTGGGTTCATGTCACACTAAAAGGTGACCACCATTGCACTACACACACACCTACACAAACTCCTACACACATGCATGTGCACACTCCTACAGACACACAAAACTCCCACAGACCCTCTCTCATATGCTCACGCATACACTCCCACACTTAGACACGCACCCTCTCACAGATTTATACCCTTTTACACTCACACACGTTCTCTCAGACACCCAAAACACTCCCCACCCTCCCACATACCCACATGCACAGATACACATATACGTTTGTGGGGCGAATTTGTACTTGCAGAGTTACATTTCACTTTCCTCAAAAACTGCATGAATCCATGTAAGATTCTGTAAATCCATTTTTTCGATAAAGAATTAGTCTAACCATTGTGGCACAGACAGTCTCACACAGTGTAGCTCACACCTTCAATTCATTATCTGGGCCAGCATGACCCCAATTGTTAAAAGTTTGCTTGAGAATGTAACTTGTTAAAAAGTTTTGTGATTTACATATGAAAGAACTGAACCCAACACGGTCATTCTAAAGATGAGAGATTTAACAAACAATCCAGGTCTTTTTCAACATATAATTTCAGTTACAGCACACTAAACTTTTGCTATAACTTCTGTGTCTTGCGATCTTATACTCCACAACTGCCTGATGAAGGAGCAGCGCTCCGAAAGCTAGTGCTTCCAAATAAACCTGTTGGACTCTAACGTGGTTTTGTGTGATTTTTAACTTTGCCCACCCCAGTCCAACACCGGCGTCTCCATATCAGTGAAGGGAAAGAGCATCAAACAGAATCGAAATAAAAGAGCCTCACTTCCGAGATCCTCTTCCCACTAGCCACTGCGAAGATGATCTAACCTCACACAAGTTGTGCCAACTCCCCCATCGCCTGAAGCTAGTAAAGCTCCTGCAATGCTGGAGGGAGGTGACATGAAACAGAACCTCTCCTGTGCCATCTCCTCCCAGCTAGAACTGCTCCAATGGCTCCTTAACAAAGAGACACAGACCCCAGATTGCTTTCAAGTGTGCTTCTTGCGGTCTGGGAGCCTGAAAAGGCAAGGCAACACCTCTGCTGGGGGTTGCGTCTTTTAAAGATTACAGCGCGCAATTCCCCATGAAGCAAATAGGACTCTCCCTCCACAGACTGAAAAGCTCTTTAAGATGTAGGTAACCACAGCTTTCGAATAATTGCCAGCAAATGCCTGGGGGAAGAGATGAGACTTTTTATTTCAATCGTGGTTGTTCGGAACTGGAGTGTACCGCCTGAGAGTGTGGGGGAAGTAGATTCAATATTAACCATCGAAAGACAACGGTGCAAATGCTTCAGAGAGAAAGAAAATCAGGCTAGGAAGAAAGAATGGGACTAATTGGGTGGCTCAAAGAGCTAGCATGGGTCCAGTGGGCCAACTAGTCTACTTCTGCGCCGTAAGGTTCAATGAAGCTGTTTTAGTTGCAGTGATCTGCTCCACAACAAGTTCATAGAGTCAGAGACATACAGCACGGACACAGACCCTTCGGTCCAACCTGTCCATGCCGACCAGATATCCCAACCCAATCTAGTCCCACCTGCCAGCGCTCGGCCCATATCCCTCCAAACCCTTCCTATTCATATACCCATCCAAATGCCTCTTAAATGTTGCAATTGCACCAGCCTCCACCACATCCTCTGGCAGTTCATTCCCTACACATACCACCCTCTGTGTGAAAAAGCTGCCCCTTAGGTCCCTTTTAAATATTTTCCTCTCTCACCCTAAACCTATGCCCTCTAGTTCTAGACTCCCCGACCCCAGGAAAAAGACTTTGTCTATTTATCCTATCCATGCCCCTCATGATTTTATTGATCTCTAAGATCACTCCTCAGCCTCTGACGCTCCAGGGAAAACAACCCCAACCTGTTCAGTCTCTCCCTACAGCTCAAATCCTCCAACCCTGGCAACAGCTTTGTAAATCTTTTCTGAACCCTTTCAAATTTCACAACATCTTTCCGATAGGCTCAACTTCAGGTGAGGGAAGAACCAGCTGTTTGTGGTGAGGACAGGCAGGAGGCTGGAAGAACACAGCAAGCCAGGGAGCATCAGGAGGTGGAGAAGTCAACATTTTGGTGTAACCCTTCTTCAGGGCTGGGGGTGTGGGTGTGGGGGGAGCTGCAGATAAAGAGGTGGCAAGGGCAGGGTGGTGAAATGAGGGTAGGTAGGGGCAGGCAGAAGGTATGATCCCCAAAGGATCCCTTCACATCCGAAATTTACCTGTACCTCCACTAATGTGATGTGATCTTCTCTACATTGGGAACACAGGGCACCAATGCGCGGATTGTTTCAGAGAACATCTCTGGGACACCGGCACCAACCAACCCCACCGCCCTGTGGCCGATCACTTCAACTCCCCCACCCACTCCACCAAGGACATGCAGGTCCTGGGCCTCCTCCATCACCAAACCGTAAACCTGGAGGAAGAACGCCTCATCTTCTGCCTTGGAACCCTGCAACCACACGTTTCCTCATTTCCCCTCCCCCACCTCATCCTAGTCCCAAGTCTCCAACTTGGCACCACCATCTTGACTTGTCCATCGTCTTTCCCATTAATCCGCTCCACCCTCCTCTCTGACCTCTCACCTTCTCCCCACCCCTCATCTACCTATCACATTCCCACATCCCCCTCCCATTTATCTCTCAGCCCCCTGGGCCACAAGCCTCATTCCTAATGAAGGGCTTATGCCCTAAACGTCAACTCTCCTGCTCCTCGGATGCTGCCTGACCTGCTGTGCTTTTCCAGCGCCACAGTCTTGACTCTGATCTCCAGCATCTGCAGTCCTCACCTTCTCCTAGACTTCCATCAGTTTGGATTGTAGGACTGGAATCAGCTTGTCAAAACCCCAGTGTGAACCCTGGAGTCTTTCAGAATTAACCTCAGGGAGCATTGGTGGAGCTGTGGAAAAGGAATTGTGTTTATATTTAAGATACCACTCGCCACACGCTTTTGTTAATACTGGATGCGGAAGATAAACATGTTTTAGCTGACAGTGAAGAATTGGAAGTTGGCAATTCAAAGAATTCCAACAATGTGGAAACAGGCTATTTGACCCATCAAGTTCACATGGATCCTCTGAAGAGAATGCCACCCAATCCCTGCGATTCCCATGGCTAACCTGCCTATCACTGGGCACTATGGGTAATTTCCCATGCCCAATCAACCTAATTTGAACATCCTAGGGCTGTGGGAGGAAACCAGAGCAAAGTCAATCAGGCACAGGGAGAATGTGCAGACTCCACACAACTGCCTGAGGCTGGAATCGAACCCGGGTCCCTGGCACTGTGAGGCAGCAGTGCTAACCACTGAGACACCATGCCGTCCATGACTATGTTTTCCATGTCCATGATTTTTTTCTCCCATGTAGTTTCGTCTTCGGTAATGCCTATGTGGTGTCTTCATCAGTTTTGTGAGGACCTTCAGAAATGTTAACACCATTTACACAGCAAATCCTGACGGAAATGCAAAGTATTTCACAGATGCTCCTGAAATTGCTTCTTTTTATATTAGATTAGATTAGATTCCCTATCGGTCCACACCGACCCTCCGAAGAGTAACCCACCCAGACCCATTTCCCTCTGACTAATGTACCCAACACTCTGGGCAATTTAACATGGCCAATTCACCTGACCTGCACATCTTTGGACTGTGGGAGGAAACTGGAGGAAACCCACATAGACACAGGGAGAATGTGCAAACTCCACACAGAGTTGCCAGAGGCTGGAATCGAACCTGGGACCCTGGTGCTGTGAGGCAGCAGTGCTAACCACTGAGCCACCATGCCACCCCCTCTTAAGTACAGTCGCCACTGGAACCAGGGTGAAAGTGGCTCCCAACCTGTGTATGATTAACCGAATCAGCTCAATGTGTTGGATGATCAGTGTTTGATCATTCAGGCTGAGAGATTTAACACAGCCCAGGTTACCAGCAGGGCTGAGAATCCTTTATGCCTGCCTGAGCAGCAAGACACAGCTTAACTTAATCTTCCACCTGAAAATATTTCTCCTTTGGCTGTGCATCATTCCTTCGGTACTGCACTGGGAAGTGTTAGTCCAGCTCATCGGGCCAGGAGTCCAACCTTCTCATCTGTCAGTGCTAGCAACTGAGCCAAGCTTCAATGTGCTGGGCACTCCCTTACCTCTCCTCCAGAAAAATTGAAACCTCCTTCTTAGCAATGTCCCTCAACAATGTCATAGGACCACAGTCATGCAGTCCAGGAGAGACGCTGAGGCCCATCAAGTCTACACTACCAGTAATACACCAAATCGGTGCTGGTCCCACTAAGCCCCTACACATGAATGTTATGACACCTCAGTGAATGAATCAATGATTAATTTGTTGTCATGTGTATTTTGCAGTGAAATACCATAAAATACGGTGAACAGCTTTCATTTGTTGCCATAATCCGTTGCTGTTTTGATAGTTTAAAGACTAAGCGAATATGAAAAGTTATAGTTGAAGGAGAAGTCTATCTACAGACGGATTCTGAGCTGGCTCTGTGCCACCATCCCCCTTCGCCAGGCCCGACTAATCGTCAAAATCGCTGGTCCTCAGGTGCCATTGTTTGCCGCTGGGCCAAGTAACCCTCGCCACGCCCTGCACCGGGCACACCAACATCGGAGACTGTCACCGCGGTCCTTATTGCTGTGAAGCCCACCTGCCATAGCTTCGCCACTACCAGTGCCAGACCTTCACCGCTGACCCTCAGGTGCCATTTGTTACTGCTGGGCCTATTTGACTGATGCTGCCTCAGGACTTGCTTTCCCCCCACACTGGGCATGTACTCCTCCGCACTGCACTCACTCTCTCCCCCACCCCCTGCACTGGACCCACTCTCCACCCGCACTGGACCCATTTTCCCCCCACACTGGGCCTGCTCTCCCCCTGCACTGGACCACTCTGCCCCCGCACTGGGCCTGCTCTCCCTCAGCACTGGACCCGCTCTCCCTCAGCACTGGGTTTGCTTTTTCCTCCTGCACTGGGCCTGCTCTCCCCTGCACTGGGGTCACTCTCCTGTCTGCCCTGGGCCCGCTCTCCCCTCTGCGCTGGGTTTGCTCCCTCTCCATACATGTCTCTCCACCTGGGAGGAGCCAATTCTGTTGCCATCACTCCCACAAGTGCCCACCTTCCTCCTGCCAAAGATGCCAAGAGAGTGTTCGAACCAGAGTGAAAAGAAAAAAAGAGCAGAAATGAAAAGAAGAAAAAATACAGAAACAAAGAAAGCGGATGTGCCCCGGACACAGGAGCTCAGACGCAGCGCTGTTACTCTGCCGCCATCTTGGCCCACTGTTGTCCTCCAGATGGTTTCTGAAGTTTGAGGTAATTTGCCTCAACTACCCTCCAGACAGTACTTTTCAAACCACCCCACTACCACCACATCTGGCTGTAAAAAAAAATCTTTCATCAAAACCTCTCGAAATCCTCTGCCTTTCACCTTAAAAGTGTGGCTCTCCCACCCCACCCTCCCACCATAACGTTTAAAAAAAAGGCCAAAATCAACATGACCTTCATCTGACATCGATGTTTCCTGCAAATCCAAACTAACTTGTAGCAAGGCGATTGCTGCCTTGGTTATGTTTTACCTGAGGTGTCAAACTTGGCTCACAGGTAACCCTATTCATTCATTGACAGCTCTGCGTTAGGCCACAATCCCAAAGACTTGAAGATGTGCACGAAACCAAACTCGAGATTCAAGCTGCCATCCCAAGGGTGTGCAGCACGGTCAGAGGCGCTGTCTCCATTAAAGCAACACCTTGCTTTCCCTCTTTAGGTAGTTTTAAATGATCCCACAGAAGCACTGTGAATGGCAGGGGCCATCCCCCTGGCCAGTAGTAACACTCAAGCGATATCAATTAATCAGGAAATAATGAGCTGTTCATTTCTCCCATGGCCATGAAGAGGAAGTTTAGCCTGGTCACATGAAGAAAGTAATTGTATGGCTGTTTGAACAACCAGTGGGAAACTAACTTGAGTTTATTAAGAAGATTACTAAGTACAAGCAAGTTGTATTTTGTTTGGAACTGGTTTTAACTTCAATTACAATCCAGGCAGTTGCTGACTAGTGAACTTTCCTACGCTTCTCAATAACTTACAAAGAGTCTGCAGAGACATGGTCAGGTTAAGTGAATGGGCAAAAACTTGGCAGACAGAACATAATGTGGGGAAATGTGAGTTTATGCGCTTTGGCAACAAGAAGAGATCATTGAAACTTATAAGACTCCTCAGAGACTTTATTGGGTGGATGTTGAAAGTTTGCTTTCCCTTGTGAATCCCTACGGTCTGGAAGAAGGCCATTCTGCCCATTGAGACCACACCGACCCTCTGAACAGCATCCCACCCAGACCAATCCCTGTAACCATACATTTCCCATGACTAACCCAGCTAGCCTGCACATTCCTGGATACTATGGAGCAATTTAACATGGCCAATCCAGCTAACCTGCACACCTTTGGACTGTGGGCGGAAACCCACACCGTCACAGGGAGAACACGCAAACTCCACCCAGGCAGTCACCCAAGGGTAGAATCGAACCTGGATCCCTGGTGTGAAGCAGCAGTGCCAACCTCTGAGTTACCATGCCGCCCTGTGGGAGAGTCTCATTAGAGGGCAGCATCTTAGAACGAGGGTTTGCCCAGTAAGGAGGCACCTCTTCTTACACAGGATAGTGAATCTGTGGAATTGTTTACAGCAGAGGGATGCCCTGGCAGGATTAATAACTGCATCCAAGGCTGAGATAGGTAGGCTTTTAAACAGTGAAGGAATCAAAGGTTACGTGGAAAAGGCAGCGTGGTCAGACAAGCCATGATCTCATTGAATGGCAGAACAAACTCAATGGGCTGAATGGCTGACATTGGCTCCTATATTGTATGGTCTTATGGCAATCAACACTTTGGGCACACCAATCAATTCTGTGATGAACATAGAACATAAAACAAAGAACATTAACGTGCAGTACAGGCCCTTTGGCCCTCGTTGCTCCCGATGCGGTCTCCTCTACATTGGGGAGACTGGACGCCTCCTAGCAGAGCGCTTTAGTGAACATCTCCAGGACACCCGCACCAATCAACCACACCGCCCCGTGGCCCAACATTTCAACTTCCCCTCCCACTCTGCCGAGGACATGGAGGTCCTGGGCTTTCTTCACCGCCACTCCCTCACCACCAGACGCCTGGAGGAAGAACATCTCATCTTCCGCCTCGGAACACTTCAACCCCAAAACATCAATGTGGACTTCAACAGTTTCCTCATTTCCCCTTCCCCCACCTCACCCTAGTTCCAAGCTTCCAGCTCAGCACTGTCCCCATGACTTGTCCGGACTTGTCCTACCTGCCTATCTCCTTTTCCACCTATCCACTCCACCCTCTCTTCCCTGACCTATCACCTTCATCCCCTCCCCCACTCACCTATTGTACTCCATGCTACTTTCTCCCCACCCCCACCCTCCTCTAGTTTATCTTTCCATCCTTCAAGCTCTCTGCCTTTATTCCTGATGAAGGGCTTTTGCCCGAAACGTCGATTTCTCTGCTCCTTGGATGCTGCCTGAACGGCTGTGCTCTTCCAGCACCACTAATACAGAACCTCGACGTTGTACCAATCTGTGAGAACAATCTGAAGCCCATCTAACCGACGTTATTCCATTCGCATCCATATGTTTATCCAAATGTTTATGATTGTCATGTGATCTTCATGTGCTACTGCACCAGCAGATGGCAATGTCATACCAGACCCATTCCATTCTCAGTGCTACTTAGACTCTGCTCGTCTCATTAATGACAATTTTGCACAGCTATAAATATCACCTTAAGCCCAATAAGAGGTGAGATGTAGACACGCTGGCTTCAAACTGGGTGTAATTCATCCAGAACACTTTTAATGCTTTTTCAGTGACATTCAACCTGTTTTGGCCTCAGCTTCCTACAATGAGCCAATCGAAACCAGCCTCCCCTATCCTCAGCCTCAATACTCTCTCCGAATATAAAGAAGATCAATACTAATTAATAAGCCATGTCCCCATCATGTTTAAACATCAAAATGCTTTGTGCAATTTTGGTGTCATATTTCCTTGTGTTATAACAGTGGCCAAACTGCAGAACGTACCTGTTTCCCTGGTTTGCAAAGCACTTTGGGCTATCCTGAGATTGTGAAAGGTGCTACATCAATGCAAGTCTATGTTTAACTCAGCTACACCAACTTGACGCAATGAAGGAGATTTAGTCCTGAGCATTTCTGTGTAAACCCATTGGCATTGTTCAATGAGAAGATCGTGGTTGTAGCACGTGAGGCAGTGTTTCACTGTGGACCTTGGCTATCCTTTTATGGCCATTCTTTTCAGTAACTCTGATGTGAATTCAGGTCATTGTGGCTGATTGCAATTTTCTGAGACGAACCGCCTGTCAGAAAATTGCTTGTAAACAGCAGTCAGTGATTCATAGTTATTTGTTCTTAGTTGTTTTGAATTTGCCTGCATGTTGTTTTACATCTGTGGGATATATTGAGGCTGACTTTCACAGCGGAGACGCGAAGACCAAGTCGAGAAATTGCTGTGGGAGGGGAGGGCAGGCGACAGCCAGAGGCCAGGGGCCGAGAATGGAAGTGAGCCACAAATCCCCCTTCCCTGTTCTCAGGGACCTGGGCCCAGCTATATTAAATGCTATTCATCCCTCCAAACCTCACCCATTGGATCCCTTCAAACCTCCCCCACCCCCCTCAGCTCATGTCCCCTCAGAATCCCATAGGTCCCTTCACACCCTGTCATATCTCCCATCAAGCGGCTAACCACTTAAACCCTTGTTAAAGCTAGCAATCAAATTGACTGTATAGGCCCCTGCTTAGATAATGGCCTTTTGAAAGTCAACCAAGCATTTACAACGATTTCAGCTTTGATAATAACTCTTGCCAATTTTTATTTAACACAAAATTTATTGAAATTGAAAATAAAGGTGGCTGAGACCATTACCTAGCCACACCAGGCAGCTTCTTGATCAATATACTCAACCAGAGATTTTTTTTTTTAAAAGGAGTTGGTGAAACCGTTTTCAAATACACGTTTTAAAGGGCTGAGAATTTATATCTCTTCAGATTATGCCACTTACATGAGCATTAAAATCCACCCGTCACATGTCACAGAACCCCTGTAGCATGGAAGCAGGCCATTCGGCCTATTGAGTCCACACTGACCCTGCAAAGAGCATCCCAACCAGATCCAAAACCCCTACCCTATCCCTGTAACCCTGCATCTCTCACAGCCAACCCACCCAGACTGCACACTATGAGCCAGTTAACATGGCCAATCCACCTAACCTGAACATCTTCAGACTGTGGGAGGAAACCAGAGCACTCAGAGCAGACCCACGCAGACACGGGGAGAATGTGCAAACTCCACGCAGGCAGCTGCCCGAGGCTGGAATCGAATCTGGGCCCTTTGAGGCAGCAGTGCTGACCACTGAGCCACTGTGCCACTCTGCTTATGCCTCTCCCATAAAAAAAGTGTGGTTCCCACACTGTGGGTGGATACTGTTAGAGTGGTGAAGGTGTGAGGTGCAGATTGGATCGAGTTCCAAGGGTCGGGGTGATGGCAAGGCTGGGGAAAACCATTCACACTGACTGAAGTACTTCAGCAGGCACAATAGGTTTCATCCCACTGCTGCCGGCATTCAACAAAAGACCCACAGGGAGGCTGGAGAACACATGGGGTTTCTCGCGTTGGGGTTGTGCCAGACCAAGGAGATCCCATGGGGACTACTCCATTCCATCCTTGCCACTGACCCTCCTCCGGCCCCTACTGAACCTCAACCCTCCCCGATTCCTGTTTGTACCTTGGGGTGTTGGGGGACAATCCATGGCCTATCACTCCGGAGCGCATTACCGGCAGCGGCCGCCGCTCCTGGTGGCGTTGCTGGTATCGGGTGAGCTCCTGGACTCTTCCGACGCGGCAGCTCTCCCAGCTGGGTTCGCTGCTCTGTCAAGTGGCTGGTCCATTCAAAGAGTCGTCAGGGTTTGAAGATGTCAATGAAGAGTCTGAGGCAGAACGCTGAAAATACAAATCAGCGGCACTGGAATTTAAAGTCTTCTACCTCTGACAGGGTATTATTTTGGAACTTCTATATTGCGAGTGTGGAGTGTGGCATTAGGTACACGGTGTTGACAGCAATGGTATGTGACCCAGATTAATCCCCTGAATATTTTCACTGATTACTACAATAGGTTGAAACACTATTAGATTTGACTAAGAGAATTAAAAACAACCACGAACCCATCTCATTGGGGAAACCTCGGAGGTATTCAGTTGTCAGTTTTTATTCCCTACATGGTAATATTTCTATCCCAGACCTGAGATTAAAGGATATTGCTGAGCTGCTTTACTGATTCATTGTGGCAGGCTTTGGTCTCACCCCCATGAATTGATCTGACAGAAACACATGGAACATGGGGCGGAGGATTGGACAAGATTCATGAATAGTATTCCTTCTGTTCCCATTTGAACTGAAAACATGAAAGGGTTCATGAAAATCCAACACAAGCGAACTTTTAGCGAATCGTAGAATCCCTACGGAGCAGAAAAAAGGCCATTCAGCCCACCAAGTCTGCGCCAACCATCCAAAATTTATCCCTATCCCCAATGCCAGTAAGGAGTGAATTCCAGGTGACGGGGAGGTTTGCAGCAGGGTCACAGAAGCGGGTAGAGGTGGAGCTGGTTTGAAAGAAGATGGGAGTAGGCGGAAATGAAGGAGGGTATCTCCTTCGGGCAGCACGGTTTCTCAGTGGTTAGCGCTGCTGCCTCACAGTGCCAGGGACCTGGGTTCACCCCCACTCTTGGGTGACTGTTTGCACATTCTGAAATTGTGTTGCTGGAAAAGCGCAGCAGGTCAGGCAGCATCCAAGGAGCAGGAGAGTCGACGTTTCGGGCATGAGCCCCTCTTCAGGAACGAGGAAGGTGTGCCAAGCAGGCTAAGACAAAAGGTAGGGAGGAGGGACTTGGGGGAGGGACGTTGGAGATGCGATAGGTGGAAGGAGGTAAAGGTGAGGGTGATAGGCCGGAGTGGGGTGGGGGCGGAGAGGTCAGGAAGATGATTGCAGGTTAGGAAGGTGGTGCTGAGTTCAAGGGGTGGGATTGAGACAAGGTGGAGGGAGGGGAAATGAGGAAACTGGAGAAATCTGAGTTCATCCCTTGTGGTTGGAGGGTTCCTAGGTGGAACCTCCTTCCACCTATCGCATTTTCAACGCCCCTCCCCCAAGTCCCTCCTCCCTACCCTTTATCTTAGCCTGCTTGGCACATCCTCCTCATTCCTGAAGAAGGGCTCATGCCCGAAACGTCGATTCTCCTGCTCCTTGGATGCTGCCTGACCTGCTGTGCTTTTCCAGCAACACATTTTCAGCTCTGATCTCCAGCATCTGCAGTCCTCACTTTCTCCTGTTTGCACATTCTCCCTATGTCTGTGCTGGTTTCCTCCCACAGTCCAAAGGTGTGTTGGTTAGGTGGACTGGCTATGCTCAATTGTCCACAGCTTCCAGGGATGTGTGGTTGAGGTGGGTTTGAATTATACAGCATGGAAAAAGACCTTTCAGTCCAACTTGTCCATACTGACCAGATATCCTAAACTGATCTAGTCCCACTTGCCAGCATTTGGCCCATTTCCCTCTAAACCTTTCCTATCCATGTCCCTGTCCAAATGTCTTTTAAATGGTGTCATTGTACCCACCTCCATTTCCTCCTCTGACAGCTCGTTCTATACATGCACCACCCTCTGCATAAAAGAGTTGACTCTTAGATCGCTTTTAAATCTTTCTCCTCTCTCCTTAAACCTATTTCTTCTATTTTTGTAGTCCTCTACCTTGGGATTAGCTTTGGCAAAATGTGGAGATAGGGTGGATTTGGGTGGGATGCTCTGTGGAGGGTCAGTGTTGACTCAATGGACTGAATGGCCTCTTTCTGCTCTGTAGAGCTTCTATGACTGCGCCCCCAATAGGTCCTAATGATCTACTT
Organism: Hemiscyllium ocellatum; assembly: GCF_020745735.1. Taxonomy (NCBI): domain Eukaryota; kingdom Metazoa; phylum Chordata; class Chondrichthyes; order Orectolobiformes; family Hemiscylliidae; genus Hemiscyllium; species Hemiscyllium ocellatum. The sequence continues at coordinate 108,033,138 of NC_083407.1, read as the reverse complement.
CTGCTCCTACACTTTATGTTCTTATCAACTGTACATGGGCTCTGTAATAATGGCGTCCATTGAGAACCTCAATTGACCATTAATTCTTTATTTACATATAGCGGGAGGCCTGCCAATTTATCTGCCCACCTTCTCTATGATGAGCATCTGCCTGGGGCCCAGGGGTGGGGGTGACAGTGACTGGGAAGGTGGTGAGCTAGCCAGCTAACTTGGCAGCCTGTCTGCCCAGCCCAGAGGGTGAATTCAGGAACGAGAAAAGGGATTTGAAGCATTAACTCTGAGGGATAGCCTCTTTCTCAAATCTAGTCCAAGAGATTCAGTGAAGGCAGGCTGGACGGAGGTCTGGTTTCAACACCGGCAGATGGAAAACTAACAAAGATCAAGTCGCAACAAGAGGTAATAGGTACTGGTGAGTACTGGCTTTCACTTTTACATTTTGAGTAATGTTTATTAGACAAACATCTCAGTATTAAGAAGATTGACTAAAGCCAGTAAGGTTCAACAGTATCAGCACTGCTCGTTAGCAAAAGCATGGTTAATTAATGATAAAAAAAATGGCAGGGCAACTCCTACTTCGGGAATACACCTCTGCTGTGCGGGAACACCAGGATGCCTCTCATGCCCCTTTGTGCAGATCATGTGCCATCAGTTGGGTAGCCGGTGCCCTGGGTTTTTGGAGAGGCGGTGAGGGGAGAGAGAGGGGGAGGGGGGAAGAGAGAGGTCAGTGGCTGGAACCGCAGCATCCATGAGGCTGGGAGCAGGTTGATTGATGCAGCTACTCCGAGTGCCAGGGGAGATGGAGCTGGGTGACCCGACAGGCAGCCGGTACTGGAGGGCATTCCGCTCTCCAAACCAACACTGGGACTCACCTGGACAACTAGAGGCAAGTACATGGCGCCAAGGATGGCTCAGCTGTACATGTTAGTGTAGAATGGGGGAGGGCAGGTCGAAGGGACACTGGAAGAACATACCAGTGCAGTAGTTAGGGGAATAGTTAGACGTTTCTTTGGTGGTAAACTTTAATCCAGGATGGCATGTTGCCTCCCTGGTGCCTGTCTCAAGAATCCCCACATAGCACTCACGGAGCCCCTGAGGGGAGGTGGAAGGGTAAAGAGCCAACACTTATGCCCCTCATCGTCATGAATGACCGAGCTAGGAGAAGACTGGATGCAGTCCAGAAATCAGAATCTGTAGGGCTCAATAGAAAATTAGCATGCACAGCCTCGGAAGTAGCAATCTCCGGATTACTCCCTGTATATACGGTTATAGAGTCATAGAGATGTACAGCACAGAAACAGACCCTTCGGTCCAACCTGTCCATGCCGACCAGCTATCCCAACCCAATTTAGTCCCACCTGCCAGCACCCGGCCTATATCCCTCCAAACCTTCCTATTCATATACCCTTCCAGATGCTTTTTAAATGCTATAATTTTACCCATTTCCTCCACTTCCTCTGGCAGCTCATTCCATGCACACACTACACTCTGAGTGAAAGATTTGCCCCTTGGGTCCTTTTCAAATCTTTCCCTTCTCACCTTAAACTTATGCCATCTAGTTTTGGACTCCTCTACCCTGGGGAAGAGACCTTGGCTATTCCCCTTATCCATGCCCCTCATGATTTTACAAAGCTCAATAAGGTCACCCCTCAGCCTCTGACGCTTCAGGGAAAATAGTCCCAGCCTGTTCAGCCTCTACCTGTAGCTCAAACCCTCCAACCGCAGCAACATCCTTGTCAATCTTGTAGAAACCGAGTAAAAAATGAGGTCTGCAGATGCTGGAGATCACAGCTGCAAATGTGTTGCTGGTCAAAGCACAGCAGGTTAGGCAGCATCTCAGGAATAGAGAATTCGACGTTTCGAGCATAAGCCTTTACAGAACGGCTTTCCTATAGCAGGGAGACCAGAATTGAACACAGTATTCTAAAATGTGGCGTCACCCACATCTAGTACAGCCACAACATGATGTCCCAACTCCTATACTCAATGCACTGGCCAATGAAGGCATGCCTTCTTCATCACCCCGTCTACCTGTGACTCCATTTTCAAGGAACTCTGCACCCACACCCCTCGGGCTCTTTGTTCGGTAGGGCCCCAGGGCCCTACTGTTTGCTCAAGGAAGACAACATAGGAACAGAAGGATCAAATGGATGAATGTGTGACTGGAGAGAGGGAGGACCTTAGATTCCTGGTACCCTGGGATGGACTAGGAGAGGGTGGAATTTGTCCGTGCTGGGTGGTTAGCTCCTGAACAGTGGAAGCAGGATCTCATAACATTGAGGAATACCAGGGTGCATACAACATTGGGGGAGATAGATTGCATCAGAGTAGGGAATAGTAACTTCTTAAATGGAGTCAGCATGAGGGGAAAATCAATAAACTCTAAATCAGCATTGCTTTTGTGAGAGCATGGTAAATAAAATTGATGAGTTGCATGAACACTTTATTGTGAGGAACTGTAATCTCATTGTTAGAACAGCGACGAGACTCTAAGAAGGGTAGGCCTCAGTGTTTAATGTGTTAAGAGGGAGGACGCTCAAGGAAATAAAAGGGGGTGGGGTGGCAGTGTTGATTAAGGAGGGCATTGGTTGAGAATGCAGATGTCCTAAAAGGCTCAACCACAGACTCTGTCTGGATAGAGCTAAGGAACAAAAAAGTTGCAATTATATCGCTCGCTCTAGCCAATAGACTATCAGTTAGTGGGAAAGATGTCAATGAACTGCATGGAAATTACAGAGACCTGCAAGAAGTTGTAGGGTACCAATAATGGAGGACTTTAATTATTCAAGTCTAGGCTGGAAAGGTGGAGGCATAATAGGAAGAAGGGTATTGAGAGTTCCTGGAACCAAAAATACTGACAGAACTGCCAACGCTTCAAATCAGAAATAAAAACAGAAGCTGCTGGAAAAGCTCAGCAGGTCTGACAGCACCTGGGGAGAGAAATCAAAGCTAATGTTTCAAGTCGAGTGAGCCTTCGTCAGAATTTCTTGAATGTGGATCAGGGAAATACTCTACCTAGCAGGTAAACGGATTAAGTACAATTAGGTTAAAAATGAGGTCTGCATTTTCCTGATGAAGGGCTTATGCCCGAAACATCGAATTTCCTATTCCTTGGATGCTGCTTTAACCAGCAACACATTTTCAACTAAGTACAATTAGGGACAGCATTCCCTAATGGGGTGATACGGTGGCTCAGTGGTTAGCACAGCTGCCCCACAGCACCAAGGACCTGGGTTCGATCCCTGCCATGGGTAACTGTCTGTGTGGGTTTCCTCCGGGTGCTCTGGTTTCCTCCCACAATCCAATGATGTGCAGATTGGGTGAATTGGTCATGCTAAATTGCCCATAGCGTTAGGTGCATTAGTCAGGGGTAAATATAGGGTCAGAAATGCGTCTGGGAAGGTTACTCTTCGAAGGGGCAGTGTAGACTTGTTGGGCTGAAGGGTCTGTTTCCACACTGTAGGGATCTATACAATTCCCTGTATTGCAAAGTTTAGGATGACTATAGAAAGGCATAATACACCAGACACCACTAACCTCTGAGCAAACACAACATCATCAAACTAATGGACCTATGCCTTACCACCTACTTCACCTTCAACAACAGAACACCCATGGGATCTCCGATATCAGGGTTCTTAGCAGAGGCAGTAATGCAGAGACTCAAACTAACAGCTCTGCCAACCATTCAACCCAAACTCTGGGTCCACTATGTGGATGATACCTTTGTCATCACGAAATGAAATAAACTAGAAGAAACCTTCAAGACCATTAATAATACCCTTACTGGCATCAAATTCACTAAAAAGGAGGAAAGCAACAACAAACTGCCATTCCCGGATGTCGCAGTAGAGTGAACAGCCAATAGGGAACTTCAAACCAGCGTCTACAGAAAAACAACACATACAGACCAAATATTGAACAACAAAAGCAATCATCCCAACACCCACAAAAGAAGCTGCATTAAAACATTAAACCACTACACACTGCAGCACAGAAAACTACGCAGAGCAGAGGAAAATCACCTAAACAGTGTATTAAAAAAGAATGGGTACCCAATGAACACAGTCCGCTGCTTCCTCAGCAACAAACCCAAACTCGTCCAGAAACCTTAGCCACTCTCCCCTACATCAAAGACATCTCAGAAATGACTGCCAGACTACTCAGACCCCTTGGCATCATGGTAGCCCACAAACCCACCAACTCACTAAAACAACAGTTAATGAACTTAAAAGACCCTATACAGACTACAAGCAAAACTAATGTCATTTACAAAATATCGTGCAAAAACTGTAACAAACACTACATTGGACAAACAGGCAGAAAATTGGCCACCAGGATACATGAACATCAACTAGCCCCAAAAAGACATGACCCACTCTCACTAGTAACCTTTCATACAGATAAGGAAGTACTCCACTTTGACTGGGATATCACATCCATCCTAGGACAAGCCAAACAGAGACACGCACGAGAATTCCTAGAAGCATGGCACTCCTACCAGAACTCTATGAACAAACACATCGATTTGGACTCTATCTACCACCCTCTGAGAAAAAGAACTGGAAATGACATCACCAACCCAAGGAAACCTAAACACATAAATAGAAATGGAGCCATAACACCAGCGCTTCACCAGAGGCTTACTGATAATGTTACCTAATATGGTGACAAAATGTCTGAAAACTGAACTTTCCAAATCAATGAGCAAACTTAAATACAGAACCTTAACCTGAGCTACAAATCTTCCCAAAACTCACTGGGATAGTGAACAATCCAGAGTTAAATTGATTTACAGAGGTAAAGCCAATTTCAATGGGGTAAGTGAATGGACTGGACAGCAAAAAAGGTTACCTGAGAGTACAATGGGATCTTGGTCAGATGGGTCAATGGGCTGAGGAGTTGCAGATGGGGTTTAATTTAGCTAAATGTAATGTGCTGCATTTTGGAAAGGCAAATCAGGGCAGGATCTATACACTTAATGGTAAGGTCCAGGGGAGTGTTGCTGAACAAAGAGATCTTGGAATACAGGTTAATAGCTCCATGAAAGTGGAGTTATAGGTAGATAGGAGAGTGAAGAAGGCATTTAGTTTGCTATCCTTTATTGGTCATAACATTGAGTACAGGAGTTGGGAGGTCATATTGCAGCTGTACGGGACATTGGTTAGGCCATTTTTGGAATATTGTGTGCATTTCTGGTCTCCCTCCTCTAGAAAGGATGTTATGAAACTTGAAAGGGTTCAAAAAACATTTGCAAGGATATTGCCAGGGTTGGAGGATTTGAGCTCTAGGGGGAGGTTGAATCGGCTGGGACTGTTTTCCCTGGAGCGTTGGAGACTGAGGGATGACCTTATAGAGGTTTATAAAATCATGAGAGGCATGGATAGGATAAATAGACAAGGCATTTTCCCTGGGGTGGGGGAATCCTGAACTAGAAGGCATGGGTTTAGGGTGAGAGGGGAAAGATTTAAAAGGGACCTAAGGGGCAACTTTTTCGCCCAGAGGGTGATATGTGTATGGAATGAGCTGCCAGAGGACATGGTGGAGGCTGGTACAATTGCAACATTTAAAAGGTATCTGGATGGGTATATGAATAGGAAGGGTTTAGAGGGATATGGACCAAATGCTGGTAAATGGGATTAGATTAGGTTATCCAGTCAGCCTGGATGAGTTGGACTGTAGGGTCTGTTTCCGTGCCAAGACTCTAAGTGTAAATCTTGGCTGAATAAACCGAAACCAAAGATTTTCAGGAAAAGTGGTGGCTGAACAACAGACTACTTACAAAGAAGAGATGGATGGCTTGGACACAGTGAAGGTTTATTCCCAACAAATCCAGAGTTCCCAGGATGCCAAAAGAGAAGGAAATTATAGTAAAGCAGGACAAGTCTGCTTCAGACAAAGATCCGGCAGAAAATGCAATTGAGAACCAGGTTGAACATCGAGAGGTTCAGAGGGGTGACGAGAAAGGAAATGAGGGAATCAAAGAGTGGTTATGAAAAGAGACTGGCAACTAACTTAAAAGGGAACGCCAAATGATTCTACACTTGTCAATAGTATATTCAATGAGGGAACCAAAAGGAGATTTGCATGTGACCATAAGACCATAAGACATAGGAGTGGAAGTAAGGCCATTCGGCCCATCGAGTCCACTCCGCCATTCAATCATGGCTGATGGGCATTTCAACTCCACTTACCCGCATTCTCCCCGTAGCCCTTAATTCCTTGTGACATCAAGAATTTATCAATCTCTGCCTTGAAGACATTTAGCGTCCCGGCCTCCACTGCACAGGAAGCGTGGCTGAGGCGTTAAGAGAATATTGTGTATTTGCCTTTATCATGACAGAGGAGGCAAATTAAAGCCCTGGAAACACTTCCAACTGATGAGGTCGTAGCACTGGAGAGGCTGTCAGCTGACAAACTGCCAGGACAGGATGTGATATATTGAAGGTTACTGAAGAAAGTGAAAGTGGAAATCGTGAAGACACTGACCATAATTTCTCAATTTTCATTGGCCTCAGTGGTAGAGGAGGAGGGCACCACAAGTGTGACACCCCTTGTTCAAAGTTTAAAGGGAAGTTAAGAAACTATAGGCCAGTCTTGCTGATGGAGAAACTATCGTTCGGGACAAAATTAACAGTCAGATGGACAAATGCAGGTTAATTAAAGAAAGCTAGTATGGACTCGTTAAGAGAAAATCATTTTTAACTAGCTTGCTGGAGTGTGTTTGAAGAAGTAATAGGTGGTGTTGATGAGGGTAATGTTCTTGAAGTGGTGCACATGGCTTCCAAGAGGCAGTTAATATGGAACAGGCCTTTGAGCAAAGTTAAAGCTCAGAGATTAAAAGGGACAGCAGCAAATGGCTAAAAACAAACTGAATAACAAGAAAGAAAGAACAAGGGTTTATCAATGTAATTTGGGCTGGAGGAAAGGTTGTAGTGGAGTTCTCCAGGAATTGGCATTGGGACCCTTCATATATATCAATGATCTGATGTACAGAGCACAATTTCAAAGTTTGCAAAAAGGAAGAAACTTAGAAACATTGTGAAATGTGAGGACAAGTTGAGAGATTGGGTAGTAAGCCACACATTATTCTTTGCTTTATTAATGGAGGCATAGAATTAAAGAGATACCGGACTTATATAGAATCCCTACAGTGCACAAAGAGACCCTTGGCATGATGAGGCTGCACCAACTCTCTGGAGACCATCCCCTCCAGACCCAGCACCCCATCCTATTCCCCCTAATCCTGCATTTCCCATGCCTAATCTACCAAGGCTGCACATCCCTGGAGAGTATGGGGTAATTTAGCATGGCCATCCCATCTAACCTGCGCATCTTTGGACGGTGGGAGGAACCCAGAGCACCCAGAGGAAACCCGCACAGACACGGGGAGAATGTGCAAACTCCACACAGGCAGTCCCCCAAGGCTGGAATCAAACCTGGGTCCCTGGTGCTATGAGGCAGCAGTGCTAATCCTTGAGCCACTGTGCTGTCCCCTTATTAGATATGTGTTAGACCTTACCTGCAGTCTTGTGTACAGTTCCAGATGCTGCATTTTATGAAAAATGTGAAGCCACAGGAAACCATGAAAAGATTCATGAGAATAGTTCCAGTGGTGAGGTATTTCACTTATGAAAATAGATCAGAGGGTTTAGGACTATTTTCGTTGGACAAATGAAGAAGAAAAAGCAACATGGGAACGAACTCTCTCACGTAGCTAAGGTCTGGAATTTATTCCCTGAATGTAGGGTAGAGACTTGTTCAATTGACGCATTCAGAAAGGAATTAGACCGTTATCAAAGAAAGAAGAATGTGGAGGGTTTTAGGAAGAAGGCCGAAGAATTGGAATAAGTAAATTACTCATTTAGAAAGCTGATGTGGCAATGAATGACTGAATGGTCGGTGATGAATTTGTAATTCTGAGAATTGCCTATTAGATTTATCTCTGCTGAGCTTATATTTTATTCCGATTGGCTTTGTCTCCTCAAAAGTGGAAACATTTTCTTTACTCTGTCAAACTCGGAAGTGTTATTAATACATATTAATAACTTTGTTCTTAGCATTGAGATTTTGAACCAGGGCAGCATGGGAGTTGGTCTATTTGTGTGGAAGGATTTTCATAATTAACTAGATCTGTTTCTCAGGAACCATGGTTTGAAACCAGCATGTGTCAGTTGGCAGTTGACTAAAGGCTTCCTGGAGTCATAGAGTCGTAGAGATGTACAGCATGGAAACAGACCCTTCAGTCCAACTCATCCACGCCGAACAAATATCATAACCCAATCTAATCCCATTTGACAGCATTTGGCCCATATCCCTCTAAATCCTTCCTATTCATGTACCTATCCAGATGCTTTTTAAATGTTCTGATTGTACTAGCCTCTACCACTTCCTCTAGCTGCTCATTCCGTACACATAACACCCTCTGTGTGGAAACATTGCCCCTAAGGTCTCTTTTATATTTTCCTCTCTCATCCAGAAACTATGCCCTCTAGTCCTGGACTCCCCCACCCCAGGGAAAAGACCTTGTCTGTTTACCCTATTCATGCCCCTCATGATTTTATAAACCGCTATAAGGTCATCCCTCAGCCTCCGACACTCCAGGGAAAACAGCCCCAGCCGATTCAGCCTCTCCCTATAGCTCAAATCCTCCAACCCTGGCAACATCCTTGTAAATCTTTTCTGAACCCTTTCAAGTTTCACAACATCTTTCCAATAGGAAGGAGACCAGAATTGCATGCAATATTCCAACAGTGGTCTAACCAATGTCCTGTACAGCTGCAACATGACCTCCCAACTCCTGTACTCAATACCCTGACCAATAAAGGAAAGCATACCAAATGTCTTCTTCACTATCCTATCTACTTGCGATTCTACTTTCAAGGAGCTATGAACCTGCACTCCAAGATCTCTTTGTTCAGCAACACTCCCCAAAACTTTGCCATTAAGTTTATAATTCCTGCTAAGATTTACTTTCCCAAAATACAGCACTTCGCATTTATCTGAATTAAACTCCATCTGCCACTTCTCAGCCCATTGGCCTATCTGGTCCAGATCCTGTTGTAATCTGAGGTAACCTTCTTCACTGTCCACTGCACCACCAATTTTGGTGTTATCTGCAAACTTACAACTGTACCTCTTATGTTCACATCCAAATCATTTAGAAAATGACGAAAAGTAGTGGACCCCACACCAATCCTTGTGACACTCCACTGGTCACCAGTCTGAAAAACAACCCTCTACCACCACCCTCTATCGTCTACCTTCGAGCCAGTTCTGTATCCATATGGTTAGTTCGCCCTGTATTCCATGAGATCTGACCTTGCTAACCAGTGATCTATGGGGAACCCTTGTTGAACACCTTTCTGAAGTCCATATAGATCGCGTTCACCACTCTGCCCTCATCAATCCTCTTTGTTGCTTCTTTAAAATCTCAGCTGAAAAATGTGTTGCTGGAAAAGCGCAGCAGGTCAGGCAGCATCGAAGGAGCAGGAGAATCGCCATTTCGGGCAGAAGCGCTCATGCCCGAAACGTCGATTCTCCTGCTCCTTCGATGCTGCCTGACCTGCTGCGCTTTTCCAGCAACACATTTTTCAGCTCTGATCTTCAGCATCTGCAGTCCTCACTTTCTCTTTAAAATCTCAATCAAGTTCATGAGACATGATTTCCCATGCACCAAGTGTTAATGGAAACTTTTTAATATTGTGAGGAATTATGACAGTAAAGAGAAAACATTGAAAGGAATCAGTTGGCTTTGGGTTTTAAAATAACCATTGAGTGATTTCAGCATCAGATTATGTTTCAGCCTTAGTTTTCAGCGAAAGGAAAATAATTCTTTGATGCTTGAGTCACACATGGACAGGACAGTTAAGAAGCATTTAGCTTGCCTTCATTGCTCAGTGTTTTGAGTAGAGGAGTTGGGAAAACATGCTGAGGTTGTACAGGACATTGGTGAGGCCTCTTCTGAATTACTGTGTCCAGTTCCGGTCTCCCTGTTTCATTAAGCTAAAGACGGTTCGGAAGAGGATATACCAGGATGTTGCTGGGAATGGAGGGTTTGAGTTATAAGGAGAGGCTGGATAATCTTTTTCACTGGAGGTGGAGAGGTGACCTTACAGATGTTTATAAAATCATGAGGGATACAGATAAGGTGAATGGCGGGTGTATTTTCCCTAGGATTGGGGATTTCAAGACTAGGAGGCGTACTTTTAAGATGAGTGGAGAAAGATTTAAAAAGGACACGAGGGGCAAAGTGTTTACACAGAGGCTGGTTCGTGTTTGGAATGAACTTGCTGAGGAAATAATGGATGAGGACACAGTTAGAAAACATTGTGACATGTGCATGAATAGGAAAGGTTTGGAGGGATATGGGCCAAGCGCAGGCAGGTGGGACAAGTTTAGTTTGGGATTATGGTCAGCACGGACCGGTTGGGCCGAAGGGTCTGTTTCTGTGCTGTATGACTCCACAAGGACATGTAGTATATTTAGTGTCATAACCTCTCCGTTCTGGTATCATCCTTGATCAAAGCATCTGCTCCAGGCCAGAATTCAAACTCAGACTAATGGAAGACAGAAGTTCTCCATCACAAAATGTGGACTAATTGGCTGCTTTACGCCACATAATTTGATGGGAATCTGAACTTAGCCTTTGATGAATCTGGCACGGTTACATTGGGATCACAATAAAAGCCAGTCCAGCGATGAGGGATTGCTTGGTTTATCAGATGTTGTGCGTTCAAATCCAAAGAGGAGCCTAAATCCTGTCACTGCTGGGCTGGCATGAGAAAGGTTCTCCCAAATTGATGGTGATAGTTCTTTCCTGGTCGCTGTTCTTAACTCTGGCCACCAAGGCAAGACGCTGAAGACGACCCATGCATTTACATTTTTGCATCTACAGGAAAGAAGCTGGCAAAAGGAAATTGTCTTACAGGGAACATCCATTTCGTTCCAATTGTTCGTTTTATCATGTCATTTTGTCACCCATGGCTCATAGCCAGCACTCTGGCCCCTGAGTGGACTAAATAGACCATACTGTTGCTCCCATACGGAGGAGGTGCTGCACTGTCAGAGGTGCATCATTGCCAGATGAGATCCCTCAAGTCGATGCAATAGATCCCATGACGTGATGGTTCAGTGGTTAGCACTGCTGCCTCACAATGCCAGTGACCCAGGTTCGATTGCACCCTCGGGTAACTGCGCAGAATTCACCCTGTGTCTGCGTGGGTTCCTCTGGGTGCTCAGGTTTCCACCCACAGGGCAAAGGTGTGCAGGTTAGGCAGATTAGCTGTTGGAAATGCAGGATTATAGGTTGGGTCTGGGTGGGATGCTCTTCAGAGGGTCGGTGTGGATTTGATGGGCTGAATGGCCTGCCTCACACTGTAGGGATTCTATGAGTATCTGAAGGAGTGTAGGACTGTGTCCTGGCAACATTTTTTCCTCAATTAATACCACGCAAAAAATAGATAATCAGACTAATGGCAAAGCTTATTTGTGGAATGTTTCTGTGTGTAAATTAACAGTTATGTTTCATGCATTAATTGGCTGCAGAGTACTTCAAGTGGGCGGCACGGTGGCACAGTGGTTAGCACTGCTGCCTCACAGCGCCTGGGACCCGGGTTCAATTCCCGACTCAGGCGACTGACTGTGTGGAGTTTGCACGTTCTCCCTGTGTCTGCGTGGGTTTCCTCCGGGTGCTCCGGTTTCCTCCCACAGTCCGAAGATGTGCAGGTCAGGTGAATTGGCCATGCTAAATTGCCCATAGTGTTTGGTAAGGGGTAAATGTAGGGGTATGGGTGGGTTTCGCTTCGGCGGGTCGGTGTGGACTTGTTGGGCCGAAGGGCCTGTTTCCACACTGTAAATCTAATCTAATCTAATATCTCAAGGTAATGAAAGACGCTGTACACATGCCAACTGGTTTTGACTATTTTCTCACGACATACTTCAATCATATCTGTAATTCTGACCTGGGCCAATTAGACAGCAATATAAATCTTTGTTCTTAGCATTTCATTGACCACCTCCGCCCGCGTGGGCCGTTTCCATCTCTCGCATCTGGTTGGGCAAATTTTCCCAGGTCAGGCCTGGGAATTCTCCACAGGTATCTTCTGAAAGCTGGGAATCTGGGCCGTGACTGCGTGTCTCCAAAACAAACGTTGCCCCTCTTTTGCCCTCCCCCATAGAATGGAGCGATCAAACATGGCAATTAGCCGCCCCCATCTTTTGCAGTGAACTGCAAAAACATCGCCATTGGTCTTTGATGATTGGCCTGTCAGGTGTCTGTGGTCCATCTCCTAGTTGCCTTCCATAGACTATGATTCTGAGCAGCTTCCCCCTTCCTTAACAAGCCTACGTTCAATGCCCCCCTTCAACCTTTTGATTCAGGATATGGTATTTTCTGATTGTCTCGATTTAATCTGTGGTTCTTCCCAGGCCTTTTCCCTTCACAGCTGGGGTGAGAGACTATCATTAAAGTAATTGCACATTGTTTATTATTTTTTCTTCATTCCTCCATATCGCTTCAATTAGGAGGCTGACCCCCGGTGTCATGGAAGCGAGTTTCGCTTGGCTTCCCAGCAGCTGTTTCTACTCTGTCAGCCATCTTGGAAAACGGCCAAGGGCCCCATGCTGAAAGTGTGCACTTTTAGATAACGGCCCTGGGCTAAAGGCAAGCACGGTCAATGTATCTAGTTTTAATTTTCCCACTCATGACTCCTGACTGACTGTTTCTGCTTTGTTTCAGTGTAACTTGGAATGTTTCTCATCAGGAATAAGGGTATGGTGCTTTTCCTGAGACCAGGATATCCCAAAACACTTCACTTTTGAAGTGGAGCTGCTGTGGAAATGTCTTTTCCATAGGAAGCTTCCACAAACGGTGCTAATAATCCAACCATTTATTTTACTGACGTTGATTGAGGGATAAATATTGGGCCAATACACAAAGGAGAATCCTCTGATTTTTTTTAATTCTCCAAAGTAGAGGCATGGATTCCTGTAATAAAATCTGAAAGAATAAATGGGATAAATACAAGCCTAATCCAATCAATCTCTCCAGGAAAGCATGTTTTAGGGTCTGCGCCCTCTGATGTCAAGAATTGACTGAGAAAGAAGCGTGTGGTAATGTGGACATCTTGCCCTGCCACTCCCCCAACAACTGCCCTCCCCACCCCCCCCCCCCCCACCCCCTCATTGTGGCGGGGGTTGGCGGGCGTACGTTGGACTCTCAGTCACCTGAGAACAACGTGGGAGCAAGATCTCCTCAGGAATGTGACCGAGAAGTATGTTTGGGTTGAACGGGGAAACCTGCAACTGAACTGATTACCAGATGGCTTGAAGAATAAGGGAGAAAGTGAGGACTGCAGGTGCTGGAGATCAGAGTCGAGAGTGTGGTGCTGGAAAGGCACAGCAGGTCAGGCAGCATCCGAGGAGCAGGAGAATCGACGTTTCAGGTATAAGCTCTTCATCAGGAATAAGTTTGCTTGTAATAAACATAGCTTTATTGAGTTGACTGAAAAGGTCAGTGACATTCCTAAGTTCGAATCAACAGAATAAAGAGAAACAAATTGACCATTAATGGTGTGATGGAGTTATACAGCACAGAAACAGACCCTTCAGTCCAACCCGTCCATGCCAACCAAGCTTCCCAAACCTAAAGTAGTCCCACTGGCCCCTATACCTTGAAACCTTTCCTCCGCATGTACCTTCTGATATGTCTTTTAAACATAACTGCATCTGCATCTACCACTTCCTCGGCAGTTCATTCCATATATGAGCCGAACCACTGTTTGAAAATATTGCCCCTCACTTTTAAATCTTTCTCCTCCCACCTTCAAAATATGCCCCCTAGTGTTGAAATTCCCCACTCAAAGGAAAAGACACCTGCCAGTATATTATTTATATCCCTAATGGTTTTATAAATCTGAAGAAGGTCATCTGTCAACCTCCTACGCTCCAGTGAAATATGTCCTAGCCTATCCAGCCTCTACCTGTAACTGAAACCCTCCAGTCCCAGCAACATCCTGTAGATATTTTCTGCACCCTTGACAATTGAATAACATCCTTCTTATAGCAGGACAACCAGAACTGGACAAAGTACATCCCAAATCCTATACTCGATAGCTCTTCAGTAAGATATTCACACCTTTGATATGGTTTCATAGTAATAGAAGCAGGAGTCAGCCATTTGGCCCATCGATCCTGCTCCACCATTCATTAAGATCATGGCTGATCTATCCATCGTCTCAGCTCCTCCTACCCGCATTATCCCTATAACCCTTACTTCCGTTACCATGCAATAACTCATCCAACTATGTCGTGAATATATTTAATGAAGCTGCCTCTACTGCTTCCTTGGGCAGAAAATTCCATAGATTCACTACTCTCTGGGAAAAGCAGTTCTTCCTCATCTCTGTCCTAAATCTACTCTCCCTAACCTTGAGGCTATATCCCCTAGTCCTAGTCTCACCCACCAGAGGAAACAACTTGCCTGCCTCTATCTTACTTTCCCCTATCAGAATTTTATATGTTTCGAGACAATCCCCTCTTATTCTTCTAAATTCTAGTAAGTACATAGAGTCAGAGATGTACAGCCCAGAAACAGACTCTGTGGTCCAACTCGTCCATGCTGACCAGATATCCTAACCCAATCTACTCCCATTTGCCAGCACTTAGCCCATATCCCTCCAAACCCTTCCTATTCATATATCCATCCAGATACCTTTTAAATGTTGTAATTGTACCAACTTCCACCACTTCTCTGGCAGCTCATTCCATACACGTACCACCCTCTGTGTGAAAAAGCTGCCCCTTGGATCCCTTATATATCTTTCCCCTCTCACCCTAAACCTATGCCCTCTAGTTCTGGAATCCCTCACCCCAGGGGAAAGACTTTGTCTATTTATCCTATCCATACCACTCAGGATCCATACCTCTATAAGGTCACCCCTCAGCCTCCGATGCTCCAAACAGCCCCAACCTATTCAGCTTCTCCCTATAGCTCAAATCCTCCAACCCTGGCAACATACTTGCAAATTTTTTCTGAACCCTTTCAAGTTTCACAACAACCTTCCTATAGGAAGGAGAGTAGAATTGTACGCAATATTCCAACAGTGGTCTAACCAATGTCCTGTACAACCGCAACATGACCTCCCAACTCCTGTACTCAATACTCTGACCAATAAAGGAAATCTTACCAAATGCCTTCTTCACTATCCTATCTACCTGCGACTCCACTTTCAAGGAACTATGAAACTGTACACCAAGGTCTCAGTCAGGCTAGAGTTCATGAAAACCTTTGCCCAGTGGCATGTAGGAATATGTCCATTCACTAACAAACATTTTCCAATCATAGGATGGCATAGAGGCTTGGCACTGCTGCCTCACACTGCCAGGTTTGATTCCAGCCTCAGGCCACTGTCTATGTGTGGAGTTTGTGTGGGTTTCCTCCCACAGTCTAAAGAAGTGCAGGTTAGGTGAATTGACCATGCTAAAAAACCCACAGTATCCAGGGATATTTGGATTAGGTGGATTAGCCTTAGGAAACGCAGGGCTACAGAGGTATGGTAGGGGGTTGGACCTGGGTGGGATGCTGTTGGGAGGGTTGGTGTGGACTCATTAGGCCGAATGGCCTGCTTCCACACAGTAGAGATTCTATACTTCTAACTGACACAGACCAGGATTGAACTGGCTTTTCCCTCTGCTTTTGGATGTGCTGATGAATGGGAACATGGGAAGCTCGCATGCACGTACAGCAAACAATCAGGATGGACAACGGCACATCGGTCTTCATCAGAAAGAGATTGGAGTACAAGAAGGAGGAATTCCTCCTGTATTTTACAGGGCTTTGGTGAGACCACATGTGCAGCACTATGTGCAGTTTAGTTTCTAGAGTTAAGGAAGGATATACTTGCATTGGGAGTCCCAGGCGGCCCAACCTCTCCTCATAGGGTGACCCCCTCATCTCTGGAATTAACCTGGTGAACCACCTCTGCACAGCCTCCAAAGCCAGTATATCCTTCCTCAAGTTAGGAGACCAGAATACTCCAGGTGCGGCCTCATAAATACCTTGTACAACTGCAGCAGAACCTCCCTGCTCTTAAATTCAATCCCTCTAGCAAAGAAAGCCAATATTCCTGATTACCTGTTGCACCTACAAATCGACCATTAGCAATTCATGGACAAGCACTCCTAAGTCTCTCTGCACAACAGGTTGATGGAGTAGTGGAGTTTAATAACTAATGCATTTGTCTAGTCAGAGTCTAGCAGTTCCCATGCATCTGCTGCCCTCTTCTTCTATAATAGAACAGAAATAAAATAGAAATTTATTTTCACGTGTACTTTTACATGAAGAATACAGCAAAAAGTTTTATAAGTCACCCCAGCACAGCACCTAGATCAATGGCAGAAGTCATACATAATAAAAAGGAAGGGTTAAGTATTCATGAATACTGTTCTGAATTTGACACTCACCCAGAATAACTATCCACCAGTCGCCTCTGTGTTACAGGTAAAGGTGTCTCTCACACTGCACTCTAGAAGCCAGCAAGACAGCAAACCTTTTTCATCACGGTTTAGTTAACAGCTCCTGGGCTCGGGGAAAGCTGATTTAGGAATGATGGAATAGCCTGAAGATACCATACCAGATCCTTGGATACCAGGCCAGAAGCCTGCGCCAAAGAAGAGCTCCACACGGGGATGGGACTGCCACTTTTCTCGGTGGGAAAACATGTGGTTCCAAGGCGCTTGGGTTGGGCCTGGACCTGGGATTACTGTCCTAGTCTCTGCTGGTGGTCACTACTATCACGGACAGATGCATCTGTGGCTGGCAGATTGGTGAGGACAAGGTAACGTATGTCTTACCCTCTACTAGGTTCCCTCACCATCACTTACAGACCCAGTCTAACAGTTATATCCTTTAGGAGTTGACCAGCCAGTCTATTATGGTCCTACTTTTGGTGGTAGACATTGACATCCCCCATCCTGAGTACATTATGTGCCCTTTCCACCCTCAGTGCTTCCTCTGAGTGGTGTCCAACATGGAAGACCACTGATTCATGAGCTGAGGGTGGGTGGGGGCATGTGGCCAGTGATAGTCAGGTTACCTTGCCCATATTTGACCTGAGTTATATTGCAATTCAGGGCGAGTTTCCCTAATTTGTCGCCCTTTTTCAGACAGCAGATCTCAAATTGTCAGGCTCCCTGTTTAGGAGAGGTGTACCCTTTCACCTACCCCCATGACTGGCCACAGCAACGTTCATTTATGAGGCATCTCCTCCCTGTGGATACCTTTCTCTCAGAAAAAGAACCAATTAAACCAGGCGTTCTTGAGCTAACAAAAAACCAGAACCTATTAGTTCTTAAACATAGGAAGAAAGAATACAACACACGTAAACAAATTATGAATGAGAAAGAGGCAACTTTTTAATGGGCAGGGTGGTGTGTGTATGGAATGAGCTACTGGAGGAAGTGGTGGAGGCTGGTACAATTACAGCATTTCAAAGGCATCTGGATGGGTACATGGATAGGAAGGGTTTGGAGGGATATGGGCCAGGTGCTGACAGGTGGGACTAGATTTGCTTAGAATATCTGTTCAGCATGGGCACGTTGGACCGAAGGGTCTGTGCATCTCTATGACTATAAGTGAGACCAAATGAAAGATAAAAATTAAAAGTTGTATGAGTTGGTTTCAAATGGTTGTTCATGAAGGATAGATAGTGAAACATTGATAGTTGAACAGTCAACTTTAGTACTCTTGGCTTGGGGTGGTGACTGGGGGGTCGGGGTGGGGGTGCGGTGGTGGTCAGGGGGTCAGGGAGTTGGGGAGTGGTGGTCGGGGGGTTTGGAGGGGTGGTGGTCGGGGGGTTGTGGTGGGGTGGTTGTCGGGGGAGTTAAGGGGGTGGTGATGGGGGTTGGGGGTGTGGTGGTGGGGTGGTGGTTGGGGAGTCATGGGGTTGGAGGGGTGGTGGTTGGGGGTTTGGAGGGTGGTGGTGGGGGGGTTGGGGGTTTGGAGGGTGGTGGTGGGGGGGTTGGGGATTGGAGGGTGGTGGTCGAGAGGTTGGGGTGGTGGTGGGGTGGTGGTCACGGGGTTCGGCGGGTTGGGGGGTGGTGGTCGGGGGCTGTGATGGGGTGTTGGTCGGGGTGGTCGGGGCTTGGGGGTGTGGTGGTGGGTTGGTGGTTGTTGGGATTGGTGGGTTGGCATGGGGTGGTGGTCGGGGTTGGGGGTGTCGATAGGGGTGGTCTGGGAGTTGGGGGGTTGGGGGGGTTGGTGGTCGGGAGTTGAGGGTTTAGTGGTCTAGTGGTTGTGGGGGTTGGTGGTTGGGGTGTTGGGGGTTGGTGGTCTAGTGATTGGGGGGGTTGGTGTTTGGGGGGTTGGGGGGGTTGGTGGTCTGGGAGTTGGGGTGGTGGTCGGGGGGTTGGGGGTGGTGGTCAGGGGGTTGGGAGGTTGGTGGTTGGGGGTTGGGGGAGTTGGTGGTGGGGGCTTGGGGTCTTGGTGGTCGTGGGGGTGGTCGGGGGGTTGGGGGGTCAGGGGAGTGGTGGTGTTCGGAGGGTTGGGGGGTGGCGGTCGGGGGGTTGGGGGGCTGGGAGTGGTTGTCAGGGGGGTTGGGGGTGTGGTTGTCGGGGGTTTGGGGTGTTGTTGGTCGGGGGTTGGGAGGGTTTGTGGTTGGGGGTTGATGGGGTTGGTGGTCAGGGATTGTGGGGTTGGTGGTCAGGGGTTGGGGGGTTGGTGGGGTGGTGGGGGGTTTGGGGGTTTGGTGTTCGGGGGTTGGGAGTTTGGTGGTGAGGGTAGTGTATTAATGGTAGAGGTGGGAGGTTGGTGGTCAGGGATTGGGGGTTGTTGGCTGGGGGGGTTGATGGTTGTGGGCTGGGGTTTTGGGGGAGTTGGTGCTCAAGGGGGTTGGTGCTCGGGCGGTTGATGGTCGGGGGATTGGGGGGTTGGGGATTTGATGGTCGGGGGTTGGGGGGTTGGTGATTGGGGTTTGGGGGGTTGGTAGCCAGGGGATTGAGGGGTTGTTGGTTGGGTGTTTATGGGATTTGGTGGTTGGAGGGTTGGGGTGTTGGTGGTCGGGGTGTTGGGGGTTTGTTGGTCGGGGGGGTTGGGGGTTTTTTCGTTGGGGATTGGGCGAGTTGGTGGTCGGGGGTTGGGGTTTGTTTGTCGGGGAGGTTGTGCGGGTTGTTGGTCGGGACTTGGGGTGTTGGTGGTTCGGGGTTTGGGGGGTTGTTGTTCGGGTGGTTAGGAGGTTGTTGGTTGGGAGGTTGGTAATGGGGTATTGGGGGTTGGTGGTCGGGGGTTGGGGGTTGGTTGTCGGTGGTTGGTGGGGTTGGTGGTCGGGTTTGGGGGCTGGTGGGGTGGTGGTTGGGGGGTTGGGGGGTTTTTGGTTGGGTGGTTGGTGGTCGGGGGAGTTGGGCGTGTGGTTGTTGGGCTTTGGGGATGTTGTTGTTAGGGGGTGTGGGGGTTTGTGGTTGGGGGTTGGTGGGGTTGGGGGTTGGTGGGGTGGTGAGGGGTTTGGGGAGGTTTGGTGGTCGGGGGTTGGGGTGTTGGTAGTGGGGAATTGGGGTGTTGGTGGTAGAGGTAGGGGGGTTGGTGGTCAGGGGTTGAGGGGTTGGTGTTCGGGGATTGGGGGAGTTTGTGGTCGGGGTTGGGGGTTGGTGGTCGGGGGTTGAGGTAGTGGTGGTTGGGGGTTGAGGGGTTGGTGGTGAGGAGTTGGTGGTTGGTGGTCGTGAGTTGGGGGTTGGTGGTCAGAAGTTGGGGTTTGATGGTTGGGCGGTTTGGGGGGGTTGGTGGTTGGGGGGATTGGGGGAATTGGTGGTCGGGGAGTTGTGGGGTTGGTGATTGGGGGTTGGGGGGTTGGTGGGATTGGTGGTCGGGCTTTGGTGGGTTGGAGTTTGGGGGGTTGGGTGGATGGTGTTTGGGGTTTGAAGGGGTTGTTGGTCAGAGGGTTGGGGGGTTGGTGGTCGGGGAGTTGGGGGGGTTGGTGGTTGGGGTAGTTGGGGTGCTTGGTGGTCGTGCGTTGGTGTTGGGGGGTTGGTGCTTGGGGGGTTGAGGGGGTTGGTGGTCAGGGGTTGTGGGGTTGGTACTTGGGCAGTTGGTGGTCGGGCAGTTGGGGGGTTGGGGGGATTGGTGGTTGGGAAGTTGAGGGGGTTGATGATTGGGGGTTGGGGTTTGGTGGTCAGGGTGTTGGTGGATGGGGGGTTGGGGGTGGTGGATGGGGTGTTGGGGAGGTCGGTGATCAGGGGTTGGTGGGATTGGTGGTCGGGGGGGTTGGGGGGGTTGGTGATTTGATGGTCGGGTGTTGGGGGTTAGTTGTCAGGGGGTTGGGGGTGTTGGTGGTCAGGGAGTTGGGGGTTGGTGGTCGGGGGGTTGGGGGGTTGGTGATTAGAGGTTGGGGGTTTGGTGGTTGGGGGTTGGGGTTTGTTGGTCAGGGGTTGGGGGTTGGTGGTTGGGGGTTGGGGCTGTTGGTAGTCAGGGGGTTGGGGTGTTGGTGGATGGGGAGTTGGGGGGTTGGGGAGGTCGGTGATCAGGGGTTGGGGAGGTCGGTGATCAAGGGTTGGTGGGATTGGTGGTCGGGGGGGTTGGGGGGTTGGTGATTTGATGGTCGGGTGTTGGGGGTTAGTTGTCAGGGGGTTGGGGGTATTGGTGGTCAGGGAGTTGGGGGTTGGTGGTCGGGGGGTTGGGGGGTTGGTGATTAGAGGTTGGGGGTTTGGTGGTTGGGGGTTGGGGTTTGTTGGTCAGGGGTTGGGGGTTGGTGGTCGGGGGTTGGGGCTGTTGGTAGTCAGGGGGTTGGGGTGTTGGTGGATGGGGAGTTGGGGGGTTGGGGAGGTCGGTGATCAGGGGTTGGGGAGGTCGGTGATCAAGGGTTGGTGGGATTGGTGGTCAGAGGGTTGGGGGGGTTGGTGGTTGGGGAGTTGGGGGGTTGGTGGTCGGGGGTTTGGGTGAGTCTCCACTCAGAGGGTTGTGCGTGTTTTGAATTCTGTGCTCGGATGGTTCTGACTGCTCCTCCAGTGAATGCTCTGAGACTGTGATGGACAGATTCTCTCAAGAGATCACAGAATACCAGCTGGGAGCAGTAAAGTGGAGCTGAGAGTACAATCAGCCATTAGTGTCTCGAATGACAGAACAGATACAAGGGGCCGAATGGCCTGAGCTAGCTCCCACTCCTTTCCCTGCTATGCTCTTATGTTCAGCACACCTTCCTTGCCTTGGTGTTCTATAGCTCAGCCTAAACGTTTTTTTAAAAGAGCCTTATTGGGAGTGCTGTAGTCCATATATGCTCAAAGAGTCTGTGATTTTACAAAGCAAATGGAAAACAAGGAGCTCTATTCTTGATGAATGTATCCACCCGATAACATAACAGTGGGGTGGCAAATATCATGTTAGCAATAAGGACAGTCAATGTCTGAGAATAGGACGACTCTGATGGATTGTTATGGAAAGTCATGAGCAGCGGTTTTATATCTTGGAAGAGGCCCAGTTGAGTTAAACAAAACTTGCAATAAAAAAGATCCTGATTCATTCTCAGATACTGTCAAGCCCTGAGTCTAATAATGTTTATTAAGGGATTGGGTGGGACCCAAATGATATCATCAGAATATTTAGCAGGCCATCCTTAAATAATGCTGCAAAGTTGGATCGCTGGAGGGGAAAAGGACCAACGTTTTAACAGATGTTCGACATTTAAAGTGTGTGATCATATCCACTGTAAACGATTCCAACCTATTCCCAACTCAACAGCCCTGGCTAAAAGGGCTTACAATTATGATTCAGCTCAAACTGTTCAGGACTGCATCAAAATTCCATTCCTGCTCTCACTAGAGGGATATGTACTGGAAAAAAAGGTTTAAGTTAAAAGTTAGATTGGTAATGGGCAGTACGATTCCTTTAGAGATGGGCAGAAGAGCTGATTACAATGCCCAATGGTTAGGGACACTGCGGTGTACTCTGATGAGACATTCAGGGATAGATTAGATGCTCTACAGTGTGGAAACAGGCCCTTCAGCCCCACACCGACCCTCCGAAGAGTAACCCATCCAGACCCATTTCCCCTCTGACTAATGCACCTAACACTATGGGCAATTTAGCATGGCCAATTCACCTGGCCCGCACATCTTTGGACTGTGGGAGGAAACTGGAGCAAACCCACATAGCCATAGGGAGAATGTGCAAACTCCACACAGGCAGTCACCCAAGGTTGGAATTGAACCTGGGTCCCTGGTGCTGTGAGGCAGCAGTGCTAACCACTGAGCCACTGTGCCACCCCTGGTAGAAGGAGCAGAGGGGCAGGTCACCTCTGCCGTCCCGCATAGACCCATCCTTGACTGGTTGCCCTCCTATAGGAACGATGTTGTGAAGCTTGAAAGAGTTCAGAAAAGATTTATAAGGATGTTGCCAGGGTGGAGGGTTTGAGCTGTAAGGAGAGGCCAAATAGGCTGGGGCTGTTTTCCCTGGAGTGTTGGAGGCTGAGGGATGACTTGTAGAAGTTTATGAAATGAGGGGTGTGGATAGGGTAAATAGTCAAGTCTTTTCCCTCAGGTAGAGGAGACAAAACTAGAGGACATAGGTTTAGTGTGAGAGGGGAAAGATTTAAAAGGGCTCAATGGGGCAACATTTTCACATAGAGGGTGGTATCTACATGGAATGAGCTGCCAGAGGAAGTTGTGGAGAGTAGTACAACTATGAGATTCTCTGCTCCTGGGATGCTGCCTGGCCTGCTGTGTTTTTCCAGCACCACACTTTTCAACTCTGGTCTCCAGCATCTGCAGTCCTCACTTTCAATGATGGTATTTAAAAGGCATCTGGATGGGGTCATGAGTAGGAAAGGTTTAGAGGGATATGGGCCAAATGCTGGGAAATGGGATGAGATTAATTTAGGATATCTGTTCAGCATGGACAGATTGGACTGAAGGGTCTGTTCCCATGTTGTACATTTCTGTGTTCCTCCTACTTTTCAACTGCAATGTTTTCCCTGAATCACAGGCTCTGAAAACCCAGTGTTACATTTGCACATTTAGAGGTTTTCCGAAATAACTTGCCATCATGATGCTATGATACACGTCTGGAGCAGGAGGGGCTTGACCCCAGGGCTCCTGGCTCAGAGATAGGAACACTACCACTGCACCACAAAAGCCCCAGACATTGCCACATATTCACTGGCACCATCTAGCTCCAGTTCACCACCAGTGACTTCAAACCAATCCCTGCGCTACCACCTTGCAAGCTCACCATCCAGAATGTGATAAATGGGGAGATTGGAAAGGCAAGAAACCTCTGTGTATTATCTCCATCAGCAATTCCCATCTGTGTGGAGGTCAAGCAGGCAGGGGGACAAGCAAGTCCACTTCACTCTTGCATGGTGGCTCAGTGGTTAGCACAACGGCCGCACAGCACCGGGGACCCAGGTTCAATTCCACTCTCAGGTGACTGTGTGGAGATTGCACATGGTCCCTGTGTCTGCATTGAGTGCACTCTGGTTCCATTCCACGGCAGAAAGATGTGCAGGTTAGGTGTATTGGCCATGGGGAATGTGGTGTTATAGGGTGGGGGTGGTGAGTCTAAGTGAGATGCTCTTCAGAGAGTCAGCATGAACTCGATGGGTCGAATGGCCTTCTTCCACGCTGTAGGGATTTTATGATTCATTGGATGTTTGTAATGCTATGTGGCTCAGTATCTATTGCCCCAATCCCTGCACTTGTGGGTGAGCTGCTTTCTTGAATCACTGCAGTTCATTAGGTATAAGTACAGAGTGATGCTCAGGGAGGTGGGTCTACCAGAATTTTAACCGTGGTGGGGTGGGGTAGTGGTGGTGGTGGTGGAGGACAGCTTTCAGTTGGTGGTTTTGCCATGTATCAGCCTCCCTTGTCTCTCGAGATGGTAGTGCTGGTGGGTTTGGGGGGTGCTTATGGGAAGAGTCTGGGTGAGTTGCTGTGGTGCATCTTCTAGCGGATGTAAACACTGCTGTTGCTGAGCAGTAGGAGCTCATGTTGAAGGTGGTTAAATGCGGTGTCAATCAAGTGGGTTGTGTTGTCCTGGCTGGTGAGGGCATACACTCCTCCAGGCAAGCCGGGAATATTCCACTGCACTCCTCCTGACTTATGCTTGATGGTGGAAAGTATTTGGGAGTCAGGAAGTGAGTCACCTGCCACAGCATTCCCAGCCTGCTGTTGCAGCCACAGTATTTATATTGTTGGTTAATGACAACTTTTAACACAGCGTTGACCACCACGGTGTGAACCATTATCTTTCGAGCAAGAATTCGGCGTCCCCCTGCTAGGAACTCCAGGATGCTGATGGTGGTGATTGGATGATGGGGACGGGATGGAATGTCTTGGGGAGATGGTTCACTCTCTCATGTGGGTCACTGCCTGGTTTTTGTGTGGTGTGAATGTTATGGGCCATTTATCGTCCAAAGTTACAAAATACCAATACACCATCCAGCTCCTCACCCCTGTTCTCCCATTCAATAAGATCACGTCTGAGTTGTTTGTATTTGGAATTCCTCCTTCCCATCAGCCCCTGGTCTTGCCTGATTCTCTGCCCAACAAGGATCTATCCATTACTGCCTCAAAAGTATTCAATGGCTTGTATCCACTGCCTTCGGAAAGAGAGATTTCCAAGTCGGACAATCCTCACAGAGAGGCAAAAATTCTCTGTCCTGAAAGACCACCCCCAATTTTAGAACTAAACTACTCCAATTTTAAATTTTATTTCTGGACTGACCTACAAGAGGAAACAGCTTGTCTGCATCCACCGTGTGGGACTTTTCAGCATCTTAGACACATCAATCAGGTCACTCCTCACTGTTTAAAACTTCAACCTGTCCAAACCATCCTCATAAGATGTATTCCAGCCATCAATCAAATAAACTTTCTTTGAACTGTATGCAATGTACCAACACCCTTCTGTACACAGTATTTGAGATGTGGTCTCACCAGTGCTCTGTATAACTGAAACGTAACATCCTTACATTGATGTTTAATTCCTCTCACAATAAAAGAGAGCATCCCTTTTATCTTCTTGTACCTGAATGCTCACCTTCTGTGACTCATGCACCAGAGCACCTTGGGATTCCAAAGTTGCCAAAGTGAATGACTTGCCTGCATTATACTCCAAGTGCCAGAGCTTTTGCCTGTTCATTCAACCTACCTGGTTCCACCTGCAGCCTCCTTGTGTCTTCTTCGCAATATGCTTTCAGACCTATCAATGTGTCCCCTGTGAATATGGCTCCCATGCCTCATCTGAGCCAGTGATGTAAGTTGTAAAAGGTTGAGCTCCCATCCATCACATCCTGCTAATCAAAGACCCATTTATTCATACTCCCTGTTTTCTGGCAGCCAGCCAATCTTCAATCCTTGCTGAAATGCTACCCTCGAGAAGACGATCTTTAATTTTCCACAATAACCTGCGATGTGGCACCTTATCAAATGCCTTCTGGAAATAGAGTACATCTGCAAGTTGCCCCTTTATCCATAGTACATGTTACTCCTTCAAATAACTCTAATGAATTGGTCAAACATGATTGCCCTTTGACGACCCTGTGCTGACTTTTCCTGATTACTTTGAGATATTCCCAAGTGTAATGATTGATTTGAACAGCTTGTACACTTCAGACATCAAGCTAAGTGGCTAATAGTTTCCTGTACTTTGTCTTCCTCCCAACTTGAATAGAGTCAGAGAGTCATAGAGATGAACAACGCAGAAACAAATCCTTTGTCCCACTTGTCCATGCCGACCAAATATCCTAACCCAACCTAGTCCCCTTTGCCAGCACTTGGCCCATATCCCTCTAACCCCTTCCTACTCATATACCCATACAAATGCCTTTTAAATGTTGTAATTGTACCAGCCTCCACCACTTCCTCTGGCAGCTCATTCCATACACACATCACTCTCTGTGTGAAAAAGTTGCCCCTTAGGTCCCTTTTAAATCTTTCCCCTCTCACCCTAAACCTATGCCCTCTCATTCTGGATTCGCCCACCCCAGGGAAAAAAATTGGCTATTCACCCTCTCCATGCCCCTCATAATCTTCTAAACCTCTATAAGTTCACCCCTCAGCCTCCGACACTCCAGGGAAAACAACCCCAGCCTATTCAGCCTCTCCCTATAGCTCAAACCCTCCAACTCCAGCAACATCCTTGTCAATCTTTTCTGAATCCTTTCAAGTTTTAACAAAATCCTTCCTATAGGAGGGAGTGCACACATTATTTCAAAGGTGGCCTAACCAATGTCCTGTACAACTGCAACATGACCTCCCAACTCCAAATCCCAGTGCTCTGATCAATAAAGGAAAGCAGACTAAACGCTTTCTTCACTATCCTATCTATCTGGGACTCCAGTTTCAAGGAACTATAAACCTGCAGTCCAAGGTCTCTTTCTTTAGCAACACTCCCTAGGACCTTACCAAGATTATATTGCTACTCTCCAGTCTGATGGAACCTTTTGCTAAATCTAGGGAATTTTGGAAAACTAACATGCATGAACACAGCGCGACATGGTGGCTCAGTGGTTAGCACTGCTGCCTCACAGTGCCAGGACCCAGGTTTGATTCCTGCCTTGGGCAACTGTCCATGTGGAGTTTGTGCATTCTCCCCATGTCTCCGTTGGTGTGCTCTGGTTTCCTCCCACAGTCCAAAGATGTGAAGGTTATGTGAATTGGCTATGCTCAATTGCCCATAGTGTTCAGGGATGTGCAGGCTAGATCAATTAGTCATGGCAAATACAGAGTTAGAGGAATAGAGTAGGGAGCATAGATCTGGATGGGATGCTGTCCGGAAAGGTGGTGTGGACTCGATGGGCTGAATGGCCTTCTTCCACACTATAGGGATTCTATGATTCTATTGACCAACTCACTACCATCCCCTTTTATGAACCTTGGATGAAATCCTTCAGGACCTGAACACATAAGGGGCTAAGGTAGTGGTGTGCTGGTAATGTCACTAGGCTAGTAACTCAGAGCTCAAGCTATTGTGCTGGGAATTGTGGGTCCAAATCTCAGCAAGGGAGATGATAGAATATGAATTCAGTTGCTAAATCTGGAATTTCTCATGAAGCCGTTGTCAAATCTTCTACAAACTTATTTATGGGTGGCTCAGTGGTTAGCACTGCTGCCTCACAGCGCCAGGGACCCAGGTTCAACTCCTGCCTCGGGTAACTGTCTGCGTGGAGTTTGCACATTCTCCCCATGTTTCTAGCTTCCTCCCACCGTTCAAATGATGTGCAGGTCAGGTGAATTGTCCGTGCTAAATTCCCATAGTGTTAGGTGCATTAGTCAGGGGTAAATACGGGGTAGGGGTATGGGTGGGTTACTCTTCGGAGGGTCGGTGTGGACTTGTTGAGCAGAAGGGCCTGTTTCCACACTGTAGGGAATCTAATCATGTCAGCCCACAGCTCCCTTTGGTTTGCTTTATCTCATTTACCTCATGATTGCAATTTGGCTAAGTTCCACTCTTCCATCCTCCTCCTGATACTGGAAACATTGTGATATCATCTGTTGTGAAGACCAGGGTCAAAATAGTTGTTCATTTCATTCACCAAGGCTGACTGTAGACAGTGAGCTGCTGCTGCTGGGGATGTGGAATAGCCAAGGCGCGGGTTACTCTGCTGATATACTCTGGGATAGACCTCTGTTGTACACTGGCAGTGTCATTGTGGCAGCGTTAGCAGCAATAGTTGGAATTGTAGTAGTGCAAGGATTGGTAGTTATAGTGGGGTATTGTTGCTTATGCAAGTACTGGGTCTCGAACAGCTCTCCCATTTATGATTGGGCATGGCATGTAGCCAGGGTGTCCTCTTCATCATCAACACCTGCGCTCAGCACTGAGTGCTGCACAAACACTGCCTGGGAGGGTGGACAAGGCACTCTACCGCCGGGAGTCGGCTTGCCAAGTAGAGAGCAGGAAGCTGCAGGGAAATAGTGGTTTGAGTCGAAGTCCGGAGCAGGTTTGCTGGCAATAACACAGGTCCTTGTCTTCAAAGCAAACAGACCTCGAAATGTTTTGCATCCTTCGCTTTGAGAACCCTCCGGTATTTACACTTGCTTTAAATTGGCACATGGTGACTCTTGCAAAGTCTCTGATTATTCATATGGCACAGACGCTCTCTCTCTCTGAAAAAAAGATCGAGTAAACAACTCACGCCGACCAAGCCAGACTAGACTTGACCAGAATCGTGCTCTAAATTGCTCCACCCAGTCAGGGGGGCGGAAAAATAAAAGCCAGAGCTCTCTCAAAGTCTGCTTGTTGCTTACCAGGAGACTGGGCGCAGATTAAGGCCGAGCAATAGACCCAGGCTTAAAAGTCCACGTTACAATATATAATGGGGGTTCAGTCTGAGTGCTTCCTCATTAATCGTGTGATTTCCTGCACTATACTGCTGCCCCTATTCCCTGTGTAATCTCCTTCAGTAGCTCTAGTGTTGCAACCCACTGGGATAGCATGCCTTAAATCGAACATTGCCATTCCCCGAATTGTATTACATATTAAAGTTTTTAAATGAGGTATGTGCAAATCCCTAATTTGCCTGACTTACAGACTAATGTTAAGGGAAAGCGCAGACTAGGTTTCTATACTAAACAGCAATTATTATTTATTATAAGTGGTTCAGCAATAGCTACAAGTAAACAGACATAAGCCATTGGTATACAGCATAATACCATTGATCGAAACACCAATCCATTGATAAACTTGCCCCTTTACAGACATGGACAAACAAATATAGGGAAGTAGGAGTCTAATGATGGCCATGAATCCACCTTCGATTGTTGGAAAATCCCATCTGGTTTGCTAATGTCCTTTAGGGAAGGAACTGCCATCCTTACTTGGTCTGGCCTACCTGTGACTCCAGACCCACAGCAATGTAATACTCTTAACTGACCCCGGGACAATTTGGGTTGGACAATAAACACTGCTTGGTCAGTGACACCCTCGTCCAGTCAATGTATAAAGAGAAAAAAATAGGGAAAAACGGATTACTGGCAAAGGTGGAGGAAAACAAACCTGTAAAGTCAGGTCTTTGCTTCCCAATTGTAGTATTGAAATGATCTGTTTCAGCTAGCCAGACCCTTGGTGTTCATTTTTCCCTCTCTCGAAGCGCCTACTGGTTTGTCAGAAGCACAGAGTGACTGTTCACTTGGAAATTGTTTCTGATTTCCAATTTAAAAGCCTCAAAATCGCAACAGACGTTGCAAGAAAGATAACTGGTATTCTTCAAATTTCAACTGATTTTGTTTTACTGCAGAGAACAGGCAACTTCCATTGGGGAGATCAACAGCATACATTACTGTATCTTTCTCTCTCTCTCTCTATGTCTGTGTCCCTGTTTAAAAAACAGTTCTTTCTCATTGCAGTCCACAGTTTTTGAAAGACACAAAAATAAACAGGCAGGCTCCTTAGGGATGGGTATTTTGGCCCACTGAGCCTGTTCTTGTCAATTAATTAAATCATGAAGGATCAAAGCCCTCTATTGTAGTGGGATCTGAGTATGTACCCCAGGACATTAGTCAGGCTTTGCGATCAGAAGTCCAGCAACATTGCTGCTATGCCATTTCCCAATAGATCCTGTGGGAGATGTATTCCAGTTACCTCTGTACAGCTGTAACATGACACACACTTCATTTTACTTAGTCTCCCTTGTGATAAAGGCCAGTATTTGATTTGCCTCTGAACTGATGATTGCATCTGTGCACTACCTTTCCTCATATTGAGCCATGTCCTGCTTCGATCTCCAGCTCTTAATGGTTCCCATCTCCTCTTTAAAAACTACTTGAGACTAAGCAGCCCCCAGTCACCTCCCCATAAGAATGAATGAATTGATACACAATTTGCTTCATTCTTCCCTGTCAGAAAACTCGCTCCCCAAGCATCAGAGGCCATGCCCGATTCTGAATTGTTCCTTTTCCATGTCTGAGCCCAGCACTTACATTTACTGAGTAGTGAGAAGGAGCAGAGACTCTGGCTGGTTGAAGCATTTAACCCAGTGTTATGAGGTAGCATGTAGTCCTAATCTACAACAAGCAGGCCACTAATCTAGAAGGGAATCTCAGTGTATGATGTGTTGTAAATACAAGGACAGACAATATATTTTCCTTCCAAGGGAACAAGGAGGAAAATGCTATTCAACCGCTCAAATCTGTTCGGGTACTTGGGATGGACCCTGGTTTACTTACCTTAATTGCCTGTCCTTTAATACCCTCAGACAGTGAAAACCTCTCAATCTCAGTTTTGAAATGATCCCCAGATTCTTTGAGGGATTATCCTGTTCAGTATAACATGTCGTGCTTTATTGGGTTCGTTTTGTGCGCACACTATGGTGTAGGCCTCTCCTGAAGCCAACAGTTGCATCAACGGTTCATGGCCAAATAAGAGGAGCAGTGGCTTAAGCTGACAAGATATTGGGTTGCATTATTGGAAATGTTTCAGCACAAATTAAAATATAACTCTGTTTTGACAGAGTCCATGTTGCTGGTCAGGTCATGCCAAGAATACTGAAGACAGTTTTGGACTCTACGCATTGTGAATGATGATAATGGCCTTGGGGTTGGTCCAAAGGAGAGCTACAAGAATGATTCCTAGCTTAAAGATCCACAGCCATCAGACATAATTCCCCCCAGTGTGGAACAGGCCATTCAGCCCATTGGGTCCACACAGAACCTCCAAAGAGCATTCCTCCTTAATCCAACTCCCTACCCTATCCCTGTAACCCTGCATTTCCCATGGTGAATCCATCTCACCTACACATCCCTGCACATTATGGGCAAGTTAGCATGGTCAATCCACCTAACCTGCCCATCTTTGGACTGTGGGAGGAAATGTGGGCACCCAAAGGAAACCCACACAGACACAAGGAGAATGTGCGAACTCTACACAGCCACCTACCCAAAGGAATCAAACCTGGGTCCCCGGTACTGTGAGGCAGCAATACTAACCACTGAGCCACCTTGCCATCCAGAAACTCAAGGAGTTGGTCTATTTGACATCCAATGGTGTAGACTTATAGTTGGCCTGACAGAGGTCTTTAAGTAATACAAGTGTTGGGTATCACATATAAAGATAGACCATCCCAGTCTAACAGATTGAGCAGGACTGGGGATATTATCTTAAACTATTTTAGATTCATGTCAAGCAGGTCTGTTTCTGCCAGAGAATGACTGGTATTTAAAGAAGTACTACAAGATCTATGGTAGATATTAATTTCTCTGATGTACAAACACCCAAACAGACAGCTGGATTAGGAAAACATGGTTGCCAGGAGGTCAGAGCTGGGAGCCAACTATTCAGGGATATGTGACTTTTCAAACAGCTGGCTGGGAGGATTGTTAGTACTGGATGGAATCAATGCAATAGCAAGGGCAGTACGGTGGTGCAGTAGTGAGCACTGTTGCCTCACAGCACCAGGGACCTGGGTTCAATTCCAGCCTCGGGCGACTGTCTGTGTGGAGTTTGCATGTTCTCTCTGTGTCTGTGTGGGCCCACTTTGGATGCACTGGTTTCCATCCATAGTCCAAAGATAGGTGGTTTGGTCATGGGAAGTTGTCCATGGCGTGCAGGTTAGTTGGATTAGTGGGAAATATAGGATTACAAGAATAGGATGGTCTGGGTGGGATGCTCTTCAGAGAGTCGGTATGGGCTGAGTAGCCTGCTTCCACACTGGAGGGGTTCAATGATGGTGAACTATGAATCAAAGTTGGCTCTGAAGATGTAGAATCCATATGGGTAGAGGTAAGAAACGACAAAGGGAAGTGGACAGTGGTAAGGGTAATTTACAGGCCACCTAACAGCAGAGAAGCAATAGGACAGGCAATAATTCAGGATGTAATGCAATTAAAAAGCAGGACTTTAAACTTCACGTAAACTGTAATAGTCAAATTGGCAGAGGCAGCCATGAGGAAAGAATTAAAAGAGTTATTCAGAACAGTTTCCTAGAACAATATGTTGTGGATCCAACCAGGGATCAGGTTATTTTGGATCTGGTGATGTGTAATGAGGATCTTTCATAAATGGCCACAGTGTAAAAGCACCCTTGGGAAACAATGACCAGAACATCGGAGAATTCTGTTTGAGAGGGAGGAACTTGGCTGGGTGACAACCGTGCTAAACTTAAATAAGGGTAATTCCAAAAGGGTGAGAGCAGAGCTGGCTGGAGTGGACTGGGGAAGGAGTTTAGCAGCAATAATGTTCGAGGAACAATGGCAGATGTTTGAGAAAATAGCTTATGGCTCACAGCAAAGACATGTTCCAGAGAGGAAGAGGGATTCTAGGAAGCGATTGGCCAACCATGGTTAACCTGGGGAATCAAAGACAGCATCACATTGAAAGAAAAACACAGTGTGGCAAATTAGCGGTAAGCCAAGAGGATTGGGAAAGGTTTAAAAACCAACAAAAGACAACCAAAAAATAATAAAGCGGGAGAAAATAAACTGGCAAGTAAAATCAAGAGCTTTTTAAAAGAAATCAAATGGAAGAGAGAGAGTCCAAAGTTAACGTAGGCCCCTCAGAGAATGAGACTAAGGCATCAGGAAATGGTGGAGGTGTTGAATAAATACTTGGGATCAGTCTCCGCAGTAGAAGACACTCAGGGTGGGGGAGAGGAGGCCATGGAGGTTACAAAATGCAATGGATGGAGGAGCAGATGATCTAGAGGTGATGGAGAGAGGCCCTGGCTCTTGATAGAGTCCCAGAGCAGCAAGAAACAAGTAGTCAGCACACAGCATTTACCATCATTGCTTATACCGGCATGCTCACAATCGAATGGAAACTTCACAATTACTTCTCAAACCTCAGACACGGCTCATAGCTCCTCGACCACAGGAGGCATCTCACACATACCTGTCAATGCACTCATTCATAATCACCTCTCTTTGTTTCAGGATGAGATACTACACATCCGGTGGTAGCTGGACCTGATAGGAGGAGGGGAAAAATCCCTTTGGATAGACACTATTCCCAAGCCTTAATTCCCTCTGACAGTGAAGCTGCTCAGTATGAAGATGGCCCATCAGATGTGGTGGCTTGCCACTTTGATGGATACAAGGATGTTGACGACAATGGTTGTTGTTTATAGGTTTCTGACATTATGGCAGTGCCTGTATTTCAAATTCATTTCGACTTTAATTGGGACATTCTGAACCCTTGAACAATGCAATGGAAGTACAAGTTCGTTTGCTCAAAGTATTCACTTAAGACAATTCCCTCCCATGCCTCATAAAACTGCCTTGTTGAAAGATGTTTATTGGAATCCAAAAATGTTGCAGTCATTATTTTAACCAAAACTATTCAACCTGCCCTGCCCAATAAATCTTTACGAGCATTACTTCTTTTGTGACTGGGTCT
Organism: Hemiscyllium ocellatum; assembly: GCF_020745735.1. Taxonomy (NCBI): domain Eukaryota; kingdom Metazoa; phylum Chordata; class Chondrichthyes; order Orectolobiformes; family Hemiscylliidae; genus Hemiscyllium; species Hemiscyllium ocellatum. Next base: position 107,999,828 of record NC_083407.1, on the reverse strand, counting down.
TGTTACATTACTAAATTGCACTTAACTGCCTTCTGTCTGTAACTCGAAGAGTAAGGCTATTTTGTTTTCTTGCAGCATAGGTTGTAGTTTTTATCTTTCGGATGGGGGCCCAAGCACTGGTGAGGTCACAGTGAGAGAAGAGAGAGGACTCAGGCCATGCACTTACTTACAGTCAGTGGGAACAGCTATGACTGCAGGTAATTCTGCCATCTTTGACCTTACCAGAACTATGCACCCAGACTGCTTCAACAGTCATTGCTGACGATAACATCAGTCTTCGAATGGGTTAGAGTTGTACAGTGGAGGACATTTGGCCCCATGGGTCCGTGTAGACCCTCTGAGCGACCTTTCTAATTAGTCCCAGTCCCCCACCCTTTCCTTATGCAATGATGACATCAAGAGGGTTGTAATTGGCAACAATCAGTACAGACATAATGGGGTCTGAATAGCCTCTGTCTGCGCCTTCATAATTCTGTGATAAGGAAATAACAGGTGAGTGAGAGAAACTTGGTCCACATTGTGAGTGCTAAGGACTGCAGCAATGGAGAGAATGGGCCAGGGAGCAAATTCCGGAGTTCAGGACTGAGGTGGCTGAGAGCATGGGAGTCCACAGTGAACTACTTGCAGATCAATGAGTCGTAGGTCAAATTCTTTGTGATTTTTGCTTCGGTGCATTGAGTTTCGAATGTTTTCTGTGCACGGTTCACGTTTCAACAGTCTACAGGTGCTGGGGTACCTTTACCAGTTGCTCCCAGAGACGGCTTGTCCTCCACTTAGCACAGAGCATGACTGAGAGGGTGAAATATCCACACAGACCTGGCCAGTGGTTGGGAGACAGGAGGTGTTTCAGCAGAAGCCTAAATCTTTGGAGGATGTTCAAAGATCAGTTTTTTGACTGAACATTAACCTTGAGCTATATCTTTCCTCTTGAAAGAATGGTCACTCCATTCTGCAGGCCTGGTGCAGGTCAGGACTCAGTCCTCAGAGCACGTTGGTGAGACCTCTTCCAGAGTACTGTGTCCAGGTCTGGTCCCCCAGTTATAGGAAGGACATTGGAGAGGGATCAGAAGGGATTTACCAGGCTGTTTCCATGAATGGAGAATTCGAATTGTATGGAGAGGCTGGATAGATTAGATTCCCTACAGTGTGGAAACAGGCCCTTCGGCCCAACAAGTCCACGCCGACCCTCCAAACAGCAACCCATCCAGACCCATTTACCCCTGACTAACACTATGGGCAATTTAGCATGGCCAATTCACCTAACCTGCACATTTTTGGATTGTGGGAAGAACCGGAGCACTCGGAGAAAACTGGAGAAAATGCAAACTGGACTGCTTCTAGAACTGCTGTGGGGTGGCACAGTGGCTCAGTTGTTAGCACTGCTGCCTCACTGCGCCAGGGACCAGGGTATGATTGCACCTTTGGGCAACTGCCTGTGTGGAGTTTGCACATTTGTCCCATGTCTGTGTGGGTTTCCTCCGGGTGTTCCGGTTTCCTTCCGCAGTCCAAAGATGAGGGCAGAGCAGTAGATGTGATCTTTATAGACTTCAGTATGGTGTTTGACAATGTTCCCCCCAGGAGATTGGTTAGCAACATTAGCAACATGGAACACAGGGAGAACTAGCCATTTGGATACAGAACTGGCTCAAAGGCAGCAGACAGAGGGTGGTGGTGGAGGGTTGTTTTTCAGAGTGGAGGCCTGTGACCAGTGGAGTTCCATAAGGATTGGTGCTGGGTCCATTACTTTTCATCATGTATATAAATGATTTGGATGTGAACATAAGAGGTATAGTTAGTAAATTTGCAGATTACACCAAAATTGGAGGCATAGTGCACAGTGAAGAAGGTTACCTCAGGTTACAACGGGATTTCGATCAGATGGGCTGAGAAGTGGCAGATGGAGTTTAATTTAGATAAATGTGAGGTGCTGCATTTTGGAAAAGCAAATCAGACCAGAACTTATACACTTAATGGTAAGGTCCTAGGGAGTGTTGCTGAACAAAGAGACCTTGGAGTGCAGGTTCATTGCTCCTTGAAAGTAGAGTCGCAGGTAGATAGGATAGTGAAGAAGGCCTTTGGTATACTTTCATTTATTGGACAGAGCATTGAGTATAGGAGTTGAGAGGTCATGTTGCGGCTGTACAGGATGTTGGTTCAGCCATGTTTGGAACATTGTATGCAATTTTAGTCTCCCTCCTATCGGAAGGATGTTGTGAGACCAGCAAGGGTTCAGAAAAAATTCACAAGGATGTTGCCAGGGTTGGAGGACCGGAACCACAGGGAGACACTGAACAGGCTGGGGCTGTTCTCCATGGAGCGACGGAAGCTGAGACCTTTTTCCTATTGGAGTTAGGAAATTGAGGGGTGACCTTATAGCAGTTTATAAAATCATAAGATAGGGTGAATGACAGGCATCTTTTCCTTAGAGTGGCGGATTTGAAGACTAAGGTGACAGTAAAGCTATTTTAAAAAGACATGGGGGCCAATTTCCTTACACAGACAGTGATTTGTGTGTGGAATGAACTTTCAGAGAAAGTGGTCACAGTTAGATTAGATTACTTACAGTGTGGAAACAGGCCCTTCGGCCCACCAAGTCCACACCGACCCACAATCCACTCTCCTACATTGACCCCTTCACCTAACACTACGGGCAGTTTAGCATGGCCAATTCACCTGACCTGCACAGTTTTGGATTGTGGGAGGAAACCGGAGCATCCGGAGGAAACCCACGCAGACACGGGGAGAATGTTCAAACTCCACACTGTCAGTTGCCTGAGGCGGGAATTGAACCCGAATCTCTCGTGCTGTGAGGCAGCAGTGCCACCGTGCCGCCCCAATGTTTAAAAGACATTTGGATGAATATATGAATAGGAAAGGTTTGGAGGGGTATGGGCCAGGAGCAGGCAGGTGGGACTGGTTTAGTTTGGGATTATGGTCAGCACGGACTGGTTGGACTGAAGGGTCTGTTTCCTCACTGTCTGGCTCTATGACCTGGTCCTCTGGGCTGACAGCAAAACACTGGATGGCTACTGGGCAACAAAGGGTATCAACTGAAGGGCATAGCCAGAGGGAGAAGGTGGAAGGTTTGGGCCTCTGTGGAAACACTCCCGCTCCCTTGGGCCAGCGGGTAATCATAGGAAGATGTTGAAGACCACGTTGCTGGAAGTTAGTGACATCCTGGAATCCCTTCGATCAAGGACCTCCAAAGATACCATAGCAGCAATCTGAGTCTGCAAGGTTTTATGTGACTGTTGTGCAGCTGCTTGTGTTACAGACAAAATAAATGTAATAACTCATAGAATCAAGACAGTGCAGAAACAGGCCATTCAGCCCATCAAGTCCGCACTGACCCTCTGAACAGCATTCCATTCTGGCCCAGCCCCCCTACCCCATCCCTCAATTTCCCATGACCAACTCACACATTCTCTGAACACTATGGGGAAAATTTAGCATTGTCAATCCACCTGACCTGCACAGCTTTGGATTTTGGGAGGAAACCGGAGCACCCAGAGGGAAGCCACGCAGACACGGGGAGAACGTGCAAACTCCACACAGACAGTCACCCGAGGGGGAATCGAACCCGTGTCTCTGGTGCTGTGAGGCAGCAGTGCTGACCACTGAGCCACCCCTTACTGACTCTGCTTTGAAAACTGGCTGTCCAGCAAACTGGGCTAACTAAAGAGGTATTGCTTTGCCATAGCAAACCGTGATGCATCCAGATAGAATGCTTTCAAAGGTGCATCTATACAAATTGGTCAGAGTCAGTCCAGACATGCTGAATGTCTGAAGGAAGTCGAGACGTTGTTGTGTTTTATTGACCATTACATCAATGTGGGTGGACTGGGACAGCTTGTTGGTGATCGTCACTCCTAGGAACCTGATGCTCCTGACCACCTCCACCTCAGTTCCTCAGGGGAGGCTCCTCTGTCCGTAAGACAGTGACCACCTCCCTTGTTTCATTGAGGGAAAGATATGACGTCCTACTTGAACTGATCTCCCAGTCTCCCTTTCACTGAGCTTTGTCCAAGGACATTCACCACGTTTCAGCCACGTGAAAACAGAACTCTCACTCAATGGGTTAAAAGCTGGGGCTTTGAACGGTCTCAGTAAAGGGAAATGGGCCTCAGGATGTATCCTGGCTAGGCTGTCAATTATTTGGTTTGAAGTATACACTCTGTCCTGGTACACCGACCACAGCGCAGCTACTGAGAAAATCATTTTGTCTTTGTTGTTTCCTTTCCCTAGACAGTGGTGCTCTGTGCTTGATCGAGTACTAGGTGCTGCGTGTCTGCCCACAGCTCATCTGTACTGTACTGCTGCGTCCTTTGTCTATTGTGTGACCCACTCACAGAGCAGACAGCTGTCTGACTGGGGACTGCCTTCTCTGAGTAGCCTAGAGCACCATTCCCCTGACTCAGTGTCTGCTGCTGGAATGAGGATTGCTATTTCTGACCACACTCGGCAACTTGCAGCCTTTGCAGGAAAGACAAAACAGGCAAGTTGGGAAGAATGGAGGCGGGAGACCAGGCAGGTTTTTGACTGGAGCTCACACCAAGGCCTCATTTACAGCCCACTTTGACTTGTATTGCCTTTATTACCGCACATACTCAATTGAGTACAGTGAAAAGGTTGCAAGTTGCCACTTGCATGCCATCATAGGTGTGAAGGTAACTAGGTACGGATTCTTCAGTACGAGTCCCTAGGGGAAAAAAAAATTAGAAAATGAAATAAATAAAAATACGGTGGCTTACTGGTTAACACTGTTGCTTCACAGCGCCAGGGACCCAGGTTCGATTCCACCCTCGGTGACTGTCCACGTGGAGTTTGCACACATTCTCCCCATTTCTGCGTGGGTTTCCCCCGAATGCTCTGGTCTCCCCCCACAGTCCATACTTGTGCAAGTTAGGTGGATTGGCCAAGGGAATGGCAGGGTTACAGGGATAGGGTAGATCAGGGTGGGATGCCCTTTGGAGGGTGGATGTGGGCTTGATGGGCCTCTTTTCACACAGCAGGGATTCTATGAAAATGTCCAGTGCTGCAGATTGCAGGAATAAATTAGGAAACAGAAAGTTCAGAACAGTAGTCCTTCCAAGCCAGTCCACGCCAGGCCTTGACACCAGGGTCTAACTTGAGACTCCAAGGTTAGGAGACCACTCTGGATTGCCTTGAGGCCAGACGTCCATGCTGAGGCCACACCCCATTCTTCTGTTTACTCAGACCCAGGAAACTGGAGTCTCAAATTTGTGCTTTCTATAGCGCACAAGTTGTCGTAAGACCTCTCAATCTGTACAAGCTCCATTTCCCTCTCGCTTTCTGCTGTTTCGCCTTCTTGGACATGTCCTGCACATTCCATCTGTGTCCAGGGTCCAGACACATGGCTCAGTTGATAACAGCTGAGAGGTGAAGGTTGTGGGTTCAGGGATCTGTGCAGACACTATAATCTGACTGTGAGGGAACCAAGGGGGAATGCTGCTTTGTCAGAGGGCATTGTCTCTCTAAAGAGACGTTAAACCAAAGTCCCAACTGCCTGGATGTACAAGCTCCTCTAGAATGACTCAAAAAAAGGAAGGAGGGAATTTTTCCCAGTTTTCCTGGTCACTATTCATCCTTCGAACAACATCACTGAAACCAATCATGCGGCCATTGTCAATTTGCTGCTTGGAGAGACAGGGTGTCTGGAAATTACTTGATTTCTTTTCTCTGCAGAGATTACAGTACTTTGGGACTGAGGGTTGTGAAAGGTGCTATGTAAATGCAAGTTACGTCATCTCTTGAAGAGAATGTGCTTCCATTGAAAACAATCACTGCTTGAGTGGTGCATCAGGTACAATGATAACAGTTTCATTTTGCCAGAGACGTAGCGAGACAAAACAAAGTCTTGCGCGTGTGTAGCGACAGTAATGATTTTGGGACAACTGACGAAGAATTTCCAAACGATGATGAAGTTTAGACACACTGCTGTACCAGAGGTACCAGATATAGGCAAACGAGTTGCAAATAGGGTCTCCTTTGGAGTCCATTTGTATGCAATATGCAACACAATGCAGGACAATGTAAAGTAGCTGTTTGCAAGTACAAGAAAAATGTTTTTATGTCAGATCTTTAAAATTACACTCCGGTTTGGGATTGCGGTCATAAGTTCGTGAGCTGGACGTTTGTAAATCAGGGACTCCTTGTTGACAGCAACGGTGAAGGAACAGGTATTGAGGATAGATTTGCCACAACTCTGGCCTACTGTCTAAAGTGAGCACAGATTGAAATGAAGAAAGCTTCACAGAGGCTGCAACCCCGCTCAGCGATCGATGGTTAAGTCTGCCTTTCGAACTGATGGCTACAAGGGATGGATTGTGCCAGTTGATGATGCTATTTGGGGAATGTTCTCCAGACAGGAGGACCGCGAGCAGACAGGTTTGGGAAGGCTGCTGAGGTGAGGCTCCATGTTCCTGGCAGGAGCACAGAGGTTCTGGCTCGAGCTGTAGGATTTCCTGTCATGAGGTCCCCGTCAGTTATTGACAGTCCTCAGTGTTTCCTTCTCTCTCACTGAGGACAGAAGCAGGCGCTGGTCCAGGCAGGAGATGGCAATTGGTGTAGACAGACCTGAATAGGATCTTGCAGCAATAAGGCAGCTGTAACGACAGGAACTGACCCAGTGGTGCAAATTATAACGCTTAGCCACCAAATACTGAGCAGCTAGGTTTACAGAGGGACATTTGGGGGTTGGGGTGGGCGGTGGGGGGGGGAGGTATAGGGAGGTAACAAGGACTAGGGAGGGATTTGCAGGCCTATAGGGCCCAGACGGATAAAGGCCCGGCCTCCAACAAATGCAGGAATCTTCAAAGGGTTGGGGTTTGGAGCAGGTTTTGTTTTTATCATTCATTCGTGGGATGTGAGGTCTCTGACTAGGCCCAGCAATTATTGCCTCTCCCTAGTTGCCCAGAGGGCAGTTAAGAATCAACCACATTGCTGTGGGTCTGGAGTCACATGTAGGCCAGACCAGGTGAGGATGGCCGTATCCTTCCCTAAAGGAACCAGATGGGATTTTCCCCTGACAATCAAAATGGATTCATGGTCACTGGTAGACTCTTAATTCCAGTTTTCTTTGCAATTGACTTCAAATTTCTCTGGTGAGATTCGAACCGGGTTCCCCCAGGACATTATCTGGATTAACAGTCCAGCGATAAGACCCACCAGGCTGTCGTCTCCCCAACAGAGATAAGGAGAAGCGAAGTCGCAGGGTGTCTCAAACTGACAGGTGGTCTCGGTCAGTCAGCGGAGGAACGACGGGCACCCGGGCACGTGGCTAGGTGTGAAGTTGAAGTTTGGATGTTGGCCAATCGAGATTCCAGCAGTGGGGAATGTGAAGGAGTTGAGCGGTGACTTGGGAATGGAGAGACGAGGACTTCGGATAAAGAAAGGACAGCTCAGCTCAGGACCACCCCGAATGCCAGGAGGTTATAGTTACTGGGCAGAGGAAGGGTTAATGCTCAGGGTAAATCGTGCCCCCCACCTCAGACATATGGACAATCTCCCAGAATTCCTTGCCAATCAAACCCAGGGAACATAGCAACGAGAGAACTGGTGGAGGGAGCATATTTGGGTTTTTCAGAAAATATTTGAAAAGGCTCAAACAGGAGGCTAGTAAATAAAGTTAGGGTGAATGGGATGGTATGGCAGCTGAAGCATCACATTGAAGTCCCATCAATCTTATTGAACGGAGCTCCAAACTCAATGGTTCCTCAAAGCCATTTGAAAATATTACCAAACGCAGCATTCCTCATCAACAGGTGAAGCTAAATGATAGGTCGGAAGGATTATTTAAGGGATAGTTACATAATCAGGCCAGAAACAGCACAAAGGAACAGAGCAACAGGAGCAGGCTGTTCAGCCCATCAAGTCTGATCTGTCGTTCAATCCGATCAATTCCCCCAATACCACTTTCCCTTAAAGTCAGTACTTATTGATCTCTCTCAGCTCAATGACTGCGATTCCACAACCTTCTAGGGTAGAGAATTCTACACAGGGGGATACAATTCCTCCTTATCTCTGTTTCCAATAGCCTGCCCCTTTCCTAAGACCATGTCCCCGATTTTAGAGTCACCAGCCAGGGAAAACATTCACTTCCACCCTGTCATGCCCTGGAAGAGTCAGTTCCAGTGAGAGAATACAGACCCACTTTCCTCAATCTTTCCTTGGAAAACGATCTTGACATCCCGTGGATTGGATCGGTGTTGCACTGTCTTTATGGCAAGGATGGTCCTCCTTAGATGAGGAGATCACAACTTGCATACAATACTCTGGATAAGGTCTCACCAAGGCGCTATACAATGGCAGCAAGGCACCTTTACTTCTTGCGCTCACATCCCATTGTGATGAATGCTATTGACCTCCCAATCGGGTGGCTGCACATGTACAATGGCTTTTAGTGATTTGTGAACCAGGACACCCTGATCCGAATGTTCACTCACACCTCCCCACCTCTTGCCATTCAAGACACACTCCGTCTTCTCCTACCAGGAGGAATAACTATACCCTTGTTCATCTGCAATGTGCTGTGTTCTAACCTGTTGACTGTTTTTGGAACTTCCTTGTAGTGCCCTTACATTCTCGCCCAATATCATTTGAGCAATCTGACGCGCAGTTCCACCATTCAAGCTGTTTATATCGATTGCAAACAGCTCCGAGCCCAGCGCTGACCGTTGCGGTTCCCCACTCGTAGCTGTCTGCATCCTGAGAAAGATCCATTTGTTCCTGTTATCTCCCAGTCCCATTCATGCTAATTTCATTTATGAGTCTCCAGACAACTTGTCAAGTATTTTCTGAAAAACCCAATTATTGTCCCTCCACCTGTTCTCTTGTTGTGACGTTCCCTGGGTTTGGTTGGCCAGGATTTCGGGCAGATTGTCCGGATTTCACTCGGTGAGGTGGCAGAAGTCCTACTGCCTGCTCTCAAGAGAGCAAAGGGATTCAATTAAAGTAGATAGCTGGACTCAGGCCATTGCAGACAGAGGAATGCTCCTCAGTCATAGAATCCCTACAACAGGCCATTCAGCCCACTAAGATCATACTGACCCTCCAAAGAGCATCCCACCCTCAACCCTAACCCTCATGGTCAATCCACCTAACCTGCACATCTTTGGACTGTGGGACGAGTGTGCACGCTCCACATAGACAGTCACCCAAGGGTGGCATTGAACCTGGGTCCCCAGTGCTGTGTGACAGTGGTGCCGCCCAATGACTGGGTGTCCTTGAGGACAATGTATATGGGAGGGTGATGGGGTGAGTCCCAGCTGTTTGAGGAGATTGGGTTTGGTGGGGGCTGAGTCTTCGCACGACTACCTTGGGATGGCCTTTGGTGCAGACTTTTTTTTAATGGAGTGCTGCGCCCTTAAAGGAAGAGACAAGCTACCCCCTTTTACAGAGGAGTGAAGCAGTGGGACAGGTTTCAGTCCCGCACTGTCCAAGCTGAGGATCCAGTTTAGACACAGGCGCCCTGTCCCCTTCCCCCATCCTGAGCACTCCAGGCAGCTCCCCTCCTTCAATGTGTGTGAGCCCCAAACTAGGGGCCATCTGTAGGAGAGAGACACCATGCAAACCAACAGGGGGGGACTGCAAGGGAGGTTGCTTTGCCCCAGCACTAGGGTGAATATAGATGGTGGCCTGTACCTGGGGCTGGTCAATGTCACGTCTGTCTCTGCAAGGCTCCCCAATCCTTGATCCCAAATGAACTGTTTGAGGCCAGACTGGGGGTCAACAGTATGTCTGTCCTGACTCCTGATCTCCTCCCAGAACTCTCCCAGTTAGCCACTGGGTTGTCAGTGCTCCAGGGTTAGCTGAAAGAGAGGTACCCAGTTGGCCTGCCCATTTTGCTGACCTGAAACTCGTTCCTTTGCTGCCTTACCACACGTTCCAAGGATTGACACTTCAGCTGGTTTATAGGGCAAAGCTGGAAAGGAAAATGCATTCCCATAGCGCCCCTCACAACCCTAGAGTGCCACGAGATGCTTTCCAGCGAAGGTAGCACTTTGAGATTTAGGTAAGATTTACAATTTTATTGTCCCGTGTACTCAAGTACAGGGAGACAGGAGTACAATGTCACCAGTCTTGAGTGCAAAGGTACCTAGGTACAAAACCTTGGGTACAACAATGGGAAAATAAAGAGATAAGTTAAAAGTTCAACACTACAGTTCTTCTTAGTATAAAGTAGGTGAGGTGGCAGCACAGCAAGCTCCCCACGCAATGCGGCTAAAATGGAATAATGTTAATTTCTGGGGATGTTGGGCGAGGGGTGAAGATTGGCCAAGGCCACAGTGGATTACTCTACTGCTCATCTTCAAAAGGGCACCATGGGGTCCTTTAATCTGAAGACACGGCATTAGTTTATCACCTCAGATAAAAGCTGGTTCCATAGCTCTTTACTGGAACCAGTCTAGATGTGTGTGTGTGTGTGTGTGTGTGTGTGTGTGTGTGTGTGTGTGTGTGTGTGTGTGTGTGTGTGTGTGTGTGTGTGTGTACGTATACCTCACGTAGAGCCTTCTAACACTTTAACAATAGCAGATCCATTGCAGCTACCACACAGTCTGGCTGACCAGGAATATGTTCCAGTGGGGCCGTCCTTCTGATAAATGAACATTTCACCATGCTCCCTTGCTATCTCTCTCAGCCACACCTGCTACTGTCCCTTTAATTGGAGCCACAGAATTGTCACAATCCACAAGGAAGATACTTGGCCCAGAGTGCCCACACTGCCCCTCTGAATGAGCGGTTCACTTTTGTCAACCTCCCAACTTCTGACTGTAACCCAGCAACTTGGTTTATTTTTCAAAGGAGCCGAATTCCATTTTGAATGCTTTGATCAAACGTGCCTTCTCCAAGGGGGTGGATATCACGGAATCCCCACAGTGTGTGGAAACAGGCCATTCGGTCCAACAAGTCCACACTGATTCTCTGAAGTGTAATCCGCCCAGACCATTCCCTTCCTCATTACCTCTACGTTTCCCCTGACTAATCCGACGTGCCCTGCACACTATGAGACAATTTAGCGTGGCCACTTCACCGAACCTGCACATCTTTGGATTGTGGGAGGAAACCAGAGCACTGGGCGGAAGTCTGTGCACACACGAGGCGAATTTGTAGACTCCACACAGTGGACAGCTATGCATGGGAGGAACTGAACCTGGGTCCCTAGCGCCGTGAGGCAGCAGTACTAACTGCTAAACTACCGTGCCACTCATCAGCTGATAGCTAATCTCTGGAATCTTGCATTCCCAACCTCAGGAAGGACATAGCATTGGAGGAACTGCTGTATGGAGTAATTCAAGTGGTACCAGGGCTGAAAGTGGATTGGCGCGGGGACAACGTTTTGAGGTTGTACAGGACGTTGGTGAGGCCTCATCTGGAGTACGGTGTGCAGTTCTCTTTGCCCTGCTATCAGAAGGATATTATTAAACGGGAGAGGGATCAGAAAAGATTTACCAGGATGTTGCCAGCAGTGGAGGGTTTGAAATATAAAAACAGGGTGAATAGGCTCGGATGTTTTTCACTGGAGTGTAGAAGTTTGAGGAGTGACCTTACAGTGGTTTAGAAAATCACAAAGTTAAAAATCACACAACACCAGGTTATAGTCCAACAGGTTTAATTGGAAACACACTAGCTTTCGGAGCGACGCTCCTTCATCAGGTGGTAGTGGAGGGCTCAATCCTAACACACAGAATTTATAGCAAAAATTTGCAGTCTGAAGTAACTGAAATTATACATTGAAAAATTGATTGTCTGTTAAGCCTTTCATCTGTTAGAATAGTATGATAGTTTTACTTCTTTCATGTGTAAATCACAAAACCTTTTTTAAAAAGTTGCATTCTTGGGTTAGCTGTTAACAATGGTGATTGCTAGACAATATGTTGAAGGTGTTGGCCCCTGTGTCCTCTATCTACCCCTGCAGGGTTACATTGTACTTTGCTCAAAACTGCATGAATTTATGCAAAGCTCCGTTATCTCACTTTTTAGATTAGAATCAATCTAAACATCATGGCATAGACAGAGAACACAAGGGGCCAACACCTTCAACATATTGTCTAACTATCACCATTGTTAACAGCTAACCCGCGAATGCAACTTTTATAAAAAGGTTTTGTGATTTACACATGAAAGAAGTGAAACTATCACTGTATTCTAAGAGATGAAAGGCTTAACAGACAATCAATTTTTCAATGTATAATTTCAGTTACATCACACTGTAAATTTTTGCTATAAATTCTGCGTGTTAGGATTGAGTCCTCCACTATCACCTGATGAAGGAGCGTCACTCCGAAAGCTAGTGTGCTTCCAATTAAACCTGTTGACTATAACCTGGTGTTGTGTGATTTTCAACTTTATATGCCCCAGTCCAATACCGGCATCTCCAAATCATTAGAAAATCATGAGGGACATCGATAAGGGAGGTAGCGAGGATCGTTTTCCCCCTAGAGTGGGGGATTTCAAGATTAGGGGGCATATCTTTAAGGTGAGAGAGTAAAGATTTAGAAAGCTTATTGAATCCAGGGCAGTATCAGCAGAGGAATCCATGTGGAGGTGCCAGTGTTGGACCGGGGCGGATAAAGTCAGAACTCACATGGCACAGTTTTATCTGAAATCACAAGCTGCTGAAGCACTACTCCTTTGTCATGTCAGAGGAACTGACAGACAGGAAACTCAAAGCAAACATCACATTAAGCTGCCAGAGAGTAATCCAACTGATGAGAGCCTGAATATTTTCAGCATGTGAATGTGGTAGGATTGAGGCTTGTCTGTGGGAGAAGATTTAAGACATCAGGAAATATACTGAGACACACTAACTGTGATAAGATTAAGCGTGATTAGCTATGTTCAGTTCTGGGCCATGCCCTGAGGAGTGATCTAAAGGGCTTGGAATGGGTGTAGCACAGATTTCCCTGATTGATAACTAAACCTTTAGGTTTAGAATACATGAAGAATCATATAAAAGAATCATAAAGTGCTTCTGGAACTACAGAGCCATTCAGTCCATGCTAGCTCTCCAGAGAATTCAGTCAGTCCCAATCCTTTGTTTGATCCCTATGCCCTTTTCACGAGCTTTTAAAAAAATAAATTTGATTACTTACAGTGTGGAGACAGGTTCTTCGGCCCAACAAGTCCACACTGACCTTCCGAAGACCAACCCACTCAGACCCATTCCCCTACATTTACCCTTCACCTAACACTACAGGCAATTTAGCATGATCAATTCACCTAACCTGCACATTTTTGGACTGTGGGAGGAAATCCACACAGGGAGAATGTGCAAACTCCACACAGACAATTGCCTGAGGTGGGAATTGAACCCAGATCTCTGGCACTGTGAGGCAGCAGTGCTAACCACTGTGCCACCATGCCAACTCAGTTTCCCATGAAATCAAAGAAAATTCAATTTGCTTTGGTGACTAATTTAATATATTCCGTTAGCTTCAAAGATCTGTGCATCTGAATCACCTAAACCCCCCACTCTTTTAAGTTGCACCATGGCCTCCCCCAGTCCTTTTTACTAAGAGGGAGAGGCAGCACAATGGCTCAGTAGTTAGCACGGCTGCCTCACAGTGCCAGGGACCCAGGTTTCAAATCCAGACTTGGACAACTGTCTGTGTGGAGTTTGTACATTCTCCCTGTGTCTGCATGGGTTTCCTCCCATAATCCGAAGGTGAATAGCCCATACTGCTCAAGGACATGTAGGTTGGGTGCATTAGTCAGGGGTGAATATAGCATAATGGGTTTGGGTGAGAGACTTTTGGGAGGGTCAAATGATTAGATTAGATTCCCTACAGTATGGAAATAGGCCCCTCAGCCCAACGAGTCCATACCAACCTTCTGCAGAGTAACCCACCCCGAACCTATATTTACCCTTGACTAGTGCACCTAACACTGTGGGCAATTTAGCATGGCCAATTCACCTGGCCTGCACATCTTTGGACTATGAGAGGAAACCCCACGTAGTCATGGGGAGAATGTGCTATCTCCATGCAGACAGGCACCTGAGGTGGGAATCGAGCCCGGGTCCCTGGCGCTGTGAGGCAGCAAGTGCTAACCAGTGAGCCACCGTGCCACCCAATTGGCCTCTCCTCACACCGTACGGATTTGAAATTCTAAAAATAATTCACTTTACAATGAGGGAGGTATTGCCTGGAAATTGAATACTAAGACTACTACTGTTAGGACTGTTAGAGCTTTATCAGTTGGGCAAATGGGCCGAGGAGTGGCAGTTGCAGTTTAATGTAGATAAACGTGAAGTGCTGCGTTTTGGAAATGCAAATCAAGGCAGGACTTACACACTTAATGGTAAGGTCCTAGGGAGTGTTACTGAACAAAGAGACCTTGGAGTGCACGGTTCATAGCTCCTTGCAGTTGGATAGGATAGTGAAGAGGGTGTTTGGTACGCTCGCCTTTATTGGTCAGTACATTAAGTATAGGAGTTGGGATGTCATTTTGTGACTGCACAGGACATTGGTTAGGCCACTTTAAGAACAATCTGTTCAATTCCAGTCTCCTTCCTTTGGGAAAGTTGTGGTAGAACTTGAAAAGACTCACAAAAGATTTACAAGGATCTGCAGGGAGAGGCTGAATAGGCAGGGACTATTTTCCCTGGAGCTTTGGAGGCTGAGGGGTGACCTTATAGAGGTTTATAACATCATGAGGGGCATGGATAGGATAAATAGCCAAGGTCTTTTACTCAGGGTTGGGGAGTCCATAACTATAGGGCATAGGTTTAAGGTGAGAGAGGAAAGTTTTAAAAGGGACCTAAAGGGCAACCTTTTCACGCAGAGAGTCGTGCATGTATGGAATGAGCTGCCAGAGGAAGTGGTGGAGGCTGGTACAATTACAACATTTAAAAAGCGTTTGGGTGGGTACATAAGTAGGAAGGATTCAGAGAGATATGGGCCAAATGCTGGCAAATGGGGCTAGATTAATTTAGGATATCTGGTCAGCACGGACAGGTTGGACTGAGAGGTCTTTTTCCATGCTGCTCATCTCTATGACTCTATGACATGAGAGGCAGCATTTTTATACAGAGAGTGGTTAGTGTGTGGAATGAACTGCCAGAGGAAGTGATGGATGTAGGTGCAGTTACTATGTTTAAAAGACATTTGAATATGTACATGAATAGGACAGGTTTGGAGGGATATGGGCCAAATGCCAGGTGGGTGGCACTACTTTAGTTTGGGAACATGGTCAGCATGGACTGCAGGGTCAGTTTCTACTATATGACTCAATGCGATAAAGTGTGTAATCTCTCGAATTTTGAAACTTGGGGGGGGAGATGTGCCAGTGAAGATGTTCAAGTTGATTAAAGGGTTTAACAGGGTAGAGAGAGTGAAACAATCCTGCTCTGGTGGTGGTTCTCCCGTATAAGGGAGCATCACCTTAAAATCAGGAGGTGCATTTACCCACATGAGACGGGGAAATCCAGAATTCTACCCTCTCTGCTTCCCAAGAAAAGTAAGTGCCACCAGTTTGGGGGGTGTTGTTAATTGAACACGTAAAAAGTTATGACTTTTTCTCTGAGATAACGGGACTGAGGGATGTGGAATCCAGGTAGGAAAACTGAGTTAAAGTACAAGTCAGTCTTGATCTCACTAAATGGTGAAACCGACGAAAGGACTTAACTGGTGTCCTCCTGTTCCAGTGTCTGTTCTCGGTTAATGATACCATCCACTGCAGACAGCTGTTTGAGCTCAGGCAGTGAATTCCTCTTCTGACTGGGAATGTGAATCAGATTTTATCTGTTTAAATAGTTTTTCTTGGCAGAGAAAGAACATCGAGGGAACAGAAAGACTTTGTGCAAAGTTGCAGTGTAATTATTGTCCAGTTCTGTTACCGACACTCAGTATGAAACATTTCCCAAGTGAAAAGAAACTGAGCTTTGTTGAACGGAGTGATGGAAAATGACAAGTAAATATCTAACCCTGACACACTGCGATGAATGGGGTGCGAGTGGCTGGGAAAATACTGAAGCTATCTAGTGTGTGTTTGCTGTTGTGAAAATGTTTAGGTAGGGATGGAAAGTCATGCAACAGTCTGGAGAATGCCTACAGCGCCAAGAGAGACTAACAGGGAATGACTTGCTATCCATGTTCAGGTAAATTCACTGATGGTCTGGTCTCAAGTGTAGCCATAGAGCCATAGAGTTATACAGCACAGAAACAGACTCTTTGGTCCAACTTGTCCATCCTAACTATATCCCAAACTAAAGTAGTCCCATTATTTACTTGCATTTTGCCTATATCCCTCTAACGTTTTCCTATTCATGTACCTGTCTGAATGGCTATTAAATGTTGTAACTGTCCCTGCATCCCCCACTTCCTCTGACAGTTCATTCCACACATGAACCCTGTGCCGTGTGAAAAGGTTGCTGCTCAGGTCCCTTTTGAATCTTTCTCTTCGCATCTTAAACCTATGCCCTCTACTTTTGTACACCCCTATCCTAGGGATAAGACCGTTACTACTCACCTTATCTACGCCCCCTTCATGATGTTATAAACCTCTCAACTTTCTACACTCCTGTGAGGAAAGTCCCAGCCTCTCCTGATAATTCAAACCCTCCATTCCTGGCAACATCCTGGTAAATCTTTATTGTGCCCTCTCCAAGCTAATAATAGCCTTCCTATAGCCAGGTGACAAGAACTGTACACAGTGCTCCAAAAGTGGCCTCATCAACATCCTGCACAACTGCAATGTAATGTCCCAACTCTCGTACACAATGGTCTGAGTAATGAAGGCGAGCACGCCAAATGTTTTCTTTAACACCCTGTATACCTGTGATGCAACTTCTGAAGAGAAACATGAAACAAAAACTGTGGACAGAATTAGAAGCCAGACTTTGAGCATGGAAATTGACATTTTGAAGTACAGCAAAATAAAACCTGACTCTACCCACAAAAAAAAACAGTCATCCCTGCACAGCCCCAAGACTGTCTTCAATTCTCATCTCCCTCCTCTAGGAAGGATGTTTTAGATTAGATTAGATTACTTACAGTGTGGAAACAGGCCCTTCAGCCCAGCAAATCCACACTGACCCGCTGAAGCGCAACCCACCCAGACCCATTCCATTACATTCACCTAACACTACGGGAAATTTAGCATGGCCAATTCACCTAACCTGCACATTTGTGAAACTTGAAAGGGTTCAGAAAAGATTTACAAGGATGTTGCCAGGCTTGGAGGGTTTGAGCTAAAGGGAGGGGCTGAATAGACTGGGGCTGTTTTCCCTGGAGCACTGGAGGCTGAGGGGGTGACCTTATAGAAGTTTGTAAAATCATGAGGGGCATGGATGGTGTGAACAGTCAAGGTCCTTTCCCTGGGATAGGGGAATTCAAAACATGACGGCATAGGTTTAAGCTGAGAGGGGAAAGATTTAAAAAGGGACCTAATGGTCAACTTCCAAAGTTCTTTGTGCAGATAGAGGAAGTGGTGGAGGCTGGTACAATTACAACATTTAAAAGGCATCCAAATGGCTATATGAATAGGAAGGGTTTAAAGGGAGTATGGGCCAAATTCTGGCAACTGGGACTAGACTAGCTTAGGATATCTGGTCGGCATGGACAGGTTGGACTGAAGGGTCTGTTTCAGAGGTGTACATCTTGATGATTCTATGATATAAAATATACAACATTGCCTACTGCACACCACCATTATAATGTCTGAAAGAGTCCAAGGATGCATTATGGCTGAAGTGAGTTCTACTCACCTTATAATTGAGGATGGTTTATATGCCCAGGCCCCTCCACTCTGGAGTTGTTCACTTCTTGCACAGCAGGAACTGACCTTTCTGCTCACCTCTTTCTTTCAGTTTACTGAACAGCCAGTCACTACTTGTGACTTCAGTCAGTGAGTGCAATATTTGGTTATGAAGCCACTGAAATTGATTCCAATTTCATCTGTCCATTGTCTCCTGAAGTACCTCACAAACCAGTCCATGCTGACCAGAAATCCTATGCTAATCTAGTCCCATTTGCCAGCATTTGGCCCATAATCCCTCTAAATGCTTCCTATTCATATACCCATTCAGATGTCTTTTAAATGTTGTAATTGTACCAGCCTCCACCACTTCCTCTGTCTGCATCTGGTGAGAACACAGGACAGTAACTGGAGTTAGAACCCTGGCTAGTTTTCCTGCGCTTCAGCCTGAGAGATGATCCTGAATACTGCATTGCGCATTTTGTCCATTTGAGGCTACCGTACACACTTGTACCAGCAGAGGGAGTCTGTTAGGAAGGGACAATAAAGGATTCATGTTTAGCAGCTTGTGTATTTTTCAAAATGTCTCTGGCTGAATGTATGACTGTTTCCGTGCCAAGAACACCACAATGTTCAGATTCTTGTAAATACGATCTGGCTGAGGTCAGGTGAATCTGCACACACCATGAATGAGGTTTGAGACTATTTACTTGGTGTGGTGTTCTGCTCTCCCAGCTGTCTTTACCCTGGAAGAAAGGCATACTTGCATTTATGTCGCACATTTTACAAGCTGAGAGGTACAGTCATTTGGCCAGGACACCTAGGAACAAGTCTTCTGCCACTTTTCTATACCGTACCGTGGTAGCTTCCACATTAACTTGAGAGGAGCAACATCTCATTTGAGGAAGAGGACCAATCTTTCAGTGCTGCACTAGAGTGCCAGCCTAGAATGGCACTGAGACACTGTGGCACAAAATGAGGCTATTTGGCCTATTGAATCAATGTTGTCTGCTTAGTTGTTATTTGAATTGGTGTTGGTACCAACTTGAAATCGCTCCTCTAATATTTCCACCTCCTCGAATTCCAAAGGGCTGATTCGATGACCCAATTCTTCCCCTTGACGTTTCCCCAACCCCAAGCCAATTGGCATATCATGTGAGGTATGGGTCTGGGGCAGTCTTTCTGACAAAGGTGAGAAACGCTGGTAGCTCATGTGAAAAATAACCATTTATGGTGGGGGTTAGGGGAGGGGTAGCGAATCACCCAACTCAACCACACGGTGCCTGAAAAGTCTCAGTGGGCAGCACTGGGGCAGAAGGTTGTGGGTTCAGGTCCCACTGCAGAGGCTGGAGTAAATAATCTGAGCGGATACAGCAGAACACGGTGGCACGGTGGCTCAGTGGTTAGCACTGCTGCCTCACAGCACCTGAGTCTCAGGTTCGATTCCAGCCTAGGGCCGCTGTCCGTGTGGAGTTTGCACATTCTCCCTGTGTCTGGGTGGATTTCCACCCACAGCCCAAAGATGTGCAGGTCAGGTGAATTGGCCATGTTAAATTGCCTGTAGTGCAAGGTGCATTAGTCAGAGGGAAATGGATCTGGGTGGGTTACTCTTCAGAGGGTCGGTGTGGACTTGTTGGGCCTGTTTCCACACTGTAGAGGATCTAAAGAACTGAGGGTGGCCTGCACTGTCAGCGGTGCAACTTCCGGATAAAATGTTATACCGAATCCCCCCACCCCCGGCTGTCCTCTGGAATGGAGGTAACAGATCCCATTACTGCATGTTGAAGGAATATGGTACAGTTCTCCCCTTGCCTGCCCTACTCAATATTTTGACTGCTTGAATGAATATCTCAGGATACGGATGATTCAGCAAATGATGACAATTGCTCTTTGCACGATCTTGCTGTGAACAGCCGTTACTGTGGCTGAGTTTCCCCACCTTACAACAGCGTCTACGATCCATGGGAGAAGCAGTTTGATTGTCTCTGAAATGCCTGGGTATGCCCTCAGGCTATGAAATGGCGCCCTCCGAATGCAAGTTTTCCTCTCATTTCTCAGCCAGAGAGCGCCAGTAGAGGTCGGGGGAAGTTGGAAGGGGACGGGAAGGGAATGTCAGGCATGTGTCTGGAAACCTCAAACGCTCCTGAAATTTGTGTGCTGCTGATCATTGCGAAAGTGAGTATTGCAATATGCAGGAACATTGTATCCATGGCCAAATGAATAACTGCTGTGGTCAGACACTTAGACCTACACAAATTCTTTTGCGAAACACACTTGTGATTTATTGTCAAACAGAATTAATCGTTAGACATAAAAATCTCAAGAGATTTCCTCTGTGCAAATATTTGCCAGAAACACTGGCAAGCCCCACCTCTCTGCTGGACTGATGGGGGTTCTTTCACCAGAATATAATTTGTGGAGTTCTTGCAGTTAATTGTAAACTTACGCTCACCCTACATTCATTGGATGCCCTACGGACAGATTTGTTAACAAAGTGTTTTCTGGGAAGATATCATTGCTCGTCCATAATTGCCCCATTAAGAGTCAGCCATATTGCTGTCGGCATGGAGACAACATGTAAACCAGACCAGGTAAGGATGGCAAAAAATAGAGGTTGCTGGAAAACCTCAGCAGGCCTGGCAGCATCTGTGAAGAGAAATTAGAGTTACCGTTTCAGGCCCGGTGACCCTGTATCAGGACGCCTCAGAAAGGTCACCGGGCTGGAAATGGTAATTCTGATTTCTCTGCACAGATGCTGTCAGACCTACTGAGCTTTTCCAGAAATTTCTGTTTTCATTTCTGATTTACAGCATCCGCAGTTCTTTCAACTTTTACCAGGTAAGGATGGCTGTTTCCTTCCCCAAAGGACATTAGTGAACCAGATGGGTTTTTTCGACTATCAGCAACAATTTTATGGTCATCATTAGATTCTGAATTCCAGATTCCTGCTACACCACAAGAGCACTACCCCTGAGTGCATGATGTCCCTAATGGGCAGGGACAGTCCTGTCACCAGGCTCCCTCCCTGAAGAACAGTGATGGTGGAATGGGAGGTCATAGTAGGCAAAAGTGAGGACTGCAGATGCTAGAAACCAGAGTGTATATTAGAGTGGTGCTGGAAAAGCACAGCAGGTCAGGCAGCATCCGAGGAGCAGGAGAATTGACATTTCGGACAGATGCTGTGCTTTTCCAGCACCACACTCTCGATTCTGATCTCCAGCATCTGCAGTCCTCACTTTCTCCCGTACAACTCTATGACTCTTTATGTCAAAGATGCCACTTACTGATGAAGCTGACTTCTCTCTCCCTCAGCCCAGGTGGTGGTGCTATGACAATAGCAAAGGCTGCAGATACGCAGCAGCACCTGTGGAGATAGAGACAGAGTTAATGTTCTGAGTGCGCTATAACTCTTCTTCAGAAAGGGGCTGGAAAATGATGGATTTGATACTGTTGACAGTAGGGGTGAGGAGGAGTGAATGGGGCAGATGGTTGAGGGTGCCCTGAGTAAAAGATTAAAGGAGAGCTAATGGTCGCAAAGAAATGATAGAGATGCAAAATAGGCGCAAATCCCTCCCCCTTGCATAGCCCATCTCCCGCACTTCTGCCCTCACCCCTTGCCCTGCTTCCCAGAACAATAATGGATTTCCCCTTGGCCCCCTCCCATACCACTAGTCCCTGCATTAAAAGAATCATTCAGCAGGATGCTGCCACCACATATCTTCCCCTCCATTATCAGCATCATGCAGGGAGTGATCTCTCCGTGACACCATGCTCCACTCTTCCATCACTGAGTGCTTCCTCACTCCCCCCCATGGCATCTTCACTATGCAAGCGTAGTAGGTATAGAATTACACATTCACCTCCTCCAAGGCCCTGTGCAAGGCCCTACACCCACCTTCCTGGTAAAGCAGTGTGTCCCTTGTATATCTTTTAATCTAGTCTACTGCACGTGCTGTTCACAATGTGGTCTCCTTTACATTGGCGAGTCCAGTCACAGTCTGGATGGCTGTTTTGGGGAACATCTCTGCTCTGTCTGAACCTGACCTTCCAGGTGCTTGTCATTTCAATGAACCATCCTGCTCCCAGACTAATGTTTCCGTCCTTGGCTTGCTCTAATGAAGTTGAATGCATCCTGGAGGGACAACATTTCATTTTCCACTTTGCCATTTTACAGCCTCCAGGTCTCAATATTGAATTCCACAGCATTATGGGTATATTCCATGTTGACTGGGCCCCAGCATTATCATCTTAGTTGTGTCTTGCTGGTCTCAGCAAAACTGACCTACTTCCTCCATCCCATGTCCATCATTTACACCTATTTCACACCTCTATCCCACCTTCACCACCACCGGCATGTCCTTATCTTTAGCTCTGGACACCCTCTCAACCTCTTTCCCTCACTTGCCCTCCCCACCTCTGTCAAATACAGAGGCGGCATGGTAGCTCGTTGGCTGGCACTACTGCCTCGCAGCGCCAGGGACCCGGGTTCAATTCCACCTTCGGGCGACTGACTGTGTGGAGTTTACACACTCTCCCCGTGTCTGCGTGGGTTTCCTCTAGGTGCTCCGGTTTCCTCCCACAGTCCAAAAGATGTCTAGGTTAGGTGAATTGGCTAAATTGCCCATTGTGCTCAGGGATGTGCAGGTTAGGTGCATTCGTCTCGGGTAAGTGTAGATTAATGGGGTTTGGGTGGGATACTCTTTGGAGGGTCGGTGTGGACTTGTTGGGCTGAAGGGCCTGTCGGGATTCTATGAAGTATGCAATTTTTCAGCCCCTTTCAATTCTGAAGAAGAGTCGTATCATTAACTCTGGTTCTGTCTCCACAATGCTGCCAGACCTGAACGGTTACCCCCAGCGCTTCCTGCTTTTATCTCAGATCGCCAGCAGCCGCAGTATTTTGCTTTGGTTTGGATGATGGAGGTGATGCTGTGACCTGTAATTGTCTGCCTGTCCCAGACCAGTTAACACTGTGAACAACAGGCTATCTGCTCTGTCAGACTGCAGCTACACCTAGCTCAACGTGACCTGACGTAACCTGGGGGTCTCAGACTTGCATTACCCCAGCCATTTTGGGAATGAAGCACATCCAAAGTAGCGACCATGAGACTGGGCTAAGCAACCGGCACAGTGGTTAGCACTGCTGCCTCACAGCGCCTGAGACCTGGGTTTGATTCCCGCCTCAGGCGACTGTGTAGAGTTTGCACGTTCTCCCCGTGTCTGCGTGGGTTTCCTCCGGGTGCTCCGGTTTCCTCCCACAGTCCAAAGATGTGCAGGTCAGGTGAATTGGCCATGCTAAATTGCCCGTAGTGTTAGGTGAGGGGTAAATGTAGGGGTTATGGGTGGGTTGCGCTTCGGCGGGTCGGTGTGGACTTGTTGGGCCGAAGGGCCTGTTTCCACACTGTAAGTAATCTAATCTAATCTAATCAATCCCATAAATAATGGATCAGATTCAAGCCCTGCAGTCCTGCCGCACCCAGTCATGACTGGATGGTGGGGGACAGTTAAACAATTCACTGGAGGCGGAGGCTCCACAAATCCCCCCATCCTCAATAATGGAAGAACCCAACACATACGTGCAAATGTTAAGGCTGAAGCTTTAGTACCAGGCGTGCTGAGAGGAGAGGGCCCCAGCATTCCCTAACTTGACTCACTGAAGAAACGATTGAAGGAACTGGATGCTGCAAAGTCTATTGGCCTTGACAACATTCCGGCAATAGTACGGAAGACTTGTGCTCCAGAATTTGCCGCTCCCCTAGCCAAACTGTTCCAGTAGTTACAACACAGGCATCTAACTGACACTACAGAAAATTATCCAGTTATGTCCTGTCCACAAAAAAAGCAAAAATCAGGTCTTCTTGATGAAGGGCTTTTGCCCGAAACGTCGATTTTACTGCTCCTCGCATGTTGCCTGAACTGCTGTGCTCTTCCAGCGCCACTAATCCAGATATCTGGTTTCCAGCATCTGCAGTCATTGTTTTTACCAAATCCAACCCAGTCAATTACTGCCCTGTCAGACCACACTCGATCACCAGTATAGTGATGGAAGGTGTCCTCAACAGTGCTATCAAGCAGCATATGCCTAGCTACGGTATATGGGCAAATGATCAGTAGCTGGAGTATGATGTGGATACATGTGAGGTTATCCACTTTGGTGGCAAAATCAGGAAACCAGAATCCTGAATTTTGGTGATAGGTTGGGAAAGGGTGAGGTGCAGCAAGACTAGAGAGGCCTTGCACACCAGTCAACAGAAAGTAAATAAGAAGGCTTTCATAGCGAGTGGGGTTCAAGTACAGAAGCAGGGATGTCTTGCTGCAATAATACAGGGCCTTGGTGAGACCACACCGGGAGTATTGTGTGCAGTTTTGCTCTCCCTATCTGAGGATGGATGTTCTATCTCTGGAGGGTGTGCAGCAAAGGTTTACCAGTCAGATCCCTGGGATGGTAGGACTGAGGTATGATGAAAAACTGGATTAGCTAGGATTGTATTCATTGGAGTTGAGAAGAATATGGGGAAATTGCATAGAATCCTGTAAAATCCTGTGAGAGTGAGGAAGCTTGAGGGAGAGTGTTCTGGAGCTGATGGTAGTGTTGTGGGGAAAATCACCAGTCTCGGAGTCAGAATTGGGATTCAACAACAGAGTTATTGTATGAAGAAATTGGAGCTCCAGGGTGAGAGAGAGAGAGATGTACGGCAGCATGGCTGTCAGCTGCGAGCCTTCTCTCCCCTTCAGAGCACATGTCACGTAGCCCGACACACGGATGAAAAAAACCCACCATTTCGACTGGGACAACACATTTATCCTGGGACAGGCTAAGGAAAGACATGCCAGAGAATTCCTAGGGGCCTGGCACTCCAACCACAACGCCATAAACAAACACATAAATCTAGATGTAGCTGAAAATGTGTTGCTGGTCAAAGCACAGCAGGCCAGGCAGCATCTCAGGAATAGAGAATTCGACGTTTCGAGCATAAGCCCTTCATCAGGAATGGAGCTGAAGGGCTTATGCTCGAAACGTCGAATTCGCTATTCCTGAGATGCTGCCTGGCCTGCTGTGCTTTGACCAGCAACACATTTTCAGACATAAATCTAGATGCCATCTATCAACCCCTCAGAATATGAACAGGAAATGACATCACCACAAACCCCAGGAACCCCATCCTGGAGAAAGATATAAATAGAAAGCAGGAGACAACAGCTTCGCTTCACTCGGAGGTCGCCACTGATGATGTTACCTAGCCAGGTAATGAAACGTCTGGATATCAAACCTACAGCTCAGCGAGCAAACCTACGGCTTAAATTTTATACATTTCATGGTATAATTGTCCAAATATCGAGTCTTTGTTTGTGCAGCATGGTTTGTTTACAGAAAACATTAGAAAGTCATTGTAAGTTTCAGAGGAATGTTAGAATCATTCAGCAGCTATGCAGGAGTCCATTGCTGCAATAATTGGTTGTGGTCATTCTTCCTGAGAAGGAAGATTGTTTTCCATTACCACAAATCTAAGGTATTAACACTTGTATACAACAGTCTCAGGTAGTTAACATTTCTATTGAAGGTGGTGGTTGGACTCAGACACTTCAGTGGGCAGGAGACATTACTGATGTGTATTCTCTCCCCAGCCTACCTTAAACTAATTATCTATGCTCTGTGTCTATTGTGCTGGTGTCCTGTTGGCTTCAGGCAGTATCTCTGTATGCTTAGCTGTACTTTTCCGTGGCTCAGCGGCCACCTTGTGTCTGTGTGCCCCGTGTCAACTCCCACTTCCCTCCCCACTTTGTGGTCAAGGAGGTGCCTTCAGAGATCTCCCTCAGACCACCCAACTCACATATAGAGGTAGGCATTTTGTAAGGTCTCCCCATCCTGAGGGATGTCAAGGAGTGCGAGTTTCATTGAGGGCTCTTCTGTAACAATTGCTCCTGGCACAGCCCGCGTCAGTAGCACCTTACAGCAAAGTTTTAAACACCCAAGGCCTCAGCAGAATCTCAGTATGAGCGAAATAAGGAGAACAATCCCTTGTGCCAAATAGGCTCCCCAGGATTTGCCTATCAGCCATTTTAGCTGAAAATGTGTTGCTGGTTAAAGCACAGCAGGTTAGGCAGCATCCAAGGAACAGGAAATTTGACGTTTCGGGCCAGAGCCCTTCATCAGGAATGAGGAGAATGTGCCAGGCAGGCTAAGATAAAAGGTAGGGAGGAGGGACTTGGGGGAGGGGCGATGGAGATGTGATAGGTGGAAGGAGGTCAAGGTGAGGGTGATAAGTTGGAGTGGGGTGGGGGCGGAGAGGTCAGGAAGAAGATTGCAGGTTAGGAGGGCGGTGCTGAGTTGAGGGAACCGACTGAGACAAGGTGGGGGGAGGGGAAATGAGGAAACTGGAGAAATCTGAGTTCATTCCTTGTGGTTGGAGGGTTCCCAGGCGGAAGATGAGGCGCTCCTCCTCCAGCCGTCGTGTTGTTATGTTCTGCCGATGGAGGAGTCCAAGGACCTGCATGTCCTCGGTGGAGTGGGAGGGAGAGTTAAAGTGTTGAGCCACGGGGTGGTTGGGTTGGTTGGTCCGGGCTTCCCAGAGGTGTTCTCTGACGCGTTCCGCAAGTAGGCGGCCCGTCTCCCCAATGTAGAGGAGGCCACATCGGATGCAGCGGATGCAATAGATGATGTGTGTGGAGGTGCAGGTGAACTTGTGGCGGATATGGAAGGATCCCTTGGGGCCTTGGAGGGAAGTGAGGGAGGAGGTGTGGGCGCAAGTTTTACATTTCCTGCGGTTGCAGGGGAAGGTGCCGGGAGTGGAGGTTGGGTTGGTGGGGGGTGTGGACCTGATGAGGGAGTCACGAAGGGAGTGGTCTTTGTGGAACGCTGATAGGGGAGGGGAGGGAAATATATCCCTGGTGGTGGGGTCCGTTTGGAGGTGGCGGAAATGACGGTGGATGATACGCTGTATGCGGAGGTTGATGGGGTGGTAGGTGAGAACCAGTGGGGTTCTGTCTTGGTGGCGGTTGGAGGAGCGGGGCTCAAGGGCGGAGGAGCGGGAAGTGGAGGAGATGCGGTGGAGGGCATCGTCGATCACGTCTGGGGGGAATCTGCGGTCCTTGAAGAAGGAGGCCATCTGGGCTGTACAGTATTGGAACTGGTCCTCCTGGGAGCAGATGCGGCGGAGACGAAGGAATTGGGAATATGGGATGGAGTTTTTACGGGGGGCAGGGTGGGAGGAGGTGTAGTCCAGGTAGCTGTGGGAGTCAGTCGGTTTATAGTAGATGTCTGTGTTATCAGCCATTTTAGCCAGTTATCTCCTCCAGTGTCTCCTTGTCTGAAGTCATCTCGTGGGTCCTGAATATTTTTGTAAGAATCGTCAATGACATGGTTTATACACTTGTCACCAATGATTGTATATACTGCCCCTTTCTGGGCTAACTGATAATCCACTGCGTAACGTGTCTGCTGTGTGTAAAGTCTGAATTCAGCCAATTCTCCATTGTTTGCTTCCACAGCGTTTGATATATCGTTCCCTAAGATTGTCATGAAGGGAGATAGATTTCAGGTTTTGTTGAAGAGGTGAAGGGGTTGACGTGTGGAAATGATTTCAAAACAAAATTACTTGGGCACATGCATGAGGATGACCCAAAGCAATAGAGTGGAGGAAAAGGAGTGGCTGGGTTGCTCTTAAGAGAGCTAGCATGGAGTTGATGGGTAAATGGCCAACTTCAGTGCTGTCGTTTGTATAGGGGCCGAGACAGTTGTTGACACATCCATCAATGATGAAATTATGAACGTTGGAGGATGGGCAAGAGAACATAATTGGAAGAAAGCAGAGATTGGAGGGTTGTCAGAGGTTGGCGTGTTAGCGAGGGATGAGAGACATTGGATGACAAGAATGAAACTTACCCAACAGAGATGCAACCAGAATGAGAAGCAATGCAGTGGTATCATTGCCCTGACGCTGAGTAGAGCAGTGCTATGATCCTGAGGAGGAAATGTGTTGAGACAATGATAGACAGGAGAAGGTAGGCTGTCTCACTCTGCAAGACGTGATATCACCAGTATCCAGTCGGGAACCCACAGTTCCTTGCTTGTTCAGACACAATGGCTGAACAGAATGAGGTAATTGCCTGTCAGAATTCCTATCCCATAAAATCATTATTCAATCCTTTCTCAACAACATTTCACATGCTTCCTCAGTGACCACACTAATGCACACAGCTTTTCTGCAGAATACCGGAACAAAGGGTGGCACAGTGGCTCAGCGGTTAACACTGCTGCCTCACAACGCCAGGGTCCCAGGCTTGATTCCAGCCTTGGGCGACTGTCTGTGTGGAGTTTGCACATTCTCCCTGTGTCTGCGTGGGTTTGCTCCGGTTTCCTCCCACAGTCCAAAGATGTGCAGGTCAGGCCAATTGGCCATGCTAAATTGTCCATAGTGTTAGGTGCATTAGTCAGAGGGGGGGTGGGTTACTCTTCAGAGGGTCAGTGTGGACTTGTTGGGCCGAAGGGCCTGGTTCCACATTGTAGGGAATCTAATCTTTTTAAGAAAAGGGAAGGCTGTCAAGCCTGCTCTAACATTCAATAAGTTCATTATTTTTAATAGAGTTTAGATTAGAGTTTTGCTGGAAAAGCTCAGCAGTTCAGACAGCATCCGAGGAGCAGTAAAATCGACATTTTGGGCAAAAGCCCTTCATCAGGAATACAGGCAGAGTGCCTGAAGCGTGGAGAGATCAGCTCGAGGAGGGTGGGGGTGGGGAGAAAATAGCATAGAGTACAATAGGTGAGTGGGGGAGGGGATGAAGGTGATAGGTCAGGGGGAGGAGAGGGTGGAGTGGATAGGTGGAAAAGGAGCTAGGCAGGTCGGACAAGTCATGGGGACAGTGCTGAGCTGGAAGTTTGGAACTAGGGTGAGGTGGGGGAAGGGGAAATGAGGAAACTGTTGAAGTCCACATTGATGCCCTGGAGTTGAAGTCCCCATGACTTGTCCGATCTGCCTATGGAACTCATGTCTCTGACACTGTAACGCAGCAGTGCTAACCACTGAGCCACCGTGCCACCCAGCGCTGGCTTGTAAGTTGATATTGCTGTCTTTGTCCTGTACAGTTTGAAACCATGTTTAACAGAATTCAATAAGAATTGAGTATAACATTAAATTCTATCCTTATTCCAATATCTATCACCCTTTGTGGGTGGACGTGATTCCTAATGAAAGGGAGGACTCGAATTTTTGGATGAAGTTGCCCTAGTCCCTAGTGGCTCCCTATCGACTCTCCCTCTTCCCTCTAATATCCTGAAATCAAATGACTTCTTAAATTTTTCAATTCCGAAGAACCTCTTTTTTGTAACTTAACCCATGCAGTCAGGCATCAGTTCTGCCAATCTACGCAGCTCTCTGTCCACTTCCCCGACCCCCGCACTCTCCAGGTGTGCTCCAGGAAGATGCTTAAATGAAACAAATCCCCATCGAGGGGATCCACTGAGATAATTGTCTAACAAATGTAACTCAAACAGGGTTGCGTGGCGAGCCATAAAATCGAGTGGGTTTGGCAGACTGCCTGCACCTGGCATTCCAAAGAAAGACTTGCGTTTCTGTAGCGCCTTCCCCGACCTCAGCACGTCCCAAGAGTGTTTCTCCAGCCGGCGCGGCGGGTTTTTGAAGCGTAGGCATCGCCGTTGAGCAGGAGAGACGGCAATTGTTTAGCAAACAGCGAAATCGCGTAAACAGCACTGAGGGAATGGCCGGACATTATGTTCTTGCGATTTGGGCTGGGGGAGGAACATCAGCCGAGACACTGGTGCAGAGCTCCCTGAACCTCTGTCAAGTAGTGGGATTGTCCAGATCCCAATGAATAAAAGGTGAAGGGGGAGCAGTGCTCCTTCAGTGTCGATTCTCTAGCCTCAGGAGGGGGATTTGAACTCTTCAACTTGCTAACTCAGAGGTGAGAGCGCTGCCAAATGAGAGCCGGCTTGGTTATCCAGCAATTTCTACTTTCCGTCGATTATAGTGTTTTCCAACATTGTCCCTCAGTCGGTATGACATCAGCTTCCTGTGGACAATGTCCCAGGAGTGTTAAACACACAGGGAGTCTTGTCTTCTTCACCCTGCCTTCCCACAACCGCTGGCTGCATCCAGTCTGAGCATGCTAACTCTTATTCAGCGCAGATCTTGTATTTGTTTGTGATAATTGCTTCCAGCTTCGCCCGAGGTTCTGTACACATTCAGGAACGTCCTACACTCGACAGAAGGCTTCCATGGATGCTGGAATGCACTGATAACCATTTTGTGAAAGCCAAACTAGACACTGGATTCATTTGGAGAGGAATAGGACCAAAAGGCAGAGAGGACACGCAACCCGAAGTCACCTTGAATACTGTGCACTGTTTCAGATGCTTCCTTTGTACATTGGGCATTAGAGCAGGGGCAATTAACAGTTTACAAGAACTGAGTGGCTATTCTTATCAGTGAACAAGTTTCTTCAAGTGGAGGAAAGGGAAAGTTGAATGGTGACTTGTTCAATATTTTTAAGAGAGTGACTAGATTCGGAAGGGAAAATCTAGAGATGTTCCCATTTCTAACAGAGAAGTTGGAGATCAGAAATATAAGGTACTCACCGAAAGCAGGTAAATCTGACGGAGAATTCATGAGGAGGCTTCCCCTATCCAGGTGGTGGTGAGCGTCTGGAGCGTCACAGAGCTGTCCTGTCCATTCATCAGGATGTGAGGGTCTCTGGGCAGGGCGAGCTTTTAGGGTGGCTCAGTGGTTAGCACTGCTGCCTCACAGCACTGAGGACCCGGGGTCGATTCCAGCCTCGGGTGATTGTCCTTGTGGAGTTTGCACATTCTCCCCGTGTCTGCGTGGGTTTCCTCCCACAGTCCAAAGGTGTGCAGGTTAGGTGGGTTGGCCGTGCTAAAACGCCCACAGTTGCGTCCAGGGACGTGCTGGTTAGGGTTTAGCCATGGGAAATACAGGGTTACAGGGATGGGGTGGGTCTGGGTGGGACGCTCTTCGGAGGGTGGGTGTGAACCCGACGGGCCGAATGGCCTGCTACTGCACTACTGGGATCCTACTCTATGATTTACTGTCCAACCATGAATGCCCCAGAGGAGGTGATGGTGAGGTGTTTTCCTGAGACGCTGTGGTTCACGCGGTGGAGGTGCATCCACGGGGTTGGCAGGGAGTACACTGAGGCTTCATGAAATGGAGACATGCTGAAAAGGGGTGCTAGGTAAATGCACGAAGGCACGAAAGCAGCGGAAACAGAACTTGCTGGCGAAACTCAGCAGGTCTGGCAGCATCTGGGGGAAGAAAGCAGACTTAGCATTTCAGATCCGGTGACTCTTTGTCAGAATTGATAACTTCTGGGAATAAGAGGTATTTATGGTGAAGATGAGGTTGGGGTGGGTAGGGTGGGGAGAAGGGAAGTGAGAGGATAGATGGAAAGGGAGCCCAGAGTGGGAGAGAGTGATATGAACGGACTGAAAAAAAACCAGGGCATAACCGAAGCTGATAAATGATAATATGAGGCAAAAGTGAGAACTGCTGACGATGGACATCAGAATTGAGAGAGTGGTGCTGGAAAAGCACAGTAAGTCAGGCAGTATCCGAGGAGTAGGAAAATTGAAGTTTCAGGCAAAAGCCCTTCATTGGGAATGAGGCTGGGAGCCTCGAGGGTGGAGAGATAAATGGGAGAGGGTGTGGGGCTAGGGGGAAGGTAGCTGAGAGTGCAATAGGTGGATAGAGGTGGGGGTAAAGGTGATAGGTCAGAGGGGAGGGTGGAGCGGATAGCTGGGAAGGAAGGTGGACAGGTGGACAGGGGTCATGAGGATGGTGCTGAGCTGGAAAGTTGGAACTGGGGTAAGGTGGGGGCGAGGGGAAATGAGGAAACTAGTGAAATCCACATTGATGCTGTGGGATTGAAGGGTCCCAAGGCAGGAAGTGATAATGAGAGTTGAGAGTAGCAGAGAATGGGTCAGTTGTGGTGAAAGGACCGGGGGTGGGGGTGGGGGGAGGGTAAAAAACATGGAAGGATGGAATCAGCCTGCGAAGTTATTGAACTCAATCTTGAGGCCTAGAGGCTGCAGGGTCTCCAGGTAGAAAATGAAATGATGTTCTTTGAGCTCGTGCTGAGACGCGCTGGAACCCTGCAGCAGGCCTGGGACAGAAACGTTGGGAACACGGCGGTGTGCTGAGGGGGCAGGAAAGTGGAAGCTCAGGGTCATTTTTACAGACAGATGTTCTGCAAAGTGGTCACCCAGTTTGCGGTTTGTCTCCCCAGTATGGAGGAGACTGCATTGTGAGCTGTGTATACAGTGGAGTAGATGGAGTGAAGTGCAGGTAAAGCGCTGCGTCACCTGGTAGGTGTGTCTGGGGCCTTAGAGGGTGAGGAGGAAGGAAGTAAATGGGCAGGTGTTACACCTTCTACAATTGGATGCCCTGGCATCGTGAGGAGCTGTCAGGAATGGAGGAAGAGTGGATCAGGGTGTCCCGGAGGGAATGGTCCCTGTGGAAGACTAACAAGGGAGGGGAGGGGAATGTGTGCCTGTTGGTGACATCCTGCTGGAGGTGGCAGAAATGGCAGCTTTTAGTCCTTTGGCTGTGAATGCTGTTGGGTTGGCAAGTAAGGATGTGGGGATCCGAATGCTGGAGCACGGGGGAAGAGAAGGGTGAGGGCAGAAGTGAGAGAGATGGGTCAGATATGGCTTAGGGCCCTGTCAATCAAGAATCCTCAGCTGAGGAAGAAGATGGACATTTCAGGAGCCCCTTGTGAAGGTGGCATCATTAGATCAGATGGAGACGGAGGATCTGAGAGAACGGAATAGAGTGTTTACTGGAAGTGAGGTGTGAGGATGTATCGTCAAGGTAACACTGGGAGTCGGTGGATTTGTAGTGGATATTGGCAGCCATCCTTATCCCCAGAAATGGAGACAGAAATGTCAAGGAAGGCAAGGGAGGAGTCAGAAATGGACCAGGTGAGGGTGAGAGCCGGGTGGAAATTGGTCAACTTTTCCAATTCCAAACGAGAGAGAGAGAAAGAGAGAGAGAGAGAAGCAACACTAGTGATGTCACCGATATACCGGAGATAATTCTGGGTGGGGGGGGCGGTGTCTCAGGTAGGACTGGAACAAGGAATACAGGAATATGCCAATAGCTTGAGGTGAGATAGAAATGCAAGCAGTCTCTACGAAAGAGACTCGCGCCTCACTGAGCCTCGGACCCAGGTTTGATTCCAGCCTCGGGCGACTGTTGATGTGGAGTTTGCACATACTCCCTGTGTCTGCCTAGGTTTGCTCTGGTTTCTTCCCACAGTCCAAAATGTGCAGGATAGGTGAATTGGCCATATTAGATTGCCCATAATGTTCAGGGATGCTTAGTTAGGCACATTAGTCTGGGGTAAACATAGAGTAATGGGGATTGGGTTTGGGTGAGATACTCTTCAAATGATCAGTATGGACTTGTTGGGCTGAAGGGCCTGTTTCGACACTGTAGGGATTCTATAATAACAACATAAATGTGAGGGGCTGAATGGTCTGGATGTTTCTGCGTTGTAATGTAACACCTTAGTTACATTCCTCTACATCATACAAGCCTTTATCTTGTATCCTATAGTCTATGGGGCCTGACAATGTTCCAGCAAGAGTACTGAAGACTTCTGCTCCCGAATAGCTCATCCACCTTCTCAAGGGGCACCTAGAGACTGGCAATAACTGCTGGACACCCAGCAAAGCCCATATCCCATGACTAAATGAAATAACACCATCCCACACACCCCTAGGCAAGCTATGCTAGTGCAGCGATAGCACTGTCACAGGACCAACAATGTGGAAACTTCCAGGTACGTCCTGTACAAAAAAGCTGGACAAATCCAACCCGTCCAATTATCGCCCCATCAGTCTACTCTCGACCATTAGTAAAGTGATGGAAGGTGTCACCAAAAGTGCC
Organism: Hemiscyllium ocellatum; assembly: GCF_020745735.1. Classification (NCBI taxonomy): domain Eukaryota; kingdom Metazoa; phylum Chordata; class Chondrichthyes; order Orectolobiformes; family Hemiscylliidae; genus Hemiscyllium; species Hemiscyllium ocellatum. Next base: position 107,966,193 of record NC_083407.1, on the reverse strand, counting down.
ATCAAAAAGCAGCACCTGCTCAGCAATAACCTGCTCAGTGACGGCCAGTTTGGATTCCACCAGGGTCACTCAGCTCCTGACCTCATTACAGCCTTGGGTCAAACATAGACAAAACGAGCTGAATTCCAGAGGGGAGCTGAATTCCGAGTATGGCATCAAGGAGTCCTCGCAAAACAGGAGCTCAGTCATCTCAGCTCTGAGACGTCTCTGCAGGGGTTCCTCAGGGTAGTGACCGAAGCCCAACCATCTTCAGCTGCTTCATCAATGGCCTTCCCTCCATAAGCTCAGAAGTGGGAATGTTCGACGATGATTGCACAATGTTCAGCATCATTCGCAACTCCTCAGATACTGAAGCAGTCCATGCTCAAAGACAACAAGATCTGGACAGGGCTTGGGCTGACAAGCAGCTGGTAATATTTATGTCTAACAAATGACCATGACAATGACCATGTCCGATCAAGAACAATCTAACCATTGTGCCTTCACATTCAATGGTGTTACCATCACTGAAATTCCCCATTATCAACATCCTGGGGTTACCACTGACCAGAAACTCAACTAGAAACGTTACATAAACTCAGTAGATACAAGAGCAGGTCAGAGGCTAGGAATAGTACGGTGAGGAACTCACTTCCTGACTGCCCAAAGCCTGTCCACCATCCACAAGGTGCCAGTCGGGAATGTCATGGAATTCTTCCTACTTGTCTGGATGGATGCAGTTCCAAGAAAACACAAGAACCTTGACACCATCCAGGACAATGCAGCCAATGTGATTGACACTACATCCACAAGCACCCTCTCCCTCCACAACTGATGCTCAGTAATAGCAGTGTGTACTATCTACAAGATGCACTGCAGGAATTCACCAAAGATCCCCAGACAGCACCTTCCAAGCCATTAACCCACTTCCATTGAGGTGAACAAGGGCAGCAGATACATGGGAACACCACCAGGTTCCTCTCCAACCCACTCACCGTCCTGACTTGGAAATATATCACTGTTCCTTCAGTGTCACTAGATCAAAATCCTGGAATTCCCTCCCTAAAGGCGTTGTGGGTCAACCCACAACAGGTAGACTGCAGGGGTTCAAGAAGGCAGCTCACCACCACCTTCTCAAGGGCAGCTAGTGATGGGCAAAAAATACTGGCCCAGCCAGTGATGACCACATCCTACAAGTGAATAAAAAAAGCCTTGTGAATTTGTTAAATTATTTCTACTGTGGTGATGTGCTGACTGCCAACATTTCATTTCAGTTTGAATCCATAATTTAGGGATGTTGCCTTCAGCATCAGTCTTGATGTGGAGAATCACACAGTACCAGGTTATAGTCCAATAGGTTTATTTGGAAGCAAGTGCTTGTGGAGCAGGATCATTAGACACAGAATTTGTAACTAAGTTCAGTACCCATGAGGATGGCCTCAACCAGGATTTTGGGCTCATGTCACACAACAGGTGACCCCACTGCACTACACACACACAAACACTCCTACACCCATACACGTATATATACCCACACACTCATACACCCACGCACACTCTCTCTCAAGCACACACTCTCTCTCAAACACACACACACACACGTGCATCCTCACACACACCAAAGCGCACACCCTCTCACAGGCTTATACTCCATCATATATGCACACACTCTACCAAGCATGCACACACACACAAACACACACTCTCTCATGTCCACTCATACTCACACACTCTCACTGACATGTACACACTTACACACACTCTCTCTCCCTCTCTTTCTCTTTCTCTCTCTCTCTCTCACACACACACACACACACACACACACACACAAGTCTATGGGGTGAATTTGCATTTGCAGAATTGTAATTGCAGATACACTCTATTTTTCCTCAAAAAGTGCACAATCTGCAGGCAGTCAATCCATGTAACATTTTATAAATTCCTACTTCGGAAATAGAACCAGTCTGACTCAAGATTGGGTCACAGACAGTCTCTAACATCACACCTTTAATACATTGTTAAAAATCACACAACACCAGGTTATAGTCCAAAAGATTTATTTGGAAGCACTAGCTTTCAGAGATCTGCTCCTTCATCAGGTGATTGTGAAACAGGATCAAACCTAGATAGTTAAGTCTTTCATCTTTTAGAATGGATTTGCAGGTTTCAGTTCTTTAATATGTAAATCCTAGAACTTTTTTAGATTAGATTAGATTATTTACAGTGTGGAAACAGGCCCTTTGGCCCAACAAGTCCACACCGACCCGCCGAAGCGCAACCCACCCATACCCCCTACATATACCCCTTACCTAACACTACGGGCAATTTAGCATGGCCAATTCACCTGACCCGCACATCTATGGACTGTGGGAGGAAACCGGAGCACCCGGAGGAAACCCACGCAGACACGAGGAGAACGTGCAAACTCCACACAGTCAGTCGCCTGAGTCGGGAATTGAACTCGGGTCTCAGGCGCTGTGAGGCAGCAGTGCTAACCACTGTGCCACCGTGCCGCCCACAAACTTCTTTTAAGTCACATTGTCATCCTTGATTGCAGTGTTTTCAGTAACAGCAAATCCATTCTAAAAGATGAGACTTAACAGTCTAGGTTTGTTCACTATATCATTTCAGCGGGATCACACTGTATCCTTTTGTTATAAATTCTGTGTCTTATGGGCCTGCTTCACAACCACCTGATGAAGGAGCAGCGCTCCGAAAGCTAGTGCTTCCAAATAAACCTATTCGATTATATAACCTGGTGTTGTGTGATTTTTAACAATATCCATTCCAGTCCAATACTGGCACCTCCAAATCATCTTTAATGCATTAGCTGAGCTGAGATATCACCTTTTTTGTATAAAACCTTAAGTTATCTCGAGAATGTGACTTAGAAGAAGTTCTGGGATTTACATATTAATGAACTGAAACCTGCAACCCATTCTAAAAGATGGAAGACTTAACAGCAATCTAGGTTTGTTCAAAATAACATTTTAATCGCATGACACTGTGATGTTTTACTATAAACTCTGTGGCCTATGATCCTGCTCCACTAGCTACCTGATGAAGGAGCAATGCTCTGAAAGCTACTACTTCCAAATAAACCCATTGGACAATAACCTGGTGTTGTGTGAAGTTTTAACTTTAAGCATCAGTGACTGACATCACTTCAATTAAACCAGTTAGACCAGGCTTCTCCAACAGAAGTCTGAAGGTGATCTCTTTGAACTGCAAAGCGCTGTTACATACTGAACTGTTTTAAGATTAGATTAGATTAGATTCCCTACAGTGTGGAAACAGGCCCTTCGGCCCAACCAGTCCACACCGACCCTCCGAAGAGTAACCCACCCAGCCCCATTTCGAAGATGATTGCTTGTGGATGATTGCTTTCCCACTCAATCAGGAGTTCAAAGAGCTTTTAGGGAGGGTTCATAAGAGTGCTCCTAAGGTTAACAGGTATGGAGGGGATATGATGTAGCAACAAGCTGGCATTTATATATTTCACCTTGAATACAGTAAAGTGTCCTTGGCTTACAGAAACATAGGGGAGAAAGTGAGGACTGCAGATGCTGGAAATCAGAGCTGAAAATGTGTTGCTGGAAAAGCGCAGCAGGTCAGGCAGCATCCAAAGAGCAGGAGAATCGACATTTCGGGCATGATATTCCTGAAGAAGGGCTCATGCCCGAAACGTCGATTCTCCTGCTCTTTGGATGCTGCCTGACCTGCTGCGCTTTTCCAGCAACACATTTTCAGCTCTTCACAGAAACATAATCAGGGAACGTTTGCCACCAATCCACATGTGTAGCTATTAGAACACATGAGACTAAAGATCGAGTGAGGTTTTCAGAAGTGTTGTGAGGGAGGATAGGAGCAGAAGGCGGGGAGGTTCAGGGAGGGAATTAACCAGGAGGGCAAAAGTACAGCCATCATTGGAGGCGGAATGAGATTGAGGAATGCACAAACGATGAACACAATTCTCCCCTCCCATCAGCACACCATGAACTCCTTCAAACTCCTGGCAATGTCCTGTTAGTATCAAAATATTGCTTTAAACTTTTACTCTAAAATGTTCACCTTTAAAATGACGAGACAGCTCAGACCCTTCCCAAAATGAATTCCTCCTCATTCTCAGTGCCCTTGTGAATGTTGCTTGGTGTTTTGGAACGAGTCAGGGGTCGAATGAATGAAAAGATCCATCGTAGTGCAGTGGTTCTGCTGAGCAGTGTCTATTTATCCAAAGGCGTGTGAGTGTTCGAACTGAGTATTAGCTTGTCTCAGAGGGATAGCCCCTCTCACTTGTGAGACAGGAGTTTGTGTTTCTGAAGCCCATGCCTTCAATGCAGCTGGATGTTCCAGTTCCTCCATGGCATTCATCTCTTTAACCTCCTCAGGTGATTCAACTACCTGTTCACCAGCACAGTCAGGAATGTGTTAGCATATTCCCTACCTACCTGGCTGGGTGCAGCTCCAAAACACTCAAGAAGCTCGACACCATCCAGGACAAAGCAACCCACTTGATTGGCATCGCATTCACAAGCAACCACCCACTCCATCACCGACGCTCAGTAACAGCAGTGTGTCCTACCTACAAGATACGCTGCAAATATTCACCAAAGATCCTCAGGAAGCACCTTCCAAACCCACAACCACCTCCATCTAGAAGGACAAAGGCAGCTGATAAATGGGAACACCACCACCTGCAAGTACCCCTCCAAGCCATTCACCATCCTGACTTGGAAATATATCGCCGTTGCCTCACTGTCACCGGATCAAAATCCTGGAATTCCCTCCCCAACGGCATCGTGGGTCAACACTCAGCAGGTGAACTGCAGCAGTTTAAGAAGGCAGCTCACCACCACCTTCTCAAGGGCAGCTAGGGACTGGTAATAAATGCTGGCCTGCCAGTGATGCTCGCCTCCCATAAAATGAATAAATAGAAAAAAGTCAGCACACTAATTTTTGTAATCCATTACTGCCTCTTTAATCTCCATCCAACTCTTCACATTCGTCTAATTCTGACCTCTCGTGCATTTTCCCTTCACCTTTACATTGGCTGGTGTGTCTTCAGAGCCTTAAGGTCTGGAATTGTAACACAAAACCTTTCCACCGCTCCACCACCTTCCCCTCCTCTAAGATGCTCCTTGCTTGCTGATCCTGATATCTCCCTACATGGCCCAGTGTCTGACTTCTCCCTGTGCGGCACTTTGGCTAATTAGTCCTATTCTTCCAGTTTGTTCCCCATTATCTTACAAGATTTTCTTTTCAATATTTTATATTAACTCCTTCCATTTTGAATTATTTGCATCCACTTTCACCATATTTCCAGACTGCACAAGCAGAAAAAGAAATACATTTTGTTTACCCTGGAATCTTATTTTGTTTTGCTAACTATCGTTAACCTGTGTTTGCTCCTCATCTTCTACACCAGTAGAAATGGTTTCTCGCTATCAAATCTCTCATAGCTTTGATCTGTGCTATAAAATCTCTTCTCAATGTTCCCTATAGTAGGGAGACTTTTTTGCATTGAATAGAATTCACTGCTCTTGGTCTATCTTATAGGGTATTTAATTGATGATCCCTCATGGGGAAAGAACCTTAGGGAGAAGCTAGACTCAATCCTGATGTACAGCGAACATGGTTCATTACATATTACTCAGTAGCTAGTTACATTATGGAGAAAGTGAGGACTGCAGATGCTGGAGGTCAGAGTCAAAAAGCGTGGTGCTGGAAAAACACAGCAGGTCAGACAGCATCGGAGGAGCAAGAGAGTCGACGTTTCAAACATCTTCCCGATGAAGAGCTTATGCTTGAAACATCAATTCTGCTCCTCGGATGATGTCTGACTGGCTGTGCTTTTCCAGCCCAACACGTTTTGACAGCTAGTTACATTATGTCTGAGATACTCAATGGCGTCTTGTGAGATAGCAGGCTCAAATTAACAATGAGTTCACATGCCCGCTAGTGAAACATTGTTACATGGTGTGGGTACCAGCGTGCTAAGGCTGGTTAACTCCACCTGGGAACAGTCCTTCATATCCTGAGCTGAAGTATTAACTTCCTTAAACTACATTTCCGCACAAACATTTTTTTTTACTGGTTATTAAATTCTTTACACAGTTATTTCAAATCATTTGGTTTACATTATCCTACCTTTCCTCAACTCTGTGACTTGATAAATAACTCATAACTTGGTCAGCCCTTGGAGGAAAAATATTCATTGCTGCACGGGAAACTCAATAGAACCTTGATTTCTCAAGCACAAAGGACATGATCTCACATTGATTTTGATGCTGAAAGCTTGCTCCATTTGGGTGATTTAGGTGGCACGTTGACACAGTGGTTAGCACTGCTGTCTCACAGCGCCAGGGACCAGGTCCAATTCCAACTCCAGCCGACTGTCTGTGTGGAGTTTGCACATACTCCCAGTGTCTGTGTGGGTTCCCTCCGGGTGCTCTGGTTTCCTCCCACAGTCCAAAGATTGCAGGTTAGGTGAATTGATCACGCTAAATTGTCCATAATGCTCAGGGATGTGTAGGTCAGGTGGATTAGTCACGGGAAATGCAGGGTTACAGGCTAGGGTTGAATGCCCTTAAGAGGTCAGGATGGGCCAAATGGCCTGCTTCCACACTGCTGGGATTCTAAGGCATTTAATTTCCTCAGATGAGAGACTGCCGTATTTCAGAAAGAAGCAATCCTTTTTTTTACTTGGTAACAAGCACACAAGCACGTGACCCTCCTCATCTCACACACTTTGGATAACATTGACCTTTTATTGCAGCCAAGCTGACTGTAATATTTCCTAATTTGTCTGTATTAGGAGTAACCCCTATCTCAAGGATGTCTGATGGCCTGATTTGGAAGATTTATCTGCAGTTGGAAGACAGTTGAATAATTCCTCTAAACCAGAGAACTCAGTACTTATCTTCTGACCTTTCAGACATAAAGAGTTGGATAACTCTCGTATACAAGAAGAAATAACTTCGATTCTCTAACTACATTGCTGGAAGCTCTCATGCCTAGTAGTGTGTGATTGCACTAACTCACCCCTACACACTCTCTGCACACCATTTCTAAAATATAGTTTTGTACGTGGACAGAGTTCCATGCAAGGTAGTAATGTCTGTATTTACTACGTTGTGTGCTTATTGCAGAGTGTTTTGGTTAGCTGCCAAGTTTGTAAAGCACACAAATTTGCTCAGTGTTTGAACATCTACTTTAAAAAAAACAAACCAAAACTAAACAGGAAAAGTAAAAGGTAGACACTGGAAAAAAAAGTGTACCTTAAGTTGCTTTACACTGGATATGCCAGGGGTGGTTATAACAAGATCTTTGCTACGATGTCTCTACGGCCTTTGTGATAGTTGACACAGGAAGACCAGCTGTGTGTTAATCTTGGGAGGAACTTTTTTTTTTCACCTGGCACAATCAGGACATTCCCCTGAGTATTTAAAGGCATTTCCCTGGGGAGGGGGATAGATAGTCATTTGAGATAGTGCCAAACAGGAGGTGGGCCTGAACTGACTCAATCAATGAGGCACTACACTGGGAAGTCATGTTGCGGCCATACAAGACACTTTGGAATATCGTGTGCAATTCAGGTCTCCCTGCTATAGGAAGGATGCTGTGAAACCTGAAAGGGTTCAGAAAAGATTTACGAGGGTGTTGCCAGGGCTGGAGGGTTTGAGCTATAGGGAGAGGCTGAATATGCTGGGGCTGTTTTCCCTGGAGCGTCAGAGGCTGAGGGGTGACTTGATAAAATCATGAGGGACATGGATAGGGTGAATAGCCAATGTCTTTTCCCCAGGGCGTGGGAGTCCAAAACTAAAGGCATAGGTTTAGGGTGAGAGGGGAAAGATTTAAAAGGGATCTATGGGGCAACCTTTTCACACAGAGGGTGGCGTGTGTATGGAATGAGCTGCCAGAGGGAGTGGTGGAGGCTGGTACAATTACCGGTTAAAAGGCAATTGGATGGGTATATGAATAGGAAAGTTTTAGAGGGATATGGGTCAAGTGCTGGCAAATGGGACTAGATTAATTTAGGATATCTGGTCAGCATGGCCAGATTGGAATGAAGGGTCTGTTTCTGCTCTGTACATCTCTATGAGTCTAAAAGTTATGACAAAAAAAAGGCCAACGGTACAGCAGGCACTGGAGAGACATAACAGTTAAAGCAAAAGAGAAAATGCTGGAAAATCTCGGCAGGTCTGGTAGCATCTGCAAGGAGAGAAAAGAGCTGATGTTTCGAGTCTAACTGACCCTTTGTTAAAGTTAAAGCAAGTTTGGGGTAAAGAAAAGAACTTACATTTGTATAGCACCTTTCATGACCACTGGATGCCTCATGGCACTTTACACCCGGGTACTTTTGGAATCTAGTCACTGAGTGTCACGTGGGGAATGCAGCAGTCAGTTTACTCAAAGCGACTGACCACAAACAATAATGGATCACAACACAACATAATGCGTGTTTAGTGAGGTGGAACTGGTGTGACTGTTAGCTGTAAGATACCCACCTTCCACCAAATGGTGCCACAAAATATTTTATGTCCACCTGAGGGGGCAAACATAGGCCTCAATTGAACTTCTCAGTGAAAGGCAACACCCCCTGGAGTGACAGCAATGATTTCTGTGCCCAGGTCCCAGAGTGGGACTTAACCCAGAGCTCAGAGTGCTATCTGCAGATGCCCAGATGGATGTGAGTGAACAAGGGTCAGGACTATTATAGGAAAGAGATCATTAAGCTGGAGAGGGTCCAGAAGAAAATTACCAGGATGTTGCCGGGAATGGAGGGTTTGAGTTATAGGGAGAGGTTGGACTGGTTGGGGCTTTTTCACTGGAGCGTAAGAGGTTGAGAGGGACATTACAGAGGTTTATAAAACCACGAGAGGTATAGATAAGGTGAATGGCACCCTAGGGTGTGTGATTTAAGATTAGTGGATATATTTCTAAGGTGAAAGGAGAAAGATTTAATAAGGACATGTGAGGCAATTTTTTTTATAGAGAGAGTTTGTGTGTGGAATGAACCTGCAGAGGAAGTGGTGGACGTGGCTACGGTTACAACATTTAAAAGATATTTGGATAAGTACGTGAGTAAAAAATGTTTGCAGGGATACAGGTCAAGCACAGGCCAGTGGGACTAGTTTAATTTGGGATTATGGTCAGTCTGGACTAGTTGGACCAAAGGATCTGATTCCGTGCTGTATGATGACTCAATGACTGACGTGTCAGCATATTAATGTTCTTTTACCCATTCTACACAACAGGAAGGACGGTGGGGTGGTGCAGGGTAAGGGAGAGAATGGGGACAGAGAGGCAGAGGAGGAAGGCTTTGGTGCCATGAAGTGTGGAGAGAGGGAAAGGGAGGAGAGTAGAAAGAGAGAGGGAGTTAGGAAGATAACTGGATGCAGATTTGGGTTGATTTGGGAGAAGGCAAAAGTAAGGATAAAGGGAATGTGGTCCAATTGGCTGGATGGGATGGTGCTTTTCCAAAGGATTTACTTGAGGACCTCAGCTCTCCTTGTATATTAATGACTTGGATGTAGGAATGGACAGGTGTATACTGAAGCTTGCAGGGTGATGTGAAAATATGAAACCGTAAGACACAGGAGCACAAATAGGCCATTCAGCTCATCGAGTCTGCTCCACCATCTGAGATTCCTCAACTCCATTTTCCTGCCCTTTCCACATACCCCTTAACTCCCTTGCTGATTAACATTCTGCCTCAGCCTTGAATATACTTAATGACCCAGCCTCAACAGGCCTCTGCAGTGGAGAACTGCACAGGTTCACTGCCCTTTGAGTGAAGAAATACCTCCTCATCTGTGTCTTAAACATGCAACCCTTTAAACTGAGAATGTGCCCTCTGGCCCTCAACTCTCCCACATGGGGAAACAACCTCTCTGCGTCTACCCTGACCTCGAAGGATCTTGTGTGTTTCCGTAAGGTGGTCTTTCATTCTTCTAAGTCCCAAGGAGTACAGGTCCAACTCCCTAAACATCTTCTCCTTCCGTGCTTGGGTTCAGGGAGGCATGGTAAGTGCCGTGGATGGCAGCAGTAAGTTATAGAGAGATAAGAACTAAGTGGCTAGGCGCAGTAGGAGTTTACTGTTGGGAAGTGTGAGGATCCACTTTGGAAATCTGTTCTTCATCACGGGAGATGCGGAACTGAAGAAAAGCCAAGAAATGCGGCTGATTGTGTACACAAAGTACTGAAAACAAAATCAGTGCTTGATTTAACTGAAAAGTAATCATCAAAAATCAGACAGAACATTAGATTTTATCTCAACAGGGTTGAAATTCTAAGTGGAGTAAGTGATGGTTCAGTGGAGCAGAGCCTTGGCTAGACTGCACCAATGGTATGGTGAGAGGGAAAACACACTGGTATTTCCGAGTGGCTACCAGACGTAACCAGCAAACCCCTGTCTCGACCAACCTTCCCGAGGCTGAACCAGACTGCTTAGTACCATATTCGACACTGAGCTATGTTCCTAACCACTTGTTCACCCAGCACCAAGGTCCCCTGTTTCCACTGCTGCCTGACTCCAGCCCTGTCTCAATGTTGTGCCATTGTAATCCTCGCATACACCTTTCTCCCTACTGTAGACCCACCGATGTGCATGCACCACATGCAAACCTCCCACCTTCTACCCTCCCTAAACCTCAGCTCATCCGTAAACTCTGCTGCCATCATTTGAACTCACCCCGGGCTCCCGTTCATTCAGCTGTCACCCTTGTGCTGCTGAGTTGCTTAGGCTCCTTGTTAAAGAACATCTCGCTTTTAAAACTCTTTGTCCTGTTTTCAGATTCCTCAGTAGCCTCATCCTTCTGGATTTCTGTGGCCTACTCCAGGCCTACAATCCTCTTGAAATACCTGTGATGCACTTCATCTTATTTCCTGAGCTTAGAACATAGAACATTACAGTGCAGTACAGGCCCTTCGGCCCTCGATGTTGTGCTGACCTGTGAAACCAATCTGAAGCCCATCTAACCTACATGATTCCATTTTCAGCCATATGTTTATCCAATTACCATTTAAGTGCCCTTAAAGTTGGCGAGTCTACTACTGTTGCAGGCAGTGCATTCCACGCCCCTATTACTCTGAGTAAAGAAACTACCTCTGACATCTGTCCTATATCTATCGCCCCTCTATTTAAAGCTATGTCCCCTCGTGCTCGCCATCACCAGCCGAGTAAAAAGGCTCTCATTGTCCACCCTATCTAATCCTCCGATCATCTTGTCTCCAGCTTCCCAAGTTTTTGATCACTCCACCAATGGTGGCCGTGTCTTCAGCTAAGGCTCTGACTGTGAACCTCCTTCCTTAAACCTTTCCAGCCCTCCAACTCTCTCTCTTCACTCATTTATGAGGCTCCTTAAAGTTTGCCTCTGTGACTGAGTGGCGCGGTGGCTCAGTGTTTGCATAGCTACCTCACGTTACCAGGGACTTGGATTCAATTCCAGCTCTGGTGACTGTGTGAAATACCACAGAATCTCTACAGTGTGGAAACAGGCTATTTGACCCAACAAGTCCACACCGACCCTCCAAAGAGTATCCCTCCCAGACCCACCCCTCTATCTTATCACCCTGTATTTCCCAAAGCCAATGCACTTAACCTTCACGTGCCTGCACACTGTGGGCAATTTAGCACAGCCAATCCACCTAACATGTACATCTTTGGACTGTGGAGATTACATATTTGCTTTGTGTCTGCATGCATTTCCTCCCACAATCCGAACATGTGCAGGTTAGGTAGATTGGCCATGTTACATTGCCCGTAATGTGCAGGCTTGGTGGATTAGCTGTGGGGAAATGCAATGAAAGGGTAAGAGGTTGGATCTGGTTGGATTGCTCTTCAGTTGGGTCTCTTCTCCGGAGCGTGGTGGAGGCGGGCTCATTGAATACTTTAAAGGCAGAGGTAACTGTATTCTTGACTAACGTGGAGGGAGGCTTAGGCAGAGATGTGGAGTTGAGACCACAGTCCAATCAGCCATGATCCCACTGAATGTCAGGAATGAGCTAGATGGGCTGAATAGCCTGCTCCTGATGTGTATATGGATGTCAATAATTACCACTGAGCTGAACAGTTCATTAACGTGCAAACAGAGAGTGTTTGGTGCTCAGTTCACCGAATCCCTGCAGTGTGGAAGCAGGCCACTTGGCCCATCTGCACTGACGCTCCGAACAGCATCCCACCCAGACCCAGCCTCCTGCCCTATTCCTTTAATCCTACATTTCCCATGACTAGCGCACCAAGCCTGCACATCCCTGGACGCAATAGCTTGGCCAATCCACCTTACCTGAACATTTTTTGGATTGTGGGAGGAAACTGGAGCACCTGGAGGAAACCCACGGACAGACATGGGGAGAATGTGCAAACTCCACACAGACAGTCTCCCGAGGGTGGAATCGAACCCGGGTCCCTGGAGCTGTAAGGCAGCAGTGCTAAACACTGAGCCCCCGCAGGTTCCTCAACCCTATCAAAGGGGCAAAAGTCAGCTGGGCATAGCAACAGGGTAATAACGGGTTGGAATGGCTCAATAAGTAGCACAGTGTGATAATCTGCTATATCGGTCTATGGAGTACAAGACTGAATTCCCAGCTTGCTTCATTAACGTGCAGTTATCAAAGTCCGGCTCACGGCATTTGTCAACAAGGCTGTGCCTATGTAACACTGCTGCATCATTGTCCAATTTGAAAGTCACTGCTCTCGTCTAGACTGTGAATTCACTCAAGGCATCCTCTGAAGGGTGTCTCAGGTAGAGCCGGCCAAGTCAAGCATTCTATCGTAAAACCAAGCCTTTCTTCAGCCAAGGTCTGGCTTGGAATACTGTGTGGCTACCTCGACGCGGCCAAGTTAAAGTTTTCGCAAGTCCCTGTGACCTTTACCAGTCTCCAAAAAGCTACACTAACTTAAACATTGGAGTAAAGACTGTTGCTAAAAATAAGGCCGGGTCAGCATGTTTGCGCATGTCGAAAGCCAATCTAGCTTTGAAACGTTGTCCCTGCATCTGCAGACTATGGCTTTGGCTGCTGTTTCAATGCAGCTTTCAATGTTGCTGCTCAACTGGGATGCTGTGGGAGCAGAATTAGACCATTCAGCCCATCAGGTCAGCTCTGCGTCCGTCCCACGACTGAAAATGCTCCCGTTCTCATTTGGTACCCAGAGTCCCATGCTTCCCGCTGGTCACTGTGCACAGTGAAGAGTGGGGACCTGGGCTGATGTCTCCAGCTTGAACCAGGATGTCTTGTAGCATCTTCGTGTCACGTCAACTGAGGTGAAGTCATTTGGAACAGAGCTGGGACCTAGTTTGAGACTTCATGAAGGTGGACGTGGTAGCAAACGTTGACCAGTAGAAACTCACCTCAATTCACTTAAAGCATCCCTCACCCCTAACTATCAGAGCAATTGTAGTCCCTAGCGCCTCTGAGAGAAATGACTGTGCCGACCAATGCTATGCTTGGAATGAAGGGCTTGGCCACATCCTGGGTTTGAGCATTCAGTCAAAGCTAATGTCCCAGTGCAGCACCGAGTGAGAGCAGCATTGCCAGAGGTACATGGATAGAATAAATAGACAAAGTCTCTTCCCTGGGGTGGGGGAGTCCAGAACTAGAGGGCATAGGTTTAGGGTGAAAGGGGAAAGATATATAAGGGAGCTAAGGGGCAACTTTTTCATGCAGAGGGTGGTGCGTGTATGGAATTTGCTGCCAGAGGAAGTGGTAGAGGCTGGTACAATTACAGCATGTAAAAGGCATTTGGATGGGTATATGAATAGGAAGGGTTTGAAGGGATATGGGCCGGGTGCTGGCAGGTGGGACTAGATCAGGTCGGGATATCTGGTTGGCATGATGGGTTGGACCGAAGAATCTGTTTCTGTGCTGTACATCTCTATGACTCTAGGTACTGCCTATCACAGGTGACGTGGAACTAAGGCACTTCCCTCCCAGTGGATGTGAAAGAACGCACGATACTGTTGTGATCAATTTTGCTTGGTATCTGACTCAAGATTACCCTCAACCAGCATCATCACACTGTAGCTTTGGAAATGTTCTGTGCATCAGTTGGCTGCCTCATGTCCTGCCTTAGATGGTGAGTGCACTTCCAGAATTCCTCATTGGCTGTTTGGGACGTTTTGGGGTTGGGACAGGTGCCATATAAATCAGAATCACAGAAAGCCCACATTGTGGAAAGAGGCCATTCAGCCCATCGAGTTTGTACTGACCATCTGAAAAGCATCCCACCCAGAGCCATAATCCTGCATTTTCCAAGGCTACTCCATTTAGCCTGCAAGCCCTGAACACTACGGGCCAATTCATTGAGTCATACAGCAGGGAAACACACCTTTCAGTCCAACCAGTCCATGCCGACCATAATCCCAAATTAAACAAGTCCCACCTGCCTGCTCCTGGCCCATATCCCTCCAAACCTTTCCTATTCATGTAATTATCCAAAAGTCTTGGAAATGCCCCATCTTAGAGAAAGACAACAACCATTAACCCGATTTATACCCCTTGTGATTTTATGAGACTGTACAAGACCACTCCTCAAACGATAGTGAAAAAGTCTCAGCCTTTACAACATTTCTTTATAACTCAAACCGTCCATACCCAGCAACATCCTGGTAAATGTTTTCTGAATGCTCTCCAGCTTAATAATCTCCTTCCTGTAACAGGGAGACCAGAACTGGACGCAGTAATCCAAAAGAGACGTCACCAATGTTCTGTACAACCTCAACCTGACTTCCCAATGGGCTCAAGGTGAACTTCACCAGTTTCCTCATTTCCCCTCCTCCTACCTTATCCCAGTCCCAAGCCTCCAACTCGACAGTGCCCTCTTGACCTTTCCATCTTCCTTCCCACCTAACTGCTCCAACCTCCTCTCTGACCGATCACCTTCCACCCCCATCTTTATCAACCTATCACATTACCAGCTCACTTCCTTCCAGCCCCACCCCCTCCCATTTATCTCTCAGCCCCCGTGGCCCACAAGCTTCATTCCTGATGAAGGGCTTATGTCCAAAACGTCGGTTCTCCTGCTCCTCGGATGCTGCCTGACCTGCTGTGCTTTTCCAGCACCACATTCTTGATCCTGTTCTCCAGCGTCTGCAGTCCTCACTTTCTCCTTCCCAATCCTATACTCAAAGGACTCAGCATTGAAAACATGTTGAATGCCTTCTTAACCACCCTCACTATAAGTGATTCAAACTTCAAAGGATTACGTACCTGAACCCCTAGATCACTCTGTTCTACATCACTACCCAAAGCCCTGCCATTAATATAGCACAGCCAATCCACCTAACCTGCACATCTTCGGACTGTGGGAGGAAACTAGGGAATCTGGCAGGAACCCATGCAGACACGGGGAGAATGTGTAAACTCCACACAGACAGTTGCCCGAGGTTGGAATCGATCCTGTGTCCCTGGCACAGTGCTAACCACTGAGCCACCATGCCACCATAAATGCTGAGAGTGAACCACCATAAAATGTGGGAGTGGGGTCGGAGCCTTGTTGATCCTGAGAAGGACAGGACCAAATGAGTCGATCTTTGCTCACGTGGTTGTTTTTTTACCCCCGGCTGTAGCAAAACAAAGGTCTCAGTGATTTTACAGACTCTGTTCTGACTGCCTCCGTCAGTTGTGTGTGTGTGTGTGTGTGTGTGTGTGTGTGTGTGTGTGTGTGAGAGAGAGAGGGAAGTGTATTCTCTTGGAGCACCAAACCAGCAGACTATGGCCAGAACACTAATGAGATGTTTCCTTTCAGAGCGAAGGGCTGGAGCTTACTTTCCTGGCTGGCGGCAGGCTCCAGGAACCACTTGCACGTCTGATGTACAGTTTGCTGAGGCAGCTGGTGCAAAGGTTGATGCCACCAGACGCTGTACACAGAGCACCTCCTGGTGGTGTCTCCATCTGAAGGGCGAAAGAGCTTGACAGAAAGAGGCCTTGTCAGAAATTACGAAAAGGCTGACATGACTTGAGTTGATTCAGCCGACTTGAAGGGCTCGATGCATTGGACAGAGTCGAGAACGAGGGGTCGTGACCTTACAACAATTGGAGCCAGACCATTCGGAAGGGATGTCTTCACTCAAAGCGATTGTGAAAATAAGCTGGAATTCACTTCACCCCCTCCTCCCGCACTCCAAAAAAGAACTATTAAAGCTGAAAGGACAATTGAAAATGTCAAAACTGAGGTTGATAGATTTTCGTTACAAGTACATGAAGGAACCAAAGCAAGTAAATAAAGTTAAGGCACGGAATGATCTGGGGCAAATGTTGAACCTTGACTGTTTTGATGCAATCTTTGTTTCTGAGGCCTTCATGCTAAAAGCCTTTATCTTTCAGGCAATGGCCTAGCGGGATTATCGTTAGACTATTAATCCAGACATCCTGGTTATGTTCTGGGGGGCCTGGGTTTCATTCCAGCCACAGCAGATGGTGGAATTGGAATTCAATGGAAAAAGATTCTGATATTAAGAAACTAATGCTGACTATGAAATGATTCCTGAAGAAGGGCTCATGCCCGATAAGTCGATTCTCCTGCTCCTTGGATGCTGCCTGACCTGCTGTGCTTTTCCAGCAACACATTTTCAGCTCTGATCTCCAGCATCTGCAGTCCTCACTTTCTCCTCTGAAAAGATTGCCCACCTGGTTCACTTATACCCTTTCAGGAAGGAAAATGCCATTCTCACCCGGTCTGACCGACATGTAACTCCAGACCCACAGCAATGCAGTTGACTCTTGACTGCCCTCTGGGCAATTAGGGATGGGCAATAAATGCTGGGCCTAGTCAGAGATGCTCACATCCTGTGAGTGGATATTAAAAATAACAAAAGCAGACGGAGCTTGCTGGTGTGAGTCAGGGGCAACCTTTAATGTCTCAATAAAGGTTGAAATTGGTGTCACATTGCTGACAATGCTCTCAATCAGTCACTCATCAGGGACTGATTACCTCAGTGGATTAGTTCATTCAAAACATGTGATGGGTTGGGGCATGTTGTGGTGATGAGTTCGTGCCCACTAGACTCGTAACTCAGTACCTGAGGATCATGTATTGCAGACATTCCACCATTGCAGATGTTGAAATTGGAATTCAGGTTCAAAAGACCACATCAATGTAATCACTGCCGATTGTCATAAACTGCCATCGGGAAGGGAAGTCTTACCTGGTCTGGCCCACGTGACCACAATGTGGTTCTTGCTTTAAAAAAAAGCATAGCAATTGCTAGAGGTCGTCAACGGGTCTGTCCTCTGAAAGTTAACTCTGCTTTCTCTCCACAGATGCTGCCAGAAATGTTTCCAGCAATTTCTGCCTTTCCTTTCCCCAGATCTCCAGCCCTCGTGGTTTGACGGTTTACTTTAGCGGTTGCTACCTAACAGCCCTCTGGGGATGGGGTCCCTCTGTCCTGAAGAAGGATTACACCCGAAATGGCAACTTTGCCACCTCCTGATGCTGCCTGGCTTGCTGGGTTCAGGACCTTACGCCACCTCCTGATGCTGCCTGGCTTGCTGGGTTCAGGACCTTTCGCCACCTCCTGATGCTGCCTGGCTTGCTGGGTTCAGGACCTTTCGCCACCTCCTGATGCTGCCTGGCTTGCTGGGTTCAGGACCTTTCGCCACCTCCTGATGCTGCCTGGCTTGCTGTGTTCTTCCAGACTCCTGCCTGGATTCCAGCATCTGCAGCTTTTCCTTTGTCTCTGGAGATGGTCAATAAAAGCTGGAACTGGCGAGAGATGCTCAAATTCCTGTGAACAAATAAAACGTTCTGAAACCCAGCTCACCTCACCGAACTGATATCTCAGCTTGCAGACTCATAACAGACAAACTGTCAGGCAGGGTCACCACATTGAGTACTCGGAGCGTGTGGAGTCATTAAAGGGGAACTCTCTCAAAGGCAAGGCACAAGTAGTGGGGTCGTATCTAGCTGCTTATGACTTCAGACCCTTTGGTCTATTCCATCAAAGACGACTGAGGCTTTGAAGGTCATTCAAGTGCATGATACACTAGTACTGTATAGAGCATTCATTCCCCACAGTCATGGCAAGTCGGGCACTGGCAGTGAAATCTCTTGTACCATCTGCAATCCCACTCAAGTGGCCTTTATGATGACCTTTGAGGGGACCTGTGGAGTTGTACAGTACTGCAGTTACTGCACCTCAGGGAACTCAGAGTCCGGTCACTGCACATCAAAAGGGACAGGATAATCGGACTTTAAGTCGCTCAGTTTGAGGATTCCTCCTGAGTGTTTTGAAGTAATTAAGTGGTTCAGGCGTGAACAGGGCCCAGAGTGCGATAAATTAGATTCCCTACAGTGTGGAAAAAGGCTCTTCGGCCCAACCAGTTCACACCGACCCTCCAAAGAGTAACCCACCCAGACCCATTTCCCTCTGAATAACACACCTAACATGATGGGCAATTTAGCATGACCAATTCACCTGACCTGCACACCTTTTGGATTGTGGGAGTAAACTAGAGCACCCTGAGGAAACCCACACAGACACGGGGAGGATGCGCAAACTCCACACAGACAGTTGCCTGGGGCTGGAATCAAACCTGGGACCCTGGTGCTGTGAGGCAGCAGTGCTAACCACTGAGCCACCATGCCGATATAAATATTATATGGTGTCATGCTTGATGTTTTTACTTGGTTTCAAGGTTTCACGAAGAGTGATGAAAAAATGCATGAGATGTTTAAGCTGTCAGATGCTTAAGCATTCCAGCCAGGATTTTCCCTGAGGTTTTAGTTGTGAAAAGGCGGTTTGCAAATTCCTACCAACCACAGTTCGGGAATTAACCCCCTACTCTGTGCTAATCTCACCATGCAAGTGGCCTGCAAGCTGCATGGAGGAGATGAACCAGGGAGGGGTTTCTACTTAAAGTAAAGGGGAGAGTGGAGGCTTAGCTGTGAAGCTAAATAGTCAGCCCACATCTAGGTCCATGTAGCGCTGCTCAGGGGCAAGAACGGTTGAAAGCAAGGGCTAGGAGTGGGGAGAAATGAAACAAATATAAAACCTCTAGGAAAATACTTTGCCAAAAAAATTATTAGATTCCCAGCCACAATTCTGACAAGCCATTGTGAGGGATATTCCCTGTTTCCCCAGATGAGGGCCAATTGTTGGGAGTTCCTAAACTCCCAACCCTTTGCCTGACCCCAGAGTGAAAATGTGGTGGGGTTGGGGAGCTGAGTGGAGAGTTGGTTAGTGCCGGATTGCGGTAAACTCTGGCTGGGCAGGAGTTTGAGTGCGATGGGGAAGTGTTTTATTTTTAACAAAATGCCCTGCCTTCTCACAGCCGATTTTTGCTTTCACAACAGCAGTCAGGCCTCTCTGTTAGGCCGCATCCACCATCAGGGGGAAAAGAGAGGTGATGTAAAGGGGCCTCACGGGTGTTAGCAATCAGTCTGAGCTCAGTGCTCACAACGCCAAAGCCTCATAGAGAATAGGAACAATACTAGACTATTTGGCCCATCTATACCCCTCTACCATTCAACGTCTAATCCTCTACTGCAACATCATACTCATACTCTCTTCCAACACCCATTGACAGCCTTAGTCCCTGGAAGTCCCATTCTTTCTTAAACATATCCGGCGGCCTTCTGTGGTAGAGATATCTATAGGTTCACACCCTCCCAGTGGATAAATGTCTTCTCAACTTAAGAATGGCTTATTGTGTAGACCTGAGACCGTGACCCTGTCAGGACAGGAGAAACATCACCTCCGTACCTAGTCTGTTCAATCCTCTCTTGTTAGTATTTCACTGAGATCCTCTCTCTTTCGTCCATGTGGCAGTGACCATAGTCCCAGTTGATTCAATCTCTCCTTTAATACCAAACCTGCCATCCCAGGAATCGGTCTGGTGAACCTTCTCTCTCCTATCTCTGTGGCAATTATTTCTTTTCTTAGGTCAAGGAGACAACGCCTACCCACAATGCTCCAGGTGCAGTCTCACCAAAGGCGTGTGCAGCTGCAGTAAGACATCCTTACCCTCTTGTAATCAAGGTCTCATAGTGTGGAAGGAGGCCATTCAGCCCAATGAGTCCACTCTGAAGAGTATACCACCCAGAACCACCCTCCCCCGCAACCCCATAACTCTGCATTTCTCATGGCCAATCCACCCAACTGCACATCTTTGGACTGTGCAGTGGGGGGGGAGGGGTGAGCACCCAAAGGGAACCCACACAGACACGGGGAGAACATGCAAACTCCACACAGACAGTCACCCAAGGGTGGAATCGAACCTGCATGTCAGATGCTTTGAGGCAGCAGGGCTAACCACAGAGCCAAACTGCCTCCAAGCTGTCTTCCTAGCCGCTTGCTGCTCTTGCATCCATTGTACAAAGATATCCAGGTCCAAATGTAGGTCAACATTTGAAGTCTATCATCACTGCAATAATGCTGTGCCTTCCTGTTCCTCCTCTCAAACAGGACAATTTACACTGGGGATGGGGTGGGGTGGTGTTCATGATCCACAGGCGACTGGGGAATTTTGATGCTGGGCCAACTGTGTTGCTCCAAAACTCTTCAAAAATAGCCCCGAATCACTTGCTTCACCAACAATGAGTCATTGGCTTGGGAGCAGTAGTAGAAAAAGCCCACACCATGTTCTTCTCTCCCCTCCTTGGCTTTTGTGTGAAACCTGTTGCCACCCACAGCACCTGGATAGCCCAGATCACAGAACAGTACAGAAGGAGGCCATTTGGCCCATCCTGTTTACACCAGCTCTCCAAATCAGCCATAGAGTCCTACAGCAGGGAAAAAAAGACTCTTTGGTCCAACTCGTCCGCACCGACCAGACATTCCATTCTGACTTAGTCCCATTTGTCAGGATTTTGGCCCATGTCCCTCTCAACCCTTCTTATTCCCATCTGGATGCCTTTTAAATGTACCCCGTTGCTTGGTATCACGTGGAGTGGATGGAACCAGCTGAAGACTGGCACTTGGAAGAAGGTGAGAGGGACCATCTTCTTCTCACTTCTGACTGAAGACGTTCAGAAATACTTCACTCTTTTCCAATGATATGCTTGCCTTCCCCATCATTGGGGACGGGGATATTTGTCGAGCTCCCTCTTCCAGTGAGTTGCTTAATTCTGCACCATCACCGTTAAGTGCGTAAGAAGGTGGAGCAGGAATAGGCAATCCTGCCCCTCAGGCCTGCTCCGCCATTTAATGCAATCATGGCTGACCTCATTTTTTTCTCAGCTCCACTTTTCTGACCTCTTCCCAAAACACTCTAACTAATTAAAAATCTGTTTTATTCCACAAGTTCAAGACACTTTCAGCAAAGTCATTCCTCCTCATTGCTGTCTCAAATCTGCCCCTCCACCCTCCCCCCCACCCCCATCCTAAAGCGACGACCACTCATTCTAGACTTGGGAGGGGCCCAGTGTGGAACAGCAACTCTAGCACAGAGCAGCGGAGATGAGTGGCCTCTTTCCCTGCGTGCTGTGTGTCATCCACTGCAATTCTACAGGTAAGAGCGTGTTAAACCAGGGAGTGACGCATTTATGAACAAACCCTCAGCCTGGTGGATGGAGCCAATGAGAAAAGGATGCAGGAATAACAGAACGTGTAAAGTAACATGGCTAAGCAATCACACTAAATCCTATCCAAGTGACTGCAGATTCAACCTTGGCACCCTTGATGCCGCGCAGACTGGAACACATCTCCAGACTGTCAGTGAGAGGTTGATGTGAGCTCTGTTGAAAGCAGCGGTCTATCCCTCTCAGCAGGGTCCCCCTCTCAAATGACAACAGGAGACCACGGGACGCTCACCAGGAAAGTCCAGAGGCAGCAGATAAACACTGGCGAGGGTGGAGGAGTTTGGGTTCCCTCATTTACCCAGAAACGCCTCCAGTTCTTCCCTCCTGTGCATTGTGTGTCTGTGCCATCACCTTCCAAGGCCTCTGGAATTCCTGCCCCAAACTTACCGGCCTCCCTAACTCCTTTCTGATGAGCCTAAAGGCCTAACATGTCAACCTGATAGCTCCTCATGTAGTTCAGTGTTGGGTTCTGTTGCTCCCTTGGACCTCCTTGGCTGTTAACGATACTATAGAAATGTTAAAAGCAGAGAATAACACGGCTTAGAAGGGAGTTCATTCGGCCCATCGTGCCTATGAAAGAGCTATCCAGTCCCTTGCTCCTTCCCCAGAACCAAAGTGACTTTTCTCTTTCCTTTCAGAGTCACAGGTCAATCTCTCTGGGTAATTTCACTTCAATGTCCTTTTTGGCAATTGTGTCAATTATCTTCAATCATCTCTGGTTAACAACCATTCGGTCAGATGACTGCGAAGGGTGGAGAGTAGCAGAGACCCATCAAATTGTATCCCATCCTGGGATGCATCACAGCGCGGTTTGTAAAGTGTTCTTCCCAAGACTGAAAGAAACTACAGGGAGCCATGAACACAGCCCAGTCCATCACGCAAACCAGCCTCCCATCCATTGACTCCATCTATACTTCCTGTGTCCTCAGGAGAGAAGCCAAAATAATCAAAGGTCCCTCCCAGCCTGGTGATACTCTCTTCCACACTGTTCCATTGGGTAGAAGATATACAAGTTTGTATTGGTGTACAAACTGATTCTAGAGCTGTTTCTTCCCTGCTGTTATCAGAGATTTGAATTGACCTCTTTAATATTAATGTCAATCTCCCTCAGCACCTTCTCGGCAGCTGTAACACAGTATCCTGCACTCTGTTCTGTTTCCCTGATGCACCTGTATAGTACGATCTGCCTGTGAAGCATGTGAGGCAACACTTTTCACTGGGCCTTGGTACACGTGACAGTAATAAATCAAATCCAATGCGCGCCAGTGCGTATTGCTCATTCCGAACGGACTTGTGAAACCAGTGAGAGTACTTCCTCAATGCGACTGAGTTGCTTGTTAGCCCATTTGGGACAGGAGTCACGTACATGTCAGACTGATTAAGGAGAGCAGATTTCCTTTCCTAAAGGACACGACCTGATCAGTTGGATGATCCGACTCACAGTCGCTTGCTCTTCCTCAGTTGTAGTGAACTCAGGATCGAAAGGTGGGATTTCATGTGGGATTGTTAATCCATGACCCTTTGGTTATTCGTCAAACATAACAACTACAACCTTGTACCATTAAGGAGGAAACCGCCAGAAATAAAGCTGGATGGACTCGAGAGAGGATGGGAACTGCTGTCCGTGGATGTGGATGCAATGGCCGAGTGGTATTATTGCTCGACTGTTAACCTAGTGACCCAGGTCATGTTCTGCGGTTCCCAGGTTCAAATCCCACCATGGCAGATGAGTGGAATTTGAATTCAACAAAGAATCTGGAATTAAGCTTCTAATGACCACAAATCCATTGCCGATTGTTGGAAAAACCCATCTGGTTCCCTAATGCCCTTTAAGGAGGGAAACTGCCGTCCTTCCTGATCTGGCCTACATGTGACCCCAGACCCACAGCAATATGGTTGACTCTTAACAGCCCTCCAGGTAATTAGGGATGGGCCATAAATGCTGGCCTAGCCAGAGTCATCAATAGTGGATAAAAACAATGATAAACTTTGCTGTGACTCTGAGGCTTAGTGAGCTATCAAACACACTGCTGAACAGCCAGCTCAACCTAATGCCTAATATGGTCGCACATTCAGTCAGAGGTCGTAGGTCAGACTCTTGCTCAATAGAGACCTCTGTGGCTTTCTGTTTGACCTGTGTCAGCTCAAATTTATCCGAGCGTCAGGATTTTCAGCTGAATATGGGTGTGAAATTAGATCTGGTTATCACGCTGTGCAAAGGAATGACAGAAAATTACATATGATGACTATAGCGCACAAACTCACTATTTGCCTCAGTCAGTCCAGACCCAATGCTCCACACATATCTCACCTAAAATGATCAGTGTAAATGTATCCATCCATTTCATGCTTCCATCTTCAGCTTCCTTGGAGAAATATCTAATATTATTCAGCTCAATCACTCCCGCAGGTACCAAGTTCATTCTTTCGAAATTTCATCCGATTATATTCCTCTACTGAGGATTCATATTGAGCAACTTTGTAACCATAGGCGGTTACATTCTCTGGTATCTGCTCTATTGATTCTTAAAAATAGTCTCAAAGCCCTCAATCAGCTCAGCCTTTTCTTCCATCAAGGGCAAGACACCCAACCTCTTCACCCCTCCTTGATAGGAAGAAGTCTGCAGTTCTAGTATCATCTCTTTTTTCCAGACTCTCTGTCATTTTTATGATACAGACACCAGCACTCCAAGTGGCATTTGAATTTTCATAGAATCTCAAAGTATGGAAGCAGGCCATTCAGCCCGTTAAGTCCACACCAACCCTCTGAAAGCATCCCACTCAGAATCCATACCCTATAACACCCGCCTTTCCCATGGCCAATCCACCTAACCTGCACATTTTTGGACTGTGGGAGGAAACCAGACCACCACGCAGGACGTGGGGAGAATGTGAAAACTCCACCCAGTCACCTAAGCCTGGAATCGAACCTGGGCCCCTGGTGCTGTGAGGCAGCAGTGCTAACCCCTGAGCCACCATGCCACCTTTTTGTTCGGTCCAGGTTTAGCGTAAATTCTCCATCTAACCATTCCATTGTCCTATAAATAAACGCTCGTGCTTTCCTGTAATGCAGTCTTCGCGATGTTGACTTTCCCCTAAATTGACTGTTTGCGGATTTGGAGCTTGCTGTGTTAGTCCTCAGGTCTGAGTCATTACTGTCAATTGTGAACACTGGTATATACAGCCTAACATTGATGGTGAGGAGACTGGAAAAGATGTGAATATAGGAGGGATGGTTAGTAAGTTTGCAGATGGCACCAAAATTGGTGGTGTGGTGGAACTGTGAAGAAGTGTACCTCAGAGTTCAATGGGACCTTGATCAGATGGGCCAATGGGCCAAGGAGTGGCAGATGGAGTTTAATTTAGGTTAATGCAAGGTGCTGCATTTTGGTAAGGCAGATCAGGGCAGGAATTATACACATAATGGGAGTGCTGCGGGGAGTGTTGCCGAACGAAGACACCTAGAGGTGCATAGTTCCTTGAAGGTGGGAGCCGCAGGTAGACAAGGTGGTGATGAAGACTTTCGGCACACTTGCCTTTATCGGTCCATGCACTGAATAGAGGAGTTAGGAGGTCATGTTGTGGCTGGACAGGACCTTCGGTGAGGCCACTTTGGAATATTGCATTCAATTTTGGCTGGAATTATTTTCTCTGGAGCATTGGAGGCTGAAAGGTAGACTTATAGGGGTTTATAAAATTCTGAGAAGCATGGATGGGGAAAAAGCTAGGACGTTTTCCAAGGGTAGAAGAGTCCAAAACTGGAGAGCAAAGATTTAAGGCGAGAGGGGGAAAGATTTAAAAAGGACCCAAGAGGCAACTTTTTCACACAGAGGATGGTACGTGTATGGAATGAGCTGCCAGAGGAAGTGGTGGAGGCTGGTACAATCACAACATTTTAAAGGCACCTGAGTGGGTATATGAATAGGAAAGGTTTAGAGAGAAAATGGGCCAAATGCTGGCAAATGGGACGAGATTAGGTTAGGATATCTGGGTTGGCACGGATGAGTTGGACGGAAGGGTCTGTTTCTGTGCTGTACATCTTTATGACTCGATGAGAATGACCTCGGAAAGGTATGGATCGACAAATGAACGTCAATTTGCATTTGTTAAAGTTACATTGTGGTCAACTGATTTAACTGATCTGGCTGACGAAGTAACAGAGAGTCTGTGGGACAGCAAGGTTGATGTAGCTTGTATATAGAGTATCGAAAGGCATTTGACAAAGTTATGATTTGGAGACACCGGTGTTGGACTGGGGTGTGCAAAGTTAAAAATCACCCAACACCAGGTTATGGTTCAATAGGTTTATTTGGAAACAATAGCTTTCGGAGCGCTGTTGCTTCTTCAT
This sequence comes from Hemiscyllium ocellatum, assembly GCF_020745735.1. Lineage (NCBI taxonomy): Eukaryota > Metazoa > Chordata > Chondrichthyes > Orectolobiformes > Hemiscylliidae > Hemiscyllium > Hemiscyllium ocellatum. Next base: position 107,940,346 of record NC_083407.1, on the reverse strand, counting down.
CAGGTGGTTGTGGAGAATAAGAATGTCAGACACAGAATTTATAGCAAAAGTTTACAGTGGTGCTGTAACTGAAATAATATATTGAAAAAGACCTGGATTGTTTGTTAAGTCTCTCATCTGTTAGAATAACCATGTTGGTTTCAGTTCTTTCATCTGTAAAACCCTTTAAAAAAGTCACATTCTGAAGTGAACTTTAATAATTGGTGTCATGCCGGCCCAGATAATGTATTGAAGGTGTGAGCTCCCCTGTGTGAGACTGTCTGTGCCAAAATGGTCAGACTGATTCTAATCTGAAAAACAGATTTATAGAATCTTACATGGATTCATGCAGTTTTTGAGCAAAGTAAAATGTAACGCTGCAAGTATAAATTCACCCCACAAGCTTATATGTGTATGTATGCATGCATACAATGACATGCACACAGGGAATCTCACACCTTCAATGCATTATCTGGGCCGACCTGACAGCAATTGTTAAAGTTCACTTGAGAATGTAACTTTCAAAAAAGGTTTTGTGATTTACATATGAAAGAAATGAATCCAACATGGTCATTCTAAAAGATGAGAGACTTAACAAACAATCCAGGTCTGTTTCAATATATAATTTCAGTCACATTCCACTGTAAACTTTTGCCATAAATCTATATCTTAAAATCTTATATCCCACAACCACCTGATGAAGGAGCGGTGCTCTGAAAGCTAATGTGCTTCCAAATAAACCTGTTGGACTATAACCTGGTGTTGTGTGATTTGTAACTTCGAGAAAGTTGTTGGCTAAATGATAAGGGACAGCGGTAACATGGATACAACATTGGCTGAAGGATAAAAAGCAGAGATTAGTAGGGAATAGTCAGTAGCACTTGGACAAAAGTGAGGACTGCAGACGCTGGAGGTTGGAGTCAAGAGTGTGGTGCTGGAAAAGCACAGCCAGTCAGGAGAATCGACGATTCAGGCAAAAACCCTCACACAAACTTTTCCTGTTCCTCAGATGCTGCATGACCCGCTGTGCTTTTCCAGCACCAAACTCAATAGCACTTCGGGGTCAATACTAGGGTGACTGCAGTTTACAGTTGAGAATACAGGGCCTAATTTAAAAATTTGCAAATGACATGAAATGGAAAAATGCAGCAAGCATACCAACAGGCTTCAGGGGGATATAGGCTGATTTAAGAAAAGGTGAAGATGCATGGCATGTGAAATATAGCATAACCAGGCCTGAAGTATATCACAGTGAGGTGTGAAGTATAACACAGTGAGGTGTGAAGTATAACACAGTGAGGTGTGAAGGATAACACAGTGAGGTGTGAAGTATAATACTGTGAGGTGTGAAGTATAACACAGTGAGGTGTGAAGTATAACACAGTGAGGTGTGAAGTGTACCACAGTGAGGTGTGAAGTGTAACACAGTGAGGTGTGAAGTATAACACAGTGAGGTGTGAAGTATATCACAGTGAGGTGTGAAGTATACCACAGTGAGGTGTGAAGTATAACACAGTGAAGTGTGAAGTACAGCACAGTGAGGTGTGAAGTATAATACAGTGAGGTGTGAAGTATACCACGGTGAGGTGTGAAGTGTACCACAATGAGGTGTGAAGTATAACACAGTGAGGTGTGAAGTATACCACAGTGAGGTGTGAAGTATAACACAGTGAAGTGTGAAGTACAGCACAGTGAGGTGTGAAGTATAACACAGTGAGGTGTGAAGTATAACACAGTGAGGTGTGAAGTATAATACTGTGAGGTGTGAAGTATAACACAGTGAGGTGTGAAGTGTACCACAGTGAGGTGTGAAGTATAACACAGTGAGGTGTGAAGTATAACACAGTGAGGTGTGAAGTATATCACAGTGAGGTGTGAAGTATAACACAGTGAGGTGTGAAGTATATCACAGTGAGGTGTGAAGTATACCACAGTGAGGTGTGAAGTATAACACAGTGAAGTGTGAAGTACAGCACAGTGAGGTGTGAAGTATAATACAGTGAGGTGTGAAGTATACCACGGTGAGGTGTGAAGTGTACCACAATGAGGTGTGAAGTATAACACAGTGAGGTGTGAAGTATACCACAGTGAGGTGTGAAGTATAACACAGTGAAGTGTGAAGTACAGCACAGTGAGGTGTGAAGTATAACACAGTGAGGTGTGAAGTATAACACAGTGAAGTGTGAAGTATAGCACAGTGAGGTGTGAAGTATAACACAGTGAGGTGTGAAGTGTACCACAATGAGGTGTGAAGAATAACACAGTGAGGTATGAAGTATAATTCCCCTGCTTGTCGGATGCTGCCTGATCTGCTATGTGTCTCTCCCGCACCACAGTCTCGACTGGTTGTATGGCGAGTCCAGCTCAGTTTCTGGTCATTAGTAACCTGCAGGATCCTGAAGCTGGAGATGCAACGATGGCAATGCCATTGAATATCAATTGGAGATTCTTTCTCACACAAACAAAAACAGAATTGCTGGAAAAGCTCAGCAGGTCTGACAGCATCTGTGAAGGGACATCAGAGTTAATGTCTCGAGTCCGGTGACCTTTCCTCAGAACAGAGGTCATGTTGATGGCCATTGTCTGGCATTTGTGATGGAAAATGTTATTGGCAATTGTCAACCTCAGCCTTCAAGTTGTGAAAGTCTTGCTGCTTATGGACACAGTTTGTTTACACATCTGAGAAGTTACAAATTGAACTGAACATCGTGCAGTCCCCAGCAAACATCCCCACTTTCGACCTTACAACAGAGAGAGGTCATTAATGAAGCTGCTGAAACTGGTTGGGCCCAGGACCTTTCCCTGATGTCATGTGAAATGGGTGAGGACATTTTTTGTTATTTTTCAGTATTTTTGGTTGCAGACTGAAGTGGGAAAACAGAACTTTTAAAAAATCTAATGATTGAAGAAGGAATTGCTGATAAAATACTCCTGTGTCACATTAAGCAGCTTTGCATTTTGTTTACATTTAGAATCACCACAGTGCGGAAACAGGCCCTCTGGCCCAACAGGTCCACACAGACCCTCTGAACAATAACCCACCCAGACCCATTCCCCTGCTGTATATTTACCCCTGACTAATGCACCTAGCTTACACATCCTTGAACACTACGGGCAATTTAGCACAGCCAATTCACCTGACCTGCACATCTTTGGACTGTGGGAGGAAACTGGAGCACCCGGAGGAAACCCACATAGACACAGGGAGAATGTGCAAACTCCACACAGACAGTCACCTGAAGCTGGAATCAAACACAGGTCCTTGGTGCTGTGAGGTAGCAGTGCTAACCACTGAGCCACTGTGCTTGTCCTAGCTTGTTCAACCTTTCCCTATCTGAATCATTGAGTCCTGGCAACATCCTTGTAAATTTCTTCTGCACCCTTTCCAATTTATTAACATCTGTCCTATGGCAAGGTGTCCAAAACTGAACACAAGACTCCAAGTGTGGCCTCACCAACGTCCTGTATAACTGCAATGAAGCTTCCCAACTTCAATACTCACTGCTCTAAAGGCCAGTGTGCCAAAAGCCTTCTTCACTGCCCTGTCTCCCAGGGACTTCACTTTCAGAGAACCGTGCTTATACTTGCCTCTGAGGGAGAAGGCTGTCCCTTCAAGCCCCACACACGAGTGTGAACATATCATCCAGGCTGACCCTGTAGTGCTGGGTTGGGGGAATGCCACCCTGTCAGAGAAGCCATTTGCCAGTATTTGAAGAAGAGCAGTGTTGCACTGCATGGCGCTGCGTTCCCATTTGTGGGATCTTCCCATGCCCCGATGAGCTGCAGCGTCTCCCCACCCTGCAAGAGCGAGCACCTCTTCCGTCGTGCTTTGTCGGCCGCAAGATGCTTTGAGGTCAAGCAATGCGATCTTTCCCTTTCCTGCTGCTTTCTGGGACCCTATCCCATCGCACAGACCTCTCGGCAGTCTGCCCCATCCGCCATCTTGCCTTCTCTCTGGAGCGGTCCTGGCTTTCCCTTCATCGCAAATTGGTTGCCTGACACTGCGGTTCAGGCTCCAAGAAAAACATTACAGGCCTCTGACTCTCTAAACAGTCTCAGCCCAGTGGGTGGCCGTTGCTGTTGATACGGAGAATGCGAACATTATACTGCAAATCAACACAAAAAAATTCAGTTGCAAAATGTTTAATGAGAGTATCGTGGATAGGGATAAGTGCCCATTCACCCATTTCTTGGTATGGAATGTTTTCGTTTTCCAACTGAGTGTTTTCTTTCAACCAGGGATGAATACGCCCTTTAAGAGGGCACTCATTACATGACAAGTACTTTACCAACGCAGTCATCAAATGCCTGCTTTCATCTGTTCTGTATTTTGAGTAAAGGTAATACACTCAAAGCATGTTTTGTACATCCAGCTGCATGATTCTTGAGTCTAATCTTACTCAATTGTTTAACGTTAACGCTAAATAACTGCCTCGATACCTGAAATTGAATCTTTTATACTCACACCAACAAAAAGAATGTGCATTTAACTACCGCCTCGCACCTCCACCTTCCACAGTAGTTTACTGCTGACAGACAGTCACTGCCGTAAGATGTGAAAGACAGCTGCCAACTCCGGCACAGCAGGTTCCCAGGAGCGAGGACCAGCCAAGCCATTTTGGTGCTGTTGGGTGAGGGATGAAGTATTAGCCAGGCCGCTTAAGTAAGCAGCATTTTCCTGAGAGGGAAGTTGTTATCTGGAAAGGCAACATTCCCTCACTGTGAGTGCTATCCTGGATTCAAGTCTCTCGTGTAGAAAGTGAGACCATGGCCATTGAGTCATGTCTGAGACCAAGCAAGAGTGAATGGGGGGAAGAAAAAGATCAGCTTGTTCATTGAAAATTCAATGACTCGACACAATAAAATATGACGAAAGAGCTGGGAGTGAAGATAAAGGACACCATTGTTTAATTGGATGGAACATTCTAATTTGTTGACATGTTCCTTACCCATTTGGGAACATCTTTCGCCAAGATCTTCAACACAGCGCTCATATAATACCTAGCAAGATGATGTAATGGCCCCCATCAACGAACCCTCTCCCACTTAACATCTACATACAAGGCACAAGAGAGGCCTACATCAGAAAAGTCATCAAGCGGTCAATTACTGTGGCGTGACAAAGAACTGCTCAAGACATCAAACATAACTCATAGCTCAGAGTCGATGTTTATGTTGAGCAGCTGAAATGTCCCAGGCTGGTTCATTAAAGTGGCTTCAGGGCAACTTTCTCCACAGGTTAGACTGCCATTGTCTGAACTATGCCAAGCAGAGTCCCTAAACTGGCAGGCTGGTGATATCGTACCTGCTGAGGGTTCAGACCAGTCATGCCACTTCCTGATTTAATGCCCCCAGAAGCCGGAATGCCTGAGCCTCAGTTGACAGCATGAGATCAGAAGTTCAATGGTTCAAATCCCCCTTCAGATGTGCCAGCACATTAGCCAGACTGGTCTCGAATTTTTCAGATGTGACGCAATGTTAAACTCTCTCAATGACATTAAAAATCACACAACACCAGGTTATAGTCCAACAGGTTTATTTAGAAGCACTAGCTTTCAGAGCGCTGCTCCTTCAGCAGTTAAGAGTGGGGCAGGATCACAAGGTGCAGAATTTATAGCAAAAGACGACACTGTCATGATATGTTGAACAAACCTAGATGGTTGTTCAGTCTTTCACCTTTAAGAGTGGGTTGCAGGTTTCGGTTCATTAATCTGTAAAACCCAGAACTTGTTTTAAGTCAACGAAACCTGCAACCCACTCTTAAAGGTGAAAAACGGAACAACAATCTAGGTTTGTTCAATATATTATTTTAATAGCATGACAGTGTGATCCTTTGCTATAAATTCTGTGTCCTATGATCCTGCCCCACAGCTACTTGATGAAGGGAGCAGCGCTCCGAAAGCTAGTGCTTCCAAATAAAGCCTGTTGGGCTATAACCTGGTGTTGTGTGATTTTTAACTTTGTCCACCCCAGCCCAACACTGGAATCTCCATATCACGTCTCTCAATGATTCCACAGCTTTGAAGTGAAGAGAAGATCCCACAGACTTCCTCAACCAACATCATAAAAATAGACAGGGAAGTGGAGAGTGTTAAATTGTGCAACACCTATACTTTTAAAAGTTTTATTGTAACTGTTTAGCAATTTAGCATCTCTGATGCATGCATGAGTCCATGAGGAAGGGTAGTGGATGCCATTTGAGTGGGTACATAGGTAGGAAATTGCAGCATATGGAATAGGGAGATCTTTAGACAAACCATAGCATTTCTAACGGCACTGTTCAGTCAATGTCCTTAACCTCCCACAGATGACCGTGACATGGAACAGAACAATGGACCACCCACCAGCAATGTTTAATGGGTTCATCAAGGTTAAGTGCTGGGCTATTTTCTCTGGCTGCCGACGCAGTTGTCCATGTTTTTGTGAAACTTTGCTGAACCTGGCTCAAGACTGAATAGTCCATGGGGGATGATGCCGAAGTACTTATTTTTGTTGACTTGGAAACATGCGCTGAAATAAGTTACTCCCGGATGTGGGTGGCTGGGTGGGACTTCCTCTGGGAAGTGAGTGTGACTGGGAGTGTGAAAGAAAGATCACAACAAACGGGACGAGCTGCTGGAAGTGGGAGGGGAAGGGGAAGGGGATTCTGCAGGAGGCTGCATTCCCTGGAGCTTCTTTAGAAAGCAACTCTTCCACCTGAGCCGTGTCAGCTCCCAAAATGTCTTTGTTGCTTAACAAAGGGATAACGTCGGAAAGCTGCCTGATGGTGTAGGCATAACAGGCGGCTGCCAAAGCAATTGCGGCATTCCCCTCTCCCTGCATCCAGCTCAGTAAAGGCTGCTGTTAAAGGAGACGCGAATGCTCATGCAGTGCTTTCCAAACCTTTTTCTACTCCCATCCGGTTGCAAAGTGTGGACATTTCCAGCAGGGGGGTCAAGCCTCAATGAGTGGGCAGTCTGTGTATGCCCACCAATAAAAAAGCATCGTAAGGATTTTAAAGTGGCCTCATGACTGTGAACTCTGGGTTGGAATGTTAACATAGGCCTCGCCAGCTCAGTGCCTGCGACCCCTGAACATAGTCTTGAAACCTCACTTATAGAGTCTCTACAGTGTGGAAGCAGGCCTATCAGCCCCATTGAGTCCACACCACACTTCCATGAAGATCTTGTAACCTCACTTGTCCCGTGGTTACCCCACCTAATCTGCATATCCCTGGACACTATGGACAATTCAGTATGGCCCAATCCACCTAACCCGCACATCTTTGGACTGGGGAAGGAAACTGGAGCACTTAGAGGAAACCCCACGTAGATGCAGGTGCAAACTCTACACAGATGGTCACCTGAGGCTGGAATTGAACCGGGTCCCTGAGAGGCAGCAGTGCTAACCACTGAGCCACATTTACAGACCCAGGCGTCTCCAAGCACTTTGCAGCCAATGAGGGATGTTCAAACTATAATCGGAGCAGCCCAGTTTGCACACAGCTAGCTCCAGCAATCAGCAATGTGATTCTGAACAAGACTATTTCTCTCTGTGACCTTAATTGAGGCATAAACATTGACCAGGTATCCAGCTTTTTGATGAAATAGCGCTGTGGGATCTTTCACATCCACCAGGGCAGCTGGGGCTTCGGATTAACATCTCCACTGAAGACAGCACCCCCAACTGGGCTGCACCCCTTCAGAAACCAGACATGTGGGCCTCAGAGGCTGAGTGTACTCCCACCTGAGCCATGTTGCTTTACAGTTTGTAATGTGCTCTTCCATAAGGGTGGATGCCCACAGGTATGGAGTTTAGTCTCGTTTACTCCTTTCAGATAGAAGTACGGGTTTGAAAGAATGTGCAGTGCTATCGACTGCCCACATATTATTCTCCACGAGTCTCAAGAATTAAAAGGGGCTTTCTCTCCCCTGATGTGCAGGTGGAGTGTGACTATCATCTGGGTGAATGCATGCTGTCCTGTCAGTTTCCATCACCCCACAGCACTGACTCTCTGCCATTCACCACAAAACGTCAAGAGGGTGACGCTGGTCATGATAGAGTTATCCATTCATGGCATGGCGAATAACACTGGTCAGGAATCCTCCTGCACCATAGACCCAGGATGAGAGCCAAGCTGCCTCTGGGAATAATATAGAGTGCCCTGTCAGTAACCTTAGCAAGTAACACTTGCACCTCCCACTCACTTGTGGGATATGTGGTGGTATGTTGTACATGTTGGTCACTGGGGGGGGGGACACTAATGATCTGAAAAGGACCTGAAGTACAAAAGCCTGAACAGGAGGTACGAAGAGGAAGAGGCTCCACCTTGAACAATACCAGTTACCTCCAGCCACTTCTCCATCCATCAACACACCCACATGTCAGTCTGAATCCAGACAATTGGTCAGACTGAAAACCAAGGCACCTTTCTCTTTGGATTGAGCTTATTGCCTAGTCCATTCCATAGCTCCCTCCACCCCTAGTTTTACAGATGCTTCCTGTTGTGTTCACAATGCTTAAGAGCCTTCATTTGTTTCTTCTTAAGCTAAAATAACAGAATTGAATAAATGGTACAGCGGGATGAAAGCATGTAGAAGCACCATGGGGGATATAGTGCTTTAATTTCCCCTTCTCACTTCATTTCGATTAGGCTCCTTCCCACTCTCCCCCCTCACCTCCCACTCTGATGGTTTGTATCCTACATGAATGGGCCTTGCAAGTAGGTACCCGATTGGCCAGTCAGGCAATTTACTGGCGGTTGTCAATAGATAAAAACGAAAAAAATGTCATGGTGATTTAGTGGTGGGGGGAGAAAACAACATTTGGTCATGTGTGACAGCACTTGCAGATATTAAAACAATATATGATTAAAGCGATTTTGGGAGAGATGGGCACCACAGGGGCTGGGGTGCATTATCTTCCCCCTCCGACCACCATTTTGTCTGAACCCCTTTCGTTTTCTTGAGCTTTGTAGTTGGCGCACTGCCCCCCCCCCGGTAGATGGTGCTGGTTGAGTGCCACTTTTCGGTTGGTTTAATTAGTTAATCTGGTGGCAGTTGATACAACTCGAAACAATGTGAGTAACCAGATGTTAACACCTCACGCCAACCTTTCGTCTTAACAATGCCAAGACTTAATAAAATACAGAGAGCTTTGGAAAATTTGATGAGTTCAATCTTGAGGTAATGCATGCAAAAATGAGCTAATCATCCTTATATCATCGTTTGGTTCCTTGCGTATCTCCCTCTCCTAGGAAGATGATTTTTGCTGGGGTGAGGAGAGAGGAGGGATGCACTGTTGATAGAGGGTGAGTGGAGGGAGTGCAGATGGCCTTAGAGGGTGACCGCCAGCAGCTCTGGGCATTGGCACAATGCCTTCAGTCTGCAGCACCTCAAGCCGAGGTGGCATTCTGCCGTGTGACGGTAAGTGCCAGTGCAAGACGAAGCTGGTGTCGTTCGTGGAAGCAGCAAATCCGTGCCCTGTGGAGGGCCAAAGCCCACCACTGGCAGTCGCAGCAACTCCCCATCCTCACCTCATGGTGTTGACCTCTGCAAAGTTGGACCTGGTCCTTTACTGGAAACTGTGAACTAAGACAGGCTCCAGATTGAGCCGGGTGCGACAGTCACCCAGCCCCATAAGACAAAGGATACAGAAGCAAACTGAAACCATTAGGCCCATTCTATCATGGCTGACACATTTCTCATTTTCCTGCCTTCTCCCCGTAACCCTTATCAATCAAATACACTCAATGACTTGGTCTCCAAAGCCTGCTGCGGCAATGAGTTCCACAGATTCACCACCCTCTGGCTGAAGAAATCCCTCCTCATCTCAGTTCTAAATAGTTGTCCCTTCATTCTGAGGCTGCGCCCTCAAGTCCCAGTCTTTCCTACTAGTGGGAACATTTTCTCCACATCCACTCTATGCAGGCCTCTCAGTATCCTGTAAGTTTCAATTTGATCCTCCCTCATCCTTCTAAATTCCACCCAGTACAGACCTAGAGTCCTCAACTGCTCCTCATACGACAAGCCCTTCATCCCTCAGATTATTCTTGGAAGCCTCCTCTGGACCTGTCTAACACCAACACATCCTTCCTTAGATACAGTTTCCAAACTGCTCACAATATTCCAAATGCAATCTGGTCATGACCAGAGCTTTATACGGTCTCAGCAGTACATCGCTGCTCTTGTAGTCTAGCCCTCTTGAAAGGAATACTAATATTGCATTTACCTTCCTAATCGTCAACTGAACCTGTGTGTTAACTTTAAGAGAATGCTGAACCTGGATTCCCTTCCTTTCTGAAGTCTTTCCTCATTTAGATTATAGTCTACAGCTCCATTCTTCATCCCAATGTATCTAATCTCATACTTCCCCACATTGTGCTCCATTTGCTCACTGTCCTCGCCCTTCTGCAGCTTTCCTGCTTCCACAACACTACCTGTCTCTCCACCTATCTTTGAATCATCTGCAAACTTAGCAATAATAGTTCCCTCAGTTCCCAGATCTTTAAAGTGTAGTGTGAATAGTTGTGGTCCTAACACTGATCCCCGCTGAACCCCAATAGTCATCCACTATTTTATCCCCACTTTCTGCCTTCTGGCAGTCAGCCAGTCCTCTATCCATGCCAGTACCTTGTCCCCAAGACCACAGGGTCTGACCTTATTTAGCAGTCTCCTGTGCGGCACCTTGCCAAAGATCTTCTGGAAATCCAAATAGATCATCTCTGCTGGCTGTCCTTTGTCTCAGTTGCTTGTTACGCCCTTAAAGAATTGTAGCAGATTTGTCAAGCATGACCTCCCCTTGACGATTTAGTGCTAACTCAACCCTATTTTACCATGCAATTTCAAGTACTCCATAATCTCATCCATAATAATGGACTCTAAAATCTTACTAATGACTGAGGTCAGGCTAACCGGCCTGTTGTTTCCTGTCTTCTGCCTCCCTTCCTCCTTAAACCAGGATGTTACAATAGCCATTTCCCAGTCCTCTGAGACCTTCCCTAACTCCTGAAAGATCATCAACAGTACCTCTACAGTCTCCTCAGCTATATTATTCAGAACTCAAGGGTGTAGTCTATCGGTCTGGATGATTTATCCACCTTCAGACTTTTAAACTTCACCAGTACTTTCTCCTTAGAGATGGACATAATACTCACTTCTCCCCCATGACAGTCTTGAGTTTCTGGTGTGCTGGTGTCTTCCACTGTGAAAACTGATACAAAATACCTATTCTGTTACTTGGCCACTTCTTCATTCCCCATTACTACTTCTCCAGCCTCATTTTCCAGCAGTCCAGTGTCCACTCTTGCCTCTCACTTACCTCTTAGATATCTAAACAAACTCTAGTAATCTCCTTTTATGTGATTAATTGGCTTGCTGACATATGTCATCTCTCCCTCGTAATTGCTTTTTAAAATTATCCTCTGTTGGTTTTTAAAGGCTTCCCACTAGTCTTCATCATATTGTACACTTGTTCTTTTGCTTTTATTGCTGTCCCCGACTTCTCTTTTCAGCAGGGTTGCCTCGTCCTCCCATTAGTATATTTCTTCTTCCTCGGATGAATTTCTGTTGTGGATCCCAAATTAACCCCAGAAACTCCTGCTATTGCTATTCCACTGTCTTCCCTAGAAGGCTCGCCTTCCATTCAACTTTGGCCACCTTGTTCCCTATGTCTTTGTAGTTACCTTTCCTCAATTGTAATACCTTTAAATCTGATTCCCGCTTCTCCCCCTGAAACTGCAGGATGCATGCTATCATATTACCAACACCACCCCCTAGGAGTATCTTCATTTTCAACACCCCAATCAAACCTGCCTCATTACACATCACCTAATGCCTGTCCCCTAGACAGCTCTATCACAAGCTGGCCCAAAATAACCATCTCATTGACATCCCACAGATCCTTTTTCTTGAGATCTGGTGCTAATCTGATTTTCTCAGTCCACCTGCATATCGAAATTCCCATGATTATTGTAACAATGCCTTTCTTATATGCCTTTTCAATCTCCTAATGTATTTTCTTCCCTGAATTTTGACTGTTGCTAGGAGGCCTGTACACAACGCCAATCAGGGTCTTTGTCCCTTTGTGGTTCCTTAATAATACGCACACAAATTCTCTGCCTTCTGACTCTGAATCATTACTTGCTATAGATTTAATTTCATTTCTTACTAACAAAGCAACCCCAGCCCCGATGCTCCTCTGCCTGTCCCTACGATAGGATGTGTATCCTTGGATATTTAGGTCCCAGCCCTGATCCTTTAGCAGCCACATCTCTGCAATTTCAATTTCAATCTGCGCTACCAGGTCACTTACTTTGTTTTGTACACTGCATGCATCTAAGTACAACACCCTGAGACCTGTGTTGACTGCCCCCTTCTTTAGTTGTCCCCTGAGCTGCTGTGCCTGAAGTTAGACTCCTGACTCTTTCCACACTCTCTGGCCTATTATTTGTTCTGGAAACTTTAATAACCTCTGCTGAGCCCACCTCTTTTTCTGTATTTTTCAGTGCAGCCGAATTCTGCACCTCCCCCCACCTATCTCATTTAAAGCCCTATATGCAGTCTGAGATGTGAGATTCACTGGGACTCTGGTTCCAACATGATTCAGATGGAGCCCTCCCCAAAGGTACAGCTCCCCCCCTTCTCCAGTGGTCCCCATGTCTCAGGAATTCGAACCCATGCGGACATTGGCACTGGTGCTGGAGAAAAGCAGTGGGCTTCAAGCTCTGTGCAGAGCTCCATTGTGGATGCCAAGGTATCTGTGTCTCATCAAATGAGGATGGAATACAGTGCATTCCACTGTGACTCACATCTGAACCTGCTGTCCACTCTGAATCATTGCTCACCGCTGGCCACAGCGCCTTCTCTCTCTTTTGTCTATCAGGTTCAAGTCCCATCCTTAACCTCTGAGGATGAGCATACCAAGGTCTCAGAGAAAACATCAGCAAGGCAGATTCCTGCACCCCAGATAATGACACATCAGGGAAAGCCATGCAAATAGAGCATGGGTGCACCATCTGGTGTGCTGCTCACGGCAATAATCTCTGCTGGAGTAAATCTCTAGGAGCCTGACGTGTGTAACGGACTGGACCAGACCTCTTCCAACATCTTCCATCAGGCAGAAGAAACAAAATCTCAAACACATGAACCAACAGTTCAAGAACAGCTTCCTCTCCATCGCTGTTAGACTTCTGAATGGACCCCTCAAATGTCAAATCTAATGTTGATCTTGCTTTTCGTGTGCCTTCTTTTCAGTCACAATAATAAATCAAATCAAATCAAATCAAATAAAAAAGGACCCAAAGTATATTAAGGAGATAGCCTGGGCCTTAACTTTTATTTTTTTTTGAAAGGTGAGTGTAAGAAGCTGTGTTACAGATGTGATTCAATTGGCCCACCACTACGCTTTATTCAAAACACACTTTATTCTGACAACATACAAAAAAAAAAGAAGAATTAGCATAATTTTACTCGATTGCAATACCTAACACAATAATGTATTATTTAATCATCAACCGTTCCACTATAGGCTGGATCCCAATAACACACCCTCAGCTAAGACAATTCAGCAACATGGTTATTATCCTCACGTGCTGTCTCTCTCCAGTCCAGGTGAAAGAAGTAATTATCCCGTTTGATTTTTAAGCAGAAGTCTCTGTGACTGGAGACTTTGCCCTTGCAGTAGAGAATTCAAGCTTTCAGATCCAGCAGCCAGTAAAAACCTACCCAGCTAACTGAAAGCAAAACTACAGTCTTCTGGCTCTGTGTGAGCCTGGTCCCTGCCCACTCATGTTTCTTTCACCTTACTTTTAAAAACAAACACCCAGGGAGAACTCAAAGCTGTTTACCACTTGCCTGTCTGAAGGAGATATTTTCGCAACACTGTGATACATCCCTCACATGTATGGAATGAGCTGCCAGAGGAAGTGGTGGAGGCTGGTACAGTTACAGCATTTCAAAAGCATCTGGATGGATACATGAATAGGAAGGGTTTAGAGAGATATGGGCCAAGTGCTGGTAAATGGGTCTAGATTGGGTTGGGATATCTGGTTGGCATGGACGAGTTGGACCGAGAGGTCTGTTTCCATGCTGTACATCTCTATGACTCTATGACAGAATACATATGTTAAAGGCACATGTGGTTTGGACATGTAAACTTCTAAGATGGAATCAGATGTACTGCCATCGTGCCAAATGCCCACAATATGGAGAACTTCATGAATTTGCATGTGTCACCCTTGTGTGGGGGCCATATTAGTCTCATGTGACACAGCAAGATTCTTGCAAGGGAGCAGCGAGCTGCTGATTGGTGGGGATTCAAGTTAGTTAAACACTTTGGTAGCAGCCCACTTCAGCTCACTAAATATTCACCCTCCCGTCTTACCTAACTCACAAAACAAACATAACCTCGGGAATACCTGATAAGGAAACCTGAATGGATACCTGACAGATTCAGTCCTCCACTTGTTCAAGGTCTCTGAATTTCCAGACTGTTGTGGTGGAGGAATCATGTCCCTATCTCTGGCCCTGAAGGTCCGGGTTCATGTCCAAACATGTGAATTAAAAATAGTTGAATAGATGGAGCAAGGAGATCGCCGTGTTAAGATGGGCTTTGCAGGATTTCACTTCTGATGCTGCCATGCATCCTGCCCCAGCCCATGTCGCCGAGACCCCGATATGATTGCACCCGCTGTATCTAAGACCTCTCTCTTTACACACATGTTCTAGCTCAGTATCTCCTCACATAGTGACTTCAGAGTCGTGTCAAGACTTATGTCACTTACATGAAGCTAACTATACCATCTTTCCCAAGTTTATCTCTCCTTGCTCTCTGTTATTCCAGTGACTTACTCCTTCTTGCCTACATGGTTTCTGTAAGGGCGAACACGATTATAATCATCATTATTCGCATGAGCACTGTTCTCACCATTATCACATCTTCCCCCCGACCCCCTCCCAAAGGTCGAGACGATCTGGCACTCTTGACTGAACGCTCTGATGTTCTTGTACAACGTGAGGGTGCTGGTATTTGTCTGGTGCCTGGAATAGTTGTGTACACCATCTGATGCAGTGCCGATATGTCTGTCCCATATCCTGTAATCATCAAACTCAGTTGCATTCTTAGCTCAAGTGAAAACAACGCCTTCCTGTTTCTCCTGAATGTCCGTTCAGACATTACGACGATATAAGATCTTTGTTGATCAGCTTTTCCGGTTGAGCATGGATTCTGACTTCCAATCCCTGAACGAGACTTTGTGCTTTAAGGCTGACAAAGTTTTCACTCTGTGTCTTGAGTTGTACATGCGTCTACTGCCTTTTTGATGCGGCTGCTCATGATTTGTTTTATCTGCTCATGGTCTTGAAAAGCTATGTTTGGCCTGAGGTTGTATGCTGAAAGTAGTATAGATCTGACACCAAGCTCAAGGTATACAAAGCGATGGTGGCTCCCGCCTACAGATATGGCTCTGAGATGTGGACAGTCTACAGCAGGGACCTCAAGGAGTTGGAAGCAATCTCACCAACACTGCCTGTGCAAGATCCTACAAATCCACTGGGAAGACAGATGCACCAACACCAATGTCCTCAACCAGGCCAACATCCCCAGCCATCGAGACTCTGACTCCCCCCTTGATCAGCTGCGATGGGCTGGGCCGGTTGTCCACACGACCCACACGAGATGCTCCAAGTGGGTGCTCTACCCCAGTTCCAAAATGGCAGGGGAAGTGCTTCAGGGATACCCCCAAGACCTGGCTGGGGAGGTGCGGCATTCCCACAGACACTTGGGAATCACTGGCACAGCGCCAGCCAAAGTGAGCACTTTGAGACTTGCTGTCGGGAAAAAGTGGAAGTCAGATATAAACAGCATAAAGAGCGTGCTGCCGTACGAGTGCCCCACCCACCCCTTCCCATGACCACCCCACCTGCCCCAAGTGTAACAGAGCCTGCAGAATCCACATTGGTCTGTACAGCCATGTGCAGACTCACCCTGAGAGTGGGAGAGAGTCATCCTCATCTATGGCGGCCTGCAAATGATGATGATGATGATGATGAAGCTAGTACACCTGTTTATAACCTCCTCAGGAGCAATTCCACTGGTCAGTCTCCATTATTGAATGGTGTCACTCTGTAACACAGCAGTGGGAATTCCCAGTCCGGATTCTTTTGCATCAGTGATTTTGTGACATTGCCTGCTCTGTCAGCCTCTCTGTGCGACTGAGGGTAGAGTGCAAAGCTTCTCCTCTGACTGAAGCCTGACTCCAAAATGAAGTGACTGAAATCCATAATCATGAATTGACATGGTAGGGAGTGGAATGCCCCTTCTAAATAAAATAGCAGCTCCTCTGGGCAACATTGGCCAACTGAATGGCATGCTGGGAAAATTGGCCAACTGAATTGGCATGCTGGGAAGGGAACTAAGATGGCCAGCCAGGAAGCTTGCAGAATTCACTGTCAAATTGGATCAGGCCAGACAGATATGCAAGCCATTTACTCTGATCGATTATATTGAATAGGTGTTGATGAGACAATGCTGTGAGGTTTCGGATGGAACAATAGGTCGGAGTTTAGGTGGAATTGCTTTTGAGACGGCCTGACTCCTAGGGTGGGCTCAATCAACAGAGAAGTTACAATATCCAACACGGCCTTTTCCATTTCCTGGGACAAAAACTCATGCACATGGAGTGACTGAACTATGTTCATTACATTTGCTGTATCAAACTACTGCAACTACACAGAGGAAACCGCAGATGAGTTACCATGCCGACATAGTAAACAATAGGAAGCCACTTAACTTGAGGATGATCTCTGACCTGTATTTAAAGGGACCACTCAAATCAGACTGGCTGGCAGTCTGACACAGTACCAGCACCAGGAAGAAGAAAGTAGTTTGGCATGGGGGTAGCGTCCCTAACCTTGGTCTGGGAGGCCTCAGTTCAAGTCCCACCACCTCCGGAGGTGTGTAATAACATTGCTGAAGGAGTTGATTTGAAAAAAAATAGGCTTAGAAAACAAAGAGGACAGTGGAGTGAGAAGAAGGGCCTCAACCTCAGCTCAGCAAAAGTGATGGCTGGTGATCGGAGACACGATTAGAGTGGGGTGCTGGAAAAGCACAGCAGTTCAGGCAGCATCCGAGGGGCAGGAACATCGACTTTCCAGGCAGGAGCCCTTCATCAGGAAGATTCCTGCCCCTCGGATGCTGCTTGACCTGCTGTGCTTTTCCAGCACCCACTCTAATCGTGTCTCAACCTCAGTACATCCATTTGTAATCAGGGTAGTATAACCTTCTTTACCATCTACACTTCAAAAGCAAATGTTTAACCAGTGTGAAAACATTGTAATTTAAGAACTGTCAGGTTAATCACAGGTTTCATACCATTGCATGTGTAGATCCTGTGTTTCAATGATAATAAACCAGGTCTCATGGTAAACCACTATCTCCATTATTAGTGTAAAATGAGCCCCAGTGAATAAGCAAGTAAATCAGACATACACAAAAACAACATTCACAATGTCCATTGTCCAACACAAACTCTTCCAGGAAACTTGTGTGTAGCAAACATCCTTTTCGGTTCCCGATCACCGAGTCTGCTGTGGTCAAATTGAAGTCTTGCTGCCTTAATCCATCTTGAATAGGACTAAATACATGCTCCCCCTAAAATCGAGTAAAATCCATTGCTAGCCTCTCCTTTGGCTTTTCCAGAAGCTTTGGCAAAATCTGTGACTCTGAGGGCACAAGACTGTGTTGGCACATGTGTGGCATGACAAAACGTGATTCTGCACGTCTTTTGAAATACTGGGTTCCCGTGCTCTTGCAGTGCATTGCATGATGCCGATCTAAAAATGTGTTGCTGGAAAAGCGCAGCAGGTCAGGGTAGCATCCAAGGAACAGGAAATGCTGCCTGACCTGCTGCGCTTTTCCAGCAACACATTTTCAGTTCTGATCTCTGCATCTGCAGACCTCACTTTCTCTTCCATGATGTCGATCTATCCCATGTGGAGTCTCCCCATAGTGCTGTTTTCACATCAACTTTGATAAGATCATGCAATGGGCACAGACTAATAAATCACCTGCCATTGTCAAGTGTTGGTTTTGCTCGTGGTATCTTTTTCGCACTTGGTCTGTTGGACTATATTTCAACCATTCTGGGAAACAGAGTTCTATTCTCTTATTCAGATTTCCAAGCTGCGCCGATTTTGTCTGACTCAGCCCTCAATTGCCCTGTAAAGTGCTGGTGGAAGCTGCAGATTAAGAATCTATTTCTTCGATGAGAATAAGGTCCTCTTTTTCAGCTCAATCCATTGGTGCTCTCGAGAGTGTATCAGCGATTCCTTGCCTGGAACAGACTATAATACAATGGCATCAAGTCATAGAGTCGTACAGCATGGAAACAGACTCTTTAATCCAACCAGTTCATGCCAACGGTAATCCCAAACTAAACTAGCCTCATCTGCCTGTGCTTGGTCCATATCCCTCCAAACCTTTCTGATTCATGTACCTATTCAAATGTCGTTAACGTACCCACATCCACCACTTCCTGTGGAGGTTCATTCCACATTCCACACTTGAATCACGCCCTGTGTAAAAAAAAATCTGCCCACATTGCCCTCTAAGAAGGGCACTGCTTGTCACTGGCCACTCGGGTATTTCCTTTTTTCCCGGTGGTGGGAATTGAATAAGGAATTGTACACTTGCTGTCTTTCACACCTGCACACACACAACATGGAAGCTGGGGTAAATAGAAACAACCGTAGTTAGGTGGTAGTGTGGGGGTAATTAAAAAAAAAACAGAGGTTCGGTTCACTCTAGAAAAACTAGGAAAGAAAAACTGCCCCTTATGTCTTTTCTAAATCTTCTTACTTTCACCTAAAAATATGCCCCCCTGAGTTGAATACATCACCCCTGTATCCTGTCTGTCCAGCCCTGTCAGAATTTTATATGTTGCACTGAGATCCCCTCTCATTCTGCCAACTTACCAGTGAACACAGGAACAGTTGATTGAATCTCTCCATGTACACCAAACCAACCATCCCAGGAATCAGTCTGGTGAACCTTTCCTGTACTAGTTCTGTGGCAATTACATCTTTTCTTAGGTCAAGGAGACGAAACCTACCCACAATGCTCCAGGTGAGATCTCACCAAAGGCGTGTGCAGCTGCAGTAAGACTTCCTTGCTCCTGTAGACAAATTTACTTGTAACCATAATTGTTTGCTGCACCTGTATCCTTGCGCTCAACGACCAAGCCCAACCAGGTCCTAGTGTATGTCAAAATTTCCCAATCTATTTCCAGTGAAAAAAATACTCCACTGTTCGATTTTTCACATCAAAATGGGTGATCTCACACTTATCCACATTGTACTGCATCTGACACACATTACCCCTCTCATTCATCTTGTCTAAATGCCCAGAAGCCTGTTTATTTCCTCCTCGTTGTTTACACACAGACCTTCATGTTGTGGCATTGGCGAACTTTAAAATATTACATTTAATTCCCTCAACCAAATCATGGATTACATGTTGTAAATAGCTGAGGACCAAGCACTGATTCCTGTGGCACCCCACTAGTCACTGCCTTGTGAAAAAGACCCATTTATTCCTACTCTCTGTTTCCCATCTGCTATCCAGTGCCATTATATTACCACCAATTCCACGTTTTCATTTTTCCCACTAACCTGCTCAGGCGGAACTTTCTTAAAAGCTTCCTGAAAATCCAAGTACACCACATCCACTGCAGGCAAGTGGGACCCACCCTCCTACCCTGCATTTCCCATGGCTAACCCACTTCGCCTGCACACTGTGCACAATTTAATACGGCCAATCCATTTAACCAGCGTACATCCTTGAACTGTGGGAGGAAACAGAGCATCCCGAGGAAACCCATGCAGACACGGAGAGAATGTCCAAGCTCCACACAATCACCCGAGGCTGGTATCAAACCTGGGGCCCTGGCGCTGTGAGGCGCCAACCTACCATGCCACCCAATATGGACCAGATATGGGTCAGTAGATAGCACCTGAGTCAGTGGTCTGTGAGTTCAAGTCCCACTCTGTCTCCACTTGATAGCGAAAGCAGTCTGTCTGGTCAGTATCATATTGCTATTTTCCACAGGCATGTTGAACACAAGTTAGCTGTCACTTTTCTTACCTGGAAGCAAGACTACTATTTCATCAGCTACAATTTGATTTGATTTGATTTATTATTGTCATATGTACCGAGATACTGTGAAAATTCTTGTTTTGCATGCTAACCAGACAAATCATATCTTACATAAGTACATCAGGGTAATTGAACAAGAATGCAAGCTATGGTGTTACAACTACAGAGAAAGACCTACTCTAATATACAAGAGGTCCATTCATAAGTTTGATAACAGCAGGGAAGAACATAGAAAAAGAAAATTTACAGCCCTTTAGCCCTCCAAGCCTGAGCCAATCCAAATGTTGTGTGTAAACCTGTCGGTCAATTCCTCAGCATCTTTATTCCTCTACTCCCCACCTACTCATGCATTTATCCAGACGCATCTTAAATGGGTCTACCATGCCTACCTCTACCACCTCTGGTGGCATCGCTTTCCAAACGCCCCCCACCCTCTGTGTGAAGCTGTTCTTAAATCTGTCAGTCTGTGTTTTCAAATGTTTGTATCTTCTGCCCACTGTAGGAGTATATAACCGGGATGGAATGGGTCTTTGATAAAGTTGGCTGCTTTCCCCAGTCAGCAGGAAGTACAAAGTACACAGAAGTCACACGGGACCCTTTAGAAGTGCAAGCCTTTATTTCTTTGGGAGTCCTACACCTCAGAGGTATGAGCATTCAGCCGAAGATGTCAAACCATCTCGGTGGGTTGGACGACACCATTCTGAAGGAGAACAGGGGAGTTCTTCCTCATTATCCGCCCAATATTTACCCCTCAACTGGACTATTAGTGATGTCAACTGAGAGGACTGAGGTGACCTGTTAGTCTGAAACATAAAACGCTACTGAAAGGGGATAGCACACTCCTTCATAGGCTGGGTGACTGCTTTGCAGATCGCCTCCATTCTGCCCTCAAAAAAAGGACGCTGAACTTCCTGTTGCTTGCCACCTCTACACACCACTCTGTTCCCCGGCCAGGGTTCCTCTGTCTCAGGCTTGCTGCACTGCCCCAGTGAAGCTCAGAGTAAACCAGGGCATCATCTCGATTTCCGCTTGGCAACTCTGCAGCCATCTGGACTCAATAGCGAGTTCAACAATTGTAGCGCTTGGCGCACCTTCTCTCAAGTCCTTACCCCAAGCCCCCGACACAACAAGTTTTGCTGTCACGTTCAACAAAAGCAGAGGTTGCTGGAAAAGCTCAGCAGGTCTGGCAGCATCTGTGGAGAGAAATCAGAATTAACGGTGACCCTTCCTCAGAACTCAAACTCGTTGTCACATGGTCTGCTTTTAGATATACAAGGATGTTTCCTGCATCGGAGGGTTTGAGCTATAGGGAGAGGCTGAACAGGCTGGGGCTGTTTTCCCTGGAGTGTCAGAGGCTGAGGGGTGACCTTGTGGAGGTTTATAAAATCATGAGGGACATGGACAGAATAAATAGGCAAAGTCTTTTCCTTGGGTTGGGGAAGTCCAAAACTAGAGGACATAGGTTTAGGGTGAGAAGGGAAAGATTTAAAAGGGACTTCAAGGGTAACATTTTCACACAGAGGGTTGTGCGTGTACGGACTGAGCTGCCAGAGGAAGTGGTGGAGGCTGATACAATTATAGCGTTTAAAAGGCATTTGGACGGATATATAAATAGGAAAGGGTTTAGAGGGAAATGGGCTGAAAATGTGTTGCTGGAAAAGCGCAGCAGGTCAGGCAGCATTCAAGGAACAGGAAATTCGACGTTTCGGGCACAAGCCCTTCATCAGGTTTCCTGATGAAGGGCTTGTGCCCGAAATGTCGAATTTCCTGTTCCTTGGATGCTACCTGACCTGCTGCGCTTTTCCAGCAACACATTTTCAGCTCTGATCTCCAGCATCTGCAGACCTCACTTTTTCCTTTAGAGGGAAATGGGCCAGGTGCTGGCAAATGGGACTAGATTAATTTAGGATATCTGGTCGGCATGGACGAGTTGGACTGAAGGGTCTGTTTCCGTGCTGTACATCTCTATGACTCTACACACTATTCATTGTTAGTCACTAATAGTCTCTGTTAATAGCTATTCACTCTCCTGACTGTTATCCACTCTTTCGTCTGTCTGACTGTTTGTCTCTCTCTGTGTGGACTCTAACTCCACCTATTATTTACTTCTTACCCCCTCCCCCCACCTTATCTTCTGATGGAAAAAAAACAACTTTTTCCTAGCTACCATCATTCTGAAGTCACTGGATCCAAAACGTTAATTCTGATTTCTTTCCACAGATGCTGCCAGACCTGCTGAGCTTTTCCAGCAGCCTCTGTTTTTGTTTCCAGCGTCCGCAGTTCGTTCGGTTTGTGTCTTGCTTTTTTTTTTGGCAACGTGGTCATTCGCCCGACAGCTGCCGTGCGGGATCGACCTGTGCCCCGAGCAGCGCGCCATCACCCGCGGGCATTCCTTGTGGCAACGGCGCGTGTCGTTGTGGGTCCTTAACAGCACGCAAAGATGTTTTATGACAAGTTCAGCCTCTCTCGCTTGATTCAGTGAGCTGTTTGTTGGGACTGTAGTGAGGCAACTGTAACTGGCTCATGTCCCCTAAAGGTTTGAAACCAGATGTGTTCATCCCAAGTAGCAACCGGCTCGGAATCATGATTACCACAGCCTTTAGAAAGCTGGAATTGGCAAACATTTTGTGCCACCTCCCCTCACCACCTCCCCCCCTCCCCCCCGCCAACAACCACCCCTCCCATTTGGATCAATCCAGTCATGGCACACTGCTTCCAATATCAACAAAGGCCTTTGGCACAAGCTACCCAGTCTCTCCATTGTTTTTAATGCGTTGCCAAGCGAACCCACACAGCCTGGTGTACCGTGCCAGTAATGGCTCAGTGTGTAACTCCCCACCTCTTTGCTGTGGGCTCAACCCACACGCCATCGATCTGAGCACCTAATTCAACGCTGAGCCTGCAGCGCAATGCTAGGAGAGCAGTGCACTGTGGGAGATGCCTTCCTGAACTGAGACCCCCCCTTTCCCCCCACCCCCCATCTGCTGTGCCAGGCAGAGGGCAGAAAGAGATCTTGCAATACCCTTTCGAAGGGGCGGGGGTGTGGAGTTCGTCCTGCTCGATATTTCTTGCTGCTGGTGGGACCAGGAGTTGACTGTTGTGTCTCACTCCATTGTCCCAACAAGTTGACTTCAAAGGCCTTCGGGACAGTCTGAGTTCACCTCAGGCTCAGATTAATGCCAAGTTCTTTCTTCCTTTTCATTTGCAGCTGTCTGAAAACGTCACTCAAGTGTCTCGAAATGCCGGATGAAGCTCTCTTCTGAAACAGCAGGCAACCACAGGCCAGTCACCACAGAGGCATGGATACTTTTGTTAACAGCTGTGTCAGTAAACACTGCCTTTTACCTCACTCGCTCTGCCTCAATAGTGAGTGTTGAAGGTAACTGGCTCCCTCCCAACAGGATCTACAGGGAGGTCCATCTGAGCTTTAATGCTCAGCCCTTTGGTCAGATCATGGCTGATTTGCATGTTTTAACCCTCTCTCTCACTCTCTGCTTGCTTTAACCCTTAAATAGCCCCGACGAAGCAAGAACCTAAAGGTGTCACATTTCGCAATTTTTCTTTCACCCCCCCCCCCCCCCCCGACTTTTAATCTTTGGCATTCCATAATCCTCAGGGAGAAGTGCTTGTATTAGATTAGATTCCCTACGGTATGGAAATAGGCCCTGCGGCCCAACATGTCCACACCGACCCTCCGAAGAGTAACCCACCCAGTCCCATTTCCCTCTGACTAATGCACATAACACCATGGGCAATTTCCCATGGCCAATTCACCTGACCCGCACATCTTTGTGATTGTGGGAGGAAACCCACACAGACACGGAGAAAATGTGCAAACTCCACACAGTCAGTCGCCCGAGGCTGGAATCGAACCCTGACACCCTGGTGCTGTGAGGCAGCAGTGCTAACCGCTGAGCCACTGTACTGCCTCTGACATCACTCCTGAACAACCCAACTCTCATTTGAAAGTTGGTCTCCTCTGCTCATTCATCGGCAAGTGGTTGCCCTTAAATGTAAGGACATTGCAGTGAATCCTTAGCGCATTCCAAGGTCTGGGGTTATATACTGAGGGACACATTCCAGCTTTGGGAAGCTCTGCAGAGACATTTTGGGGAAAGTTTCCTGGCTCAGACTTGTCAGCCAATATCACACCTAGAAAGTAATGTTGATTCGGAGATGCCGGTGTTGGACTGGGGTGTACTAAGTTAAAAATCACACAACACCAGGTTATAGTCCAACAGGAGGTTGTGTACCTTACACACTGTGTATTAACTGGATTAAAATGGTAATAGAGGCACTCCAGAGAGAAACATGCTGTACAGAGAACATTATATCCGGTACACTTACTGTACATTCCAATTTGATATGTCTTACCCTTGGGCTACATGCCTGCCTTGGAATGAATTTTGCAAATATTAAGGCTGTTACAATTATAGAGTTTGTGCATTAGAACAAGCTGAATTGTTTTTTTTGCAAATTCTGTAATATTTCAATCAAATGTTTTGTAATTTAATGTCTTAAATTTTACAAATAAGAAATATTTCTGGGGCAGTTTGGGACAAAATGTTTCTCTCTATCTGCCCTATCAATTCCTCTAATCATACCTTAGTTCGATCATTCCCATAATTTATGTCAATCCAAGGAACAGAAGTATTGGCTGCGTGATCATTTCTCAAAGTTTACCCCTTTTAAAGTCTGGCAGCAGTTTTGTGTAAGGGAGATGACAGATCGGTTTATAATCCAACAGATTTAGATTAGATTAGATTAGATTACTTACAGTGTGGAAACAGGCCCTTCGGCCCAACAAGATCCTCTCTGCAAAGCCAATATCATCACTTTGAGGTGCTGCAATCTGATGGGATGACCACATCTGGCAACCATCAAGTCTCTCCCTCAGCTCAGTTTGCGACACCATAGTCATAGAGATGTATAGCATGGAAACAGACCGTTTGGTCCAAACCATCAATGCCAACCAGATATCTTAAATTAATCTTATCCCATTTGCCAGTATCCAGATGTCTTTTAAATGTTGTAATTGTACCAGCCTCCACCACTTCCTCTGGCAGCTCATTCCATACACGCACCACCCTCTGTGTGAAAAAAATTGTCCCCCAGGTCCCTTTTAAATTTTTTCCCTCTCATCTTAAACCTATGCCCTCTAGTTTTAGACTCCCCCAACCTGGGAAAAAGATCTTGGCTGTTCACCCTATTCATGCCCCCTCATGATTTTGTAAACCTCTACAAGGTCACCCCTCAGCCTCCGATGCTCCAGGGAAAACAGCCCCAAGCCTGTTCAGCCTCTCCCTATAGCTCAAACTCTCCAGTTCCAGCAACAAGCTTGTAAATCATTTCTGTACCTTCTCAACTTTAATAACATGTTGCTTCTAGGAGGGAGACCAGAATTGTACACAGTATTCTAAAAGTGGCCGCACCAAAGTCCTGTACACCAACAACTTGACATTCCAACTCCTACACTCAGAACATTTTCAGAAACCTTTCTCAGGGGCTGAAGGTATTCTAGATAGTTTTGGCCACTATCTGGGTTCAGCTTCTCTACATAGAGGGCACTGTTCTAATTCCCCCTCTCCCACTTCTATTGCCACCACAAGGATCGTCCACCATCTTGGATTGACTAGAGCTTCTGCACTTGTTCCCAGGCTGAAAACGTGCATCCTCTTGATTGGAATATGATTTCCCAAGAGGGCCCAGCTTCCCACGATGTCTGGAGCAGCCTCGGAAAACAGTTTGTGTCTGGGCATTGCCAGGAATTTACCTAAATTGGACAAGGGTGGATTATCTGTCCCCTCTGCACCCTTTAAAAAGTGCTCTCTGGTCAGAGTCACTGAGCTTGCCTGGAAAACTCAACCATTTACACTGTTAAGGTGACCTCAGTTAAACCCAGGCCTGTTGAACATCCCTTCAGACCTCCTATTGGCCCCCAACCCTACACCAGGTTAAGGAACGGCTGCCAATTGGAGTTGGATATAATCCTTTACACTGTTGGTCACCTGACATGTCCTCACCCCAGGCCAATTGGGAAATAAAGAGAGCAGTTATCCAACTGGATGATTCTCGACTCTGAGTTGAACACGTTAATTCCACATTTCTGTAAGCAACATGCAAATGTGTCAGAAAAAAGAGATAAATAACAATCTTTTTCATTGGCTCTGTGATTTATCCGTCTCTTTAATCCGCCTTGAATATGAATCCTGAATTGTTGGAAATGTCAGTTCAGTGCTGGAGAGTTTGCAGACCCAGGCTATGGGATGTTGGACAGCACTGATTTCTTCCGATGGTTGGATTGATGTCAGTGAGAGATCCAAGATTGCCAAGAAACCCTCAACAGCACTCAGCGCCACATTACAGAGGCAATGGGGTGGCTAAACAGACATTTCCGCAACTATCCCGTGAACACAAAGGGGTAGATTAACAACTGGAAGAGGGGAAGTGTTGGGGTGGCAGACTTAACACTAGATGAAATGTTTAAAACCACACGCAGTAACAGAACCATAGTGCTGAATCACCAGAGAAGGCAAGAAATACTGGGAGGGATACACAGCTAGGCCTGAGAGTGGAAAATGGAAGACCAGGTTCTCCTCGCCATGGATGTTCACCACCTTTGTAAGTCAAAGAACGCAACAGAAAAACAAAAAGAAATATGTATTTAGCAAGTGCAGTTGATGACGTCAAGACAAGGGTCAAAAAGAGTGGTGCTGGAGAAGCACAGCCGGTCAGGCAGTAGCTGAGGAGCAGGACAGTGGACCTTTTGAGCATAAACTCTTCATCAGGAATCAGCTCATGCCCGAAACGTCGACTCTCCAGCTCCTCGAACGCTGCCTGACCGGCTGTGCTTTTCCAGCGCCACACTTTTTGGACTGGGATCTCCAGCATCTGCAGTCCTCACTTTCTCCTCATGAGCTCAAGACATCTCAACGTGCTTTATAGACAATTAAGCACGATTTAAAAGTGGAGCGCCATGGTGGCTCAGTGGTTAGCACAGGTGCCTCCCAGAATCAAGGACCTGGGTTCCATTCCAGCCTTGGGTGACTGTCCATGTGGAATTTGCATGTTCTCCCTGTGCCTACGTGGATCCCCTTTGGGTGCTCTGGATACCTTCCACAGTCTAAAGATCTACAGATTAGTTGCGTTAGCTATTGGAAATGTAGGGATAGAGGGGGTCTGACTAGGATACTGTTGGTGTGTGATCGATGGGCTTGCTTCCACACGAGGAATTCTGCTAAGGGAATGCCAGAAAATCCAGACCCTGAGATCCCAGTGCAACTAACTCATGATCAGATTTGTGAGGTTGGTTGAGGGTGTATATCGACTTGGACACAAGGTCGAACTGCACTCTGTTTCTATTTGGAAATATTTGCACCTGCATGGGCAGGCCTTAGGTTAACGTCTCACCCGAAAGATGGCTCTCTCATTGAAGATTAGGACGATGATGAGACAAGGTTCTTCATTGCTGCTCAGGAAAAACAAAAGGCTGCTAAGATGGACAGGTTATGAAGGGTGGCTAAATGTTCTGTCATGTTTTAAATAAGTGAAAGAAGTGTGCAGTGTTCAAACAATCTGTGCTTGATTAAGTAAGCCATTTTTTTTTGTTTTTTTCTTTTTTTTCTTCTTACCCCCACACTACCACCTAACAGCAGTAGTGTGGGGTAAGAAGAAAAAAATAAAAAACAAAAACAATTAAACAGGCTTACTTAATCAAACACAGATTGATTGAACACTGCACACTTCTTTCATTTAACTGCGGTGGTGCTTATTTTCTCCCTAGCACCCATGTTGCGTGTGTGCAGGTGTGAGATACTGTGAAAGACACAAGATGCGCAAATCTTTATTCATTTCCCACCACCAGAAAGAAAGGAAACACCCGAGTGGCCAGTGACAAGCAGTGCCCTTCACATCAAAGGGCAATGCTGCGTGATCAAACAGTGAATGGGAGGGCAGGGGTTAAATCAAAATAGAGTTGGAGGGAGAAATAAAACACTTCACTCCCTGCGGCACCCACCTCTCCCTGAACAACTCCATTGTGTTGGTGGTCACCGCATGGTCCTTCTCCAAGGACACCCAGGGTTTGACATAAACGCAGAAGAGGGGCAGGCAATTGGCCCCAACGACCCCCTCCACGGCCCGCTGCCCGGACCTGTTTATGGCCAGTTTGGCCAGGCCCAGGAGCAGACCAACGAGGAGGTCCTGAGACCTGCCCGCCCTCCTCCGCACCGGGTGCCCAAAGATCAGGAGCGTGGGACTGAAGTGCGACCAAAAACAGAGGAGGTGGTTTTTAAGAAATTGAAATTGGGATTGCAAATGCCCACACCCAATATATACATGGTCCACGGACTCCACAGCACCACAGAACAAGCAGTTGGGCTGGGAGTCCGTGAACCATCGCAATCTGTGGTTGCAGGGGACTGCTGCGTGCAGCACCCTCCACCCCAGATCCCCGAGAGAAAGGGGGAGGAATCCTGCGTAGAGAGTCTTCCACTGGGGATCCCCACCGCCCGGTGGCAAATGGGCACGCCAAAGTAAGCCAATTTAATAATGATGCTCGCTGTGCTCGATTGGTTAAGGCTGGATGAGGACTCTGAGGAAAGTGAACTCATTACAGACGTTGCTGTAACAAAGACCTGGAAGAATGGAATAATCTTTGAAAACATTGTGAAAGAAAAGTGCTACACAAATTGTAACTGGGTGCTGCCTCTGCATAGCTTCATGGATGTTAAAATACAACTGTGTTACTGTGATTATTATTTTAAAAGAAGTCTTAACTGAATTGGGCTGGGTTTTATGATGATGGAGACTGAGCAGAGTGCTGACTTTACAAAGGAGAAGCTGGTTGAACTTAAGAGGTTTGGGAGGGTTTGGGAAGAGCTGAATAAATAGTCTCTGACGCATCCATCTGTCAAGCTTAGCATGATATAAAGTGACTTCACAGGAGCACTAAATTTGATAACAAGAGATGCAGAGAGTTAGAACTTTCATAGAATCCCTACAGTGTGGAAACAGGCCCTTTGGCCCATTGAGTTATTAGGATACATGACCAATAGCTTGGTCCGAGAGGTAATGCAGAAAGAACATCTTATGTGGAGAGAGGGCAGAAGGGATTTATTAAGGAATTCCAAAGCCCAGGGCTCAAGGAGGAAAGTGTTGATGCCAATGGTAGTGCAATGAATTGGTTAGATTATTATGGGATGGATTAGAGGGAAACAAACACCTCTATTGACCAGTGAGCCTGACATCGGTGGTGGGCAAGTTGTTGGAGGGAATCCTGAAGGACAGGAGGCACATGTATTTGGAAAGGCAAGGACTAATTAGGGATAAAGTGAGAACTGCAGATGCTGGAGATCAGAGCCGATTATGGATAGTCAACATGGCTTTGTGTGTGGGAATCATGTCTCACAAACTTGATTGAGTTTTTTGAAGAAGTAACAAAGAGGAATTGATGAGGGCAGAGCAGTAGATGTGATCTATATGGACTTCAGTAAGGCATTCGACAAGGTTCCCCATGGGAGACTGATTAGATCTCATGGAATACAGGGAGAACTAGCCATTTGGATACAGAACTGGCTCAAAGGTAGAAGACAGAGGGTGGTGGTGGAGGGTTGTTTTTCAGACTGGAGGCCTGTGACCAGTGGAGTGCCACAAGGATCGGTGCTGGGTCCCCTACTTTTTGTCATTTACATAAATCATTTGGATGCGAGCATAAGGGGTAAAGTTAGTAAGCTTGTAGATGACACCAAAATTGGAGGTGTAGTGGACAGTGAAGAGGGTTACCTCAGATTACAACAGGATCTTGACCAGATGGGCCAAATGGGCTGAGAAATGGCAGATGGAGTTTAATTCAGATAAATGCGATGTGCTGCATTTTGGGAAAGCAAATCTTAGCAGAACTTATACACTTAATAGTAAGGTCCTAGGGGGTGTTGCTGAACAAAGAGACCTTGGAGTGCAAGTTCATAGCTCCTTGAAAGTGGAGTCGCAGGTAGATAGGATAGTGAGGAAGGCGTTTGGTATGCTTTCCTTCATTGGTAAGAGTATTGAGTACAGGAGTTGGGAGGTCATGTTGCGGCTGTACAGGACATTGGTCAGGCCTATCTTGGAATATTTCGTGCAATTCTGGTCTCCTTCCTATCGGAAAGATGTTGTGAAACTTGAAATGGTTTAGAAAAGATTTACAAGGATGTTGACAGGATTGGAGGATTTGAGCTATAGGGAGAGGTTGAACAAGCTGGGGCTGTTATCCCTGGAGCTTCAGAGGCTGAGGGGTGACCTTATAGAGGTTTACAAAATCATGAGGGGCATGGATAGGGTAAATAGACAAAGTCTTTTCCCTGGGGTGGGGGAATCCAGAACTAGAGGGCATAGGTTTCGGGTGAGAGGGGAAAGATAGAAAAGAGACCTACAGGGCAACTTTTTCATACAGAGGGTGGTACGTGTATGGAATGAGCTGCCAGAGGAAGTGGTGGATTCCTGAAGAAGGGCTCATGCCCAAAATGTCGATTCTCCTGCTCTTTGGATGCTGCCTGACCTGCTGCGCTTTTCCAGCAACACATTTTCAGTGGAAGTGGTGGAGGCTGGTACAATTGCAACATTTAAGAGGCATTTGGGATGGGTATATGAATAGGAAGGGTTTGGAGGGATATGGGCCGGGTGCTGGCAGGTGGGACTAGATTGGGTTGGGATATCTGGTCAGCATGGATGGGTTGGACCAAAGGGTCTGATTCCATGCTGTACATCTCTATGACTCTCTGACTCTGACAAACTATCAAGAATGCTGGAGTCCTGCCAGACCAGGACCAGTGCAGAAGGTGGATTCCCCATTCAGGTACACAATTCCTCATTTGCTCAGTCATCCAGACTCTGTGAGATCAAACCCAACGTTCAGTCCTCCCCTGACATGACATGTACCTGAGATATCATGAGGGAGATCAGTCCCATTGCTATGAGGAATGTAACGGTCTTCAGAAACACTCTTTCGGTGTGGGAGGGGAAATTGTCTCGTCCTCCTCTCGAATTGCTCTGCACATTACGCAAGCCCCTGTTGCTGTAACCTTCTCCAGGCCTTATAACACTCCCTATCTCGCTACCTCCTCCAGCCCCTATAACACGCCCTACCACTGTTCCTCCTCCACCCCCTGTAACACTCTCTAAGTCTGTACCTCCTCCAACCCCTATAACACTCCCTAACTCTGTACCTCCTCCAGCCCCTATAACACTCCCTAACTCTGTACCTCCTCCAGCCCCTATAACACTCCCTATCTTTGTACCTCCTATAGCCCCTATAACACTCCCTATTTCTGTACATCCTCCAGCTCCTTATAACACTCCCTATCTCTGTATCTCCTCCACCCCCTATAACACTCCCTACCTCTGTACCTCCTCCAGCTCCTATAACACTCCCTATCTCTGAATCTTCTCCAGCTCCTATAACACTCCCTATCACTGTACCTCCTCCACCCCCTATAACACTCTCTATCTCTGTACCTCCTCCAGCCCCTATAACACTCCCTATCTCTCAACCTCCTCCAGTCCCTATAACACTCCCTATCTCTCAACCTCCCCCAGTTCCTATAACACTCCCTATCACTGTACCGCCCCCATTCCCTATAACATTCCCTATCACTGTACCGCCCCCAACCCCTATAACACTCCCTATCTCTGTACCTCCTCCAGCCCCTATAACACTCCCTATCTCTGTACCTCCTCCAGCCCCTATAACCCTCCTTATTGCTGTACCTCCTCCAGCTCCTGGAGACAGTGGAGTGGGAGTTTTGCCCCATGTTGCCCCTATCTTCTGAGAGGTTGGTGGGGGGATAGTGGAGGTGGGATTTTACTCTGTATCTAACCCTGTGCTGCCCCTGTCCTGGGAGAGGTGTTTGGATGACAGTTCAGAAGGAGCTTTACTCTATGTCTAACCCCATGCTGTGCCTGTCCTGGGAGTGGTTGATGGGTAGAATCTAGAGGTAGCTTTACTCTGTATCTAACCTTGTGCTGTGCCTATTTTAGGAGTGGTCCATGGGGGATTAAATGGCTTTCGAAAGTGGGGCAGGCGCCTAGGGATTCTTCCCAAATTTCGCCCTCCCTGGTGAGAACTGCTTTTGGATTCTAATCAGGAATTCTGTGCAGCAGAGTCCAGCTCGACAATAGTGATTCCCGAACCTTTCACTTCACTTCATGGTGGGTGTGATAGCGAGAGGCTGAGCTGAGTGTTGGGAAAGTGAGGTGAGTGGGTGTTCAGTAAAACTGTGAGTGGGGTGTTATGTGTTCCCCACGCCTCAGTGAAGGCGTTGGCCTTGAATGATGGTCCATTTTTGAAAAGTTGCCTGGGACACGCGCAGGATTTATGGAGCACTCAGAATTTGTTGAGCCGGCGAGTCTCCATCCTTGGAGTCAAGCTTTCCTTCCTTTTGATCCTTCCTTACCTCAGACAGACATTACCCACTCATTCTGAAAAAAAAATGACATGATCTTGAATTACACGCGCTCAGAACAAGCAGCTTGTCCGCTGCCTGACGAAGGGAGCAAAAATGTTGCCATATGAAATTATGATTCTGGCAGATGCTGCCTGGAAATAACATTACTTACTTTCCCAATATATCAGAACAGAAACTAGGAACAGATGTAGCTCATGGAATCCAATTCTGCCTTAACCCTGATGCAATCACTGTTTTCGAGTTGGTCGATTACTGGAATAACTGGTGTGGTGACTAATAGGGGAAATCTGGTTCAGTGCAATGGTTACTGAACCTATTGCAGTGAGATTGACTCCTTCCAAATGCATTTGATCGCCTCACCACAACACCAGCCCAACTGGGTTACGATGGACGGAGTGACATACACAGTGCAGTGGAACACGTCTCATTCCTTCAGTGCCACCATGCATAAGATTCAGGTTCCAACACCACTCTGGCACTGCACGGTGGCTCAGTGGTTAGCACTGCTGCCTCGCAGCGTCAGGGACCCGGGTTCGATTCCACCCTCAGGCAACTGTCTGTGTGGAGTTTGCACATTCTCCTTGTACCTGCATGGGTTTCCTCCCACGGTCCAAAGGTGTGCAGGTTAGGTGGATTTGGCCATGCCAAATCGCCCATAGTGTCCAGGGATGTGAAGGTTAGGTGGGCTAACCATGGGAAATGTAGCGTCACAGGGATAGGTATGGGAGTGGATCCGGGTAGGATGCTCTTCAGAGGGTCGGCATGGACTCGGTGGGTCGAATGGCCTGCTTCTACACTGTAGGGATTCTATGAATGCTTCTGCACTATCCTATCATTCCACCCTTTGTATTGCAAACACTTGCACATCCCCGTGTTCCTTGTGGGGACATGGGTTTAAAGCCAGAAGATGTAAATATATGACCTACCTCCCGTAGAAGTAAAGCCCATTCGAGAGCAGCTCTCTACCAGAGGCTAAGATTGCTAACCTCCAGAAGCATGTGGAGGACCGAATGAGGTGTGGGTTCCCAAATTATTGTGAAAGATATAATAGATGAAAACATGTTGCTGGTTAAAGCACAGCAGGTCAGGCAGCATCCAAGGAACAGGAAATTCAACGTTTCGGGCCAGAGCCCTTCATCAGGAATGAGGAGAGGGTGCCAGGCAGGCTCAGATAAAAGGTAGGGAGGAGGGACTTGGGGGAGGGGCGATGGAGATGTGATAGGTGGAAGGAGGTCAAGGTGAGGGTGATAGGCCGGAGTGGGGTGGGGCGGAGAGGTCAGGAAGAAGATTGCAGGTTAGGAGGGCGGTGCTGAGTTCAAGGGAATCGACTGAGACAAGGTGGGGGGAGGGGAAATGAGGAAACTAGAGAAATCTGAGTTCATCCCTTGTGGTTGGAGGGTTCCCAGGCGGAAGATGAGGCGCTCTTCCTCCAACCGTCGTGTTGTTATGTTCTGGCGATGGAGGAGTCCAAGGACCTGCATGTCTTTGGTGGAGTGGGAGGGAGAGTTAAAGTGTTGAGCCACGGGGTGGTTGGGTTGGTTGGTTCGGGCGTCCCAGAGGTGTTCCCTGAAGCGTTCCGCAAGTAGGCGGCCCGTCTCCCCAATATAGAGGAGGCCACATCGGGTGCAGTGGATGCAATAGATGATGTGTGTGGAGGTGCAGGTGAACTTGTGGCAGATATGGCAGGATCCCTTGGGGCCTTGGAGAGAGGTAAGGGAGGAGGTGTGGGCGCAAGTTTTGCATTTCCTGCGGTTGCAGGGGAAGGTGCCGGGAGTGGAGGTTGGGTTGGTGGGGGGTGTGGACCTGATGAGGGAGTCACGAAGGGAGTGGTCTTTGCGGAACGCTGATAGGGGAGGGGAGGGAAATATATCCCTGGTGGTGGGGTCCGTTTGGAGGTGGCGGAAATGACGGCGGATGATACGCTGTATACGGAGGTTGGTGGGGTGGTAGGTGAGAACCAGTGGGGTTCTGTCTTGGTGGCGGTTGGAGGAGCGGGGCTCAAGGGCGGAGGAGCGGGAAGTGGAGGAGATGCGGTGGAGGGCATTGTCGATCATGTCTGGGGGGAATAGCCTCGTTCTCAAACCTCTACAAAAATATAATAGACCCAATCTTGGGCTGATAAGTGGCAAGTAACATGCACGCCACACAAGTGGCAAGCTGTGACCATTACCAATAAAAGGCAATCTAACGACTGCCCCATGACATTCAATGGATCACCATCACTGGATCCCCACTACCAATATCCTGAGGGTTACCATTGACCAGAAACTGAACTGGACTCACCATATAATCACAGAGGCCAAAAGAGGAGGTCAGAGGCTAGGAATACTGAAGTGAGTAACCCATCTTTTGCCTCCCCAGACCCTATCCACCATCTAAAGATACAAATCAGGAGTGTGATGAAATGTTCACTACTTGTCTGGATGGGGGCAACTCCAATAACACTCAAGAAGCTTGACACCATCCAGAACAAAGCTGTGCATTTGATTGGCACCACATCCACAAGCATCCACTCCCTCCACCACTGACACTCAGGAGCAGCACTGTGTACTAACTACAAGATGCACTGCAGAAATTCAATGAAGACCCATCAGCAGCACCTTCCAAATTGACTAACCTTTCCATCTAGAAGGACAAGGGCAGAAAATACATGGAAACACCCTCCAACACACTTCACTTCCAAGCCACTCACCACCTTAACTTGGAAATATATCGCTGTTCCTTCACCGCCAAAATCCTGGAATCCCTAATGGCCTTGTGGGTCAACCTACAGCAGGTGGGCTGCAGGGGTTTAGGAAGGCAGCTCAACACCACCTTCCCAAGGGCAACTAGGGAACGGGCAATAAACACTGACCCAGCCAGCGACAGGAACATGCCATGAGTGAATTAAAAAACAGGACTTTTAAGTTTGCCTTTCGGAGACATATATCTACTCAGGTATTATTCACTCATGGAATGTGAGTATCAAAAGCTGGGAAAACATACTTTGCCCATCCCTAACTGCTCTTGAGAAGGTGGTGGTGGTGAGCTGGTGATATTATTCCCGCTATTGGGTTATAGGGAATTGTGAAAAGATTAAGGACAAACAATAGTCAATTGGAGGATTGTATTTAAATCTGGGCACCTTACTCGAGGAAGGATAGGAAGGTCTGAGAGAGGAAAATGTTTACAAGAATGGTGCAAGGGATTGGGAACTTTATTTAAATGGGTGGACTGGTGGGGCTTAAAGGGTGAGAGAAGATTTGGTAAGGACGGCACTGTGGCTCAATGGTTAGCACTGCTGCTTCACCACGCCAGGGACCCGGAATTGATTCCACCCTCGGGTGACGGTGCGGAGTCTGCACGTTCTCCCCGTGTCTGCATGGGTTTCCTCTGGATGCTCCGGTTTCCTCCCACAATCCAAAGATGTACAGGTTAGGTGGATTGGCCATGGTTAATGTGGTGTGATGGGGATAGGGAGGGATCCTCTTTGGAGGGTTGGTGTATACTTGATGGACTAAATGGCCTCTGTATAACTGAGGGGTTCAAAACCATGAGGGTCCAAGATGGAGCAGCGGCTGTTCCCATTGGTGGAGATCTGAAGAATATGAGAACACTGATTTACACTGCTTGGCCAAAGGCACTAAGGCAACCTGAGGAAACTGTTCCTTTATCATATAATGAGTGACTTGTTCTGGGGTGCACTGCCTGAGAGTCTCTGTTTACTGTAATTATCTCTAGTGACTTCATTGGATCCAAGGAGCTCTCAAGCACTTGAGGGAGTAGGAGGGACTATGGCTATGGGGGGGAGAGAGAGAGACACACACACTGGCTCAGGCTCTTGTGGAGAGCTGACATAGGCCTCATCCTGTGTTGTAACATTCTGCAGTCCTCTGAAAACCGATCAATGAGGAAGTCGGATTACAATATTTATTGGGGAGAAACAACCAATGAGAGGGAGAGTTCATTTTCTGAGGTTTAAGTGGAGAGCTTAGGAGCTGCAAGTAATTATTGACAGTCATTTATAAAGCCCAGATCAAATACCTGAAACAGTTGCTATGGGAACGTTTTTCAAAACTTTACTTTGACCGCTAGAATGTTTTGCACTAATTATAAGTTAGAATGATTTAGCATTCCTACTTGATGGAATTCCAAACAAACCTTTTGAGAGGAAAATTAAACAATGATCTAAAATTGACTTTCCTGAGGAAGGACCCCAAATAATGCCTGTGTTTATACAGGGACACAGACAAAATCAACGAGGCACAGGCATGGCTACCTCAGGGAGGGATCCTCTTGACCATCAGCAGCCTGTGTGTTTGGGCTATCAGGCCTTAGACCAAGTCCTACTGCGACAGTGACCTGTTCTCCCCAGCTCACACTGCGGTAACTTAAGACCAACCTGGGTGAGACCGAATCATAGCCAGAATCCTCAGAGAAGCAGCACCCTTTAAATCAGGGGTGACAGGGACACAGGCCTCCATGGAGACCAACTCCAAGAGGCTGCAAGGACATCCTGGGCATTAGGCGCAGACGGATCTCTAATGCTTCAAACCGCTATTTGTTTTGCTGAGTGATTTTAATTTTCCTGCAATTTAAGTGGCACAATGAGTTACTCTCTTGTTTGTGATGGGACGTACAGCTGGAAAAAATTTGTTGAGCATATCCAAGGCTATATCCTGACTCAACATGTCAATGAAGTCACTAGAGATAATTACAGTAAACTGAGACTCTCAGCTGTGGACCTGATGTTGTATAGATCTCCGTGTGTGGGACACATCTGGGCAATAGTGACCATAACGTGATATGCTTGTAATTGGCTGGCGTGTTTGCAATGTGTACCAGGTACCTCAGATTGGCAAAGTTTGTTAAAGGGGCAGATTGCTTGGGACAGGATAATAAGCTCTGGGTGATGGGCGAGACTGGTTTACAAATGGAAAGATTTAAGAACAAGACATAAAGACACATCCAAAAGACATGTCCACTAAGGGAAGAATGAGGCGGTTGACTGTCTATGTACAAGAACAAAATATAAACAAATGTGTCTTCATCACTTAACGGCACTAGGCCCCTATCCCACTAGGTAGAGTGATGTACACGGAATAGCTAAAGAAAATGAAGGCTGATATTGGTTCTGCTGAAAGTGCTGCATTGGATAGCACTACCTCCTTCGAGACACAAGGTTCTAGTTTCAGGATCTCTCCAGGGCCTCATCACACAGGGTGCAGGACTCAGGGAGTGCTGCATTGTCAGAACTGTCATCTTTCAGATGAGGCCTTCACTTGATAACTGCTCAGGTACATTTGGGAGATCCTCTGGCTCTATTTCAGAGAGGATCAGGGAGGGGAACATTGCATCCGGACTCCGAGTTACCTGTCGATGAACGTCGCGAGGCAGGTAACCTGGGCACTTTGCCAGTTGTGGCAGGTTGCTTTGTGTGTGAACTGCTGTCTGTGTTTCCCACATCACAACACATCAAAAAACACTTGATTGTTTGTAAAGAGCTTTGCGAGATCAAGTGGGTTATGAAAATAATCGCTGCTGCAAATGTGTTGCTGGTCAAAGCACAGCAGGCCAGGCAGCATCTCAGGAATAGAGAATTCGACGTTTCGAGCATAAGCCCTTCATTAGGAATAAGAGAGAGAGAGCCAAGCAGGCTAAGATAAAAGGTAGGGAGGAGGGACTTGGGGGAGGGGCGATGGAGGTGGGATAGGTGGAAGGATGTCAAGGTGAGGGTGATAGGCCGGAGTGGGGTGGGGGCGGAGAGGTCAGGAAGAGGATTGCAGGTTAGGAGGGCGGTGCTGAGTTGAGGGAACCGACTGAGACAAGGTGGGGGGAGGGGAAATGAGGAAACTGGAGAAATCTGAATTGCAATCCTCTTCCTGACCTCTCTGTCCCCACCCCACTCCGGCCTATCACCCTCACCTTGACCTCCTTCCACCTATCCCACCTCCATCGCCCCTCCCCCTAGTCTCTCCTCCCTACCTTTTATCTTAGCCTGCTTGGCTCTCTCTCTTATTCCTGATGAAGGGCTTATGCTCGAAACGTCGAATTCTCTATTCCTGAGATGCTGCCTGGCCTGCTGTGCTTTGACCAGCAACACATTTGCAGCTGTGATCTCCAGCATCTGCAGACCTCATTTTTTACTATGAAAATAATCGCAAGTCTTTCCTTAGAGGGGTAATGTTAGGGAGGGATTATGGAAACAGTAGGAAAAGCTGTTCGTTTATGTGAAAGTGCTGCCAAAGGCTGTATTGAACTACAGAAATTGAAGGCCAAGTTTACAGTGTGTAAGTGTAACCTGGTTTCTTGGATCCAACACTACTGTCGACTACTGTGAACACTGAGTTCTGATTGAGACTGATGTCATGAAGTTTATTTAACACAGTTATAGGATCTCAGGTTTATTCATGCTCTGCAATTCTATGTTTATTCATGGCTACATGACAGGCCTCTAATAGTACACATAGCTAGCTGCACACTGCACTGACTCAGTCACTTTGTGACTGCCAAAGGTAAAGCCTTAATACTGGAACCACACATGCTGTTGTGCTATCTGACTGTCTTAAAGGCACACTGCCTATCTGCTTTAAAAGAAAACCTATCTTTTAAATTAGCTTGAGCAGCGATGTTGTGACCCACCTCTGGATCATATGGGTTTTGAACTCAGACCTCCTGGTTCTGAGGTAGGGACTCCATAACTGCTCCAGAACCTATGCAATAACCCAATGGGATGTGTGTTGGAAATGTCAAATGAGTGCTGCGCATCTATCTTCACCCCAGAAGATGCTGTTGGATGTAAAGATTCAATGAGGATTCTAACAATAAGCTAGTAATATTGATATTCTATTTTTCATGGAGTTGTTGAAGGGGTTGGGTGGTAGTCACCTGACTGTCCTTGGGGTGAATGTGATTGGGTGGTAGTCACCTGAGTGTCCTTGGGGTGAATGTGATTGGGTGGTAGTCACCTGAGTGTCCTTGGGGAGAATGTGATTGGGTGATTGTCACCTGAGTGTCCTCTGGGGAGTGTGATTGGGTGATAGTGACCTGAGTGTCCTTGGAGGAGAATGTGATTGGGTGATAGGCATCTGTGTGTCCACATGATTTTTTTTATTCATTCATAGGATGAGGGTGTTGCTAGGTAGGCAGTATTTATTTTCCATCATAGTTGGCATGTTTGCAAATCCAGTCAGGAATTCAGGAGAAATTTCCTTATCCATGAGTTTCAAGTTGACCACAGGGAGTAGCTGGGAATATGGCACTGATGCACTCTGGATTGAGTCTGGTTGACATGAAATTCAGTAGATGTTTGAATGCAAGGTTGGTAGTTGGGTTTCTGGTCAGTGTAAATGGGGAGAGATTGTTCCTCATTGGGTAGAAGGCCTCAGAGCCTGAGGACAGAGCTTTAAGATGATTGTCAGGAATGACAATGGTGACTTGTATCTGCATGGCATATGGTGATACCCTGCTGAGGGAATGGGACTTTTTTTTTCTGCAGTGTAAGAGGTTGAGGGGTGACCTTATAAAGATATCTAAAGTTATGAGGGGTGTAGATAATGGCAGGTATCTGTTCCCCAGTGTGGGGAATTTTAAGATGAAGGGATGTATTTTTAAGATGAGAGGAGAACGAATCTAAAGACAGGAGGGGCAAATGTTTTCACAGATTTCAGATGAAGAGATGGATGCGGGTACGATTACAACATTTTAAAGACATTTGGATAATTACATGAATAGGAAAGGTTTGGAGGATATGGGTCAGGAGCAGGCAGGTGGGACTTGTTTAGTTTGGGATTATGAACAGCACAGACTGTTAGACCGACGGTCTATTTCTGTGACTGTATGACTCTGTAACTGTGGCTTGTAGAAGGGAACTGGGCAATTAACTGATGAGAAGAGACTTGTAGGAAGCTGGGGAAAAGACAGGGTAGTGGGGTTGGCTAGTTGCTCTTCTAGGTGGAGACAAAAAAAAATTGCAGATGCTGGAATCCAAAGTAGGCAGGCAGGAGGCTGGAAGAACACAGCAAGCCAGGCAGCATCAGGAGGTGGTGAGGTCCATGTTTCAGGTGTAACCCTTCTTCAGGACTGGAGGTGGGGAGAGTTTCAGATAAAGGAGGTGGTGGAGCAGGGTGGTGAAGTGGGGATAGGTGAACACTGGTAGAGGGTACAATTCTCCCCACTTCACCACCCTGGCCCCACCACCCCTTTATCTGCAGCTCCCCCCACATCCACCCCCAGTCCTGAAAAGATTTATGCCTGAAACATTGACTTCTCCAACTCTTGATGCTGCCTGGCTTGGTGTGTTCTTCCAGCCTCCTGCCTGTCTACTTTACTCTTCCAGTCAGCCAGCACAGACATTGCAGGCCGAATGGCCTGGGCTGTAACCATTCTAGGATTTGAGAAAAGAAGTGGAGGGTTGCATCACAAGGGTGAGGTGAAAAGGGGTAGGGGGGTGTTATGAGGTTTCTATGGAGCAGAGAGAGCTGAGTGACCTGTGTTGGTGCTGTATTTTCCGCACAATTGTATAGGGTGTTTCCTTTGTCCATCCCATGGGTTTGATATGAACAGCAGAGGCTGCTGCCTGCTCTCCCTGGCTTGGCTAAGTAAGTGCACAGTTCGACCGCAGGTACGAGTGAGTCATGGCAGCCCTGAGCTTTAGTCATGGCGTGGGCCTAATGCAATCACCACAGATGTCTGAGACAGGATATTATGTCATTGCACTTGATGATCAAGTTACACAGTGCAGACCTCACCAGTCACGCCAGCCAGCAGTGCTGACAGGCTGCTTCTGAAAGGTCAGTGCGGGAGGGGGGGTGGAGCTGATCACCGAGGCTGGGCTGATCAATGCCACAGAGCCTGCCAGTGCTGGAGAAGGCTACTCATGCCAGCCTTGCCTGTGCCAGCTCTTTGAAAGAGTCATCCCATTCGTCCCACCCCACTACTCTTCCCTCGACACCCTGCAAACGTTCTCCTGACCAAGTCTGTCCTCCAATCCCTTTCGCAAGTCATATTTGGAGGGGCTGAACTTGAAATCTTCAAGCAAGAAGCAAGAAAACCCCTCCGTGGATTCCACTGCAATGGAGTCCATGTTATCCTGAAGCCACAAATTTATCTGTGCCAAATACTTAAGGAAGCTTAGTCGCCGGAGTTGAAAAGATTGAACAAACACTGGGATAGAAACAAGTTCCATTCACTTGACTCTCTGCGTGAGGTGAAGGTGCTGATTGGCTGGGCTATGGTTGGCATGGAAATGCAGCAGGAACTATTAGCCACTTTAGAACACATCAGTTGACAGTTCCTGTTAACGCTGGTTGTCTTGAGTTCCTTTTGTGTTGAGTTTTCTTTTCCTCCAAGACCAGTGACCCCGGACTGCCCTCTGGAATGGCCCGGCCAGCCATTGAAGGGTGTGGTCAAAGGAACAAGACTGGAGGGGAAACTTGGCATTGCCCAAGGCATCAGAAATGGTGACGACAAACTCAGCCCCCATGGACCTTCAACGCTCTCCTTTCAAACATCTGGGGGGTTGTGTCAACATCGGAATGGAACAGTTTGACGTTGCCTGTAAGGTATGCTTCTGTGGGAGGGACTGTGATGCAGACATCACCATCCCCAATACTGGGCATTCACTGTGCCACTGGGTGGTGGCGCAATGGCATACAGTTAGGAGGGAGCTGCCCTGAGAGACCTCAGCATTGATTCTGGATCCTGTGAGGATTCCCTCATGGGTCTGGGAATATCTTCCTGATTATCACCGAATACTCTCCCTCGGCTGATGAATCGGTACTCCTCCATTTTGTATAGCTGCTGTTGATGCCGTGACAGTTACAAGGGCAGAGGATGTAGGGGACATGGTACCTCGACCAGGTCTGCAGCAGAGGGTGAGGGAACCAACAAGAGAGAAAAACATACTTGACCTCATCCTCAACTGCAGATGCATCTATCCATGATAAGACTGACCACCTCACAGAGCTTGAAGTCCCACCTTTACATCAGGAATACTATTTATTGTGTTGTGTGGCACTATCACTGTGCTAAATGGGACAGACGTCGAACAGATCTAGCACGTCAAGACTGGGCATCCATGAGGTGCTCTGGGTCATCATTTGCAGCAGAATTATACCCCAGCACAATCTATAACCTTATAGCCCAGCATTTCCCCACTCAAACATTATCACCAAGCCAGGGGATCAACCCTGGTTCAATGGAGAGTATAGGAGCAGCACCAGGCATAGCTGAAAATGAGGTGTCAATCTGGTGAAGCTACCAAGCAGGACTACTTGAATGTCAAACAACATGAGCAGCAAGTGATAGACAGAGCTAAGCATTCCCACAACTAATGGATCAGATCTAAGCCCTGCCACATCCAGTTGTGAACGGTGGTGGAAAATTAAACAACTCACTGGAGGAGGAGGAGACTCCACAAACATCCCTATCAATGATGGAAGCGCCCAGCACATCAGTGCGAAAGGTAAGGCTGAAGCATTTGCAGCAATCTTCAGCCAGAAGCGCTGAGTGGATGTTTCATCTCCGCCTCCTCCAGAGATCCCCAGCATCACAAACCAGTCTGCAGCCAATTCGATTCACTCCACATCAAGAAACAGCTGGCATGCACTGGATATTGCAAAGGCTATGGGCCCTGACATCATCCCAGCAATGGTACTAAAGACTTGTGCTCCAGAATTTGTTGCTCCCTTAGCCAAGCCCTTCCTGGATGGTTACAACACTGGCATTTATGCACTAATGTTTTGAAATTGTCCAGTAATGTTCTGTTCATAAAAAGCAGGACAAATATGTTTGGAACTGGAAACCATCACAGAGGTTTCAAATGTGTACTTTGCATCTATAATCACAGCAGAGAAGAATGATGTAGGTATAGATATCATAAAGCAGCATTGAGAGAGAAGGACCTATTCACACTTTTAGTAGTCTTGAAAGTAGATAAATCGCCAGGACACATGCACGCATAACATTATTGGTCAGGAAGTTCTTGGAAGAAAGTTCTGAGGGGCAGAACCAATTTCCATTTTGGAGAGGGAAAGATTCATCAAGGTTAATCAGCCTGGCTTTGGTAAAGGGAGAGGCTGTCTAATAAATGTCATTCAATTATGTGACTAGCTGTGTTAATGAGGGTGGTATAGTTCATATAGTCTAACATGGACTTCAATAAGAGTTTTTTGACAACGTCTTGCATTGGAAACTGGTTAAGAAGCTAGGAGCCCTTGGGATCCAGGGAAACTTTGGCAAATTGTCTCCAAAATTAGCTTAACGGTGACGGTGCGCAAATGTTTTGTGACCCGAAGTCTATTCAGTGATAGACTGTGTCCCTCGCTACTTACTGTGTACATTTAATGAGAAATGCAGGTGGTTTGATCAGTAAAATTTGCAGATGGCACGAAAATTGGTGGTGTGGCAAACCAGTGAGGAGAAAAACCTCACACTACAGTACAATATACGTGAAAGTGAGGTCTGCGGATGCTGGAGGTCAGAGTCTAGATTAGAGTGGTGCTGGAAAAGCACAGCAGGTCAGGCAGCATCCGAGGAGCAGGAAAATCGAAGGTTCAGGCAAAAGCCCTTCATCAGGAATGAAGCTGAAGGGCTTTTGCCCGAAATTTTCCTGCTCGTCGGATGCTGCCTGACCTGCTGTGCTTTTCCAGCACCCACTCTAATCTTGACTACAGGACAATATAGCCCGGCCAGTCAGACAGGGTGAAGAATGGCAGATGGAATTTAATCCTGCAATGTGTGAAGTGATGCATTTTGGGTAGGCCTAATGAAACAAGGCAGTACAGATTAAAATTGTGAGGGGTATGGATGGGGAGGGTGCTAGGATGGGGATTTCAAGATTAAAGGGTTTTTTTTAAGGGTGAGAGGCGAGTGATTTTAAAGAAGAATGATAAATCTTTTACACAGAAGTTGTTTGGTGTGTGGAATGAACTTGCTGAGGAAGTGATGGGTGCAGATT
The DNA here is from genome assembly GCF_020745735.1 of Hemiscyllium ocellatum. Taxonomy (NCBI): domain Eukaryota; kingdom Metazoa; phylum Chordata; class Chondrichthyes; order Orectolobiformes; family Hemiscylliidae; genus Hemiscyllium; species Hemiscyllium ocellatum. The sequence continues at coordinate 107,895,856 of NC_083407.1, read as the reverse complement.
ACAGTTACAACGTTTCAAAGACACCTAGGATAAGTTTGGAGGAAAATGAGCCAGGAACAGCAGGTGTGACTACTTTGATTTGGGGTTATGTTCAGCATGGACTGGTTGGACTGAAGGATCTGTTTCCATGTTGTAGAGTTGTCGCATGTACTCAAGGACGGAAGTACAGGAGTATGGTTCACAGTACAGAGCAACGCCCATATCCATGGGTCCACTTTCCGTGGTTTCAGTTACCCACTGTTTACCAAGGCCTGAGCATATTACAGGGAACATTCCAGAACCAGAGACCAGGAGGCTGCCAGGAAGGTATGTTTTCCATTTAAATGAATGGGATCGCACCTATCCGTGGTTTTGGGTTTCTGCGATAGGTCTTTGGAATGTAATCCCCGCGAGTACATCGGGCCTACTATATAAGTTAGGAAAATGAAAATAAAGTTTAAAAGATGACCATTATAGTCTTTAAGTAGATCAGCACAGGGGGCTTCAATATGTGGTCTGCCCAAGCTCGTAAGCTGCAGACTGTCCTCACCAGCCCCTGGTCCAACAACCATCCCACTCCCCCAGTCCTCTGGCCCACTCTCTGTCCCTGCTCCCCTCAGGCCTCTGGCCCACTCTCTGTCCTCGCTCCACTCAGGCCTCTGGCCCACTCTCTGTCCCCCCCCCTCAGGCCTCTGGCCCACTCTCTCTGTCCTCGCTCTGCTCGAGCCTCTGGCCCACTCGCCATTCCCACCTCCCCTCCAGCCTCTGGCCCAGTCTCCGTCCCCACTCCCCTCAGGCCTCTGGCCCACCTCTGTCCTCACTCCCCTCAGGCTTCCGGTCCACTCTACGTCCCCGCTCCCCTCGGTCCTCCAGCCCACTGCCCATCCCCGTTCTCCTCGGTCCTCCAGCCCACTGTCCATCCCCGCTCTCCTCGGTCCTCCAGCCCACTGTCCATCCCCGCTCTCCTCGGTCCTCCAGCCCACTGTCCATCCCCGCTCTCCTCGGTCCTCCAGCCCACTGTCCATCCCCGCTCTCCTCGGTCCTCCAGCCCTCTGTCCATCCCCGCTCTCCTTGGGCCTCCAGCCCACTGTCCATCCCCGCTCTCCTCGGGCCTCCAGCCCACTGTCCATCCCCGCTCCCCTTGGCCTCCAGCCCACTGTCCATCCCCGCTCTCCTCGGGCCTCCAGCCCACTGTCCATCCCTGCTCTCCTCGGGCCTCCAGCCCACTGTCCATCCCCGCTCTCCTCGGGCCTCCAGCCCACTGTCCATCCCCGCTCTCCTCGGGCCTCCAGCCCACTGTCCATCCCTGCTCTCCTCGGGCCTCCAGCCCACTGTCCATCCCTGCTCTCCTCGGGCCTCCAGCCCACTGTCCATCCCTGCTCTCCTCGGGCCTCCAGCCCACTGTCCATCCCTGCTCTCCTCGGTCCTCCAGCCCACTGTCCATCCCCGCTCCCGTTGGCCTCCAGCCCACTGTCCATCCCTGCTCTCCTCGGGCCTCCGTCCAACTCTGCCTTCAGAGAGAACACCGATCTGGGATGTTATTTTCCTGGAACCATCATTCTACATTGAGTGGTTGGTCCCGAGGAAGTACAGACAATCAGAGGGACCTTGGTGCACATATCCATTGATACTTGAAGGTAGCAGGGGTAAGTTGCTTAAGATGCCATATGGGATACTTGCCTTTATTAGTCAAGGGATTGAGTACAATAGCAAGAAGGTAATGATGGAGCTTTATATAACATCAGTTCGGCCATAACTGGAATACTGTGTACAGTTCTGGTCGTTCACTACAGGAAGTTAATTGCACAAGAGAGGATGCAGTGCAGAGTCATCCAGGATGTTACTTGGGCTGGAGTGAATCAACTACGAAGGTAGAGAGAAAGAGGCTGGGGATGTTTTCCTTAAAGTAGAGAGGTTTAAAGGATGGCCTGACCGAGGAAGGCAACATTCTCAGGAATATAGACAGAAATCCTTTCCCTCGGTACAGCAGTTAACCAGAGTACACAATTATAAGGTAAGGAGCAGGAGGTTGAGAGGGAATTTGAGGAAAAATGTTTTCACTCAGAGGATTGTGGGTACCTGGAACTCAATGTTTAGTGGAAGGAATCCTCCAGACATTTTAAGAATTATTTAAATGAGCACTTAAAATGCCATAGCATTCAAATCTATGGGCCAGGTGTTGGAGAATGAATGTAGAACAGATGGATATGTGATGACCGGTGCGGACATGTTGGGCAAATGCGAGCCAACCAATCACCACCCTATTTTGTCTGCTATCAACAAAGTAATGGAAGGAGCTGTTTACAGCGCTAACACAGTATACTTCCCCAGTAATAATCTGCTCAAAAATGCTCAGTTTGGGGCCTAACAGCACCATTCGGCTCTTGACCTTTATTACAATTCAAAAGTGGAAAGAGAGTTGCACTCAAAGGACAGTGAGAATGGCAGCCCTTAACATCAAGGCTGTATTCGACAGAGTGTGGCACCAAGAACCCCCAGCAGAACTGGAATCAGAGTATCAGGGGGCTAACTGTCTGCAGGTTGAGGTTCATAGCTGGCATATAGGAAGATGGTTGTGGTCGTTGGAGGTCCGTCATCTCAGCTCCAGGACATCTCTGTAGGAGTTCCTCAGGGTAGTGCCCGAGGCCTATCTTCAGCTGCTTCATCAATGACCTTTCCTCCATCATAAGGTCAAAAGTGGGGATGTTCACCGATGATTGCACAGTGTTCAGCACCATTTGCTACTCCTCAGATACTGAAGCAGTCCACGTTAAAAAGCAGCAAGACCTGAACAATATCCAGGTTTGAGGTGACCAGCAATATCTGCACCATATGACCATTTCCAACAAGAAATAATCTAATCATTGCATCTTGACATTCAATGGTTTTACCATCAGTGAATCACCCACTATCAACATTGACAAGTATCTCTGTCTACACAGGCAGGTGAAAGGCTGGGAATCCTGCAGTGATGTCCACCATCGCCAAGGCACAAGTCAGGAGTGTGATAGAATACGGGCCACTTACCTGGATGGGTGCAGCTCCAACAACACTCAAGAAGTTTGACACCATCCAGGACAAAGCAGCCTACTGGACCGCACCATATCCACTTCCTTTTGCATTGGCACTCGGGGGTGCAGCAGTGTGTACTATTTATAAGAAGCATTTAACAGCTCACCAAGTCTCCTTTTACACTAGTTTCTGAGCTCATGACCATCTAGAAGGATAAGGGGAGTAGATGCATGGAAACACCGCACCCTGCAAGTTCCCCTCCAAACCATTCACCACCACCACTATCATCGTTCTTTTGCTGTCGCTGGTTCAAAAAACCTAGAACTACTTCCCTACAACTCAAGAAGTTGTTCAAGAAGGCAGCCTAGTAAGGGAAGTGCCCTAAATGCTGACCTAGCCAGTGATGCCCATAGCTCATGAACAAATAAGAGAAAAAGAGTAAATAGTTGGTTCTTGCTGAATGTAAATTGTGATTTTGGGTGAATTGTGTGGATAATATTGGTATGGTCAAGTGGAAAGTCTACCCTGAGGTGGTTCAGTAGCTAATAGGGTTGCTAGAGAGAAATGCTTCCTTCTGATGGGTGAGTTCAGAGTAGTTGAGAAAGGGTGGTGCTGGAAAGGGCACAGCAGGTCAGGCAGTGTCTGAGGAGCCAGAGCCACCCTTTCTCAACTCTCTGACTCTCCAACATCTGCAGTCCTCACTTTCTCCTGCGTCCAGAATAGCAGTAATGATTGTGCTATTCCTACTTTTTCAGCCCTCCTTATACCAATCAGCCTATACATTCCCTTTCTGAATTTCACAAATCCGTGCCGAGGTGTCCTGCCTGAATGACACTGACTCTTCACCTCACTTGCTCAACCAACAAAAACCTCTCTGTAATCGGACAGCGGGCCACCTCCATTTGTACTTACTTCCATAGCAGGATCGAAGGTCAGGGAGGCAGACAAAAGGTAATTGGCCACCAGAGGCCATTTCTGTTTCACTTAGGGTGTTACCTTGGCAACAGTACCCAACACTTGGAACTGTAAATTGTGCTGGAAAATCATCATTAGTTTGAGGTTCTCAAAGGCACACCGACCACACGTGAAGGATTTCAGACGTGATTATGTTAAGGAAGATGATGATTTCTCTGTTCCTGTTCCTTTTTCTATCTCTTCTCTTTTTCTCTTTCTCTTTATTCCTCTCTTTTGCTTGCACACTCTTTCACACGCCCTCTCGCTCTTGCGTTCTCTACCTCTTGTGTGCTCTCTCTTTCTCTCTCACTCTCTCAGTCTCTCACACTTGCTCTTTTGCTCGCTCTCTTTCTCTCGTTTGCCCCCACTCTCTTTTTTTTCTCTCTCTCTCTCTCTCTCTCTCTTGGGTCAGACCTGGGTTTTATTGGATGGAGACCAGTGAGCTGAGGGCTAAAGAGGACTGAGCCAGAATGGACTAAGTGTGTGATGGTAAACAATTTGCTGACTGATTAATTGTAGGCAGGGCCAGGCAGTGAGTAATGGTTTAAAGTTTGCTAGTGTAGCCAAGTCCTTAAGTGTTGAATAAAGGTCAGCTTGGGACTGAGTGTAGACCTAGAAATAAATCGAATAGGCAAGTTTTTAATATGAAAAGAATCCATGCCACAATTTTCTCCAGTCCCTCAATTTATTTTGCCTTTTTCTGCCCCTTGCACTTTCTCAGATGATGAAAGCTCTGTTTTATTTTCACAAATGACACCAAGGCCACAATGTAATTTGGATCAAGTCTGTTTTATGAAATTTGTGATATGCTGTGAGCCAAAGTTTAATGAGTTGATGCACTGCAGAGTTCATCACACTCTGGGTAGAGTAAACTGTGAAAGTGGTGCCAAACAACGTTCTGCTGGTGATGAAATCAGCAGCCATCAATCATGGAACTGGAGAGGTCGGGTGAGCGCCTCATTACTAATGGGAAAGTATTCTGCTTCTGTTATTTTAAGCAACTGTTGAGATTCAATCCTGAGGAGTCCAGAATGCTAGTCAACAGCTGGCATTGATCTAATGGTCTGATGTTTTCATGTTTTACCAGCACAGTTCCTCATCTGAATTTGTGCGAAGGACTGTGGCAACTCTCAGTGTAGGCAACATGAGCGTAGGTCAACTTTCTGATCTTTAAGGTGGAAGAAGCATTGAACCAACTCTACTGGGGTGCTCAGAGATTGGGTGTAAGTTGGGCAATGTGCTTCAGGAGCCACTAGCAGTCCTCGCGCACAGACAGGCACACTGATACATGCATAGACGGACAGATATATACACACACACACACACACACAACTGACGGAGACAGTCGGAACAGAGTCTGTAAAATCACTGAGACCTTTGTTTTGCTACAGACGGGGGTAAAAAAGCAACCACGTGAGCAAAGATCGACTCATTTGGTCCTGTCCTTCACACACGCATGCATGCGCACACACACACACACACACGCATGCATGCACACGTACACAGACAGGCACACTGATACATGCATAGACGGACAGATATATATACACGCACACGCGCACACACACTTACACACACACTTACACACACACACACACACACGTACACACACACACACACACACGTACACACACGTACACAGACAGGCACACTGATACATGCATAGACGGACAGATATATATATATACACACACACACACACGCATATACACACACATGCATACACACGTACACAGACAGGCACACTGATACATGCATAGACGGACAGATATATATATACACACACGCACACGCGCACACACACTTACACACACACACACGTACACAGACAGGCACACTGATACATGCATAGACGGACAGATATATATATACACACACACACACACACACACGTACACAGACAGGCACACTGATACATGCATAGACGGACAGATACACACACACACACATACACACATGCATGCATACACACGTACACAGACACACATGCGCACACACATTTAAGGTCCTCCATGGATTGATTTGAGCATTTTGAATATCTCCAACACTGGCCCAGGACTGGAGACTTTGGTCCACCAGAGCACTTACCCTGGATCATTATCCGGGCAATGTTACAATGACTGGTATGTGGTCCATCTCCAGGATTAACCAGGGTAACTGAGCTGAGGACCACCGCTGATGTTCTCTTGCATCCCCGCCTCCACCAGCCCCACGCACACATGTACCAAACTGACTAGTCTCCTCCACACCTATCTGACTGCCCCCGCTCCCCCTCCATCCTCACGATCAACCCTCACCGCAGCCTCACCTGATTAGCCCCCAACCCTCTCCCACCACCTACCTAACTCCACCACCCGACGTTATCTACTCCACCCCCTGATTATCTCTCCCTCCCACCCATCCAACTCCCAACCACGTGACTTGCACACTGACCCAACCGGACTAACCAATCCTGCTACCCCCACACACACCTTCAACTGGCCACCCCACCCAGCCTGATACCGCCACAGTGGCTCAGTGGTTAGCACTGCTGCCTCACAGCGCCAGGGACCCAGGTTCGATTCCAGATTAGGACGACTGTCTGTGTGGGGTTTGTACGTTCTCCCTGTGTCTGCGTAGGTTTCTGCCGGATGCTCCGGTTTCCTCCCACAATCCAAAGCTGTGCAGATTTAGGTGCATTGGCCAAGCTAAATTGCCCATAGTGTCCAGGGATGTGTAAATTAGTTGGGGTAGCCCATGGCAATGCACAGATAGGGTGGGTCTGGGTGGGATGCTCTTTGGAGCTTCGGTGTGAACTCAATGGGCTGAATGGCCTGTTTCCACACTGTCGGGATACTATAATTCTATTCTGTAATCCTATGTTAGCCCTGACTTAACTCTCCTCACTCAAACTCCCAGTCACTGACTCAGCCACCCACTCACTAATGTACTGAAAAATGTGAGTCAGTTAAGTACTTCCCTGACTATGAGAGCTCAGAGGTGCAGTGTTAGAGTCTCCATGATGGTTACCGGTGGTGGAGGGGTACGGAGTGGTTAACCAATTCAAATCAATGTTTTGAAAAGGGGACATGACCTGATTTACAGATGTTTTTTAACTTTTCATTCCAAAAAGTTTTGTTTTGTTTAAGAGGTGAGTTGGCACAGAAGAACCACAGAGTTAAGTTCAGTGATATCAATGATTTGGATATGAACATAGCGGGTATAGTTAGTAAGTTTGCAGATGACACCAAAATTGGAGATGCAGTGGACAGTGAAGATTACATCAGGATCTGGACCAGATGGGCCAATGGGCTGAGAGGTGGCAGATAGAGTTTAATTCAGATAAATGCAATGTGCTGCATTTTGGGAAAGCAAATCAGAGGCAGACTTATACACTTAATGGTAAGGTCCTAGGGAGTGTTGCTGAACAAAGAGACCTTGGAATGCAGGTTCATAGCTCCTTGAAAGTGGAGTCGCAGGTAGATAGGATAGTGAAGAAGGTGTTTGGTATGCTTTCCTTTATTGATTAGAGTATTGAGTACAGGAGTTGGGAGGTCATGTTGCGGCTGTACAGGACATTGGTTAGGCCGCTGTTGGGATAATGTTTGCAATTCTGGTCTCCCTCCGATAGGGAGGAGATTGTGAAACTTGAAAGGGTTCAGAAAAGACTCTCAAGGATGTTGCCAGGGTTGGAGGATTTGAGCTATAGGGAGAGGTTGAATAGACTGGGGCTGTTTTCCCTGGAACTTCAGAGGCTGAGGGGTGACCTTATAGAGGTTTATTAAAATCATGAAGGGCATGGATAGGATAAATAGACAAGGTCTTTTCCCTGGGGTCGGGGAGTCCAGAACTAGAGAGCATAGCTTTAGGGTGAGAGGGGAAATATTTAGAAGGGACCTAAGGGGCAACATTTTCATGCAGAAGGTGGTGCGTGTATGGAATGAGCTGCCAGAGGAAGTGGTAGAGGCTGGTACAATTACAGCATTTAAAAGGCATCTGGATGGGTACATGAATAGGAAGGGTTTTGGAGGGATCTGGGCCAAGTGCTGGCAGGTGGGACTAGATTAGGTTGGGATATCTGGTTGACATGGATGGGTTGCTGTACATCTCTATGACTCTTTGACTGATTACCAAAGTCCCATATGAAACCCCATGGAATATCATAAGTATAAGTTGTCCAGAGAATTTCAAACAGGGAGAAGCTGAACAAGATGAGGTAATGAGAGGGCTGGATATCTTTCCCCTCTTGGCAGAGAGATACCTCTTGCAGACATGTCTCATTCACCTTCCAGGAATACGCCAGGACTCACTCCAACAGCCCCATGGTCATCCTCCATCTTCTACATTTCACGGGAGCTTGGGATCGTGAGAAGCTCAGAGAGACCTCGGGGTTCAGGTACATAATTCTTTGAAATTTGAGTCACATATAGACAAGGTGGTTAAGAAGGTGTTTAGCATGCTTGCCTTCATTGCTCAGATCTTTGAGTAGAGGAGTTGGGATGTCATGGTGAGGTTATACAGGACATTGGTGAGGCCTCTTCTGGAATATTGTGATCAGTTCTGGTCGTTATAGGAAGGGTGTTATTAAGCTGGAAAGGGTTCAGAAAAGATTTACCAGGATGTTGCCAGGAATGAAGGGTTTGAGATATAAAATAAACTGGAAAGACTGGGACTTCTTTCACTGCACCGTAGGTGGTTGAGAGGTGATCTTATAGAGCTTTATAGAATAATGAGGGATATAGATAGGATGAATGGCATTTTTATTTTCCCTAGGGTGGGGGAAATTCAAGACTAGGGGGCATATTTTAAGGTGAGAAGAGAGAGATTTAAAAAAGACATGAGGGGCACCCTTTTTACAGAGTGGTCCGTGTGTGGAAAGAGCTTCCAGGGTTAGTGGTGGATGCGGGTACTGTTACAACTTGACATTGGGATAAGTACCTGAATAGGAAAGGTTTGGAGGGATAGGGGCCAGGAGCAGGCAGGTGGGACTTGTTTAGTTTGGGATTATGGTCGGCATGGATTGGTTGGACGGAAGGGTCTGTTTCCCTGCTGTATGGCTCTATGACTAACACAGATTGTTGATTTTTCCCCACTCTCTCCTACGTGTGTTTTGGTCTCTGTCAACACTTAGTCAGGAAAAGCCTTGATTTTAACATTCTTGTCTCGATGTGATTCACTGTCCAACTGCCTGCAATGCTTCGGTTGCCTAGACCCCAAGTCCTGGGATTCTCTCTGTTCCATCTCACTCTCCTCCAACCAACTTTCATGATCCGTCACCTGTTCTAATATCCACTTTTAGGTCCGAATCAAAGGAAAAGGTTGGGAACAGGAAACCCAATAGTTCCAGGCAGCATCTGTGGAGTGGTTGAGGGAGATGGGAAATGGTTCATGTCGATGACTTTCCATCAGAGCTCAGGAGGAATAGAACTGTTTTTAAGTCAATGGACCGCAGACGACAAAGGAAAAACTCTGTGACCAACTGGACCCCAGTGTTGGATCAGGGCTTGAAGTCTACTTCTGCTGCAAATGCTCCCATGATGCATTTGAGAGTATTGCTGCAATGTCGATCTGTGCTCAAACTGTAGTTTGTTGCTCTTGGTTGTTGGAGTCCTGTGTGTTTTAGTCTCTATCCTATCTTCACCTTATCTTCACATTCAAACCGGCTTCAGATTTGAAAATATATTGTCCAAATAGATGGAGTTCTGCTGTTACTGAGTGACTAATTCCCACATGATATTGGTTTCCAAACTATCAGTGTTGGATTAGTCATTTAGATCTGACTGTCTCGTTCTGTAATGTCCCCCAACACAATGGTTCTGTCAATACTTTTTATATACAGAGGAACCTCAATTATCCAGCATTCGTTTATCCGAAATTTGGATTATCTGAACAAGATCCCATGGTCCTGATGCTTGACTAAACTATGTTATTACCCAAAATTTGAACAACTGAATGAAATACTCCTCATCCACGGCCTTCAGATAATCAAGGTCCCTTTGTGTTCACTCATGCAGTATGGGCATTGCTGGCTGGACCAGAATTTATTGCCCGTCCCTAATTGCCCTTGTCAAGGTGGTGGTGAGCTGCCTTCTTAAACCACTGTAGTCCATGTGCTGTAGGGAGGGAATTCTAGGATTTTGACCCAGCAACACTGAAGAAACAGCAATTATATTTCCAAGTCAGGATGGTGAATGTCTTGGAGGGGAACTTGCAGGTGGTGATGTTGCTATGTATCTGCTGCCCTTCTCCTTCTTACAGTGGCTCAGTGGTTAGCACTGCTGCCTCACAGCGCCAGGGACACGGGTTCAATTCCAGCCTCAGGCAACTGTCTGTGTGGAGTCTGCACATTCTCCCCATGTCTGTGTGGGTTTCCTCCGGATGCTCCGGTTTCCTCCCACAATCCAAAGATGTGCAGGTTAGGTAAATTGGCCATGTTAAATTGCCCCAAAGTGTTCAGTGATGTGTAGGTCAGGTGCATTATTTAGGTTAAATGTAGAGTTATAGGGTAAGGCGATGGGTCTGGGTGGGATAGTCTTTGGAGGATCAGTGAGGACAAGGGCTGAATGGCCTGTTTCCACACTATAGGGATTCTATGATTTCTTCTAAATGGAGGGTGGTTGTGGGTTTGGAAGGTGCTGTCTGAGGATCTTTGGTGAATTTCTACAGTGCACCTTGTAGATAGTACATACTGCTGCTACTGAGTGTCGGTGGTGGAGGGAGGGGATGTTTGAGAATGCAGTGCCAATCAAGCTTTGTCCTGGATGGTGTTGAGCTTTTTGAGTGTTGTTGGAACTGCAACCATCCAGGCAAGTGGGGAGTTTTCCATGATACTCCTGACTTGCGGCTTGAAGATGGTGGACAGGCTTTGGGAGTCCAGAGGTGAGTTATGCTGTTGCAGTATTCCTAGCAGCTGACCTGCTTTTGTAGCCACTGTGTTTCTGTGATGAGTTCAGTACACTGGTAAGGCCAGAATGGGGTAAAAATAATGACTGCTAGAATGGGGTCATCTCAAATACATTTCAATCTGTGAAAATCTTCAACCTTTAAAGGAAGCTGCTCTGACAGTAATTTCTCCTTCTCGCCATGGTGCTCTCAGTGGGGAGTACTCATACCAGAGATTCAGAAAACCAGTCTGTTCAGCCATGGAGAGTACAAGGCTGCCACTTCCTGAGTGATTGCCTGCTCCCCTTGGTCAGCTGTGAAAGATGCTATGTCTCCCAGAACAGCCAGGGAGTTTTTTTAGCTTGTTTTCTCGTCCGTAATGAACCCCCATCAACAACGTGACAAAGTAGATGATTGAACCTCTGCAGGCCATTCGGCCCATTGAGTCCACACCAACTCTCCAAAGAGCATCTCCCCCAGACCCAGGCGTCTAGCTGTCCCTGCAACCCTGCAATTCCCCATGGCTAACCCACCTCAGCCTGCACATACCTGGACACGGTGGGCAATGTAACCTGGCCAATCCACCTAACCCTGGAGAATGTGCAAACTCCACATAGACCGTCATCTGAGGTTGGAATCGAAGCAGGCGCTGTGAGGTAGCGGTGCTAACCACTGCGGTACAGATGGGTTACTGCATGGCTGTTTATACGCTGGTGTGTCAACTACACTAAAAGGAAACATAGCCATAATCTTACCAGACCATAGGGCTGCTCTCTCATTAGACGGAGGTGACCGGTAGTGGTTGAGCCTGAAAATCACCACACCTCAGAACAACGGGGTGTGGTTGAGAAGGGGAATCCCTTGATTGTAGTCCCCCACAACAGGGCTGCAGTGTATAATGCTCTGCCTGTGGATCTAAAATACAGCGGGACATCCCAGAGGTTTTGTGTTGAATTGTAAAACGTCATTCTCCCTCCCGCCAGGTTCTATTCTCCGTTTCACCCACTTCTTAAAGTATGTTTGATTTTCAGCTGACGGCTGCTCTCTGCAATACAAATGACTTCTCCAGATCCCTGTCCGAGTCTTTCTCAATCTCAGCACATTTCTGTGTTATCAGCGGAGACTGGCTGACTCCCCTTATGTCACAACTGGGTGCACTGCAATGTCTCCTGAAAGCTGCATTCTTTCACCATGATCAAATATCCTCACACAAGATTTCAACTCAAGCACTTTCCTCTGCCCTCTGGTTAATGTTGTTGCTTCCCTTCACAAATGGCAGACTGAAGTCACAGCCGGCTACCGGGAGGAGAAGGGCGAATCTGTTTGCCCACTCTGTTACTCCTCACTCGCTCCTTTTGTCCCTCCCCTCTCCTCACTGAGCTGCTGTGCTACATTACCTGAGTAACCACTCTCCAACTCAGGAGTGACTGTGGCAAGCTCTTCGCTCGCGGAAGACTTTCAGTTGAGAGCAATTCGCCCTCCTCACCCTGCAGGAACACCCCTCAGGGGCCTGCAGTTGAGTAAGAGCTAGGAAATCCCAGCTCCCAAATCCCAAATCCAGGCTCCATCCCTGCAATGCCCGCGGATAGACAGGCAGAGGCGGGAGTGCACAAGCAGAGAGGTAGGAGCATACAGGCACACAGTCGGGCGGAGAGAGAGATAGGGGTGTACAGGCAGACAGTCAGGCGGAGAGAGGTAGGGGCGTACAGGCAGACAGAGGTAGGGGCATACAGACAGACAGACGGGCAGAGAGAGGTAGGGGTATACAAATGGGCAGAGAGAGGTCGGGGCATATAGGCAGGCGGACGGGCAAAGAGAGATGGGGCAGATAGATGGGTGGGCGGAGAGAGGTAGGGGTATACAGGCAGACAGAAGGGCAGAGAGAAACGGGGGCATACAGGCAGTCAGACGGGCGGAGAGAGGTGGGATAGATGGTGGAGAGAGGTACGGGCATACAGGCAGACGGGCAGAGAGAGGTAGGGGCATACAGGCAGTCAGACGGGCGGAGAGAGGTGGGACAGACGGTGGAGAGAGGTAGGAGCATACAGGCAGACAGAGAGGTGTAGGGGACATTTAGACAGATAGAGAGACAGGTAAAGGGAGGTGAAGCACATGGGCATGTGGAGAGAGGGTTGGTGTTGTGGGCAAACAGGCAAGCGGAAGGAGAGAGAGAGAGAGAGAGAGAGAGAGACGGGGCTGTGGGCGGAGGGAGGGAGGGAGGGAGAGACGGGGCGGAGGGTGGAGGGCGGGAGAGAGAGGGGCGCACAGGCCAACGGACAGACTGACAGACGGACAGATATAAGTGGGAGCACACGCATGTTCATTCACAGCTGACCAGTATGCTACTTGCTAGCCCCAGCTAAGCCATTCATTTATTTGTTCAGTGAAACTGGTCTTTGCTTTCCTGCGATGTTACCAGGACCCAAGTTGCAACGAGGTAGCTACATTCAAAATAAACTCCGGTCTAATGTTTCCCAATATTTTTGGATGAAATCCTTTTCTTTCCACTGACTAACTCAGTGACTCAAATCCTCATTGCCCCTGGATTCACATGTATTTGGACAAAAATGGAACTGGAACAGGGCTATCAGCCCATAATGTTGGACCGAACATGACACCAAATTAAATTAATCCCTTCTGCCCGCCCTTGGTCCATATCCCTCCATTCCTTGCATATTCCTGTGTTTATTTAAAAGTCCCTTAAATGTCCCCAACGTATCTCCACACCACCATCATCCCTGGTGGGTTCCAGACTCCTACCACTCTGTGTAAAATAAACTTGGCCCTCACATCTCCTTTGAACTTTCCCCCTCTCCCCTTAAATGCATGACCCCTAGTATTAGGCATTTCAACTCTGGGAAAAAGATTCTGGTCATCAACCCTATCTATACATCCCATAATTTTATAGATTTCTATCAAGTCTCCCCACACCCTCCACCGCTCCAGAGAAAACAACCTGAGTTTTCCTAGTCTCTCCTTAAGGCTCATACCCTCTAATCCAGGCAGCATCCTGGGAAATCTCTTCTGCACCCTCTCTAAACCCTTCACATCTTTCCTGTAACATGGCAATCAGAATTGAACACAATACCAGTGTGGCCTGACCGAAGTCTTACAAAGCTGCAACGTGACGTGCTGACTCTTGTACTCAATCCCCTACCAATTAAGGGAAGCAAGCCATATGCTCTCTTTACCACCCCACATACCTGTGTGGCCACTTTCAGGGAGCTATGGATTTGAACCCCAACATCCCTCTGTACATCAATATTGTTCAGGGTCCAACCAATAACTCTATACTTTTCCCTAACCTTTGATCTCCCAAAGTGCAGCACCTCACACTTACCTAGATTTAACTCCATCTGTCATTTCACCACCCATATCTGCAACTGATCTGTATCCCGCTGTATCCTTTGACAACCTTCTACACTATCCACAACTCCACTGATCTTTGTATCATCTGTAAATTTACTAACCCACCCATCTACATTTTCATCCAAGTCATTTATACATATCACAAACAGCAGAGGCCCCAGTTTGGATCCCTGCAGAACACCATGAGTCACAGACCTCCAGTCAGAAAAACACCTTTCTACCATTAACCTCTGCCTTCTATGAGCAAGCAGATTCTGAATCCGCGTGTCCATATCACTGTAGATCCCATGCATCTTAATCTTCAGGATGAGCTTACCATGAGGGACCTTGTTGAAAGCTTTACTAAACGATATAATTGACAAGATACACTATAACCTAGGGCCATCATAAATATTGGCCACCCTATATTCGGTCCCCAGCCCTTGAATTTCTCCCCTTTCCTCTCATTCTGCCCTGGATGAGAGCACATTTGGGCTTCCCTTTCGGCATCCCGCTCCCATTCTCGACACAAGATGTATTGTAGCAGCTCGCTTTGGGCCCTTGGACAGGATCATCCAAGCCCATGACCTTTCCCACTCAGAAGGCCCAGACAGCATGGGGACACCACCACATCTCCCCACTCTAACACTTCCACATCTGCACAATGCCCAGAACTGTACACAGTCGTACACAATACTCCAGCTGAGGCCAACGTTGGCTCTTGTACGATTTCAGCACACCTTCCTTGCTCCAGTATTCTATACCAGTATTTAGTACCACTATTGGCACTATGTTTTATTAGCTGCTTCCTGTGCCTGTCCTGTCATCTTCAATGATCAGTGCACCAAGTCCCTCTGCTCCTGTGCCCCCTTTGGAATTGTACCTTTTGTTTCATATTGAATCTACATGTTCTTCCTCCCAAAGTGAAACAGGCCGCTGACTTGCGGAACGCTTCAGAGAACACCTCTGGGCCGCCCGAACCAACCAACCCAATCACCCTGTGGCTCAACACTTTAACTCTCCCTCCCACTCCACCGAGGACATGCAGGTCCTTGGACTCCTCCACCGGCAGAACACAACAACACGACGGCTGGAGGAGGAGCGCCTCATCTTCCGCCTGGGAACCCTCCAACCACAAGGTATGAATTCAGATTTCTCCAGTTTCCTCATTTCCCCTCCCCCCACCTTGTCTCAGTCGGTTCCCTCAACTCAGCACCGCCCTCCTAACCTGCAATCCTCTTCCTGACCTCTCCGCCCCCACCCCACTCCGGCCTATCACCCTCACCTTGACCTCCTTCCACCTATCCCACCTCCATCGCCCCTCCCCCTAGTCCCTCCTCCCTACCCTTTATCTTAGCCTGCTTGGCTCTCTCTCTCTCTTATTCCTGATGAAGGGCTTATGCTCGAAACGTCGAATTCTCTATTCCTGAGATGCTGCCTGGCCTGCTGTGCTTTGACCAGCAACACATTTGCAGCACTTCACATTTAATCTCTGCATTAAGTGTCATTCGCCTATTGCACCACTATTTTAGAGGTCTTGCACTATTATCCGCACAGTTCACAATATTTACACGTTTTAAGTTATTAACAGGAATCAGGAAGAGCAGGATGCTAATGCTGACCCCGGGGAACTCAACCTTTAAGTCTGAAAACTAACAATTCACTCTGTAGTTTTTGTCACAATTGTGTCCACCGGGCAAGTGTGTCTGATTCCATGAGCTCTAACTTTGCTCACAAGTCTGTTGTGCAACACCTTTTGGAAGTCCATGTACACCATATTAACATTACCCTTATCAACCTTCTCTGTTACTTCATTAACAAAACTCCAGCTCAGTTTAACAGGATTTATCCTTAACAACTCCATACTGGCTTCTGTTCATGAAGCCACATTTGGCTAGGTGGTGATAAATTTTGTCCCAGTTTCTTCCTGTGAGCATCTTCCCTGCCTCTGACCTTAAACTAATTAGCCTGTGGTTGCTGGAATTCTGTTCACTGCCTTTTTTTGAACAAGGGAGTGAGGTTTCTAATTCCCCAGTCTTCTGACACCATCCCTAAGTTTAATACCTTGGCCAATACCTCTGCAAATTTCCACTCTCCCTTCACTCAGTAGGAGAAAGTGAGGACTGCAGATACCAGGAATCAGGGTCAAGCTGGTGCTCGCAAAGCATAAGCCCTGCCCTAAATGTCGATTCTCCTGCTCCTCGGATGCTGCCTGACCTGCTGTGCTTTTCCAGCACCACTCTCTCGACTCCCTTCACTCAATATCTTTGGATATCCTCATAGTGTGTTACTTGCTTTCAGTTCATCCAATATTTCTTCCATATCAGTTGTAAACCCTCATTGTGTCTGAATTTCTTCCTGTCTTTCCTGGATGGTATGGTGGCTCAGTGGTTACCGCTGCCTTAGACCAGGAGGGCGCTGGGTTTAATTCCAGCCTCATGTGACTGTGCCAACCCCACACAGGCTTTTCTTCCTGTGGGTTTCCTTCCACAGTCCAAAGATGTGCAGTTTCGGTGAATTGGCCATTGTTTTCATGGATGTCCAGGTTAGTTGGATTAGCCATTGGAAATACAGGGTAATAAGGTGGGGGGTCTAGGTGGGATGCTCTATAGAGGGTGGGTGTGGACTTGATAGGTCAAATGGCCCGTTCTGTACTGTAGGGATTCTATGTTTCTTTAGCCTAGATATCATCTGTTTGCATGCTAAGGCAGAAACATATTCCTTTAATACCCATTGTAAAGCCCATATTTGATCCTTACTAAACCCTACTAAGCCTTACTATCCCATTGCCATTTATAATGCCAATTGGCCGATACTCAAAGTTAAGAGGAAGATGTACCGGGCAGCTGTGTGTGCTTAAGTAGCTTGGCCAAACCTTCCAATCCTAAACAATGCTGACTTAACTGCTCTTGGGAGGCGCTGCCAGGGCGAAGAGCCAGTTATATCTGCCCATCCATCAATCTCAATAGTTCTCATTTGTGGGTCATTGTAAAATTAAAGTGCAGGGGATTGGGTTTGAAATGGATAGAAAATTGGTTTGCAGATCGGAAACAAAGAATAGGAATCAATAGGTCTGTCTTCTGAATGGAAGGCAGTGGTGAGTGGGGCACCGCAAGGATTGGAGCTAGGACCCCCAGCGATTTGCACCATATCTTAATGTTTTAGATGAATGTAATATCTCCAAATGTGATGGAAAGGGGGAACTGTGAGGAGGATGCGGAAATGTTGGAGTCTGATTTGGACAGGCCGGGTGAGTGGGCAAATGCGTGGCAGTTGCAGTATACGGTGGATAAATGTTTGAGGTTATCTACTTTGATAGCAAAAAGAGGAAGGCAGACTGTGGCTCTAAGTTGAGAGAAGGGAATGTTCAAAGAGCTCTGAGTGTCTTTGCACACCTGTAGCTGGGAGTTAGTGTGCAGGTGCAGAAGGCAGTAAAGAAGGCAAAAACAGTATGGCGGTCTTCATACCGAGAGGATACGTGTACAGGAACAGGGATGCCTTGTTGCAGTTATACAGGGAATTGGGTGAGGACACAACTGGGACATTGGGCGTAGTTTTGGTCTTTATTTAAGGAAGGACGTTCTTGCTGAAGGCAGTGAACTTTTACCTCGCTGATTCCTGGGATGGTGGGGAGATGTACGAGGGGAGACTGAGTCAATTCGTGACCTAGTGATACTATCACCAGTCTGTTAATCCAGCAACCCAGGTAATGTTCTGGGGTTCAAATTCTGCCATGGCAGATGCTGGAATTTGAATTCAATAGGAAAAATAAATGCGGAATTAAGAACCTAATGATGACCTTGAATCTATTGTTGATTGTTGGAAACATCCATCTGTTTCACGAATGTCCTTAGGGAAGGAAACTGCCATCCTTACCTGGTCTGACCTACATGTGACTCCAGATCCACAACAATGTGGTTGACTCTTAACTGCCCTCTAGGCAACTAGGGATGGACAACAAATACTGGCCTGACCAGTGACATCCATATCCCATGAATGAATTCTTTTTAAAAATTGGATTGTATGCTTTGGAATTCAGAAATGTGAGAGGGGATCTCGCAGAAATTTATACAATTCTAGGACTGCACAGAGTAGATGCGGGAAAGATGTTCCCGATGATGGGGGAGTCTCAGAAGCAGGGGATCATGGTTAAAGGATGAGGGATAAACCTTTTGGGATTGAGATGAGGAGATTGGATGCGAGCATAAGAGGTACAGTTAGTAAGTTTGCAGATGACACCAAAATTGGAGGTGTAGTGGACAGCGAAGAGGGTTACCTCTGATTACAACAGGATCTTGACCAGATGGGCCAATGGGCTGAGAAGTGGCAGATGGAGTTTAATTCAGATAAATGCGAGGTGCTGTATTTTGGGAAAGCAAATCTTAGCAGGACTTATACACTTAATAGTAAGGTCCTAGGGGGTGTTGCTGTACAAAGAGACCTTGGAGTGCAGGTCCATAGCTCCTTGAAAGTGGAGTCACAGGTAAATAGGATAGTGAAGAAGGCATTTGGTATGCTTTCCTTAATTGGTCAGAGTACTGAGTACAGGAGTTGGGAGGTCATGTTGCGGCTGTACAGGACATTGGTTAGGCCACTGTTGGAATATTGCGTGCAATTCTGGTCTCTTTCCTATCGGAAAGATGTTGTGAAACTTGAAAGTGTTCAGAAAAGATTTACAAGGATGTTGCCAGGGTTGAAGGATCTGAGCTATAGGGAGAGGCTGTACAGGCTGGGGCTGTTTTCCCTGGAGCGTCGGAGGCTGAGGGGTGACCTTATAGAGGTTTACAAAATTATGAGGGGCATGGATAGGATAAATAGGCAAAGTTGGGGTTGGGGAGTCCAGAACTAGAGAGCATAGGTTTAGCGTGAGTGGGGAAAGATATAAAAGAGACCTAAGGGGCAACTTTTTCACGCAGAGGGTGGTATGTGTATGGAATGAGCTGCCAGAGGATGTGGTGGAGGCTGGTACAATTGCAATATTTAAGAAGCATTTGGATGTGTATATGAATAGGAAGGGTTTGGAGGGATGTGGGCCGGGTGCTGGCAGCTGGGACTAGATTGGGTTGGGATATCTGGTTGGCATGGACGGGTTGGACCGAAGGATCTGTTTCCATGCTGTACATCTCTATGACTCTAAATTTCTTCATCCAGAGAGCCCGTGATTGAGTCCAAAATATTGTGTTTTCAAGTCGGAGGTGGATGTAGCTTTTGTGGGTAAAGGGATCAATGTAGATAGGGGAGGTGCATGTAGGGGGTACAGGATGGGTGGGATTAGGGTATTGGGTGCGATGATCAGCCATGATTGTACCAGAGCTTGTTAGAGGGGCAGAGTGGCCTACTCTTGCTCCCAGCTCCTTTGTTTCATAGCAGCGAGGGACCGAAACGCATACGCAATGTACATACGCTCACACTGTTGCAGTCTTGCACTGTGTACGTGCACACACTCACACTAGCCCTGCCTCCATGCACAGTGACAGTCCACTAACACCCAACTCTCACATGAGGCAGGACTGCTGGGGCTCGGGTTAAACATTCTTTCCCATGTGGGAGGGGCAGTCTTTGAATATATTCGAGGCTCCATCAGTCAGACCTCTGAATGGCGAGGGAGTCGAGGCGTGTGGGGAGCAGGCAGGAAAGTGGAGTCAAAGCCATCTCCAGAGAAGCCATGGTCTAGTGGAGAAGTGTGCTAGCAGTGAGGGGCTGAATGGCCGGCTGCAGCTGCTAATTCTCGTCCTCCTGTGAGGAATTGGCTGACGGTCTGCCAGTGGGTAAAATGTAACAGCCAGTGGGTAAAAGCCTAATGCGTCCCCTCTCTCGAAATAAATGGTGTGATTTTTTTTTGATAGAGTAGATTAGATTACTTACAGTGTGGAAACAGGCCCTTCGGCCCAACAAGTCCAGACCAACTCACCGAATCGAAACCCACCCATACATTTGCCCCTTACCTAACACTAGGGGCAATTTAGCATGGCCAATTCACCTGACCCACACATCGTTGGACTGTGGGAGGAAACCAGAGCACCCGGAGGAAACCCACGCAGACACAGGGAGAACGTGCAAACTCCACACAGTCAGTCACCTGAGGCGGGAATTGAACCCAGGTCTCTGGCGAAGTGAGGCAGCAGTGCTAACCACTGTGCCACCGTGCCGCCCAAGAGATTTAGTGGATTGAATCTCAGAGCAGTGTTCAGAGCAACTTGCTGGCTGTCATGGCTCAATGTTTCCCAGCTTACTGCCTGCAGTGAAGCTAAGGTGGCCTGTTCTGCCTTGCAGAGGGAGGCCAACAGAGTGTGGGTTCACTTGCTGCATCAATTGAGGTTACTACAATTGTCTCTCCCTCACACCCTCACCTCGAGGTGTGTGTGAAACCCTGAGATGAAACTCTCCCCTCTCTCGGAGAGCGGCCTGATGGTTCTCTGGGCCTACAGGGACATCAGATCCCAGATCCCAGTATTCATTCAGGCCTGACTGCCTGACAACAGTGACCCCTGCTGGGATATATCATTTCATAACATCGTGGAACTCGAGTAAAAAAAAATCCCATTCCTTCACAACAGGATTCAAACCAGGAGTATTTACAATCCAATTTAAAACAAAACAGACTCCCGCTCTTACAGCGCAGCGTTGGGGTCATGACCTCTGGGTTCACATGGAGGAGTGTCTCGTGACATGTCCGAACAAGTCGCTAGAAATAAAACTCAAACTCGTTTCAACTCCGGGCTGAGGTCTCCGAAACCATTTCCACATTCTTGCTGAGTCAGTCGGCTATCAATTTTGGGTCTTGGCTGTCAAATGTTTCAGATTGCAATGTCAGCCATTGCCATCGTCTCTCTCATCAGTTTACCTTCAGGGATGTGCCCACCCAGTCTGGTATTTAATCTTTATATGCCAGAACTTGTGTGTGGACAGTACTGCCCAATATTTTAGCTCTGAAGATTTAAAACCTGTTCTGCTTTGCGCTGATGAGACAGAAGGGTTAGCTGCAGTATTCCTAGCCTCTGACCTACTCTTGTAGCCATTGTATTTATGTAGAGCCAAGGAGCAAGGAAACAGACCCTTCGGTCCCACCAGTCCATACTGATGATAATCCCAAACTAAACTAGTCCCACCTACTTACACTCAGCCTGTATTCCTCCAAACGTTTATTATTCATGCACTTACTATGTTTAAAAGACATTTAGGTAACTGTATCCACATCCACCACTTCCTCTGTAAGTTCATTCCACACACAAACCACTCTCTGTATAAACAAAATAGCCCCTCATGTCTTTTTAAAATCTTTCTCCTCTCACCCTAAAAATGTTTCTCCTAGTCTTGAAATCCTCCTCTCTATGGAAAAGACACTAACTATTCACCTTATCTATACTCCTCATGATTTAAAGACCTCTATAAGGTCACCCCTCAGCCCTCTATGCTCCAGTGAAAACAGTCCCAGCCTATCCAGCCTCTCCTTATAACTCAGACCCTCCATTCCCAGCAACATCCTGGTAAACCTCTTCTGAACCCTCGCCAGTTTGATGACATCCTTCCTATAACAGGACGAACCAGAACTGGGCACAATAGCCCAGAAGCGACCTCACCAACGTCCTGTGTGGCCTCAAATCAACTGGTGAGCCCCGGTCAAAAAACACATGGCACCAGCTTATAGTCCAACAGATTTATTTGAAAACACATGCTTTCGGGGTGCTGCTCCTTCATCAGGTGCTCACTAACTCGTTGGACTCTACCTGGTGTTGTGTGATTGTCCAGCCTTGTCCAATCCAATCCAGCACCTCCACATCATGGTGAGTCCAGTTCAGTTTCTGGGAAATGGTGACCCACAGGGGATTGACAGTATGGTTTCAGTGAGAGTAATGCTGTTGAACGTCAAAGGGCATTGATTAGATTCTCTCATGTTGGAGATGATCATTCCCTGGCACTTGTGTGGTGTGAATGTCATTTGCTGCTTGTTGTAGAGTTCTCTGCTCGTGTTTGAATTAATGGATTGGACTCAGAGTCATTGGGAAATCTCAGGGTAACCTCTGCCTGACTGCATCCCACTCTTTTCCCCAATCTCTGCTGGGACTGTCCTGTGGGTGGGACAGGACATATCCAGAGATGGTGACGGTGGTCTCAGCAACAATGGCCGTGTGACTCTGTCAGGCTGTTGCTTGACCGCTCTGTGAGACCAGTCCGCAGTTCCCTTGACACATTTTGGATGCAATATTCCATGACCGGTCTCTCAAAATGTGCCCCCAGATGTCAATCAGGAGAAGTGGTGGTGCTGAGGTTGATGGCGCCTAGGCTGATGTTGGGTTGTCTGTCCCACTTTATTCCTTTTGTTACACTTTCTGTTGCAGTTTGATACAGCGGTGGTTTGCTCGACAATTGTAGAGGAGTTGCCATTAGTCAGGAATCATGTTGTCTTTACCATAACTTCAGACTACTGACAGATACATTGAACTTTTAATTACATGTTTCTTTTGATAAAAAAAGAAAGCCATACAGGCTAAAAGATGTTTCAGGATATAAATCTGCCCTCACTCTTTGTGTAGATTGCCTTGAGCCCCAAGAGGAATCCTGGAATGTCGTACCTCAAGAACGGTTCAGGGAATATCTCTGGCCTGTATGCACCAACAAACCCCACTCTCCTGTGGCCATCCACTTCAACACCTTCTCTCACTCCCTAATGACATGACCATTCTGGGCCTCCTTCACCACCTAAACAGGGCCACCCGCAAACTGGAGGAGGAACACCTCATCTTCCACCTCAGGAGCCTACAACCACACGGCCTCAACACTGATTTTACCAGTTTCCAAATCTGCCCTCCCTCAACTCCATCCTAGACCCAACCCTCTGACCCGGCTTCGCCCTCTTGTCCTGTCCATCTTCCTGCCCACCTATCCGCTCCACACTTGCCACCGACCTACCACATTCCTCTCCTATCTTTGCCCAGCTATCATCATCCCACCCCTTTCCCTGAGCCCCACCCTCCCATTTATTTCTCAGCCAGTCCTAATGAAGGGTTATGCCTGAAATGTCGACTCTCCTGCTCCTCAATTGTTGCCTGACCTGCTGTGCTTTTCCAGCGCCACACTTTTCAGCTCTGACTCTCCAGCGTCTGCAGTCCGCACTTTCTCCTGTCCGGGAATACGCAAGCGAGAGAGGGGTGTGGAAATCAAATTGCATCCCTTGGTCTTTATATGCTAGTGTGCAGCTTGTGGTACATGTTTCATTGTGTTAAACTATTCTGTAAAAGTTTAGATTTTTATTGACATGTGTATACAAGTAATAGAGTACGGTGATAAGTGTATAAGATGGCACCATGTGTGGCGACATTTGTAACAAAGGTACCTAGGTAGAGAAACCTTGGGTACAAAGTGGTAAAAAAACAAAGTTTAAGAAGTTAAGCATTGCTTTCAAAAAATAAGTAGGAAAATATATAAATTTAAGTCATTAATTAATTATATATGTTTCATTATATTAAAGTCCTTCTTAATATAAACTATAAAACTAAAGGAATAAAGTTTGTGCGGAAATCTTCCACTTCATTCCCCAATGCAGGTAACAAAAATACAATCTGCCTGTCTGCCTGGTGGTCTGGCAAAAACAAGTTATCAGCAAAGCAGGAAACTAGATAAACTTGTCTCAGCAAACAGCAGAACTGAGAATCTTCAAACGGCTGCTCAGTTGTGAAATTTTGCAACACTAAGGGCAAAGCTAAAGTTCCCAGAATCCCTCCCCTTAATGTTGCACAGTTTCACAACTGTCACACTGACCAACCAAGAACTGATTCAAATATTCTCTCTTTTTTACTTAGAAAGAGAATTGCTTTCACTTCCTGCACTCCTCTCTCTGATTTGTGTGCCTGGGTGCTATGTATTATTAGGAGAAAGTGAGGACTGCAGACGCTGGAGATCAGAGCTGAAAATGTGTTGGTGGAAAAGTGCAGCGGGTCAGGCAGCATCCAAAGAGCAGGAGAATCGACGTTTCAGGCATGAGCCCTTGTTCAGGAATCTCCTGAGGAAGGGCTCATGCCCGAAACGTTGATTCTCTTGCTCTTTGGATGCTGCCTGACCTGCTGCGCTTTTCCAGCAACACATTTTCAGCTGCTTTGTATTATTAACCTTTCTCAAGAAAACCTGGTTAAATTGGCTTCTTTGGAAATGTAAAGGTATTGGGAACAATATTCATGAGGGGAAGGAATCTTATTTAAGTTATATTTGCTGCAACTAATCAAGAGAGAGGGTCAATTAAGAAGGGGAACCCCTTCATCCTGTCTCATCCAGGAGCATTACTATTTGGGGGTAACCCATCATGAAAAATTGGCAAATATCTCAAAAACACAGGCCAGGTAAACACAGCGGATTTTCTTTCCCTTTAAAATAGGTTTAGAGAAGACTTGATAACAGCTTAATGAGAAATTCCAGATTCAGTAACTGAATTCAAATTCTACCATCGCCCTTGGTGAGATTTGAACCCATAATTCCCAGCACATTAGCTTGAGCTCTGCATTACTAGTCTGGTGACATTACCACCACACCACTGCCTCGTCTCCACCTCAGGCTGTTACCACAAGAGTTCCTCAGGGCAGTGAAGTCTCTGGACTGAGGTAAAGGCTGTGTGTTTTTTTTTCTCAGTAAACACCTAGAAGTTCTGGCACTTGCTGAAGGTGTTTGCGGGGATGTAATATGGTCTGTCTTGGTCTGTAATAAAGCCAACACTTGGAGCTGAAAGCAACACAATCTCCTATCGCTGAAATAGACTGGGGGAGGGGGGGGGGCGGATTTCTGAAAGTTTCAACTACTGAGTCAAGACTGAAAGTTGTCCCCCTCCCTGCCTGAGTCCATGTGACATTATTGTATAGGGTACTGCTTAGTGCACTCCTCAGCCTTAACCCTTTCAGACCCACACACTCTGATATAACGGGATATAAGTCTGGAGCTTCTCGCCTGCCGAGAAATCTGGACACCAACCAATTGCGTGGCTTGGAGAATCACAGCGTTCTGAGCGTGAGTTGCTCACTAGGTTATTATTACACAGCAGCTTCCCCGCCTCCTCCACAACAAACATTTGCATCCATCTAACAAACCTCACCTCCGAACACCTCAGGGCTGATTCACTCTGTTAAAGATACTATGTTAGTGCAAGTTGTCAGTCCCTCTGCTTGGAAGGGTAAATCCTAGACGATGAGCAGTGGGCGGGCTCGTGCCTAGGCCTGAAAAGATGAGTATATTGATCTGAGCCTGTTTTCAGAGGGAGAATGTGACCTTTGGCCTCGAACACACAGGTACGTGAGGAAGACCGAGAAGGAAATAGATAGGTACAATCAGGGGAGACCACACGGATGATGAACATGGCCTTTCTTAACTCCGAACCAATAAGAATGGTGTGCAGTGGGAATCCACCCAGTCTCAAGAACACCTCAGTGCTCAAGTCCAATGGGAACTTACCATGACCTCGGAAGGCCTTCAATAAGGACTCCCCACTAAAATCAGAACATGTGGGCTCAGCAGGCACAAAACGCCACAGATAGCAAACTGGCTACTGAACCTGGAAACTGGTGACTGGGTGGGATTGTGAGGAGGGTGTGTCGAGGCTCCAGGCTGATGTAGATGAGTTGAGTTGGACAAGCGTGTGGCAGAGAACAGCACCACATGCGTAAATGTGAATGCTATATACATGAAAAACAGACAGGAAGAGTATCATTTACATTGGTGATATTCAGTTTCGATATGCAGAGGGATCTGGGCATCCTTGTAAAGCAGTCAATGAAAGTAGAAAGACAACTCCAGCAAGCAATGAGGAAGATTGATGATATATTGGTCTTCATTGCAAGAAGATTTGAGTTCACAAATAGGGACATCTCACTGCAGTTATACAGGACCTTGGTGAGGCCGCATTTGGAGAATTGTGTGCAGTTTTAGTCCTTGTATCTACGAAAGGCTATCCTTACCATAGCGGGAATGTTGCAAAGGTTCCCTCGGCTGACATCAGGATGGCAGGATTTTCCTATAAGGAGAAACTGGATGGACTGGACCTGTATTCATTGGAGTTTTGATGGATGAGAGGGAATCTGATTGAAATATAAAATTTGAACGGGGTTGGACAGACTAGAAACTGGAAGAATGTTTTCCCTGTTCGGGGAGTCGAAGGATATGGGATGGATCAGTTGGGACAGAGATGAGGCAAGATTTCTTCACTCAAAGCTGTGGAATTCTTAGCTCCAAAGGCTGCAGAGGCCACGTCACTGAACACATTCAGGAAAGAAACAGGTTAATTTTCAAGGTTGAAAGACATCAAGGGCTACCGGGAGAAAAGGCAACTATGGCATTGAGATAGATGGTCAGCCATGATCATATTGAATGACAGAGCAGGCTTGAAGGGCCGAATGGCCTACTGCTCCTAGTTTTTTTTGTTTGCTCAAAGAGGTTTTCCACAAAGGCAGGAGCACTGACACCACTGCCACCGTCGAAGTAATCCGTGAACAGGAATTCCCAGAACCAAGTTCTCAGGTGGCGCCTGAAGTAAAAACCGAGGAGGACTGCAACAAAACCTGGGAAGGCCTTCATAAACTTGTGGATGGATGTCCTCAGGCAAATCATGGTTAATAGTGAGGAGGGAGATGTGGTACATTTTAGTGAGGGGAGAGGTGATACATTCTAGTGAGGGAGGAGATGTGGTGTGTTTTAGTGAGGGGGGGAGATGTGTGTTTTAGTGAGGGAGTAGAAATGTGGTACGTTTTAGTGAGGGGGGAGATGTGGTATGTTTTAGTGAGGGGGGAGATGTGGTATGTTTTAGTGAGGGGATAGAGATGTGGTGTGTTTTAGTGAGGGGATATATGATGTGTTTTAGTGAGGGGGTAGACATGTGGTATGTTTTAGTGAGGGGGGGAGATGTGGTATGTTTTAGTGAGGGGGGGAGATGTGGTATGTTTTAGTGAGGGGAGAGATGTGGTATGTTTTAGTGAGGGGGGGAGATGTGGTATGCCTTAGTGAGGGGGGAGATGTGGTACGTTTTAGTAAGGGGGGAGATGTGGTACGTTTTAGTAGCAGAAACAATGAAGGTCACGGTGCTTGAGAAAATGAGAGGGTAGGTGGGAGAGAAGGGAAAAGGGCTATAGATTCAGAAAACAAGTTAATAAGGTCATATAAAGGGTTCCTGTGGCCCCACTCTGTGTCACAGCAGACCAGGCTGATTGAAAAGATATTTGCAAAGTGCTCCGGCTCCCTTCCGGGGGGAGTTGAATAGGGAAGCTGGGATGCTGTGTTAAACCCAGGCGGGACTTGGTCTGTCAATCGCAACACACTCTCTTCATTATAAAGGGGATATAGAAGAATGGGAGATTGTGCGATGGGGGGGGGATGTGACCAGATGGAGAGAAACTGTTTCCACATTGTACAGTGCATCCGAAATAATTACTATAATACATTTAAGGGAAGCATCTTTATCAGATGATCACTGCCATAGGAAATATCAAGTAAGTGCATCTCATGGGGAGCTAGTTAAGCACAGCCTCCTGTTAGAGGTCTGTTCAGAGGGTGGTGTTGCCCTGAGGCTGGTGTTCAAGCAGTTCTTTAAAGGCAGAGCTACAAGTTTAATTTAACACCGTTTTCCAATGAGGAGGGGGAAGCTGCTCTACATAAATGGGTGTTCATTATTTCAGTTCGGCATCTCTCTTTGATTGAAATTATAATTGATGCATTGTTTCTGAGCATTGTAAATGATCTCTTCTTGTGACCTCTCCCAGCCTTGCTTTCATGTGAAAGGGGTTCTGGCCAATGCTCAGAAAACTTGATGGGGTTGCTTTCGTTAACTACCAGCCCAACTCCGACAGCAAGTGGGCTGCAGCTCATCTCCACCTCCTCAAGGGCAACAACAGCTGGGTAAGAAATGCTGACCCAGCCAGCGACGCCCATACCCCGTCCACCAATAAAAAAGTCTCCTTTTCCGCCCCGTTCTTGAATTGCTCCAATCAGATTCCCTGCTGAAACAGACCAATTGGAAGTCACCGTGGTAACCCCCCATCCTCATTCTCAGTCTCCTTCAACATGACTCTCTTACTCATCCAGTCCCTCATGGACCAGCTCAGTGTGCGTCAATGTTTGCCAGGTTATTTCTGAGCAAGTGCTGTTTTATAAGGGTGGCACAGTAACTCAGTGGTTAGCCTGGCTGTCTCACAGCACCAGGGGTCCCAGGTTCGATTCCAGCCTTGGGTGGCAGTCTGTGTGGAGTTTGCACATTCTCCCTGTGTCTGTGTGGGCTCCCTCTGGGTGCTCTAGTTTTCTCCCACAGTCCAGAGATGTGCAGATTAGGTGAATTGGCTGTGCTAAATTGCCCCTAGTGTTGGGTGCATTAGTCAGAGGGAAATGGGTCTGGGTGGGTTACTGTTCAGAAGGTCGGTGTGGACTGGTTGGGCCGAAGGGCCTGTTTCCACACTGTAGGGAATCTAATCTAATCAGATCCCCTTCTAGCACTTTACCGATTGACTGTATTTGATGCCTCGTGCTTGATTTTTTAAAAAAAATTGGACTCTTTGTGATACCTTTTGGCTTTTTAACCTGGAGCAGAGGAGACCCAATTGAGGTCTATAAAATCAGGCACGGATCCATGGTAAGCCAGTCTAAAACGAGAGGGTTATGGTGAAAGGAGAGAGATACAAAAGGGTCCAGAGGGGCAAGTGTTTCACACAGAGGGTGGTGAGCATCTGAAACAGGCTGCCAGAGGTAGTGGTGGAGGCGAGCACAATTTTATCATTTGAGAAATACTTGGACAGGTACATGGATGGGATAGATAGGGAGGAATGTGGACCAAAGGTGGGCAAACAGGACTAGATTAATTGGGCAGCAATGGATAAGTTGGGCCGAAGGGCCTGTTTCCATGCTGTACGCCTCAATAACTCTGTGACCATTCCAACAGTGAGCTGCCTGGCCTCTATCCGATCTCGCAATCCCATAAATTTGAACGGATCCACAAATCTGATGGCCGCGTGTTCATTCCCTCATCAGCCCAGAGCACACTAACCTACATTGCAGCCCAGTCTTGGTAACACTTCCGTGTTTAAAACTCTGATCTTTGTTTTCAGATCCCTCCACAGTCCCCCCACCCCCCATCATCTCTGTAATCTCCTCTACCAGCTCCACTCTCCTCCATTTTGAGCCTCTATCCAATCCTCACTTTTCATTACTCGGTCATTGGCAGCCCCGTCTTCTCCACCCAGTACTTTACAAATTCCGTCCCCAAACCTCGCCTCCTCCGTTCTGCATTCTCCTCCTGTGGGATGCTACTGAAAATCATTTCCATCTTTTACCCAAATTTCTGCTCATTGTGCCGCTGATGTCTCCTTCCTTTGTTTGCTGTTCTCGTTTAGCGGAAAAAGCTCACTTGAAACCTCTGGCGTGGAAAAGGCCTCAAGGGGCTGAATGGCCTCCTTCCTGTTGCTGTGTCCCTGAGTTGTTGTTGTATCATCATCCCGCATCCCATATCAGAGGGATGGTCACCTACTGCCACCCGGTGGCTTTGTGCTGTTATTACACAAGGAACTTTTCCCCAGAAAATTTTACCAAGTCAACATGGTAGATTTAGAAACAAAAGACAACTTACATTGATGTGGCGCCTCTCGTGATGCCCCAAAACACTTTGTTGCACAGTCACTTGTCGTGTGGAGGGGGTAAATGCAGCAGGCCATAATACACAGTGAGATTCCCCCTATTAGTAAGGTGACCAGTTGGTATTGTTGGGATAGTGTCTGAGGAGTGAGACTTGAACTTTCACCTTTGGCTCCGAGCTGTCATCACCACACACTGAGGTACAGCTAACTCCTGAGGATCAGGCCAGGATGTCGGTCTCAACGTTGGTGGAAAACTGAGTGGGAGTTCCCAGGCTGTCTGGCTTCCTTACCTCATTGCCCCTCACCCCTCCAAACCCCAACCCTGCACCCCCACCCCCCACCTCAGAATCAGGGCCTTGAAATAAGTGGGATAGGGCGAAGCTGCCGGGACTTGCTCTCCCTGTGGAAATCTCAGCCCCATCCTAATACACGATGGGATGGGATCTAAACTGAAGGGGGAAATCCTCCCAGCTTGTTCATCTCAAAGATGCAGCCATGGTGAGATCCAGAAGTAAGGAGGGCAGGGGTCCGAGAGGCGAGGTGAGAGACCGGAGGTGAGCGTGTGAGAGAGAAGGTGGGAGAACAAGTGAGAGAGAAGGTCAGAGAGAGGGGAGGGAAAGAAAGAGGTGACATAAGGAAAAGAGAGGCGAGCAGACAAAGGAGTTCAGAGTGAGAGAGAGAGAGAGAAGACAAGAAAGACAGATGAGAGGAGAGAAAACGTGAGAAAAGAGACGAGAGAGGAGGTGAGAGAGGGGATAAAACAGAGTGAGGATTGCAGAGATATACATGAATACAGATGATGGTAAAGACTTGAGCAAGTTGTTTCCCAGGGCTCTTCACGTACAGTACTGAAAATGTGTTGCTGGAAAAGCGCAGCAAGTCAGGCAGCATCCAAGGAGCAGGAGAATCGACGTTTCGGGCATAAGCCCTTCTTCAGGAATTTTTTCCTACAAGAATTTGAGGCTCTCTTCCTCCCTCTACAAGGATTTCTCCTGCTCCTTGGATGCTGCCTGACCTGCTGCGCTTTTCCAGCAACACATTGTCAGCTCTGATCTCCAGCATCTGCAGACTTCACTTTCTCCTCTTCACGTACAGTAGTCTAGCAGTTTCACTCAGCTGCTTTCCAATTGCCAGACTCCATGTTCACATCATTCTGCATCTCCTGCTTCGAAGTCCCAGCATCCTGAAACACCGGGCTCCTGGCAGCTGACCTCTAGTCTGACAGCTTCCCACTCGCCATCTTGCTGAGCTCCTGGTCTGGTAGGGCAAGGAGCAAAGAAACTAGAATTCGCTGCCGCACAGCCAGCTGTGCAGTCCATACAGCATCCTTGTGATATCCCTGTCTCGCCATCCCAAGGAAATCCTCAGCGGCGTGCTAGAGGGATTAGTTGGTCCTGTCAATGGAAGAGATGTTCTTGAACTGCCTTATGTACCTGATCTTCACTGTCCAACTGCTTCACCAGAAAGTGTTTAGACTTGTAACCAGACTTGCTGTCTGGTGAACACATTGCAGTTTACAAATGTAGACAGCAAACAAACACATCATTGATATAGCTGCGTGACCTCAGTCTGCCCCAATGCAGTTTATGGTCAGTGGGACAAGTCTGAAGTCCTGGCAACGTGATAATGTTGAGCTTATAGCCGCCAATTTGCACACAGCAAGGTCCCAAACACAGCAACGCAGGTGATGACTTCAGGAATTCATAATTATAGCTAAAAAGGAGGGACACTGCTCTTGTGTAGATTTGTCACCCAGACATAGTCTGAGAAGGGTAAAAACATGGGGAGGTTTGCTTATGGATCTCACTCAACCTTAGTTGTGTAGCAAAAATGCCTCAATGCTCACAACTTGACTAAAAGCACCAAGCCCCAACAAGGACCCGGGGTGGGGGGTGGGGGAGAGAGATAAGGAGAGTTTATTTATATGATGGAGAACCTTCTGACCCTGAAATCGGAGTCAATAGTATCTTCCGAAAGGGATTGGGATAAAGTAAGAGTTGTTTTGCAGGGAAGGAGAGAGGTGGGAGTCTCGAATTTGGATAGGTACAGGACATCGGGAGTCATTTTTCAGCTCATGGAATGTTTCTGAAGTGTGGTAGCTGCTGTAAACGGAGGAAACATGATGCAAAGCACGATCCCACAAGCAGCAAAGCCCAGGTTATCAGTTCTTCTAACTTTGATCAAGGGGGATAAACATTGCTTACGACACAAGGTGTGATTCTAATGCTGTAGTTTGACATCGTGTGGGGCAAATGTCAGTGCTGAGGATAGATTTGGAGAAGTTGGGGCTGATCTCCCCAGAGAGAAGGCGGCTGAGGGGATACTTGATAGAGGTTTTCAAAGTCATGAGCAGGTTGAACAGAGTAGACGAGGAGAAGCTGTTCCTGCTCATAAAAGAAACAAGAATTAGAGGGCATTGATTTAAGGTGATGTGCAAATGAAACAAAGCTGATACAATCAAAACTTTTTGCAGTTAGTGAGTAGATTGGGTGTGGAATGTACTGCCCTCCTCCCACACTACTGCACCAAACTGCAAAAACATTTTGTGTTTTTCCCTTTGAAGCAAGCACACGGACAGATGTGAAAGCCTGTTTCAACCCTGCTGGAATGTGCTAGCTGGACTTAACACTCTCATGTGCAATACTCTGGGTTTGAACATTCGTGTGCTGTGAAGGTCTCAGTTGAAAAAGTATCCCCTAGTTGCCCCAGTACTGCCAGTAAAAACGGTCCCTCACTCCGAGTGCTAGTGGTCTGTGAACTTACAGAATACCAGAAAGAGACGCCCCCCACTCTCTCTCTTTGAGTGCCTACAAAATCAGGAATCTTGTTAAAAAGAAACCTCTGTTCAACTTTACCTGTAACCTCCACTGCAAAGGTTGCAATGTTCATCTATCCACTCTTCCTAAACAATACAGAGACTGATTCGCCATTTTAACTTGTGTGTGCTTTTGGGCTCACCTATTATGAGTTTTACACCTGTACCTCACCTAGCATTTAGTAATTAATAAACTCACTCTTTTTATATTAATTCAAGAAGGTCCAGTTAAATTGGCTTCTTTTCAAAACGGACGTTCACTTGGATTGGGGAGATTGGTATCTACAAGGAGGAGAGGGGATCCTTTGTAAATTAACTTTACTGTGACCCAATTAAAGGGGGCGAGGGGGTTAAAATTGATTCCTGGGATAAGAGAATCACTGGCTTGGCCAGCATTTATCACACAGCCCTATTTGCCCAGAGGGCAGTTTAGAACCAACAGCACTGCTATGGGTCTGGAATCATGTGTGGGCCAATCCAAGTAAAGATGGCAGTTTCTTCCCTAAAGGACATTAATGAACTAGAGGTTTTTTTTTGACAATTGATAATGGGTCCATGGTCATCATTAGACTTTTAATTCCAGATTCATTTTTATTGAATACAATTTTCACCATTTACCGTGGCAGGGATTGAACCTGGCTCCCCAGAACATTAACTGAGCGAGTAATATCATTAGGTCATCACCTCCCCCCTCCACCCACCTGACTCCCCCCCCCCCCAGTGTTTCAGGACACTATTATTCTGAACCTGTCATTTCTTTATAATTTATTCCTATGATCCACACTGCTGGACTTTTTGTTTCTTTATTTTTTCTCTAACATCCTTCCCCCCTGAGAATTTGTGCTTAAGAATCTGTACCGAGACGCCCTAAGATGGTGTTGTCAGTGGAGAGTTGCGAACTTTTCGATGCACCCATGTGAGAATATGTGACAATAAAGCTAATTCCGATGTAGAGGGGACCACATCGAGAGCAACGGACACAGTAGATGATGTGGATGAACGTGCAGAAAAATCTCTGCCAGATGTGAAAAGATCCTTTAGGGCCTTGGATGGAGGTGAGGGGGGAGGTGAGGACACAGGTTTTACACCTCTTGTGGTGCCTGGAGTGGAGGGTGGGTTGGTGGGGACAACAAAGAGCAATGGGCCCAGCACCGACCCCTGAGGCACTCCACTTGTCACATGTCTCCAATCTGACACGCATCCTTCCACTCTTACCCTCTGCTTCCCACCATCAAGCCAATTGTGTAACCAATTTGCTCGCCCTGGATTCCATGCGATCTAACCTTCCAGAGCAGCCTACCATGTAAAACCATATCAAAGGC
The DNA here is from genome assembly GCF_020745735.1 of Hemiscyllium ocellatum. Lineage (NCBI taxonomy): Eukaryota > Metazoa > Chordata > Chondrichthyes > Orectolobiformes > Hemiscylliidae > Hemiscyllium > Hemiscyllium ocellatum. Next base: position 107,861,975 of record NC_083407.1, on the reverse strand, counting down.
CTTACTGAAATCCATATAGACTACGTCTACCACCCTGTCCTCATCAACATTGCTGGTCACCTCATCGAACAAATTTGTGAGGCATGATCTCCCATGCACATAGCCATGCTGACTACTCCTAATCAAACCCTGTCTTTCCAAATGCCTTCATATCTTAGCCCTCAGAATCTTCTCAAGTAACTTACCCTCCACAGATGTTAAACTTACTGGTTTAGAGTTCCCAGGTATTTCTTTGCAGCCCTTCTTGAATAAGGGCACAACATTCTCTACCCTCCAGTTTTCCAGGATCACACCTGTGGCCAACGGTGGTGCAAAAATATCAGCCCCCCCACCCTGCTGAAATTTCTTCTGTAGCCTCTTGCAGTGTTCCTGGATATATCTAGTCAGGACCAGGAGATTTATCCACCTTCGTGCATTCTAATACGTCCAACACCTCCTCTACTATAATGTGGACTGTCCCCAGGATATCAGTTGAAAATGTGTTGCTGGTTAAAGCACAGCAGGTCAGGCAGCATCCAAGGAATAGGAAATGCAAAGTTTCGGGCATAAGCCCTTCATCAGGAATGATGTCCCCAGGATATCACCATGAACTTCCCGAAGCTCCCAAGACTTCATGTCCTTCTCCATGGCAAACACGGAGGAGAAATATTCCTTGAGGACCTCGCCCATCTCCTTCAGGTCCACACATACACATCCACTTTGGTGCTTGAGAGGTCCTATTCTCTCTCTAATTATTCCTTTTTGGAATCACCTTAATCTTCTCAGCCAAGGCTATCTCATGCCCCCTTTTCACCCTCCTGATTTCCTTGTTCAGTAAACTCCTGTATCACCCACATACAGGATCCCAGCTGCCTGTACCTGAGCCATGCCTCCTTTTTTCTGTTCAAAGACTCGATATCTCTTGTCATCCAGGGTTCCCTATTCCTGCCAACCTTGGCCTTCACCCTCACAGGAACACACAGACCTTGAACTCTAGCTATCTCACTTTTAAAGGCCTCCCATTTGCTGGAGGTCCCTTTGCCTGCAAACAAACTACTCCAATCAACCCCTGCAAGCTCCTGTCTAATTTCATCAAAATTCATCTTGCACTAATTTAGAACTTGACCCGTTTTGTCCCTCACCACAACTATTTTAAAATTACTCGAGCAATATTCACTGGTCCCAAAGTGCACCCCCACTGTCACCTCCATGACCTGTCCTGCCCTATTTCCCAAGAGTAGGTCAAGTTTTGCCCCTTCCCGAGGAGGGCCCTCTATATACTGCTTGAGGAAACGTTCCTAAACACATTTAACAAATTCCACCCCTTAACGCTCTGGCAGTTCCACTGTATGTTCGGAAAATTAAAATGCCCTACGATGACACCTCTATTCCCTCTGCAAGTCTACCCCAATCTCCCTGCATACTTGTTCCTCTCATTCCCATTTAGTATTTTGGGGCCTGTAATATAACCCCAATAACACACTCTTATTTCTTAACTTCACTTACAAAGCCTCACTGGATGATTGTTCGATTATTCCATTCTGAGTTTTGCTGTGATACTTGCTTTAATCAAAAATGCAATGCCCCATCTCCTCTCTCCACCACCTCTGACCCGCCTAAAGCTCCTGTACCCTGGCACATTAAGCTGCCAGTCCTGGCCCTCCCGTAGCCATGTTTCTGCAATGGCCATAATATCCCAGTATCACGTACCTCTCCACGCCCTGAGTTCATCAGCTTACCTGTCAGCCCTCTTACATTGAAACAACTGCAAGTTAATCCAACAGCATTCCTTGATCCCTGACTTGTCTCTTCACTTTACTATTTCTGATTACTGTACCTCCTTCCAGCCTCGCACTTGCCTCCCTGCTGTTGAGGATCCCACCACCTCCCTCCATCCTGCCAATCTAGTTTAAACCCTCCCTTTTAGCCCTGACAAATCTGGCTGCCAAGATATTGGTCCCACTCCAGTTCAGGTGTAACCCATCCCTCTTGAACAGATCACCTCTGCCCCAGAAAAGATCCCAGTGATCAGCTATCAAATCAGGGATCAATTTAAAATGGCACCATGGTCAGTCCCGACATGGTGGGCCAGGGGGCATGTTCATGTGCTGTGCTGCGTTATGTTCTCCAGAACATTGTATTGGAAGTGTTTGTGGCTGTAACTCTACACACTGGCCAACAAGCAGTGACTATAATAATAGATGACATTTACAAAGGAACTGCTTACACTTAGATAGAGCTCCAGTTACTTCAGGCAAAGTTTGAGGGTTCAAGTAGATGTTTTTAGCTCTACATGAAGCTGAGGTTACCTACAAATGTGTCTGTTAGTCAACTCCTGAGAGCAGTACTGCCCTTTACAACAGCTGAATTTGTGACTACAATATAATGTACTCTAAATACACTTGACACAGTAATCTAAAAGATGAAGCAGCCTATTTTTTTGCCCCCCCCACCCCCTATAACTGTGGAGGTACTCATGAAGCTACTAACAAAATTACAGAATTGGCAGGTAACAGGAAAATGAACTCAGTACCTACGAGAGCAAGGTGTTAGGTTTTGGTAGGATCTAACAACCAAAAAGGAGCATTGTGTGTCACAATGCTGTCCATCTCTATGACTCTATGACATAAATCCCAGCATAGACCAGTTGGGCTGAATGGCCTGCTGCTGTGCTGTATATCCTACATTGTTATCTGTTCGAGTTACACTTCTTTCCCTTTACAATAGTGCACTTACAGGCACTGACTGATCAGCCTGGATATAAACTCTGTTGAGCTCATTATGTGAGATCTTGCACAACATTTCCACGGTTAGCAATCTCCCAAACTCACTCCAGCTGCAACTTAACCCAGCAGAGACGCAGCCAAGTTTAGACCCCAGGGTCCCTCAATTAGTTACTAATTAACAATGCAGTAAAGGGGCTTAAGCCAAAAAGCATCTAAAATCTAAACCTTACTCCCAATGGATGGCAATAGGAGTGATTCACTTCCAGAGAATCAGTCCAGCGTAATGACTTCGGTAGAAGGTTGGTGACACTCCATAAAATTCCAAGGCTAATTGGATGCATATTGCTAAGCCCAATTGAATTCCATATTAGGTTTTAGAGAGACATACTCCTGTTCCCAACAGAATTTTCAACTTAAAGCCAATTCTATTGGCAAGAGGGGAGCATTGACTACAAGGTGACCAAAAACTGAAATTGCTGGAAAAGCTCAGCAGGTCTGGCAGCATGGGTGCAGAGAAATCAGAGTTAATGTTTCGGGTCCAGAGCCGACAGCAGTTAGAAAAATGCTTTTTTATGCAGAAGATAGGGTGGTGGGCAGGGGTAAGGAGTAAACAGTAGGTAGAGATAGAGCCCACAGAGAGAGAAAGACAGTTGGATAGACAAAAGAGTGGATAACCATCAGCCTGGGAGAATGAGTGTCTACTAATGTGGACTGATAGTGACTAACAATGGCTTGTGTGTAATAGCAGACCATAACAAGGCCTGATGTGTGGGGGAGTGGGGTAAGGACATGGGAGAAGGGGCCTCAAACCCTAAAATTGTTGAACTCAATATTGAGTCCAGAAGGCTGGAGATGTCCCAAATGGTAAATGAGGTGGTGTTCTTCCAGCTTGCACTGAGCTTCTCTGGAGCACTGCAGACAGAGATGTTGGCCAGGGAACAGGGGGTGGGTGGAAGTGACAGGCAGCTGGAAGCTCAGGGTCTTTCTTTGCAGACAGAATGTAGGTGTTCTGGGAAACCTACACTTGCTTTCTCCCAGCGTGGAGAATGAGGTTCTACCATCAGTTCTGAGGAAGGGTCACCAGGCCCGAAACGTTATCTCTGATTCCTCTTCAGAGATGCTGCCAGATGCTGCTGAACTTCTGCAGCAATTTCTGTTTCCGTTTCTGATTTCCAGCATCCGTACTTCTTTTGTTTTTTATTGGCTAAGTAGGTAAAGTATGTCAGCAAATAAGCAACGAGAAACCTTTAAAGAAACAATTCAAAATGTTCAATGAAACTGCATTCCATAAAGATCAAAAACTTAGCAAGATCCACCAGTGACTGATTAGGGATGTTAAGCGTATTGACTGATATACCACTGGTGCAATGCATCGCATGCACAAAGTTGCAAGGAATCCTACTAAACCTGGGGATTAGGAGTTGGCAGAAAGTGAGGACTGTCGATACTGGAGAGTCAGAGTGGAACAGTGTGCCGCTGGAAAAGCACAGCAGGTCAGGCAGCATCCGAGGAGCAGGAGAGTCAACGTTTCGGGCTTAAACCCTTCATCTACGGCACCTGTGGGAATAGGAATGTGGTTGATCAAATATTCCGGATGATCTTTGCCTTTGAGGGATGTGTTCTGTGTTGGGTTTCTCTTGCAAACAGGTGTTGTCACAGTGGGGTGCTAAAATATTTCCTTCAGACAGGCAGATGGTAAACATGGAGTTACCCCGGGTGCTTTTTAATGAAATTAGACAAAAGAAGCAGGAGTGAGCAGGGTTAGGGATCACACAGAGCCAGGAAGGCTATTAGTTAAGCTTTCAGTTAGTTAATGAGAAGATGCCTGATGACCGCTAAGCTAAAGCTTAAATTCTTTGCTGGAGTGAAGCCTTAGACACTGAGGCTTCCTCTTAAAAATCAAAAGGCACAGATTGTTTCTTCCTTCTGTACTGGAGAGAGACAGTATATGAGAATCATAGCTGTTTTGCTGAATTGCGCTTTTGCCAAAGAGTATGTTTATGGGATGCTGACTATATTAGAACAGTTAGTGATTAGTAGTTTAATAGTACATTACCTTCTTAAGTATTTCAATAAAGTTAAGGTTATGCCAATTGATTCTTCTGTATTTCAATTGTGTTGTATGAATAAAGAGTATTTTGCTTACAGCTTAGTGGTGGACAAATCGAATCACATCTAGAACACAGCAACGTAGACTTCACTTTATGTAACTCTAAAAGTTAGGGTCTAGGTCATCTCCTTGCAATACTTTGGAGGGGGAGAGATCCAGTCTGGTCCATAACACTGTGCTCTGTTTCACCTCGTTCCTTCTTCTCCTCGTGACTTAATTACTCTTTCACCATTTTAATGGAGTTATTCTTTCTAGTTACCAACCCACACAGATTGCGGCTGTTCAAGAAGATGGCTTGTCATCACCCACTCACAGGCAGTTTGGCATGGGCACCAAATGCCAACCTTGGCCAGTGATGACAAAGCAAAAAGAAATTTAATTACCATAAGTCCAAGAGGGAGAGCAGCAGAATTAGGCCATTCAGCCCATTGAGCCTGCAGTACTATTTGATCTTGGGCTGATGATAAAGGTGTCCAGCATGAGGCTTTATCCTGCTGTGACCCAGAACTGTTACTTCTAGTGGTCTCCCTACCCTAACTCCACTATCCTCCAGAATCCAACTCCTGATGACTGTTCCTCACGCAAAGTAAATCCAGTTGGTGGTATTTCCAAAACTTTACACTCTTCCGTGCCTCACACATTGACCTCCGTTCACCTGACAGCTCCCGAGGGATCTGGATATTGATATTGAAGGCCTACAGTTTGCCGAGTGACCTGGTCCTTTACGGTTCAATTGTTGCAATCAGCCTGTGCAACCAAAGCACAGTTTGGACGGAGGAAACGCTTTGTGGGAATTGTTGACACTTGGTGACATCTCATTGGCAGGGAAATGCACTCATGATGCTTTCACTGAAACCATATGATGAGCTGGGTCAGTGTCCAAGCTCTAAGCACAGTTCATAATGGTTGGCAATAGGAGTGATTCATTTCCAAAGAATCCAATTCAGCACAATGTCTCCAAATTGAACTTTGGCTGATCCCCCTCAGAATAACAAGGTTACACGAAAGCAGAATGCTTATTCCAAGCATCAAGCAGCCATAAATCATATGACTCCCTGTTATAAACAGCTGGCGTGTCTTTCTTTTCATAGAAATCATAAAATCCCGACAGGCCAGTCAGCCCATTGAGTCTACACCGACCCTCCAAAGCATATCCCACACACACCCACCCCAATCCACTCCCCGACCTTATCCCTGTAGCCCTGCATTTTCCATGACTCATCCACCTGGACACCCTTGGACACTACGGGCAATTTAGTGTGGCTAATCCACCTAACCTGCACATCTTTGGACTGTGGGAGCACACCCACACAGGCACAGGGGAGAATGTGCAAACTCCACACGGACAGTCACCTGAGGCTGGAACCGAACCCGGGTCCCTAGTGCTGTGGGGAGAGCAGCGAGCCAGGAGAAGAAAGTGAGGACTGCAAATGCTGGAGTTCAGAGTCGGACAAGTGTGGCGCTGGAAAAGCACAACAGGTCGGGTAGCATCCGGGGAGCAGGAGAATTAACGATTTCCAGCACCACACTTTTTGACGGTAACTGCTGAGCCACTGTGCTGCCCCTGATGATTCTGTGATTCTTGAGATTACTTCTAAACAATAAATGAATAAAGTGTTTGTCTCTGCGACAGGATGACAACTCTCAAACACAATGATCACAGTGAGATGTTGATACATTTAAGACAAACAGTAGTGCACGTGGAGCATATGAGTTGCAGGGTAGTCTGCTGGAAGTGTACCCTCTCACTGGTCTGACTGAGCTTGCTATATACCCCTTGTGTGAAGGCCATTGCAGAGCTCACTCAGGACATATCCTGGACAGCGGGACTCTAAGTCAGCCCACAGCAAGACCCCAAAAGAAAGCCAAGCCTCAGCCAAGCGGTTAGAATTTCTGCCAGGATCCAGGCAGGCATGTCATTGTAGTTCTGCCAGTATGCCAACTTGACACTGCAAAGGAATCGCACTAGATCTAAACTGAGTCAGAGAACTCATAGTGCAGTATCCGGGAGAGTGCACACATTGGAATGCTCATCTACATCTGGTTTGGAACAGTTCAGTTGCTTAGCAACATCCAAATCACAAACAACCAACGTAATCATCTGGTCACCCATTTCTAATGGAGGTTGATAGCAGCATGGCTGTTTCAGTGATCGCAGAACCAGGCTTCAACAAGATTCACTCTGGACTCCAATCCTTAACGCTTGCAACACCTTAGCTAGACTGAGAACCTAGGCCAGGGAACCTTTACAGATTAAGGGGACAACTTCAGTTCTGGTGTTGCGAGAAGCAGCTGGTTCAGGTTACCACTGATTGCAGTTCAAAGGTCAGGCCTAAGCTCGATTGGGGTGAAAGTGGTTGAGAAAGATTCACTTAGATTGGTTCAACATTTTTTGAGTAGAGTGAAGTCCTAATTAAGTACCTGGATGTTTTGTAGGAAGGTCCAGGGACCACCAAGGGAGCCAAGGCCACCTTCCACATTGACCAGGAAGCAATTCCATGATTCTGCAAGGCCTTATGGGGCAAAAGTAGAGGCAGAAATCAGAGGGCTAGAAAGTGAAGGAATCATCAGACAAGTCCAGACTGTAGAATGGGCAGCACTGGTCATACCCATTGTACCCATCGCCTTTGTGAGATTTCTAAAACTGCTTTTCACAGCTGGATAAATACTCAATACCTCAAGCAGGGCATTTGTAGGCAAAGCTATCAGGGGGCTGCCCTTCATAAAGCTGGGCATGAATCCGAATCCCTACAGCGTGGAAACAGGCCCTTCAGCCCAACAAGTACTCACCGACCCTCTGAAGAGTGTCCCACTCAGACCCATTACCCTATCCTCTTACTCTACATTTGTCCTGACTAATGAATTTAACCTATGGGCATCCCTGAACACTATGGGCAATTTAGCATGGCTAATTCACCTAACCTGTACATCTTTGCTCTGTGGGACGAAACTGTAGCACCCAGAGGAAACCCACACAGACACTGGGAGAATGTGCAAACTCCACACAGAGAATTGCCCGAGGCTGGAATTGAACCCAAGTCCTGGCACTGTGTGGCAACAGTACTAACCACTGAGCCACTGTGCCACCCTGCTTATTTGCACTTGTAATTAGATGAAGACTCCCAGCTGCAATTAATATCATTAAGGGTTTGTACCAATGTATGGATAAGGAGTGAGATAAGGTTTTGGATGGGTAATGATATAGTACTTGGGATCAGATCTGGGTTAGCTATAGTTCAGAACTGAACACAATACTCCTGGGCAGTCATTGGGGTCCCCCATTTATAAACAGCTGACTTAGGAGCGCCTGCATTTATGAACACAAACCAGTCCAGAGGTGTACTTTTAAAGATCTGACATATTGATGTAGAACGACTATTTTATATTATCCTGTGTTCCAACTTGCAAATCAATGCAATAATGGAAAATGCTGGCATCGTGGGGACAGCCTGCACTTGACAGGAAGTATGCACTGGGCTGGGCAGGTAAGACAATTAGTGAGACTAATTCATCAGCTCTTTCACTGCGGCTAGCACAGGCTCAAAAGGACGAATGGTCATTTGCTGCATCTTAGTTCTGTCTGTGATCTAAGTCCTACTCATCAATACCATTGTCCTGACCATTGCTTGCTGAGCAGCAGAATATGAATGTGACATTTTAAAAAGCCATTCCACCTTCAGCCAAGTACGGCATTTGTCTGAAATCTGCTTGAATCGCAATCGACCTCTGCAACATAGGGATGAACACTATATCTAATAAATGGCCCCCCTGGGGCAACGTAGCCCTCCCTCAGTAAAGCACGGAACTTGTTCCCCCCAGTGCAAGAATATTCCATTCACCTAACACTTCCATCAGCAATTCAGAGGGAAGATGAGTTTAGTGTTCGTCGCTCATTCATTCTTCTGAATTGAACTGCTGTGTTTTCCTTGGACTATAAGTGTCATACACTCCAGACTTCAATGTTATTTATATGTTAGTCAATCATCTCATCAAGGATTACCAATTTTTTATTCTTGCCAATGGGCGATGAATGTGTGCGTTAAAGACAGAGCTACTGCAGGGATATATTGGCACGATGGATAGGACACTGGTTTTTAATCATGTACCCCACCGTCTAGTTTATCCAACTTATACTGATAGGTTAAATCCCTCTCCATCTGTTCACTGTGGATCCAATCTTTCAGACCCAGAGATTAATTTTAAAGAGTCTCCCCCATCCTTCAGCTATGTAAGTAACATTGCTTGTTCTGTTAAAGATAACAATGCTGGTTGTTCTCAATGAGCAATCTTGGATCAATAAGGGACAACAGAAAAATATGAATTCTGGTCCAATAGGATGGTTTCTCATTTTGAGACATGACTATCATCAAAGCCATCCTTCATACACCGAATGACAGACCTCTGAAAGATGATTGCCCTGTTATAGAATTTATCATCCAATTCTTAATAACCTGTTGAACATTTGTGCTGTAGAATTGCAGCACGGTGGCTCAGTGGTTAGTGCTGCTGCCTGACAGGGCCAGGGACCTGGGTTCGATTCCAGCCTCGGCTGACTGTCAGTGTGGAGTTTGCACACTCTCCCCGTGTCTGTGTGGGTTTTCTCTCACAGCCCAAAGATGGGCAGGTTCAGTGAATTGGCTGTGCTAACTTGTCCATATTGCTCAGGGATGTGTGGATTAGGTCAGGGGTAAATGTAAGGTAGAGGCATGGGTCTGGGAGCATTACTCTTTGAAGAGTCAGTGTGGACTTGCTGGGCCAAATGGCCTGTTTACGCACTGTAGGGATTCTATGAATCAATTCACAATAAAGCTGTTTGAGATTGGACTGCAAGTGTCCTCACTGTTAGTTTGTGTGGCACGCTGTTCAGTTGTCTGGTCAATGGTAACATCCAGGATGTTGATAGTGTAGGATTCAGTGATGGTAATGGCTTTAAATGCTAAGGGGTAGTGGTTAGATTGTCTCTAGTTGGTGATAGCTATTGCCAGGTCCTCGTGGGGCATTAATGTCACTTACTGCTTGTCAGCCCAAACCAGATATAGTCCAGGTCTTCATGCATTTGGGCATTGACTGCTTTAGTATCTGAGGTGTCACAAATGGTGCTGAACATCGTGCAATTATCAGCAAACATCCCCATTTCTGACTTTATGATGGATGCAGCTAAAGGCGGTTGGGCCTAGGACACTACCCTGAGTAACTGGAGGATCCTGCAGAGATGCTCTGGACCTGAGATGATCTTCAAAAACTACTACCATCTTCCTGTGTGTTAAATATGAGTCCAACCAGTGGAGAGTTTGCCCCCGCTACCCATTGGTTTCACTTTTGCGAGGGCTACTTGATCACACACTTGGTCAAGTGTGGCCTTAATGTCAAGGGCTGTCACTCTCACCTCACCTCTGGGATTTAGCTCTTTTTGTCCATATTTGAATCAAGGTTGTTAATGAGGTCAGGAGCTGACTGGCCCTGGTGGAACCCAAACTGGGCATCACTGAGCAGGTTATTGTTGTGTACGTGCTGTTTGACAGCACTGTTGGTGACACCATCCATCACTTTACTGATGATCGAGAGCAGACTGATGTGGCGGTGTAATTGGTTGGGTTGGATTTGTCCTGGATTTGTCCAGGACATACCTGGGCAATTTTCCACACTGTCGGGCAGATGCCAGTGTGGCAACTGTAACAGCTTGTCAAGGAATATGGAAGGTTCTGGAACACAAGTTTTCAATTCTATTATTGGAATATTGTCAGGGCTTGAAGCCTTTGCAGTATCCAATATTTTTTGATAATCACATAGAGTGAATCAAATTGGCTGTAGACTGGTATTTGTGATGCTGGGGAGCACTGGAGGAGACGGATCATTCACTTCTGACTGAAGATTGTGACAAATGCTTCAGCCTTATCCTTTGCACTGATGTGTTGGGCTTCTGCATCATCAAGAATGGAATGACTTGTGGAGACTCCTCCTCCAGTGAGCTGTTTAGTTGCCCACCAACGTTCATGACTGAACAGATCTGATCCATTGGCTGTGGGATTGTTTAGCTCTGTCCATCAGTTGCAGCTCATGCTGCTCCAGAAATACTCTCCATTGAGCCAGGCTCCATCCCCTGGCTGGATGGTAATGGTTGCTTGAAGAAGGTACCAGGGCATGAGGTTGCAGATTGTGCTGGAGTGCAATTCTGCTGCTGATGATAGCCCACAGCATCCCATAATACCCAGATTTGTGTTGTTGTATCTCTTCAAAGTCATTCAGCAAGGCTGTTAGTACCACATAACATGATAGAGGGTATTCTCAATATGAAGACTTTGCCTCCATGAGGACTGTATAGCGATCATTCTTACTATACTGTCATAGATGCATTTGCAGCTGGCAGGTTGGTGAAAAGGTCACATATGTTTTTTTCCCTTATGTGTGTTCTCACACCACCTACTACAGGACCAGTCTAGCAGTGATTCCTTTAGGACTTGACCACCTCTAACAGTAATGCTGCCGCCAATCTATTGGGCAGTGAACTCCCTCACCTAGAATACAGTCTGCATCCTTTCCATGGCTTGTGCTTCCTCCAAGTTTTGTTGGACATGGAGGAGCGCTGGCTGCATCGGAATTACCATTTTAATTAAGAGGCGCTGAAACTCAGTCAGGCATCAAGAAGATTGTATCTCTTGTTGTACTCACATCTGCCTGATTACTTCATATGTTGAGAGGTGGAAGTTTTCCTGCAACTATCCAACGAAACAACGACACACAAGCCATAATCCATCAAGAAGTAGTATATTAACAGCAACCTTTGAACAAAAAGGGAGAGAAAGCTACATAGACTGATAACAGCAAGGATATTGAAAGTTCTTCTTTTCTGTCCTCTCTCCCTCACTCAGAAACTAGCCAATGAAAAGGAAATGGAATAGCAACAAAATTTAAGTGAGAGCTCCAAAACATCAGAAGGCTCACGTATACAGAAGAACAAGACAACAGTTGGATCCAGTCCTGAACTCAAGGGCTGTAAAAACTGCCTGTAGCTTCCTACCTGTGCAGTCAGCCCAAAACCCTGTGACGGTGCTGCTCCTTTAGCAAGGTTATGCTGTCCTTGGCTTTTTTTCCAGAGAGGTCATAAAAGCAGTGATTCCGAAAAGTCTATCTTAGATGGGTTTTAGGGCCATGGGATTACAGCTAACAGATACTGCTTCAGGCAAAAGGCTTTCAAGTTTAAAAAAAATTGTACAATGAAAGGGTAGTGGCCAGTTCTCCCAGCTCAGCTTTTCTCTGGTTTGGTTTGGGTTTTTTTTAAGCAATCTGGCCGTTCACTGAAAGCAGGCAGTCAGTAAGGCTGCTGGTCCAAGAAACAGCTACACATTACCATCTCTCTCTCTTCCCCGGTAAGATCTTGTGTTTGATTTTACCTTTAATGCCAAGGGTGTTTATGGGGATTGTCTAAGTATTGGGAATAGCATCGTTAAGTTGGGAAAATCTGTTCAGGTTTTGGATAGTTTAAGATATTCCGTATTCTGTGCTCTTTTAGTTGTGTTTCATTCGGTAATCTTGTAAATAAATGCTGTTTTGTTTAAAACTAAGTGGTTTGACCAGCTACATCGCTCCTGGACTATCCACTTTACACCCGCTTAAAACAACTAGCAAAGTTAGGGTGTGGGCCACTTTCTTGAAATGTTTTGAGGGGGTCTGGCCTGGTTCATAACAATCTGTTCTTCTTTACTGGAAAAGTGTGAAGTGAAGGTTGAATTTGAACGCAGAATACAGGGTTAAAGGCAGGATTCTTGGCAGTGTGGAGGAACAGAGGGATCTTGGGGTCCATGCCCACAGATCCCTCAAAGTTGCCACCCATGTTGATAGGGTTGTTAAGAAGGCGTATGGTCATTGGCTTTCATTAGTAGGGGATTGAGTTTAAGAGCCGCAAGGTTGTGCTACAGCTGTATAAAGCCCTGATTAGACCTCACTTGGAATATTGTGTTCAGTTCTGGTCGCCTCATTATAGGAAAGGTGTGAAAGCTTTAGAAAGGGTACAGAGGAGATTTACCAGGATGCTGCCTGGACTGGACAGCGTGTCTTATGAAGAAAGGTTGAGGGAGCTAGAGCTTTTTTCATTGGAGCGAAGAAGGATGAGAGGTGACATGATAGAGGTATACAAGACGATGAGAGGCATAGATAGAGTGAATGGTCAGAAACTTTTTCCTAGGGCAGAAATAGCTATCATGAGGGGGCATAATTTTAAGGTAATTGAAGGAAGGTTTTGGGGAGATGTCGGAGGTAGGTTCTTTACACTAAGAGTGGTGGGTGTGTGGAATGCACAGCCAGCAGTGGTAGTAGATTCAGATACATTAGGGACATTTAAACCACTCTTGGATAGGCACATGGATGATAGTAAAACATCAGGTATGTCAGTTGGTTTGATCTTAGAGTAGGACAAAAGGTCAGCACAACATCAAGGGCCGAAGGGCCTGTACTGTGTTGTACTGTTCTATAATCTATGTTCTTTTCCAGGTTTTTCACCTGTGTATGACATTGTGTTATATTATTTTTCTTTCGGCTAATAAAATCTTTCTTTTGTTAATTCCAGAAAATCATCCAAATTAGTTTTCCTTCATTCTGATCAAGTTAATTATGTTTCAATTCAAATGTGCTAAAGGGTAATAAAAATTTATGGAGTGGAGGAGCCGGTGTTGGACTGGGGTGGACAAAATTAAAAATCACACACCACCAGATTATAGTCCAACAGGTTTATTTGGAAGTACAAGCTTTCAGTGCACTGCTCCTTCAGCAGGTAGCTAGTAGGATCATAGGACACAGAATTTATAATAAAAGAACAAATTGTCATTCAACTGACACGATGTATTGAACAAACTTGGATGGCTGTTAAGTCTTTAGTCACTTAGAATGGGGATACAGGTTTTGATTGATTAATATATAAATCCCAGAATTTCTTTCAAGTTACAGCCCTGAGATAACTTAAGGTTTTATCAGTATATTAAAAAAAATGACATCTCAGCTCAGACAATACATTAAAGGTGTGAGGTTAGAGTCTGTCTGTATCCCGACCTTGAGTCAGACTGGTTTTATTTCCAAAATGCCCATATCTAATGGTGGTGTCCATGTTGACACTCTGTCTTGCAGTGGTTGCCATGACAGGGTTGTACGGTGTTGTGGTTGATGTTGTCCTGAAGGCTGGGCAGTTTGCTGCGGCCAATTGTCTGTTTAAGGTTTGGTGATTTTTTTAAAGGCAAGAAGTGGAGGAGTAAGGAAGAGCTTGGCGAGGTGCCCATCCTCATTGATTATGTGTTGCAGGCTGCAAAGAACATGACGTAGTTTCTCTGCCCCAGGGAAGTACTGGACAACGAAGGGTAGCCTAGCGGTTTCCCATGTCTGTCTCCTGAGGAAGTCAATACGGTTTCTCACTGTGGCACAATGGAACTGGTGATCGATGAGTTGAGCATCGTACCCCGTTCTTATGAGGGAGTCCTTCAGCACCTTGAGGTGTCTGTCTCATTCCTCCTCATCTGAATAGATCCTGTGTATGTGAAGGGCTTGTATGTAGGGGATGGCTGTTTTAATGTGTTTAGGGTGGAGGCTAGAGAAGTGCAGCATTGTGAGGTTATCCGCGGGCTTGCGGTAGAGCGAGGTACTGAGGGTCCGTCCTTGATGGAGATGCGTGTGTCCAAGAATAATACAGACTCTAAAGAGTAGTCCACGGTAAGTCTGATGGTAGGGTGAAACTTGTTGATGTCACTGTGGAGAGAAAGTGAGGACTGCAGATGCTGGAGATCAGAGCTGAAAATGTGTTGCTGGAAAAGTGCAGCAGGTCAGGCAGCATCCAAGGAACAGGATTCCTGAAGAAAGGCTTATGCCCGAAACATCGAATCTCCTGCCTGACCTGCTGCGCTTTTCCAGCAACACATTTTCAGCTCTGATATCACTGTGGAGTTGTTTCAGTGGCTCCTCACCATGGGTCCAGAGGAAGAAAATGTCGTCAATATATATGGCGTATTGTGTTGGTCAGAGGTCCTGTGCAGCAAAGAAGTCTTGTTTGAATGTGCATGAAGATGTTGGCATATTGGGGTCCAAATTTGGTTCCCATGGCCGTTCCGTGTGTCTGGATGAAGAATTGGTTGTCAAAGGTGAAGACATTGTGGTTGAGGATGAAGTGGATGAGTTGTAGGATGGTGCTTGGCGATAAGCAGTTGTTGGTATTGAGTACTGAGGCTATTACAGGGTTGATGTCATCATGGGGAGTGCTGAAATGTTCATTGTGACAAGGAATGTTCTTGGTTCGACTAAGTGATTAAAGAGTTAACAGCATTCTAAACTTGCTCAATACGTTGCATCTGCTATATGACACTTTCATCTTTTACACCAAATTCTGTGTCCTATGATCCTGCTCCACTAACTACCTGATGAAGGAGCAGCACTCTGAAAGCTAGTACTTCTAAAGAAACCTATTGGACTATAACTTGGGGTGTGTAATTTTTAACATTTATGGAGCAAACAATTGAGACATGGTTCAAAATGAGGGGAGTTGATCACCCCGCCTCATAACATATTACACATGGAACCACAATTAGTGGGCGGCACGGTGGCACAGTGGTTAGCATTATTGCCTCACAGCGCCAGAGACCCGGGTTCAATTCCCGCCTCAGGCGACTGACTGTGTGGCGTTTGCACATTCTCCCTGTGTCTGCGTGGGTTTCCTCCGGGTGCTCCGGTTTCCTCCCACAATCCAAAAAATGTGCAGGTTAGGCGAATTGGCCATGCTAAATTGCCCATAGTGTTAGGAGAAGGGGTAAATATAGGGGACTGGGTCTGGGTGCAACAACTGTTCCAGTACAGTAACTTCCCAAGAACGCACTCTTGGTCAAGGCAAGTTCAGCAAAACAGATTGTCTCACATACAGTTCTGCAGCAGACAGAACTCCAGCCTTTAGCTATAAGAGAGAGTGTAAGACAGCTTCCACAGCCAACTTCAAAGCCCCAACTACTGAAAGCTCAATTAAAACACTGGTTCTGGCAGAACCTGTCTCCACCCAGTCATGCTGCATCTATTGTTCCAATTGTTTAAAATAAAAACAAGTTTGGAGGAGACTGCTCTTCACCTCTGTCCCAATCTCTCTCCCTTGCAAAAAAAGTACAAAATACATCTCTCAAAGCCATGCCTGATCCACGGATTTCCTAAAAGCTGTCAGTGAGAGTGAGGCAAGTACCTGTGGTCACTGCTGAGTGGCCTGAGTCAATCTCAGGGCAGTACTGTAATAAATGCAATGCCCATCAACAATCCAGTAGGAGAATGTGCACTAATACTTTTGTAAGAGAGGTATTGCAGAGCCGGTCAGGCAGCTCAGGGTCTCAGACTGAACCTCAGATGATGAGCAATATGGTCACTTGCTGAGCCAGCTCTGCAGCTGACCACCAGAGAGTGGAGCAGTGAAGCCAGTCCTGCCCACAAGTGGCATTACCCATCAACAAGGCGTGGAGGCTGGCACTGGTTTACCAGGGCAGGAAATGTTTCAGAAGGCTTGGCTAATTGCTGCAGTTAATACCAAATGTCTGCAACCTCCTGGAGGCCCTGCTTTATCAGTGAAACCTCCATCCATGATATGTCTACCTCCAGTTTTCTGGGCTATCTGCCGGTGATACATCTTGAGCTTCCCGGATAATGAACCAGAGGCTTCTGAACAGTGTTATCGCTAGTCCATTAATCCAGAGACCCAGACAGAAGATTACAGACCAAATAGCCAAACTTTGGTTGTAGGTAAGATCCTGGAATGTGTTGTGAAGGATGAGATTTCTGAAAACTTGGAAGTGCATGGTCAGCATGGTTTCATCAAGGGAAGGTCATGGCTAATAAATCTGCTGGATTTCTTTGAAGATGTGGGCGGCACAGTGGCTCAGTGGTCAGCACTGCTGCTTCATAGCGCCAGAGTTCGATCCCAGCCTCGGGAGACTGTCTGTGTGGAGTTTGTACATTCTCCCTGCATGGCTTGCCTCCAGGTGCTCAGATTTCCTCCCACAGTCCAAATATGTGCAGGTCAGGTGAATGGCCATGCTAAATTGCCCATAGTGTTCAGGGATGTACAGATTAAGTGCATTAGTCTGGGGTAAATGTAGAGTAATAGGGGTAGAGGAATGGGTCTAGGTGGGATACTCTTTGGAGGGTCAGTGTGGACTCGTTGGGCTGAAGGGTTTGTTTCCACACTGTAGGGATTCTATGATTCTAAGTAACGAGTAACAAGGAGAGCCAATAAGACCATAAGACCATAAGACATAGGATTGGAAGTAAGGCCATTCGGCCCATCGAGTCCACTCCGCCATTCACTCATGGCTGATGGGCATTTCAACTCCACTTACCCGCATTCTCCCCGTAGCCCTTAATTCCTCGAGACATCAAGGATCTATCAATTTCTGCCTTGAAGCCACTTAGCGTCCCAGCCTCCATTGCACTCCGCGGCAATGAATTCCACAGGCCTACCACTCTCTGGCTGAAGAAATGTCTCCGCATTTCTGTTCTGAATTGACCCCCTCTAATTTTAAGGCTGTGTCCACGGGTCCTAGTCTCCTCGCCTAACGGAACAAATTTCCTAGCGTCCACCCTTTCCAAGCCATGTATTATCTTGTAAGTTTCTATTAAGTCTCCCCTTAATCTTCTAAACTCCAATGAATACAATCCCAGGATCCTCAGCCGTTCCTCATATGTTAGACCAACCATTCCAGGGACCATCCGTGTGAATCTCTGCTGGACACGTTCCAGTGCCAGTGTGTCCTTCCTGAGGAGTGGGGACTAAAACTGGAGACAGTACTCCAAATGGGGCCTAACCAGAGCTTTATAAAGTCTGAATAGTACAACGGTGCTTTTATATTCCAACCCTCTTGAGATAAGTAACAACATTGCATTCGCTTTCTTAATCACGGACTCAACCTGCATGTTTACCTTTAGAGAATCCTCGACTAGCACTCCCAGATCCCTTTGTACTTTGGCTTTGCAAATTTTCTCACCGTTTAGAAAGTAGTCTATGCTTTTATTCTTTTTGCCAAAGTGCAAGACCTTGTATTTGCTCACGTTGAAT
Organism: Hemiscyllium ocellatum; assembly: GCF_020745735.1. NCBI lineage: Eukaryota > Metazoa > Chordata > Chondrichthyes > Orectolobiformes > Hemiscylliidae > Hemiscyllium > Hemiscyllium ocellatum. The sequence goes on along the minus strand of NC_083407.1, from coordinate 107,844,103 downwards.
TCCATCAGCCATTTCCTGGACCACTCTCCCAAACTATCTAGATCCTTCTGTAGCCTCCCCACTTCCTCAGTACTACCTGCCTGTCCACCTAACTTCGTATCATCGGCAAACTTCGCTAGAATGCCCCCAGTCACTTCATCCAGATCATTAATATATAACGTGAACAGCTGTGGCCCCAACACTGAACCCTGCGGGACACCGCTTGTCACTGGCTGCCATTCCGAAAAAGAACCTTTATCCCAACTCTCTGCCTTCTGTTAGAAAGCCAAAGCTCAATCCATCCCAGTAGCTCACCTCGAACACCATGGACCCTCACCTTGCTCAGCAGCCTCCCGTGTGGCACCTTATCAAAGGTCTTTTGGAAGTCTAGATAGACCACATCCACTGGGTTTCCCTGGTCTAACCTACTTGTCACCTCTTCAAAGAATTCCAACAGGTTTGTCAGGCATGACCTCCCCTTACTAAATCCATGTTGACTTGTTCTAATCAGACTCTGCTCTTCTAAGAATTTGGAAACCTCATCCTTAATTATGGATTCTAGAATTTTACCAACAACCGAGGTTAGGCTAATTGGCCTGTAATTTTCCATCTTTTGTCTCGATGCAATGGATGCTATCTACCTGGATTTAAAGGAGGTATTTGTCAAGGTGCTGCACAGGAGGCTACTAAGTAAGATAGAGCCCATGGTGTCAGAGACAAGGTGCTAGCATGGATAGAAGCCTGGCCATCTGGCAGAAAGCAGACAGTGGGGATAAAAGGGTCTTTCTCAGGATGGCAGCCAGTGACAAGTGGTGTTCTGCAAAGCTCAGTGTTGGGACCACAGCTTTTCACTTTGTACATTAATGATCCAGATGAAGGAACCGAGGGCGTTCTGGCTAGGTTTGCAAATGATACAAAGAGAGGTAGAGGGACAGGCAGCATTGCGGAGATAGGGAGACTGCAGAAGGATTTGGACAGGTTAGGAGAGTGGACAAAGAAGTGGCCGATGGAGTACAATGTGGGAAAGTGTGAGGCCATGCACTTTGGTAGGAAGAATTGAGGCATGGACAATTTTCTAAATGGGGAGAAAATTCAGAAGTCTGAAGTGCAAAGAGACTAGGGAGTTCTAGTCCAGGATTCTCTCAAAGTAAACTTGCAGGTTGAGTCGGTAGTTAGGAAGGCAAATGTAATGATGTAATTTATTTTGAGAGGATCGAATATAAAAGCAGGGATGTACTTCTGAGGATCTATAAAGCTCTGGTCAGGCCATATTTGGAGTATTGTGTGCAATGTTAGGCCCCATATCTGAGGAAGGATATACTGGCCCTGGAGTGTGTTCAGAGGAGGTTCACGAGAATGGTCCCAGGAATGAAAAGCTTAACATATGAGGAACGTTTGAGGATTCTGGGTTCATACTCAGTTTAGAAGGATGAGGGGGATCTAATTGAAGCATACAGAATACTGGATGGCCTGGACAGAGTGGACGATGGGAAGATGTTTCCATTAGTAGAAGAGTCCAGAAGCCAAGGGCACAGCCTTAGAGTAAGGGGAAGACCTTTTAGAATGGAGATAAGAAGAAACCTCTTCAGCCAGAGGGTGGTGAATCTATGGAATTCACTGACACAGACAGCTGTGGTGACCAGATCATTGAGTATATTTAAGACGGAGATGGATCGATTCTTGAGTATCAAGGGTTACATGGAGAAAGCAGGAAAATGGAGTTGTCAGCCATGATTGAATGGTGGGGCAGACTTGATGGGCAGAATAGCCTAATTCCTGTTCCTATGTTTTATGGTCAAATGACAAATAGTGGAATTTGAATTCAATAAAAATAACATCTGAACCTCAGTCTAATGATGATCATGAATCCATTGTTTAATAATGGTTTAGCAATGCCCTTTCAGGAAGGAAACTGACATCCTTACGTGGGAGAAAGTGAGGACTGCAGATGCTGGAGATCAAAGTGTGGTGCTGGAAAAGCGCAGCAGGTCAGACAGCATCCAAGGAGCAGGGGGAATCAATGTTTTGGGCATAAGCTCTTCATCATTCATTCCTGATGAAGGGCTTGTGCCCAAAACATTGATCTTTCTGCTCCTCAGATGCTGCCTGACTTGCTATGCTTTCCAGCACCCCACACTCAATTACCGGCCTTACCTGGTCTGGCCTACATGTGACTCCAGACCCACAGCAATACAGTTTCTCTCAATTGTCCTTCTGGTGCCCACATCCTGTGACTGAATAAAAAGTGTGTTGGGGGGGGGGGTCTGTGGTGAGGGAATAGAGTTGGCATTGAGGGGACTGGAGAGACAAAGAGCACAGCTTCAGTCTTCCTGGTGTTTCACTCATGACTGCTGCTCCTGACACCCGCTGTTTGGAGGAGGTGCTTGAGGGGCAGAGGCTCCTACACTAGAATACAGCTCGGCCTTGCTCAGCCAGCTGCCACAGATCAGCTTTGCTGGCAGAGACAGAGACTCGGCAACCACGTGCTGCTTAAAGCCTGCATCCCCTTGGGGGCCGGAAGCAGCAAAGACAGGAGGGGGAATTAGGAGAAGGGGTCTCAACATGGAAGGGGTCATCAAAGGTGCGTGCAAGAGAGAGTGAGCAATCAGGGGAGAGGCCGAAACTTACTGAATAATTGCGTCTTGTGGCAGCCCAGCAAGTGGGGCACCTCCCGACTAGCACGGTGGGGACACTTCACAGAAAAATTAATAGAGGCAACTACAATGAACAGCTCAAGGCGAAGTTGTGTGCACACTTGGACAAGAGTAAGACACAGGCAGATTTCCTGGAGATAACATTGAGAGAAACAATCCCCACACATGAAAAGAATGGTAATATAAATCAGAGAGTGCAATTCTCACAGGAGTGCAGGAGCAGGGTGACTGGTGTAAATGTGCATAGATCATTGGAGGTGGTAGGACAGGTGGGGAGAGCAGTTAAGAAAGCATGTAGTGCCCTCAGCTTTATTAAATGGGACATAGAGTCCAAGAGCAATGAGGTCATGTTCAACACTGGATCATCCTCAGATGGAGAATTGTGTGAAAAGGTGAATGCATTGGAGAAGGCAGAAGCAGTTTCCAAGAATGGTTCCGGGAATGAGAAACATTGTGGCGTGAAGAAGTTGGGACTGTTGTCCTTGGACAAAGGGTGGCTGACTGCAGATTTAATGGGCTTTCAATATCCATGGGTGGGCTGCATAGAGTAGATAGGAAGTAGTGTTCCCACTCAAAAGGGAAAAAATACAGGGCATAGATTAAAAGTGATGCGAAAATGTAACAATGATGAGACAAAAATAAAAATCACACAGCAAGCAGTGAGGGTACGGAATACACTGCCTGGAAATGTGGTAGGTTCAATTGAGGGCATTGGAGGATTATTTGGTTGGAAGCAGTGGGTAAGGTTGTGGGGATAAGAGATTGGCATCGGCTAATGATGCTTCAAAGGTGCAGGTCCCCTTTTACATTACTCTACGATTCTGAACTGGCATCCAACATCACTTCAGGAGATCAAAAGCAGTACAGATTTTTTTTGGAAAATCCATTTATTGATTTTTGTATTCAGTACAGACAAGTCAAATTTGGACGCAGCAAACCGTATGAAAAAGACATTTTTGTCACAAACAATATGGACTACTTTATTGCAATGTTCATTAGAAATATATATTACAAAGCTTTGTGGTTTGCAATACACAGTTACAACAGGAACACTGCTTTAGTGTCCTGGGCCACTAAAGCCATCCAAAAGGTAAAGACAGTAAAATGTGGTGAGTGGAACAGCCTTGAATAGTATCCTCCTAAAGGGAGGAGCAGTGTATTCGCTTCCAAGTGTTTTTTTTTACTGGTTTCACCCTCTGGCTGAGTCTCATTCTGAGGGAACGCATTGTGCCACACTTCAGAGCTGGCGTGGGGCCTGATTTATCCTAAGTACTGGGTGACAGGGAGAGGTGAACATGGAGTCACCGGGCACCAAGACTGAACTGGTGGGCACGACAAGAAATTACAAAATGATGAGGGATGCCAGCACGACCCTGCGGAAGGTCTGCTGGCATCCAAAATGGAGATCGATTTAGGTCCAAACTCTTCAGCGGGATGACTGCCCTGGGTCCAGGGACTCCACACATCTCTGTCAGATGGCTCACCGTGCCTTTCCTGTTCCTGCCAGCCCCGGAGATCCCAAACGGGGACAAGCCGGCTTTCCTTCACACCTGGTTTCTTTAAGGATTCCTGCATGAGTTTAAGCTTTGGGTAAATGCCAACTTCTCGCTACCCACTGCAACACCACCACCACCTTGCCAAAGACCGCCTTCCCACACCCTCCACCCCTCACCAAACAAAATACCCCCTGGCAAAGGAAAGCAGACTCTACCTAGGCCTCCTGCACTTCCTGTGCCTCTGAGAATATGGTCATGGGGATTCAGATCAAGTTTAGAGGGTGCAGTCTCATTTCCTCCTCCTTTTACTCAGACAACTCCCACCACAATACGTAACTACGTGCACAATTCAACCTTGGCGCTTGATTGTCAGTGAAATGCAGCAATGCCTGATGTGGTTCTCCAACACAAGAACATGGCAGATCATAAATAAACTATACACGATTGCACAATAGGTGACCAGCTCTATTAAAATGGCAGCCAGCATTAACTGTCAAGCAATGGAGGGGGTCAAATCTCAGCTGGTAAACTTTGCCCAGTATGTTGGCTTGGTTAGGTTCAGCCAGAATCTGTCGTTCTTCCCTCACGGCTTAATGCAGTGCAATGTCTCACCTTCACCATGTACCCAGAGCGATAAACCAAATCCTTCTCTGCACATGGTGAAACGCAACCACTGACAGCCAGCAAATGCTGAGCTATGTTGCGATAGCTTGTAGTCGTCACTGTTCAGTCAACACTGTTTGCAACACTCTCAGTGCTAGGGACTCCAGTCAGGCTGGGCTGACCCAGCAGATACCGCACATCGTTGCTTGGGGCCTACGACGGTGGGCACGGCATTCAACTGTTCACAATCAAGTGCTTTCTCGGTCAGTGAATGGAGGTTGGTGGTGGGGGCAGATGGTATAAGGCACTGGGTTTTGGTGCTGTGTGGTCCGTGTGCCCGTTTGAGGGACAGGAGGGGCAGAGGTAAGAAGCTGGTCGTGCACATATACCGGATTCACACTTCACAGCAACAACCGAGAGGCCAACCAAGCATTTTCTGCCTCTGTTTCAGCTTTCCTGGTGTCCTTTTGTGGTTGGATGACGGCCCTACCCATTTCGCAGATTCCTCCGAAGGCGGAGGTGGGGGAAGAGTTGGGGGGGAATGAGGAGCTACAGTCCAAAGGAGCTGGCCTGGGTGGGTGGTGGAGGAAGAAGGTCGTCAAGTGACAGTGACACCTCTCGGGTCCTGTAGGAGAATCCGAGCGCTGTGGGGTGCAAAATCTGATTAGTACACACATCGAAACATGCACAAAACGGGAAAAGAAACAAAGCAGCATTGGCTGTCTGTGCAAAGGGGGATGTCTGCCTGCCTGACTAGGTGGAGGACTGACAACTCTCTCAGGGATCATCAGGGAGTTGCCAAGAACTCAGGTTGTTAAAAAAATCCAGTGTCATGGGCAAAACAAACTGGAAACATATTCCTCACTCCAGGAACAGGGTGCAAAAGGGACTCCTTTTATTGTGGACTGGAATGTACGGCTGCAGAAAATTTCCCTTAACATGCTCCTCGGAATTCTTGCCTCGCACTGACATCTACGCTGCCGCTATCCCAGTCTGCCCTTGCGTTATTCAAGTGAGGGAATCGAAGGCTACGGAGAAAAGCCAGGAAAGTGGGGGCAGGATCATCAGGCTGGCCACCAATCTCGGCCACATGGCAGAGGAAACTCAATGGGCTGAATGGCCTACTTCTCTCCTGTGCCTTCCGGTCTTAATCAAGTATCAGCCAGTCAGGTCACGGGCTCTCAGTTCACTCGTCCAGTCAGCGCGATGATGGACGTGTCAATCACCTCTCGGCTAATTTGGGGAGGGGATCAGTGGGCCCATCTGATGTATGGCAAGAGTTGGCAACTGGAGCAGAGCAGACCTGAGGCCTAGTAAGCTCGAAATGCACACGCACACACACGCACACGCACACACACACGCACACAGGGAAAAAGTACGATGATAAAAAATAATTCGATATATATATTACAAAAAAAAGCACCTTGGTTTACCTTTTCCTGAAATAACATGAAACTAAAAAAACAGGAAGGGGTGGATTTTACGTGATTTTCTTGGGGAGGAGGGAATTGCATTTGAAGTCTTTAACAGATCCACTTGTACACTCTGTCGAAGAAGCTAGGCTGCAGGATGTGAGCGTAGTCTGCAGCTCGGTAGATAGCTGCCCTCTCGCCCAGCCCTATCTGCAGGAGGACGTCCATGTCTACCTCGGGCCCCACGGCGATGACCGTGGGCACGACGTTATGCTTGCGCATGGAGTCCACCGCCTCGCCGAGGCTCTTGCTGCCGCTGGTGCCGTCGGTGATGAAGACGAAAGAGAGCTCCGCCCCGCGGCGTGCCGCCTGGGGTGAGGTGCCCGGCCTCTGCACCAGGTTGCGGATGCCGTAAATTATGGCGGAGCCCACGTTGGAGGAGGAGTCCAGGTAGGTCATGGTGGCCAGCGAGTCGAGGATGTCGGTGAGGTTACGGCTTAGCCCAAAGACCAGCTGCTGCTCGTCCTCGCTGCCGTACTGCAGCACGGCGATGCGGGCCCGGCTGGAGTCGCCGTTGCCGTTGGCCAGGGGCAGTGTGGTGGCCATCTTCTGGATGAACTCCCGCACATGCCGGAAGTTGGTGCTGCCCATCCTCTCAGAGCCATCGACCATGAAGACGAGGTCCACGGGCCGGTGGGTGCAGGGCGCCACCGCCAACTCTGGAAAAGACACCAAACAGTAGAATCATAGAATCCCCATAGTGTGGAAAGCGGCCATTCGACCCTTCGAGCCTGCAATGACCCGCTGAAGAACATCTCACCCAAAATCCCGCATTGACCACGTCTAACAGCTGACCTGAAAACACACGGACATTACGGGGCAATTTAGCGTGGCCAATCCACCTAACCTCCACATCCTTGGACTGTGGGAGGAAACCGGAGGATTTCCATGCAGACACGGGAACGACGAGCAGATTCCACACAGTTGCCTGAGGGTGGAGTCAAACCCAGGTTTCTGGCAGCTCTGCTAACCACTGAGCCACCAAGCCACCTAACCTGCATGTCTATGTAGTGTGGGGGGAAACCCATGCAGACACAGGGAGAACGTACAGACTCCAGCCACCTGAGGCTAGGTTTGAACCCAGGTCCGTTTTATCCAGCTCCGTCTACCCGTCTGGGCTCTCCTGCCCAGACGGGAATGATGACAGAGAATGTAGCGTGGGCCTGAAGTTAATTTTTTCAAGACTTGACAACTAAGGAAGCACTTTATGATAGAGCAAAGCCCGGCGACCAATTTGTCCAGTGCCAGGCCCTCGTGATCACACAAGGCCTTCACCTCCAACTCAAAGCTGATGTCTCTCTGCTCTTGGCTCCCTCACGCAGGGCAATGGTTTCTCTGGACCCTCAACAGTCAAATCCAGCAAAGAGGCAAGCTATTGCACCCTGACCCCAAAAGGATCTACACTGACACCAAGAGTCCTCAGACTGTCAGCTCTACTGCGGGCCAGCCCTGATAAAAACCTATCGTTCCGTTCCTAGATTTTCAATCGACCCTCAAATTCACAGGGTCAATGACACGTTGCACGATGTTACTCCATGAAGATCTAATGTTCAGGTGACATCCCTTGCCCTGGATTCCCCTTGAGCTCCAGCCCGGATATTTCTTTCCTTATCCACCTGATTAACTATTTTCAGAATCCTGAATGTGTCAATCAAATCATCGCTTCAAATCCTCTACATTCCAGTGAATTAAAACTCAGTGAGTCTGTTCAGAAACTCACTTGGAGACCTGGGTGTATTCTGCTGAACCTGCACTGTACTCCATCCAAGGCCACTTATGATAATGAACTGACCAGTTTAACTCTCCTGACAGAAGGAAATTCAGAACCTCATGTTAAGTCCGGCATTTTCACAGCCTCTGTTATTCAGGACGATATCCAATTTTGTCACTGGCTGGGCACGTGGATCGAGCTAAAATGCTGTGGACCCTACATCACTTCAGATTTGGTTTAAACATGGACTTGTGTAGACACAAGAAAACTTCTCTGTGATTCTAATCTACAGATGCAAAGGCCAGCAACTGCTGGCTTTTGTATTTTAGTTTGCTATCTGACTTTTAAAGTGATCTGTTCACATTGATTTTGAAATCCTTTTAGCCTTCCACTGCTTGTGGTTTTTTTTGTCAATTAAGTTACTAACATCCATCTGTTTATTCGGATAAGCTCCTACTTACCTGCATTGATATCCATCTGCCGCAGTTTTGTCCACTCGCTTAATCTATCAATTTCTCATTTTAATGAACTACTTCTGATGCAACTATTTCTCATGCCACTTCCATCTGTTTATCAGTAAGTTTGGATACATGTATTAACCAACTCTTTAATAAATACAGGGCATTGTTAAGGCCTCAACACAGATCCTTATGGGCACCACTTCCAGTTCCAGTATATACTCCTTATCCCAAATCTCCATCTCCCACTGGCTCATTGCCAGGTCAATACACCCCCTCAGTGTGGTTGGTGCAATCATATCTAATGCCTTGTGGATATCCAGATAAGGTGCATTCATATACCGCACCCCCTACCACCTCCGCCATTCTATGACTCTCCCAACTTTCTCAAAACACTTAGCTGGGCTTGTTTAAATAACACGCGTTTTCTTTCAAATCCACCTTGACTCGCTCCGGTCAGCTTGTGACTTTTCCGATCATTAGAGACTTGAATAACCTCCTCGCATCAGATTAGATTGGAGTTATCATTTCGCGATTTCTCTCCCTCACTTTTTCCTTCAGTAATGAAATCACCAGTTTACGACGTCCCAATTTAAAAGGGACAGTCCCTGAATTGAGACTGCTTTGGAAGACGTCAGCACCCTCTCGTAAAGCATCCCTCACCCACTTCCTTCCAAACAGGGAAGGGACGGCCTCCAGATTTTGTTTTATATTTTTTCAGTTGGGCCAGCAATTATTACCCATCCCTTCATCCACATGACCATCTCAGAGAGGAGTTAAGAGTCAACCACATCATTATGGGTCTGACGTCACATGGAGGCAAGACCTACAAAGGACATTGCAGAACCAGACAGGCTTTTATGACAGTCGACGATGCCATTAACCCGCCTTGTAATTCCAGACTTTAAAAAATTTGAATTCATTTTCATCTGCTGCCATGACAGGATTTGAACTAATGTCGCCAAAGCATTAGCCTGGGAGCTCTGGGTTACCTAGTCCAGTGACTTCCCCACTATGGTAACACTTGCTATTAAGTGTTAATGATGAAGTAATGGCCAGGGAGACACAAATGTCTCCACAGACCAAACAGGCAAATCTAGGTAACATCTGGAAAATGGGCATTTGCTTCTGTAATGCAATCCAACAATCACCCCCAGGACCCGGAACAAAGAAAACGGCATATCTCCAGGGACCACACCATATCAACTCGATCCACACCCAGTCAGCGACAAAAACGGATACACGCCTGCATAACTGAGGCTGTGAAATCACCGGAATTAACGTGGGGTTTTGAATTTTCTTTCCGTCGGGAGAGTTAACAAACTGTTCAGTTCATTATCAATAACAGTCCGCCTCCTCCCCTCATGAATTCTTTTTTGTAGTTCACAGGATGTGGGCTAGGCCAATGTTTAGTGACTATCCCTAAATATACAGAGGGGTAGTTAACAGTCAGCCACATTGCCGTGGGTCTGCAGTGTAGGTCACACTGGGTAAGGATGATAGATTTCATTCCCTAAAGGGCATCAGTGAATTAGATGGGTTTTTACAATTGATGATAGTTTAATGATCATCACGAATTGTACTTAAATTCCATCTGTCAGTCATTTTTATTGATTCGAACTCATGCCCCATTAGCATGGGACTCTGATCTCACTAGCTCTGTCTCTCTCTCACAGAGTATATCCATGATTGGCTTCCATTGGCATGAAGTTACTTCAGAAATAAGCAAGAGCTTTCTTTGTTGTTTTGTTTCTCACTTATCTATCTCAATTTAAAACAGAAAATGTGAACGGACAAAACCAAGAAAACTCCAGGTGAATCAAGAAAGGAATCCAGCGGTTATGAAATTATCCCGTGCTGGATTAGCTCTCCACTCAATGTCAGAAAACGTCCACTCACTAATAGCTCTGATGGTCTACTCAGTAAAAGCTACATCCTTCTAACTGATGGGGCTTCTGTAGTGTTCTGTCACAGCCTCACTTTATCCAACCACCATCATCCCTCTTTCTGCTCATCATGTGCTACTGGCCTTTTAACAGGCCCACTGAGGAACCAAGATCCAAGCAGATGTGAGCAAGTTGTCCAATGAGACCCACCCTCTTACTGACACGGGCTGGTCAAGCTGGGATGTTCATAGTCACGCAGTGTGCCACACACGGCCTTACAGTGACATAGCCTTCAGGCCATGAAGCCTGTGCAACTCTGCACTTTTGCCTTTGATCTCTCTAGGCTGAATTTTAGTGGTCTGAAGGTTTGGGAAAGGCTCTTCCCAGCATCACAATTCCATTTGTTACATCACTCCCAGATGAGGAAACAAACTCAGTCAATAATAGCCATTTCAGATATTTGCCACACAGTAGACATTTGGATCATCTGTACCCAGGTCCCATGTACACTTGTAGGTCCCAAAAGCTTATTCACCTCCAAATTAAACCTCCCACTTCCCTGCAACACTTCATTCCTCAACATACAATAGATGGAGCTCAGTGAGATAGGAATTAAAAAATAAATGCAAATTCGTTGGAAACCTATGGGGAGGCGATGACATCACAGTAATGTCACTAGACTAGCAATCCAGAGTGCCAGGCTAATGTTCTGGGGCATTGTTCAAATCCCGTCAGAGTGGATGGTGAAATTCCAACTCAATAAAATCTGAAATAAAGATGGTGACATGTAACCAAAGCCCATCTGGTTCACTAATGCCGTCCTTAGTTGGATAAATGCTAACCTGGCCGGTGACGCCCATATCCTGTGAATATCCTAAAAGGAAAACTGGCAGGTCTAGCAACAATTTTGAGTGCAAGAGGGAAGATAGGCTTCGATCCACCGTCAGAGGGATGCCAATGAATCCTGACCAAATTGACACACACAAACGGTGAACTTTTGGTTCCCCAAGCCAGGAGATGGCAGACCTGCTAGGGATTTCCAGCACTCTCCGCTTCACGTTTACTTGTGTCGTAGATTAACAAACCATTGCCATTGTCACAGTGATCCATGAGATAGCCATATCCAATGGAGAACAGAGGTTGGTATCATTGAGCACCGGGTTTTGAGGGGCATGCTTTCCCCAACACTTCCCCACTGCTCTAAGGAGGGTCACCGGACCCGAAAGGTTACCCCCCTGCTCTCTCTCCACAGATGCTGCCAGATCTGCTGACCCACTGCGACCCCTTTTCGAGGCCTGAAGCTTCCTGTGACTTCTCAGTATGGTGTGGGATGTGGTGGAGAGTCTGTGAAAATGGGAGCATCTCTCATTAGATTGGGGGTGGGGTGTAATGTCTGGGATTCTAACTCCCCCCCCCACCCACTTTGAAAAGCTCTGACTTGGAGTCCTGGTTTGTTAGGATCTGTGAATAAATGTCCTCTTTACAAATTGTACAATCCATAGTGTGCAGCTACCTTCATAAGTGTTGGTATTGAGCACTGATTGGGAACCTGTTGCTTGTGCACTCATGTCTACCAAATGACCTGTTGTAAAAACCAAAGCCCTCCTGACTTCGAACCTATGGCACAGTGAGTGGCATCTTTGCCTCTAAGTTAGAAGGCCTCAAGCCCCTCTCCAGAGCCTTCAACACTTAAATTTCCAGGACCATGCCAGTACGGCGCTGAGGGACTGGGCACTGTCATTCTCAGAATGACTGATTTTAGTCTGAAACCTTGCCTTGTCTTCTACTGTGGACATAAAAATATCTAAAGTCATTGCTTTGAAGAAGAGACCTTCCTCACATTTTGATCTGATATTAATCCCTTGACCAACTTCACTTAGAAAGAGATCACCTGGTTGTCATCACTTTGCTGTCCGTGAGATCTAACTGTGTGCCTCCTGAATGCTGCCTTCCCCATATAAAAGCAGCAACTGCACTTTAAAAGTATTTTATTCAGTCAGACATTGCTTTTTTAAGGCCCAAGGTCATGAAATGCAAGTTTGTTCTTTTCTTTTCTATTAAAACATCAGCCAGCCTCCAAGAATCATATAAGATGTTTATTAATTGATACATTTACAAGTTGAAAGCTGCATTGAAAGGGCAGAAGTGTGCGTCACCTAGACAACAGGGTGCCAGATGTAGGTCCCTCCTCTGAAGAGAAGTTGGGAGTTGGGGAGGACCAAGGACTGGGGAGTGGGGAAGAGGACTGGAAATGCAAATATCTAATCAGACAATGCTGGGAACACAGCACAAACCCTTGGCCTCCAAGCATTCCAGGGAATCCCAGTCTTTCAAACTCAACACTAACTGGGGTTACCAAGTCCAGGATTAAGCTGCAAGACTCTGATGTAGGACGAAATACCTGGAGGGCCAGGTTAGAGTCTCAGTTGATAAGGGAGTCAAAGAGGAGCAGGCGGTAAGATGGAAGCTGAGGCCTCAATCAGACCTAACCAAATGGAAGAATGGTTAGAAGAGCCAAGGAGCCTTCTCATGCTCCAAACTCATCTGAGCGATTCCAAAAATCTGAGGGGCATTCAAAAGAATTGCGTGCAATTGTCTTTTCACTGAAAAGACTCCTGGCGAACATTAGTCATTAGAATATTGGAGATGGGACAGAAAGCGCTCTTTATGGTAAGGCTTCATCCAGCGGGATGCTCAGGAGTTTGTTTCTCAGTTTGGCTGGGGAAGGCCAAGTGCTGAGAGCCATTCGACGGTGGGAGGCCTCTGGAGTGGGTGGGGCGGAATTCGGATGTAAAAGCTCAGGTGGGTGATTACACCCAGAGCTGACTCCCTCCCGCCCCCACCACGTCCATTTGGAGGGTCTCCACTTCAGCTGCTGACTCCACACTCCCAGCAATGTCTGCCCTCAGGATCCGCCGTTGCTGCACAGCTGGGCCGGGCCATTCCCCCTGGCACCACCCAAGCAACGGACCTAAGCTTGGTCCGGATTCAGGGAGAACCACAAGGTAGTTCCTGTGGCCTTGCTGCACTGCTAAACTGAATTCTTCGGTCACAGCAGCAGATTGATTGATCCAGTACTTTTATTTTAATGGCGATAGTGTGGACCATGAATCCGTTGCAGCGATAAGTGAACCGCTTTAAGCAATGCAAACTGGGCACCTGTCCTGGGACTCAAACTCAACAAGCGACAGTCTAGAAGGAGCTAAACAAACCTCTGCATTAGAATAGTCTTGTGACCCCCTTCCAGCTTGCCCGCTGACCAGCTACACTGGTGACCGGGTACAAGGCTGGGAAGGAGAAGTTGCGAGACAAGCCGGTTTTTCATTGCCCTCCCACACCATGGTACGGGCTGGTATGAACGGTGGGACATTAACCACAGAAGCATCCCTCAGCCCATTCACCTAACATAGCCCCATAGCCTTTTCGGCATTCCCCGTTATATCCTTGTAGATCATTTTAAAAGAATCTATAAATAGGTTTGTCCAATGTTTTCGTTCCTCTCCGGTGGAGAATTTGGCCATCCCTGCGGTGTAAGTCATAGTTGCTACCAGTTTGTTGTAGCTGTCTGGGAGCTTGGTAGTTTGCATGCCTGATCTAAGCTCCTGGATTGTCTGTAACCAGTTATGAGGGTAGGTCCCAAGCATAGGTGAGGGTGGGATATCTGTGTATGCAGCGTTACTGTTTAAGATATCTGAAAACGATTAAAAAAGAAACAGTTTTAGGCTCGCTGACACTGGCTGACAGAGTATACTATTCACTCAGTCACGAGTTACCTCACTTGGTCCCCCTCAAAATGCTTTGTAGGTCGGACTGGCAATTGTGCATCGAGCTGAGGCTTTGAAATGGAAGCGCAGTTGTTATAAACAGGAGCACAGAATGACAGGGAGGGGGCAGAAGGGACAAGAAGGCAGGCAATTAATAAAAAAGCCTTGCATTTATACAGCATCTTTCACCACCTCAGGAAGATAGTGTTAATGCCACTGGGGGCTAACAGTGCAGAGGTGAAATACCGTGCATGCTGAATATCTGAAGCAAACACGGAAAATGCTGAAGAAACTCAGCAGGTCTGGCAGCATCCGTGGAGAGAAACAGACTTCTTGTTTCAAGTCGAGTACGGGTCTTCTGCAGATCTGCAGTTCCCAGGACCCCTGTGCCTGATGCTGCCAGACCTGCTGAGCTTCTCCAGCACTTTCTGTGTGTGTTAGTAATCCAGCGGCCCAGGTCGACGCTCAGCCCGACAGAAATTCAAATCCCAACGCAGGTGGCATTGACACCTGGTTAAATCCATAAATCTGAAACCAAACGCTAGTCTTTTGGGAATGGTAGATGATGATGAAACTATCTTGGTGGTTGTGAAACTCTATCAGGTTCCTCAAGGAAGGAAGTTACCATCAGAACCTGCTCTGGCCTACATGAGACTCCAGAGCCATAGCAATGTGCTTCATTCATATGTCTCGTCAGAAACGGCCTAGTCAGTTCACCAGGAACAGACAGCAAATTTTCTTGCCATGACCACCTCACATGAAAGAATTTTTAACAATGTCCCTAATGCTTTAATGGCATTTCAGAGGAAGCAGCTTAGTAGGGTTTTACAGCAGGAATTAGGTAAATGACAAGGCCATTGGTACAGGGACAGCTACTGGCTCCCTTCTCCTCCTTGAAATAACATCAAGGAAACCTTTCAGTTCTGTAAGTTCTGACCAACATTTGAGAATATTAACTCTTGTTTCCCTCACTCCACAGATGCTGCCAAACTTGTTGAGATTCTCCAGCATTGTTTCATTACAATGGATGTGCCCACCTGAGAAGGTACGGTATAAACCCCCAACTTCCAACCTGTCCTTCCATTCCCCCACTGGCTTCTGTTTGCTCAGGGGGTTTGGTAATGGAATGATTCACCTGTGCTCCCCTGCGCAACATTGTGCTGGTCAGTCAGACTTGCACGTTGACAATGGCAACCATTCCATCTATGTCCATGTATCTAAAACCAAGGACTCATCTGTCTTCAGAGGAGGAAGTGAGGACTGCAGATGCTGGACATCAGAGTCGAGAGTGTGGTGCTGGAAAAGCACAGCAGATCAGGCAACATCTGAGAAGCAGGGGAATCGATGTTTTGGGCAAGAGCCCTTCGTCAGGAATGACGGGCTTACAGCCGAAACGTCGATTCTCCTGCTTCTGTTGTGCTTTCCCAGCACCACACTCGCGACACTCATCCATCTCATAGTGAATGATAAATTTCATCATTTGAAAATCTCATAGACAATTCAGAGATTACAGAAAAGGAGGAAATTAAAACACTAGGAAAAAGTTACTGAGAAACTATTGGGATTGAAGACAGACAAGTTCCGAGAGTCTGATGGCCTACACCCTAGGGTCTTTACAGAAGTGGCAGCAGAAATACTGGATACATTGGTTATAATATTCCAAAATACCCTGGATGTGGGATAGGTTCCAGTGGATTGGATAAAAGCTAATTTAACACCCTTATTCAAAAAAGGAGGGAGGCAGAAATTACAGAGCTATAAACCAGTTAGTTTAACAGCTGCTGATGGGAAATTGTTGGAATGTATTATTAAGAAAGTAGGAATAGAACATTTGGAAAATCAAAATGCATTCCATTGGAGTCAGCACAGTTTTATATGGGTTTTATGTTGGAGTAATTTGTTGGAGTTCTTTGCTGATTTAACAAGCAAAGTGGTTAAGGGGCATCCTGTGGCTGTAGTGTATCTGATCTTCCAGGAGGCATTTAATGAGCTAAGACACAAGATAAGATCTCATCGGTTTAGGGGTCATTGGATAGAGGATTGGCTAGCCAATAGAAAACAGAGAGGCTTGACCTACTGATATTATCAGTAGACTATTAATCCAGTTCATGTTCTGGGGGCCTGAGTTCAAATCTCACCAGGGCAGACAGTAAGGTTTGAATTCAATAAAAATCCAGAGTTAGGAATCTAATTATGACTATGAATCCATTGTTGATTGTTTGGAGGGAAATCTATCATTTAGAGAAGGAAACTGCCGTCCTTACCAGGCTAGCAAACTATTGACTGTCTCTTAACAATAAATGCTGGCCTAGCTGGTGATGGAGTGAACATTTAAAGAATTTGGGATAAATTGGTCTTTTTCTGGTTGGCAAGATGTAACCAGTGGGGTGCCACAAGATTTGTTCCTCAGGCCCCAACTATTTACAATCTGTACCAATGACTTTGATGCAGGGCCAGAAAGCACTATAGCCAAATTTGCAGATGAGATGAGAATAGGTGGGTGACTAAGTAAACTGCGATAAAGGAATAAGAAATTCAGATATGGATAGATTAGCTGAACGGACCAAAGTTTGGCAGATGGAGTTGGAGTTATCGCTTTTGGTTGGAAGAATTAATAGGCAGCTTATTATTTAAATGGAGAGGAACTTCAAAATGCAGAGGGATCGGAGTGTCCTTGTATATGAATCGCAGAAAGCTAGGTACAGTAGAAAATAAGGAAAGTAAATGGTATTTATTGCCAAAGGAATAGAGTATAAAAGTAGTGGTTTTGTTGAAATTGTACAAGGCATTAATGAGACCACATCTGGATTAGCAGGAACAATTTTGGTCCCCTTATTTAAGAAGGGATGTAACTGCATTAGAGGTAGCTCAGGAAAGGTTAACTACACTAATTCCAGATGATGAGTTGAAAGGCGCGTCTTAGGAGAAGAGATTAAGCATTTTAGGCCTCTACAGTTTAGAAGAATGAAAGGAGATCAAATTGTGGTACATAAGATGCTAAAGGGGATTGACAAAGTAGACATAGAAAGAATGATTCCCCATGTCAGGCAATCTGGAACAAGAGGTCATAGTTTTAGGATAAGGGGTGACAGATTTGAAATAGAAATGAGGAGAAATTACTTTCTCAAAGGGTTATGAATCAGTGGAATTCAGTACCCCAGAGTGCAGGGGATGCTGGGACATTGATTAAATTTAAAGAGAAGACAGACAGATTTTTAATCTGTAATGAGTTGAAGGGCGACTGGAAATGAGGAGGAAAATGGAGTTGAGGCCCAGGTGAGATCAGCCACGATCATATAAATGACAGAGCAGGCAGGAGGCAATGAACTGCCTACTCCAGCTCCTGGATCTTACATCCAATCCAGCAAAGCTTCCAAATGTCATATCCAGTGTCCAAGTCACTGCAATAAGAGTCCATATCTTACCATGATGCCCATTCCATTGAGGGTTTAAGGGGGCAATTCCCGCCTGCTCTGAGATCACTTGCTACCACTTCCTTAACTCCGCCTGCTGCCCTGCTTGCTTCAGCTGATCGGCTGTGGAAACCCTCATGCAGGTCTCTTGGATCTCCAGAGATGAATTATTCTACCACATTCCTGGCCAGCTTGTCACGTTTAACCCTGAAAGCCATTCGGCCCTCTGTTGACTGAGTCCTAACTTGCACCAAGTCTCACTTACAGATCCCTCTTGCATCCGCTAACCATCCCAGAACGGAAAAACCAGGAAAACCGGCAAATGGAGTTCCTGTCGTGTGGCAGCAGCATCAGTGCAATTCAGGGGCAGGCTGCAGAAGTGGAAGCAAAGAAGACCTCACTCCTATCCCCTTTACAATCGCTTGGGCTCTGATCGACTTTATGTCTGGTGTGAATCCAGTCAGTCTGCAGTCCACATGTAATGAACGTGGCCTCAGAGTGAGACCCTTTGTGCAATGATATATTTGCAACTTACCTGTTTTACAGGGGAGATCAGGGCAGATAATCTCAGGGTCTGAAAGAGAAACAGAACACGATGTAAAGGGTCAAAGGTCTTAAACTAAACAGGAAGAAATAATATCTTGTATCTCTGGGGTGATCATTTGACGGCCCATTTCAGCAAGCCCTGGGAAAATCTGGCTGCACACCAAGTGATGGCACGCCTCTCGGACCCCAAATCCCCATGAAGGTCACGCCAGGGACTTCAGGACTGGTGCCACGATGAGCGGGCATCTGATAACCTGTGCTCCCACACCCCCCCAAATCCACGTTGCAGATTCTTGCTGGACTGCAGCTTGAGAAAGGGAGGCCATTGCCCGTGAGTGGGACGTACCAGGGCACAGCAGCTCCTCCATCTGATCAATGAACTCCTCGGCCACCAGGTCCGCAAAGAGGTTCATCCTCTGCACCCGGCCGTCCTGTCGGCAGGCAATCGATTTCAGCGTTTCGTCATCCTGCGGCTTGGCAAACATGTCCCCGATGCCAATGGCATTGACAATGACGTCGCCCTTGCACAGGGAGGTGAGCAACGAGTCATCATCCCTGGGGTCGTGGCGGCCGTCAGTGATAACCACAGCAAAGACCTTGGCTTTGTCGCGCTTGTTGGCCTTAATCAGCGTGTCGTACGCAAACTTGAGGGCGGAGGGGGTCCACGTGCCGCCCGCGATCCACTCCAGCTTCTTCACAGCCTCCTTGAAGGACGACAGCGAGTTGATTTTGGGATCATTCAGCTGCACAGCTTCGAAGGTTCCGTCGTGACTGTACTGGACCACGCCAACACGGGCTCCTGCAGTCCCCCAGTTAAAACATAAAACACAATCAGCAATAAACAGAGAATGCGTGCACACACGGTGAGGTAGAGCTCCAAGCAAGAGGGATGTCAGTGCGCCTTCTGCAAGGGCTCGTCAAGTTCCTTTTATATAATGGTGTCCATGCTCAAGTCCTTGCTGAACACACCAGCGGGAGGCTATCAATAACGAGAGGTCACGCTTTCAAGGTGAGAGGTGGAAAGTTTAAGGGGGATACACATGGCACACAGAGGGTTGTGGGGCATCTGGAACACGTTGCCAGCAGAGGTGGTAGAGGCAGGCATGGTAGATTCATTTAAGATGTGGCTGGACAGATGCATGAGTAGGTGGAGAGCAGAGGGATACAGATGCTTAGGAATTGGGCGACAAGTTTAGACAGTAGATTTGGATTGACTCATGCTTGGAGGGCTGAAGGGCCTGTTCCTGGGCTGTAAATTTTCTTTGTTCTTTAACGACATCGAGAGAGAGAGACACACACACAGGGAGGGAGTGCCGTTTGGACCTTCAACCTTAAGAGGTGGGGGCTGGCTCACAAAAGGTTTCAGGAGTGATCTCATTGGAGTTTATTACATTGTTGTGTACCAACTGAATGCACAGACGTTCTACAGAGTGAACTGTCACGTGTGACTGTTTTGCACAGGTGGGCTCTCAGGAGGAGGAGGAGGGGCATTGTGGGGGGTTGGTGATGACCATTTTTGCTCGATGATGCTAATACCGCTGGTCAGTGTGAGGCACACAGAGGAGGTTTTCCAGGAATCACAGAGATTTTAAACATGAATCAGGTCAAAACAAACTAACTGTGAGCATCTCCCACCCTCAGGCGGAGGGGTAACAACTGCTCATCTCAGACCCACGTTTCCCAGGCAACTGTTACCCTCATTACACAGCCTCTAGTGATAGGCCTCATCAGTTCAGATTTCAGAAGAAAATTATCTCTGCGTGAAAAGTTTTAAGAAACACAGCCCAGTCCATTTATATAAATATTTCCTTTGAGGCATTTACTGAAGAATGTTTCCCACAACACAGACGTAGGGTCATATAAGAGGGTGACTTTTCCTGGAATCACTCACCCGTATGAGATTTGGGATCCTTGGCTATTGTGCCCAAGCGGCTGACGGTATTGATGACAAAATTCTTTTCCAGGGTGAAGTTGGTCAGGCCGATACTCTCTGAGCTGTCAATCACAAATACGATATCGAGTGGTCCACACTGCTTCTCACAGTCTGAAAGAAAGAGTCAAGAAAGGGCAAGGAGAAGGGAATGGTAAATAAATAAGGATTAAATTGAGCTCACCAACTTGGTACATCGCATGCGAAAGCCTGTGTAACACTTTTATGTGCTTGAAGGACGCAGTTAATGTAAATTCCAGACTGGCCCAATTAATTAATCCACTCCACTGACAACTTAATAAGTGGACTGACTGGTGTCCAAAGGAATGTGGGTACGTAGCAATTTATGGATGTAAAATGTTAAGGTCCACCCTGTAGGCCTCCAACTATCACTGGTCAGAAGATACAATAGTATTGGAATTGATTATTCCTCGCAATCAATGGATGATTTTCTGAGGGAGGAAAACCATCAGCGATGGAACCCTCTGACAGAGAGAAATGCGAAGGTACTGGTCCCTCCCAAGCCGCACTTACCTGTACACGATGACTAATCTCTAGGAGAGGAGGAAGATGATGTGATTATTTAGTTCTCAGCTGACACACTTGTTTGAAAAGGGGTGGACAACCTGTGACTGGTTCAATACTCCAGTACTCGTCTCTACGGTTCACAAAAGGTGATACTTTGATAGGTTGTGTAAGACACAGACAACTCAAGAGTATTCTCAACTTGCTCCTGGTAAACATCCAGACTGCTCATCTGCGTTGGAGATAGGAAGCTACCTAGTACCCCATGTTAATAAGGTCCACTCAGTCCTACCTCCAACTACAAGATTCCAAACGCACAGATGTTTGAGTTTAGATCATTGCGGTACCTTCCTGGGAAAAGAATGCACAGAGATTGCTGCGCATTGTTCAGGCTTTATTGCTATGTTCCTACAAGGCATGGTTCCCTGCTAAGATTTGCAGTTTACCGTCAGCAAGGCTTTCTGAAGGAAAGTGTCTGAATTTCATTGCGTGTTATGCGATTTGACGTCATCATCAGGATGAACTTACCACAGCACCCACACGTCTCCCTGACATAAGTCATCACATCACAATCCTGGGGAAACAGAGATCAGAAGGTGTTACGGAGGAGGGAGACATCAACTCAACCCCATCCTGAGTCCTCACTAGCGAAACAATCAGGCAGTGTAGATAACTCTGAGAATGTAGTGAAGAGGGAGAATGTGCTTGATAAGTATATGGGATCTGGGGACAGTGAGGAGGGATCGTTAATACTGCCTGATGTGGCTAAAGGGTGTTGATTCATGGATCATTGATGGTAGTTGGCTGCATCTCTGGATCTTCCATCAAACTAGCACGGCCCAAAACACACCTGCCATTGGTCCACTCCCCAGGAAGACTGCCTTCCCACAGCCAACCAGAAGGGAGGGTCCTTTGATTCATAGAATCCTTACAGTGTGGAAGCAGACCATTCGGCCCATCGAGTCCACACCAACCCTCCGAAGAGGTTCCACCCAGACCCACCCCTTGTCCCTGTAACCCTGTATTCCACGTGGTTCACCCACCCTGACACTATGGTCAATTTCCCATTGCCAATCCACCTGGCCTGAACATCTTTGGACTGTGGAAAGAAACTGGAACACCCAGAGGAAACCCACGCAGACACGGGGAGAATGTGCAAACTCCACATACACAGTCGCTGAGGCGGGAATCGAATCAGAGTCCCTGGAGCTGAGGGGCACCAGTGCTACCCACTTGACATCCACTCCCTCTAATACTGACACACTGTGGCAGTAGTATGTACCATCTGCAACATGTACCCACAGCAACTCACCAAGGCCCCCTAGCATCTGGAACTGTAAGATGCACACAGGCATCTTAAATAACTATGGGATTCTCTCTCCAAGTTACTCAAGAGGAGTGTCAAATTCCTGGAGATTTCTAATCCTGCAGGGTTGCGAAGCCTCTCAATCCTGGCCCTGAAGTTAGACACAGCTCAGAATGAACACAAAATGGCTATGTTGACCAGTTAGGAGTCAGTATACACTTAAACAAAACAGCACTGCACCTGACCCCTTCCCTCAAGTTGGTCACCTTCCTGAACTGGCTAATTAATCCTGGGCCCACTCATTCACTCTTCATCCTCAGAGATTAACACTGCTGCCTCACAGCATCAGGGTCCCAGGTTCAATTCCAGCCTCGGATGACTGCGTGTGGAGTTTACACATTCTCCCTGTGTCTGTGTAGGTTTCCTCCTGGTGCTCCGGTTTCCTCCCACAGTCCAAAGATATGTAGGTCAGGTAAATTGGCTGTGCTAAATCGCCCGTAGTGTTAGGTGCATTAGTCAGAGGGAAATGGATCTGGGTGGGTTACTCTACAGAGGGTCAGTGTGGACTGGTTGGGCCAAAAGGCCTGTTTCCAGACTGTAGGGAATCTAATCTAATCCTCACTCTCTGGGTAAACTGCCTGATATTCCAAAGTTCTCCTATGTGATCCTATGGGGGCGCTGTGTCCCCAACCAGCACCAGGTATACCAGGGCCTTATTATTCAGATACAGCGCAGGATGGTCAGCCCTCCAGAACAGTTCTGAAGTCTGCACCAACTAATGTTTAATCTCGTTCCTACTGCTCTAGACAAACAAAATCCCAGGAGAAATGTCATAGGGCCAAATAAAAAAAAGGTGTTTTTTATTCACTTGTGTGGACCTCTGTATTCATTGCCAGAAACATTTGATGTTGGGAGGGATAATGTCTTGACTGTCAGGAATTATCCAGTCAGACAAAGCGGCCTGTGGTTATGGCCTGTGTGGGAGGGTGGGACTCTCCAAAGACGGACGTGTTGGCTGACCAATGGTGAGAGGGTGAGGGTGGGTCACGGGAGGCAGGGGATGTGGCATCAAATGCTCTCGGAATACGGATGCGCAGAGCGAGTGATCCTAATGCGGGGAGAGCTCCCTGAACCCTGCCCGGCCTAGGCCAGGAAACATGTTCAACAGAGGATACTTACAGTGAGGCCAGGGTCGCCTGGAGGGCCAGGGTCACCCTGAAACCAAACAAGAGAAAAAACACATTTAGTTCAAAGTAAAGAGAGACATTCCGTGTCGGATAGAGTGCCTCCTCATCTACTAGCTTGACTAGTTAACTGGCTTTGAAAAATGCCCTCCTCTCTTGACCCAAACATCCCGCTACTCACAATGATGTGGAGCTTCGAGGCTCTTTGGGGTAAGCAAACTTGTCCAATGAGGTTAAAAATCTCACAACACCAGGTTATAGCCCAACAGGTTTAATTGGAAGCACTAGCTTTCAGAGCGCTGCTCCTTCGTCAGGTGGCTGTTGAGCATAAAGCTAGTGCGCTTCCAATTAAACCTGTTGGGCTATAACCTGGTGTTGTGTGACTTTTAACTTTGTACACCCCAGTCCAACACCAGCATCTCCAAATCTTGTCCAATTAGGTCACTCGATTAAATCCACACTGGATTTGATGGGCGAGATATTGTTTATTTTCCTCCATGCCTCAGGGGAGGGGAGAAATCCAAAAGCCCTGACTTGGCCGAAGTGGAGAGAAGGCCCAAGGTATAGGCTCCGGTCCAATGGGCTGCTTTACCGGATAAAAGCTCCAATGAGCTTTGCTGACTGTGTTCGCGGTTGAATGTTAAGAGTTTAAATACATTATCTCTATCCAGTAAGAATAGCATCTTGCAGGATCCAGGCCTGAAGATTCCTACTGGATCTATCTCGATTTGAGATCAGAAAATCTGGTCTCTCTCTTTCTCGCTAGGTTCCAGGGACTCCTGAAATGACCACAATGAGGCTTTATCCAGCTGTTACAAAAGCCCTTGACATATTAGGTGTCAAACGAAATTTGCTCACAAACTTGTCACAACTGTCATTCTCCAAATGCCACCTCCCAATTTATGGGAATGTTTTAGTTCCCATTATCCATTGGTGGTGAGGAACGTAGCCCTGATTTTCTCACCTTCCCAACATGCAAATGAAATTCCTCTGCTGGAAGTGAGGACCATAGACAGACCCTTAGGTATCTCTAAGTTCAGGTTTTGTTTCCATATATGGTGGTGGGAGCACGACTGTAATCCCTACCATTCCAGTGATGATTTGCGCTCGCTGACTGCATCACATCAGTATGGCATTACCAGCAACTGTTTCCTGCAAATATTCTGAGTAGAGTGGTGACATTTTTCTAGGCCGTGACTCAACATTATTGTCACTTAAAAGCACCCTAAGAGCGCGGATCCAGGATCTTCAACACAAGCTACCTCTCCCGATGGGATATTGAAGACTTTTAAGAAGCTGCTTGGAAGTTACAGGATCAGAAAAGACCCAGCATGTGGAAAGCAAGGGGAATCAAATGAGGCCTGGGTTAATTTGAATTACTGTGAGCCTTCTGTTTGACAGTAGGAAGGCCACTTCTGGGTCAAGAGGTGTAGGATTCATTCTGGCAGCTTAGAATACAGTCTCCATGAGCGCTGAACTGCAATGGGATTGATCCAGAGTTCTTCACCTTAACTTGTGCTGCAGACAGTTTGTGGCATCGAACATCAGTGCTGCAGTACAAGATCCAAACTGGAGAACCTTTCGGTCCATGGTGAGGTGTCAAACAAGTGGCACTTACCTCCCTACCGGGCCCTCCTGGGTTCCCTCGGTTTCCTGGCTCACCTATTGGTCCTGGGTCACCCTAGAGGGAAAGGAGTAGCACAGTGTGATGCATCCTTCAGGTAACTCGATGTTACAGTTGCTTCAACGTTTAAAGACTTAATGTCAAAAGGCTGATGGATTGGTGTGGAACTGGCAAGGTATGCTCAAAGAGGAATGTGAAACTCATTAAACTGGAGTGGAGAAGGGATTTTCTTATAACATCAGTTGATTCAGTAAGAGAAGAGGAAACCTGGAGAATACTTACTGGTTCACCAGGGTTCCCCTTAGGACCCGCGTCTCCTTTACGTCCCATTTCTCCTTTCATACCCTGTAGAGAGAAGGCCAGTCTCAGCATTGGGCTAATTGCACTTTGCTCTGCATTGAACAAGTATCCTTCAAACCTGCCTGCCACGCACGAGACTCCAATCACCCTCACCCCAGCAAAACAACCCAAAAGACCATAAGACATAGGAGTGGAAGTAAGGCCATTTGGCCCATCGAGTCCACTCCGCCATTCAATCATGGCTGATGGGCATTTCAACTCCACTTACCCGCATTCTCCCCTAAGCCCTTAATTCCTCATGACATCAAGAATTTATCAATCTCTGCCTTGAAGACATTTAGCGTCCCGGCTTCCACTGCACTCTGCGGCAATGAATTCCACAGACCCACCACCCTCTGGCTGAAGAAATGCCTCTGCATTTCTGTTCTGAATTGACCCCCTCTAATTCTAAAGCTGTGCCCACGGGTCCTAGTCTCCTCACCTAATGGAAACAATTTCCTAGCATCCACCCTTTCCAAGCCATGTATTATCTTGTACATTTCTATCAGATCTCCCCTTAACCGTCTAAACTCCAATGAGTACAATCCCAGGATCCTCAGCCGTTCCTCGTATGTTAGACCTGCCATTCCAGGGATCATCCGTGTGAATCTCTGCTGGACATGCTCCAGTGCCAGTATGTCCTTCTTGAGGTGTGGGGACCAAAACTGAAGATTCCTACTGGATCTACCCCGATGTGAGATCAGAAAATCTGCTGCTTAACACCTCAATGCTGTTTGCGCGCTCTGTGTTGCGTTTGGCGTACAACACCAGCAATTACACTTTGGTTGCATAGATTCGTCCTCGTTCACACCAGGACTAAGGGATAATCTATTTGAGGCAATTTAAGTTGATTAAGAAAAAAAGTCAATCCCTCTGCCCCCAGCGCCTCTGGGGAGGGGATGATTCAAGAGGATGTGCTTTAAAGTGAGCGCGAGGCCATTCTGAGGTGAAGCTGGGAAATCTGTTTTCCGTGTTATAATGGATGTTAAAATGCTGCAATGCTAATCTGGGAGCGGCAAATCAGAAGCACTTGTCTCAGCAAGAGATGAACTCTGCCTTTTCAATTACAATGAATTTACACTGAATCTTCTGTTTCACGGGTTATAATAACTCTTCCAAAGCAACAGCAACTGGAATGGTTGTCATAACTACAGCCACCTCCTTTAGCTTGCCACCTTTGACAATGATCTGCACAACCCACTACACCTCTACATTAACCCACCACACAGCTGTGTTCCAAACCAACAGAGGCCTCACTCACCAGATATCCAGGTGGTCCTCTTACTCCCTCTTCACCCTGAAAAGCAAAGAGGCACACAGCAAAATGAGCTGCTGCAGATCACTGAGTGAAGGAAAATATCAGAATGAAGGCAGTCAATTAACGAGTAAGTTTGGTTATGAGTCAGTCAATTTGCTCGATCTGTGCAAACACTGATGCGGCCGGTTATTCGTGAATAAGGAAGTTACACGCGCACACTCACACTTTCTCTCCCTCTCTCTCACACACACATACACACAGTCTATGGGGTGAATTTGCATTTGCAGAATTGTAATTGCAGATACACTCTATTTTGTTCAAAAAGTGCTCAATCTGCAGGCAAGTCAATCCATGTAACATTTTATAAATTCCTACTTTGGAAATAGAACCAGTCTGACTCAAGACTGGGATACATACAGATTCTAACCTCACACCTTTAATACAGTGTCTGAGCTGAGATGTCACCTTTTTTTTCATAAAACCATAAGTTATCTAGAGAATGTGACTTAAAACAAGTTCTGGGATTTACATGTTAATGAATCGAAACCTGCAACCCACTCTTAAAGATGAAAGACTTAAAAGCAATCTAGGTTTGTTCAATATATCATTTTAATTGCCTGACACTGTTATCTTTTGCTGTAAATTCTGTGTCTTATGGTCCTGCTCAACAGCTACCTGATGAAAGAACAGCACTGTGAAAGCTGGTGCTTCCAACTAAACCTGTTGGGACTATAACCTGGTGTGATTTTTAACTTTGTCGACCCCAGTCCAACACCGATTCCTCCACATCATGAATACAGATGCAATGGATTTGACTGGTGAAGAGCGGTTTGAATTATGGATTGGTGACCACCTTATAAAAATACCGTGCTCAGAACGCTAAAGCGATGGAACACAGAGGAAGAATGATTTTGATCCAAATCAAACGCTCACCATACCTGATGTCAAGTAGGTGGACTTTTTTTGTTGTGTGAGATGAATATCAAAGGGGCTCCGACAGCTGGTTTATGATGCTGTGTGATGCACTGGCTGAGGTCATGAAGGATTCTCCTTCTCAATCTTTTCCTCTGACCTGAGGTGAAACCATAACCAGTTGTCTCTCTCTCTCTCCTTAACAAGACAGCAGCCCTATGGGTCTCTGGGATAATAGTGACTTTACTTTTACTTTACAAATATCAAATGGTCAACATAGACAGTTTAACTCTGGGAAAATCTAATACGAAGAGACATGCATTTAAGGTGAGAGTGGGCAGGTTCTAAGATGGGAGGGGCAAGTTTTTTTTTACAAACAGGAAGTGGTGAGAGTCTGGAATGTGCTGCCAGGGCTGGTGGTGGAGGCAGACACGATAGGGGCATTTAAGGGACTTTTACATCAGCGCTTGAATATACAAGGACTGGACGGATATGGAGGAAGGGGAGGCAGAAGGGATTAGTTTAATTTGGTGTCATGTTCGTCACAATATCGTAGCCCGAAGAGCCCGTTCCTGTGTGGCACTGTTCTATGTTCTACAGTTGCACAAGTTCCAATTTCAGGGGAAGTGATAAACTTGATGAAACAGACAACTTCCATCCCAATCAGTGGAAATGACCATTACGAATATCACAGAGCAGCTCTTTCGCATTCAGCGGAATGCAGGTCATTCTTGCAGCCTGCTATTTAGCACTAAATGGCTGTTGAAGGATGTTGTGTGCTCCAGGAACAATTGATGGGATAATCAGAAAAAACAATACTTCCCAATATTGTGCCAACGTTAAACGGTGCAGGTCAAAACAGGCTCTGCTTCAAGACCCAGCCCATACTGAGCTCACTGATATTAATCAGGGTTTCCTGTCTCGGAATATACATGTGGTATAGGGGTAAGTCAGATAGCTCTTCCTACGAGACAACAGGGGAACGATGGGCTGAATGGCTTCCTGTGATGAAAAGGGACGGGCCATGAGGAAGCCCTGTTGTCCTTTGTCACAACAGGGGCATTGATCTATTTGCAATGAAATGATGAAAAGTGTTCACCCTTGGGATGAATGCAACTGGTGTTCCTACAGCTCACTTCCCAATCTTCCAACGTTTCCCAAAGGTGATGTTAAAATGCCCTTTGGTTTGCACCACCACCCAGTCCACTTTGTGGACACATCTTGTTTGAAGAGCTTGTACATTTTGTCAGCGGGCTTTGGGTTCGGAATGATTATGCTCCATACCTGGGGCGTTCCAGCCTCAGGATAAATAAGTAGTCTGCGAACATGCTGAAAATCTCATCCATAAAGTCAGAAGATAGGTTCAAGATGCAAATAAAACAAGACAGATCGTGTACCTGTTCTCCTCTGGGTCCAGGGAAGCTGAATCCTTGCCTTCCTTTATCACCCTGAAAGTCAATTCAAGAAAGGAGTCACATTGACAGCAAAGCTCTAACATTCAAAAGAGTTGTGTTTATAAAACAACCTCATACCAATGAGATATTTTTAAAGTATTGACCCACCAAGAACACATGGAGTACAAGAGATCTAATTGTAAAGGGTGCACTGGAAACCAGCAGCACAAATCTCAGGTTTAAAATGTTAACTAATGTTAATGTTGAGGTTGAAGGATCTAGGAGCTATCTTCCAATTCAGTTGTAGTACTGACCATCAAAGATCAGGCCCACTCACCGCCCCCTCGCCCCGCTAAGTCTTTCCTCCCTTTTCTGCTTGATCATCTTTCTCCTATATCAGTTCCACTGCCTAATATCAACCCTCCCCTTCAGCAATTTCTTCTCCTCTTCCGATCGCTCTCTTAATCTGATTACCTTGTCTCTCCATGTTATCTTTTCCCTCTGCCTTCCCATCTCTCCTGAAGTATCTCGGCAGCATCTCACCTTGATCGTTCTTCCCAGTCCCATCCTCAGCCCCCTGCCCCGGCATCCAATTGATGCTCAAGTTGAAATGCTCTTCATGTGTGAAATTGCCAGTCTCCTGTAAATGAGACCTGAGCCCAAATCAGTGGGCATTGGCACCAACTGCCACCCAGATGCCAGGCAATGATCATCTCCAACTACAAAGAATGGAACCATCGACCCTGGACATTCAGTGGCATCACCACCGCTGAATCCCTCACTGTCACCATCCTGGATGTCATAACTGACCAGAAATCCAACTGGACTCATCATGTTGACCTGCTCGTGTAGCCACTGATTCTGAGGCTAGGAATGCTGTGGTGAGTAACACACCTCCTGACCCCCCAAAGCCTGTTCACCATCTAAAAGGCACACATTAGGAGTGTGATGGAATACTTCATCACTTTTAACTGCCCTCTGGGCAATTAGGAATGGACAATAAATACTGGGCCTGGCCAGTGATGCCACGTACCACAAGTGAATAACAAAAAGGGAGTTATCATTCTTCTCTCAATTACACACCCAGGTGTACTAGTGGCTGATAGGCCGGAATAAATCCAAACTATAGGGAGATTCCGAAAGAATTACTTATGCATTAAAGACCATGAGGAGTTCTATACTTTCCCCATTGTGCTTTGGCCAAATAAACTGTTTCAAAAAAATAAAGTATGACAATATAATTTTTACAATACCATAAATCATCTATTATTACCTCTTCTTACTTTCAGGGCACCTTGTACAATATTACAATCTCGCGCTCTTTCTTTCAGTTGTGGACGTCCACTTAACAATCCTGCTTGCCTACCTTAGGACCTGATGGGCCTGTCTCTCCCCTTGGTCCAATCTCACCAGGATCTCCTCGCGTTCCCTGAGCAAAACCAAAAGCAGGTTTTAAATGGGTTGCAGATTGCCCGAACCGCATCAGACACAGCTCACGTGACCGAGGCACGCCCATCTGTCATTGGCTGGATGAGTTACCTCATTAACGGGGGCAAAACGGCAGCCTAGATGGACTGGACCTCATATGCACGTGGAAGACAGGCTGGGAAGATTCATCTTTGTTGGCACTGGCAAGCAGAGAGAGTGAAGGCAAGGACACCAAACAATGGGCTGAATGGCCTTCTTCTCCACTGTAACAACTCGGTGGTGCAGGTACCTGCTCTGTCTCACCTTCAGAAAGCATTACTTGCCACCTTGCTGGTAGCACCCTTTTTCAATTCAGCCTGTGTTGAGATAATCCTGATAAGTAACACTTCCAAACAGCCTGCCTTACTATAGCAGTGAACAATGAGTCTGCATATGGCGTATTGTGGGTGCGTGGGCTTTGGAAGGGCTTTGAGTTGATAGCGGGCTCAGAGGGTATGGGTAGATCATACAGCAGCATGGATGTGGCCTGGAGAAGGCGCACAATACAAATGGGTGAGAGGGTTCAAAACGTCTCAATACAACTGGGATGTAGTCCTCGAACATTTAGTGGCCAAGCAGCTGTCCAGGCTCGGCGCCTTTTGAGTCATGAAGTAAATGCACTCGATTCTCATGGCTCAGTGATTAGCACTGCTGCCTCACTGTGCCAGGGTCCCAGGTTTAATTCCAACCTTGAGCGACTGTCTGTGTGGAGTTTGCATATTCTCCCCTTGTCTGCGTGGGTTTCCTCCGGGTGCTCCGGTTTCCTCCCACGTTCTAAATATGTGCAGGTCAGGTAAATTGGCCATGTTAAATTGTCCATAGTGTTAGGTACATTAGTTAGAGGGAAATGGGTCTGGGTGGGTTACTTATCGGAGGGTCAGCGTGGACTTGTTAGGCCAAAGGGCCTGTTTCCACACTGTAGGGAATCTCAACATCTCAACTGCTTCCACCACCCAGCTCTGTAGCAGAAATCAGGTCTGCACAGTTACAGAATGGTGTAGTACTGACAAAGATATACTCCATGTTTATTCCTCTTCAGAACTAATATATATCCCCGGGCGACCTCACTGATGGTCTCGGTGAACCTCAGTTCCCTGAAGACATGTATTGGACACGTACAGAGATACGACACACTGTGACATCAGAGCCCTCAAAGCTGACTTGCACTGATTTAAAAAAAGCCTGCTGACTGCAGAGAGAAAGACACCCAATGTCAGGCTGATGCTCGCTTTGTGCACCAATAATGAGAAGGGCTACAGTGGCCAGTATTGCTGGATCATCCCAGATCCGTGTTGCAAATAATGCAGGAGGAAAAGGTCGGCACCATCGTAAAAATGCACGATGCTCTCCTCAAAAGTCTCCTCGTTCTTGAGCTGTAGGAATATTGGGAACTGGATTAAGAGCAGAATGAGGGAGTGTGGGGGAGGAGAAGTGAGAGGTCCAGTTGGAGGTCAACCAGAGTTGGCAACCTTAGGTTGGGCTACACCGCACTCATTGGTGATAAAGAAATGGCAACTTACATTCGAGCCTGGCGCTCCAGGTGACCCTGGGGATCCTCTTGGTCCAGGAAGCCCAATGTCTCCCTGTAAACAAAGTGAAGATCTCTGTGAGTGAAGAGTTTTCCCTGATATCTCCAGCACAGAAGCCAGTGGAATGACCAGTGTTGGCCAAACAGAGGGGAAAGCTTCTGTCCCCTTCAGGCCAAGTTGACCACGACAGATCTTCCCCTTGGCGTGGCAAAAAAAAATATTTTGCACCAAATTCCAACAAAAGCCCTTCATGCGGCATTAAGATCAGGAGAGGCTCCCATTCAATGTAATAGGATGCTGCCATTCAGCCCCTCAAACTTGATATGCTATTCAATTAGATCCTGGTTGATTCTAGTAATCTACCTCAGGCTTATTTCCCTTGACTATGAAGAAAACTCAATTCTTCTGAGTTTTTGGGGTTTTTAATTGACACCCTTCCTCCTGCACCCAAACCCCTTTTCCAACCTCGGTCACTTCTGAGAAAGGAGGGTTCCAGATTACCTTTGTGGGAACAATTGCCTCCTAAATCTACTCAGATTCCTTCCGACATTCCTTCGAGGGAATCCAAGCCTAGTCCACAGAGTCTTTCACGTAACCCTTTCAATCCCGGTCTTTTTCTGGTGAATCTGCTTTCTGTCCTCCGAAAGTCCAGTAGCCCTTCCCCTTCAAGGCCATTCGACCCTCCTTGAGGGATACTAGGCAGAACTGAACAGCACATTCAGATGGGCTCTAAGCAGAGCTCTGTACAACTAAACTTCTATTTCAGTCACCCACCTGAGGTAATAGTGAACGCTCCAGTAACTTTTTCAAACATTTTTTGGGTGCGCCCCGTTTAGTGATTCTGCACTTTGACCACGTAAGTCTCCCTGCTCATTCACATTCACAGAAAATATTTATTGGATCAGTCATTAGTTTTCCACGGCGGCCATCTTCTGATATTACAAGATGAGCCATTACCTTTTCACCTTTGAGTCCGGCTTCACCTGGCAATCCTCGTACCCCTTCATTTCCAGCGTCACCCTGTACGTGGATGAAGAACGTGGTGAGTAAACTGAAAGGCACAGTTGTTTCAGCTTTCAGCACGGCTTGCCACAAATGCAGCTTTACAGTCGCGCATTGGCGACACCCAAATTAAATGTCCGCAAGAGCAAAGTGACCCTGTTCAATGTCTTTTCCTGTGGCAAGACTGGCAAAACAGGTTGGCATCAACCCCAAGTCTTGCCTGACGACTTCTGGGTTGCCAACTCAGAGTGGGTATATTCTTGAAGGTCTAATGGTATGAACTCCTGCTTTTAGCTGCCACTCCAGATCCTCTGTCTAAGAGCTTTTTGCCTTATGATTGTGTAACAAGTAGGAACGATGGTGGAAGTTGCAGAGATAGACAATATGTGGCTGGATGAACTTGTCCTAGCCATATCCAGGACATTTTTTATAGGAAAAACATATCTTGGGCATGGCTAGGACAAGGTCATCAGGTTGTACGGTGAACCTGGAGAGGTGGGAACCCTCCCAATAACGTCACCCAATGGGCCACGAATGCCACTTTGAAAGGGGCAATGCCACCAGCTGGCAAGTACAACATTTAGCACCAGATACCAACAACCCTGGCACAGAGCAGCTGAGTAAATGGCTGACTCTGCCAATGGAGGTTTCAAGATTGCTGGGACAACTCCTGCCAAACCTCTACCCTTCTCCTTCAGCTTTCTCTCCCTCCCACATTTCACTGGCGTGATCAATGAGAAAGCGCTGGGGAAATGAAGCATAATTTGTCCTCACCTTCTCTCCCACATCTCCTTTCGGCCCAGGACTGCCTTTAGATCCCAGATCACCTCTGCGACCCTAATGTTCAGAATGAAGGAAAAATGAAGGGAAAAACAAGTTGAGAACTTCCCATTGCATTGGGCATTGAGACGTTACCATCTCAGCCTAACAAGCAGCTTGCAAATACGGTTTAATCCTTTTAATTCTAATGTGCAATGGGTTTATACAGGCCACAATTTTAACTCAAAGTGTTTTGAGTGAGTTAAATTTGGGTATAGATATACTTATATGTATATGTTTATTGCTATATACGTGATGTACACACAACCGCATGCCTCTAAAGTGCACATTCTTTATCAATGCCTGGAAATTAACTACATAAACATGACAAAGAAATTAAAGATTACCACATCGCCTTTGGGTCCAGGAGTGCCTTTGTTCCCCTGTGAAGTCAAACAAACAACGCAACGTCAGTCACTAAGAAGTCAACCTTCGCTGGCTGCTTCCCATGCGTTTTATCCCCGTTGTATTCCCGACTTGATCACGGCACATTTCCTTCCACATTGGGGCACACAGACTGGCACCTCCATGGGTCTCACTCTCGCCCGTCCACAGTCATCTCATCCCGTCTTCAACCGGGTTCAGCCAAAGTGCCAGGAGCAGGATCTCACCTTCCGCCTGATCACTGCGTGGGCCCTCTGGTCTGAAATGTGTGGGATCACTGCCAGAGCAAGGGGTAGAGCAGCACTCCATGCTCCCTGCAGCCACAATTGCCAGTTCCATCCCAAATCCCACAGTCGAGGCCAGTAATCTGTAGGGAACTGAGTCTGCTGCACCTATGGTAGGCACATGACCAGCCTGCAGATTAAAAGGAGGGGCTCTTTCACCCCACCGTCAGCTCCCAAACTAAGGGAAAAGGCCACTGGCTCCAATGGCATGCATAGCTCTGGTCCACACGAGGTTAGACGCCAGCTGAAGCTAATTGTCTTAAATCTCATAAAAAGGTTTCTTTCTCTCTTTGTGAGAGAGCCACATCAATTCTTAGCTGGTCCCAGAGCCACAGAGGGCCTGCTGAACAATGTAACAGGAGGAGTTGCTGGAGCAGTTCAGGAGATCTCCTACGTGCCCACCCAGTTGATGCAATGGGCACGGGCAAAACGTGCACCCAAGGCAAAAATGGCTGGAAGGAGAGGGGGACGGATTTCCTGATTTCTCCAGGTTGGCCCACCGGCTGGAGGTACGTTTCGTCAGCATCCTCACCTGAACTGGAATTCTGGGATCAATAGAGTAACTCCTCCCTCCCTTCCTCCCTCCCTCCCTCCCCAGTCACTTAGTCTCCACACACGAGCGATTTGTTACTGAGAAGGACTATCAGGTTAGAATTACAATTAACAGGCAGCAGATTCAAAAGCACTCAATCAAAGTCAGGATTGGAGGCTGTAATGGTTAAAAAGAAACACATTGTGAATGAATCACCTAATATTTCCTTCAAATAAACGTTACTATTGTTCCATTTGCTCATATAAAAAAAGTCTTAAAAGCTGGAGTGGAAACAATGGGCTGGAAGCATGCCACAAAAAGTAAGTGTTTACAGTCAGGGCCTCTTTATCAACAGATTCAGAATGTTAACTTGACGTAACATCAGAAGTATAAATATTTAACACCAGAGGGGAAAAAAAGCCAAGGAATGTCTTTTTAAAAAAATGGACAGAAAAACATGTGGGGAGAAAGCAAGAACGAAGTACAAAGAGAGTGGAGATGGAACAAGATACATAGGAACAGAAAACAGCGCCAGGAGTAGGCCATTCGGCCTGTCGAGTTGGCTCCCCCAGCCAATATGACCACAGCTGATCATCCTTCCTGTTCCTCCTTTCTCCCCACACAACTTTGACTCCTTTATCCCTCAATTCTTTCTTGAAGACATTCAATTTTTGGCCTTGGTAGCACTAAAGGGGTGGAGAGCATGGAGTTCAAGAGATATAAACAAGGCAGAAAGAGTGAGCGAGAGAGAGAGAGAGAGAGAGAGAGAGAGAGAGAGAGAGAGAGATTGAAGATAAAGTAAAGCTCTAACCACAAAAGGAAAATATCAAAAGGAGAATGCATAGCACAGGAAAGGGGAGGCAGGAAGACAGAAACAGCAGACAGAGGAAGGGAGGATGAAAGAAGAGAGGAAGGAATGGAAGAAAAAATGAAAGCAGAAAGACTAGACAGTGAAAGGTTCAGCGAGGACAAAGGTAAGTGACCAGAGCTACGCTCAGTTTCTAAGAAAATTTGGGAGAAATGGACACCAGACAGTAAAAGACAGTGAGAGAGCCAGGATCAGTCTGAGAAATTATGTACAGAATTCCTAGGCTATGGAAGCAGGCCATTCAGTCCATCAAGTCTATACTGAGCCTCCAAAGAGTTTCGCGCCTACACTCACCCCTGTAACCCCACATATGAGAATGGAGTAATCACCAATGCTCTAACGGTCTTCATCATGTCAAAGGGTAATTTGCTCTTACCCACTCAGACTACAACGAACCCAGGTACTAAGATTCAACCACTTGCATTAAAAAGCAGTGGATAACCCAGACCCTACCCCCTTGCTTTTGGTTCAAAATGTTCAAAGTTACCTTTGCACCTTTCTGACCCATTAGGCCTGCACGCCCAGGAGGTCCCAGTTGCCCCTAAGAGAAAACAAAAAGCATTAAATAAAGGCATCTGAAGGTATAATCTATTATTGCACATGTCTTCTGTATCAATCCGGATTCTGGCAGAAAGATGATGGGACCTGGTGCTTGGCCTGTTTTTGGTCACCTCCTATCTCGTTCCCCACCATGTTTTAACCCTCCCCCTCATTTCCTTACCGTGGTAAGAATTGGGAGCCGTATTCAGGCTGGGATTGAACTATTTAAGAAAGTTCAACCTAACCTATTGCTCTCTATTCCTTTATTTATGAAGAGCAGCAAAAGTTCAAGTTAGTGTGTTACAACTGTGTGTGTGTGTGTGTGTGTGTGTGCGCGCGCACACGTGTGCAGGCGCATAACGTGAGATAAGCATCAGCAGTGATGAGATACAATCCAGAGGGACAGCACATTACCTCAATGTGGCTCAGGGATGGATCTTACACAATATCGAAAGTAGGAAGGACATTCTAGGGTGGAGGAGAGGCACGTTCACTGCTTTTGTTTACCTCAACATGCCAGTCCTCACCATCCAGCAGTTCAGAATTCCCGGCACCGGGCATGAAAGAAAGTTGGGCCTGCAGAATCTGACACTCCCCATTGGCCAATGATGGTAGCTCTTCAGAACAACAGACCCATGTCGTCTGCCAACTGGGATTGTGCACGTGCTCAACTGAATGTGGGCACAGACCACTCAGATTGACAGAATACTCAGCCAATCAGCTCAGACTCCTTGACAGGAGCAGGCCCTGGTTTATTAGCACTGTACTCCCCCACCCTTTATTTATTCACAACGCCACAACATCCCACTGGGGTTATACAAGAATGCACAATCCCACCCCGTTAGGTTCACTCTCTCACATCGGCAGTAAAGCTTAAAGTGGCCCCTGCTATTGAGCAATTTTGTCGTTCGCCAAGTGGTTGCCAAATTAGTCATAAGTATCTGTAGCACAGAAGAAGGCCCTTCAGCCCATCAAATATGCACTAGTCAAAAACAACCACTTAACTATTCTCATCCTGTTTCTCAGCACTTGGCCCACAGTTTTGCATGCATTGGCATCTCAAGTGCCTAATTGATACTTGCTAATACTTTCTGCCTCTACCTCCCTCAGAAGCAGTGAGTTCCAGATTCTCACCAGCCTCTGGGTGAAAATGTTTTTCCTCACATCTCTAAACCTCTGCCCCTTATCTTAAATCTATACCCCCGGTTACTGATGCCTCCTTCAGGGGGAAACTTCCTTTCTCGCTATCCTGTCCTACCCTAACAGATACTTGGCTAAACATATTATGCAAAGAAAATAAAAATTGGGTAACTCCCAGATACTTCATACAGAGGAGCCATTTGGCCTTTTGATTAAGCCATGGTCTGGTATCCCACTCTGAGCACTGCGGGCAGGAGCAAGGTAGCTCACAGGTTATAGTGTTCAGCAACTCCCAGTGATTCCATGGGGCAACATGGAAACCAGTGAGAACGGCATGTAAAACATGAACAGCACTAAGAAACATTCTCAGCTTCTGATATAGCAGGACATCTTCACTCAGCATTAGATTAATTGGAGCTGTATATGACACCCTGAATTATTGAATTTATTTGCTGTGTGTACACATAAAGAGACACACACACACACACACACACACACACACACACACACACACACACTATCTTCCGAAGTCTGCCTCAGGAAAGTACTTTGAAAGCTGGACACTTCCATTGCATATGATCATTAAATTAACACTGAAGAAGGAACAGTGTTACAACTTGAGCCCAGTCTGGTGGGTACATATTTGTAGTTCCTCTCTCCCCTGACAGCCATATTGACAGAAGACCGGATTACCAACACAGGCTTCTGCCAAACCTTCACCAATTGGTGCGGGTCAAGCCCAGAATTTCTGAATGAGCTGTTGAATTCCTCAACCCTTGTTTCGCACCAATCCCCCCCACACACCCCCGCACCCCCGCAGCCCCCCACCACCCCCCCCCCCCCACCCCCTCCTAACCCCAAGTGCCTCTGTCCCAAATCAAATCACTGGACTACACGGGTACCAGTTTTCTAAAGAACATTCCCAGATTTACTACTAACTTGACGTTAATTCAGAGGCATTAAGAGCAAGAATGAGATTCTTCAAAGCCAACTCAACACAAGACTAAAACAGAGAGAACCATTCATATGGGTAGTACCTGAATCCAGTCCTAAAATTTTACAGGAGGCCTGATCATTCCAGGGACTACTCTTCACTGAGATTCCTATGATGGAAGATCTACAGCTACCTACATGACATCCAACAGGTCTAGATGTCACTCCTTGCCCCAGGCTTTTATTGTTGTCACCTAGCTAACACCTGCAGTTTCCCAGAGAGAAATCTGCCCGCAATAGGTTAAAACAGCAACATGAAACTGCTCCTGCTGAAAGGAGCACTTTAATTTATCAGCCTTTGTCTGGCTAGGTACCAGAATGCTTTCGCATCACCTCCTGTATCTGCAGCCAAAAGCATGGAGCAATTCATAGAAATCCCTGCAGATAGTGGCCATTCAGCCCATTGAGTCTGTACCAACCCTTCAACGAGCCTCCCAATAAACCCACTCTCCCCATTCCCACAGCTCTCTCCCCTCCCCCTTCATTTCCCATGGCTAATCCGCCTGTCCTGCAGATCCCTAGACACTATGGGCAACTGAGCCTGGACAAATCACCTAAACTGCGCACCTTTGACTGTGGGAGGAAACTGGAGTACCTGGTTGAAACCCACGCAGACGCAGGGAGAACACGTAAACTTCCTCAAAGATGGTCACTGGAGGCTGGCATCAGTGCTAACCACTGTGCTGCCTAAAACTTGTACAACATAGGTCTCTACAATAATTGTCCAACAGGTTATGAATTCTACCATACTCACTTTAGGACCTCGGTCTCCTTCATCACCAGGAGGTCCACTTCTTCCTGGGCGCCCAAAGTCTCCCTGAAAGAAAACACCCAGCATTATTCAACAGTTGGAGTACCCCTGGGAAGACCCACTGGATCTGCTACTGTGACAGGGCTAGAACATTGGATTGGCTCAGTAGATTCTATCAAAGTAGATCCTCAATGAATAAAAGATGCACCAAATTACAATGGGGGGTTACTGACAACTGAACTAGGTCAGAAACTAGACATTTTGCAACAACTACTTCCCCCTGCCAACTCCCCAAAGCCTGTTCACCACCTACAAGGCACAAGTCAGGAATGTGATGGAATGCTTTCAGTTTGCCTGGATGGGTGCCATTCCAACAACAGTACCTTCTAAACCCATGGGCAAGGGCAGTGTGTGTGTGGGAACACCCCTACCTGCAACTCCCACTCCAAACCATGACATGGAAATATATTGCTGTTCCTGCACTGCCACTGGGTCAAAATCTCAGATTTCCTAATATTACTGTGGGTAATGCAGTGCTTCTAAAAGGCAGCTCGCCACCAATTAGATACTGGCAAATGTTGGTATAATCAGCAGAGCTCACATTGAATGTGAAAAAACACATAGAATTATATAGGATTGATGGCAGAACGTTGACCCGATTGCTCAAGTTTGTGTTTTTTCTCCCTGCAAGCCTTCTCCCATCCTACTTCATCTCACTATACATCTCCTGTCAGGGGACCCAGTGCTGTATGGAGTCTGGTTCTGGAAATAAACTCAGACCAATTTCCAAGCTAAAGGCAAATGAAAGTTCATACCAGCAAGTTCAGTTCCATTTCTGATTGCTCATCAGGATCAAGGAAGTCCTGTATTTGGAGTCTCTCTAGTGGATGAAAAATTAGGCATTTGCTGCATGTTCTGGGGACTGACTGGCCCAAGAACACTTGAAAACAGGTCTTACCCGAAATTGGGTCAAGTTATTTTTCAGGCATATACAGAGACTGCCTCACACATAAATGAGAATCCTAAGGTACATTTTAGGTCCCCTTACAGAATCCGGACACCAATGAGATGGCCAGACATGAGGCCTTAAATTTCTGAGACTTATCAGTCACCATCGCAGCTTAAGAGGTAGAATTATTCCCCGGACTCCAAAGTTGTTGGATTGATTCCCCCACCTCCCTTCATTTCCTACTTTGGCCCTTTCTTCAAGCACTTAACTTCAGTCTGATGTTAACGAGATGTACAGCCTGACCTTTGACACCTACAAAGAGCAGCTGGCCCTGTGGAAGCACCAGCTGCTAACGTGAAAAGGTTCAGAGCTCCCAAGTTTAAACCTCAAAAGCTGAGATAAAAGGTACCTGTGAGGTGCAGGATCTTAGCCCCCCCCCCACTCCATAAAAAAAGGTCCAAACACACAATATCTCAAAGTGTTTCTGCTTTCTAACATCAGCATCAATTTTTCCCTGATCTCGGGACACAGCAAGCTGGCAAAGAATCCCTACAGTGTAGAAACAGGCCATTTGGCCCAACAAGTCCACACCGACCCTCTGAAGAGTAACCCACCCAGACCCATTCCCCAATCCTATTATTCTACATTTGCCCCTGACTAATGCACCTAAACTACACATCCCTGAACACTGTGGGCAATTTAGCATAGGCAATTCACCTAAACTGCACATCTTTGGATTATGGGAGGAAATCGGAGCACCCGGAGGAAACGCACGCAGACACGGGGAGAATGTGCAAACTATACATAGACAGTCACCCGAGGTGGGAATCGAACCTGCGTCCTTGGCGCTGTGAGGCAGCAGTGCTAACTGCTACCGTGCCACTCAGTTGTGGAGTGGGGGAACACCAGGTTCTGATTTATGGATGAAACATGCTGCCTTTACGAGGGACCTGGATTAAGGTTGGGCGTTAGGTGGAGTTCCAACTTCCCAGTATTGTGACCTTAATCACAGGAAAGGAACATCCACTGCCAGAGGGGCACAACCCTCCATGACCCACGTCATCTGACCTCTGACCTTGACATTAGAGAGCCAACCAAAACATTCACTCTAGCTTCAGCATCCATTGTTGGTCAACCAGGCTCTTCTTTCAGCTTGAACACTCACTGGGTGATGTAATAATTAAAAGAAAATGTTTCTCTTTTTTTAAAAAGCAGGCACACACACAAACCTTAGGCCCAGGGTCACCAGGAAATCCTCGCTCACCAGCTTGTCCAGGATAGCCAGGGGCTCCCTATGAACAACAGAATCACAGCTTTGTTATACACAGCACAAGGGAAGATGAACGAGGAGCAGCCATTAACCCTGGAAACTCTGGGGGGCTGCAAATACCGTGGATACTCGAGTATAGGTCAATCGCATGTATAAGTAAACCCCTTATTTTTGGACAAAAAACCTTGTATATTCCAAATATCTCCAGTATAAGTCAACCCTAATTCTTCACACAGTTACAGGTCAACATTTATGAGTCAGTGTGCCTGCCCATTGCGGTCCGCTCCAGCTTTCCAGTCTGCTGGCTGCATTGCTCCTTTCTGGGTCTTCTGGTCCACCAGCCATCACACTCCATTCCAGGTTTTCAGAATTACTGTAATGCTACGACAGTACAAGGCGACTGCCATATCCGCGAGTCCGGATACCGTGATTTCAGTTACCTGTGGTTTACCGCAGCCCAAACATATTACAGGGGGAACATTCCAGAACCAGGGAGCAGGGGACTGCCAGGAAGGTAAATTTTCCATTTAGATGAATGGGTTTGCACCGATCTTCCGCGGTAGGTCTTGGAATGTATTCCCTACAGGTACGGGGGTGCGGGACTACTGAACCATTCTACAGTATAGGGACAGTTGTTTTGTAGACAAATATTCAATAACGGCCATAATTCTTTTTTTCTTTTTCTAGTTTATTATTTTATAGAGAGATCTGGCTCTTATTTGTCCATTTTTCGACTCACACCAATTATGAATTTCCTCCTCTCGAAAACAAAAACTTGTGTATTAGTTGACCCCCTAATTTCAGCTTGAAAAAAACCATCTTCAAAATTCCATCTATACATGAGTATATACGGTGTACAGTTCTTTGGGAACACCTTGGTCACCAGTCAGCGAGACAACATTTTGAAATGATCAGTGGCCTTTCAGGGCTCGCCCTTCCTTAAACATAACTGCTGACCAATTGAGGATATGGGAGTCCGAGCTGTTTGCAAGTTGTGCTGCTGGACCACCCCTCACTTCAATTCCATTCTCCATCCCCTCGGGTAGACTCAACTGATTCGGTGCTTTTGTAGTGAGGTCACCATTCCAATGTAGGAAACGCAGAAGCCAATTTATTAACAACAATTCCCACAACCGGCACGGAAGTGATGATCAGACAATCTATTTCTTAACTGATGCTGCCAAAAGTGTAAAGACTGGCCAGGAAGCCAAGAACTCCACTTCTCCCCTTCAAAACAGTGCTGTGAAACGTTATACTGCCACTTTAGACAGGTGTGTCCTCCAGCCAATATCTCATTCGAAAGACAGTATCTTTGCCAGGGCAGCACTGGAGGAGTGTCAGTCTCGATATTTTCACTCGAATGCCACTTGAGTACTTGACCGTCTGACTCAGAGCTAGCCAGTGATGGGCAAAAGGCAATAGAGAGCTCCAGATTTGAGTGATTATCACGGATCTATTAAAAATTCTGATCACCAAAGGGTCAGGCCAGTTTCTGGGAGTCTGAGGTGGAAGAAACTGGGTGAACGCAAGTTGTTGCTGAGTTTAATGGATGGGACCTTGAGCAGCATTTAGAAACAAGGACACTTTATCCTGCTCAACGATTAATGGCATGCAATGAATGGAGCTTTGGCTCCAGTCACTCTCAAATCCCCACCAGATCTCCAAAATGCACTGCACACAACGGGCTCCCACTAACTGGGATTGAGATAATGCCAGTCATCCTTAAAATTGGGTTGCCCAAATTTAGTAACCTTTCAGATACACCAACATACAGATGTATTCATGAGAGGAACAAAAGCAACAACTTGCGTTAATGTAGCACCTTTAACATAGTAAAACATCCCAAAATGCTTCATGACAGCCATAAGATGAAAAATTGATACCAAGCCAAAGGTGTCAATAGGAAGATTGGCTGAAACTTAATGAAATAGGTCAGTTTCATTGGAGGCTGGGCAATAGCACAGGTTTCAGGAGGACAGTAGAGAGAATGGGCCATGAATAGCTGAAGGGATGGTCACCAATGATCGTACAAAGAGACTGGGATTGCATAAGAAACTAGAATACAGAATGGTTGTAGGGCTGTAAAGTAGGAAGAGGCTAAGAAGTAAGGAAGCAGGAGATACGGAGACATTGGATTATCCTTAAAATGAAGTGTTAATACTTATAGAGTCAATGTAAATCAGCAAGCAGGGTTGATGGATGAACAGGACAGGGCAGAGTGTGTGTTCGGCTACAGATGCATTGAAGTGGAGGGTCAGGAGACAATGGACTATTACATCATGGAGGAATGGAATGGAGCAGTCTGGAGGTGATAAAAACATCGTTGAGACGCAGAGGCATAGGAGACAGTTACTGCAAAAACAGAAGCAGGTAATCTTGATGATGTCAAGGATGTGGGAGACAAAGGTTCAATTCAGGGTCAAATAAGGCAACAAAATTGTGTACAGCATTAAACAATGACTAATGGAGAGGGGATAGAATCAGCAGGGAGGGAATGGAGACTGCAGTACAGAGTGGACACAAGGGGCTTAGTTTTCTCCAAGGTTTGGCTGAAGGAGGTTGTGTCAGTCACGTAAATATGGAGCACACCACCAATGCCTTCAGATCATGCAAGGGGCAGAAGTTGGATGAGTTCACCTCGTATCTTTCATGTCTTTCTGCTTTAGGACCCCACAACTTTATCTCACATTGAAGACGCTTCATAGAAAAGGCAACGCCAATCAACAGTGGTCGAAAGAGGTAGTAGGTCAGAAAATCATGATCAGATTGAGTTTAAAAGTTCAGCTAACTGCTCAAGGAAAGGTCGATGGCCTTGGAAAAGTGAGCTGGACAGGGAGCTAACTGTGACAAAACCCAATTCCAGCACAGCACTGGAGGATTGTGGGGATGGTGAGTCAGTTGCCATTTTGGAAACAGGAAAGAGGAATTTACACAGCAGTAAAGGCCAAAGAGGATTTTACCAGCTTCATTTTCACCTAGAATATGTCAGCTCCTTGAGAACTATCCTGAAATCGAGAAGAAGTTGAACCTTCAAAAGCCCTGTCGAGTTGATGAGAAACATTCAACATGGAGGGGGAAAGCAAGCATCTGCCTG
This sequence comes from Hemiscyllium ocellatum, assembly GCF_020745735.1. NCBI lineage: Eukaryota > Metazoa > Chordata > Chondrichthyes > Orectolobiformes > Hemiscylliidae > Hemiscyllium > Hemiscyllium ocellatum. The sequence continues at coordinate 107,800,027 of NC_083407.1, read as the reverse complement.
TCAGATTTTAGTCATGAGAAACACATGGGAACTCCGTTTGAAGTTGGAAAAAATATTTAAGCCAAAAATATTTATAGATGAAGAAAGATTAATGGGTGAGCTCAGAATGAAGTTCTGGTGATGATGATTGCACCGGTTTGGTATGAAGACAATATAATTTGAAGAGTTGAAAGATTCAAGACTTTCGTTATTCCATCAAATATCATGAGTGAATCAAGACATCACATCATTGGAATCAGATGGACGGAGCTTTGGAAGCAGCGAAGGTGTGATCCATGAGGTGTATTATATTACGGCAGTAAAGGCAGCAACACTCTGAGGATTGGCCCTTTACCGGAATATGGCTTGAGAGCGGTTGATAAATGGGCAGGAAGGAGTAATGGTCGAGAGACAAGGAAAGTATGAGATGCAAGGAAGGATGATTGAGAGAGGCTGTAGTTTCTAACCTGCCTGATTATACTGGGTTTTGGGCAGAATGGAATTTTAGAATCCATGTTTTAAATGGAGGACTAAAGCTTTTCAAATTCTCAAAACTGATTACAAACAAGAGCCTAAAGGAGGATTTCTTGAACGACAAGCATAAAGTAAACCCTCTGGCCCATTTTAACTGCATTACTGAAAAAAAGAGAGTTGAGTACGATGGTGAGCTGAACTAATTCTCCGAAAGGCAACAATGATTCAGTTACCGGGTCACCAGGGTCTCCTTTGCATCCTGGGGCTCCAATGCGTCCAAGCTTTCCCTGAAAATCAGAAATGAGAAAAACATCACGTTCACTCCAATTTCTCTGAATGATCTAATCTTGCCAGCAGCATTCACATTTACTATACTACAGGATCCAAATCGATACATAACAGACATTTGGTCCTGAATGCTAAAGCTGTAATAACAAGTCTATTAAATACATTACACTGTGTGGGTAATGCTACTGAATTAATGATCTAGAAGGCCAGGCTGAAGTTCTGGGATTAACCCTCACTATGACAGCTTGTAGTATTTATAGACAATGGATACATCTGGAATTGAAAACTAACCTCAGCAATGGTAATGCTGAAATGATTACTTGTTCTAAAAGCCCTTCAGGGGAGATAATCTGCTACCTACACACTATCTGGGCGACGTATGACTCCAGACCCACCATAATGTGGTTGTCTCTTAATTGCCCTCTGAGATGGCCTCCCTCTTTTGGATTCCCCATTCTGGGGAAAAGAGTTTCATAGCTTCTCCCTGTCAAGTCCCTTCAGAATTTGGTGTGTCTCTACTAGATCACCTTTCATTTTTCAAAACGCCAGGTAAAATAGTTCAAGCTTTTTCAATTGCTGCTTATAGGACAACCCCCCCAAAGAGTAGTCTGCTTTTAACTGCATCCCCTCTAAGGTAATCTGTCTCTCATTAGGTAAGGATAAAATTGCACACACTTGTGCCGTCATTAATATTCTGCACAATTGCAATAAGATTCCTTTACTTCAGATCGAGTAAATAAAACTTGATTAATCAATAAATATGGAATAAAAATCTCATTTTAGTCACAGTGATCCATGATTGTTGGGAAGACCCATCTGGTTTACATATGTTCTTTAGGGAAGGAAATCAGCTATCCTTACCCAGTCTGCCTACGAGTTGACTACTAACTCTGAAATGATCGAGCAAGCCACTCAATTGCATCAAGCCAACTATAGAAGGAACATTGCTGTAAGAATACTTGCATTACACGGACTAGTCGTGGTTCAATCAGGCCTTTCACAAGTGCAATTAGAGCTGGGCAATAAATCTGGCCCTTGTCAGGGCCACTCATATTTGATGACCAACACGAAGATCAGATTCCAGCATTTTGTCTGCTACTGATGTCAGGCTTGTTGGCCTGTAGCTCTGTGATTGGTCTCCTCCTCTTAATTTGCAACACACTGTTTGCTATCTTTCGCTACCTTCGGAACTGCTCTTACAGAATTCCCTAAATCCGAGATCAGGATCAATGGATTGACTTTCACTGCACCTCTCGCTCTCATGTGAAACGCTTGGATTCAGTTCATCAGCTTCTGGGAATTGTTACACGCAGTACCACAAATCTTGCTGGTACATTTAAAAAAAACGCATACAAGATTTATTTAAATCCTTATTCTCACCAGAGCCCTGGTTCCTCGTTATTTCTGGAATGTGTTCTGTAGCTTCCGCTGTGAAGACTGTTACAAGACAGTTGTTCCAGTCTCTGCCCTTGCCCTTTTATATTTCTGCCTCCAATTAACTCACATTTACTTCCTCTAATCTTTTCATACTGACATTTTTAGAAAGGTTTGCAATCTGTTTTTCATCTCTCTTGTAGTCCACGCTGATATTCTTTTTCTGAAATAAATTCTGGTGTTTGTTTGCCGATTTCTGACATTCCCTCAACTCTAAGGCTTGCTAATCCTTTCGGCAGCATTATAAACCCTTTTCTTTGGTCTGATTTAACTCCCCCTGTCAATTCATGGGTAGACCACTTTCTCTGTGGGATTTGTTTTGCCTTGAAAATAGTATTTTTGGTCAAAATATGTATTAGTTCTCTAAAAGCCACCCACTGTTTGTTTGGTTAACTTCATGTTGTAACTTCCCAATCTATGAATAAAAATTAATTCTAACCACAGTCTTTTCCCCCTTACTGTTGCTTAGCTCTAAATCTTCTTTTTGATTCTCTGAGATAATATACTTTCTCTTTACTGTCTTTATCTCATACCTTACCATTAGGGCTGCTGTTTCTTCTTTTTCAATGTGCTCGTCTCTTCAAAACATTAATGTACATTTAGTTCCCAACATTGGTCACATTCATTGGTCACCACATCTCTGTAATGGCCATTAAATAAAGCCCACGTTTCTAACTTTACTATTAATTCATTCAATTTGTCACAAACTATTCCATACAGTTACTATGCCTCTAGCTTTACACTTTGCCTTGCGATACCTCAGTGACTAATATTCTATTCTCTTTGTTACCATCAGGACTCAGTTGGTTTATTCTTACCCAAACACTGCCCTGTCCCAGAGCCTTAACATTTCTCTCACTTCTTCTGAATTCACCTTTTCCTGAAGCTTTTCCAAAAGAGCTTCTGGAGTGCTCAATCAGCACTCAATAGTACAGGTGCAGTCCAGACTGGAAGCTACATATTTCTGACCATAGACTCATACGATATAGAGGAGGATCTTTGGCTTATCAAGTCTGAACCACCAAAAACACACTCAGCCTACACTTGTCCCATTTCCCCACACTAGGCCCAAAGCCTTGAATGTTATGACACTTCAAGTGCTCATCCAAATACATCTTAAAGGCTGTGAAGCTTCCCGCCTCAACTACCCTCCCAGGCAGTGCATTTCAAACTCGCACCAGCCTCTGGATGAAAAAGGTTTTCCTCAAATCCCTTCTAAACTACTTGCCTCTCATTTTAAAAGTGTGCCCCCTTGTTCTTGACTCTTTGACTGAGGGGACCATCTGCTTTCCATTCACCCTGTCCATCATTTTATACACTTCAAAGAGGTCCACCCTCTCAACCTTCTCTGCTCCAAAGAAACCACCCAGCCTCTCTTCATTACTGAATTGCTCCATCCCAGTGGATCTCTTCCATACAGTGTGGATGCAGGCCATTTGGCCCAACAAGTCCACACCAACCAAATAGCATCCCACCCAGACCCACCCACATACCCTATCCCTGTAACCCTGCATTCCCCATGGCTAATCTGCCTAACCTGCAGATCCCTGGACACTATGGGCATTTTAGCATTGCCAATGCACCTGGCCTGCAGATATTTGAACTGTGGGAGGGAACCGGAGCACCCGGAGGAAATCCACGCGGACACTGGAGAACATACAAATTTCTTACTGACAGTCGCCTGAGGGTGGAATTGAACCGAGGTCCCTGGTACTGTGAGGCAGCAATGCTAACCACTGAGCCACTCAGCTGTACAATCACATCCTTCCTATAGTGTGCTGACCAGACTGCACACAGTACTCCAGGGGTGGCTTAATCAAAGATCTTTACAGCTGCAACATAACCTCCCAACTCTTATAATCTATGCCTCAACTGATAAAGGCAAGAGTTTTGCATGACTTCTAAACTAGTCTCTTCATCTGTCCTGTCTCCTTCACGGGCAAGAACCACAACATCCCTCTGTTCTTCTCAGCTTCCTAGTGTCCAGTGAGTGCTCTCTTGTATTGTTTCTCCTTCCAAAGTGCATCACCCAACATTTATCAGGAGTAAACAGATCTGCCCAATCTGTTTTTATTCTCCTCTAACCTTATACTTCCACCTTCCCTCCTCACTTGTCAACCACCTGGATAATCCTCGAGTCATATAATCCTTCCCTTCTGCCCTTAACGTTCTTATCTACATCACTTATGAATATCACAAACAATAAAGGACCCAGCACTGATCCCTGTCGAACACTACTGGGCGTGACCGTTAGTGTTGAAATCGCTTCATCCACTTGGGATCAAAGAGCCTACCTTCTGTCCATTAATCCCATCTCGACCTGGTAATCCAGCGATACCCTAAAGGATACAGGAGAAATACTGATAGTGTTAGGGATCCATAGCCAGCACTGCAATCTAAAAGAGGTAAAGTATTAAATTAGCTCAGAGGAGACAGTGAGAGAAAGAGACAGCATGAAAGTGAGCAGAGAAGAGAGGGTGAGAGATTGAGATGGAGAGAGAAACAGCATCAGAAAGACAGCAACAAAGAGAGAACATGGGAGAGCGCAAGAAAGAGTGACAGTGAGAGCTGCGTAAGAGAGCATGCGAGAATGACCATGAGACATCAGGAGTGCGAGAGAGAGAGAAGGTAAAAAGAAGCACAAGAGAAATGTAAGAGAGTGAGCATGAGAGGGAGTGAAAGAGGTGGCACCCTAGAGAAAGAATGATAAAGAGTGTGAGAGCATGAGATTGTGAACGAAAGCATGAGACTGAGCTGCAGACCGACGAGAACAACAGGCCCCGAGAGGGAATAACATGAGAAAGTGCACATGATATCACAGCAGAGACCGAGAGGGAAAATGAATGAGAGACAGTATGAGTGTGAACATGAGTGAGAGTCTAACCCATAAAGAGAGTTCTCACCTTCTTTCCTTCTGTTCCAATTTCACCCTGTAATCATAAAGAGGAACATGGTAATACGATATAAATGTTGTCATTAAATTTAAATCCAGAGGATTGGGGAGAGTGAATTGGAAGATTCCCCCACTCTGCAGTGTTATTAAGGCAGCTGGACTATGGATTAAAAAACTCTCACGGCACTGAGTGCCACTGCCCGACACCTTTGGCACCTCCAATTTGCAGCCACCACATTGGATGCCCACTTAGCACCTGCAGTGTTCCTGTGGAACCCAGGTCCGGGAGCAGTGTCACACGTGGCACAGGCCACACTCTGGCGAGGCCCAGTCAGCTTCCTGGGCACAATACCTAATCGATGGAATGGGTTGGGGGACTGGGGGCCCAAACCTTTGATGACACATACAGTCATAGAGATGCACAGCGCAGAAACAGACCCTTCGGTCTAACCCGTCCGTGCCGAACAGATATCCCAACCCAATCTAGTCCCATTTGCCCACCCGGCCCACATCCCTCCAAACCCTTCCTATTCATATACCCACCCAGAAGCCTTTTAAATGTTACAATTGTACATCAATGATGCCAGTTGGATTCTAACACTTGCCGCTCTGCTTGGAAGTCAGAGTTGGAAACTTACCTTTTCACCCATTAGTCCTGGAAAACCCTGTGAAAGGGAGAAAAGAGAAACATTAGTGTAGCCAGTTGGAACATGACATACCGGCACGCCTCAATCCGGTGCACGCCAATTGTCCGAGCTATGTGTTGGCAAAGGGGTATGAGTAACGTGCTCGTGGGATTGCAAGAGATCATGCTGAGAAACAGGAAAGTTTGTAGTTACAAAGCCAAGACTGATTCCTACACAGAGTAACTCACCATTCCTTCCCCCCTGTGTAAAATCTGCAGAATTCCCACCCCATTCAAGTTCAATGGAGATGAAAACTAGGCTGTCTACACTGCCTGATTGCCACCCTGGCAACTAGGGGTCTAACTTACCACGCCCCTTCCAAATGCCCCGTGCCAACCTTCAGGCCCAAATGAGTCAGATACTGAGTATTAGGATAGTCTTCCCTCTTTGAATCACTGATGGGCACAGCTCCCACACTGTGTGCCCTCGATATTCATTGAGCCCTGACTGACCTGCCCTCTGCCCTCACACTGTGAGGGGGCCATTGCTGGGACGGAGGACCAAGCTTAAAGATGGTGGCCAACAGCTCCCAGGTCACATGTCTGACGGACAGCAGCAGCAGATGCAGGCGCCAACAATTGTGACTTGGATGGAAGTGGGTTGTTGACTTCACCAGAACCTCACCCCCTCAGGTTCCAGATCTATGTGATTGGACATCATCTGATGGGACAACTAACCCAATAGCTATTTCCCCCTCTCACTGAGCTCCCCTTTACTCAGACAGGCAAGCGCCCTCACCTCGAAGCAGTGCTTCCCATGTGAATTTATTCCTTTAAACTCCTGAGTCAGAAGCTCAGCTTAGAGTGGAACAATGTGTAGTTTTTGGGTTCACGTCCAGAGGACTTAGAGTAACTTGCATTTACACATTCCACAGTTGCGTTCTTGGACGCAAACATGGGGTCCAATCATTTAGTGTTCAAAATCATACCACTGCAATTTGCGAATTGGAATATAATTTTTGAAAGTTGAAGCATTTGCATTATAAGAAAAAAGGAAATGGAATGTTAGTACCGATAAAAGTGATGGCAAAGCAGTCGGATTATTATAAAAACCCAATTTAAAAGCGTTCTTTGGTTGACTTTTGCACTTCTCGAACCAAGTGAGACCCACAACTGGTTCGCAGGGAGAACCGAATGTAAAAAAAATACAAAGGGATTGAAATTACGGGATTTGTTCTTTTTTTTTTAAGTGCAACACAGAGATATAGATGGAGCTATTCTGCATTCTATACCCATTTAATTGAACAGGCTGACCAACTCCACATCTCACAGCGTGATCATGACCTCAAAGTTAGTCATACTTTTAATCAAAGCGTTGCTTCACCCAGGCACGATCGGCCTACTGTCACTTTTCACTTCCCCTGCTGACACTGCCTTCCATCTCCCTCTGCCTGGATCAATGAAAGGACTACAATCTTGTAGGTGAATGGCAGTGGATGAGCTTTACTCGACATAACTGCAGAAGGACATCTTATTTAGAGCCAGGTTCTAGTTGCATATGACCTGACCTCACTATAACAGAGGTCCTTTGGACATATGTGTCTATATCTAAGCTATAAGCCTCATTATAGAATCCCTACAGCGCAGACAGAGGCCATTTGGCCCATTGAGTCTGCACTGACCCTCCAACGAGCATCCCACTCTACTCAGCTTGGCCAATCCACCTAACCTGTACGTCTTTGGACTGTGGGAGGAAACTAGAGCACCCGGCGGAAACCCACACACCGAAGGGGAGAATGTGCAAACTCCACACAGACAGTCGTCCGAGAGTTCCTGCCGCTGTGAGGCAGCAGTGCTAACCACTGAGCCACTGTGCCACCCTATTCCACATTAAAATATCCTTCCCACCTGCCACATGTTGTAAGTTGTACAGAAAGCAGTTTTTGGACTGAGGTAGAAGGCGCTTACTTTTACAACCAAGAGAAATGAACAGGTTTCCGAGTTTAATAAGGGAAGATTCCTTGGTGTGGAGGGATTAGTGAGTTAGTGGGCTGGGGGATGGGAGACCCAAAGGCACAGCAAAGTCGTCAACAAATGCCTTTGTTTCTTACCTTCGGACCAGGGAATCCAATGGGGCCTTCGATACCAGGATCGCCCTACACAAAAAGAAACAATACATTTGTTTATTCAAACACATGGTAAAAATGAAGTTGGTGCTGGAAACATAAATCTCTTGATAAAAATGAGACTCACCTGCCGTCCCATCGGGCCTGTATCACCAGGTTCACCAGTGCTTCCCTTTTCTCCCTAAAGGCACAAAGGTTGCATATTTACACTGTTTCAAATCTCCACTTTCAAAGGAAAGACTTGCATTTATAATTGCAATTTATCTTATTTCTTAGAGATGCCCCAGAATGTTCTCCCACTTTGAAGTGCAGTGATTATTATCAGACAGGTGAGGCATGTGTCCATTACATATTTAATAGCATTCCACGATCTTTAACGATGAGTAGCTAGTTAATCTGTGCTTGTGTAAGGGATGAATGTTGGCTAGGAGCTAGCAAGAAGCAGTCTCTCCTTCTTTGAGGAGTGCCTCGAGTTCTATTACCTCCAGCCAAGGGGACAGAGTGGGCCTCAGTTTAATGCCCCACCCAAGAAAGGGCTCCTCTGACAGTGCCACACTCCTAGTGTGAACTGGCCACAACCCGTGTTACAGTCAGGTCTGAGCCACAGATATAACATTTCAAGGAGCTGGGTGTGCCACATGTTTCAATGACAAGGCTCCCACGAGTTCCCTGTGCTATTCTCTCCTCTGGCTGTGTCATGATCCTCCAGGACCATGACAGATTGACTCTTTAATTAGCCAGTTTTGAGAAGATTTGTAGCTCAGGTTGAGGTTCTGGATGTAGGTTTGCTCAGTGAGCTGTAAGGTTCATGTTCACACGTTTCGTCACCATACTAGGTAACATCTTCAATGAGCCTCTGGACAAAGCATGGCTGATGATTCCTGCTTTCTATTTATACATTTGGGTTTCCTTGGGTCAGTGATGTCATTTCCTATGGTGGTGACATTTCCTGTTCTTTTTGTCGGGGGTGGTAAATCAGATCCAAGTCAATGTGTTTGTTAGTGGAGTTCCAGTTAGATTGCCATGCTTCTAGGAATTCTCGTGCATGTCTCTGTTTGGCTTGTCCTCAGATGGATGTGTTGTCCCAGTCGAAGTGGTGTCCTTCCTCATCTGTATGTAAGGATACTAGTGAGAAAGGGTCATGTCGTTTTGTGGCCAGTTGGTGTTCGTGTATCCTGGTGGCTAGTTTTCTGCCTGTTTGTCCAATGTCGTGTTTGCTACAGTCCTTGCACGGTATTTTGTAAATGACATTAGTTTTGTTTGTTGCCTGTATAGGGTCTTTCAAGTTGATTAGCTGCTGCTTTAATGTGTTGATGGGTTTGTGGGCTACTATGATGCCAAGGCTACCATGGTGACGAAACTTCTGAGAATGAACCTTCCAGCTCAGCGAGCAAACCTATATCTTTAATAGACGAGTGGGCCTGTTAAGCAACAGAGGGCATTGCGAGCTCACCCAGCAGCCGCATACTGCAGACTCCTCCTGCAACTCGGAAGAGTTCAGTTATCCCAGCAGGGAGCACAGCTCTGTCACCGATACTGGGCGGACTCAGCAGTGAGACTTGTGGGTCATCGGCAGTTAGGAGCTCGTTTCCATTCCTAAATGCTTAAGCTCTGACAGAAACAACCCACCCAAAGGCACAATTGATTATTTCACTTGCACAGACTGGAGGGTCTCTCTAGCTATTCCTGAGCCTTGTCATTTCTCACAAGTCTCACGTTCTCCAGCTGATTTTCTTCAGAAACACGAAAGGGGTCATGCTTCCTCGCTCCTCCAGCCTCGTTGCTGCTAATTGCTAACATCCCACCACTCCACATTCACCTCAGAAACTGGGAGACAGTTAATGAAGAGAGGAGTACATCCCGCAGTGGCAGTGTACCACCTCAGGATTGCTCTTTTGGTGCAGGAACCTCTCTGAAATCTCAGACTAGGTTCAGAGAGTGGGATCCACATTTCTTGAGAACGGTCTCAACCGTCTCGCCAAACCAGCAACTTGCAGGCGCAATCAATTCAGAAAGCATGGGGCTCCACTGTCCCTCGTCAACCAAGGGAGTCAATGTACAAAAGTCCAGTGAATCGAAGACCGCCAGCTTAAATCTCCCAGACTGCAGTCTGAAGTTCCTTCCCCATTCCCAAATGAAAGAGCGTTTTATTTCACCTACCTTTCTTCCTTTGAATCCCTTTAATCCAGGTCCACCTGGATATTCCAGACACTTCATCTTGTAGCACTGAAAATCAAGGCAGTGTAATAGTTAATGTAGGAAATGGATATTCACCTGCCCATGTCCAAACTAGGTCTAGCTTCCCATTGAATAATCCCCACTCGATTATAATAGGTGACTGAAAGCTGAGGCAAAGTAAGTGTCGAATAACTCGCCCATCCTTCACTGTACCCACTAAATGCCTCTTTGTTACATTCATTACAAACAACTAAAGTAAGCGGAAACTCGCAAAGCAAATACAACTGGTAGTCACCGAATATAGCATGAGCAAGCAGCATCCAATACGCTCTCGGACAAAATTTAACAGCAAAGCAAAAAGCATCTCGTTTTACCATCCAGACATGCCAACATTGAAGAGGTCCTGCTCACTTTTCCCTCTCTTCCTCTCCACCTCCTCCCCTTCATCTCAGCGTTCCATTGACAACACCCACCCAAACTGGTTTACTCCTTGGCTCAACTTGGTACACCCCAAAGGCCCATTGCACTTGCTCGTTTCACACACCCCCATCTGGGGTAACCCGATTTCCCCTTCTCCGCACGGTCTTTGTGAATGACCATCTAATCCCCACCGGCAATCATCCCGTGTTTCAAAAGGCAATTCCTGATGAGGAATTGAATCAAAAATAAAAAGGGAGAAAAACTACAGCGGGGTCTTTTGAACTCTTAAAAGGAAAGCTTACCTGGGTCCCAACGGAGATGGAGATGTCATTGTCTTTGCTGGGGGTGTGGAGGGTTATGGGGAGGGGGGCGGATCCGGGGACGAATCTAGTGTGGTGCCAGCATCTACACCATGTGGTAGTGCAAATCAAAGAGAATGGAGACAGAATGACCAGAACAACACAACTGCCCAAAATCCCCAGGGCCTGAAGAGTTGGACAACCTGCCCTCCAGCCAGTCTTGCCTCCTTAGTAGTGGATAGAACCAGAACCTGAAGGTTGCCAAAGGCGAAGAGGACGATTTAATACTCTTCGAAACCAGCAGGGGTTTGGACAGAGCGGACAGGGAGAAACTGTTTCTACTTGCAAGCTGACTGAGGAGTTGGGAGCATCATTTTTCAAGAGCTTTGTCAAAGAAGTGAATGAGAAGTGAGGTAAAGCTTCTTCATACAGCAAGTAGAGAGAGTATGGAATGCACTGCCTGCAAGTGTTGTGGAGGGAGGTTCAATTGAAGCGTTCAAGAGGGCATTGGATGGCTATTAAAAAAAAAGGAACACTGCGCAGGATTACAGGGAAAAAAAAGCAGGCATTGAATTAAAACGCTCAGAGAGCTGGTGCAGAGGCGATGGGCTGAATGGCCTCTTTCTGCATTGTAACAATTCCATGAAAACCTATTATACTCAAGTTGGAAGTTGCAGGCAAAATAAACTGTGGGGCAAACGCAGCTTTCTGAGCCACCACGGTTCAATGAATGTGCGGTAATCTATCATTGCTTAGGAATTGGACCGAAATAGGGTTTAATTCAAGTAAAAAGCATTATCGAGTAGAAACGTAGTCGCACTCACATCATTGAAGGCCTCTGTTTTCTGTAAAACATAAATCAGATGAAAACCAGATTAACAGACTTCACAGTAAAACAGCATCATAGACTAACAAGTCAGATTTAAACAACGACTTCACCTGAAGCAAGCGAGTCACACATTGGGCAGTATACTGGAATGGAGACCAGGTAATGTGCCGCCATCTTTAATCCATCAGAACGGGAGACAAGAATGAGTGTTGCACACAATTGTTTAAAACTTGGATATTACCTTGAGGTCCTGTTGTTTCTTTGCAGAAACAAAGCCTCCTTTGTTTAATAAACTTTAATTTGGTTTGGATTCAGGCCCTCAAAATGCAGGCCCGTATTTTACTGATGAATACTGATGCTGGCCTAGCAGGATAGGCTACAACATTCCTTACCACATCCAAGAGCCATATGAAGACCTGCACTCTTTGTTCGTAGCAAAATGCAACGGTGATGCAGCAGCATCAACCTATCGAGGATTTACCTGCCCTCCTTTCATTGAACTGTAATCCTGAGGACACGTCGTTCACTCTCGAACTTTAAAATGGGTTCATTTGGAACCTATCAGTCATGTCTTGGAATCAGATAGGTTCCTCGTTCAACTGCAGTGTTGAGGGTTGGGTATTTCTGAAGTTAGGTCAAGTGGCGTCAGTTAGGCCACTCCTGGGCTGCCACATCCCATAAAGAGTACACCCAATAGGGCAGAAGTGTAAGATAGGGGTTGTCCTATAGGAGTCTCCAAGAATGGACAGGCCTAAAGGAAAAGGGGATGGTTCCACTTTAAAACAAAAAGACAAATGCTTTCCTTTCTGTGCTGCTTGATTCCCAGTGAGTGACCGGTGGGATTTGGGTGGAGGAGGAGACTGTTTGGCTGACTGTTATTAAAATATCCGACTGGGTAACAAAGTGTCCGTTTGGGTTCCAGTGAATCAGGACTGGCTACTCCCATGGAGCTCGCTCTGTTGAACACTTAGGAAGGTATGACTTCAAGTTATCTATAGGGGCGTTTGTTAGATTGTTAAGGATACCAGAGAACTAGAGGAGGGAAGAGAGCGTATGAGAATAGATTAGCGGGTAGTGTAAGAGGTAATCCAACCATCTTCCATAAGGGTAGCAGAAATGGGTGAGGATACTTTACTGAAAAGGGTGTGTAGGGTGGAGCTATTCTGTATCTGTTTCTTTGTGTTTCTAGTGTCACAGTAAAAGGGACGGGGGGATGGAAATTAGAGAAATTGGCTAGTGTCTAAATAGGTAAAGAGGTTTCTGACACCATTCAAAATCACTAAGGTGGGGTGTGATGCCTTGTTGGTTGCTGACAGACATAACAGGATAGAAAAATATTGGAGTGCCCACCAGCGCTATCCAGTGCTCCAGCTTATAACTTCCACATAAGAGTGTAGGTTGCCAAAGCAACTCCGACTCCTTTAGATTAGATTCCCTACAGGCCATTTGACCTAACAAATCCACACCGACCCTCCAAAGAGTAACGGACCCAGACTCATCTTTCTCTCTGACTAATTCACCTAACACTATGGGCAATTCAGCATGGCCAGTTCACCTGAACTGCACATCTTTGGACTGTGGGAGGAAACCAGAGCACCCAGAGGAAACCCATGCAGACACGGGGAGAATGTGCAAACTTCACATAGTCAGTCGCCCAAGGCTGGAATCCAGCCTGGGACCCTGATGCTGTGAGGCAGCAGTGCTAACCACTGAGCCACCGTGCCGCCCCTTTGAAGGTACTGGTTGGCTCAGTTGACTGGATGACTGGTGTGGGTTAGATTGGTACCAACAGTACAGGATTTGAGCCCCCTGCCTTTCTGACAGGGGTGGACTCAGGACTTGCCTCCTTGCCCTAAGGACCATCTTCAAACTCCCCATCCATGAGCCCAACCAACACTTCATCCAGAACTCCAGTGTGTCCTTAACTGGAAAGGTTCTCAATCTAACAACAGTGCAATGACCAGGTTTTTTTTCATAAAGCCTCTTTAAATCAGTAACTCTCTCATAAAGTCCCACCCAGGCAGATGTAAGCAGAACATGGTCCAAGCATGGTTTAAGGAGCATTCTCTAGTGGGAGATTGATGAATCCCTGTGAAATGCAGGAGGTTAAAATTGTAGGGGCAGAGAAATGTCTGTGAGTTGTACAGTGTACATGCTAAACAGCGTAGGGATAGCAAGGGATGAAACTGTGGAACAATCTGAAGATAATCAAAACATTTCTCAACAGCAGCCAGTCCAGGTTAGTAGACTGAAAAGGACCAAGAGGGGAGATATTAGTGAGGTGCCTGACCCAGTTGTCCATGCTAGTGACCATAAAACTGTTGCTGAAAATCATAAAAACACATCAGGTCAACCGATATGCTTTAGGGAAAGATATGAGCCACCCTTACACGATGCGAGCTCACACCCAGTGCAATGTGCTCGTCTCTCAACAACCCATTGCAATGGCCAAACTAATCAGTCAGTCTGGGGACAACTACAGGTGGACAGCAAATGCTGGCTTTGCCCGCAACAACCTTCACCATAGCGACCGTGCCCACATCCCATGAAAAGAATTAAAGGCTGAGGGAGCAGGACAAGGTGAGCTCAAAGAATGCACGAGAGTCGACAGGAGAGATGCTGAAAAAAAAACGTGACTCAGAGGAACAGGGGAAGGGATGAAAGCAGCTGATTGGATGGTCATAGTCTTCAAGGCAAAGTACAAAGTACAATTAACTCCTCTTCAGAGGCGGTGGGAGGACTAAACGGTAAAGGCAGAAAAAAAGAGAGTGCAAGTTAAACAACTTGTGATTGAGAAGAGAACAGAAAGTGAATTGTTCCATTCCAGAACGATCCCAGAAACCAACAGTGCGTAAAGTATTGGATAGAAAAGTGAGTGTGTGAGGAGATGTTGGGATTGGAGGAGGAGTACCTGAGTGTCTCTGAGCAAGTGGAAGGTTGACAAGGAAAGGGAGGGAATATGTGTCTGGTGGTAGCAGCCCACTGCTGGTGGTTGAAATAGTGGCTGGTGATCCTATGGATATGGGTGCTAGTGGGATGATAGGTGAGGACAAGGGGTCCTTATTGCTGCTGTGGGAGGGAAGAGAGGGGATAGCGACAGAAGAGTGGGAAATGTGTAGGACACTGCTGAGCGCCCCGTGGTGGGGAATCCTCGGTTGAGGAAGAAGGTGGACATATGGGAGGTACCCCTTGTCAGATGTAGCAATGGATAGCCAAGGCACGCGGTCATTCAAAACTGCCTCAGTAGGACACAAGGGAATGGAGACAAGGATCAGAGCAGATGGAGCGACAAGAGAATAAAGAAGTGAGTGGCTGTAACAGGATGAGGTACCAAATCTGATTGAGGGGATTGGCACCCATAGATATTCATGGTGAGTGGTACACTGAAGGTAGACAGTTGAGATTTTGTGAATGCATTGGGATTAAGGATTTTCTTCTGCCAATGGCTGACAACAGAATAAAGTAGAATTGGAGAAAGGAAGGCATGGATGGACAGCAAGATATTGAAGTGCCCAAAAATAGCCTGAGCATATCAGTGAGTGACATTGGTGAACTGGTCAATAGTGTATGCACTTCTAAGGTTGTTTGACCTTAACTCTACAGAACTTTGTATGTGGCAAACTTGTTCATTGTTTATACTGGTCACTGTTTACATGGAAGAACTAAATGTTATATATCTGGTAAACTTGTTCACGTTTTACACTGTGGAACTCTATACTGTTAATCTGTCCACAATCACCTGATGAAGGAGCGTCGCTCCGAAAGCTAGTGTGCTTCCAATTAAACCTGTTGGACTATAACCTGGTGTTGTGTGATTTTTAACTGTTAATCTGGACAGAGTGAATGTGGAGAATCTGTTTTCACTCATAGGGGAGTTTAGGATCCAAGGGCACAGCCTCAGATTGAATGATGGCCCTTTAGAACTGAGATTAGTGGGATTGCCTTCAGCCGGGGGCTACCGAATCTGGGAAATTTGTTACCAAAACAAGCTGTGGAGTCTAAGACATTGAGCGTAGTTATGGCTAGTAAGTTTTTGATTAGAAAGGAGATCAAAGATTATGGGGGAAAGGCAGGAGAACGTGGTTGAGAAATATATCAGCCGTGATCGAACGGTAGGACAGACTTGAAGGACCGAATGGACTAATTCTGCTCCTATGTTTTATGGTGTTATGGGTAATTTGTAAACCTGTTAATTGTTTACACCGTAGAACTGTACATTATTACTCTAGCAAATGTATTCAGTGTTTGTACTGCAGAACTGTACGTTATTAATCTGATTAAACTGGTCATGGACCTAGACATCAATAAATCTGGGAAGCTTTTTCATTCTTTATATTGTAGAACTGTACATTATTAATCTGGATACAGTGGACATAGAAAATATGTTTCTACTCAGAGGACTGTTTACACCACAGAACTGTGCAATATTGACCTGGAAAACCCAGTTCTTATTCTGTAGCACTGTACATTAATAATCTGGTAAACCTGTATTCTATTAACACAGTAGAGCTGCAAATTATTAATCTGGTAAACATAGTCTTTTTTTACAGTATAGAACCATACATTGTTAATCTAGAAAGCCTGGTCATGTTTACACTGTAGAAACATATATGATTAATCTGATAAATCCGTTAATTGCTTACACTGTAGAAGTATACATGACTAATCTGGTAAACCTGTTCATAGCTTACATTGTAGACCTGCACCTTAATAATCTAGTAAAGCTACTCACTTTTTACACTGTAGAACCGTACATTATAAACAATTTCACTTCCAACTTCCATCCTACTCTCACCTTCACCTGATCGATCTCCCCCCTCCCCGCACTTTCCTCGACATCTCTGTTTCCATTTCTCGGGAGACACTGACCACTGACATCCACTACAAACCCACCGACTCCCAGTTACCTTGACTACACATCCTCACACCCTCCTTCTATTCCATTTTCCTGGTTTGTCTGTGTCCATCGCAACTGTTTTACCGATGTTAACTTCGACAAGGGGTGCCTCCGGAATGTCCACCTTCTTCCTCAACCAAGGATTCCCCACCACAGGGCGCCCAGCAGTGTCCTACACATTTCCCACTCTTCTGTCGCTATCCCCTCTCTCCCCTCCCACAGCAGCAATAAAGACCCCTTGTCTTCACCTATTATCCCACTAGCACCCATATCCATAGGATCATCAGCCACCATTTCAACCACCAGCAGTGGGCTGCTACCACCAGACACATATCCCTCCCCCCCTGGTCAACGTTCCACAGGGACCACTTGCTCAGAGACACTCAGGTACACCTCCTCCATTCCCAATATCTCCTCACACTCATTTTCCTATCTAATACTTTAATCACTTTAAGAGAAGTAATGATTTGCCTGCACTTTGCTCAACCTAGTCTAATGTATTCGCTGCTCACAATGTGGTCTCCTCTGGGAGTCAAAATGCAGACTGGGTGACGTCTTTGCAGAGCACTTATGCTCTGTCCGCAAAAAAAAAGGGCCCAAGCTTCTAGCTCCCTACCCATTCTGCACACCATGGTGTTCCCCGACCAACGTTTCTGTCACCGGCCTGCTGCAGAGATCCAGTGAGCCTCAGCACAAGCTCGAGGAACATTTCATTTTCTACTTGGGATCCTGCAGCCTCTAGGACTCAACATTGAGCTCAATAACTTTAGAGCCCCGATTCCATCCTTCCATGTTTTTTACCCTTCCCCACACCCAGCCCTATTATAACATAGGTTACTTTAACACAGTCATTTATTGTCACATGCTTCTAGGCTCATTATCACATTATACAGGTTGCATTCAGTACAGCCAAGCCATTTTATTCTTCTCTTCGATGTTAATGCCACTTATTCAGCTTTTCCTCTGTGCTGGCCAGCTATTCATAGTCAGCAGAACTGGGTACTGCAGATGCTAGAGATTAGAGTCTAGATTAGAGTGGTGCTGGAAAAGCACAGCAGGTCAGGCAGCATCTGAGGAGCAGGAAAATCGACGTTTTGGGCAAAAGCCCTATATCAGGACTAATCTTGACAGCTATCCATAGTCTCCTTGTTTATCTACCCCTTTCATATCTCTCTCTCTCTGGGTCCATCTCCACCTTTCAACTCACCTCTCCCCTCTACACCACTTTCTTTCTCCCTCCCCACCCCCCACACACACACATCATTTTCACCATAAATACCACCTATCCCTAGCTACTAAAAGTTTTGATGAAGATTCGCCAGACTGGAAACATGAACTCTGCTTTATACCCTTTGATGCTGCCAGACCTGCTGAGTTTCTGCAGGGATTTCAGTTTTTTTGTTTCAGATGTGCAGCATCCACAGTTCCTGGTATAAATACCTTCCTATTTCTCCCTTTTTTTTAGCTTTGACAAAGGGTCAGTTAGACTTGAAACGTCAGCTCTTTTCTCTCCTTACAGATGCTGCCAGACCTGCTGAGATTTTCCAGCATTTTCTCTTTTGGTTTCAGATTCCGGCATCCGCAGCAATTTGCTTTTATCCACAGTTCTTTGTTTTATTGATATTACTGTACATTATTAATCTGGTAAACCTGGTCACCGTTTACAGCGCAGTGTACATTACTAATCTGCTAAATCTATTCATGGTTTGCACTATCAAACTGTACACGATTAATTTGTTGAACCTGGTCATTGCAAAAAATGTACCTTACTAAAGTGTAAACAATGTGAAGCTCAAAGTGGAATCCAGTAGATCTATATAAAGTAGTGAGGAGATCCAGTAAAGAGATCTCTCTGATTAAGGTTCCAGATCTCAGGAGAAAGAATCAGTGAAGTCACAAACAGATTGAAAAGGTATCATTAAAGGGAAGAAGATATAAAGAGGAACAAGTGTGTCAGAAGACAAGAGCAGTGGAAAATGACAAGAGATAATGAGAGTGTAATTGAAGGAGAGTTAGGCAGTTCTCAAAGTGAACCTCCTATAATTTGACTTGTTAACACAGAAATACTGGGACAGTTAGACACTGTCTTCTCATGTTTACAGAAGGGACAACAGGAGGAACTTGTAAGGCCATTGTGAAAGTATAGAGATACATCCATATGTACCACACTAACTAGACATCATGTGGATTTAGGAGAGGTAGCACCAATAAAGCAACATCCTTTTGGTTGAACCTGTTCATGGTTTACACTGTAGAACTGCACACCGTTAATGTAATAAACCTGTTCATGGTTTACACTGTAGAACTGTGCATTATTGACCTTATTGAATTATTAATTATTAGCTTTGCAAAATCTATTCAGGCATAAAATTGTAGATTGGGCAAACTTTAATCTTGAAGATTTCTTTCATTCATAACCCTGTAGTATTTTTAATCCTAAATACTTTAACATTGCTGGAGAACTATAAATCATTGAAGTTGCAGTGCTAACAATGTGTGATCTGGATATCTGTCAATGTTGAAGCTGTAAAGTTGTCAATCCTTAATCCTACAGAATGGCCAGTACTTAATCCCATAGAACCATAAATCTTTCACTTGTAGAACAACCGAACCTTAATCTAGGGAACTAGAATTGTTATGTCCTGTAAATCTGTAAATGATTAATCCTCAATTCTTTAGGTCTGTTAATACATAACCTTTCAGAACAACCTTTCTGAAAGGTCTAGAACCATTATGAACTATCAACTATCTACCTCTGTAGAAGTGTCAGTCTATGACCATATAAAACTACAAGTGGCCTCTATGTAGATCTGACATCTTCGAACTTGCAGTTTTGTCAATATTTAACTAAATAGCATATCATCAATGTTATAAAATTGGGAGTCCGTCACCCTGCAGCATCATTAGTCAGTGATCCTATCGAACTATCGATCTTTCACATAGAGACTGTTGATTTTTAAGCTTGTATAGTTGTCAGTGGAGATGGTCTTGTGGTGCACTTGGCAACCTTCCTAAATCTGAGCCAGAGATTCTTGGTTCAAGTCTCACCTCAGGAGCTGATGGCCAAGGATACCACATTCACAATGTGTGCAAACAGGTTGATGGCCAACTACAAATCCCTCCAACACACACACCAATCGGCAGGCGGTAAGCCATAGAGTCATACAGGATGGAAACAGTCCCTTCAGTCTAACCAGTCCATGCTGAGCATAATCAGAGACTAAACTAGCCACACCAGCCTGCTCCTGGCCCATATTCCTCCAAACTTTCCTGTTCATGTACTTAACCAGTGTGCGGTAATACTTGGTCAACTATATGATGGAAAGACACTGGAGTCTCGACCGTCATTATCCATAATGATACCATTTGTGTAAAGGATGTGTGTCACCATAGCAACTCAAGACTCCGAGTGATCTGTAACGCACTGATTTGTCAATCCCTAACTCTAAACCTTTGCATCATTAACCCGATGGAGTAATGAATTCTTAACCATGTAGAAATTTCTATCTCTGACTTTGCAAACTGTCCATGTTTAACACTATTGAACTGTGAAATAATCATCATGTAGGCCTTTCCATCCTTACGGGAGAAAGTGAGGACTGCAGATGCTGGAAATCAGGGTCAAGAGAGTGATGCTGGAAAAGCACAGCAGGTCAGGCAGCATCTGAGAAGCAGGAGAATATGCTCTTCATCAGGAATCAGGCTTGTGGGCCAAGTGAGCTATGAGAAGGGGGAGGGGGGCGGTCTCCATCCTTAAACTTGTTGAATGACCACTGATTAGCTGTGTTAATTTACAATCCTGATCTTTGGATGCCACAGAACTGTCAATGCTTAACCCTTTAGAACCCTTTAATCCCACAAAACATTCAATTCAGACCTTTTAAAATGTTAAGATTTGAAAACGGGATAATCCTCAACTCCAGAGAACCACGAATCCTCACCTTGAGCAATTATCCCTTTGGGTAGGCTTTTCTCAACTCTGTAGCAACAGCTAAATTTCATTGTGATTACACCACCTTTTTTCATTCACAATAAACCTGTAGAACTGTCAATTGTCACGTTGCAAAGCGACGATTCTTTAACTCACTGGAATGGTACAACTGATTTATGTCGAATTTAACTGGATTCGAACGGCAATCCAAACTCCGAAGAAATGTCAACTGTTAATGTTTTACAACTACCCGCTCTTAATGCTGCACCACTGGCTATCCTCTCAGCATGGAAGCACTAGAGTTATGCTAACCCACCAACCAAAACCAGACACTGTCCATCTGGCTGGACAACAGCAGTGGAAAAGTGACCGTTGTGTGGGAATGGGACTGGGAAATCCAATCATAGTGCAACAGTTCAGCCCAATTTTGATGAAAATAATATTTAATGACATCAGCATCATGGACATTCCCCCCCACTTTCAGGAACCTGCGACCTGTCATTGACCAGAAACCGAACGGAATTACCCACATTAATACAGCCACTATAACAGTGGGTTAGAGGAATCCTGCAGCAGCTAACTCACATCCTGCCTATCATCTACAAGGCACAAGTCAGGAGTGCATCCTCCCCATTTGTCTGGAGATGCGCAGCTCCAACAACACTCAAGTTTTACACCATCTGCGACAAAGCAGCCCACTTGATTTGCACCACATCCACAAGTATCCACTTTCCCCCACCACCAGCATTCAATAGTTTTTTTTTTAGATTACTTACAGTGTGGAAACAGGCCCTTCGGCCCAACAAGTCCACACCGACCCGCCGAAGCGCAACCAACCCATACCCCTATATTTACCCCTTAACACTATGGGCAATTTAGCATGGCCAATTCACCTGACCTTAACATTTTTGGACTGTGGGAGGAAACCGGAGCACCCGGAGGAAACCCACGCAGACACTGGGAGAACGTGCAAACTCCACACAGTCAGTCGCCCGAGGCGGGAATTGAACCCGGGTCTCCGGTGCTGTGAGGCAGCAGTGCTAACCACTGTGCCACCGTGCCGCCCTAATAGTGTGTATTATCTACAAGATGCAGGGCAGAAATTCAGCAAAGATCCTCATACACCACTTCCATTTCGAAGGTCATGGGCAGCAGATACATGGGAACACCACTTGCAAGTTCCCCTCCAAGTCAGTCACCATCCTGACATATAACACCAATCCTAACAGTCATTGGGTCAAACTCCTGGCATTCCCTCCCTCAGGGCATTGTGGGTCTACCTACATCACATGAACTGCAGCAGTTTAAGAAGGCAGCTCACCATCACCTTTGTAAGAGCAACGAGGGACAGGCAATAAATGCTGGTCCAGTCCTTTTTAACATGTAGACTCCATTGCAATTTTGCTCTCAGCAAGCTCCCACATACTGCATTGTCATAATATCTGGATCATCTGTTTCAGTTATTGGTTGAGGGATCAATATTGACCAAGACACTTGGAGGACCAGACTGACTCCTTCCAAATGCACTATGATACTTTTCAATTCTACTTACTGGGTCAGATGGGATCCTTGGTTTGACAACCCATCAGAAAATTGACACATCCAACAGTATAGCACTCCCTCAGTCCTGCACTGGGCTTTTGGCCAAAAAGACTTTGTGTTCAGATCTCTGGAGGGGCACTTGGAACCAATGTCTTCTGACTGAGTAACTGCACTATCTATTGACTCACCACTGGCGCCCTACCCAGAGCACACTGGTAGGCCAATCCGACACAGCACAAGCTTGTCCGATGGGTATTTAATAAAGCGTGACCAGCAGAACCTTTTTTACATCAAGGTTTAGTCAGTGAAGACTATTTGTAGTCCCCAAACTTGTGGGCATTGTTGGCTGGAAACCAAGCTCTGACCATAGGCTGATGCACAGAACACAACATAACTCTGGCAAAACACACTACCTACTAACTCAAACAGATTGAACAAGATATAACAACAGCTTGCATTTAATGTCACAAAAGACCCAAAAAATTGATCCAGCTACCTCAGAGCCAGCTCTCAGAGTGTATTGAACCTCTGGCACTCCAGTTGGCTTTATTTTTTTTCATTATATAGTTTTTTCTCCTTTATTTTCTTTTTGCTAAACTTTTTTATTAACCCCCACACTACTGCCTAACCGCAGTAGTGCTTATTTGTCAGCCAGTCAATCTATTCCATCAACCGGTGATCCAAAATCAGTCAGCCTGTTCAGCCAACTGGTCATCCATGCATTCAGTTGGCCAATTCATAGTTATTCAGTCATTTGGGAAGCCAGTCATTTATTCAGTCAATTCACACAGTCAGTAATTAACAGGTCCTTCTGCCTGAAGACGGGTCAATACCCCCCTGTGTGCAAATGCTTCACCCTGAGCTGTTTCCTTCACTGTTTTTGGCCAGGAGGGCTTTACCAATGCTTTCCAGCCACAGAGGTGGGGCTCTGTCTAAGCCTACATCAGCCAGAACAGGAACTGAACGTCGATGTACCTTGCACCAGCTATGCGGACAACTGGGCTCACCAACCGTCACTGCCAGCCTAGAGACCGCCATAACGCAGTCATCAATGGGCAACACAGAAACGTGACAGCTGGAAGGGCCATGAGAGACCAAAAATTAAAAATAAAGCTTCCAAAACAAAACAAAACAGAACAAAATCTCAGGTAATGGATCCTTACCATGACTTTAATGATGCGATCGATTGCCCTGGCCGGCTCGGCCCTGTTGGTTGAAGTCGCCGTGTAGCTGTTTCGGTAGAGCTCGTGTGGGAAGTTGGCGATGGTCCGGAGACCCTGCTCGTATTGCTCGGACTGTGAGTGCTTGAGGTCGTCGGTTGACACCGCGAACACCTTGATGCCGGCGTCGCGCGCCTTCTCCGCGTTGCGCTGGATGCCGCCGCATCGACTGCCTGTCACGTGGCCGTCCGTGATGACGACGGCGAAGCGGTTACGCGACTCGGAGCGGCTCTGCTGCTGGATGTTTTTGGTCATCTCCTGCAGCGCGCAGTCGGTGAAGGTGCCGCGGCCGATGTAATTCACCGCGCGCAGTGCGGTGATGAAATCGGCCTTGCTGGCGGTGATCGGGCTGAACTGCTCCACCCGATCGGAGAAGTGCAAGCCCCCGAATTCCCAGGCGATTTTCACCCGGTTCTTGAACGCACCGTTCGTCATCTTGTTCACCAGGTCCTCGGTGAAGTCCTTGATCTTGTCCACCAGGTTGCCCTGGATACGGGTCTGCAGCGCGACACTCTCCGAAGTGTCAAGGACAAAGTACACCGTCACCATGCATTCCTGCTTCCCTGAAAGACCACCGGATGACTTTTAATAAACAAAAAAAAATCAAAACACACACGCGCACACGTAAGGAAAAGCAAACATCCAGGCGCAAGGACGAAACAAAGACATTCCTGAGGAAGGGCTCATGCCCGAAACGTCGATTCTCCTGTTCCTTGCATGCTGCCTGACCTGCTGCGCTTTTCCAGCAACACATTTTCAGCTCTGATCTCCAGCATCTGCAGTCCTCACTTTCTCCTCGAAACAAGGACACAGCGAGCGATTAGGATTTGGGATGTACCACCTCCAAGCGTGTTGAGGAGTCCAATTGAGCAGTGGATTTTCGGGAGGCAATTGGGAGGAGGGTTTTTGTGGGAAAAATACAAGCTGAGCTGTCGCTCAAGGTGGGGTTTCATATTTAAAAAGAAACGAGGCTGTTGCCGGGGTATAGGGGAGATGCCGTCTCATAATGCCTCCAGGGGTCATGCAGCACGGAAACAGACCCTTCGGTCCAACCAGTCCATGCCGATTATAATCCCTAATTAAACTAGTCCTGCCTGCCCACGCTTGGTCCATATCCCTCCAAACATTTCTTATTCACGGACTTAGCTAAACGTCTTTGTAAACGTTACAACCATGCCCGCATCCAGCACTTCCTCTGGAAGTTGAGTCGTTCCGACCAGAATGGTGAATGACAACCCTGGCCTAACCTGAGGGAGGAAAGGCAGCGCATTTGTCATCTCCGCTCATTCACAGGAGAGGTCACTCAATTCCTAAAGGTGAAAGCTCCTTGAGAAATAAGCACCCTCTCCACCCCCCCACTCCAGAGGAATGCTGCCATGAAGGAGATTGAGCATCAAGGGCAGCTACTTAGGATTGTACGCAATTGGCTAATCAGCGCTACACTGTGTGTTCTGGAGGAGAGCACAGAAGGTCAAAGTTCAAAGTTCACTCAGGTCTTGGAGCATGCTAAGATGACAAATGTGTACAGGAGGAGGCCATTCTGCCAATCATGTCTGTGCCTGCTCCCTGAACCTCTTCTTATCCCACTCTCCTGCCTTTTAATAATTAAACCAATGCCCCCTTGACCAGGAACTGAATGACACAAGAGTGGCTAGCCGTGCTTGATGTTATGAAGCAACTTGAAATGCCTCTCTAGCCTCGGGAATTTCAAATCCACTTTTTTCTAATAAAAAGGCACGAGACTAGATTTTCAACCTGCTATGCTGGTTGCAGACCCTAGGCGTTTGTCCCACCATTATAATAACTGCTTCATTTCCATTCCTCAGTTGATTCATAGTAGTGAAATCTGGCTGTTTCTCAAAGGGACAGACCTTCCATTACTATGGATCTAGAGTCACATGTAGGCCAGACCAGTTAAAGATGGATGGTTTCCTTCTCTGAAGGACATTATTCAACGAGATGGGTTTGTTATGACAACTAATGATACTTGTCAGGATCACCATCACTGAGACTAGCTTCAAATTCCAGGTTTTTTTGTGTGTCTTCACTGAACTTGGTAATGTCACTGAACTAGTAATCCAGAACCTCAAAGACATGACACCAATTCCCTTCGAAGGCAGATGGTCATATTTGAATTCAATAAACAAAATCTGGAATAAAATTAGCTAGTCTAATTGCAACCACTGTCAATGGTCATAAAAAGCCATTTGCCTTACCACTGTCTGTTAGGAAAGGAAATCCGCTGTCTTTACATAGTCCGGCTTACAGGTGACTCCAGATCTACAGGAGTGTGGTAGATTCATAATTGGGCTCTGGGTAACACTAAGAATGAACAATAAGTGCTGACCCAGCAAGCACAATTTTCATTTAAATCATGTAGTTGGATTTGAACCCATGCCTCCAGAACATTAGCCTGGATTCTTGGATTAATGCTTCAGTGGTTTATTCACAGCACTGCAATCTTCCCTAATCAGAACCCCCACAACTGCCTGTCATCAAATTCCAAACACTCAATGGTAAGCATCAAACATCAGGGACTTCTCTGGTCCTACCTGTACAGTCCTCCGGACTAGGTGTAGGGATGAACTGACCTCCCACTGGGTCAAGGAATCCCCAGGCAGTCAGGAGCAATGTGAGAAATGCCGGGAGCATTTTCCCTTTTTGCAGTTCAGCAGCAACACCCTGTGAAGACAGGAGAAGAAATCACAGAGAATCAGAGACTGGAACTGTAGTACTTGCTGACTGGTTAAAAAGGCAAAAGAGATAGGAGAAGATTTCTTGCACAGTGAGTGTTTAGGGTTTGGAGTGTGCTGCCTGAGAGTTTGATGGAGGCAGCTACAATCAAAACCTTCAAAAGGGAACTAGATTTTACCTGAAAAGGAAGGAGGTGCAAGGATACAGGGAGAGTGGCACTAAGTGAATTGCTAATTCAGACAGTCAGTGCAGTGGCAATGGGCAGAATGGGGCTCCTTCTGTGTTGTACTGGTTCTGAGATTCTCGGTTAAGACTAAGTGATATGCTAATGAGACAGTATACATCATCACAGGAAGTGACACAATGTCACATGGTTTTGCTCTGTCTCGCAGCCTCATGGCAAGATGAAGCCACAGAAGTACATTAAAAAGGCAGGTCAAAGTGAACATAGTCCTCTTAGAAAATGTACCTGGGAGACTGTTTTGGGGAACGAGGAAATGTGTAGGGGAGTCAAACATATTTTGCGCCAGTCTTTATAGTGGAAGATACCCCAAACATAGTAAAGGATATAGAGAATGAATAAAGGATCATCACTATTCACTATTAGACAAACGAATGGGGCTAAAGGCAGCTGTATCCCTCTGGCCCTGATGCCTTGTAGCCGAGGATCCTAAAAAAAGTAACTACAGAGAAAGTGGATGCACTAATGGTAGTTTTCCAAAGATCTTTGAATTTTGGTGAAGTATCAGAGGATTGGAAAACTGCCAATGTCACACTCCTATTCAAAAAGGGAAGGAGGCACAAAGTAGGTTTTAGTCAACGCTGATTAGCCTAACATCCATTGTTTGAAAAGTATTGGAATTGATTAGTAAGGAAGTAATAGCAGAACATTTGGAAGTCGTAATCTAAACAATAGAGTCAGAATGGCTTTGTGAAAGGCAAATCATGTCTGACTAATTCATTAGAGATTTTTTTTTAGGAGGTCTCAACTCGAGGGCAACCAGTCATATGCCCGAAACGTCAACTCTCCTGCCCCTCGGATGCTGCCTGACCTGCTGTGCTTTCCCAGCACCACACCTTTCGACTCTGATCTCCAGCATGTGTAGTCCTCACTTTTGCCTGGTTGGGCAACTAGCACATATATTGCATTTGGACTGCCAGAAGGCATTTGATAAAGTAACAAAAAGGTTAAGTCATTAGACAAGAGCCCTTGGTGTTGGAGGCAGCATATTGGCATGGATAGATAAAAGGCCAGAAGGGGGGAAACAGCAAGTGGGCAAAAGGGGTTCTGTTTTAGGTCGGTGACCTGTAACCAGTGGGGTTCCACAATAACCAGTACTGGGACCGCAACTGGTTGCAATCTATATTAATGACTTGGAGGAATGTACTATAGGCAAATTTTCAGATGACACAAGAATAGGTAGAAAGGAAGGTTATGGGAGGCAGACGAACAACAGATTGTTTATCAAGTGAACAAAAAAGTTGTCAAATGAAATATAATACAGGAAATGCAAATTGATTTTAGAAGGGAGAACAAAATAACAGAATATTATTACAGTGGAGAGAAACTTCAGAAAGTTGCAGCACAAAGGGATTTGAGTGTACTCACACATGAAAGCTAGCACGCAGGTACAGCAGGTAATGAAGGCTAATGGAATGTTGGCCCTCATTTCAAGAGGTTTGGAGTCTAAGAGTAGGGAACTCTTACTGCAACTGAACAAGGTGATGGTGAATCCACATCTACAGTACTGTGAATAGTTTTGGTTCCCTTATTTGATAGAAGATACTATTTCATTGGAGGCAGTTCAGAGAAGGTTCACTAGATGATCCCCCCATAGGGAAAGACTATGTTATGAGCAAAGGTTATAAAGGTTGGGACTCTACCCACTGGAATTTAGGAGAATGAGAGGTAATCCCATTGTAACAGAAGCATTTAGGATTCTTAAGGGGCTTGACAGTATGGAAAAAAAAGGGGATGGGGGATAGTTGGGCACTGACAGGGCTTGGTAAGTGATAGCACAGAAGCAGTTTGGAGAGAGAGAGAGAGATATAAGTGAAGTCGAAATCTGCAAGTATGCGACTGCACTAATGGAGAAGAGAACTGAAAAACTGGAATCAATTAAGAATTCCTTGACAAATTACAAATCAAAGTATATACACCTTTTTAATAACACTAGATATCTTTAATGGGAACTCACATGACTTGATATCCTGCATCTTCAGTTATACTGTTGAATCATATGAGGCAATTCCTTTACTTTCCACGGGCATCAATGAATGAAGAATTGTTTTGGCACAGCGCAGTGTTGTTAACTATTAACATGTTGCCTACTTTGCAAAGAATGTGGTCAGGGCAAAATTGCAGCACCTTTCCACCCTCACTGCAGCGTAAGTGTAAGCAATGATAATAACTGTTCTCCAGAACTTAAGGGGAGGTCCGATTGCCATGGTTTGTGACAGGAACCACCAACTTTCCCAGTGCATTACCACTCTGCTAGCTAACTGCTGTTCCCATATCCATTTAGCCAAGGAATTGTTGCATGTAAGAAACCATATTTGCTAAGCTGCAGCGACACTCCACCACAGGCACTTCCACAGCAGGTACAGCAAGACAAGTATCAGGAGTGGGATTCTGGAGTGTTCTTTCTTGAAGCATCATGAGCAAAGTCAATGGAGGCAAGCCTTACCCAGCATGCAGCACTGTATCAAAAGCCCTCTATTTTAATCACTGTCAGGCTCATCTCCTTAACCTACCTTGATTTCTGTCATTCTGGAAATGACAACAACTACCATGAGAATTAGCAGAGGTTCTTGTATCTCTCACTATCAGAAGATGGGGTCTGACAAACTGCAGCTCAGAGGAAGAAAAGGTGCCACAGCCTTTCTGAACTTTAACAGATGTGAAAGCACTAAAAGCACCATTTCAACACTGGTCCTAATGGTAATTTAACAATAAATGCAGGATATCTGCTCACTGAAACCAGAACAGTATTGATCAAGGGCACTATTTGTCACTGGGTGTTTCTTTTCTTCCTGGTGGCAAAAATTGAATAAAGATTCGTGCACCTTGTGTCTTTCACCATGTCTCACACCTGCACACACACACCATGGGTGCTGAGGGAAAAAAAGCACGACCACAGGTAGGCGGTGGTGTGGGGGTAAAAAGAGAAATAAACAAACAAAAGGAAAAGAAAAGAG
The DNA here is from genome assembly GCF_020745735.1 of Hemiscyllium ocellatum. NCBI lineage: Eukaryota > Metazoa > Chordata > Chondrichthyes > Orectolobiformes > Hemiscylliidae > Hemiscyllium > Hemiscyllium ocellatum. The sequence continues at coordinate 107,771,000 of NC_083407.1, read as the reverse complement.
ATAAATAACAATGTTGATATGCACAAGTCATTGCTGAGATATGCCCATTTGCTTCAGCTGGGATTCCATAGGAGGAGTTTCAAACCAGCTGTTCTGTCTGGTACACAAGTCCACACACTGAATATGTATTTATATAGGGCTTCTAACATGGCACTTCACAAGGGTGTTATCAAGCAGCAACTGACAGCAAGCAGACATCAATCAGGTGGTCAAACATTTGGACAATGGTATTGGCTTCAAGGAGGAAAGAAAGGTTGAGGGATTATTGGGAGGGAATTGCAGAGCTTCGAGCCGAGGCAGCTGAACGCATAGCTGTCAGTGATACAGTATAGAAACTGGAGTATTACAAGAGGCCAATACTGGAGGAGCGTGGACATCAGGCAGGGGTGAAGTGTTGAGGAGGTTCACAAATAGAGAGATGGCCAGACCATGGAGATGACTGAAAACGAGGATGACAATTCTAAAGCTAGATCAGTAAAAGGACAGCAAGCACAGGTACCGAGAGTGACTGAGAATTGGTGCAAAATAGGATAAGGGAAGTGGTGTTTTGGAAGGAGTGAGACCAATCAGGAGAGCGCTGGAATAATCATGTTCAGGGGAATCTGAGCCAGTGATTAGCTGAAGCAGAAACACTTTACAGAAAATAAAGAGTGCTTAAAGTACAGGTTCATAGTTCCTTGAAAGTGGAGTCACAGGTAGACAGGGGAGTGAAGGCGGAGAAAGTGAGGACTGCAGATGCTGGAGATTAGAGTCGAGAGTGTAGTGCTGGAAAAGCACAGCAGTTCAGCCAGCATCCGAGGAGCAGTAAAATCTGCTCCTCAGATGCTGCCTGAACCGCTGTGCTTTTCCAACACCACTAATCCAGAATCTGGTTTCCAGCATCTGCGGTCATTGTTTTTACCTAACATCTGAGCAGCAGGAGAATTGACATTTCAGGCAAAAGGTCTTCATCAGGAAGGCATTTGGTATGCTTGCCTTTGTTGGTTAGTACATTGGGTGAAGGAGTTGGGAGGTCATGTTGTAGCTACACAGGACTTTGGTTAGCCCACAATTAGAATACTGTGTTCAGTTCTGGTCTCCCTGCTATCAGAAAGATATTGTGAAACTTGAAAGAGTTCATAAAAGATTTACAAGGATGTTGCCAGGGTTGGAGGATTTGAGCTATAGGGAGAGGTTGAACAGGCTGGGACTGTTTTCCCTGGAGCGTCAAGAGGCTGAGGGCTGACCTTATAGAGGTTTGTGAAATCATGAGGGGCATGGATAGGGTAAATAGACAATGTCTTTTCCCTGGGGTGGGGGGGGGAATCCAAAATTAGAGGACAAAGGTTATAGTGAGTGCAGGCAGGTATAATTACAACATTTAAAAGGTATCTGAATGGGTATATAAATAGGAAGGGTTTAGAGGGATATGGTCCAAATCCTAACAAATGGGACTAGATTAAGTTGGGATATCTGATCGGTTAGGACGAGTTGGACTAAAGGGTCTGTTTCCGTGCTGAGTCTATGACTCTAATTGGAAGCAAAACTTTGTCACATTTTCTGGTATGTGCTCCGCCCACGTCTAACTGGCTAGACCTGGAAAACCGGAGGTGGGGGAAGTCCAGAACTAGAGGGCATAGGTTTAGGGTGAGACGGAAAGGATATAAAAGAGACCTAAGGGGCAACTTTTTCACGCAGAGGGTGGTACGTGTATGGTATGAGCTGCCAGAGGAAGTGGTAGAGGCTGGTACAATTACAGCATTTAAAAGGCATCTGGATGGGTATATGAATAGGAAGGGTTTGGAGGGATATAGACCAGGTGCCTGCAGGTGGGACTAGATTAGATTGGGATATCTGGTCAGCATAGATGGATTGGACCGAAGGGTCTGTTTCTGTGCTGTACATCTCTATGACTCTAGAAGATGGCACCCCATGTCAACACACCCCCACACCCCTGGACAACCAGCTGTCAGGAAATTGGCTAGAGTGCAGGAGAGCAAAAGATTTGCGAGAGTTTGTTCAAGTTACGAGCTGTACCCTTGAGCATAGCTTTAAACTCATTCCCTCCTGGGAATCCACATCCATCAATCTGACAGGGAGGCCCTACACGTGAGAAATGGGTGCCAATTGGTTCAAGGTCAATGCTGGGTGCAATCGAGGAATGAAGAGTTGATCTCTTGAGGTATGGCAAATCTCCAAGGAAGTTCAGTGCAGGTGGGCTGGAGGAGGCTCTCAGAGCTTTGATTTGACCAACTCTTTGCAAACAGTTAGTTTGCACACAGTAGATTTATTTTATGCCAGAACTGTGACCTTAAAGGAAACGGAGGTCAGAGGAAGCCATTCAACTGTTCGAGCCCCAGTCAACTAGATCATGGCAGGTCCAAATCTTAAACACCATCTCCTCCATGATCCATAACCATGGATCCCAGCAAAAAAAACCTGCCCATCTCACTGTTGTAACATTTTCAATTGACCCTAGCAGCATTTTGAGGTTGGGGAGGGGACAATTTTCAGATAACCACAACCCCTCCCTATGAAGACAATACTTCTCAATATTGTTCCCTACTGCCCAAGCTCTGATTTCATGTAAAGCCTCCTTCTTCTGGACTCTACCACCACAGGAAATACTTTCTCTGTCTCATCTAGCAAATCCTTTAATCAGTTTAATTCCTTAATTGGCAATACTTAAGGGAGCGCAAGTCTAATTTATACAAACTATCCTCATAACTTAACCCTTTTAGCCCCAGAATCTGACAAGAATCTGATGTCTGGGCTTTATTAAATCAATGACAATACAGGGACCCTGATACAAGAGCCCTGCAGTCAGCCTTGTCAATGTACACACCAATATTGTACCTGACCAACAGAGACTGCAGCAACATCCAGAAAGAATCTCAGCTGTTTGAACTGTGCCTGGCTGGAAAGGGAATCTGAAGACGATGGGAATAGACGTTGCTTTTACACCCAGTAATGGGACCGGTCAGCAGATTAAGTTCTATGGTGGGAGCAAACCACACAAGCCGGAAAGTGGAAAGATGCTCGATGCCCGGGTACCCAGCACGGGCGAGTCAGGTATCACTCATTCACCTCTGAATCAGAATGTCCACGGCCCAAATCTCACCTGACACTCCCAATGCAGCACTGAGGGAGTATTGCACTGGTCAGAGGCACGGTCCTTCATATGAAATTTAAACTAATGTTCCATCTCACATCTTTGGTTCAATGTAAACATTTATCCTGTCACTAATTTGTGGGGGGTCTTCTGTCACTATGAAATGTATCCACCAAAAATTGCTAGAAACAGATTATCTCATTGCCTGTTTATGGGATCGTGTTATGTACAAACTAGCAGCAGTATTTTCGAGTTATAACAGTGTCTGCACTTCAAAAAAGCTCCATTGTTTAAAAAGCACTTTGGATATCATAAAATGACAATGGGTACACTAAAAATACAAGGTCTTGCTTTCAAGTCAGTGGGCCTAACCAGGTGAGGGAAGGGAGTATAAGCTGACCCCTGGGCCACGATCAGGCAGTTGCAACAGAGTAGAGTCTCTCTAATAATTGTCATCTACTCCCAACTATCTTCCCTACCAGCTGCCTGTATGAAATAGCTGTCACTCTGTGGCACATTGTCCAATGAAACCCACTATTAAGACTGATCTGCTGGATGCCAGGACACTCCAAGAATGCAACTGGGGATTGGCGTGGGATATACTGACTTGGCTCATCCACCCAATGTTTGCCCCTAGTGCTGAAGACCTGAACAGCAGCAACTGATTACAGGCCACACAAGGCTGGGGCAGATGGGCAAAAGGCTTCAGTCACACAGGTACAGAACACCACCAACCCCCTCCAACACACACAGACACACAACCAGGTCAGACCCAAAGTAACACAATGCATGGGGAAGCAAGTTTGCTATCCCCAAATCACCCATCCACCTCAATTTATCTGTAATGTTATACAACAAAGAACCGCAGATGCTGGAAATTGGAAATGAAAACAGAAAGCGACCCTTCTTCAGAACTGGAGCTGAAACATTAGCTCTGCTTTCTCTCCACAGATACTGCGAGACCTGCTGAGTTTCTCCAGCAATTTTTTTTGTGCAGATCTCAAGCACCCAGCAGTCCTTTCGGTTCCTTTTTGTTGTGTGTTATGGTCAGCTAAGTGACATAGTTTACAATGGCATTCTCAAGAACACAGTGCCTCATAAGGAGAGGAAGCTCTTGTACCCATAGTAATCAATACTGTATTAAAGTGACTGCCCTTATTCTACACTCCCACAAGCCATAATCAGTTAATCATGTGCAATACTGTGGTTAAGACACTTCTTAGAGCTGCTATGCACAAGTGAGGACACTAGAGGACGCCGATCTCCAGGAAATGTCCCTTCTTCCCCCAGCCCGGGTGTAATGATTTTAATACTGTATAAGCCTCAGACAAATTTCCAAAAAATAAAATTCCAAAATGCTACGGCTCAGATCCGCAAAACGGAGTGGTTTGTTCGAATCACGAACCTGTCCCCGTCAATGAGATATAAATGAAACACAATCAGATGCTTTGGGAGGGAAAAACTTTTTAACAAATAAGATGGACAGTACAAACTCCTAAACTCCCAATGCAAAGATCGCTCGCCAGAGGTCTGGGAGGCTTCACATACTGAGAAATTGCTTTTTAAAAAGTACAATTTCAACGGAACTCGCAATTAATTACTGCTAAGTCCCGCCGAGTGGAGGGGGCACACTTCCCTGAGCTTCAGCAGGGACCCGTGCACTTTCCATTCAATTTTAAGCATTTTGCAGTCACTGTTACAGCGCCACTTTAAGAGAAGGGGGCTCCATTGCTTCAGTTACCCCACCACCCCCAGACCCAATGGCTCTTAACGGGTTAACGGTACTGGATAAGGGGTAATCGGTGAAGAAAGAAAACGTTAAGCCTTACAAGCAAAATTGCAGAGTTCGACAAAAGAATTCCACAAGCAGTCAAGAGTCCCCCCCCACCCCAAAAATAAAGGTTAAAAAGACTTTGTCTCAATTTATTAAGGTCAATTTCAGAGAGCTTCTTTTCCTCCCAAATCTTAGCTTCGATCTTAATCCAAACAAATGTATAAAATCTACCTCCCACGAACTGTGGCTAAAGTCCTTTTTTTAATTTCTTAAAATAAAGGTAACTTTATAAAAGAGACTCGGCAAAGTTTCGGAAGACGCTCAGAAGGTACAAGTTTTACTACCTGCCAATCTGGTCTGTATCTTCCTCGCTGAAAAGATGAGGTCTTCAAAAAAAAAGATTGTCCCAAGTTCTTTTTTTTTACATGATCCACCGGGCAGTTAGAATGAGAAATGGGGAACAGTAGGATTTTTTTTTGGGAAGCTTATTTTTTTTTCGCGAGGGAGCAGGAGTGCATGCAGACTTGCAGCTGCGCGTCTCTGGACTGGGAGGACCTGAGGAAAAAGTCAATCCCTGCTCAACTCGCTTTACATAGAGGAACTCAGCGCTCCTGAACTGCCTTCCAAGATCCAGCCCTGACCCTCCTCTCGAACCCCCCTTCCAGGGTCCCTCTCTCCCCTCCCAGGCAGATCCTGGCCCCACACACCAGGTGGCACTGTCTCTCCAACCATTCACATTCCAAGTTCAGCCCTTCACAGAATTGGTCTCCACAACCACCACTTCTCAGAACTTTCTGGCTTTGTAACTTTATTTTCTCTATCGAAAGGTTACTGGAAAACGTTTTTCTTTCTGCTTCCTACAAGTCAAGCGAAAGACCCAAAACTCTTTGTTTTGAGAGCACAAAGATACGGGCTTGACATGTCAGTGCTTTGGAGTATTCTGTCTCGCCTTTTTTTACAGAGTCAATGCTCTAAACAAAGGAGACTCTAAATCTCCTGGTTATATACTTTATTAAATCCCACATTACTGCCTAACTGATTATATTTTGCCATTTTAGCCCGTTATGTGCTGGGTCTATCAGAACCCAATTAAGTCCCACACCCCCCCCCCCCTTATTTTGTACTGTTATTTTGGGTAAGGGGGAAAGTGCTAAGTTGGCAGAAGGCTAATTAAAACAGTGTTAATTAGGTACTGGGGAAATTAGACTGGGGGTGGTTATTTGCAGGCAACTCCACACCTGACGTGGGAGTTTCTTAAAGGCCAGTTGACCACAGAGTTGGGGGCCAACATGTTTCTGTAAAACTGAATGATATGAATTGTAAGATTTGAGAATCCTGGATGACGAGATATTGAAAGTTTAGTCAAAACGGAAAAAGAAGCTGAAATCAGACAAGTCCCTTGAGGAATGCAAAGATATTAGGTGAGCTAAAAAAGGACCATGAAATGTCCTTTGCAAGAAGGAGTAAGAAGATATGTAGTACATATGTTATAGGACAAAGTAGGGAATTTCTGCATGGAAGTCCTGAATGAGTACTTCACGTTGATATTCACCAAGGAATAGAGCATGGATGATGGTGTGATAAGATTAGATTCCCTACAGTGTGGAAACAGGCCCTTTGGCCCAACAAGTCCACACCAACCCTCCGAAGAATAACCTACCCAGACCCATTCCCCTATTGGAATTGATGAGTAAGGAACTAATAGCAGAACATTTGGAAAGTCATAATCTAATCAAGTTCAGTTAGAATGGTTTTGTGAAAAGCAAGTCACATCTGGTTAATTTATCATTACTCAGACCCATTCCCCCCCAACTAATGCACCTAACACTACGGGCAATTTAGCATGGCCAATTTACCTGACCTGCACATCTTTGGATTGTTGGAGGAAACCGGAGCACCTAGAGGAAACCCACACAGACACAGAGAGAATGTGCAAACTCCACACAGGCAGTCACCCAAGGCTAGAATCGAACCTGGGTCACTGGCACTGTGAGGTAGTAGTGCTAACCACTGAGTCACCATGCCACCCTAAGGGAGGGTGTATTGATATTCTGGATAGTGTTGGTATTAAGAGGGAGACGATTTGAAAGTTGGGCAGAGAAAGGGCAGATGGAGGGCAAATGTGAGGTGATACATTTTGGGAGGTCAAATGCAAGAGGAAAGTATGTAGTAAATGACAAGGCCCTTAAGAGCATTGATATGCAGGGGGATCTTGGATTGAAAGTGGCATTAAAAGTGGATAAAAGGGAACAGCATGCTTGTCTTCATCCATCAGGGGTATTGAGTGTAAAAGTTGGCAAGTCATGTTGCAATGTACAAAATTTCAATTAGCCACGTTTGGAATGTTGAGTAGTCTGGTCTTTATGAAGATCGGTAGGTCGGGTTGTGGATGAGGGAGTTGGTTAGCTCGCTGAGCTGTTGGGTTACCATGCTGATGTTTCGTTGCCATGCTGGGTAACATCATCAGTGCGACTTCCATGAGGCGCTGTTGTTCTGTCCCGCTTATCAAGGAAACAATCGCCACACGACTAAAGAGTCCAGTAACAATGACTCCTAGCAACCCCGTCAGCACCAACAACATGCTCAACCTATTAGACTTCTACCTCAAAGGGCAGATATACCAACAAGTCAACAGCACACCGATGGGGTCTCCTATCTCAGGCCTAATAGCAGAAGCAGTCACGCAAGACTAGAAAACACAGCCCTTCTCCAGATCCAACTGAAACTATGGATACGACATGTGGACAACACATTTGTCATCATCAAATGTACAAGACTAGACGACACACGCCACCTCATTAACAGTATACTCACCGGCATCATGTTTACCAGGGAGGAAGAGAACAACCAAGTCCCATTTCTAGGTGTCATGGTAGAACGAATAATCAATGGGGAATTCACAACCAAAGTATACAGAGAACCTACCCACTTGGACCAGATCCGTGGGCGGCACGGTGGCACAGTGGTTAGCACTGCTGCCTCACAGCGCCTGAGACCCGGGTTCAATTCCCGACTCAGGCGACTGACTGTGTGGAGTTTGCACGTTCTCCCCGTGTCTGCGTGGGTTTCCTCCGGGTGCTTCGGTTTCCTCCCACAGTCCAAAGATGTGCGGGTCAGGTGAATTGGCCATGCCAAATTACCCCGTAGTGTTTGGTAAGGGGTAAGTGTAGGGGTATGGGTGGGTTGCGCTTCGGCGGGTCGGTGTGGACTTGTTGGGCCGAAGGGCCTGTTTCCACAGTGTAAGTCTAATCAACTCGAACAGTGACCACCCCGATGTCCCCAAATGAAGCTATGTCAGGACACCATTCGAAAGAGCCGTGACACATTGCAACACACCAGAACTCGCAAGGAACACTCACACAATGTCTTTGCTAACATGAGATACCCCATCAGCTCCGTCCTCTGATGCCTGTCCAACAGACAATGTCAAGAAGTTACTGTACCTACCAACAGCCTGGCCACCTTACCCTACATGAAGAACATAGCAGGATTAACTACCAGGCTGTTATGACCACAAGGTATTATGGTGGCACACCAACCAACAGCCAACTACTTACCAGGACAAAGGACCCCAAACCCACAACATGGCATACAAAACCTCTGGCAACAACTGCAACAAGCACTACATCGGGCAAACATGTAGAAAACTGGCCATCCAACATCATGAACACCAACTGGCAACTCAACGACATGATCTGCTCTCCCTCATCTCTATATACACAGACCAAGAGGGCCACCAATTCAACCATGGTAAAGTTACTATCCTAGGACAGGCTAACCAGAGACAATAGAGAGTTCTTGGAAGCCTGGTTTTCTATCAAAAAGGCCATCAACAGACTCACAGAGACAGACCCAGTGTGCAAGGGGAAGTGACACTCACCCCAACAGACCGGACCACAATAAAACCAAGCGGGACAGAACAACAGGTCTTCACGGGAGTCACACTGATGATGTTACCCAGCATGGTAACAAAACATCTGCACGGTAACCCAGCAGCTCAGCAAGCTAACCAACTACCTCATAGTTCTGGCCGCCAGGCGATAGGAAGGGTGTGGGGGTTTTGGAGAGGGTGCGAAAGAGGCTTACCAAGATGTTGCTTGGATTGGAGTGTATTAGCTATAAGGAGCTGATAAACTTGAATTGTTTTCACTAGACCATGAGTGGCTGAGGAGCGATTTGATGGAATTATATAAAATTATGAGAGGCCTAGATAGGGTTGGAGTCTTTTTCCCAGGGTGGAAATGTCAAATGCGAACAGACATAAGTTTATGATGAACCGGGGTGAGGGGAGGTGGCAGAGGCAGAGGTGACAGCTATGTTTAAGACTCATTGAGACAGATACATGAACAGGCCGGGAATACAGGGATATGGACCATGTTCAGGCAGATGGGATTAGTTTAGAACGGCATCATGATCATGGTTGGCAAAGATGTGGTGGCTGCAGGGCCTGTTCTATATTGCTCTAGTTACCAATTCCATTTTAAACATTGTAATTGAATCTGCTTCCACCAGCTTTTCAAACAGCCCATTCCACGTTATAACTCACTGAGTTAAATAAAAAATCAATCCCCACCCCTCTCGCTGATGATTCTTTTCCCAATTGCACTTAAACCTGCCTCCCCTGGTTACTGACCCTTGAGCCTGTGGAAACAGTTTCTCCCTGGCCACATTATAAGAACGCACTTCATCATTTAAAACCCCTCCGTTAGTAGGTTGGCGTGCTTATCTTCTGAAGTGCAGCCTGACAGCCCCAAGGTAAATTCCATCTCACTGGATTGGATTTTGGAATATTTTCTGACATCTTGACAATTTTATACTTCCTCCCTGTTGTGTAATTGCACATATCCCAGAACAGCAGAGTACATTCAGTCAGTTTGTCAATTCGACTGGTTGTCAGGCTATCAGTAGTCTGTTAGTCAGTCTGTCAGTCATGTTTGCAGTTAAAATCATAACAGTGTTTCTGTAATGTCAGCATAGCACCCAATCCATGGATAAATCTGTGCACTTAGAAAAGAGTAGATGGTTGGATAGTAAACTGCATGGTATCTGTCTCAATAAAAGCCCAATGTTCATAAAGAGGCTGTGGAAGGGGTCGTTAGGGCCAACTGCCACGGTTACAATAGAGCCCGGGTGTCTCTGGAGAAGGAGCACGCGGTGTCCACCAACAACCTGGAGTTGTTCGGGGAGAGGGGGGCGCCGCAGGGAGTGGAGTGCATTATTTCCCCCTCCAACTCTATTTTGATTTAATCCCCCCCCCCCCCCCCCCCCCCCCCCCCCCCCCTTCACTGTTTGATCACACAGCATTGCCCTTTGATGTGAAGGGCACTGCTTGTCACTGGCCACTCGGGTGTTTCCTTTCTTCCTGGTGGTGGGAAATGAATAAAGATTCGTGCATCTTGTGTCTTTCACTGTGTCTCACATCTGCATACACACATACCAACATGGGTGCTGGGGAGAAAATAAGCACTGCCGCAGTTAGGCGGTAGTGAGGGCGTAAAGAGAAAAAAAAAGTAAAAAGAAAAAGAATTTTAAAAAAACTTAATGTTCTCAGGTGTTTCCTTTCTTCCTGGTGGTGGAATATAAATAAAGTTATACACACTTGTTGTTTTTCACTGTGTCCAACATCTGCACACACACTCACGACAGGGGTGCTGAGGAACAATAAGCATTATCGCTGTCAGGTGGTAGTGTGGGGGTGGCGGCAGGAAGATAAAACAGGAGTGTCAGAGCTTCTGTTCATTGTGAGAGCTGGCTCTGAGGGAGCTGGATCATGGTCGAGGACTCTCCCCTCCCCATGTAAATAAAGGGGCACTTGGTGATGGGATACCTGCATCTGTGGAGGCTTTCAGGAAAAAAAGGCCTAATGTTATAGATTAACATATTGCGAACACTCAGACCATATCATACTGGCAGTTGTTTTTGACCCAAGAATCTATCACATTCCCACCCCGAGGTTAGAAACAATGCATCGCTATAGTTGGATTATTTGCTGAAAGCAACTAAATGTGATTTCGGGTGGACACTGTGAAGATGGAAGTGTTGTGTGATGAGGGGGCAGTGGGAAAGAGAGCTGAAGATGTGTAGAATGACACTCCCCCTTCAACCCACACTCCCCCCGGCCAGCCTCCTGCCACGGTTTAGCTCCAATGGGCAGCCTGACCTTGTTCTTAATCCCCAAAGGGTGAGCCAGGCCATTCAGCTCATCTATCTCCCCGGTTAGGGACCCCATTTCTAGATTCCCCTCGGGTACCTGGACATTTGAACTACATTAGAATAACCCTAATCATTTGATACCGTTGATAGCCTTATCCACAGCTTGGCAGCGGTTTCTGTGGAGGCTTTTCTTTTCCGTCGGACCAGCAGAATGAGGTTGTCATGACAACTAGAATTGAGCAGGACACCTGATGTACCAGTTCACCCAGACTCTATGCTCCCAGCTGGAATTCCAGTTGGACCACCAAGACTCCGAGGCAGAGGTGGGTTGACTGGAGATTAGAGTCGAGCGGTGGTGCTGGAAAAGTACAGCAGGTCAGGCAGCATCTGAGGAGCAGGAGAGTCGATGTTTCGGGCAAAAGCCCTTCATCAGGGATGAGGATCCTTATAGAGAGAGGAGGAGAACTTCTTCAAGGTAGGTATCCTTGGGAAGAGGATTTGCAGTGAGGTTAAAATCAACTAGGTGGAGGTGGGTACTGCAGATGCTGGAGATCGGTCTCAAGATTAATGTGGTGCTGAAAAAGCACAGCAGGTCACGGCAGCATCTCGTGAGAAGCTCATTCCTGATGAAGGGCTCCTGCCCGAAACATCGATTTTTCCTGCTCCTCGGTTGCTGCCTGACCTGCTGTGCTTTTCCAGAACCGCTCCAATCTTGATTGTCACCAATCCTGGAAGGCAATACAGTGGCCAGGCTCAGTTGGCAGGGCCCTCATCTGAGTCATACTGGCAATGGAGGGAGCACTGCATTGATGCAGTGCCATCTTTCTGGCAGTATATTAAACTGAGACACCCCTGCGCCCCCTCCTTATCATGTAAATGTGAAAGATCCACGGCCCTATCTCCACAAAGATAAAGGGAATTCTCCTTGCTTTCCTGACCAATGTTTATCCTTTAATCCACAACACTAAAAGCAAGTGGATAAAAGCAAATTACTGCAGATGCTGGAATCTGAAACCAAAACCTTTGTCAAAGGGTCAGTTAGACTCGAAACGCCAGCTCTTTTCTCTCCTTACAGATGCTGCTGGAGCTACTGAGATTTTCCAGCATTTTCTCTTTTGGATTGGGGACTAAAAGCAAGTGAGCTGCTCATGTATCTTTCTTCTGATGGGATTTGGATAGGACGGGCTAGGTTAGCATTTATTATGTGTTTAAGAACAAAATAGGTTGATTTCTACAGAATAAAAAAAATCAAGGGGTTTAGGGAGAGACCAGGAGTATGGCATTAACATGGAGGATCAGTCACAATTGTGTTGAATAACAGAGCAGGGCTCAATGGGCCAAATGGCTCACTCCTGATCCTGTGTCCTTTATTGTTTACTGCCAACTAGTTTTGAACAAGAGTACCTTGCTCAGCCATTTCAGAGGGCAGACAAGAATAAACTCCTATACTGTGGGTGTGGAGTCACTGTGCAGATTGCCTTCCCTAACGGGCATTTGTGAGAAAAAGTGGACTTTTGACAGCAAATGTCAATGGTTTACCAAGGCTGACTTTACACTGAAGATTTATAAACTGAATTGTAGATTTTATGATTTCCTGTGGTGGGATTTGAGCACGTCTCCAGCGTATTATTCTACAGCGCTTGCATTATGAGTTCAATAATATTACCACCATCCCACCAATTTCCCAGTCAGTTTGCTGTATCAAGTTGAATGTTGCATTTCCTATACTACAGCTGTGACTGTACTACAGAAGTTTCTTGGCTGGGAAGCACTTTAGGATATTTTGGGGGCATTAAAAGTGTTGTAGATGTACAAGTTCTCTTTTCTCAGCTGTGCATCTTGGTGAGAATTCTCACACAGCAAACCTAACCAATGGTAATGATTAGGAAAACAGTGTCGAGGTGTAGTGGCTGAAACAGAGAAAGTTCACCTCAGTCAACCAGTCACAATTATCATCTTGTGGAAAAGAAAGCCATTTTAGCTTGATGTGTGAGGAATATTCAGAAAAGGACACAATTATGTTTGTTTTCTTCAGTATGTTTATTTTTCCCTCATTTCCTCAATAGTTCGATAAGCAGTTGGTCATGAGCTGCCAGTGGACTAGACAATGATCTAAACTTGGTAAAAGTGAGGACTGCAGATGTTGGAGAACAGAGTCAAGATTAGAGTGGTGCTGGAAAAGCACAGCAGGTCAGGCAGCATCCGAGGAGCAGGAAAATCGACGTTTCGGGCAAAAGCCCTTCATCAGGAATAATGAAGGGCTTTTGCCCGAAATGGTGGCTTTCCTGCTCCTCGGATGCTGCCTGACGTGCTGTGGCTTTTCCAGCACCACTCTAATCCTGACAATGACCTAAACCTGGAGAATGGCAGCAGTTGTCTCTGGGCAGAGGAGACTCTGCACTTTTTTCTCAGCTCCCCTCTCAGGTGGGCATGAGACATGCCCACTTTGGGAAAGAAAAAGTGGACTCCTGAGCACACTGTTGAATACTTATTCTTTAACCAGCATCACACAAAACAGAAGGTCTGGTATTATCACACTCCTGTGGGGCTTGCTGCATGCAAACTGTATGCAAAAATAGTTCATTGAAAGCAGGGTCACGGGTCACAGGTAGACAGGGTGGTGAAGAAGGTGTTTGGCATTCTTACCTTCATTGGTCAGTGCACTGAGTGCAGGAGTTGGGAGGTCATGTTGCAGCTGTACGGGACATTGGTCAGACCACTTTTGGAATACTGCATTCAATTCTGGTCTCCCAGTTATAAGAAAGATGTTGTTATACTTGAAAAGGTGCAGAAAAGATCAACCAAAAGATCCTGGGATCGGAGGGCTTGAGCTAAAGGGAGAGGCTGAACAGGCTGGGGCTGTTTTCCCCAGAGCGTCAGAGGCTGAGGGGTGGCCTTATAGAGGTTTACAAAATTATGAGGGGCATGGATAGGGTGAATAGCCAAGTCCAAAACTAGAGGGAATAGGTTTAAGGTGAGTGGGGAAAGATTTAAAGGGGGCCTAAGAGGTAAGTTTTTCACGCAGAGGGTGGTGTACGTATGGAATGAGCTGCCAGAGGAAGTGGTGGAGGCTGGTACAATTACAGCATTTAAAAGGCATCTGGATGGGTATGCGAATGTGGGTGCTCTCTGGGGGGCTGGTACAGACTCAATGAGCTGAATGGCCTCTCCGGGCTTCTGTGATTCCAGTGGAGGCAGGTTCCTTCTACAAGGGACTGAGCCCACTGAAACGTTTGTCGGGAAGGTGTGGAGGTGAAGTCGAACTATGGGACCGAGCGCGTAAACACCCAAACAATTCATCCACCCAACCCCTTCGACGGAGCTGCGCCTATCACCTCCACCGCCACCCCTTTCCCACATGCACCCCGCAGATGGCAGAGACTGCATGTCGAGCCGTGGATGCGTGCGCTGACTCTGAACTCATCAGAAACCGGAGTGGAGGCAAGTCACCATCCATCCCGCGGGACGGCTAAGAAGCAAACAAAGTACACTGGGCAGCTTCTCCATACATCTGTTGAGGAGGCAGGCAATGATTTATTAGAATATAAAATATGAGCAAGGAGTGAACACTCCCCATGGATTTAAATCTGAGACAATACACAGCAACTGAGTAACCTGTAAACAGAAATGTTCCCAAAGCACAGCCAGATCAGTTTCCAAGATGAAACTTTAACTGTTGAGCAAGGAACTAAATAGATGGGGTTACCGAAGGGCACTGTTACAGAAAACTACTCTATACTCTGCAACATCTATAGACAGCACTGTGTAAAGGGAGTTTTGAAAATAAGTGTCTTGATGAGGTGTAAGGTGTTAAGATTGTTGGATCAAGAGAGTCCAACTGACAGGTAAAGAGGTGAATTCCAGAGCTCAGAATCTGGGCGTCTGAAGGCATGGCCAGGTAGTGAAAATCGCAGAGCTCAGAATCAGAGGACAGCAGAGAACTCAGAGGAGTCTAAGGCTGGAGGAGGCTACAGAGATTGGCAGGCGTGAGACCGTGGAAAGACTTGGACGCAAGGAAGAGGTTTCTGAAAAGTGAGGCGTTGCCGGACTGGGAGCCAATGTTACACAAGGCAACCCAAACAGCAATTCATGAGAAGGAGTATAGGGAGGGAGAGAAATAAGCCTTCCAATCCAGTGAAGCCTCTTTCCTATTTGCGGATGACTTTGATGAACCTCATTTCATGGGAGAATTTGTTTCTTATTAAAAAGCTAAATCTCTTCTGTGCAGAGACTGCTTTCATGAGATGATAAACGCAAATAGAAACCATCTGGCCAGAGCAAAATATTTCATTCAGTGAGTAACTACCACCAACAGTTTCTGTCTCCAGTTAAGAGCTGGTTTATGAGGAATATTTTTCCATTTAAATGAGGTTGGAATGAAAAAAAAGGGTTCCTAAACTAATGCCAACAGGGAGTCTCGATCAGAAAGAAAATCCAGTGGTTGGTGATTGAATTTGAAAATGACAGATTGCTGTGAGCTGGGGGTCTTTCATCAATTCTTTCTTGGGTTCAGGGACAACAATTGCTCTGTTAACCCAAGAAGATTTGACTCATACAGCCCAGTATCTCTCTCTCTCTTTGTGCGGCAGTGGGAAACTAGGCTATAGCAGCGGAGCCCTTTATAATGTGAACTGGAATCACCTGGAGTTTCAGACCTGTACTTTTTTGACCTGCTTTATGAGAACGTACAAACTTGTAACAGAAGACCATTTGTCCCCTCTAACCTCCTCTGGCTTTCGATAAGGCTGATCCGATTGTGACTTCAACTCCGAGTGAATTGAACTGAATGAGCTTTATCGTCACATGTCAAATGGAAAGTTTATAAGTTGCCACTTACAGCGTCATCTTAGATACAAAGGTATAACCTTTAGGTACAGAATAGAGCTCCTACAATGTGGAAACTGGCCATTCAGCCCAACAGGTCCACACCGACCCTCCAAAGAATATCCCATCCAGACCCATTCCCCTACTACTCTACAGTTACCCCTGACACTGCCCCTAGCCTACATGTCCCGGAGTACTATCGGCAAATTTAACATGACTAATTCACTTAACTTGCACATCTTCGGACTGTGGGGAAAAACCCATGCAGACATGGGGAGAATGTGCAAACTCCACACGGAGGTTGTCTGCAATCGAACATGTGCCCCAGGTGCTGTGAGGCAGCAGTACAAACCACTGAGTCATGGCAGAGAAATGAACAAAGAGGTAATATTACAACTTTATGCAGTATGACTATAGGTCAGAGAAAAACAACAAGCAAAGATCAAAAGTGAACATTACAGTCTCTCTCCTAGGGCTATCAGTAGCCAACCAATTCGGGGAAACATCACGTTGGCCAAATCCGCCATACAACACTGTGATGCTGTCCCCCCTCCCACACTGGGACACTGTCACTGTGTTCCACACTGTGCTGCTGTCCCCACTCCCTCACTGGGACACTGTCACCGTGTTCCACACTGTGCTGCTGTCCCCACTCCCTCACTGGGACACTGTCACCGTGTTCCACACTGTGCTGCTGTCCCCACTCCCACACTGGGCCACTGTCACTGTGTTCCTCACTGTGCTGCTGTCCCCACTCCCACACTGGGACACTGTCACTGTGTTCCACACTGTGATGCTGTCCCCACTCCCACACTGGGCCACTGTCACCATGTTCCTCACTGTGCTGCTGTCCCCACTCCCACACTGGGACACTGTCACCGTGTTCCACACCGTGCTGCTGTCCCCACTCCCACACTGGGACACTGTCACTGTGTTCCTCACTGTGCTGCTGTCCCCATTCCCACACTGGGCCACTGTCGCCATGTTCCACACTGTGATGCTGTCCTTACTCCCTCACTGGGCCACTGTCACTGTGTTCCTCACTGTGCTGCTGTCCCCTCTCCCACACTGGGCCACTGTCACCATGTTCCTCACTGTGCTGCTGTCCCCACTCCCACACTGGGCCACTGTCGCTGTGTTCCAGACTCTGCTGCTGTCCCTACTCCCTCACTGTGCCACTGCCACACCCTGATTTTTAAAATGTGCCCCCCAACAACACAACATATCTCTACATTATGAGGTAAAAGCAATGAACATTCTCTGAGACCTACAGCTTGACTTAAATGGGTCAACGTTTCACAGTGATCGCCGTGTGTGAGGGTTGCCTCATATTCCAGAGACAAACACTTTATTCAGTGATTGTTTGTGCTCCCGGGAGAAATAAAAGAATCACATTTTCATTAGAGTTGACGTAGCAGCTCAATGGTTAGCCCAGTTGCTACATCACACCTAGGCCCTTGGATACAATTCCTGCATCGGAAATCTGTCTGCATAGAGTTTGCACACTCTCCCTGCGTCTGTGCGGGTTGTCTCCGGGTACTCCAGTTTCCTCCCTCAGTCCAAGTATGTGCAGTTTAGGTGGCCATGCTCCAGGCCCAGGGATGTGCATGCTGGGTAGGTTAGCCATGGGAAATACATGATTATAGGAACAGGGGTGTTGGTCTGGGTGGGTGGCTCTTTAAAAGTTCAGTGTGATCTCAATGGGAGTTTCCTCACTGTAGGGAATTTACGATTCATTATGGTGCAGAAGGTGGCCATTCAGCCCAGTGTGCCTGCACTGGCTCTATTATCTGGTAGGACTCTGCTGTCTAGTGCCAGTCCCTTGGCTTTTACCCAGTCTAATGCTACTTGCAATACCTCTGCACACCATTCCTACCAAATAAAAGTCATTCAATGCTCTCCCGGATGCCTCATACATTCTTGAGTCCTTCCTTCACAAAACAGCCACTCTTCATCGTCAGCTCCTAGCCCCCAACACCACCGGCCCAGCAAAAGCCCTTGGTTTTAAAATTCTCACTCTCGTGTTTAATTCCCTCCATGACCATGCCCTTCCTTAGCTCTAGAATCCTCTCCAGCCCCATAAGCCGAGCCCACCATGACCTCTGCAACGCCGCCAGCTGTGTGTCCCCATTGGTGGCTGAGCATCTGACAGACAAAACTTTGTAATTCCATGCTTCTACACTCCAACCCACTCCTTAAGGAAACCAAGGCTTTGATCACTCGTGCCAATATCGCCCTCTTTGACTCAAGCATTGTTTAAAAAGAATTCCTATGTCTGCAAAGTGCCTTAGGATGTTTTTCTCCATTCAACTGACAATGGGAATGTGATTTGTTGTTGAGAATAAAACCCCTCTGAAGTAACCTCCCAACATTGGGGCGGCATGGTGGCTCAGTTGTTAGCACTCATGCCTTACAGTGCCAGGGACATGGGTTCAATTCCAGCCTCGGGTGACTGTCTGTGTGGAGCTTGCACATTCTCCCTGTGTCTGTGCAGGTTTCCTCCCACAATCCAAAGATGTGCAGGTTAGGTGGGCGCCGCAGGGAGTGGAGTGCGTTATTTCCCCCTCCAACTCTATTTTGATTTAATCCCTGCCCTCCCCTTCACTGTTTGATCACACAGCATTGCCCTTTGATGTGAAGGGCACTGCTTGTCACTGGCCACCCGGGTGTTTTCCTATCTTCCTGGTGGTGGGAATTGAATAAAAATTTGTACACCTTGTGTCTCTCACTGTGTCTCACACCTGCACACACACAACATGGGTACTGGGGAAAAAATAAGCGCTACCGCAGTTAGGTGGTAGTTTGGGGATAATTTAAGAAAAAAAAACAAAAGGGTGTGATGGAGTAGCAATAATAACACTGGACTAGCCATCCAATACCCCAGACTAATGCTCTTGTACATGGGTTCGAATCCCACCTAGACGAGATAGTGGAATTTACATTCAATTCCTAATCGTGATCATGACCACTGTCGAATGTTGTAGGAAGTTCCAATTAGTTCTCTCATTTCCTTTAGGAAAGGAAATCTGCCATCCTCAATGTAACTCCAGACTCACATCAATGTGGGTGACCCTTAGCCGCCCTCTGGGGCAATTAGGGGTGGGGAATAAATGTTGGACTGGCCGGGTGTGGCCACATTCCATGTATGAATAAAAGCTCAACCATCTAGATAGTGTCTGAAGATAACTACAGATTCAGTCAGGGAAAGTAACAACGTCTCTATGCGTTTTGACTTCTTTATGCCCTTGATACGAAATGAAAACAGAATCAGACACCATGAGGCCTTCAAGTTTGTAACCAAGACCGACTGGCTTTTCACACCTTCACCATGCTGCTACATAGAGACATCCTAGTGTAGACCCCTGATTGGGCAAACAGCACACCCTCCCAGTCACTGCTGGCTGCTCATTGGCTGTCCAACACCCGGTCAGACAAACAATGGGTGGGGTAGGGAGCAGGAGCAAGAGGTGCGTTCACTTTCTGTTCGGTCTCCCTGCCTCCTTGACAGAACAATCCCAAGTTCCAATGCACAGGAGGTCCTAGTGCCATTGTGCCTGTACCAGCTCATCCAAAGAGGCACACCCTCATTTGCACTCTTCCCTGTGGTTTTGCAAAATTTTCACGTTCAAGAAGCCTTGCCATTATTCTGGCAAATAGCACCTCACCCTTTCAATGGCCTTAGCATTCTTCCCAAAGTGCAGTGCCCGGAAATAAGCGCAAGCAGAGGCCTAACCAGTGACTTATGATGTTGGTACGGGAGGAGGCAATGGCCTAGTGATATTATCGCTAGACTCTTAACCCAGAAACTCAGCTAATGCTCTGGGGCATCTGCAGACAATGCTTTTACCTAATGCTCTGGGGACCTGGATTGGAATTCCGCTGTGAATTCAATAAATGAAAGAAAAACTGGAAATTAAGAGTCTGAGGATGACTGTTAATCCATTGCCTGTTCTTTTGGAAAAAGCCCATCTGGTTCACTAATGTCCTTCAGAGAAGGTAATCTGCCATCTTCAATTGGTCTGACTTACATGTGACTTCAGACCCACATCAATGTGGTTGACTCTCAACAACCCTCTGACATGGTCCAGCAATAAACGCTGTCCAGCCAGCAACACCAATATCCCACAGATATCAACAAAAGGGGCCAAAAGTGTGCAAGAAACAGACAAATATTGCTTACATTTTACCACTTGCTTACTGATGTGGCAAATTAGACAACTTCAAGTCTGGTACCATTCTAGTTTATTTACACAGAAAATGGTGACTGTTTCTCTTGGGACTGAATGGCTTAAAGGGAGATTTAATAACTGTTGTTGATGGTTTTGATACTTGGATATTGAGAATCAGTTTCCATTGTGAGAAGATAGGGATGATCTAGATGGCCAGAGGGGGTGCAAGCTGAATTATCTTTAACGAAGTAAGTTGTGATCTGGAACGTACAATCGAAAAGACTGGTGGAAGCAGGGCCTATATAACTGCTGGGAGGGAACTGGATGGACACTTGAACTATCGCACTGGGACTCAGCCAGCAGAGGAGTGGTGGGATCAATGGCCTCTTTCTATGGTGTAGCATGATCCTATTAAGCTAGGTTTCAAACTTCTGAGGAAAAAGCCTCTGTTGGAAAGTGAGAGCCAAGGGTGGGCCACATACAGGGGTCTGTTGTGTGTGGATGCTGGGTTCAAGTCCAACTCAAGGGGATTGAGATGTGCTTCCTTTGGCAATAAGATTGCGTGGTTATGCTAGCTGTCATGTCTCTTTCCTTGGAGAGACTTGGCTGAAATCCATACCATTCAGCAGTGATTAAGAAGAGAGAGAGGTAGACTGGGTGGCAGAGGCTGGGCTTGGGAACACTGACATTGCAATTTTACAATGTTTTGGGTTGAAATCCGGGCAGATGAGGAGGGCCTTTCCATCCCTTTAAGGATCATTAATATAAAGCCCCACTGAAAATCTCAAAGCAAAACGCCGAGAAAAGGGGAATCTCTCATTTCCAGCTTCCCTCAAATTGGAGGAGTGGGGGAAGGAGGGTGGCTGTGTGTATCGGGGAAGATGGGGAGGAGGGGGTAGCAGTGGGCGAGGAGAGAGTAAGTACAGACGTCATCAATTCAGCGGAGAGTAAAACAAGATGCTACACTCGAAATATCTTCTTCATGTGGAAATGTGAGCAGCAAAGAGTTAATGCAATGAGGGTTTTATTGGCAGGACAAATTTAAACCACAGGCCTGATATGACTCAGCCACCCCCTTCCAGATGGGGCAAGTGCCATTGTGATTAGAAACATGTGTAGTTTGAAAGTCTATACCCTTCTCTTCAATGGCAGGCCTGCAACTGGTCTTACTTAGCAGTATACTCAGAGCAATACTGAACCATTCAGCGTGAGGTCTCCGCTGATTGCATATAATATAATTTAACCTTAATTCACTTCAAGGAAAAGTGAGTTCCCTGATGGGATTCTCCACTCTTAAATCACCCCAGGCCAGAGGCTGTCCATCACAGCCCAGCTGATAACGTAACACTGGCCTGCGCGATTATAGTAACTCTTGAGCCAATCTTCGTTTTTTTTTGCATCAAGTAATACCGCTAACACAAAGAGACGAGTGTCGGCTTTCTGCTTGCCTGATTGAGCTGGAACACAGGGACCAGCCAGGTCTGAGTGAGCAGCACTCTCCACCTCTATGGCATAGTTTTGTGGGCTCATCGTCTCATGAAGGAGCAGGGGAGAGAAACCACGTGGTTTGGTGCTGCTCCCAGACCAGACCTTCTCATCCCACACCAGCCCTGAGCAAAGCAGCTCCCTTATATCTTCTGCAAGCATTTATTCCCCAGAGTTAACTCATTAGACAGTCATTATATCACCTCCCCTGCCCCTCAAATACAAATAGGTTGGATGGTTCCTCTAGATCCTGTCAGCTCTGGATGTGGGAGACTGCATGCCTTTTGTTTGAGAACTGATGACCTTGATTCAGATCTTGACCTTGGTTGAGCCTGTGAACTGTTACCGTTCTGACGTTCCTCATTGGATGTTTACCAGTTAAGTGGATAATTATTCAGCAATGAGTGGATATTCCCAAAGCGCCTCCCTCCAGCTACCTCAGCTGTGGAGAAAGGATGTGAAGTAATGTTCTGAGGAAGGGTCGCTGGACTTGAAGCA
Organism: Hemiscyllium ocellatum; assembly: GCF_020745735.1. Lineage (NCBI taxonomy): Eukaryota > Metazoa > Chordata > Chondrichthyes > Orectolobiformes > Hemiscylliidae > Hemiscyllium > Hemiscyllium ocellatum. The sequence continues at coordinate 107,749,006 of NC_083407.1, read as the reverse complement.
TTAACTCTGATTTCTCTCCACAGATGCTGCCAGACCTGCTGAGATTTTCCAGCAATTTCTGCTTTAGTTTCAGATTTGCAGCATCTGCAGTTCTTTTGGTGTTTTTACTCTTGCATGACTGTACCATTCCAGTCGAAATCCTCTATCCATAGCTGTTGGCCTTAGCCCATGTGGTGCCTATAATAATAAGTAGCCTGCTGCTCTGATGAGGCAACTTTTCATTAACACAGGTCTTTGCAGTCCCATGGGCTCAGCTGTAGAGTCAATCTCTTTGGTAATACACAGGGGTTCTAGTTGATGGTGATAAGCTGCACTGGGTTTGGGTGGACTAGCAACAAGGCTGTATGAAGGTATAAAGACCAGCGTTTTTCCTCAAAAAACACTCAATCATCTGAAACCGAACACTTACCTTCCCATTTCTCCTTGGCAAATCTCAGCGAGATTGTTACACACTCAACTGGCTGCGAGTGGGCTGAAGAGCTTGTTAACAAACTGCATCCATCATTTCACAAGCTACATCAGCCGTGGACACAGCCTTAAAATTATAGGGGGTCAATTCAGAACAGAAATGCAGAGACATTTCTTCAGCCAGAGAGTGGTGGGCCTGTGGAATTCATTGCCACAGGGTGCAGTGGAGGCCGGGACGCCAAATGTCTTCAAGGCAGAGATTGATAGATTCTTGTTGTCTCGAGGAATTAAGGGCTACAGGGAGAACGCTGGTAAGTGGAGTTGAAATGCCCATCAGCCATGATTGAATGGCGAAGTGGACTCGATGGGCCGAACGGCCTTACATCCACTCCTATGTCTTATGGTCTTATGGTCTTATCAGGGATTCCATCCTGGAGCAAATATTTCATGGAAGACCCTAACACCTGCTTCTGCGGCGGTTCACCTCTATCCACCAAGTAAAACCGTCATCAGCAATAAGGTAATCAGACATAGGCCTGTCCCCACTCACTCCATTACCTGGAGTGAAAATAATGGGGATCACTGTCTCTCACGGTTCAGGTCTATGAATAGCCCACTGTCAGCTACGAGATCCTCCGTCTCACTTGAGATTTCTAGCCAGTGACCAAGGGCCTGGCTCTACACTTGGTAATCTCTATGTGCCCCTGGTATATTTTACCCTGCCATAAAACCAGAGTGGCCAGCCTCTCACTAAACACTGGGAAGACGTCTATGCTGGTGAAATACTGTTGAAGCTCAAAATAGGTCCTCATGACCAAGCCACTTGGTCTAGGCAATCTTCGATGAAATATTGACAATGGCAGCATGTTCTCAGTCCCTTTGTTCCGGTCGTATTCGACTGATCTCATACTGGTTTGCTGGCCACTATATCACGCTAACCTGAGTATGTTATTCAACCTCCACATCATTCATTGCAAGGCTGAGGAGTGTTGTTCTGCAGGGCACATCTGCCACTGTTTGTAGTACATCAGGAGACATCTGGGCCTGAGCAGTCCTTACTATTGTTGAAACAATACCTCTTAAAAGGAGAGCTAAGTGAGGTGAGCAGTCTTGATTGCTCAAATGAGGGCATTGCCGAGGCCCACTGTTAACATCCAATTTGGCAGAAATTCTACTTTTAGACCATTTGGCTAAATATTCACTGACTGTGGACACTGGGTGATTTTCTCTAACTTTGTTGAACAGTCTTAGGTCAAAACATATTCAAATGGTCCCAGGTGGGTTTGGGTACAGTAACATGGCCAGTTACTGGCCACTCAGTTGGCCTGCTAACAGGGAAAAGACTTTGATTCTGGTAATGAGCTGAAGTTCTTTCTGAGTAAAGAAGACAGAGATTTTCTGGGAGTGTAGAGACATAGAGGCTTAATACTTTGACTGAACATGATGCTGTATTCAGCATTGAGTTTACCCATTACTTTGAACAATTTAGATTATCAAAGTAGAGTCATAGAGTCAAAGAGTCATAGAGATGTACAGCACGGAAACAGACCTTCAGTCCAACCTGTCCATGCCAACCAGATATCCCAACCCAATCTAGTCCCACCTGCCAGCACCCGGTCCATATCCCTCCAAACCCTTCCTATCCAAATACCCATCCAAATGCCTTTTAAATGTTGCAATTGTATCAGCCTCCACCACTTCCTCTGGCAGCTCATTCCATACACGTACCACTCTCTATGTGAAAATGTTGCCCCTGAGGTCTCTTTTATATCTTTCCCCTCTCACCCTAAACCAATGCCCTCTAGTTCTGGACTCCCTGACCCCAAGGAAAAGACTTTGTCTATTCATCCTATCCATGACCCTCATAATTTTGTAAACCTCTATTAGGTCACCTCTCAGCCTCCGAAAACAGCCCCAGCCTGTTCAGCCTCTCCCTGTAGCTCAGATCCTTCAACTCTGGCAATATCCTTATAAATTTTTTCTGAACCCTTTCAAGTTTCACAACATCTTTCCAATAGGAAGGAGACCAGAATTGCATGCAGTATTCCAACAGTGGCCTAACCAATGTCCTGTACAGCCACAACAGGACCTCCCAACTGCTGTACTCAATACTCAAACCAATAAAGGAAAGCATACCAAATGCCTTCTTCACTATCCTATCTATCTGCTACTCCACTTTCAAGGAGCTATGAACCTGCACTCCAAGGTCTCCTTGTTCAGCAACACTCCCTAGGACCTCACCATTAAGTGTATAAGTCCTGCTAAGATTTGCTTTCCCAAAATACAGCACCTCGCAATTATCTGAATTAAACTCCATCTGCCACTTCTCAGCCCATTGGCCCATCTGGTCCAGATCCTGTTGTAATCTGAGGTAACCCTCTTCGTGGTCCACTAAACCTCCATTTTTGGTGTCATCTGCAAACTTACCAACTGTACCTCTTATGCTCACATCCAAATCATTTATGTAAATGACAAAAAGTAGAGGGTATCAATTTAGAATATCTCAAAAACATTTCTACGGCCATGTCATACCTGCATATTGATATGTTGAACAATATGCACCCCCCTACTCAAGAGGATTTTGATTATCTTATGCATCTTCCATGATCTGAACATATCATGCTAAATGTAACATTTGTTATCCCTTTAATATTGGGGTCTATTCTTCCTACCACATACAGTCTCATATCTGAAACCTCTGTACTTTCAATGGAATTTGATCTGAAAGGACAGCAACACATGCCCTTGTGTCAAGCTTTAAATGAAGAGGAGGTCTACTGACATAAACAAGGTGTGTGAAGTCCAGATCTGTGTGACAACCACCTGATGAAGGAGCATCACTCTGAAAGCTAGTGCTTCCAAATAAACCTGCTGGACGAGAACCTGGTATTGTGTGAGTTTTAACTTTGTCCACCCCAGTCCAGCACTGGCTCCTCCACACCAGGTTTTTTGGATCTTTCGGTACCATTGCTGAAAGTGGGACTGTCGCAGTATTGATATTTTTGCATTAACATGAATTTGACTTATTTCTGCCCTGTGACAGCATCATGTTTCTGTACATCGTGTGAAAATGACCTATCGTTCAACAGACTTTATAATCTTTTGTCCTGGCTGGGTATCAATTATGTCTATGAGGTTTTAATGTTCCACAGCGTTGACACCGTCTCACAGAAGCTGTTGGTTTTAATCCCATATTCTTGCACCCATCAATGATGTATTCACTCTGTTGTTGGAAAGTTCATGGGACTGTACTACAGCAATGTTGCAGTATATTGAATAGATTCAAAGTTGAAATGAATACATTTTTAATCATTAAGGCAGTCAATGGTTATGGGATAAAGGCAGGAAATTGACGTTGAGGATTATCGAATCAGCTCCTTCACTAAAAGGCAGTATAGACTTGGGGGAGTGAATGAGGCAAAAGTGAGGACTGCAGATACTGGAGATCAGAGTCGAGATGAGAGTGGTGCTGGAAAAGCACAGCAGGTCAGGAAGCATCCGAGGAGCAGGAAAATCGAAGTTTCGGGCAAAAGCCCTTCATCAGGAATCATCTTATTTCTGGTCTGATGTTTTATGGTCTTATGCAGTACTTTCTATGTTTGTCTGCTTTTATAACTCTGCATTTCTGTATTCATTTTTTTCAATGAAGCTTTAAATTGTACTAACAGGCTGTTCTATAGTGATTTACAGCCTTCGAGTTTTTCACATCTATTTCTTAATAATAGTGTATCTCTGAACTGCTTGCTGGGCTATCCTGCCTTAATCAGGATTTTGTTTTGCCTTTTGCAATGATGAAAATGGTGGCTCCTCCTTCTTCTGGAGTTCGCTTACCTTCTGCACCTAAGATTATTTTTTTGTTTCTTCCCGGGTAAAATGGATGATTCCTGCTTTTCACAGTCTAAAACTCTAAACATTGTCTTGTGCACAATTTTCTTCATTAAATACCTCTGCCTGTAGCCTTCCTTAATTTTATTGCAAATATTATGGCTCAATTATTGAGTCTCAGTCCTTTTAAATTGTTTACTTGTCCTGACTTTTCTATTTCCACGAGATTCTTCCACTAGATTAGTTTGTATTTGCTTATTATCACCTTAAATAAATTCTAAGGCCTTCTTAGCTGTTTAGCCCTGGTCTAAATTTGTAGCCTGGCCCTTTCACAGTTCTTTAAGGCTGTGCCTCATTGTTCTTAATGTCAATGGTGGCAATGCTCATTTTAAGAGATGAGAACTCGATTTTACACTCCCTTGCCTTCTTTTTTTAGTCTTTGCACCAATTTTCAGGAAGTGATTCCTCAAGGAAATAAGTTCCCTTAACAGACCTTCCTTTGTTAAGGTTCCTATATTTTCATAGTGTGAATGGCTTCTCTCTATTTTCTTTATCCAACACTCTTCATCTCAGCGTTTCTTACCAGCTTCAAAATGAAGTTTTGCCTTTGAGATGCTGGGCATGCGTTTATTGCTGCTTCCTCAGCTGCTGTTGCCTCTTGTCACCAATTCGACCTCAGCTGTTGCCTGACCATCTGGGCCTTCATCAAGTAGTACACTCAAAATGGCACAAGCACTTGTTTGGATTTCTTTTTCTATTTTTCTTCTGCATTTCTTCTCAGGCTATCAGTCAGTTCTATACACTACAAGCATGTGGCATTTTCCCAGGTGACTACTGCTGATACTGTGTCGTATTTGCTACCTCTGCCGCCTCTACCATTTGCTATGTTTATCTTCTTGTGGGATGTGGTCATCACTAGCTGGGCCAGCATTTTTTGCCCATCACTAGTTACCTTTGAGAAGGTGGTGGGGAGCTACCTTCTTGAACTGCTGCATCCATGTGGTACTGGTTAAAGGTGGTTTGCAATGGTTCATGACCACCAATCATCCTTTGTCTCTGTTTTGTCCTTTGGCCCATCTAGTATTTGTGGTGGACGATGAGCCACCACAGAGTATCTAAATAAGACGCTGTGTTCTTTAATAATTAGAAAGTTCATTGCATTACGGCAATACTTACAACTGCATTTGGCCATGCACAATCACTAAGACCTAAGGAAACTGTTGTAGATATAATCTGTTCCCTCTGAAAACTCGAGATGAATTCCTTACCTCTACTTTGAGTGTGTGTGATGTATGACATCAACGGAATGGGTGAAGCCAATGTAATTTGGATATTTAACCCCTTGAAAACCATTACCTTATACAACACAATGTAGCACTGATGATACTGCTACACTGTCAGAGCTATTGTCTTTCAGGGTGAAATATTAAACTAGGGTCTTGTTTGTCTTCCAAGGGGAGGTGGTAGCCCAGTGGTATTGTCGCTGGGCTATTAATCCAGAGACTCAAGACTATTCAGGGACCTGGGTTCGAATCCTACCATGGCAGAAGGTGGAATTTGAATCCAATTAAAAAAAAACTGGAGTCTAATGATAATCATTTGTTGATTGTCAAGGAAAACCCATCTGGTTCACTAGTGCCCTTTAGGGAAGGAATCTGCCATCCTTACATGGTCTGGCCTACATTGCTCCAAAACAGTGCTGGTTGGCTCTTAACTGCCCTCTGGGCATTTGGGGATTGACAATAAATGCTGGTCTGGCCCTCATCCTGTGAATGAATAAAAACAAAGCCTCTATAAGGGCAGCACAGTGGCTCAGTGGTTAGCACTGCTGCCTCATAGCGCCAGAGACTTGGGTTCGATTCCAGCCTCAGGCGACCCTCTGTGAGGAGTTTGCACATTCTCCTCGTGTCTGTGTGGGTTTCCTCCCACAATCCAAAGATGCACAGGTTAGGTGAATTGACCATGCTAAATTGCCCATAGTGCTCAGGGATATGTAGGTTAGGTGCATTAGTCAGGGGTAAATCTAGAATAATAGGGTAGGGAAATGGGTCTGGATGGATTACTCTTCAGAGGGTCGGTGTGGACTCGTTGGGCCGAAGGGCCTGTTTCAACACTGTAGAGATTCTATGATTATCTCCTAGCCATATTTTGAAGATAGCTTAGATGTACGTCCCAGTAGTTTGACTGACATATACCTGACAAATATCACAAGCCTATGTTAATTTGACAACTATGTCATGTGAATTGTTCAGTGAGTGTCATGGGTCGCTGTATAAAGTAGTTATGGATTGATCTTCTTGGAGCACAATGTGTAAAGAAGTTCGCCACATCTTGGGTCAGCTCCTAGGCTTAGCTAAGCTGACCATTGACAGGTCCAGGCAGCAGGGCATGAGGGTGGTCATCAGACCTGACCGTCTGTCTCCCTTTTGTGGTTATACCTGTGCCGGATTGTCCATAGGGCGGTTGCCCACTGGCATGCTAGAGGCCAGCCGCAACTGCAGGGGACTGAAGTGGGTCCTCTCTCCCCAATTTCAGATTTTACATTAGCTAAAGTTTGCCTTCATGTTTGGATTTGTGTTGCAGTGTCCCTAAAAGGGGAACATCCTGAGTTAATTTTGATTGCCCCTAATTTACAGGTTCTCAGGACAGCATCTGCAAGGGTAGGGTGAATAGCCCAGAGTGGGGAGTCAAAAACTAGAGGGCATTGGTTTAAGGTGAGAGGGGAAAGATTTAAAAAGGACCTGAGTGGTAACTTTTTCACAAAGCGGATGGTGCGTGTGTGGGACAAGCTGCCAGAGGAAGTGGTGAAGGTGGTTCCAATTACCACATTTTAAAGGGATATGAATAGATACATGAATAGAAAGAGTTTAGAGGGATATGGGTCAAATGCTGGCATACAGCACTAGGTCAGATTGGGATAGTGGTCAGCATGAATGAGTTGGACTAAAGGGTCTGTTTCTGCACTGTATGACTCTATGACTCCAGGCCAAGCTGACTATTAACAAGTCCAGGCGTTATGCCTTGAAAGGATTAGATTAGATTAGATTCCCTACAGTATGGAAACAGGCACTTCAACCCAACAAGTCCACACCAACCCTCAGAAGAGCAATCCACCTAGACCCATTCCCCTACATTTACCCCTGACACTATGGGCAATTTAGCATCGCCAATTCAGTTGGCCTGCGCATCTGTGGACTGTGGGGGAAACTGGAGCACCTGAAGGAAACCCACACAGACACAGGGAGAATGTGCAAACTCCATACAGACAGGCGCCCAAGGCTGGAATCCCTGGCACTGCGAGGCAACAGTGCTAACCACTATGCTGCCCCTTGTTAGACCTGGTTACCTTACTCTCTTTCCATGGTTATGTCCACACTGGATATCCAAGAAAAGGAATGCGATGTCTGCTGGCATATTTGAAACCTTCTGGAAACTGTGAACTTTGAAACTCTGCTTTGATTTAATTTGTTACTTTATCTCTGAGAGAATTTGGTTTTGTTTGCTCAGTGCCCCATTGATTCTGCCATCCAGTTAACTTGATAACTCCTGTGCTGTGGTTTTCAAAATAGGACAGCGCTAGTGCAAGCACTCAGGAGGCAGCAGATATGCAAGGCTGTGTCCTGTGGATGACCACTACAAAGGGTAAGCTCTGTGCAAATTTCATCATCTGGCTTTCATTCATTCATTCACAATCTGGGTGTTATCGCTGTTGGCTGTGGGAGCTTGCTGTATGCAAATTGGCTGCTGTGTTTCCTACATAGTGGCAGTAGCAATACTTCAAAAGTGCTTCATTGACTGTAAAATAGTTTGGAGCATCCTGGGGTTACCAAAGGTGGGAGGGAAATTGAAAATTGAAATCTTTCCGTTTACTATTTTCACCGGGCAGTAATGTTAATGAGAACCTCCGGATAGCAGATATTATTAGTTTTTGTTAATTCATTCGGAGTGCGGGAATCGCAAACTGGGGCATTATCTGTTGCCTCTTGAGAAGGTGGTGGTGAGCTGCCTTCTTGAACTGCTGCAGCCCATGTGCTGTGGGTAGACCCACAATTCCATTAGGGAGGGAATTGCAGGGTTTTGGCCCAGTGACAATGAAAGGACAGCGATATATTTCCAAGTCAGGATGGTGAGTGGCTTGGAAGGGGGCACGTAGGTGTCGGTATTCCCATGCATCTGCTGCCCTTGTCCTTTTAGTTAGAACTAGTTGTGGTTTTGGTGTCTAAAGCTCTGCAGTGCATCTTATAGTTAACACACACTGTTGCTAGTAAACGTCAATGGAGGAGAGAGTGGATGTTTGTGGATATAGTGCCACTAAAACAGGTTGCTTTTCTTGGATGGGGCCAAGCCTCTTGAGTGTTATTGGTGCTGCACCCATCCAGGCAAGTAAGGAGTATTCCCTTATATGCCCGACTTGTGCCTTGAGATGACAGGCAGGCTTTGGGAGCCAGGAGGTGGTTACTCACTGCAGGATTCCAAGTGTCTTGCCTGTATTTATATGGTGAATCCCAGTTGAGTTTCTGGTCAATGGTAACCCCAGGGATGTTGGTAGTGAGGTGTTCAGTGATGGCAACCCCATTGAATATAAAGAGGCAGTGGCTAGATTCTCTTTCATTGGTGATGGTCATTGTCTGGCATTTGTGTAGAGCAAATGGACATTACCCTGAGGAACACCTGCGCAGATGCCCTGGAGCTGAGATAACCAAACTCAACAACCACAGTTGTCTTCCTATGTGCCAAATATGACTCCACTTAGCAGAGAGTTTTACCTTGTTTCCCATTGATTCCAGTTCTACCAAAGGGTTTTGTGAAGCCACACTTGGTTGAATGCATCCTCAATGGCAAGGTATCTCACTTCATCTCTGGAATTCAGCTCTTTGAACAAAAGCTGTAATGAGGTCAGGAATTGACTGTCATGGTGGTACCCAAATGGACATGACTGAGCATCACTTTACTGATGATTGATAGTAGAATGATAGGGTGGTCATTAGTTTGTATGAATTTATATTGCTTTTTTGTGTACAGGACATACCTGGGTAATTTTCTACATTGTCAGGTCGATGCCAATGCAGTAACTTTACTGAGACAGGAATGCTGCCAGGTGACCATAGCCTTTGCAGTATCCAGTGCCTCCAGCCAATTCTTGATAATCACATGGAGTGAATCAAATTGCATGAAGACTGGTATCTGAGATGCTAGAGTCCTCTGAAGGAGAATGAGATGGATCATCCAGTCAGCACTACTGGCTGGAGGTTGTTGTGATTGCTTCGGCCTTACCTTTTGCACTGACATGCTGAGCTCCACCGGGATATTTGTACAGCCTCCTCTTCCAGTGAGTTGTTTAATTGTTCCACTGCCATTCACAACTGGATATGGCAGGAGTGCAGAGCTTAGATCTGATCTGTTGTTGTGCTGCCACCTCTGCTGGGTCAATCCTGGGGGTGGGATAGTATATATCCAGTGGTAATGGGATAGCATATATCCAGTGGTAATGGGATAGCATATATCCAGTGGTGGTGGGATAGTATATATCCAGTGGTGGTGGGATAGCATATATCCAGTGGTAATGGGATAGCATATATCCAGTGGTGGTGGGATAGTATATATCCAGTAGTGGTGGGATAGTATATATCCAGTAGTGGTGGGATAGTATATATCCAGTGGTGGGATAGCATATATCCAGTGGTGGTGGGATAGTATATATCCAGTAGTGGTGGGATAGCATATATCCAGTGGTGGTGGAATAGTATATATCCAGTGGTGGGATAGTATATATCCAGTGGTAATGGGATAGCATATATCCAGTGGTGGTGGGATAGTATATATCCAGTAGTGGTGGGATAGCATATATCCAGTGGTGGTGGGATAGTATATATCCAGTGGTGGGATAGCATATATCCAGTGGTGATGGGATAGTATATATCCAGTGGTGGTGGGAAAGCACATATCCAGTGATGATGGGATAGCATATATCCAGTGATGGTGAGATAGCATGTACCCAGTGATGGTGGGATAGCACATATCCAGTGATGGTGGGATAGCATATATCCAGTGATCGTGAGATAGCACAGATTTAGTGGTGGTGAGATAGTGTATATCCAGTGGTGGTGTGATAGCACATATCCAGTGATGATGGGATAGCATATATCCAGTGACGGTGGGATAGCATATATCCAGGGGTGAGATAGTATATATTTAGTTATGGGGGGGATAGCATATATCCAGTGGTGGTGAGATAGCACATAGCCAGTGATAGTGTTATAGTATATATCCAGTGATGGTGGGATAGCACATATCCAGTGATGGTGGGATAGCATATATCCAGTGACGGTGGGATAGCATATATCCAGTGATGGTGGGATAGCACATATCCAGTGATGGTGCAATAGCACATATCCAGTGACGGTGGGATAGCATATATCCAGGGGTGAGATAGCATATATTTAGTTATGGGGGGGATAGCACATACCCAGTGGTGGTGGTGTCTTGGACATTGTCTTTTAGGTATAAGTCTGTGAGGATGACTATGCCAGGCTGTTGGATGACAGCTTTCCCAATTTTGGCAGTATGCCCCAGATATTAGTGAGAGGATTTTGCAAGGTCAACAGGAAGAATGGGACTGGAAAACAAGTTGGAAACAGGATAAAGTATTAAATGACAACACCCCACACCCCCGAATCTCCATTCTTCCCTCACACTCATATTTACTGAGGAACATAATAAGAATATTAACAGTTTCCTCAACAAGTTTTGAGAAGATTTGTAGCTCAGGTTTAGGTTCTGGTTGTAGGTTTGCTCGCTGAGCTGAAAGGTTCATTTCCAGATATTTTGTCACCCTACTAGGTAACATCTTCAGTGGGCCTCTGGGTGAAGCACCATTCATAATTTCTGCCTTCTATTTATATGTTTGGGTTTCTTTGTGTTGGTGATGCCATTTCTTGCAGTGATGTCATTTCCTGTGGTGATGTCATTTCTGGTTCTGCCAAACTAGTTAAACCCCATCTACCATCCCTGAGAAAAAGAACAGGAAATGACATCACCACAGGAAATGACATCACCAACTCAAAGAAACCCAAACATATAAATAGAAAGCAGGAGTTATGAACAGTGTTTCACCCAGAGGCCCACTGAAGATGTTATCTACTTGGGTGACGAAACATCTGAAAATAAGTCATCTAGTGAGCAAACCTACATCCAGAGTTTTGTCAACAAGTCAGAGGATGCTGATAAATGGTTGGATGGATAGCCTCAGCATATTCTGTCATATTAAGTTGGATTTGACATCTGATAGAATTTTCCCTGGATTTTATTTTTGTTTTGAGCTCATTTCTTTATTTTGGAAAGCTGTCTGTCAGACTCACATATGAGGCTCCATCAGTTTGATGAAATGTGGTAGAGTAATTGACTTCAAATGAACACATTGGTTTGAGCAATTGTGAAAAGATTATGATAAAATTGCAGGCAGACCCAACAGTCTTAATTATCATGATCCAAGTTTGTCAAAGAACTGAACCATCAAATTGATCAAAATCTCCCCAGGGTTCATCCATTGACAAAGATAGTTGACAGGTTATTAATGCCTGAAAGGTACTCCGCGTTATCAATGTATGAATCAGTTAGCAACTTACAATGAGAAATTCTGGTCGTCCTTCTGTAAGAAGGATGTGGTTAAACCTGAGACGATGCAGAAACCTTTTATAAGGATATTGCTGGAACTTGAGGTATTGAGCTACAGGGGATGCTAAATAAGCTGGGGCTTTTTCCCCAGGAAGGTGGGATGGCCTTATACAGGTTTACAATATCATGAGAAGCATGGATAGGGTGAATAACCAAGGTCTTTTTCCTAAGGTGAGGGATTCCAAAACGCAAGGACATCGGTTTAAGGTGAGAGTGGAAAGGTTCAGAAAGGACCTGAGGGGTAACTTTCTCAAGCAGAGGGTAGTTCATGTCTGGAATGAGCTGCCATAGAAAGTTGTTGAGGATAGTACAATTACAATATTTAAAAGGCATCTGGATGAGTACATGAATAGGAAGGTTTAAAAGGGATATAGACCAAGTGCTGCCTGACCTGCTGCGCTTTTCCAGCAACACATTTTCAGCTTATTTCTCAAGTTCCCCAGCTTCCATGTCCTTCTCCATAGTAGACATGATTTGGAGGTGCCGGTGTTGGTCTGGGATGGACAAAGTTAAAAATCGTACAACACCAGCTTATGTCCAACAGGATTCTTTGGAAGCACTAGCTTTTGGAGCGCCGTTCCTTCACCAGGTGGTTGTTTTCCATCTGAGGTTCCACCTGCTCCAGAGTGTGTGATAACATCTCTGAAAGGTTCAATTAGGAAATATCTGGTAGTTTGGTTGGGAGCTGGGTTAGTCCGGTAGACTGGAAAACTTGCGTGTGCTTTGGAATAATGCCAACAGTGTGAGATTCAATCCCTGCTCTGGCTGAGGCAGTTGAGGGACCTGCCTCCTCAATCTGCCCTGGACAAAAGCCACCCTTGTATAATTGAGGGTGTTACCCGAATGAAAAAGATTCAGAACAAATATGGACCTTGACCAGCCAAAGCAGATGCACGGGCTAACAATCCAGGAAATACGAGTTCAAATCTCCACTCGCAAAACCATGGCTTTTAACTCAGCTATTCTAACTTTCTTGAAGCCTAATGGTTCTCAATCTGATTCTGACTTGCACTGTAAAACTAAACTTGGAAAAGATTTGCCTGTTGGATTGCAACTTGACCCAAATTCCCAGTTACTCACTCTGTCTCTGTCTCACTGTGGCGAAGTCTCTCTTATTCTGACCATGAGACTTAATCTCAGGAAACTCTGCACGACTTTCATGACTAATTATTTCAATTTCCACCGCTTCTTCTCTCTGATTCATCATCTCTCTTGCTGATCTGTTCCCTGCCACTTGCTCCCTCTCTGACTCAGTGCCTCTCCAGAAAGCTGCTGCTCCCACTCGCCATTCCCTCTTGCTCCACTCTCCCCTCAACCGTCGTCAGTGAGGGCTCAGGATAGGGGCCAGCAAGAGGGAGTGATGGAGAGGGGGCTGCGAGTGGCAGCGAATAGGGAGGTCTTCTGGGGGAGGGGGGGCTAAAGGAGGGAAGGATCCGCAAGCAGAGGGTTGAGGGATGTGTGGGGGGCAAGGTTGGTGACAAGAGGGTTGGGCCAGGCCACGGTGATCGAGAAGGTTGGCGTCCTGACAAGGCACTGAACAGGGGTGTAGAAGAGATGGCAAGTCAGGGGATGTAGGGAGTAAGGCAGTGAGCAACAGACTGTGTAGCTTCCCGAAAATCAAAAGAGGCAATAGCGCTATTGGAGGATAGTTTTAAAGAAACTCTGATAAAATGCAAAAGATATTGTAAAAACCCAAATCAAGCAGCCCAAAAGCATGCAGTTATTTAAGACACGGTTAATATCTCACTGGGAATGAGTTAAATCTGTTGCCATTTCACAAGAATCTTGTTAGGAGGGCAATGACCAATATGTGTCCAGTGAGTTACAACAAGAAGCTGAAAAGGGTAGCAAAACTCCACCCTTGTGTGGATTTGAATGTTTTAGAGAACTAAGGGGCACTGACAGGAGCCGGGGATAATCTTGGCTCATTTGTAGACTTGTTGATTGGCCATTCAACCACAAATCCAAGGAGAACCACCTAAATATCAGAAAAGTATTGCACCAGCTCATTGCCAAGTGTCTCATGATTTCATCAGTAAGTTGCAGCCACGTCATCTGTGCACCCAATGCTCCCAGCTAGACACAGTTGCCTGGAAACAGAAGGGGAAAACAAGTGAAAGTGGAAGAGAAAAAAACATTAGTCTTGGTTCAATGTTCAATGGGATTACTAACCCTTCTGCAGCATGAATCAAGAAGCACACGAAGTTCATTACTTTTGGCTCGAACCCAAGGTATTTTGAACTCAGATACATCCATAAATTGTGCAAGACTAGGAAAGAAATTGAGGCAGACTGTCATTGGTGAGACTAATGTAATGGAATATTCCAAGATTGGTTATTCTGGCCAGGCACAGCAGTGGTGTAATAGAATAGTCATCATCACACTTCTGCTAATGTGGCCAAATATTGAAAGAATACTGAAGGAGAGAGGGAGCTGAGTGCTACTTTAAGTGGCTTTGATCAGAATGAACTTTAACGAGCATTATTGCTTCCTGTCACACCGATCACATCTAACAGTTGGGTTAGTTTGTCACCTTATTGAAAGCCATTTTGAAATCCAAATATATTTGCATGTACTATTTCTTCCTTATCTACCATACTTGGTACCTCTGCAAATACTTTTAATAAATTTGTTAGGTGTGATTACTCCTTCATAAAGCCATGCAGGCTCTCTTTGATTATATTATGTATTCATAAATTCTCTGTTTTTGTACCCTTTATAAGCAACTCAAATGTTTACCCAAGCACAGATGTTAAGCTAACTGGCCTATAGTTACTCCAATTTTGTCTCCCTTCTTTTTGAACTAAGAGTGTTTCATTGACAGCTTTCTAAACTTCTGGAACTGTTCTGACATTGAAGAATTCCTGTAAGATTGCTACTGATGCACCCATTACCTCTGGAGTTACTTCCTGTTAATAACCTAAGGAGTAATCCACTGAGTCCAGGGGAGTTACTGCATTTTACCTCATTAGTTTCCCTAGTGCTTTGTCTCTTGCAATAGTTATTGTACTTGTCGTCTCTCCACCTTTTCCCCTCGATTATTTAGTAATTTTGGAATGTTAATAGTGTTTTCTACCATGAAGACTGACATTAAGTACTTATTCAAATCCTCTGCCATTTTCTAGTTCACCATTTTTATTCCCCAGATTTGTCCTCATTGTGGCTTCATCTATCCTTTTTATATATTCAAAGAAGCTTGTGGGGTGTAGGTTTGCTCGCTGAGCTGTAGGTTTGATATCCAGACGTTTCATTACCTGGCTAGGTAACATCATCAGTGGCGACCTCCAAGTGAAGTGAAGCTGTTGTCTCCTGCTTTCTATTTATATCTTTCTCCAGGATGGGGTTCCTGGGGTTTGTGGTGATGTCATTTCCTGTTCGTTTTCTGAGGGGTTGATAGATGTCATCTAGATCTATGTGTTTGTTTATGGCGTTGTGGTTGGAGTGCCAGGCCTCTAGGAATTCTCTGGCAAAAAGAACTACCATTTCGACTGGGGTAACACATCTATCCTGGGACATGCTAAGCAAAGACATGCCAGAGAATTGTTTTAAGGCATTCTCTAACACCCTAATTATTCAATTCACCAGGAAATTGGTCCCAATACAATTGAAGTGAAGCCCAAACCACTGGATTAGCTCCATTCTACCCCCTGAACTGCCCCATTCCTCCCACACCAATTGTGAAGCCACACATTCAACTGCTTGACTTTATTTACACAATGCCCATTTGCACAGAGTCCCAGTCTGCAAACGATGCTGGTGTGTGTGCTCTCTTAGAAACCAAACTCCAGATTCTCGGCGATTCTTCCTCTGACGCATATGAGGAAATGGGCCTTTCACTAAAACCCTGAGAACCTCCATCCTCACACCTACTGTATCTCATCTGTAAGTGCTCTGTAACATTCATTATCCAACTACACCTGAATCATAGAGTCATAGAGTTGTGCAGCACGGAAACAGACACTTCAATCCAACCCGTCCATGCCAACCAGATATCCCAACCCAATCTAGTCCCACCTGCCAGCACCCGGCCCATATCCCTCCAAACCCTTCCTATTCATATACCCATCCAAATGCCTTTTAAATGTTGCAATTGTACCAGCCTCCACCACTTCCTCTGGCAGCTCATTCCACACACGTACCTCCCTCTGTGTGAAAAAGTTGCCCTGTAGGTCTCTTTTATATCTTTCCCTTCTCACCCTAAACCCATGCCCTCTAGTTCTGGATCTCTGACCCCTAAATAACAAAAAGACAATATTTTTTTCTGTTGCCCTCCATATACCCTCCAGAAGAGATTTGTTTAGCCATTCAGAAAAGCTGAAATACTGACCCTGTCTTTTCTGGGGATCATGTTTTAGAATTATTTTTGCTCTTGCAGTTTCAACTAACACATCATTTGTCTTGTGCTCTGTGTATGGAATTTTCAGCACATGACTCCGCACATTGATCTCAAAGGTCTCCCTTTCCTTCCAAAAATCTTTATCCATTCTCCTGGTTTCTGTGAGGTACAGGGAAGTGGATAGAAAGCAACAACCAATGAGCTTTTCCCTTGTTTGAAGCTTGAGTTTCCCCATGGTGAGCACATCCTCCATCTTCCTAGCATTAAATAGACAAATGTATCGATTAGTTCCAGTGTGACACCATCCAGTTCAATCATAGGATCCTTACAGTGTGGAAGCAGGCCAGTTGGCCCATTGAGTCCATACCGACCCTCCGCAGCCCATCCTGCCTAAACCCACCCCATCCCTGTAACCCTGCATTGCCCATGGCTAATCCACCTAGCCTGCACATCCATGGACACTATGGGCAATCCACCTAACTGCGCATTTTTGGACTGTTGGAGGAAACTGGAGCACCCGAAGAAACCCACGTAGACACAGTGAGAACATGCAAACTGCACACAGACAGTTGCCCCAGGGGGGAATTGAACCCAGGTGTTGTGAGCCAGCAGTGCTAACCACTAAACCACCATACCACCCCTAAAACACAACCTCCACTCTCGTTTCTTCTCGTGTATTCCTTCCAACCATCATTTCTTTTTCTTTTGTCTTTTTGATGTCCAAATGCAATTCACATTCTCCAACAATTGGAGTCTAATTGGGTCTGTCTTTGTCATTTGCCATAAAACATTAAATGTTGCTGAATTATCCAGACCACCACTAAAGTGATCTCCCACTGACACTCCTCCCCAAGATTCATTCTCTCAGGCCCATAACTGCCTCTTATTGTACTGGGTTTGCTATGTATTCGCGAGAAAGGTCCTCGTGAGTTCATTTCAAGAATTCTGTGTCCTCTTCTACACCTTTTATATTAATCCTGACCCCTAGTCATATTAGGATACCTCAAATTTCCTACTATTACTGTCCTATGGTTTCTGCATTTCTCAGCAATGTGTTCAATTATATTATCTCCTATATCCCTCTGACCTTTGCTGGAGTCTTTATAGCTGAAAATGTGTTGCTGGTCAAAGCACAGCAGGCCAGGCAGCATCTCAGGAATAGGGAATTCGACGTTTCGAGCATAAGCCCTTCATCAGGGCTTATGCTCGAAACGTCGAATTCCCTATTCCTGAGATGCTGCCTGGCCTGCTGTGCTTTGACCAGCAACACATTTTCAGCTGTGATCGCCAGCATCTGCAGACCTCATTTTTTACTTGGAGTCTCTATAATCTATCCCAAATATGACATTTCCTCCATTTTACCCTGGGTATGGCCCTCCTGACATAATATCCTCCCTCATGCCAGTATTTTGTTTTTAAAATTGATTTTGAAACTCCTATGTTTTATCCCCCTCTCTATCACCCCCATGAAGATCCTGTAACCGTGACTACTGAGCTGAAATTCCTGATCTTTCTTGAAGGAATGGTGAAAGTCATGCGATCCAAGAAATTTCCTGTGCACTCAGTTCAGCTGCTGACTTCACTGGGTCCCTTACGCTGAAGCAAACACTATTGACCAATGAACAATGCCGTCCACTCCCTGCCTTTGTTTCCGTTGTATTCCTGTCTCGCTCACTAATTTTCTGCCTTCGGTTTCCATCTTTGCCCCTTTCGCTTTTTTAACTGTAACCTCAGTCTCCCTTTCCCCACTAAATTTGTGTCATCCATTTTCTGGCAAAACTCCCCGGCAGGCTGCTTGGCCTCATTCCGTTCAGGTGTAACTTGTCCTGCTGGTAGGGATCCCACTTCTCCTCAATATCACTGCTGAATTGTCCTCTTCTACTTGTGGATGCTTCCCAAGCTCTGAATCTCCGGTGCCTCCAAACCAATGACAATTCCTACACATGTGGTTGTCCGTGAGGTGAGAAATGTCCAGAGTTCCCAGCATGTGCGAGCCACAGGGACTGAGGTACCCCACCATGTGCCCTTTCTCAGTGACCACTTATATTCTGTCATTTATCCCATTGCCCCGATCTTAGAAAGAAAAAGCATTTACTTTCTAATCAATCTAACGACATGACACTTTGATTTTTGTTGACCTTTTGTGGACTTGTTAAGGCTATTGCTTAGGAACATGCACTGACCCAGGTTTCCACTATTTATGCTTAGCTTATAACTTTAATTCCTTTACACCTGGTAGGGCCTGAACTGCTATCTAAACTGGCAGTAAGTGTTAGTTTTGTGCGATGCAGCTTTTTCTGATGAATTAATTTCCAAAACCCATGTTCAGCCCAACCTGCTTGCCCTGGGAAAGTGGCCAAAGTCATCAAAGACTCCTCCCACTCCAGTTACTTTTGATTAGATTAGATTCCCTACAGTGTGGAAATAGACACTTCGGCCCAACCAGTCCACACCGACCCTCTGTAGAGGAACCCAACCAGACCCATTTCCCTCTGACTAATGCACCTAACACTATAGGCAATTTAGCACGGCCAATTCACCTAACCCGCACATGCTCTTTGCCACCCTGTACCGAAGGGCAGAAGATACAAAAGTTTGACATGTGGCAACAGATTTAAGGCTAGCTTCTTCCCCACTGTTATCAGACTTATGAGCAGACCTCTCATATATTAGAGTTGATCTTTCTCTACACCTTCCCAGCAGATGTAACACCATATACTGCATTCTGTTCCTTTACCCTGATGTACTCATGTAAGGTACGTTTGTCTGGTTAGCAGGGAAAACAATAATTACCACCAGATCTTAGTACATGTGACAATAATAAATCAAATCAAATGAGAATGATCTCTGGTCAGATGAAGTGAACATGACGGTGTGAAATCCCATTACCTATCTTCCCTCCATTGCAGGCAATTCCTCAGGGAGTCCATTCCAACACAACAGAGATGAATCAATAGTATCCATTGTATCAACAGCTTATATTTTCCTCTAACAGGGCAATAGTGAAAGAATAAAGAGAGGGAGATGGGGCTGAAGTGGAAAAAGATGAATGATATTATTGACTGGAAGCTTTCAGAAAATCTTTCAGTGATCAAAGGTCACCTACAACTCTTTCAAGTTGCTTAGCACAGTTTGTTCAGCTAAAGGGAAGCATCAAAAATGAGCTGCATACTGTAAACCATTAGAGAAGAGGAGTAAAACATCACAGCTCCAAAGGACATCATTTTGGACAATTGAGTCTGATCAGATGCTTGGGAAGATTAGTTAATCTCCTTCCACCTTCTACAAAACACTCCACTCTGTTCCTTTCATGCTCCACTCAAAAACAGTTCGGGGGCTCATTGTTGCTTAATGCTCCATTCCGAACATTTTCCTTGGCACCTTTAGTCAATGCTTAGTTTGCCATTGCCTTACAGTCTGAGGGGCCGGAAGAGGAAACAGGTTCTAAGACTGTATCAGACTGAATGAGAATTGAGTGGGTGTATATTGATGGCATTGCTCTGAACCACATACTGACCACCTAACCATCTGAGATAACTGGCACCTCTCAAAACATCGACCCATTCCCCTTTTCATAACTGTTCGGCTCTTTTTGTGGCAGGACATTCAATCTCCCATCAATCCTTGCTGGTAAAGTAGTTTGATGAAGTGCTTTCAGCCATGTTCTTGGCCTTGAAATCAGGTCTTCCACTCACTTGAAAGATTGAGCCCTGTCTCGTTCTCTCTTGGAAATTGGCTCAGGTAATAGCTCTATCTAATTTGGACAGTGTTCCATAGTCTTTCTCAGCCAGTAAAAGAACACAAAGTGTTCTGTCAGTGACCTAAGTTTGAGACTTGGTGAGGGCCTGATGGATGGTTCAGTGATTTAAAGTGTCATTATATTAATCATTGCTTTGACAAGCATAGAATGGTATATAGTCACTCACAGGAAGAAGCCAGTTGATCCATCAAATTTAGATATGTTTGACTTTTAGAATTTGCACAAGAGGAACTTGGTATACGCTTAGTGAGCCAATAATATCCTTCTGTGTCTCTCTCTATGAGTGAGCCTTGTATTGTTCCCTTGTTTCCACTCTGGGCTAATTGCTGCGCCAGATATCAGTCAACCTCAGCTGGTACGTTCAAAAGGAAATTTGGAAAATTCAAGCCTTTCATTTCCTGTCAGCTGCTTATGCAACACTCTCATCTGTTTGCTATTAATGCATCCTGTCAACTTGGAAGCTTCCACAGCAGGGGCAGTCAGGGTAGTAAATTGTAGCATAATCATTGGAATAATATGGAAAACCATTATGGGCAATTTTCAATGTCATCACAACACAAGGGGAGGGGACATAACCCCGTGGGAATGTGACTTACATTGGCAAATTCTTGAAACTCACAATCCGCTTTCAGAAAGTAATCAAATGTCAGGGGCCAGAAAGAATTGAATCTGTCGACTGTCTCATGGTAAGACCATGGGGCTCAAATCTCTTTCCTCATACATGCCTAGGTTGGCACTCTCCATGTGGGAAATGCAAGACTGCTTTTCAGAAGAGCCAGTGAATCAGAGCTACACCTGCCCTCCCAGGGGCACATAGATGATTCCAAGGAGACTTCCTAGGTGTTTCAACAAACATTTATTCATCAGTCAACATCATTGAATCAGATCAGTTGCTAATGATTACCTAGATTGCTGTGTATTAAGGTGTTTGCATTTTCTGCAGTACAATGATGATGTCATTGTTTAGAAGAAGTACTTATTTGAACATGAAGCCCTTTGAGATTGTAAAGGTTCCTACATAAAATCAAGTCTTTTTTTCTCGTTATTCATGTGCTGTCCTCTGGCTGGTCGGTCAGGCTAGAGTGTCAATGATAGAAATTGACTTGTTGTTTACGATTTTGTTTTGTGAAAGCCCCAGTCACTCACTGGGAAAACTGCCTCTTCAATGACATTCCATTGCAAAGGTATTGGGGGAGGACAAACATCCAACTTGTCCAAATTTCTCCCTCAGTCAAAACCAGTCAAAACAGCTTATCTGGTTATTATCACAGTGATTATTGTGACATTGGGACAGCATGATGGCTCAGTGGTTAGCACTGCTGTCTCACAACTCCAAGGACCCGGGTTCAATTCCACCCCCAAGTGACTGTCTGTGTGGAGTTTGCACATTTTCCCCCCTGTCTGTGCAGGTTTCCTCCGGGTGCTCTGGTTTCCTCCCACAGTCCAAAGATGTGCAGGTTAGGTGAATTGGCCGTGCTGAATTGTCCACAGTGTCCAGGGATATGCATGCTGGATTAGCCATGGGAAATGCATGGTTATGGGGATACGGTAGGGGGTTGGATCTGGGTGGGAGGGGTTGGTGTGTACTGAATGGACCGAATGGCCTGCTTCCACCCTGTAGCGATTCTGTGATCAGAGTGTGGGTTTTGGGAATATGCAATGCACGAATGTAGCTTTTTCTTAATTTCTTCTTTCTAACTCATGAACAAACAAAACAAGTAATATAAAGCTTTTGTAGAACATGAAAATACAATATTTTGTCACTCTCTCTGTCATTTTCCACAAGGATCAAGCACAGATAAGAATGTTTATAAATTCACTGGTGGGACATGGGTGTCTCTGATTAGCCAGTATTCAATATCCATCTCTAGTTATCCTTGAGAAGATGATGGTCAGCTGCCTTGAACCGTTGCAGTCCATGTGCTGTAGGTTGACCCTCAATGCCCTTAAAGAGGGAATTCCCGAATTGAGACCCAGTGACACTGAAGGAACGAATGTCAGGAGAGTGAGTGCCTTGGAGGGGAACTTGCAAATTCCTATGTACCTGTTATCCTTGTCCTTCTAGATGGAGGTGGTCATGAGTTTGGAAGGATGCTGTCACAAGGGGCTGAGTGTGTTGCTTGCGGATAGTACACATCACTGCCGCTGAACTTTGCGAGTGGAGGGAGTCAATTTTATGCCCTGATGGAGTTCAGTTTGTTGAGTGATGTTGGAGCTGCACTTGTCCAGGCAAGTGGGGAGGTATCACATCCTACTCCTGACTTGTAGCTTGTGGATGGTGGACAGTCTTTGGTGAGACAGAGGATAAAGTTACTCACTACAGAATTCCTAGCCTCTGGCCTGCATTCATAGCCATTGCACTTATACTGCTAGTCCAGCTCACTTTCTGACTGGTCATGCCAGGATGTTGATATCCTTAATAAAAGCGAATTACTGCGGATGCTGGAATCTGAAACCAAAAGAGAAAATGCTGGAAAGTCTCAGCAGGTCAGGCAGCATCTGTAAGGAGAGAAAGCTTTGACAAAGGGTCAGTTAGACTCGAAACGTCAGCTCTTTTCTCTCCTTACAGATGCTGCCAGACTTGCTGAGATTTTCCAGCATTTTCTCTTTTGGTTGTTGACAGCCTTAGTTTGCCAGGTAAACATACATGAAGTATACAGCAGAGAAACAGGCCATTAAGCCCAACTGCTCTGTGCCAGCATTTCTGCTCTCGATAAGCCACCTCCCACTGTAAACCCTTCCTCTCATCAGCGTGACATTCCATTACTCGTGTATTTATGCAGCTTCCATTTTAATGCATCAAAACTTTAAAGATGGGTTTTCGTGAAAATGCAGATGAGCCTCTGAGTCATGCTGGAATGTAACAATGCCCTCAGTAGTTGTGTGAGAGAGGATCTGAGAGTAGGGTGGAGCTGGAAGAGCTGGGGGTAGAGATGTCTGCGGCATGACTGCCATGTATATTGTGTTAATAATGACCACATAAAGAAATAACTTTGAGGTATGGCCTGAGCTGATCTGAACAGACAAATTCACACACTACATGCTTCAAGTACTCAGTGTGGTGGTCCATTGTTCATTTCTCTTCACTCGCTGAAATGACAGTCCCTACATTCAGACAGCCTATTTCACACTGAAATCCCTCAAAGGGTTTCCTCACCACATAGACAGGTGTTGTGTTATCACCTTCAGACTGGTATCCAAATAAGAACTCAACATCTACAAGAGATAGTACCAGATGTTGTCACATGAGCACAGACCCTCTGCACTGCAGCCCTTGAGACACAGGGTGTCTCTGGAGATCCCTCCATACTGTTTTTATTACTGGTAAATCAAATCTCCAAAGATCTTCAAGTAAACCAGATCCACAGAAGTTGTTTAGATAACACAAGACTATAATTACATGTAGCTGGGATTTTAACAAACCATTGAAGAAACCAGGCTTGCAGGCTAGCAGACTAAGGCAGCACTCAAAACATAACAGAAATCCAGAACTTCCCACCATATCGAAAACAGAAGGAAATGAGAGTTTTCTGCAAACTGAGAGTACCTATTGGTTGGCCAGGTTCATGCAGACTTCTCAAATCTACCATATCTAAAGATAGTTTCGAATTTGAAGTACTGTTTGGAGTCAGCCTTTGTCTGAGCTAATAGAAAACACACCTACATGTAAACGTGATAAAAAAAAGGGGGCTGTTTTCAGGAGCAGTGCAGAGCCAACAGAATATGTTGCTAGCCAATAATAGAAAAGGAACCTCAAGTGTTGTGCTAAGTTCACAAACTTAAACATAGAGTAAAAAGTCAAAATGAAAGCAGAAGGATGGATTTTTAAGCCCCCCCCCCCCCCCCCCATCTTGAAGTGGAAAGCGATGGATCTAATATGCAAGTTCAAACTGTTTAAACAAAGATCCAGCCATGTTTCAGAAGCAGTTGAACAAGCTGTGACCAGAAGGGGTTGCACAGAGTCAATGCCTCGGGCTTATTTGAAGAGGAGCAGAAAGATTGCAGAAGGCTATGGAACGGCCTAGAAGGCAGGTTGTAGGTAGGAGTCACCTTTAGGATTTGGTGTTTAGAATTGATGTCCTACAGCTGAAAGCCACAGGAATCAATGCACAAGTTCAACAGTAGATGCTATGACATGTGCAATGAATGGGACATTTCAGATGTTGAGCTGTTAGTATGGATTATGGAGTAAGTGTTTGCCTCAACACCTGTCAAAGAATTGCAAAGAGACCTAGTGTCATGAAGTGATCGAGTGATACAGCACGGAGACAGACCCTTTGGTGGCCACCTGTTTGTGCCGACTAAGTTTCCCAAACTAAAGTAGTCACAATTGCCAGTGGTAAAGAAGAGATCTCACAGCTTTGCTTACTGACAGCAGTAAATACTTAGCCATTGGAGCAGACACAGATCCTGCAAGCATTAGATTCAGCCAACTGCATTAATACAAAAATCAAACAATCGATATGGCAAGTGCAATCTACTGCACCCACCATGAAGCTGCCCTGCTGAGAAAGATCTGTGCAAAGAGTACGGTGCAAAAGGACACTGGATTTGCTTATGCAAAAAATCTAACTCCAGAGGTGGAACAGAGATTGAACAGGGTTCAACCAAACAGGTGATAGGTGCAGCATTATAGCAACAGCTATCTAGGAGGGCCCTGAAAGCGCTGGAGAGGATGAAAAATAGATCGATCAGGATGTCGCTTGGGCTGGGAGAATTTTAGTCACGAAGAAAGATTGGACAGATTGAGCCAGGGCATGATCAAGATGTATAAAGTTACAAGGGGCATAGATTGGGCAAACAGGAAGAAATGTTTCCCCTTGATGGAGAAATCAATGACCAGGGAGCATAGATTTCCAGTAAGAAAAAGGTTTAGAGGAGATGAGGATAAAATTGTTCACCCAGAGAGTGGTGGGAATCCGGAACTCGCAGACTATAAGGGTGACAGAAGCCGAAACTCTCATAATTTTTAAGTATTTACATGCGCTCTTGCAATGCCAAGCCATACCAGGATATGTGCTATGTGCTAGAAAATGGAATTAGAATAAGTAGGTGGTTGCTGTTGACCAGCACAGTTTCAATGGGCCAAAGGACTCATTGTGTGCTGTCTATCTCTCTGTGATGTCAGGGAACTGTATAAATGTAAGCTGATATTCAAACCTCACTGCAAGACAGATCCAGGCCAGAACCCAGAGTGGAACAATTTTCCAGCAGAATACAAACCGACGTTCCCCATAGTGAATGTAACACATCGTGCTGGAGAAGCCCAACCAACCAGAAGCTTTGACCGCAATCAATGTCATTCACCAAATAAAACTGGCAAACACATCCCCAAAACTAAGATAAGCACAAAAGCTGATGCAAAATATTCTACCAGCCTGAACGTTGGAAGAAATGTACTGAGATGATTTTCGATCAATACAACCAACAATCACTAAGGTATGTGATTGTTGCCAATCCGTTGTGTTGGTCCGCTGACAATACGAAGCTTACATTGATAAAGCTGTGTTGCCTAACCATGCACTGTCCATTAAATAGTAGTTTATTAGAGTTTGTGACCATGCCAGCCTTGGCTCACAGATAGCAGTGTCAAACCATAGACAGAAGGTTGTAGATTTGACTCCCACTGTAAGCACATTGGTAAATAATATAACAAATCCAAAGCTATGCAGGTTAGGCGAATTGGCCATGCTAAATTCTCGGGGATGTGTAGGTTAGGGACATTATTCAGGGGAAATGTAGAGTAATAGGGTAGGGGGAATGGGTCTGGGTGGGATACTCTTTGGAGGGTTAGTGTGGACTTGTTGGGATGAATGGTCTGGTTCCACACTGTACAAGATCTATGAAGGCAGCTATGGTGATTTGGAATGGAAACCACAAATCTTTGAGGCATGAGTAGGCCATAAGTGGCAGAACGACCAGAATTAACAAGCCCCAACTTTGTGACTATCTATGAAATCATTGTGTTACTCCTGATGGTAGAAGGGAATGTCTATATTGACAAGGGTGACTAACCAAAGCAACGTAGAGAATTCTTACATCACCCAACAAAATGTCATCATTCCCAGGATGCAGTGGTGCAACTCCATTCTCTTTACCGTGAATGGAGATGATGTCATCACAGTCACCGGTTATTTCTTCAAATCCAACGGTCATAGCTAGAGAATACTTCAAGCATGTCCATGGTAGACACATTGAGAGCCATACTCAGATTTTTTTGGTCCACTTAGAGAAATTATTTCTGACAATGGGTTGCAGAATACAGAGAGACCTTTCAGGGACATGGGCACCCAGTGAGTCATGAGCTATGTGAGATCCCCACTACAACACTACAGGTCTAGTAGTCTCACCAATGAAATGGTTTGCCCCACAAAATCACTCAACAATAAAACAGTGTTTACTTTACACCTCAGAACTACACCTCTGGATATAGGGTTACCATCACCAGCAGAGATAATGTTCGGAAGGTAGCCGAGAACAACATTTTCAAGTCACCACTTATTCAAATTCTCCAAGAAGCAGGATGAATGAGGGAGGATGAAGATGGTGCATGACCCACATGTGAACACAGCAGGATACACCCAGACATAATGACAACAATCAGTATACTAACAGTATACATTCAGACTGAGAGCAGTGAATGGCAAAATTCACAATTCCAGAAAGTGATCTGAACATGTTGTCAAACTGCTGAAATGGCTGTATAATTGATTCCGTTATTATCAAATGTTTATGTATTTTTATTTGTAGCATATAAGAGCTACCTTTACAAAAAAATAGGAATGTTGTGTTATCACATTTGGAGTGATGTCCCTTTAATCGATACAAATAGCCAAGTACTGGATATTATCACATGAACAAAGGCTTCCAGCACTGTAACACTCGAGACAGAGGCTGTACCTGTCCCATGAATATCAATTTAACTGTAAATAAAACCACCAGAGTTCTTCAAATAAACAGAATCCATGTGCCTCATTTATATTACATTTAAGTAGTACAAGATTAATTTTAGATTTTAGAATTGGGTTTAATGTAATATGTGCTCACATGAGTGCAGTGAATAGTTTACAAAGTCACCACTTAGAGCAACATGTTTGGTACAAAGATACCTAAGTACAGAATCTTGGGAATTAATTAGAAAAATGAAGAAATAAAATGTTCAGCATTACCGTTCTTTGCACCATCTATTCCAAATACAATTCATTGCTGCCTCTTAACTTGCTGCTCTCCATTCTCTGAGGTCCAGCATTAACATTGTCAGCAAAAAAGAGTGGTGCTGGGTAATGATTGGTGAGATGACATCTACTATCAAAACCTGACTTCCATTTTGAGTCACGGATACTCCTGCCCAGAATTTAACTCTGAATGCACACCACTACTCCACTGAGTTAAATACCCTTCACACCTCCAATCTAATCATCAGCAAGAGCAGATTATTTCCCCCCACCCCACCCCAACCATTGTTTCAGCCTGCTACTATCTCACTGAACAGATATTCCCCTTGTCCAGTCTCTAACCAGCCACAACTGTAACTACTTCTAATGCCCAGCACTGCAGACAATTTTCCGTGGTCAGTCCACCTAACCTGCACATCATTGGACTGCAGCACCGAGAGGGAACCCATGCAGACACAGGGAGAATATGCAAACTACACGCAGACAGTCACCTGAGGGTGGAATCAAACCCAGGTCCTTGGCGCTGTGAGGCAGCAGTGCTAACCACTGAGCCACCAGGCCAGTCAATCAATCTTATATCTGGTCATAGGCCTCCTCTTTGATTCCTTCTCCTTTCCATTCACTGGAAGCCTACAATATCTCGAACTTGCCCCAGTTCCAATGAAGGGCTGTCGGCCTGCAACATTAACTCTGCTTTCCCCTCCTCGGAGGCTGCCAGTGAGGGCCTGCTGTGTGAATCCTGCATTTGCTGTCTTATTCTGAGGGGTGGGAATCGAACCCACACTTTCTGAATCCAGAGGATGAATGTGAATGAAGCCTGGCTTTGTCAGGGAGGAACTGATACTTGTCGATGGAATCTATTTCATTCATGTCATCAAGCAAAGGATTTGAGAATTTGTAATGCCCTTGCATTGTGAGACAATCTGTTTAGTAATTCAGTCACTGGATTATGGCTGTCTCCCTGGCACTGTAAAGGATATGAGCTTGGCTACACTTGTGAAAACACTTGCCCCCTCAGGCAACACTCCATTTTTATAGACCTTTGGCTGAAGTCCCACTGGTTCACAGCCCATTCAGGCATGGTAAACCATCGCAAATTTTGTTATAAACTTCTGCAACTCAGGCAAGTTCAGATTTATTTCCCATTCCAAATTATAGAGTCACAAAACATGGAAACAGAGCCTTTGGTCCAACCAGTCCATGCCAAACATATTCCCAAACTAACTTGCCCGTATCCCTCTAAACGTTTCTTATTTATGAACTTATCCAAATGTATTGTAAACATTGTAACTGTACCTGCATATATCATTTTCACTGAAAGCTCATTTCATACATGAATCCCAGTCTGTGGAAAAGAATTGCCCCTCATATCTTTTTAAAACCCTTCTTGCCCCACCTTATATATATGGCCCCTACTCTTGAACATCCCCCATCCTAGGGAAAAGGCATCTGCTATTCATCTTAACTAGGCCCTTCATGATTTTATAAACCTCTGTAAGGTCACCCCTCAATCTCTGACAGTCCAGTGAGAAAAGTCCCAGCCTATCTAGCTTCTCCTTCTAATTTATGAGTTATAAGTTGCTCTGAGAGTCAAAGATGTGAGAGAGTGGAGTCACACATATGCCTCACCAGGTAAGATAGCAAGGACCTCTTTCCTGAATCACTTCAATGAACCACCTTACCTGATGATGAGGTGTGGCATCATGTACTAGCTTTACTACATTGGCTTTTACCACTTTATGAGATTAAGTTGAAGTTATAATCTCAGAAGTTAGTAATCAGTTGCAAAACAGTTACAGTACCACCTGTAATGTATTAGACTCTTAGAATTCTCCATTCACCCCATCCCAACATATCGTTAAGAAACAATATATAACAATTTGTAGCAGAAAAGGGGCTATGTGGCCCATTCTCTCTAAGTATTTAAGATTGACAACAGCTTCCTCTACCTCTACCTCAACGAACTCTTAAATATCCCTATGCTGTCGCCTCAGTTATCTCAGAGAAAAGTGCTCACATTCTTACCACTGTGTGAGTGTGAAGTGAGTGCATAGAGGTCTGTATCCCATCACTAAGCCACCCTTTACTTATATCTGCTCAGTACATTGATTGTGACCAGCCAGCTCAAATCCAGTCCTGAGACTGAGGAGACCTTCTGATGTTCCTGTTTATACCTGTCAGCTAGGGCTCCTAGATTGGCCCAGTTTAGCAGCCCCAGTCAAGGATCTCATAGTCAATAAGATCCACATAGCCCTGGTTCAAATCACTACAAAGTGCAAAGGGCCCTTCTGAATTTTTTACATGATTTATTTGAGTCCATCTTACATTGATTTGCTCTAGCTCCCCTATAAGTGGGAACATCTTTTTGTTTATCCTGTTAAAATATTAAAGACTCTACAAGGTGGCCCCTACCTTTTATTTTCTAGTGTGGGAGGCTCAGCTTTGTTCAATCTTTTTCACAGCACCAGTTCTTGGAAGTCTTGAACGGTATTTGTATGTCTTTTTCATAACTCGGTGACCAGTGCTATGTTGGATTTCCTGAAGTGGGTATGTTCTTCAGAGCTGCTTACACAGCAGTCAAGTTGAGTGCCATGGTAACTCAGTGGTTAGCACTGCTGCCTCCCAGCACCAGGTACCTGGGTTCGATTCCAGCATTGGGCGACTATCTATGTGGAGTTTGCACATTCTCCGTGTGTGTGTGTGTGTGTGTGTGGATTTCCTCCAGGTGCTCCAGTTTCCTCCCACAACCCAAACATGTGTAGGTTAGATGAATTAGCTGAGCTAAATTGCCCACAGTGTCCAGGGGTTAGCCATGAGGTAATGCAGGGTGACAGGGATAAGGTTGGGGGTGGGTCTGGGTGGGATGCTCTTCAGAGGGTTGGTGTGGACTCAATGGGCCAAGTGGCCTGTTTCTACACTGCAGGGATTCTATGATTCTAAATACTTCTGGTTAACAAACACAGAAACCGTGACAGACCCTGAACTGGTTGCCATGCTGGGAAGAGCCTGCTGTTTCCTTAGAAAGTGTGTGAGAAAACCTTCCAGAGGTTAAGAACATCCTTCACAAATGTGCAAGAGGTTATCAGCCATGTAAAGTGATCTACTTGCCACTCAAATAAACTAATGGAATGGTTTGTCAGCTAGTTATTTTTAAATTAATTGCATCCTTTAAATCAATTAAATGTAACAGAGATTCAATTAAGCTCATAAGCCAAGCATATCAAGGACAACATGATTTTATGACATCTGTCCAGTTGGAACTGTTTCTTCCAGGAATTAAAGATTAATCTCCTGGACAGTATTGTGAGGAAATTAAAATCACAGGAACATTAAGAAAACATGTGTGATTTTTAAAAATTTTCTTTAGGAGAAATAGTCACAAGTGAATCATTGACATTTACCCTCTTCAACAATGGTCCTGAGCTCAACTCCAGCCCATACATTGGCAGATGGTCTCCAGAATGGGGTGATCTGGGCACTGAAGATCATAAGCTCACATTCAGGCTGAAGGAGACCCAGGCCCCATAAAGCAACCTTGTTAAATCAGCAGGATGCTAATTCAGAGCTAACATAGGGAAAATGTTTTTCCAGGCTCAGAGGTCTCAAAATTGACTTCAATAACTTCAGAGACTGACCACTTTAAGACATTCTCATTCTCTTGCTCCATTTTCTGCCAATCTCATGTGAGTTTTGTGTCTTGTTTTGTGTTTAGTAGAAAGGAACGATTCTGCCTCTTTCACTCCTTAACCTACACCTTATTTGCATGACTCTTTTTTCCAGAACTAGTGCCTCCGGAACCAATCCCTGTCGAGCCAATCCCTATCGAGCCAATCCCTGTTGAACCAATCCCTGTCGAGTCAATCCCTATCGAGCCAATCCCTGTTGAACCAATCCCTGTCGAGCCAATCCTTATCGAGCCAATCCCTGTCGAACCAATCCGTGTCGAGCCAATCGCTGTCGAACCAATCCCTGCCGAGCCAATCCCTGTCGAACCAATCCCTGTCGAACCAATCCCTGCCGAGCCAATCCCTGTCGAACCAATCCCTGTCGAACCAATCCCTGTCGAGCCAATTCCTATCGAACTAATTCCTATCGAACCAATTCCTGTCCAGCCAATCCTTATTGAGCCAATCCCTGTCAAGCCAATCCCTGTCGAACCAATCCCTGCACAGCCATTACCTGTAAAACCAAACCCTGTAGAACAAGGGGGATGTGAGGTCTGCAGTTGCTGGAGACAGTAGCTGGGAATGCAACAGGTAGAATGTGAAGGTGTAGAACAAGAGCCTTAGGAGATAATCCCTTTAGCACCAATTCCTGTAGAATCCGTGCCTGTAGAGCCAGTGTTTTTGAGTTGCCATGGAAACTTATAAGAGATGTGATCGCTTACAGGTACAGTTAAACCCTACTGTGGCCAAATATCTTTGAGCTAAATAAACGAACTCCGGGTCACAATTTAAATGTTGTCAGCAAGAGAGCTGGGAGTAAGGTGAGTAGAAATTTCTTCACTCAGAGAGTTGTTCGGGTTTGGAGCGTGCTGCCTGGCAGAGTGCTGAAGATGGATTCCATTGGAGCTTTCCTGCACATATATTTCAAAGTGATGAATTTGCTGGCTACACAGATAGTTCTGGAGAATAGGGATAGCTGGCAGCTCCTTCAGGAGCCACGACAGGCACAATGATACAGATGGGGAAAATTCTTTGATTTTAGATTGGATTCCCTACAGTGTGGGAACAGGCCCGATGTCCCACCAAGTCCACACCAACCTTCCAAAAAGTAACCCACCCAGACCCATTTCCCCCTGACTAATGCACCTAACGCTATGGGCCAAATTAGCATGGCCAATTCACCCTAACCTGCACATCTTTGGATTATGGGAGGAAACCCAGGCAGACACAGGGAGAATGTGCAAACTCCACACAGCCAGTCACCTGAGGCGAGACTTGAACCTGGATCCCCAGTGCTACGCGATAGCAGTGCTAACCACTGAGCCACCAGGCTCATTTTGTAAGCGAATGGCTGGAAATTTGGAGTCACTGCTTCTGATGGTACGTTACAGTTCGATGAGGAGTCTGTGTTACTATGGCATTGCATCCTTTTCCATGTTTGTTGTCTTCCGGAGCTATGGATAATGATAGCAGAGTCTGCAACATCACATGGTTAACCAGTTGTCTTTCCTGTTCTTACCACCTGCCCGTGGAGTGTGTTGGATGGATTTGCAGGTTGATGCTCAAAGTGTTTGGGCCAGTATGTACCAGTATGAGGTACTGGTGGGACCCAGAGCTTCTGGGTATGGTCAGGCTGACTACACACTCTGTGCCTCAAGGTCTCCTGCTCCGGTGAGAAGCTTGAGGAATTACATTCCCAGCAATGGGTCATCGCAGGCAGTGCTGTGATTGAGCAAGGAACTCTGTCTTATCTCTGAATCATGAAGACCGACAGTCCCACACCAGAGAGCCGGATATCTCATCCAGCTGGACACTGCACTGTCAGTGCTGCTACCTCTTCAGGTAAGATATTAAATCCAAAGCCCTGGCTGCTTCTACTCTCTCTTGGGTAGACTGAAAAGATCCAGCCGCATTGAAGAGGAGCAGGAAGGTTCCCTCTGTGGCTCAGGTCTGCCCTCACCCCTCAACCCATCTCATGAGACAGATTGCTGTTGATGGGATCTTGTTTTGCACATTGGGTTTGTCTTCATTCCTATGTGACAATGGTAACAATACTCCAAAAACCCTGTGTTGGCTGCAGAAGCAGTTAGGATCACCCGAGGTCGTTACTGCAGAAATGTTAGAAATGTCAGATTTGTCAGAATTGTTGGAATTTGTTAGAATTGCCCTCTGATTTTTCACTGGCTGATCGGTGATTGTGGTTGGGGGCAGTGGAGCCTGGGGCATTGCCCAGAGAACTGGCACCGTCCAATTCACAGGGCAGCTTGGTTGGAGTTTGCTTGTTTTCCTGATTCGTTCATAAAATGTGGCCCATGGGCCAGAGGTCATGGATTTGGAGGTTGCCGTCAAAGGTCCTGCTCTGATCTTCACCATGTAAACCAGCACGTGGTTTGGGAGGCCAATTTAATTCACCGAGCTCGTGGGGGCTGCACCACGGAGAGGTTAGGCAGCTGCAGTCACAAACAGAGGTTTCATTTCCAGGGTCTTTGTAGACATGACAATACGGTAAAGCAGTGTGCCAGACGGGAAGGCTAATGGACACCAGATGCTTAGCTGGTCGCTTTCTCTCTCTAGCTCAGTCTCATTTCTATTTACAGATTACGTCCAGCTCAGGTTGAGGGCTGGATGGATTTTAAATTTAGGTTTTTATTGTTACGTGTACTCAAGTGGAAAGTGGACAATGTCGCCAAACATAGTACTATCTTAGGAACAAGGTACCGAGGTACTGAATTTTTGTTACAGCAGTAAGTTTAAAAAGTTCAGCACTACAATCTTCTCAGCATAACTGCAGAAAAAACAAAGGATTAAAGTTAAAATGTCAAACATTACACTCCTTCCTTAAGCCCTGGGCCTACAGACCCTCCAAGCTGGGTTTTCCCCAGGGAGGGCTCGCTCTCCCCCATGCTGGCTTCACAGCTGCCCAGGCATGCCAAGCGCCACTGCCGCTCACATGGCTTTGGCCCACCAGCTGCCTCGCCACTGCTACCATCTCTCACCGCCACCTCACCGCTGACCCACCACAGACCGCCATTTGCCAACTGCTGCCATGCTCCCTCGCTGGCACTGCCTCCATGGATCCAGTTTTACGAACACTCGAGATCCGTGCTGGGCCTGCTCCTCTTGAGGTGAATGGGGATGGAGCTCATGTTTTGGGTGAAGAGATGTTTGCAATCATTAGGCTTGTGGGTCTCCCATGGATAAAGGTTAGCCCGAGGTAGGGGGGGGGTGAGGAGCTGGTGGGCGGCAAGTCCTCGTTGCACTGCGGGCTGGCCCGAAATTTCAACGGGAGAAAGAGATTAGGCAAGAGCTCAACTTCCCCCTCCCACCCCACCCCACTCCATACGCAAGTTTTATTACAGCCCGACAAC
Organism: Hemiscyllium ocellatum; assembly: GCF_020745735.1. NCBI lineage: Eukaryota > Metazoa > Chordata > Chondrichthyes > Orectolobiformes > Hemiscylliidae > Hemiscyllium > Hemiscyllium ocellatum. The sequence continues at coordinate 107,714,795 of NC_083407.1, read as the reverse complement.
AACACTGCAAGAAACAGACATCAAAGTGATTGACGTGACCATTCCCAATAATCAGTTGGGAAAGAGATGTGGAGGAGGGATGCTGGTGGTAGCAGGGAGGGATTTACACAGCGAGTGTCAAATCTTGGATCTGACTAATAGGGTGTAAGATTCCATGGAAGGGACGTTTAAAAAGACGGAGTTTGTCCTGGGAATGTTGAGACGGGCACAGGGTCCCTTTCTGTATGCATGAGGTGGTGACAGTCAGACAATAAAAACCACCAGGTTACCCCAACCCCCACAGTGGACACCTCGCCCTCCACGTTGCCATGGATAAAATAACAGCAGGAAGAATGAGGCATCTCAATGGCCATTCGTGGGCCTCTCAGGACCTCAATAAACTTGAGTGGGGGCAGATTGCCTAACCTTTGAGCCCACACTGTAAAATGTGAGACAGATTGGGGTCGTGGGGTTGGAGGTGGGGGAGAAGCAGGGAGAGGGAATGCGGGAGGATGTGGAGAAGTGTGAGGGGATACATACTGCGTTTGAGAACCTCCCCTCCAACCTACAAACACGCCAGCATCAAATCCAGCTCCGTGACTGTCTAAACCTCTCTCTATTCACCTTCCTGCTCCCTTCCACCAGCAACACTGCTTCAGAAAAGGAGCCGCGGGCTGAACCCTAATGTCAGTAATTACCTTGTGGCTTCCTGCACTCTTACCTTGAGCACAGCAAATCCGTGTGGATAATCCCGATTGATTTCACACAGAGTGAAAAGGAAGACCCAGCAGCAAGTCTCGAAGAACTTTACTGTCCATTGTGAAGTGCAATCACTATTTCAGCGTTCGGAATGATGCAGTCAACTTGCACACAGTCAGCTCCCACGCAAGGGCAATGTAAAAATGGCCAGCTAATGTGTTTTTGTGGTACTAGTTGGGTACTACTACTAGGGGCAGCATGATGGCGGAATGGTTAGCACTGCTGCCTCACAACAATTCCACCCCTCAGGTGACAGTCTGTGCGGAGTTTGCACATTCTCCCCATGTCTGCGTGGACTTCCTCTGGATGCTGCGGCTTCCTCCCACAGCCCAAAGATATGCAGGTCAGGTGAATTGGCAAGGTTACAGGGAAAGGGGTAATAGAAGTTGGGTCTGGGTGGGATGCTCTTCAGAGGTTCCGTGTGGACTAGATGGGCCAAGTTGGCCTGATTCCAGACTGTAGGGATTCTAGTTGAGGTCTAGCTATTGAACTCACCCATTCTTCTAGAATTGAATGACCTGTGTTTACAGAAGTGGACACTCTTGGGGGAAAAGAAACAAAGGTGCCTCTGACAATGCTGAACTCCTTCTGTTGGGGTTTGAAGGCAAACTTTGTCCTTAAATGTGTGAGACAATGAAGCCGTGACATGTCCGCCTCAGCAGGGAGAGGTCAACCCTCCCCCCCGATCCTTGGTGGCCATTTTAAAACCAAGTTTGACCCCTCGTAATGAGGAAGCCATCCAATGACTGTGCTCAGAGCCTAGAAGGATTTAGATATCCTGAGGTGTGGAAACAAGGCCACACCGATCCTCTGCAGAGCAACCTAGCCAGACTCACTCCCCTCAACCCTACATTTACCACTGTCTTATGCAGCCAACCTACACATCCCTGGATGCTATGGGCAATTTGGCATGGCCAATTCACCTAGCCTGTGCAAGGAAGCCCACGCAGCCATTGGGAGAATGTGCAAACTCCACACAGACAGTCGCCCGAGGCTGGAATTGAACCCAATCCCTGGTGCTGTGAGGCAACAGTGCTAACCACTGAGCCACCCTGCTGCCCGACATTTGCGGTTCATTTCATTGGTGCGGAATGAAGGCCCAGTAGGGCCAGGAGTGTTGACAGGAATACACAGAGAATCCATACACGAAACAAACAGTTCTTCCTAGCCATAAAGCCTCCAGCAACAGACCTCCCTCCAGATCCTCTGCTCCACCCTTGCAGCCATGCGTCGCTACCTACATTCCCTGCAATCAGCCCTACCCCAGCTCAGGACAACACTCTCACAAACATGCAAAGGACCTCTACTGTTCTTCATCTACAGAAGAATCCATACACTAAACAAACAGTTCTTCCTAGCCATACCCCCAGGTCACCTACTACACAGAGGTACCTGGCTTACCTCCTGGATGCTCTCTCTACCCGTGGCGATTCAGGCAGTGCATCAATCGTGAGTGTCTGCTCACTCTGACTGGCCTCACCAATGTCAACTGGCAGCCCTGGCACACAGGAAGGGCATCGGTCACCTTGGGAAAGCAGATGCAGGGCAGCAGGACTATTGCACATGTTTTCCACATTTACAAAGCTGCTCCCCTCCATCTGGGCAACCCTGCGATGACTGCACCTGCTATCTTCAGGCTGTCTATCCCCTGGTAGCTGGGGAGAGGGCTGCTGCCATCCTCCACTTCCTCAGCAGTGTTTAAGCCAGGATCAACTCCTCTCAGGCCTCAGGGAAGACTGAACACAGAGAGCTCCGCCACAGATCAAAGTCAGCCACTGCAAGGAAGCTGAAATGAGCTCTCGAGTTAAATGCTTTCATTTAGACAAGAGTGCAACTCTCTTCATTCAGTATTTAAAGACTTTCCTGCCTGTCATAGAATCCCTGCAGCGTGGAAGCTGGCTATTCGGTCCTTTGAATACACACTAGCCCTGTGAAGGGTGTCCCACCCAGACCCATCACCCCTACCCTAAACCCTACCTTTCCCTTGGCTAAGCCACATATTCCTGGAGACTGTGGGCAATTTAGCATGACTAATCCACATATGTTTAGACTGTGCAAGAAACCCACGCAGACATGGAGAATATCCAAACTCCACACAAACAGTCACCCAAGGGTGGAACCGAACTCAAGACCCTAGTGCAGTGAGGCAGCAGTGCTAACCACTGAGCCACCGTGCTGCCCCATCCTCATGGTGCGATCCTCATGGTTCTTATCCTGTTGATCCTACTGACTCCCGATTGCTCACGCGGCAGAGCTGCGAGTCAGTGCAGGTCAGCAAATACCTGGTGATCGTTGAATGGGAGTTGGTGCATATTACGGCCCAATCTGCAAAGGCTTGGATTAGCTGAGGTTCACAGAGGGAAGGAGATTTGAGGTCAGCCAGGAATAAATCAGAGCTTGGATAGTTCAATGAAAACAGGACAACCTGCACATGTGCTTTCCCCAGGGACAAGCAACACAGCGCAGAAATACCCAGGTTCAGATCCTAACTATGCCAGTTGTCTTTTCTCAGTGCGAGAGGTGCCACTTCTGGTCAAGGTGGGATCAGTGTAGGTACTCCAACCAGAGCTTCTCTGCTGCTTCTGGTTCCTTTTATTTTTTTCCCCCTTTGACCTCTCAGCAGGTCTCAGCCTGGTCTCCCACCCGGCCGTGTTGGGTCCCAGCCTAATCTTTCAACAGCTCGTGGCAGCTCTTTGCCTGATCTATAGGCAGTGTGGCTGTTCTCAACCCAGTCTCTCGGCAGCTCCCGACAGGTCCTGGCCTGGTCTCTCGGCATCTCTCAGTGGATCCTGACCTGGTCTCTCGGCAGCTCTGGTGGTTTCTGGCCTGGTCTCTCGGCTGCTCCTAGTTGGTCTCGGCCTGGTCTCTCAGCAGCTCCTGCTGGGTCCTGGCCTGGTCTCTCAGCAGTTCCTGCTGGGTCCCGGCCTGGTGTCTGGCAGCTCCTGCTGGGTCCTGACCTGGTCTTTCGGGATCTCTCGGTGGGTCCTGACCTGGTCTCTCGTGATCTCTCGGTGGGTCCTGGCCTGGTCTCTCGGCAGCTCCTGGTTGGTCTCGGTCTGGTCTCTCAGCAGCTCCTGGTTGATCCTGGCCTGGTCTCTCGGCTACTCTTGGCGGAGTCTCAGCTTGATGTGTGGCTGAATCCTGCCCGGGTGTGTTCCTGGGGTACGGGAGGAGACCGGGGAGGTGACAGTTCCAGCAGCAGTTTCAGTGGTGGCGGCGTCGAGGTCAGAAAGTAGAGCGAGATAAGTGGAGGACTCATTAACGACTGTTAAACTTTAAACTCATTCCTTTATTTTCTTAGTTCAAGATGCGAAAGACTTCAATGTAACCTATCACCTATTTCCTTATTTTTCTACGATTCTATGAAGTAATGCTTAACTTTTTAGCTCTCTTACTACATTGTACCGAAGTTTGTTTTTTGTACTTGAGTGCACATGATAATAAAATCCAAAACCTCAAGATCTAAATCAGGTGGCCTCGGATACCCTAGCTTTAAGGCGAGCATGTTCCAATGGGCTTGCTGCTGATTACTGCATTTGGCCCAACATTATGAAAGGTACCCCTGTGATTACCTGGGGTTTGGCTTTGACCTGTTTGCAGTTGACGCCAAGCTCGACCACTTGGATCAGACTAAGCAGCTCCTGGGCTGGCAGCTCAGCAAGTGTCCCCACTCTTGGGAGCTGAAGGCTGGGAGAGCAAGGAAAGGGAGTGTCAGAGCTGGGTGTGACCCAGACACTGATCGTTGGTATTCCCCTCTGCCCAATGAGGTATGAACCACAACTCTGTGAGCAAACTCCACGCGAGAGTCACTGAAATGGATTGATTCATAAAGCAGAATGTACAGAAGCCAAAATAAACCCTCTGTTAATCTACACACGTTAGTCATTTCTCTGGAAAGGGCAATCAGGAAAATTTGAGCTGGTAGCTTCGAAAGTGCCGGATATTCAACTGACGATCATGATGTTGAGGTTCAAGTTAAAATTGTCAGTGTAATGCCACCAACAGCTACATTACAACTGAATGATCCCAATTAAATACCAATTAAATGCCGTTCAGCTATATATTCATCATGACAATTATAGTGTTCGTTCTGTAATAACATGTGGGTGTAGACCCAGTCATTATCATCAAAAACCTGGGGGAGTGAGCCGAGAGTTCATTCATTAATAGGCTGCGGGAATAGGCCCAGTGTTTGGTAATAAGTTGCTGGTGTAGGCCCAGTGTGATCCTTTAAAGGTACAGTTAACCACTACTGTGGCCAAATATCTTCATTCTCTAAAGGCCTGTGGGAGTAGGCCCAGAGTTCATACTCTAATAACCTGAGGGAGTAAGTCCAGTGTTTAATAGATAATCACTTGCTGGTGTAGACCCAGTCTCTATTCTCTAAAGGCCTGTGGGAGTAGGACCCTGTTTATTCTGTAATAACTTGCTGGTGTAGGCCCAGTGTTCATTATCTGAAGTCTGGTGCATGGACCTATTTGAAGTTCAGCAATACCCTTCATCAGAATGTGATGCTACCTGATTTGCTGCGTATTTACAGCACTTTATCTTCTAATATTGGTTCAATTGCCTTTTGAAGTTTCTCACGGAATCTTAAATCAAAACTGCTCATGGTAGTGTGTTGTGGATCATAACAACCTTATGTAATTTCTCCTCAGTATGGTTCCAGATTTCAGATGCGTTGTGTGGCTGGGGAATATGGCAGGGAATGCTTGCCACCCCCGCCCCCCCCACCCCCCCGGTGAGTCTGTTCCTCTGCCATCTGCTCTTGGCACGGGCCAAGCTGAGTGCCATCTTTCAAAGGGCACTCAATCCAAATGGGACAGAACTTAATGAGCAAATGGGTGTTAGAGGCTGAGGGCTGACCTTATGGAAGTTTATAAAATCATGAGGGACATAACTGGGGTGAATAGCCAAGGTCTTTTCCCTGGGGTGGGGGAGTCCAACACTGAAGGGTTTACCATGAGAGGGGCAAGATTTAAAAACGGGCAACTTTTTCACGCAGAGAGCCATGCATGTATGGAATGAGTTGCCAGAGGAAGTGGTGGAGGCTGGTATAATTACAGCATTTAAAAGACATCTGAATGGGTAAATGAATAGGAATGGTTTAAAGGGATATGGGCCAACTAATGGCAAATGGGACTAGATTAATTTATGATATCTGGTCGGCATAGACAGGTTAGACCAAAAGGTCTTTTCCATGCTGCACAGCTCGATGACACTAAGTCAACTTGAAAAAGGAAACAATATTTTACCTACTTGCTCAATCAAAACTTCTCTGAATTTTTAACACCTCCGTTAGGTCTGCCCTTGGCATTCTCTTCTCAAAGAGGCACTCAGACTTTCTGGTCTAAGGGAAGTCCCTGATTCTTGGCACTGTCCTGGGCAAAGCCCCTCTGAACCTTTCTAAGGAGCCTGGCACCCTTCCTGAAGTACAGTGCCCAAGGTATCACCCTCACATAATTGCGTGTGTTTCTTCAGTGGGCTGCTTGAGCAAGATCCCATTTCACTTTGAAAACGCGTCGGTGCATTCTCCTGTCAGAGTCGAGAGCATGGTGTTGGAAAAACACAGCAAGTCAGGCAGCATCCGAAGAGCAGGAGAATCAACGATTCGGGCATAAGCCCTTCATCAGAAATAATCTCTTCCTGATGAAGGCTTATGTCCAAAACATCGATTCTCCTGTTCCTCGGATGCTGCCTGACCTGCTGTGCTTTTCCAACACCATAACTCAACTCTAATCTCCAGCATCTGCAGTCCTACCTTTCTCCTGCCAGTTTGGTTAATGTTCATCCCTTTTTAACAGCCATTCTTAAAACAGTTCATCTCATCTCTTCTTGTTGTGCATGAACTGATGGCTATACTGCCCCACAAAACCTGACGACTGCGGTTCAGGAGTGTTAGGGTAACACAGTGGCTAGCGCTGCTGCCTCACAGCACCAGGGACCCAGGTTCGATTCCACCCTTGGGCGACTGTCTGTGTCACTGTGTCTGTGTGGACTCCCTCAGGGAGCTCCAGTTTCCTCCCACAGTCCAAAGATGTGCAGGTGAGGTGTATTGGCCATGCTAAATTACCCCATTGTGTGCAGTCTAGGTGGGTTAGCCATGGGAAATGCAGGGTTACAGGTTAGGGGACTAGGTCTGGGCAGGATGCTCTTCAGAGGGTTGGTGTGGATTTGATGGGCCGAATGGCCTGCTCTCAATACTGTAGAAATTCTATGATTTAACGGGTTCAAATGTTACCCAGAGCTCATGAAAAATGTGACATAAATATAAGTCCCCCTTTTGTAAGTGGGATAGACCCAATCCTAATTTCCTGATGCATGAGTCATAATAAACTGCGGCAGTAATGGGTGGAGAGCGAGAGAGAGCAGCAAAGAGATGAGGGATAGTGGCGGTGTGGGGAAGAAAAAGATTCCTACGGCTGCTAGGTAGGAGCCATTTATAACGGAGGGGGAAACGAAAAGAAAATTAAAGGAGCACACGTAATTAGGTTCAGCAGGAGCGACAAGAGCCCTGTCAGAATGTGCCTCAGTGGACTGGCACATCGGTTTAAGGGGAGAGCCCTCTCTTCACACGAGCATTATCTTGCTCACTGGTTGAGTTTGCTCTGCCCAGCCAGGCTGACTGCTAACCCTGTATTAGCAGGAATACAGTTGCTGCTGCTCCAGACCACATTACATCACTGTAAAATGATGTAGGCTGGAGAGCCTCCAGGAAACACTGGGCAAGCCGCCTGGAAAAATATTAAATTTTGTTTTTTTTTTGTCTGAGTAAAAGAGAATGCCGAACGCCACGAGTTTGGATTCGTTCGGCCTGATCTGGAGCGAGTGAACTTGTTGTCCGTTGGATCGAGGGACCTCTGTGCTTCCAACCCCCTATAAATAGTATAGATGTCGTCTTGGCTCAGCCGGGAGAATTTTTGCTTGTGAATCAGAGAGCTGTAGGTTCAAAGGCAGGGTTCAAATTCAAGGGGGAAGGGATTTTATGGGGCAGTGGTAAAGTCCCTACCTCTGAGCAAAGAGGCCAGGGTTGAAGTCCCACCTGCTCCAGAGGGGTGTCACAATATCTCTGAGCAAGTTGATTAGAAAGCTTGAGGGCGGCACGGTGGCACAGTGGTTAGCACTGCTGCCTCACAGCGCCAGAGACCCGGGTTCAATTCCCGACTCAGGCGACTGTCTGTGTGGAGTTTGCACATTCTCCCCGTGTCTGCTTGGGTTTCCTCCGGGTGCTCCGGTTTCCTCCCACAGTCCAAAGATGTGCGGGTCAGGTGAATTGGCCATGCTCAATTGCCCATAGTGTTAGGTAAGGGGCAAATGTAGGGGTATGGGTGGGTTGCGCTTCAGCGGGTCGGTGTGGACTTGTTGGGCCAAAGGGCCTGTTTCCACACTGTAAGTAATCTAATCTAAATCTTAAAAAAAAACAACTTGGAATTCATGGGTGGCATTGGCAGTGTCACCTCTGCATATGTATCATCAAACCAATCCCACATGTCCATTCAGGTAGCTGTTAACAATCCTACCCTGTGCCATTATGCAATGGCAGCCACAATTCAGTGACTGCCAGCCAACATCTCCATACATCCTTTCAAAAGCCACAAAGGTATGCCGCATCTTACATGTTATCTTCCGTGGAGGAAAAAGGCAAGGACAACTCTATTCCCTTTGACCACTGACTGGCTCTCTTACTTACCATTGCCACCCTCCAAAAAGGCCAAGGCTTGAGATCCAATGATATCGGAACAGAAGTAGGCCATTCAGCCCATCGAGCCTGCTCCACCATTCAAAAAGATCGTGGCTGATTTGAAAAACCCTCAGCTTTACTTTCCTGTTTTCTTTCCCCTTAACCCTTGATTCCCTCACAGATTAACTATCTGACTACCTCAGCCTTGAGTATAGAGTCATAGAGATGTACAGCATGGAAACAGACCCTTTGGTCCAACCCGTCCATGCCCGACCAGATATTCCAACCCAATCTAATCTCACCTGCCAGCAACCGGCCCATATCCCTCCAAACCCTTCCTATTCAAATCCATATCCAAATACCTCTTAAATGTCGCAATTGTCCCAGCCTCCACCACATCCTCTGGCAGTTCCTTCCATACATGTACCACCCTCTGCGTGAAAACGTTGCTCCGTAGGTCTCTTTTATATATTTCCACTCTCACCCTAAACCTATGCTCTCTAGTTCTGGACTCCCTGACCCCAGGGAAAAGACTTGTCTATTTATCCTATCCATGCCCCTCATGATTTTGTAAACCTCTATAAGGTCACCCCTCAGCCTCCGACGCTCCAGGGAAAACAGCCCCAGCCTGTTCAGCCTCTCCCTGTAGCTCAGATCCTCCAACTCTGGCAACATCCTTGTAAATCTTTTTTGAACCATTTCAAGTTTCACAACATCTTTCCGATAGGAAGGAGACCAGAATTGCATGCAATATTCCAACAGTGGCCTAACCAATGTCCTGTAAAGCCGCATCATGACCTTCCAACTCCTGTACTCAATACTCTGACCAATAAAGGAAAGCATACCAAACGCCTTCTTCACTATCCTATCTACCTACGACTCCACTTTCAAGGAGCTATGGATCTGCATTCCAAGGTCTCTTTGTTCAGCAACACTCCTCTGAACCTTACCATTAAGTGTGTAAGTCCTGCTAAGATTTGCTTTCCCAAAATGCAGCTGGTACATCCACATACTGAATCAGAAAATTGTCTTGTACACACTTAACAAATTCCTCTCCATCTAAATCTTTAACACTATGGCAGTCCCAGTCGATGTTTGGAAAGTTAAAATCCACTACCATAACTACACTATTATTCTTACAGATAGCTGAGATCTCCTTACAAGTTTGTTTCTCAATTTCCCTCTGACTATTGGGGGGTCTATAATACAATCCCAATAAGGTGACCATCCCTTTCTTATTTCTCAGTTCCACCCAAATAACTTCCCTGGATGTATTTCCGGGAATATCCTCCCTCAGCACAGCTGTAATGCTATCCTTTATCAAAAATGCCACTCCCCCTCCTCTCTTACCTCCCTTTCTATCCTTCCTGTAGCATTTGTATCCTGGAACATTAAGCTGCCAGTCCTGCCCATCCCTGAGCCATGTTTCTGTAATTGCTATGATACCCCAGTCCCATGTTCCTAACCATACCCTGAGTTCATCTGCCTTCCCTGTTAGGCCCCTTGCATTGAAACAGATGCAGTTTAATTTATTAGTCCTACCTTGTCCCACACCCCCACCCCACCCCACCTTACTAGTTAAAATCCTCCCACGCAATTCTAGCAAATTTCCCTGCCAGTATATTAGTCCCCTTCCAATTTAGGTGCAATCCGTCCTTCTTGTACAGGTCACTACTAACCCAAAAGAGATTCCAATGATCTAAAAATGTGAACCCTTCTCCCATACACCAGCTCCTCAGCCATGCATTCATCTGCTCTATCCTCCTAATCCTGCCCTCACTAGCTCATAGCACTGGGAGTAATCCAGATATTACTACCCTTGAGGACCTCCTTTTTAAATTTCTGCCTAACTCTCTGTAATCTCCCTTCAAAGTCTCAACCTTTTCCCTTCCAATGTCGTTGGTTCCAATGTGAACAATGACCTCTTGCTGGCCCCTTTACCCCGTGAGAACATTCTGCACCCTCTCAGAGACATCCTTGATCCTGGCACAAGGGAAAAAACACACCATTCTGCTTTTTCTCTGCTGGCCACAGAAACGTCTGTCTGTACCTCTGACTACAGAATCCCCTAACACAACTGGTCTCTTGGAGGCCGACGTACCCCTCGTTGCATTACAGCCGGTCTGAATACCAGAAACTTGGTTGTTCGGGCTACATTCCTCTGAGAATCCATCACCCTCTACTTTTTCCAAACCAGCATACCTGTTTGAAATGGGTATATCCACAAAAGACTCCTGCCCTAGGTGCCTACCTCTCTCACCCTTCCTGGAGTTAACCCATCTATATGATTGTATCTGAGACGTTCCCCCCTTCTTATAACTGCCATCCATCACAGTGAAAAATGAGGATGCAAAGATCATCACCAAAGGTGCAGCAATCTCTTCTCTCACTTCCTGCTGTAACCCACGGTATATCCTCTCTGCCTCAGGGGATTTATTTATCCTTACGTTTTCAAAATTTCCAGCACATCCTCCTTCTTAACATCAACCTGTTCGAGCGCATCAGCCTGTTTCACACTGTCCTCACAAATGACAAGGTCCCTCTCACTAGTGAATACTGAAGCAATATATTCATTAAGGACCTCCCCTACTTCCTCCGACTCCAGGCGCAAGTTCCCTCCACTATCCCTGATCGGCCCTACCCAACGCTTATTCCTCACATAAGTGTAGGGCGCCTTAGGGGTGTTCTTATTCCTACCCGCTGAGGTTTTTTCATGCCCCCTTCCAGTTCTTCAGTTCCTTCCTGGTGACCTTGTAACCTTTGAGAGCCCTGTCTGATCTTTGCCTCCTCAACCTTAAGTAAGCTTCCTTCTTCCTCTTGACTAGATGTTCCACATCCCTTGTCACCCAAGGTTCTTTCACCCAACTGTCCCTTCCTTGCCTCAGTGGGACCAACCAATCCAGCACTCTCAGCAAGTGGTCCCTAAACAACTTCCACATTTCTGTGGTGCATTACCCTGAGGATATCTGTTCCCAGTTTATGCTCCACAGTTCCTGCCTAATAGCATTGTAATTCCCCTTCCCCCAATTAAATGCTTTCCCATACCGTCTGCGCCTATCCCTCTCCATGAGTATAGTAAAGCTCAGGGAGTTGTGATCACGATCACTGAAATGCTCTCTTACTGAGAGATCTGACACCTGACCTGGTTCGTTGCCAAGCACTAAATCCAATATGGCCTCCCGTTTCGCCGGCCTTTCTACATATTGAGTCAGGAATCCTTCCTGGACACACCTGACAAAATCTGCTCCATCCAAACTGTTTGCACAAAGGGGGTTGCAATCCATATTAAGGAAGTTGAAGTCACCCATGACAACCAACCTGGTACTTCTGCGTTTTTCCAAAATCTGCCTCCCAAATCTGCTCCTCCGTGTCTCTCTTGCTATTAGGGAGTCTGTAGGAAACTCCCAATAAAGTGAGTGCTCCTTTCCTGTTTCTGACTTCCACCCACAATGACTCTACATAAAAAAACCCTCCTCAACGATCTCCCTTTCTGCAGCTGGAATACTATCCCTGATTAACAATGTCCTCCCCCAACTCGCTTACCTCCCTCCCTATTCCTTTTGAAACATCTAAAACCCTGGGACACCCAACAACCATTCCTGCCCCTGTGATATCTAAGTCACTGTAATGGCCACAACATCGTAACTCCAAGTACTGATCCATACTCTGAGTTCATCATTCTTATTCCTGACATTTCTTGCTTTAAAATAGACACACCTCAACCCATCACACTGACTGTAACTTTGCCTATCAACCATTTATCATTCCTCATAGACTCTCTGCATGCTGTCTTTGCCTATTCCCAAGCTATCCCATCCTCTAATCCATAGCTCCGGTTTCCATCCCCCTGCCAAACTAGTTTAAATCCTCCTGAAGGGATCTAGCAAACCTCCTGCCCAGGATATTGGTGCTTGTCCAGTTCAGGTACAACCTGTCCTCCTTGTACAGGTCCCACCTTCCCCAGAAGGTATCCCAGTAATCCACATATCTGAAGCCTTCCCTCCGACATCAATCCTGCAGCCACCTGTTCAGCTACACTCGCTCTCTGTTCCTAGCCTTACTAGCCCATGGGACCGGTAGCAATCCTGAGCTCACTATCTGCTCATCCTGCCTTTCAGCTTACAACCTAACTCCTTATATTCCCTTTTCAGGTCCTCATCCCTTTTCCTAGCTACGTCATTGGTACTGATGTGTACCATGAATTCCGGCTGCTCACCCTCTCCCTTAAGAATCCTGTTGACTTGATCTGAGACATTCCTGACCCTGGCACCCAGGAGGCAATATACCATCCGGGAGTCTCATTTGCAACCACGGAATCTCCCTTCTATTCCTCTCACCAATGAATCTCCCATCACTATCGTTGTCCCAGTCTCCACCCTTCCCTTCTGAGCCACAGAACCTGGCTCAGTGCCAGAGACCTGGACACTGTGGCTTTCCCCTGATCGATTCCCCTTGCCCCATAAACAGTATCCAAAGCCGTGTCCTTATTATTGAGGGGATCCCTGCACTGTCTGCCGATTCCCTTTCCCTCTCCCAATGGTCACCCAGCTACCTTTAACTTGCAAGTTAGGTGTGATATCTCCCTATAACCCCTTCCTGTCACCCTGTCACCCCTCCCGAAGTTCATCCAGCTCCAGTTCCCTAACACATTCTGTGAGGAGCTGGACTTGGGTTCACTTCCCGCAAGTGAAGTCAACAGGGACACCAATGGGGATCCTTCCACACCCAGCAATTGTCCAAACCTCCATCCCCATGCTCTAAATTGCCAAAATAGATTTAAAAAGACAGCCTTCCCTTAGCAACCCTCCACATGAAGTAATTTTTGTTTGGTTAGAGGAGGAGGACGGGTGGGAGACACAACCCATGTAGTGTTTCGAGTTTAGCCACTGCCGGACTGTATGAGCTCACTTACCCAGCAGTTCCCCGTGTCCGCATGCATTCCTGTTCAGCCTTCGCTCGGCTGAATCACGAGGCAAATATTTAATATTCAAATTTACCTTCCCGGCTGGGCCACTGGCTCGTGTTCTCTCGACTCCCGCTGCTGAAATGGAGGCTGCTGGTTCACAAGGAACACCTGACAGTAGTGCCCGAGAGCATGCAGAGACAGGAGCTAAGGATGGAGACCTTCCTCTGGGTTTGGACTGACCTGATGGCCCCGGCTTGGCAGTTCCGGGCTGCCTTTGTGGGGACACTGGAGACTGCCTTGGATTGTCAGAGTCAGCAGGATGCCCAGAGACTCCCTTCTCTCCTCAGCCAGCCTCAAGCAGCACAGGATCGCCCCCGTCTCAACTAGCAGGCTTCAATCCCCTTCAGAGCACGTGGACAATCCTCACCGGGATATTGGGCTGGACAAGCCTCAATACAGCCATCTGGTGTACCCCCAACACTTACCTGGCTGTAACCGTGGAAACACTGCCCAAACTGTAGGGTGCTCTAATACCCCCTGAGCCAACATTGAGGATGACATCCCGGGATAACACTTACCCTTCAGCAGTAAGAATGGGGAGGCACCATTAAAAGTGCGTATACTTCAACGCAAGGAGTATCAGAAATAAGGTGGGTGAACTTAAGGCATGGACCGGTACCTGGGACTACGATGTTGTGGCCATCACGGAAACGTGGCTAGATGAGGGACAGGAATGGTTGTTGGAGGTTCCTGGTTACAGATGTTTCAGTAAGATTAGGGAGGGTGTTAAAAAAGGAGGGGGGCGGTGGCGTTGCTAATTAGAAATGGTATAACGTCTGCAGAAAGGAAGTTTGAGGGGGATCTGCCTTCGGAGGTAGTATGGGCTGAAGTCAGAAATAGGAAAGGTGCAGTCACCTTGTTGGGTGTTTACTATAGGCCCCCCCAATAGCAGCAGAGATGTGGAGAAACAGATTGGGAAACAGATTTTGGAAAGGTGCAGAAGCCACAGGGTCGTAGTCATGGGCGACTTCAACTTCCCAAATATTGATTGGAAGCTCTTTAGATCAAGTAGATTGGATGGGGCGGTGTTTGTGCAGTGTGTCCAGGAAGCTTTTCTAACTCAGTATGTAGATTGTCCAACCAGAGGGGAGGCCATATTGATTTGGTACTCGGTAATGAACCGGGATAAGTGATGGGCTTGTTAGTGGGTGAACATTTTGGTGATGGTGACCACAATTCTGTGACTTTCACCTTGGTTATGGAGAGAGATAGGAGCGCACAAAAGGGTAGATTTTACAATTGGGGGAAGGGAAATTACGATGCCGTAAGACAGGATTTGAGGAGCATAAGTTGGGAGCATAGGCTGTCAGGGAAGGATGTGGTGGAAATGTGGAACTTTTTCAAGGAGCAGATACGACGTGTCCTTGATATGTATGTACCTATCAGGCAGGAAAGAAATGGTCGTGTGAGGGAGCCTTGGTTGACAAGGGAGGTTGAATGTCTAGTAAAGAGGAAGAAGGAGGCTTACATAAGGTTGAGGAAACAGGGTTCGGACAGGGCAGTGGAGGGATACAGGATAGCCAGGAGGGAGCTGAAGAAAGGGATTAGGAGAGCCAAGAGAGGGCATGAAAAATCCTTGGCGGATAGGATCAAGGATAACCCCAAGGCCTTTTATGCGTATGTGAGAAACATGAGAATGACGAGAACGAGGGTAGGTCCGATCAAGGACAGTAGTGGGAGATTGTGTATTGAGTCGGAAGAGATAGGAGAGGTCTTGAACGAGTACTTTTCTTCAGTATTTACGAACGAGAGGGACCGTATTGTTGAAGAGGAGAGTGTGAAACGGACTGGTAAGCTAGAAGAGATACTTGTTAGGAAGGAAGATGTGTTGGACATTTTGAGCAACTTGAGGATAGCCAAGTCCCCTGGGCCTGACGGGATATATCCTAGGATTATGTGGGAAGCAAGAGAGGAAATTGCAGTACCGTTGGCAATGATCTTTTTGTCTTCACTGTCAACGGGGGTGGTACCAGGGGACTGGAGAGTAGCGAATGTTGTGCCCCTGTTCAAAAAAGGGAATAGGGATAACCCTGGGAATTACAGGCCAGTTAGTCTTACTTCTGTGGTAGGCAAAGTAATGGAAAGGGTACTGAGGGATAGGATTTATGAGTATCTGGAAAGACACTGCTTGATTAGGGACAGCCAGCACGGATTTGTGAAGGGTAGTTCTTGCCTTACAAGTCTTATTGAATTCTTTGAGGAGGTGACCAAGCATGTGGATGAGGGTAGAGCAGTGGATGTAGTGTACATGGATTTTAGTAAGGCATTTGATAAGGTTCCCCATGGTAGGCTTATGCGGAAAGTCAGGAGGCATGGGATAGAGGGAAATTTGGCCAATTGGATAGAAAACTGGCTAACCGGTCGAAGTCAGAGAGTGGTGGTAGATGGTAAATATTCAGCCTGGAGCCCAGTTACAAGGGGAGTTCCGCAGGGATCAGTTCTGGGTCCACTGCTGTTTGTAATTTTTATTAATGACTTGGATGAGGGAGTCGAAGGGTGGGTCAGTAAATTTGCAGATGATACGAAGATTGGTGGAGTTGTGGACAGTGAGGAGGGCTGTTGTTGGCTGCAAAGGGACTTAGATATGATGCAGAGCTGGGCTGAGGAGTGGCAGATGGATTTCAACCCTGCCAAGTGTGAGGTTGTCCATTTTGGAAGAACAAATAAGAATGCGGAATACAGGGTTAACGGTAGGGTTCTTAGTCAGATGGAGGAACAGAGGGATCTTGGGGTCTATGTACATAGATCTTTGAAAGTTGCCACTCAGGTGGATAGAGCTTGTAAGAAGGCCTATGGTGTATTAGCGTTCATTAGCAGAGGGATTGAATTCAAGAGTCGTGAAGTGATGTTGCAGCTTTACAGGACTTTGGTTAGGCCACATTTGGAGTACTGTGTGCAGTTCTGGTCGCCTCACTTTAGGAAAGATGTGGAAGCTTTGGAGAAGGTGCAGAGAAGATTTACCAGGATGTTGCCTGGAATGGAGAATAGGTCGTACGAGGATAGGTTGAGAGTTCTCGGCCTTTTCTTGATGGAACGGCGAAGGATGAGGGGTGACTTGATAGAGGTTTATAAGATGATCAGAGGAATAGATAGAGTAGACAGTCAGAAACTTTTTCCCCGGGTACTACAGAGTGTTACAAGGGGACATAAATTTAAGGTGGAGGGTGGAAGGTATAGGGGAGATGTCAGGGGTGGGTTCTTTACCCAGAGAGTGGTGGGGGCATGGAATGCACTGCCCGTGGGAGTGGTAGAGTCAGAATCATTGGCGACCTTTAAGCGGCAATTGGATAGGTACATGGATGGGTGCTTAATCTAGGATAGATGTTCGGCACAACATCGTGGGCCGAAGGGCTTGTTCTGTGCTGTATTGTTCTATGTTCTATGTTCTAAAACCATAACACCAGCTTGGGTTCTGAGAAGGCTGGGTCAGTTGTCATACAGCAAGGAAGCAGACCCTTCGGTCCAACTGGTCCGTACTGACCATAATCACAAACTAACCTAGTCCCACTTACCTGCGCTTGGCCTATTTCCCTCCAAACCTTTCCTATTCATGTACTTAGCACAATGTCTTTTAAACATTCTAACTGTACCGCTATCCATCACTTCCTCTGGAAGTTCATTCCACATATGAACCTCTCTCTGTGTAAATAAAGTTGCCCTTTATGTCTTATTTAAATTGTTTCTCTCTCACTTTAAATACACACCCCCTAGTCTTGACATCCCCCACCCTAGGGAAAAGACACCTGCCACGTACCTTAAATGGTCTTATAAACCACTATAAGATCACACCTCAACATCCAGTGAAAAAGGTCCCAACCTATCCAGCTTCTCCTTATAAGTTTTGTAATACGTTTGCATAAGTCGTGAGTTTTTGTATCACAGTTCCCTCCTGAAGGCCTGTGATGTACGAGGGTAGAGCAAACCTTGATACAAGTCAGTCTTCTGTCCAGTGTCTGGCATACACTGATGCAGGGGAATCTTGGAGTCACGGGTTCACATTGCAGACCTGCTGAGCTGGGAGGGGATAAGGCACTCTGAGATGCAGCAACCAGCCTCACACACCCCCCAATTCATTCGGATTTACCTCGCTGATGTGCTGTCATCGTCACGTGTTTCTCAATGGGTTGGACATGTGGGTGTCAGTTCACGTGTCTGTCATCTCTGTTATTGTATCAGGGCTGAGCAGCCTCGAGAATACTATGAGTAGTTACATACACAGCATGCCCAGCCTAATGCACTATGAACTGGGCAGTTGTATAAACTTGACCTTTATTCCACACTAACATCTACATGGAATACTTCATCTGGGAATACTTGGCAAGTAGATTAGATTACTTACAGTGTGGAAACAGGCCCTTCGGCCCAACAAGTCCACACCAACCCGCAGAAGCACAACCCACCCAACCCCCTACATTTACCCCTTACCTAACACTACGGGCAATTTAGCATGGCCAATTCACCTAACCCGCACATCTTTGGACTGTGGGAGGAAACCGGAGCACCCGGAGGAAACCCACGCAGACACGGGGAGAACGTGCAAACTCCACACAGTCAGTCGCCTGAGTCGGGAATTGAACCCGGGTCTCAGGCGCTGTGAGACAGCAGTGCTAACCACTGTGTCACTGTGCCGCCCACAAGTAATGTCAAGGCAACATTGTTCCATCGTCAAACTGTGTAACATTTGACCAGCACGAGCATCACACAGTGTAATTTTGCAAACTTCAGTTTGTTGATAATATTAATGGTATCTTAATTGTATTGTTGAGATACACAGACCATGGCCTTTTGCAATGGATGGACACCACAGCAGTTAGAGTGCACCACCTCTCTTGCAAACCAAATTTCAATGCATGTTCGTTAAATTCCCTTTAAGTTTTGAACCTCAGATTTGTTACAGTGCATGTTTAAGGTGTTTTCAATTTTATTTTGCTTTAATTTTCATTATTTTGTTTTCAATCGCTTCCAAAAAAGTATTAATAGTCTACCCTCACCCTAAATAGTTCAGTTGGGAGAACATTTGGCTGAAGTTCTGATGATTCTCTGGTTCAATTCAGGGTTTCTGCAATGTGTTAAGGTCTGTTGTGGTGCAATGGTAATGTCCCTACTCTTGTTCCACAGGTATGTCACATTGTAAATGAACAGCAATATCTATAAAGAGAGTCGAGGTAAATCTCCCATGATGCAGTGGTAGTGTCCTACCTCTGAGCTGGGAAGCCTGGACTCAGGTTTTACTAGTTGCAGAGGTTTGTTATAACCTGTCAGAACAGGGACATGGGGTAGGAATACTGCATTCTACAAATAAATTGATTATGGAGGAAATGGATGAGCATCCTGTTTCAAACATCATGAACTGGATTGGAACTGCATTAACAGACAAAACGAGGGTAATTTTCACCTCGACGTAGTGAGACTACCAACATGAAACAGGGAGACTTATCATCCGTGAGTTATCTCGAAAAGTCTCCCATTAGAAGAAAGTTCAATAACTAGGTTAGCCTGAGGGAAGCATAGCTAAGTGCTGGACTGCAAGTTGTTGAAGTGTTATTGACTGGCAAAGTCAATTCCAATAGCTTGAGCTGTCAATGCTTTTGTGTTAGCTTCTAGTCTGGTAACAAGTTGACTTTAAAATTTTTATCTTTGAATTCCAAACCCTACCTTTGATCATGTATCCAAAACCATCTGCAGTGTCCCCTCGAATTGGCACTCAGTAGTTTACCACCAGCCAAGCTGCTGCCATCCTGGTAACTCTGTACAAGGACACTAAGGCTGGGTAAAGGCACCACAGGACAGGCACTAAGAGAAATCTCAAGGCTGATGAATGGGCCGTTGGCTGTTGGATATTGTGATGGCTTTAATTTCAGGAACGTAACTAAACTGGGAAGCTGTGCAACTGAAAGAAAGTAGTCTTTTAGACAATGGAGATCTGCCATTGAGTTCATGGAAACTGGAGATGAATGAAGCAATGGCGGACAGCCTGCCTGGAAGGTGGATGAGAGGTTTGGCTCCAGTTCCAGTTGGTTTCATTGTCCTTTGGTCCTCACCACCCCCTGGGAGTGAGGGCTGTTGCCTTGCAGTGGTGGCCATTTGCTGGTGAATGTCAATGGATTTTCCCCCCAACCTTCCCACCCCAGGAATCAGGAGCATCTCAATCATTGCCTGACCATGGCAGTACATGTCTTGTAGTCTATATGCTAGCCTTGTGTGGCTGGGCGACAGAATTGAGTCACGAGATACATGAAGAGCCCAGACGCTGCCCCTTCTGGTTTGACAGGGTGGCTGAAAGATTGAAGGAACAAGTGGAAAGCTACTGAATGGAAGCTGGTGCCAGGATAGTGGCTAAATCCTTGCGAGCCATGATGCATGTAATCACACACAGTGAGTGCTCACCTTCTGTGATTGTGAAACATTGAGATGTGACTCTACAAAGGTATCATCCTGTGCCAAAGGATAATTCTTGCTAAAGGCATGTGTGCACCCCACCAGAGTATGTTGCTTGGGTTCTCTTTTTGTTAATCTTTGCTTATATTTTCTCACTGCCTTGCTTATGACCTTTTCCAAACTCTCGCCGCATTGTATTCTGCCTGTTTTACAACTGTACTCTGCACCTGATGTTTTAGTAAGCTTCCAGTGCCTTTGTCATCAGGGGAGCTGACTCTGGATGTCCCCATCTTTTATTTCCTGTGGGAATATACTTTGTACCTGAACTGTCTTTGTCATAAAGGCTTTAACCATCGTTCATCCCCATTGTTTCCAGCCCACCAATGCTGCACTGTGGCACAAATCACTGCGGTTTGCTTTATCCCAGTTGCTAGCTATATCTTTGATTTTCCCTTATCCCTCTTGTAATTATTTCAAGGCAAATTACATTATGTTCCCTGTTATGCAAATGCTCTCACATCAGAACACAGTCCCCATGCTATCTCTATGACTGCATGACTCTATGACATGTCACAGAGATATCCCAGCACTGTCTTTTTCATTGCCCAGCACTGCCTTTTTT
Organism: Hemiscyllium ocellatum; assembly: GCF_020745735.1. Classification (NCBI taxonomy): domain Eukaryota; kingdom Metazoa; phylum Chordata; class Chondrichthyes; order Orectolobiformes; family Hemiscylliidae; genus Hemiscyllium; species Hemiscyllium ocellatum. Next base: position 107,694,410 of record NC_083407.1, on the reverse strand, counting down.
CACACTGGGATAGAAACAACTGGTTATGAAAATCCCCCTGTGAGTGTTGTAAGATTTTGACAATCCCCTTACTCTTTACTCCAGTAGTTGAAATCCCCTTGCATTACTGTTGCATTATTGTTCTGGGCAGCCTGAATACCCAGTCGTATCAATGTCTAAGGCAAGGTTCAGAAGAAGGTCAGTTACGTCCAGTTTGATCCCAGTTTCTGGCTGAAATTGACATGGAACCTACCTTCTTGCCCTGTCTCTGACAATACCTCTGACTAAAGCTGCCCAAAGAGTCAATGGAGAATGAAGCACTGAAACTTCAGGCAGAATACATGAGAAGAAAATTGACATGTGTCTTAAATCTGCCAACAGATTTTTCCTTCCATCTCCTTCAAACTATAGTGAACACTGCACCAGATGCACGGTCCTTTTTTTGTCTCTTCCTTTACTTGAAGCAAACAATTTCAGCCTTAGAAGTGTGCATTATGTCATCCCAACTGTAACATTATCCTGGATTAATATTGTCACAACCCTTCCCCCATTATTTTCCTTCCTTATCCTTCCGGAGCACATTGCAGCCAGAAATGTTCAGTTCCTTCTCATGCCCATTTCTACGCCAAGTTTCCATATAATAACCTTATGTGGCAACTCAATCTCTTTTGCAACACTCCTCCCTTCAATGCAGATGCTTCTGATATCAGTTTGGTCTGTTTTGTTTTCTTCTTCAATTTAATTTCTGCCCGTTCTACATACCTCTTTAATTTGCTGGGGTTTTTTTTGACCCTCCTCTTTTTCTATGTTGCCTTTTCGCTGGTCTGGCGTGGGCTGTTCTGTTCTCCCCAGTGCATGGTATCAGGAGCATCTTATTATCTTTTCAGTTTCTGAATTTCGACTGAAGTACCTCAGTCTTTTCTCGTCTGAGTTGTTGGATTCAGACTGGACCATGGTTTGTAGAGAGTCATAGAGTCATACAGAATGGAAACAGACCCTTCGGTCTCAACCAGCCCAGTCTGACCATGTTCCCAAACTAAACTAGTCCCATTTTGCCTGTGTTTAGCTCATATCTCTCCAAACCTTTCCTGTTCATGTACTTAGCGAAATGTCTTTGAAACATTCTAACTGTACCTGCATCCACCACTTGCTCTGGCAGTTCGTTCCACAGTTTGAACCACTCTCTGTGTAGAAATGTTGCCCTATGTTTCCTTTTTAAAACTTTCTCTTCTGACCCGAAAAAGATGTCCCCCAGTTTGAACAACACCACCCGACCTTTGCTGCAGGTACACATTGTACACATTGGAACCGATGATATAGGGAGGGAAAAGGATGGGACGCGAAAGGGGGAATATAGGAAGTTAGGCAGGAATTTAAGAAGGAAATCCTTCAAAGTAGTAATATCTGGATTACTCTCAGTGCTGTGAGCTACTGAGGGCAGGAATAGGAGGATAGAGCAGGTGAATGCATGGCTGAGGAGCTGGTGTATGGGAGAAGGATTCACATTTTTGGATCATTGTAATTCCTTGAGGTTTTGTACAAGAAGGACCGATTGCACCTCAATTGGAAGGGGACTAATATACTGGCAGGGAGATTTGTTAGAGCTGCTCGGGAGGGTTTAAATTAGTGTTAAATCCAGGGTGGGACCCAGGGAGATAGTGAGAAAGGAGATCAATTTGAGATTGGTATAGTTGAGAAAAGAAGCGAGTCAGTCAGGGCAGGCAGGGACAAGGTAGGACTGATGAATTAAACTGCATTTATTTCAATGCAAGGGGCCTAACAGGGAAGGCAGATGAACTCAGGGCATGGTTAGGAACATGGATGGGATATCATAGCAATTAGAGAAATATGGCTCAGGGATGGACAGGACTGGCAGCTTAAGGAAGGAAAGAACCTGAACCCCTCAGTTTCTCTGCTCCGTCACACTACGAAGGGCCCTTCCATTAATAGTTCTGGTCATTCTCCTCACCTACATGGAAATTCCAATTCATTGGTGCTTGAGAAACAAGCTATGATTCAGCTCTCACCTCTGCAGTCTGACCATGGAATCCCAGCTCCCCCCCTCAACCCTGCATTACTGCTGCATCTGGGTCTGTCACAGGACAACAGATTTATATTTGACTGTAATTCCTTGAGGTACCATCTCCCTGACTGGCACTCAACAGTGAAAGCCAGCTTGTGGGTGCTACAGTCCCCAACAATTCCTTCCTGTTCCTCCAAATTTGATGCTAGTTATCTGCTTCCTCTCCTGTAGAGCACTCAATGGTTGTGGTAGTGAACCCCACCTGAGACCTGGAGTCCATAAAACTCTCAGCTTCCCCTCTCCACTGCAGGGACATCACAGGCCTCTCCATCCCAGCGACTCTTGGGATATTAAGCCTGCATTCTATGGATACAGGAATTGTTCAGGAGTTCCCACAAGGGACAGGAAACGAATATGACAGGCCCTAGCTGTCTTGATATTTATCGTTCATTTGCTTTAAAGCTCCTTAAGCGCTCATTGAATACAAACAACCAGCCTTGAACCGTCTGACCACTAAAACCAAGTCACTCAACACCATAAGTACTAATCTACAGTAGGAGGAGAGGGTCGTCTGGTCTAGGAAGGGAGAAATCCTGTTAGTTTGTGGGCAGAGAGAACTCAACAGGGAACAAACCTTTTAAGATTAAATAAGATTAACTGAGAGACATGTACAATTTGAGTGACGGAGAGGAAAGGAAAGGACAAAGATCAGCTTAAATGGTGGTCACTAATCCGCAAGGAATAAGCTGCAAAGGAACATTAAGGTTGAAGTTTGAGAGGTGAGAGTTTAGACTTCTCCAAAGTATGTTCATGTATGAATGTTCCGGCTCTCAACATTTTGGCACAGGGAAACCTAATTTCCAAACCTCACTCATGATCTTGCAGAGTTTGCACTATTATTTTTGTACTAGACAAACACACACACTCACACACATTCAGACACACATACATTCAGACACACACACACACACACACACAAAGATACACATACACGCAGACACACACACTTACAAATACACGCACACAGACAATTTCACACACTCAGACACACACAGGCAAACACAGACACACAGAGACAAACACACACAATCAGACACTCACAGATAAACACACACTCAGACATGCACAAATACACACTCAAACACACTCAGACACACAGAGACAATTATACACCACTCAGACATGCACAACAATTACACACACATACAAACAAATACACACACAGACACACACAGACAATTACACACACACAGGCAAACACACACACTCAGACACACACAGACAATTACACACACAGACAATTGCACAGACAGACACACACAGACAAATACACACGCACAGACACATGCAGACAATTACACACACAGGCATACACAATTGCACATACCGACAATTACACACACTCAGACACACACAAACACATACACAGACATGCACAGACAATTACACACAGACACACACAGACAATTACAACAACAGACAATTACACGCACTCAGACACACACAGACAATTATACACACACACAGACAATTACATACACAGACAAATACACACGCACATAGACAAACACACACACTCAGACACACACACACAATTACACACACAGATAATTACACACACTCAGACACACACATAGACAAATACACACACAGACAATTACACACATGCAGACAAATACACGCACACAGGCACACACAATTACACACACACAGACAAATACACACACACAAATACACAGACAATTACACACATGCATAGACAAACACACACTCAGACACACACAGACAATTACACACACTCAAACACACACTCAGACACACACAGACAATTACACACACTCAGACAAACACACACTCAGACAATTACAGACACAGAGACAAATACACACACACAGACAATTACACGCACTCAGACATGCAAAGACAAACACACATAGATAAGTACACTCATACAGACAATTACACACACGCAGACAAATGCACATACAAAGACACACACAATTACATGCACAGACATGCATTGATAATTACACATATAGACAAATAACATGCAAACACACACAGACAATTACACACCACACATTGACAAATACCCACTCAGGCACACACACACAATTACACATACAGATAATTACACACACTCAGACACACACACATAGACAAATACACACACAGACAATTACATACATGCAGACAAATACACGCGCACAGGCACACACAATGAATACACACAGACAAATACACACACGCAAATACACAGACAATTACACACACATAGACAAACACACAGACACACAGACAATTACACACACTCAGACAAATACACACTCAGACAATTACAGACACAGAGACGAATAGACACACAGACAATTACACGCACTCAGACACACAAAGACAAACACACATATATAAATACACACATACAGACAATTCACACACGCAGACAAATGCACATACAAAGACACACACAATTACACGCACAGACACGCATTGATAATTACACATATAGACAAATACACATGCAAACACACACAGACAATTACACACCGCACATAAACAAATACACACAGAGACACACACAGACAAGTGCACACACAGACAATTACACACACAGACAATTACACACACACAATTAAATACACTCATACACACACAGACAATTACATACACTCAGATACACACACAGACACATACAGACAATTATACACATTCAGATACACACAGACAAATACACACACTCACAGATAATTACACACACACACAGACACACAAATACACACACATACATACACACACATGCATACATATGAAATCTCACACACACACGCACATGTGCGTGGGACTTGAATCTGAGCTTCCTGACCCAGAGCTAGGGACATTACTACTGTGCATAATAGAGGCAGATGGTGGGGATGGGTCTACACGTAAAGGAAAAAAGATTGCAGAAGTGCCAATAGAAGTCATCTACTTGAAATCTTCACTTGGCTTCTCCACACAGATGGTGAGTGTTTTAAACAATTATTTTGTTCCTATTTCAAGTTTCTACTGAGAATAGACCAAGAGTACGACATTCACTCCTGAGAGCCTGCTCCCCTGTTCAATCTAATCATGGTTGATCATCCAACTCAGTCCCTTGTTACAGAGTCATAGAGATGTACAGCACCGAAACAAACCCTTCAGTCCAACTCATCCATGCCAACCAGATATCCTAACCTAATCTAGTCCCATTTGCCAATACTTAGTCTATATCCCTCTAAACCCTTCCTATTCATATACCCATCCAGATCACCACTTCCTCTGGCAGCTCATTCCAAACACATACCACCCTCTGCGTGAAAAGGTTGCCCCTTAGGTCTCTTTTATATCTTTCCCCTCTCAACCTAAACCTATGCCCTCTAGTTCTGGACTCCCCATCCCAGGGAAAAGTCTTTGTTTATTTACCCTATCCATGCCCCTCATGATTTTATGAATCCCTATAAGGTCACTCCTCAGCCTTCGACGCTCCAGGGAAAACAGCTCCAGCCTATTTACTCTCACCCTGTAGCTCAAAGCCTCCAATCCTGGCAATATCCTTGTAAATCTTTATTGAATCCTTTCAAGATTCACAACATCCTTCCACTAGGAGGAAGATGAGAATTGCACACAATATTCCAACAGTGGCCTAATCAATGTCCTGTACAGCCGCAACATGACCTCCCAACTCTTGCACTCAATACTCTGACCAATAAGGGAAAGCATATCAAACACCGCCTTCACGATCCTATCTACCTGCGACTCCATTTTCAAGGAGCTATGAACCTGCAATCCAAGGTCTCTTTGTTCAGCAACACTCCCTAGGGCTTTACCATTAAATGTGTAAGTCCTGCTAAGATTTGCTTTCCCAAAATGCAGCACCTCGCATTTATCTGAATTAAACTCCATCTGCCACTCCTCAGCCCATTGGCCCATCTGATCAAGATCCCATGGTAACCTGAGGTAACCTTCTTCACTGTCCACTACACCTCCAATTTTGGTGTCATCTGCAAATGTACAAACTCTATCTCTTATGTTCATATCCAAATCATTTATGTAAATGACAAAAAGTAGAGGACCCAGCACCGATCCTTGTGACACTCCACTGGTCACAGGCCTCCAGTCTGAAAAACAACCATCCACCGCCACCCTCTGTTTTCTACCTTTGAGCCAGTTCTGTATCCAAATGGCTAGCTCTCCCTGTATTCCGTGAGATCTAACCTTGCTAACCAGTCTACCATGAGGAACCTTATTGAACGCCTTACTGAAGTCCATATAGATCACATCCATCACTGTGACCTTTTCAATCCTCTTCACTACTTCTTCAAAAAGTCAATCAAGTTCATGAGATATGATATCCCATGCACAAAACCATGTTGACTATCCCAAATCAATCCTTGCTTTTCCAAATACATGTAAGTCCTGTCCTTCAGGATTCCCTCCAACAACTTGTCCACCACCGACATCAGGCTCACTGGTCTATAGTTCCCTGGCTTGTCCTTACCACCTTTCTCAAACAGTAGAACCATGTTAGCCAACCTCCAGTCTTCTGGCACCTCACCTGTGACTATCAATGGTACAAATATCTCAGCAAGAGGCCCAGCAATCACTTCCCTAGCTTCCCACAGAGTTCTAGGATACACCTGATCAGGTCCTGGGGATGTATCCACTTTTATGCGTTTTAAGACATCCAACACTTCCTCCTCTGTAATAACCAATCAATTTACTACATGGGCAGGGGCATTACTGACCAGTGACTGCTCTCCCTTGACAATGGAAGAAATACTAAGGCAGGGGTGTCCAACACAAACCGATTTGGACCAGGGTGCACATTTCATTATCATGAAGGAAATGGGCAGCCAAATTAAGCAGAAATCCTATCAATGATAGCACTCTCAGAGCTTCTGGGTGGTAGATCATTTAAAACAGCCAGTGCAAAGCAGTCTGGGAAACTAGAGAAGGTTGGCCAGTGGTCTTGCCTGGCACAGCCTTGTGCCCGTGAACTATCCTGAAACCGAACTACCAGATTCATCCTCTTCCGGTTAATTACAGACTGAGCAGTGAAACTACCTGAACCAGAGGGTCATTTCACGGACAACTGATCCAGGACCCCTTATCCTAGGCAGGATCCGAAACTACGTGAGGGAATATGTTGGCAGGCTGGGGTGGAATGGAGTGGGGGTGAGCAGGGGGAGCAAAGCCGGACCTGGAGGAAGGCCATGAGCTCAAAAATCAACAGTATCCCAAGTGGGTGAGCAAGGGTTGGTAAAAGTGGGAGCAGAGTGGAGTGAGCTACAGTGACGACAGCCCAGACCGTACGGGGCCAGTGACCATAATTCTATTAGTTTTCAAATCGTGATGGAAAAGGATAGACTAGATTTAAAAGATAAAGATCTAAATTGGAGGAAGGCTAATTTTGATGGTATTAGGCAAAAACTTTCAAAAGCCAACTGGGGGCAGATGTTCATAGGTGAAGGGACGGCTGGCAAATGGGAAGCCTTCAGGAATGAGATAACGAGAATCCAGAGAAAGTATATTCCTGTCAGGGTGAAAGGAAAGGCTGGTAAGTATAGGGAATGCTGGATGATTAGCGACATTGAGGGTTTGGTTAAGGAAAAGAAGAAAGCATATGTAGTTATAGACGGGAGAGATCGAATGAATCCTTAGAAGAGGCAGTCGGAGTATTCTTAAGGGGGAAATCAGGAGGGCAAAAAGGGGACATGAGATAGCTTTGGCAAATAGAATTAAGGAGACTCTAAAGGTATTTTAGAAATATATTAAGAACAAAAGGGTAACTAGGGAGAGAATAGGCCTTAAAGATCAGCAAGACAGCCTTTGTGTGGAGCTGCAGGAGATGAGGGAGATACTAAACGAATATTTTTGTTCAGTGTTTACTGTGGAAAACGATATGAAAAATATAAAATGAGGGGAAATAGATGGTGACATCTTGAAAAATGTCCATATCACAAAGGAGGAAGTGCTGGATGTCTTAAAATGCATAAAAGTGGATACATCCCCAGGACCTGATCAGGTGTACCCTAGAACTCTGTGGGAAGCTAGAGAAGTGATTGCTGGGCCTCTTGCTGAGATATTTGTACCATTGATAGTCACAGGTGAAGTGCCGGAAGACTGGAGGTTGGCTAACATGGTTCTACTGTTTGAGAAAGGTGGTAAGGACAAGCCAGGGAACTATAAACCAGTGAGCCTGATATCAGCGGTGGGCAAGTTGTTGGAGGGAATCCTGAAGGACAGGACTTACATGTATTTGGAAAAGCAAGGATTGATTCGGGATAGTCAACATGGTTTTGTGCATGGGATATCATATCTCATGAACTTGATTGACTTTTTGAAGAAGTAGTGAAGAGGATTGAAAAGGTCACAGCGTTGGATGTGATCTATGTGGACTTCAGTAAGGCGTTCAACAAGGTTCCTCATGGTAGACTGGTTAGCAAGGTTAGATCTCATGGAATACAGGGAGAACTAGCCATTTGGATACAGAACTGGCTCAAAGGTAGGAAACAGAGGGTGGCAGCGGATAGTTGTTTTTCAGACTGGAGGCCTGCGACCAGTGGAGTGTCACAAGGATCAGTGCTGGGTCCTCTACTTTTTGTCATTTACATAAATGATTTGGATATGAACATAAGAGGTAGAGTTTGTACATTTGCAGATGACACCAAAATTGGAGGTGTAGTGGACAGTGAAGAAGGTTACCTCAGGTTACCATGGGATCTTGATCAGATGGGCCAATGGGCTGAGGAGTGGCAGATGGAGTTTAATTCAGATAAATGCAATGTGCTGCGTTTTGGGAAAGCAAATCTTAGCAGGACTTACACATTTAATGGTAAAGTCCTAGGGAGTGTTGCTGAACAAAGAGACCTTGGATTGCAGGTTCATAGCTCCTTGAAAATGGAGTCGCAGGTAGATAGGATCGTGAAGGCGGCATTTGGTATGCTTTCCTTTATTGGTCAGAGTATTGAGTACAGGAGTTGGGAGGAGAAAGTGAGGACTGCAGATGCTGGAGATCAGAGCTGAAAATGTGTTGCTGGAAAAGCGCAGCAGGTCAGGCAGCATCCAAGGAACAGGAGATTCGACGTTTCGGGCATAAGTCCTTCTTCAGGAATAGGAGGTCATGTTGCGGCTGTACAGGATGTTGGTTCAGCCACCGTTGGAATATTGCGTGCAGCTCTGGTCTCCTTCCTATCGGAAAGATGTTGTGAAACTTGAAAGGGTTCAGAGAAGATTTACAAGGATATTGCCAGGGTTGGAGGCTTTGAACTACAGGGTGAGAGTAAATAGGCTGGAGCTGTTTTCCCTGGAGCGTCGAAGGCTGAGGGGTGACTTTATAGAGGTGCATGGATAGGGTAAATAGACAAAGACTTTTCCCTGGGATGGGGGAGTCCAGAACTAGAGGGTATAGGTTTAGGGGGAAGAGGGGAAAGATATAAAAGAGACCTAAGGGGCAACCTTTTCACGCAGAGGGTGGTACGTGTATGGAATGAGCTGTCAGAGGAAGTGGTGATCTGGATGGGTATATGAATAGGAAGGGTTTAGAGGGATATAGACTAAGTATTGGCAAATGGGACTAGATTAGGTTAGGATATCTGGTTGGCATGGATGAGGTGGACTGAAGGGTGTGTTTCTGTGCTGTACACCTCTATGACTCTGTAACAGGGGACTGAGTTGGATGATCAATCATGATTAGATTGAACAGGGGAGCAGGCTCGCAGGAGTGAATATCGTACTCTTGGCCTATTCTCAGTAGAAACTTGAAATAGGAACAAAATAATTGTTTAAAATACTCACCATCTGTGTGGAGAAGCCAAGTAAAGATTTCAAGTAGATGACCTCTATTGGCACTTCCTCAGTCTTTTTTCCTTAACATGTAGACCCATCCCCACCACCTGCCTCTATTATGCACAGTAGTAATGTCCCTAGCTCTGGGTCAGGAGGCTCAGATTCAAGTCCCACGCACATGTGCCTGTGTGTGTGAGATTTCATAAGTATGCATGTGTGCGTATGTATGTGTGTGTATTTGTGTGTCTGTGTGTGTGTAATTATCTGTGAGCGTGAATTTGTCTGTGTGTATCTGTGTGTGTATTTGTCTGTGTGTGTATGAGTGTATGTAATTGGCTGTGTGTGTATGAGTGTATGTGATTTCGTGTGTGTAATTGTCTGTGTGTGTATTTGTCTGTGCGTACATTTGTCTGTGTGTGTATTTGTCTATGTGTGAGTATTGTATGCGTGTGTGTTTGTCTGAGTATGTGCAATTGTCTGTGTGTGTCTGAGTGTGTGTGTGTTTGTCTATGTGTGGTGTGTAATTGTCTGTGTGTGTTTGCATGTGTGTATTTGTCTATATGTGTAATTATCAATGCGTGTCTGTGTGTGTAATTGTGTGTGTCTGTGTATGTGCATTTGTCTGCATATTTGTAATTGTCTGTGTGTGTATTTATGTCTTTGTTTGAGTGCGTGTAATTGTCTGTGTGTGTGTATTTGTCTCTATGTCTGTAATTGTCTGAGTGTGTGTTTGTGTGTGTAATTGTCTGTGTGTGTCTGAGCGTGTGCTTGTCTGTGTATGTGTAATTGTCTGTGTATTTGCGTGTGTGTATTTGTCTGTGTGTGTGTGTGTGTAATTGTGTGTGCCTGTGTGCGTGTATTTGTCTGCGTGTGTGTAATTGTCTGTGTGTGTATTTGTCTATGTGTGTGTTTGTGTGTGTCTGAGTGTGTGTAATTATCTGTGTGTGTAATTGTCTGTGTGTGTATTTGTCTATGTGTGTGTTTGTGTGTGTCTGAGTGTGCGTAATTATCTGTGTGTGTAATTGTCTGTGTGTGTCTGAGTGTGTGTGTTTGTCTATGTGCATGTGTATTTGTCTGTGTGTGTAATTGTCTGTGTGTAATTGTCTGTGGATGTCTGTGCGTGTGTTTGTGTGTGTACGAGTGTGTGTAATTGTCTGCGTGTATAATTGTCTGCATGTGTCTGTGCCTGTGCACTTGTCTGTGTGTGTAATTGTCTGTGTGTGTCTGAGTGTGTGTGTTTGCCTGTGTGTTTGTCTGTGTGTGTGTAATTGTCTGTGTGTGCATTTGTATGTATGTGTGTGTAATTGTTGTGCATGTCTGAGTGGTGTGTAATTGTGCATGTCTGAGTGGTGTATAATTGTCTCTGCGTGTCTGAGTGTGTATGTAATTGTCTGTGCTTGTTTGAGTGTGTATTTGTGCATGTCTGAGTGTGTGTTTATCTGTGAGTGTCTGAGTGTGTGTGTCTGTGTTTGCCTGTGTGTGTCTGAGTGTGCGTAATTGTCTGTGTATGTGTATTTGTCTGTGTGTATTTGTGAGTGTGTGTGTCTGAGTGTATGTGTATCTTAGTGTGTGTGTGTCTGAATGTGTGTGTGTCTGAGTGTATGTAATTGTGTGTGTGAGAGTGTGTGTTTGTCTAGTACAAAAATAATAGTGCAAACTCTGCAAGATCATGAGCGAAGTTTGGAGATTAGTTTTCCCTGTGCCGAAATGCTGAGAGCCGGAACATTCATACATAAACATACTTTGGAGAAGTCTAAACTATCACCTCTCAAACTTCACCCTGAATGTTCCTTTGCAGTTTATTCCTTGCGGATTAGTGACCACCCTTTAAGCTGATCTTTGTCCTTTCCTTTCCCCTCCGTCACTCGAATTGTACATGTCTCTCAGTTAATCTTATTTAATCTTAAAAGGTTTGTTCCCTGTTGAATTCTCTCTGCCCTCTGCACCCGAGCTACAAATCTTCTCACAAACTTTTCCAGTGTTGTATTGGGCACAGGAGGTTGACAGAATCGAGCCCTGTCCCTTTCTAGCCTCTTCCACCACCAACATAAGATCCAACATATTATTCCATCTGGTACATTACATATCCTGGTCAATCCCTAATAAATGCCCCCGATGCATTTCTAGGCAACTAGATTTCCTGCATTTCTCCACACCCCATCGCTATTCGGAGACAATCCCCATTCCTTCCACTCTTATTCCTCCTTCTGTTGATCCAGTGTATAATTTTAGCATAATCACCTCATTCTCTTCTCTCATGATAGAGACAGATGAACTATCTTTGCTTTCCCACTTGATCATTACCTAAGTGTTTCAGGGCTTTCGATTTTTCTAAGGGCTCCCTGGTTTCTAGATAATTTTAGTGGCTCTATCAAAATTTAAATCTTTGCTACCTGAGCTGATTTTCTGCCAGGCCCATTCTCAGCGTCACATCAAGTATCCTCTGGGATCCATCCTCAGGTACTGTTAACTCCAATCCTTCTAATGGCTCCTCCCTAACTCTACTCAATTCCTCATTTTCTGCTTTGCACATCATTTTCATGATACTTTCTTCCAACAATCATGCATCTCGTAGGGTTATTCCCATCATCCCTAACCCCTATCTACGGTGGCTGAGTGGTTAGCTCTATAGACTCACAGCTTCAGAGATCCAGGTTCGATTCCACCCTTGGGCCATGATGTGCTCCAGTTTCCTCCCACAGTCCAAACATATGCAGGGATGTGCAGGCTAGATGGATTAGCCATGGGAAATGCAGGGTTACAGGAACTGGGCATCAACTGGGTCTGGGTGGGATGCTCTTCAGAGAGTCAGTGTGTCCTTGATGGGCTGAATGGCCTGCTTCCACTCTATGTCAATTACAGGAACTCACCCATTATTAGGGGACAAAACACTCTCCCATTAAGCCTGTCAGATGCAGTCTTCAACCTTCCTGCGTTTACAATCTGTGTATTCCGTGTGGTGAAATCACTTCCCCGAGCATCATGATTGGCTCACTCACTTTAATTGCTGAAAATGTGTTGCTGGGAAAGCGCAGCAGGTCAGGAAAGAAGGGCTTGTGCCCAAAACATCGAATTTCCTGTCCCTCGGATGCTGCCTGACCTGCTGCGCTTTTCCAGCAACACATTGTCAGCTCTGATCTCCAGCATCTGCAGGCCTCACTTTCTCCTCACTCACTTTAATTACCCAGACTGTACAATCTAAGACTTGGAGGCATTGGCATAGTCCTGCAACAGCTGCAGGTGGGTTTTTTTTTTGAGAATTTATTAATGTCTGTTTTGGTTTCCAAAAGCAAAGCGTTACAACTGCTAGATAGTAGCTTCGTATTATCATGGCAGTCTGTGTGGGAGCAGCCGCATCAACTCTGGTAGTCCCAGTGGAAGACACTGGTGACTGTGGAATAGGAGTAAAGGCATTCTCATACCTCTCTGCCATTCTAATCCCTGTATCGGTTTACTTAAAGCCTGGCCCCCTTTCACCAGCTCCTGACTTGGGTTTACAATTTGCAATTAGTTGCCCATAAAATTTCAACAACCATTTTCTTTTTAAAAAAGTACTTGTTGCACTCCCTGGATTCCCTGGAGAATTGGGAAGGCCAGTAAAGATTGGCTTTGTTTTCCGGAGGAAGTGTTTTGATTCCCTGTCCTTTGGCATTGTACGTTGTGTGCTGGGTATCCACACAGACTGTACTTTTAACCACCAGCATTCTCTCTTATACTTCACCCAAGCTCCTGACAATAATAAGCCAAACACTCCGAACCTTCATTTTTGTTCCCAATCCACTCTGATCATTTCTGCAGATCCCACTAAAGCCCATAGTATGCCAGTATCGTGGGTACAGGAGATGTATTCATCGCTTCGTTCCCAGATTAAGGTATCGTTGGCTGGATCTATTACAACACCAAGGATTCAGAGAGTTTCATTTCCTCAGTGTTAGGACACACCAACAAAATTGGAGGGGATTTCCCATGCTCTCTTACCCAATCTTACTCCAAACCCATAGCAAGGTGGTTGACCCTTAAGTGCCCTCTGAAATGGCCTTGGCAAATCACTCGGTTCAAAGGCAATTAGAGATGGGCAGCAGATGCTGGTCTTGCCACCCATGCCTACATCCAATGAAAGAGTAAAGAAACTTGATCGAGCTGTTCAAATTCCTGATGGAGTTTGTACGGAAAAAGCGGAGAGCTTGTGGCAGATGAGTTTGACCAATGAGGACGCTGATAGAGCTGATTGGCCAAAGAACTAAACATGACCAACGACATAAATCTGAAAGAGCTGCGGATGCTGGAAATCTGAAGCAGAAATTGCTGGAGAAACTCAGCAGGGCTGGCAGAGAAATCAGTCAAGAGATCCGGTGACCCTTTGTCAGAACTGATCTGACACAAAGCGGGATCCGAAATGCACCGACTGAGAGAGGGGTGGAGGCAGGTTTGATTGTGACTTGCAAAAAGGAATTGGATAAACAACTGAAGGGGCTGAAATTGTGGGGCGACAGGGGAGGGTGGGGCAGTGGGATCAGACAGTTAGTGTGGAAGTAATAGGCTGGGCCTCTTCTGTACTTTAACCTGCAGTCATTCTCCTCAAAAACATCCTGGTATCTCATCAGAAAACTCAATGGAGTTAGTTGAACACAATTTGCCTTTAACAAGTCTGTGCTGGCTTGCGTTGAATGGCTTTTTCCTTCCACATTTTTCTCTTGAACAAACTTGCAGTTTGTGCCATCCTGTGGTGCTCTGGTAGACTCTACCTAAGGAGGATGAGAAGATGGCAGTGCTTCCACGATTTCCCATACTTCCCTCAGCGCCCTTGGGTGTGTCTTGCCTGGTCCTTTCTCATACCTCGTCTTCATCAGGTTTCAGCCCTTCCAGTAAATGCCAGAGATGTTGGGCAGCTGACCTTTACCGAAAGGGTCACGAAAAGTTAGAATTCAGTCGCCCCAAAAAGTTATTGAGATCGCGAATTGATTTCCCATTTCAGAACTGCAATTGATAGATTATTGTGAGACAAGTGAATCAACAAGTACAAGGCACAGACAGGTAGATGTGGATCGGCTAATTAAGTGATAGAACAGGGTCAATGGGATAATGGCCTAATCCTGTCCCTGTAGAGTCCTTACAGTGTGGAAGCAAGCCATTCAGCCCATCATGTTCACAGCAACACTCCAAGCAGCATCCCACCCAGACCCATCCTCCTACCCTCCTCTTGTAACCTGCATCTCCCAGGGCTATTCCACCCAACCTACACATCTTTGGACACTACAGGCAATTTCCCATGGCCAATTCACCTAACCTGCACATCTTTGGACTGTGGGAGGAAACCAGAGCACCCAGAGGAAACCCGTGCAGTCACGGGGAGAATGTGTAAACTCCATACAGACAGTCGTCCCAGGGTGGAATCAAACCCAGGTCCCTGGTGCTGTGAGGCAGCAGTGCTAACTGCTGAGCCACCATGCCGACCAGAAATAAATGATAATAACCCTCTACTGCCAATGATTCTCTCAGCGACCACTCTGTGAGGGTGCATTAGCAAATGGGTTTCAATCTACATTCAGTAACAGTACACAGGTATAGATCTCTAGAGACGTACTTGGTGATTGGTTTTTTTTTTGAAGACTATCCTAGCTACCAGATCAGAGCTGGACAGTCACCGTAGCATGATGGTCTCTAATGCTTGTTACATCTTTGGCCTTATGACTGGGGCATGAAGGAAACTGTCTGTGGATGAAGAGAAGTAGGTCTGGCTGCTAAACTGAAAGTCTATAACATAAAGGTCTTGTCCATACAGCTCTGCACACTCTATGCCAGCATCATGCCAAGGAGCTCAACCTCTTTCTCTGCCTTCAGAATCTCCCAAGGATCAAATGGCAGGGGGTTACAGTGCCAGGTGCTAGTTGGCATGCTTAGTGTGCACAGTCACAACTGGCCTGACCAGAAAGCAAAATCTCTGATAGCAACCTCATGGTGGTCCAAGGAAGTCCTGCAAGGCCCATCACAAGGACCCTCTTCGTAGTTGGCTTACCCCTTTCAAGTCCTGGGTGGAACTCATCCTTCGAAAGCAAGTACCCCTCCAAAGCAGGGAGATGACACAAGGAGAAGAAATCCCGAGTTGGGCAGATCGACCCAAACTCAGCCACCTACGGCATCCTGCCCCATTTACGGTGGAAATGGCCAGATGTGTGTCAGCCTCAGCAGTTGGCTAACAGAAGCCTACCAAACACCCAAGCTCATGGTAATCTTCACCCCAAAGCAATGCGATTGTTAAACAGATTGCTGGAGTCTCTAACTAACTCCAGTTGGAACTAACTCTATTCAATGTCTGTCAGAAACTCAGGATATCTTCTGACAGCCAATGGAGGCATAATGTTGTACGGCACAGAAACGGACCCTTCAGTACAACTCGTCCATGCCAACCGGATACCCGAAATTAATCACGTCCCATTTGCCAGCATTTGGCCCTTATCCCTCTAAACCCTTCCTATTCAAGTACCCATCCAGATGCCTTTTAAATGTTGTAACTGTATCTGTCTCCACCACTTCCTCTGGCAGCTTGCTCCATACATGCACCACCTTCTACATGAAAAAAATTACCCCTTTGGTCCTTTTTAAATCTTTTCCCTCTCACCTTAAACCTATGCCCTCTAGTTTTCGACACCCTCCACCTTAGCGAAAAGACCTTGATATTTAGAGTTGAAAATGTGTTGCTGGAAAAGCGCAGCAGGTCAGGCAGCATCCAAGGAGCAGAAGAGTCGATGTTTCGGGCATGAGCCCTTCTTCAGGAAGGGCTCATGCCCGAAACGTTGACTCTCCTGCTTCTTGGATGCTGCCTGACCTGCTGCGCTTTTCCAGCAACACATTTTCAGCTCTGATCTCCAGTATCTGCAGTCCTCACTTTCACCTTGTCTATTTAACCTATCCAAGCCCCTCATGATTTTATAAACTCTGTAAGGCCACCCCTCAGCCTTCAACACTCCAGGGGAGAAAAGCCCCAGCCTAATCAGTGTCTCCCTATAACACAAACCTCTAGTCCTGGCCATTTCTTTGTAAATCTTCTCTGCATCCTCTCGAGTTTAACAATACCCTTCTTATAACAAGGAGACGAGAATTGGACACAATATTCTAAAAGTGACCTCACCAATGTCCTGTACAGTTGCAACATGACCTCCTAACTCCTATACTCAATGTTTTGGCCTTCATATATGAGGTTACAATTGTAATGTAGACAATTTGCCCACAGCAAGCTCTCATGAAATGTGACAATGAACGTAACCATTTCATAATGTTGGTCGAGGGGGATATATTGACCAGACCAATAGAGAACTGAGTTCTCTTTTACAATTGTACCATCTTATGTATTCAACAATAAACAAATTCTTGGCTTAAGATGAGTTACGCCGAACTCTTAGAAGGTTTTGAAGTTAACAGACTCTCAGCGGGTTTTGTTTTAGTGTTTTATTTTCATGTTTCTCCCGTTTGTTTGAGGACGACGTTTAACCGAGGCCAGTCACCAGTTTGCTGAAAGCAAGAAGTGTTCTAGCAAGTCTCAAGTCATTTCTTATTGCGAGACTCATTAAGGCAAGTGGAAAATTCCTCAGAGATCTGTGGTTGGTAGTCATTTCCTTTCTGCGTTAAGTGGATAAATTGACTGAGTAGGTTGTTGAATCCTTGTCATCTGGTTTCCCTCTCTGTAATATATTGTCGGCTTTAGTTGTGGGAATTCATTCTGTATGAAGTCTCAATTTTGTGACCTTTGTCTTGGCTATTGGTTGAATTTGAGTCATCTGGCTGGGGTTCTTTTATTCATTCTCAGACTGTGGGCGTTGCGGGCTCAGCCCAGCATTTATTGCCTATTCCCAACTGCCCAGACAGCAGTCAACCACCTTGCTGTGGGATTGGAGTTCCACATAGACAAGACCAGGTAAGGATGGGGGATTTCCTTCCCGAAACGACATTAGTGAAGGAGATGGGGTTTTCCAACAATTGACAATGGTTGCAAGGTCATCATTAGACTCTTAATTCCAGCTTTTTATTGAATTCAGATTCCACTATTTGTTGTGGTGGAATTCGAATTCAGGTACCCAGGACATTATTTGTATCTCTGGATTAACATTTGATTGATAATGCCATCATCTCCCCTAAAGATAAAGTCAGCCTAGTCTCTGAGGACCATAGGGCTGCTTTCTCATGAGGAAAACCAACTGGTGGTGGTCTATCATAAGGGCACCGCACATCAGGCAAGGGCCAAGGTTGAGAAGGGTGCACCTGTGGCCAGTACAAGAACTGAATCCACACTGTTGGCATCACACTGTATCCCAAACCAGCCATCCAAACTAACCGGTGCTTGACCCAACTGAATAAAGTCACCCGCAACATGACCTCCCTACTCCTGTGCTCAATACTCTAACCAATAAAGGAAAGCATACCAAACGCCGCCTTCACTATCCTATCTACCTGCGACTCCACTTTCAAAGAGTTATGAACCTGCACTCCAAGGTCTCTTTGTTCAGCAACACTCCCTAGGACTTACCATTAAGTGTATAATTCCTGCTAAGATTTGCTTTCCCAAAATGCAGCACCTCGCATTTATCTGAATTAAACTCCATCTGCCACTTCTCAGCCCATTGGCCCATCTGGTCAAGATCCCGTTGTACTCTGAGGTAACCTTCTTCGCTGTCCAATGCACCTCTAATTTTGGTGTTATCTGCAAATTTACTAACTATACGTCATGTTTATATCCAAATCATTGTTATAAATGACGAAAAGCAGTGGATCCTGCACCGATCCTTGTGGCACTCCACTGGTCACAGGCCTGCATCTTAAAAACAACCCTCCACCACCACCCTCTGTCTTCTACCTGTGAGCTAGTTCTGTATCCAAATGACTAGTTCACCCTGTATTCCGTGAGAGCTAACCTTGCTAATCAGTCTCCCATGAGGAACTTTGTCGAACGCCTTATTGAAGTTCATATAGATCTCATCTATTGCTCTGCTCTTATCAACCCTCTTTGTTACTTCTTCAAAAACTCAATCATATGATTTCCGAACGCACAAAGCCATGTTGAATATCCCTAATCAGTCCTTGCCTTTCCAAATACATGTAAATCATGTCCCTCAGGATTCCCTCCAACAACTTGTCCACCATTGATGTCAGGCTCACCAGTCTACAGTTCCCTAGCCTGTCCTTACCACCTTTCTTAACTAGTGCAGTTGGTTCAAATTCTCATCCCTTGTGTTGAAGTTAACATGAGGCTTGCTCAGCATTGGTGTAAACAGCTAAATGGACCTGGTTAAAAGGAATAATGACAAGCACATATGTCAAGGTGTTAAAACTGTCTGTAGACTCTGAAATGTTCCCTTTACTGTTGAAAAGTGCACCATCTGGATCTGAGGCTGTGCAAAATAGGCCGAGGATCGAAAATGGTTTCAATAAATTCCACCACAACACAGATGAGACGTGGCTGCCAAAATGTTCACAAGAAAACGATAGAAGTTGAAAAACTGAAGTGAAGTCATGAGCGATATCTTTTGAAGTGGTCTGTCCCCATTCTTATAAAGTATTTACTGAAAATCATTCGCCAATCGCAAACATGTTACGCCAAGCAGCTTGGATCTTTCTTGCTCTTTGATTTTTCTGTAATTTCCTCATGGGACGTGGGCCAGCAATTACTGCCCATCCCCGACTGTCCTTGAGATGGTGGCAGTGAGCCGCTTTCTTGGGCCAGTGCAGTCCTCACACTGTAAGGTAGGCCCACCATGCTATTTGGAATGGCGTTTCAGGACTTATGCCCAGTAACAGTGAAGGAACAGTAATGTACTTCGCAGTCAGCATGGTGTGTGATTTGGAGGGGAACTTGCAATGGTGATGTTCCTATGTCATTGCTGCCCTTGTCCTTCTAGATGGTAGGGTTCATGGCTTTGGAAAGTGCTGTCTGAGGATCTTTGGTGAATTCCTGTAGTGCATCTTGTAGTTGTACACCCTGCTGCTACTGAGCATTGGTGGTGGATGGCATAGATGTAGTGCCAAACAAGCGGGCTGCTTTGTGCTGGACTGTGTCGAGCTTCTTGAGTGTTGTAGGAACTGCACCCATCCAGGTAATTGGGGACCATTCTATCACACTCCTGACTTGTGTCTTGTAGATGGTGGACAGGCTCTGGGGAGACAGGCGATGTGTTACTCACTGCTGGATTCCCGTCCTGTGATTGCAAGAGTTGTGACTGTTTGCAAACCCTTCCAGCTGGATATTTCCTTAAGGCAGCAATGTAATGACTAAAGAGGTAGACGCAGACATCACAAAATTAGGCCTAGACTTAGTGATTATGTTACATCAAATCCACAGTACCAAGTCAGGCCATTCATCCAGATGGCCTATGCTACTACTTACACTCCTTATCAGCCTTCCCTCAGCCTGCTTTATCCCATCTGGATGTTGACTATTTCTTTCTGCTTTGTACAATTATGTAGCTTCATTTTAAATGCATCCACGCTGGTCACATCAACGACTCCATCTTATGGTGAGATCCACTTTCTAACCAGTCTCTGGATAAAGAGGTTATTCCTGAATTTCCACAGGCATTTCATGGAATCCCTATCGTGTGGAAGCAGGCCATTCAGCCCATTAAATATACACCAACCCTCTAAAGAGCATCCCACCCAGACCCACTCCCCTACCTTATCCCTGCATGGCTAACCCACTTCATCTGCTCATCATTGGACTGTGGGAGGAAGCCGGAGCACCCGGAGGAAGCCCACACAGACACGGGGAAAATGTGCCTACTCCACACAGACAGTTGCCTGAGGCGGGAATTGAACCTGGGTCCCTGGCACTGTGAGGCAGTTGTGCTAACCACTGAGCCACCACGCCCCTGATTATGAATGATCACACTCATTATTTTGCTTGAGCCTCACAAGTAGAAAGCTATTCTTTGTATTTATTGAACCAGTTATAATTTCGACGTCTGCTACTGGGTCATCTCATATTCTTCTCTTTTCCAGCAAAAACAGCAATAACGGAAAGCTATAATTAAGTTGGGAAATCATTAAATACCCTAAGGCTTGACATTTGGGATTCTCAATACTTTTTTATTCAGGGAAATCACAGTTAGAATTCCAGACCTATGTTTCAAATCTCTCTGACGTTTCCCAGGATAATTATAGCCAGCAGGATTTCTAATTGAAAGAAGGTGCCATTACCCTTTACAGCATCTGATGTTCGCCCCCTTTCCCCAATGCACATTTCAAACATGCCTTCATATTTCTTTTTGCCAGAGTTGATAGTTCGATGAAAAGTTGAAAGCAGAGTGAGTAACATCGGTTCCCAACTTAAAAGTGCAGAAAGTGAGCTGTAAAAGGACAATGAGATGAATGTGACCATTCACTGTCTTCAGAAAGGTCAGAAATTTAACTAGACAAAGTGTGCAATGGCAGCAGATGTAGCGTCAGTTAAACAGCTGTCATGATGGCAGATCGCAATGAAAAGACACCCGTAATTGAAATTTCAACAAAATGTTTTAATCCAGTGATAGGTCTAGAGTTCAGACAGAGCAGAGTGAATACAATGAGACCAGAGGGATTAGAAACAGTGTGTAGAGGGAAGGTGAGAGTTCAGTCAGGACAGAGTGCAATCAGTGAGACTAACGATGACTATAAATAGCGTGTAAAGGGGAGGTGAGAGTTCAGTCAGTGCAAAGCTTTACTTCCATACTAATTTTTTCTGACTCATGAATTGGAACATCTAAATCCCTCATCACCTCAGAACGCTGCAGTCATTCACTATTTAAGTAATGTTATGCCTTTCCTTTCTACTGTTCATGCCAAAGTGAACAACTTCACATTTTCCCACTCACTCAGCCTACGTGTCCCCACCTGCATCCTCCTTATAAACCTCTTCTCAATGTATATTCCTGTTCATCTTTGTGCATCTGCAAATTTAGCCGCTGTGCCTTCAGTGCTCTCATCATTGATATAAATTGTAAAAAGGTGTAGTCCCAGCACAGTCCCCTG
Source organism: Hemiscyllium ocellatum (assembly GCF_020745735.1). Classification (NCBI taxonomy): domain Eukaryota; kingdom Metazoa; phylum Chordata; class Chondrichthyes; order Orectolobiformes; family Hemiscylliidae; genus Hemiscyllium; species Hemiscyllium ocellatum. The sequence goes on along the minus strand of NC_083407.1, from coordinate 107,672,608 downwards.
TGGTAATCCACAAGACACACTAAACCAATCAGAAAAAAGACCTGTTTCTGCATATGCTCTACCTCCTGCCAGTCAGCCAATCTCTTATCTGTTCTAATATGTTATCCCCCACACCATGAGCTCTGTCTTCAAACAAAACCCTTTCATGTGGCATCTTATTAAAAGCCTCTGGAAACCTCAGCAGAGTACAGCTACAAATTCCTCTTTATCAACAAAGTGTCTTACTCCTTAAAAAAACTCTAATAAATTAGTTAAACATGATTTCCCTTTTCCCAAAACCATCCTGATTACTTTAATGTTTGATTCTGATACCTTTCGCATGGTTTCCTGTTTCCTGCCTGCACTCCTTCTTGAACAGAGGGATTATACTCACTACTTTCCCAGTCCGATTGAAGGTTTGCTGAATCTGGGGAATTCAGAAACAGTGTCACCAAAACATCCCCTACCTCATTAATAATTTCCTTTAAGATCCTACAACAAAATTCATCAGCACTCGGGGATCTGTCAGACCACAGCTCCCTCAGTTTGTTCAAAAGCACTTCCCTCATGAGTGTAATTTCAACCTACCTGTAAATTCACTCATTTTGTGATTGGTGCTGCCTGGGGGTGCCTTTATCAAAGTCATTAATTCATCCTGTCACATTACATAATACCAAGTCTATTATAACCTGTTCTCTAGTGGGTTCTAAAATGTGATTTTCTTAGAAACTCGCTCAAAAGCATTCTTTGAACTCCTCATCCTGGCTATTCTTGTCAATCTAATTTGTCTAGTTTATATATATATTAAAGTCACCTATGATTATTGCTGCCCCTTAAGAAAGAGCACCAAATCTTGTTTGTTTTTTGTATAGTTTCTCCCACGTTATGTATGTCACTGGGGGGCTGTAGATGACACCAATCATGGCTATATAATGGACAGTTTCTGCACATGTCCCCCATAGCTTCAAGGTATTGATGAAGGAGAGCATTGCAGTGCTGGAGAGAGAGAACGTCCCAGAGTGCTCAAGGGCAGAATCTACCTGGAAAAAGCTAAGGGGCAAGCAAGATGCATTCACATTGCTCAGCGTAGGCTGCTGGAGGGGAAAGATATAGAGAACACAATTTGCAACAAAGTTACAGAAATGTAGAAAACATAGAGTATTGTAGTAAGGGTCTTTAATTATTCCGATATAGACAGGGATAGCAGTCATGTGAAAAGCAGCAGCATGTTTCCAATTCAATGAGGAAGGACGCGCTGATAGACATGATCGGGAGTCAGTTGAGCTAAGTGGATCAGGTACTGGGAGAGTTTAGGTGTCAATGGGAGGACATTTCAGGGTCAAAGATCAAAGGCTCAGTCTGCCAATAGAAAAGGACAAAGAACAAGGCAGAAGCAAGAAGGAGTAACCGGAGGAAAAGCCGACTTAACTGAAGTCAAAATGGATCTGAGCCAAACATATTGGAATTACAGGTTGGCAGGAAGAACAGTAGCTATACAATAGACTGCCTTTAAAGATTAGATCGCTTGGGCCCAGTCCAGGTACATTTCCAGGAAGTGGAATTGAAGGGATAACAAATCCAGAGCTCCCTGTGTTACAGAAGGGTTGAGATGAAGCAAAAAAGGTGTCCCGATGATAGATGTTAGGTGGCTATTACAATTGAGAGCCAGGCTGAGTTTAGAATGCTTAGAGGAGAATTGAGAAAAACAAACAAGAAAAGCAAATAGAGAGTCTAACAATAGAATGGCAGCTAATGTAAAAAGGAAGCCAGAAGTATTCAGTAGCTTGTTTGTTGAAGTGGGGCCAATTAGGGGCCAAAGGTTGTCTTATGTGTAGAGGCAAGGGTCCTAGTTGAAGTATTAAATCAATACCTTGCTTCAGTGTTTACAGGATCATGGAGAAACACAAGGATAATTCTGGAAGGATTTGAAGTGGATGAAGACATTTTGGATGGGTTATCTGTTTTTAATGTGGATAAGGTGCATTCAAGGATACAGAGCTGGGGAGTGGGTAACATGGAAGCTATGGAGGCATTCACTACAATGCTTCAACTTTTCTTGCACTTTGAGGAGATGCTGGAGAATTGCAAAACTCAAAAAATCTGACGGAGCAAGCCTGGTAGATGTGAAATGTTTAGAAGTTACTAGCCTTCTTGAAAAGATCACTGGAGGCCTCTGAGATGCAGTAGTATGTGGCAGCTCGGCTGGCCCAGCATAGGTTCCTGCTGGGTGGTATTGCAGTCCAGCACAGCTGTAAATTTGAACATGGCTGGCATGGACGTACTTCTATTTCACTGAGAATAGGCAACTTCCCAATGATAGAAACAGAGAGAAACATGAAGCAAGAAGAGGCCATTCAGTCTGTCTGGTCCATTCCACTACTCAGCACAATCAGGAACTATCCTTTATCTCAATGCCATGCTGCTGTTTCTCCATAAACCCTTGACGTCTATCCATTATCTCCATAGCTTTCTGTGGTAGAGAATTTCTCAGGTTCACCACTCTCTGGGTGAAGGCATCTCTCCACAGCTCAATCCACGATGGCCCACTGCATATCTTGAGACCGTGACGCCTTGTTCAGTTCCTTCCCTGGCCTGGGGGTCATCGCTCCTACCTCTAGTCTGCCCAACCCTGAACTGGAAATACTTTATATGTTTCACTGAGAAGAGGTTATCAACTGTGCTATCAAGCAGCACCTGCTCAGCAATAACCTGCTCAGAGATGCCCAGTTTGACTTCTGTCAGGGCCACTCAGCTCCTGACCTCATTACAGCCTTGGTTCAAATGTGCATAAAATAATTAAATCCAGAGGTAAGGTGAGAGTGACAGCCCTTGACTGTATTCAACCAAGTATAGCATCAAGGAGCTCTAGTGAAACTAGAATAAATGGGTATCAGGGTCAAACTCTCCACTGACTGGAGTCATACCTGGGACATAGGAAGATGGTTGTGGCAGTTGGAGGTCAGTCATCTCAACTTCAGGACATCTCTGTAGGAGTTCCTCAGGGTAGTGCCCTAGGCCTAACCATCTTCAGCTGCTTCATCAATGACCTTCCCTCCATCATAGGGTCAGAAGTGAGGATGTTCACTGATGACTGCAACACCATTTGCAAATCTTCAGGTACTAAAGCAGTCCGTGTTCAAATGCAACAAGATCTGGACAAGATCCAGGTTAGGGCTGACAAGTAGCTAGTAATATTTGTGCCACACAATTACCTGACAATTACCATCTCTGACAAAACAGAACATAACCACCGCCCCTTGACATTCATGGCATGACCCTTGAATCCCTCACTGTCAACATCCTAGGGGTTATCAGTGACCAGAAATCAAATTGGCCTCGCCATGTAAGTGCAGTGGCTACAAGAGCAGGTCAGAGGCTAGGAATGCTGCAGTGAGTAACTCACCTCCTGACTCCTCAATACGTGTCCACCATCTACAAGGCACAAGTCAGGAGTGTGATGGAATACTCCCCTCTTGGCTGGATGGTAGCAACTCCAACTAAGCTCAAGAAGCTTGACACCATCCAGAACAAAGAAGCCCATTGAATTGGCACCACACATACAAACATTTGCCCCCTACACCACCAATGCTCAGTAGCAGCAGTGCTTACCATCTATAAGAAGCACTGCAAAAAGTCACCAAGACTCCTTACACGTTCCCTGGTTTCTATTTGCACCAAAGAGCAACCAATCCAGCACAGGTTTCCTTTAAGGGGGATAGACTGGCTTTAAGTACTGATGTTTAGTTGACCCTGCATAACCTTGGACCCCCTGTTGAGCAGGCCTTGTGTCAGAATCCCACCTTATCAGCGAGAAAGCAGCACAACATTTGCCCACTGCCTTACCCCTTGGCAGTGGAGAGTGGGCTGGTCACAAATCATACCTCCTGCAGACAAAGGGCGACATTTATCTGGGCCATACAGGAATCTGCCCTTGTAACACAGATCCAGCACTGAATAGATGATGCCATTTCAGCCTGGCAGTGACCATACCGAGTCTACACGGACCTATTGGTATAACTGGCCCTGAGATTAGCAATGGTACAGGAACGACATGTTTGCGATGTTGCTGACAGGTTCCTAATTCACTTTGCTAGGCCGGTCATGCTTGCCAAGTCCAAAGCAGGCTGTTGGCAGAATTGCCCCCAATGTGTTTAGTGGCACACTAAACTGCCAAGACCAATATGGAGTGCAGCCGAGCCAGGCAACGGTAAATGTAAGGCAGCCAAGCAACATTGGAGATGGAGTGCGGCCAGTAAGAACCTATTTTCTTTCCAGGACATAACTTGTTACTAAAGGGCCAGGTTTTGGCCTCTGTTGTATAGAGCTCTTTGTTTCAGGATGTCACACTGTTGGATGTATTACACACATATATGTGGACAGGCTGCTCACTCAAGACTCGTGATTTAAATCAATCTTTTAACGAAAAAGGCATCGTTTTACACCAAAGGAAATGCTTGAAATGATGTTGGAGGGATTTAAAATCATAGAACCCCTATGGTGTAGAAGCAGGCAATTCAGCCCATCAAGTCCACACTGACCCTCTGAAGAGTACCCCACCCAGACTCACTCCCCTACCCTGTAACCCTGTATTTCCCATGGCTAACCCAGCACATCCCTGGTCAATTTAGCATGGCCAATCCACCTTTGGACTGTGGGAGGGAGCCCACACAGACACAGAGAGAATGTGCAAACTCCACACAGACAGTCACCCAAGGCTGGAATTGAATCCAGATCCTTCGTGTTGTGAGGTAGCAGTGCTAACCACTGAGCCACCATTAGGTATCACTGCTATGAGTGATTAACTCGTAGTCAAAATGGTATCAAGGCATGGATAACCATGTTCTAAAACCAAAATTTGCCCATAACCCTGTGCTCACAGACGTACATTAGTGACCCAGTCTGGAAAACGTCTCGATTTTATCAGTCACACACACACACACACACTCACACTCAGAAAGAGAGAGAAAAATGACAGAGAAAGAGAGAGTCAAAAGGGGCTGGCACATGAAGCACAGTTCAGGGTTTGATCATGTTTCATGGCATAGCTCAAATTTAGGAGAAAGTGAGGACTGCAGATCAGAGCTGAAAATGTGTTGCTGGAAAAGCGCAGCAGGTCAGGCAGCATCCAAGCAACAGGAGAATCGATGTTTCGGGCATGCCCAAAACGTCGATTCTCCCGCCCCTTGGATGCTGCCTGGCCTGCTGCGCGTTTCCAGCAACACATTTTCAGCATAGCTCAAATTTAGCTGAGATTATCCACTTTCTTTCACCACTTCCCCACCCCATCAATGCCCCTCCATCTCTCCGATTCCCTTGTTACACTCAAGGGAGGTGAATAATGAACACCCCTGTGCTTACTGACTCACACTGACCTCAAGCCCTTAGACTATAAATTATGATTATCCAATTCAAAATGTAAAGGTCCTCCTAAGAAGCCCTCGCTGGGTCAGGTATTCTGCAAAATGCCATCTTCCCCTTCCTTCACAAAGTTTCATAAATCCTCAACATTTACTCAATTTCACCATCAGAGATGTTGTGACCACGGGTCCCATAACCCGGCCATCAATTCCTGTATCGTTTATGATGTTAAGCTCCATCTCTCAGATAGAAAAAAAAACCCCAAAAGCGCAAAGTGGCATTTCCATAAAGCAAACATAAGGCAAACATCATTTCCTGGAAGTTGGTGTTTGGGCTCTTGCAATTATCTTCAATGCATGAATATCCATTTGCATCATTAAAGCCAGCGACCTGTGGATATTACAGCCAGTGAATAGGGGTTTCCAAATTATTGTTCTATTTGACTGCTCCAAATATGTATTAGTTGCATTTAATTCTGCCTAGGATTAAAAGTGTGTTTTATTATGAGGTTTTCAATTGGACACACATAACGGTTCAAGGGTTGCTGAACTGTTTGGTCAGAGTTAGTGAGAGGGGAAGGTCTTTTAGAGTCAATTTCTCTGGAGCAATTTCTTTTCCACAGTATGTGCAGGCTAGGTGGATTAGCCATGGAAAATGCAGGGTTAGAGAGATAGGGTGCAGGGGTGGGTCTGGGTGGGATGCTCTTCAGAAGATTGGTGTGAACTGGATGGGCCGAATGGCCAGCTTCCACGCTGTAGGGATTCTCTGATTCAAAATGCAGCTATGTATTGGGGTTAGGGATCAGGAAACACTGTGGGCTCTCAGAAGAAGGTGTGCACCATTAATCCTGCTGACATTTATGGCAAAGCGGGCTCACGAGCAGCGTGTGCTCTTTGCAGCTGAGCAGGAATGGTGTTATGAGGAAAGTGGGGCAGTGTCAGTTCGGTGAATCTAGCTGTCTGCGGACAAGCTGAAATGATGTCTGTGAGTAACTGCTGGAGTGCAGGTTCCGGAATCCAGTGAATCACAGTCCCAACTGAACACAGTCCCTACCAGAATGCGAGCAGTCTGTGACCAAGTACTTTTGAGGAGTTTCAGAATTGATCGAGGAGACTAGGACCCGTGGACACAGCCTTAGAATTAGAGGGGGTAAATTCAGAACAAAAATGCGGAGACTTTTCTTCAGCCAGAGAGTGGTGGGCCTGTGGAATTCATTGCCGCGGAGTGCAGTGGAGGCCGGGATGATAAATGTCTTCAAGGCAGAAATTGATAAATTCTTGATGTCACAAGGAATTAAGGGCTGAGGGGAGAATGTGGGTAAGTGGAGTTGAAATGCCCATCAGCCATGATTGAAGGCGGAGTGGACTCGATGGGCCGAATGGCCTTACTTCCACTTCTATATCTTATGGACTTATGGTCTTAGGATCGTAGTTAGGAAAAGGGTGTTTTTATGTAGAAGATAGGCTGGGGGCAAGAGGAGGAGTAAACAATAACTGGAGATAGAGAGAGAACAGTTGAACAGATACAGGAGTGAATAAAGACCAGCTTAGGAGAATGAATAGCTGCTAATGAGGACTCTTAGTACCTGACAAGGGGTATATGTTGTAACAATCCATATGATGACAAGGCCTCATGTATGGGAATAGAGGGAAGTATGAGGAAAGGTCCTTAAATTCTAAATGTGTTGAACTTGACATTAAGTCAGGAAGGCTGCAGACCTCCCAAGTGGAAAATGAGGTGCTGGCAAAACAGAGTTCCATAGAAGGGTGACTGGATCCGAAACGTTAACTCTAATTTCTCGCCACAGATGCTGTCAAACCTGCTGAGTTTTTCCCGCAATTTCTGTTCTTGTTTCTGATTTCCAACATCCGCGGTTCTTTCACTTCTTTATTGAATGAAGGTTTGCTGGATTAAGACTTTTTGAGTATGGGGTGTTGATGGGATTTGTGTACCTTTCTTGTTGTTTAAGGTAAAGTAAAATTATTCTCGGGGAAAGGAGCCTTGTAAATTTGGAATTGTTCCGAAATTGCCTATTAGAAATAAAGATTTGGTAACAGGAAATGATTTGGTAACAGTATGATTTTCTAACCATCTGGGAAGGAGTACTCTAATTCTGAAGCTGTGTCTGTGAGCATAGCCTCTTTGCCTATTTGGAATCCAGAAGTATTGATTGGTCCATGTACAAAGAACAAAGAACAAAGAAAATTACAGCACAGGAACAGACCCTTCGGCCCTCCAAGCCTGCACCAATCCAAACCCTCTATCTAAACCTGTCAACTATTTTCTAAGGGTCTATATCCCTCTACTCCCTGCCCATTCATGTATCTGTCTAGATACATCTTAACTGACGCAATCATGCTCACCTTTACCATCTCCGCTGACAACGTATTCCAGTAACCCACCACCCTCTGCGTAAAGAGCTTTCCATACATATCTCCCTTAAACTTTTCCCCCTCTCACATTGAACTCATGACCCCTAGTAATTGAATCCTCCACTCTGGGAAAAAGTTTTTTGTTATCCACCCTGTCTATACCTCTCATGATTTTGTAGACCTCAATCAGGTTCCCCCTCAACTTTCTAATGAAAATAATCCTAATCTACTCAACCTCTCTTCATAGTTAGCACCCTCATTGGCAGGTAACATCCTGGTGAACCTCCTCTGCATCCTCTCCATCCAAAGCGTCCACATTCTTTTGGTAATGTGGCGACCCAGAACTGTATGCTGTATTCCAAACGTGGTCAAACCAAACAACGGCAACATGACCTGCCAACTCTTGTACTCAATACCCTGTCCGATGAGGGAAAGCATGCCGTATGCCTTCTTGACCACTCTATTGACCTGCCACTTTCAGGGAACAATGGACCTGAACACCCAGATCTCTCTATACATCAATTTTCCCCAGGGCTTTTCCATTTACTGTATAGTCCACTCTTGAATTGGATGTTCCAAAATGCATCACTTTGCATTTGCCTGTTTTGAACTCCATCTGCCATTTCTCTGCCCAACTCTCCGATCTATCTGTATTCTGTGACAGTCCCCTTCACTATCTGCTACTCCACCAATCTTAGTGTCATTTGCAAACTTGCTAATCGGACCATCTATACCTTCATCCAGATCATTTATGTACATCATAAACAACAATGGTCCCAGCATGGATTCCTGTGGAACACCACTGGTTACATTTCTCCATTTTGAGAAACTCTCTTCCACTACTACTCTCTATGTCCTGTTGCCCAGTCAGTTCTTTGTCTGCCCATCTAGCGTGTACACCCTGAATCTCATGTGACTTCACTTTCTCCATCAGTCTACCATGGGGAACCTTATCAAATGCCTTACTGAAGTCCATGAATACACTTGCCCCCTCCTTATGCCAACTTGACCAAGAATAATCAAACATCTGTCCCTAACCTCAACATCCATCACGTCCCTCTCCTCGGTGAATACCAATACAAAATACTCCTTAAGAATCTCACTCATTTTGTCTGACTCCACGCATAATTTTCCTCTTTTGTCCTTGACTGAGCCAACCATTTCTCTAGTTACCCTCTTGCTCCTTATATATGAATAAAAGGCTTTGGGATTTTCCTTAACCCTGTTTGTTAAAAGTATTTCATGACCCCCTTTAGCCCTCATTTCAGATTGGTCGTACTTTCCCAAAGCTTCTTCCAAAGCTTCATCTGTCTTCAGTCGCCTAGACCTTACGTATGCTTCGTTTTTCATCTTAGCTTCTCTCCTAATTTCATCTGTCATCCATGGTTTCCTAATCTTGCCATTTTGATTCCTCATTTTCATAGAGGCATGTCTGTCCTGCACTCCAATCAACTTCTCTTCATGGTGGCTCAGTGGTTAGCACTGCTACCTCACAGCACCAGGGTCCCAGGTTCAATTCCAGCCTTGGACAACTGTCCGTGTGGAGTTTGCACGTTCTCCCCGTGTCTGCGTGGGTTTCCTCCGGGTGCTCCGGTTTCCTTCCACAGTCCAAAATGTGCAGATCGGGTGAATTGGCCGTGTAAATTGCTCATAGTGTTAGGTGCATTAGTCAGAAGGGGTGGGTTACTCTTCGGAGGGTTGCTGTAGATTTGTTGGGTCGAAGGGCCTGTTCCCACACTGTAGGGAATCTAATCTAACAAAAAAATTGGGCGGCACGGTGGCTCAGTGGTTAGGACTGCTGCCTCACAGTGCCAGGGGCCTGTGTTCGATTCCAGCCTCTGTCAACTGTCTGCTTCCTCCAGGTGCTCCGCTTTCCTCCCACAGTCCAAAGGTGTGCAGGTTAGGTGAATTGGTCATGCCAAATTGCCCGTAGAATAAGGTGCATTAGTTAGGGGGAATGGGTCTGGGTGGGTTACTCTTCGGAGGGCCGGTGTGGACTAGTTGGGCCGAAGGGTCTGTTTCCATACTGTAGGGAATCTAATCCAAAAGCCTCCCACATATCAAATGTGGATTTACCCTCAAACAGCTGCTCCCAATCTATATTCCCCAGCTCCTGCTGAATTTTAGTATAGGTAATCTTCCCCCAATTTAGCATTCTTCCTTTGGAGCCACTCTTGTCTTTATCCATAAGTATTCTAAACCTTACGGAATTGTGATCACTATTCCCAAAGTAATTCTCTACTAAAACTTAAACCACCTGTCCGGGTTCATTCACCAACACCAGGTCCAATATGGCCCCTTCCCGAATATCATTGAAGAATAGCACAGAGACAAATAAGGGCCTGCCAGATGACCAAATAAGGTATTGCAATGGTAAGGACCAAGACTATAAAATGACCTTAAAGGATTAATGACACTTAACAGCAAATTGAGAGTTCTCACACTATAATGGCCTTATATCATTCTCCTGAAATACTCAAGCCATTCATGACTTGTGATCACAACAGGGTCTGGACTGCAACATTTCCCTCAAAACTGAATCTTTATTCAATTTTGCAAATTTCCTAACAAGTTTGATTCTGTTCCAGTGCCTCTTTAAGGGGTTGCCAATGAATTAATTGGAGCAGATTATTAGTTCTCTGTTGGTTATTCAAAATGCCAAATATGGTGCCTACAAGCACAGGTCAAACGCTGGGAATCCTGCTCAAAGCACTCATAATTTTTGATACCATCCAGGATAAAGCAACCCATTGGATTGTAACCCCATCCACCACCTTCAGCACTGATTCCCTCTGCCACTGATACAGAGCGTCAGTGCCATGCGCAAGATGCCCTGCGGTAACTCAGTGAGGCTCCTTCAGTAGAGCCTTGAGAACCCAGCACCTCTACCACCTAGAAGGATGCGGGCAGCAAACATAAGGGCAAAGTACCAACTCCACTTCCCTGCCAAGGTACACACCATCCTGACTTGGAACGCCACCGCATTCCTTCACTTAAAATCTTGGAACTCCCTTTCCAACAGCACTGTGGGTGTCCCTTCACATGGAAAGCAGCAGTTTAAGAAATGAAGCTCATCATCATTTTCTGAAGAGCAATTTTGAATAGATGAGCAATGATAGCCTTACCAATGGCACCTTTACCCCAAGAAAGAAGAAGCAAAAATTCAAGAATAGTTACAAAACAAGCACTAACATTAAGAATACCAGACAAGTGGTTACCAAACCTGACCAATGCTTTATTAAAATTAGAGTTAGGTGTTATTGTCATGTGCACTCAAGTACAGAGATATAGGAGTAAAGTGAAAACTGTACAAAGTCGTCATATCCGGCACTATCTTGGATCCAATGGTACACAGGTACAGAATTTTAGGTATGAATTAGGAAAAATAAAGAAAGAAAGTTCAAAGTTCAGCATTACAGTCCCTGTAAGGCAGAGGAAGAGAGAAAAGCATCAGAGCAGACCGAGCAGATGAGTCCGTGCTGAGCTTCACCTCGAGGTCAGGGGTCAGTGTCATCTTGAGGCTGGGAGTCTGCGCTGGGCCTCACTTCAAGGAGCAACTGAGATCTGAAGCCTAAAACATAGGAACGAGAGAAGACCACTCCACCCTCAGGAGTCTGTTCCACCACTTAATTGGTTCATAGCGCAGCTGCGCCTCAGTGTCGTGTCATTCCCTTCGCTCTGACCCCCATTAAGGCCTTCTCTAACAAACATTGATCTATCTCATGAACTTGAAACCTCACGGACTTCTGGACCCGAAACATTAACTCTCCTTTCTCTCTTCACAGATGCTGTCAGACTTGTCGAGTGTCTCCAGCAATTTCCGATTTCCAGTGTCTGCAGGTCTTTGTTTTTTTTTAACACACATACTTATCTCATTCCTGAAAGCTCCAATTCATCCAGAATTCATAGTTTTGGAGATTTTTGCATGGAAAGGTCCTTCCTGATTTTGCTCCTGCCACAGTCTGGCTATAATTTTAGGATCATTTCCTCTTGCGGGTGATATCTAGCCTCTTAGTTACGATAAAATCCTTGTATTACACCGTAATTGGACAACCCGTCAACTTTCTACAAACCCCATGCAAGGGGAGAGACATGGTTGATGGACTGACCACCAACTCTATGTGAGGTGAGTGGGCTGACACAGCAAAGGGGGACAGAACAGTGGGAGGGAGTGACCTCCCCACCCGCAATCTATCGCATTCACAATCCAATGGCTTGGAATTTGCTGGGAAAGTCATTAAATAGCCCTCACTGATATCCCTGCAAAAGAAAGCCAGCAACCTATGACAGGGAAGGAATAATGCCTTCAAGTCACAACCTTGCCGTCTCAGTCGGCAGACGATGAGAATCGTAGAATCCCTGCAGTCTGGAAGCAGCCATTCAGCCCATTGAGTCCTCACTGACCCTCCAAAGAGACCCAGACCAACCCCCCCCCACCACCACTATCCCTGTAACTGTGCATCTCCCATGGCTAACCCGTCCAGCCTGTACATCCCTGGACACTGTAAGAAATTTAGCCTGACCAATCCACCTAACCTGCACATCTGTTAACAATGCAAGGATGGTTTTCCTGATGGGATTTGAGTTCCCTCGGTGCCATACGAAATCAGACACCCAACAATGGAACCTTTTAACCACAGTTTTTTTCCCTTCAAGTTGTAAACGGTTCCCAAATGTTCTTAAAATTTAATTTTTATTTTGTTGTTTTCCTTTCTCTCTTTATTTCTCTGTCTCCCAAAACACTCATTCCCAGTCTCGCTAGATTCATAATCCCCCATTCATACATCTCTCCTTCTCTCCTTGAATCACATTGTCCACTCTCTCTGTCTCTCCCTCTCTCTCTCTCCCTTTGATTCCCCATTCTTCACTCTCTCTCTCTCTCTCTCTCTCTCTTTGAGTCACATTCCCAGTCTCTCGGTAGATCGAGTGAATTCTTAGAAGAGTATAAAGGCAGAAGGAGTATAAATAAGAGGGAAATCAAGAGGGCAAAATGGGGACATGAGATAGCTTTGGCAAATAGAATTAAGGAGAATCCAAAGAGTTTTTACAAATACATTAAGGACAAAAGGGTAACTCGGGAGAGAATAGGGCCCCTCAAAGATCAGCAAGGTGGCCTTTGTGTGGAGCCGCAGAAAATGGGGGAGATACTAAATGAGTATTTTGCATCAGTATTTACTGTGGAAAAGGATATGGAAGATACAGACTGTAGGGAAATAGATGGTGACATCTTGCAAAATGTCCAGATTACAGAGGAGGAAGTGCTGGATGTCTTGAAACGGTTAAAGGTGGATAAATCCTCAGGACCTGATCAGGTGTACCTGAGAAGTAATTACTGGGCCTCTTGCTGAGATATTTGTATCATCGATAGTCACAGGTGAGGTGCCGGAAGACTGGGGATTGGCTAACATGGTGCCATTGTTTAAGAAGGGATAAGGACAAGCCAGGGAACTATAGACCAATGAGCCTGACGTCAGTGGTGGGCAACATGTTGGAGGGAATCCTGAGGGACAGGATGTACATGCATTTGGAAAGGCAAGGACTGATTAGGGATAGTCAACATGGCTTTGTGCGTGGGAAATCATGTCTCACAAACTTGATTGAGTTTTTTGAAGAAGTAACAAAGAGGATTGATGAGGGCAGAGCGGTAGATGTGATCTATATGGACTTTAGTAAGGCATTCGACAAGGTTCCATATGGGAGACTGATTAGCAAGGTTAGATCTCATGGAATACAGGGAGAACTAACCATTTGGATACAGAACTGGCGCAAAGGTAGAAGACAGAGGGTGGTGGTGAAGGGTTGCTTTTCAGATAGGAAGCCTGTGACCAGTGGAGTGCCACAAGGATCGGTGCTGGGTCCTCTATTTTTTGTTATTTACGTAAATGATTTGAATGCGAGCATAAGAGGTACAGTTAGTAAGTTTGCAGATGACACCAAAATTGGAGGTGTAGTGGACAGCGAAGAGAATTACCTCAGATTACAACAGGATCTTGACCAGATGAGCCAATGGGCTGAGAAGTGGCAAGTGGAGTTTAATTCAGATAAATGTGATGTGCTGCATTTTGGGAAAGCAAATCTTAGCAGGACTTTTACACTTAGTGGTAAGGTCCTAGGGAGTGTTGCTGAACAAAGAGACCTTGGAGTGCAGGTCCACAGCTCCTTGAAAGTGGAGTGGCAGGTAGATAGGATAGTGAAGAAGGCGTTTGGTATGCTTTCCTTTATTGGTCAGAGTATTGAGTACAGGAGTTGGGAGGTCATGTTGCAACTGTACAGGACATTGGTTAGGCCGCTGTTGGAATATTGCGTGCAATTCTGATCTCCTTCCTGTCAGAAAGATGTTGTGAAACTTGAAAGGGTTCAGAAAAGGTTTACAAGGATGTTGCCAGGGTTGGAGGATTTGAGCTATAGGGACAGACTGAACAGGCTGGGGCTGTTTTCCCTGGAGTGTTAGAGGCTGAGGGGTGACCTTATAGAGGTTTACAAAATTATGCGGGGCATGGATAGGATGAATAGACAAAGTCTTTTCCCTGGGGTCGGGGAGTCCAGAAGTAGAGGGCATAGGTTTAGGGTGAGAGGAGAAAGATATAAAAGAGGCTGCAATTGTACCAGCCTCCACCACTTCCTCTGGCAGCTCATTTCACAGAGGGTGGTATGTGGAATGAGCTGCCAGAGGGAGTGGTGGAGGCTGGTACAATTGCAACATTTAAGAGGCATTTGGATGGGTATATAAATAGGAAGGGTTTGCAGGGATATGGACCAGGTGCTGGCAGGTGGGAGTAGATTGGGTTGGGATATCTGGTCGACATGGATGGGTTGGACCGTAGGGGCTGTTTCCGTGCTGTGCATCTCTATGACTCTATGACTCTCTGTCTCCCTCTCTCACTTCCTCTTGATTCCTCATTACCCAATCTCTCTCTCTCTCTCTCGCTCTCTCTCCTTGAGTCCCATTCCGCAGTCTCTTGTTCTCTCACCCCCACTCTCTCCTTGAATCCTGTTCCACAATCTCTCTCTCTCTCTCCTTGAATCCCATTCCTAAGTCAATCACTCTCCATCCTTGAGTCCCATTCTCCAGTCTCTCTCTCTCTCTCTCTCTCTCTCTCGTCCCTTTCCCATTCTGTCTCTTCTCCCACACTCTGGACTCTACCTGATAGTTGGCCAGTCTTCTAGATGTGAGAACTACATGAGTTCAGTAAATGTGATCCCCACCCTTTCCCAGACTCAGATATATGGACCCACTGGGGCAGTGGCTGACGCAAATGCTATGGTTGTGGAATTGCCTTCCCATAGACCAACTCCGAACACAGCTGGACAGCATTTTCTAGGATGTCAGTAAGTTGGGGAACTCCAGACACTGATTTGCTGCAGGGGTGAAAGACATGGGCAGGAGCATTCTGCAAACAGTATTCCTCTGAGGTGCCAATGGCAGATGTTGATTGATGGTTGATCAATTCCCGTAAACTCTCACTGAAACCCTGTTGTATGGGTTCCTGAGAGCCAGGGAGGCATTTCCAGAGAAATTTATTTTGACTGCACAATCCAAAATCTAACTCAAGGCATTGTAGATACAGCCAAAAATATCAACATCAAGCCAACGCCTTCCATGTAGAGGAAAAAGAAATTTACATAAGAAAGTCAGAAATACTTGGAAATGAATGTGGTATGCACAGTTTAATTTCTAATATTTAAAGTGAATCAGGCCTGTATGAGTCACTTGCAAATTTTACTGTCTTTCATTTTCCATTTTAAGTGCTTTACTCTTAAGATAAAAGAAAATCCTGACCAAAATTAAAAATAAAATTAAACTACATATCCACTGGATAGCTTTAATTAGCTTCTTTCAATATAGAGAAGACAGATGCGGGATTGTCAGAGGAGAGAGCATTGCTACTTATAATCTGTTACACATTCACACTGTTCGAATACAGATGTCACTCGTCATCTTGGAAAAAAGTACCACTGTGATATTTTAAAATGAGCCCATGCTTAGTCAATCAAAATAATACACTAGGAAACATTAACCAATCTCTGGAATCAGTGATCCAGTGGAAATATTGTAATTAGACCTCCCCCCCCTCACCACCTCCTCTGACAGCTCAATACAAGCACGTACCACTCTCCGCAGGAAACAAAATTGCCTCTTTGATCCCTTGCAAATCTTCCCCCACCCTCACTTTAAACCTATGCCCATTAGTTTTGGATTCCCCTACTCTGGGGAAGAGATAGGGTGAATAGCCAAGGTCTTTTCCACAGGGTAAGGGAGTCCAAAACTAAAGAGCATAGATTTAAGGTGAGAGGGGAAAGATATTCTTGCGCACCTAAAGGGGCAACTTTTTCACGCAAACGGTGGTGTGCGTATGGAAGGAGCAGCCAGAGGAGGTGGTGAGGTGGGTACAATTACAACACTGAAAAGGCAGCTTGGGTATAAGAATAGGAAGGATTTAGGGGGATATGATGAATGCAAATTGCATATGCAACTCCCCTCATGGGTTCCATCGCATCTTATTCAGATATGAGATGTGTGCGTCGAATTAAAAGCTGTGAATTCGCAAACCTGAGGCCTTGCCCCTTCATCTGTGAAATATAAACAATGTCAGCAGAGATTAAGCCTGTCTGATGTTTTACAATGTTAAAAACCTCATCATTAGCACAATTGCTCTCAATCCTCATTGGTGGAAAGCCCTCTTTTCAAATTACGCTGCCCACCCTGCAATAACAGTGATGTTATGTTCCCCTGCATTGTATGTCTGTCACTTACTGTGTATTTTTACATTGATTCTAAGAGGTGTGTTGATGGTTTTGCATCGATTTTTTGAGGGACGCTGATGTCTTAAAGCTTTGCTTGGTCAGGGTTTACTGCGGTTCTGTGTACCTCTTGATTATCCAGAACATTGGATCAACCAGCAGACTCCTGGTTCCATAGATGGTGGTTAATAAAAACTGTATTGCACTGGTGCTACCTTGTTCAGTTCTCTGACTGGAAGCAGGTCTGACCCACACCGTCACGACCTTCACAATTGATAGGACAAGGAACACGGCTAGAATCCCGCGTTCCCGGGATTGCAGTTGGTGTCCAATAATTATACTTACATAATTATACACTCAATTGCTCAAATGTCTGTAGCAGAAATCACCTTACACACAAGCTGCCAGCACTGACATCACTTATGGCTGGCTGGATTCATTTTTTTAGAGGGAATGGTGTAGAATTCAAATTCTCCCCATAGTAACACTCCATTTACGTTGAGGGGTTTCGGTGGGTTTTTCACCTTCACACACTTTGATGAGAGGAACATTAGAGAACGGAAACAAAGAGAGACCAAGAATTATTGCTCGAGGTAAGTTATCTCTTGATTACTGCCTGTGCTCACATCCAGTAGTTTTCTTATACTTACAAACTTATGACACTTACAAGTGATCTCTCTGCAAAAGTATTCTAGGTCTCAATGATTGAGTCCAGTAGCTTGTGTTCTTTTCAAGTGTAACATTTTCCCTTGCTGCAGTCTCATTTGTTTCCCAGTGTGTTCCTTCCAAAAAGTCAACAATATACATATATGGCCCATGTCTGGCATTAATATTTCAGAATACCCCAGCTTGGAAGATTCACAATGGTCAAGGTCTCTTTAAAATGAGTGGAAAAATGTAAGAACTTAGTTTTATCATAAACTTCTAACAACTTATCACAATACTGTACAGATTACCTTTTCAGCATTCCAAATAACACACTCACAGAGATCATATTCGCAAATATTATATTTCAAAGATAAGGCAAGGCCTCGGCTCTGCGCATTACAGATATCATATTCATATTAGGTTTAAAGTGAGGGTGGGGGAAGATTTGCAAGGGATCAAAGGGGCAATTTTGTTTCCTGCAGAGAGTGGTGCGTGCTCGTTTTGAGCTGTCAGAGGAGGTGGTGAGGGGGGCTGGGGGGAGGTCCAATTACAATATTTCCACTGGATCACTGATCCCAGAGATTGGTTAATGTTTCCTAGTGTACTATTTTGATTATAGCTTAAATCAAGCAAAGGCAATAAATTGTGACAAGTAAGTTAAACACCATAGCATTAACGTGACTCAGCACCAACAGTTTTCCTTCCTGAACGATAACATCACTGGGGACAGATTCAGCAGAGATGGAGAAACTGGGGCATTGGAATCAAGTCTGTGAGGCTGTGAGGAAGTGTAGTTGGGAGCTGTGAAAGTTGCTGGGTTTATAAAGATAATTTGGAGGTCTAGAAATGGAGTCAGAAAGTTTAAGGAGGGGGACAGAGCATCAGAGATGATCCAAAGGATAGAAACAGATCAATTGTCATACGCGAAACACAATGACTTTATTCTGCTATTAACACCATCTGATTTATATCCATGCTTTATCTTTCCTCTACAACCATTAACATTCCTATTGTTCTATGACACCATTGATTTCCAATTTCTCTTATCCTTTTACTCTTCCCTATTTTCCCTTCTGTTCCATTTGCTTCATTTTCAACCGTACAAAACCCATCACACTTCTGCAAAGTTCCGAAGAAGCGTCATATTGGACTCAAAGCCTTAACTCTTTCTCTCTCCGAAGTTGTTGCCAAACCTATTGGGTTTCTCCAGCGCTTTGTGTTTTAATTTCAGGTCTCCAGTGTCGGCAGTATTCCCGGGAAACCCAGCAGGAATCCTGTTTGAAAGACAATTAGGACAACACGCTCTAAAGACTATTCACATTCTCGAGATACGGGACAAATGTCTTTAACAAAGCAGAGAGGATGAAGATGGTGTGTAACTGACATGCAGCAGCAGAACCTCTGAATTTGTGTGTAGGACAGATTTTCAGGCTCGTACCTTATATACAGTGAACATAATTACCCACAGAGCTAGTGTGTAGTCAGCCCAAATACGAGACAGTGTAGCAACGTTGAGGAGGAACAGAAGCCAGCATACAGAGCTGAACAGTACTCCAACTGTGCTTGGAACATGCTCCAAAATAAGCTCGGATAAGGAAGGGCGGAATACCATTGTAACAATTAACACACTAATAAACAGGCAAGATTCCAGCACATTCACAATGGGTGGCTCAGTAGTTAGCACTGCTACTTAACAGCGCCAGGGACCCAGATTCGATTCCACCCTCAGGCAACTGTCTGTGTGAAGTTTGCACATGCTCCCCGTGTCTGCATGGGTTTTATCTGGGTGCTCCGGTTTCCTCCTGCAGTCCAAAGATGTGCTGCTTAGGTGAATTGTTTGTGCTAAGTTGCCCATAGTGTCCAGAAATGTGCAGGCTAGGTGGCTTAGCTATGGGAAATACAAGGTTAGAGGGGAGGGGAGTTGGATGCTGTTCAGAGGCGTGGACTCAATGGGCTGAATGGCCTGCTTCCACACTGTAGGGATTCTATGATACAACTCAAGGACACCCAAGTGTGAAATCTGCATCTCCTACACTCCAAAAGAACTGTCTATACTCATTTTATTGACACTTAGTTTTTATTTCTGTCTAAATAGATTTGTAATTATCCTATTGTATGTATATTTTCAACCCAGGAGTTTGTAATTTTATCTTGGAACAAAAGGCATTGGGTGTTATTGCTGTAGGATCTGTATTGCTTTATGAGTTGGATATGCTGGTGAACCACACAAAGCAGGCAGAAACAACATGAAAGACAGCCCTGCAGAAACAAGCTACGTTTCAGACGCATACATCGTTATGTGTAACTGCAAGTTGCAGTCTGAGCTGCTAAATAATCCTGTATGAGATTGTCAAGTAATCTGAATCCAATCTGTGTAATTTACCAAAAACGCAACAACAAAACACAATGTACTATAGTAATTTCCAGCTTTCCACAGGTCATTCCGTTTCTGTAGCAAACTTTGTTTGTCATGAAATGAAAAATTCATCTGTGTCCCTCTTTTCAAATTTTGGGATTGCTCTGGGGAGTTTAAACAGCTCAGCACCTTGGCCAAAGGTCGGGTAGAACCTTCTCAGGATTCAAGGGATCCTATCCTTTCAGTCGAAACTTTTGAAAATTAAAATACCCTTCATCACTTTAACCTTTCCTCCCAAACTATACCTGTAGCCTGGCTTGTTCCCTTTGCCAGTGCTACAATGCTACCAATTCTACACTCCTGTTCAATGCTCAGAGTTTTGGCAACTAATGTTAGAATTAATTGTTTCTTAACATTTGATCTAAACTATTTCTTCAACTCCCTTTGTCAGTAAACAATGTATTTAAACTGTGCCAATTTATTCCACTCTGTTCAAAATATGTAATTACCTCAAAATTTGATATTTTGACTAATATAATTTCTAATATAATAGTACAAATGAAACCCATACCAGTGTTTTTAAAATTGATGTGCCTCTCTTCGTATTAGTAAGGTTTGTCTGTGGATTCAGTGATCAGTGTAAGCACTCAAATATTTGTTTTATGAACAACTTGGAAGGAGTGAACTGATTCCTTTCCCTGTCTAACTCCTTGGAGGAGAAAGTGAGGTCTGCAGATGCTGGAGATCAGAGCTGAAAATGTGTTGCTGGAAAAGCGCAGCAGGTCAGGCAGCATCCAAGGAACAGGAGAGTCGACGTTTCGGACATAAGCCCTTCTTCAGGAATCAAGCCTGTCTAACTCCTTCCCAGGTTATAACACTGTGTGAATTCAAAGGGGTGGTGATTTTAACAAATTTTCCAACTACACACAACTCAGTCTCCGAAATGGGTTGGTCAGGTTCCTTAAGTGAGGAAATCCACAAGAGTCTTAAATGTCTTTTGGTCAAGTAGCACTTAAATTCAGGGAAAAAAAAACATTATTCACAGGTTTTAGATTAGACTTACAGTGTGGAAACAGGCCCTTCGGCCCAACAAGTCCACACCGACCCGCCGAAGCGAAACCCACCCATACCCCTACATTTACCCCTTACCTAACACTACGGGCAATTTAGCATGGCCAATTCACCTGACCCGCACATCTTTGGACTGTGGGAGGAAACCGGAGCACCCGGAGGAAACCCACGCAGACACGGGGAGAATGTGCAAACTCCACACAGTCAGTCGCCTGAGTCGGGAATTGAACCCGGGTCTCTGGCGCTGTGAGGCAGCAGTGCTAACCACTGTGCCACCGTGCCGCCCACAAATGTTATTCTGTATTTTGCATATAAGTTGCCGACACTGGAGCAACTTCCTGGATCAGTTATGACTGGCTGAATTAACTTTACTGGAGACAATGGTATGGATTTTGCATTTGCCATTTGAAAAAAAACCTCCCTTGTGGTGATGAAGCCTTCCAGTGAGTTTTATTTTTCAACTCACACACTCACACACTTTAATAAGAGAGATTTCAGACAAGTGGAAGAAAAAGGTGACAGTTTTTGCTCAGGGCAACTTATGTGTTCAAATCCATTTGGTTTATTGCACCCACTAACACTAAATATTTACAAGGATGTTGCCAGGGTTGGAGGGTTTGAGCTATAGGGAGAGGTTGGATAGGTTGGGGCTGTTTTCCCTGGAGTGTTGGAAGTTGAGGAGTGACTATATAGAGGTTTATAAAATTATGAGGGGCATGGATAGGGAAAATAGAC
Source organism: Hemiscyllium ocellatum (assembly GCF_020745735.1). NCBI lineage: Eukaryota > Metazoa > Chordata > Chondrichthyes > Orectolobiformes > Hemiscylliidae > Hemiscyllium > Hemiscyllium ocellatum. Next base: position 107,651,347 of record NC_083407.1, on the reverse strand, counting down.
AAGGTCTTTTCCATCGGTTGGTGGAGTCCAGAACTAGAGGGCAAAAGTTTAGGGTGAGAGGAGAAATGTTTAGAAGGGACCTAAGGGGCAACTTTTTCACATAGAGGGTAATGTGTTTATGGAATGAGCTGCCAGAGCAAATGGTGGAGCTGGTACAATTACAACATTTAAAAGGCATCTAGATGGTATATGAATAGGAAGGGTTTAGAGGAAAATGGGCCAAATTACTGGCAAACGGGACTAGATTAATTTAACATATCAGGTCGGCATGGACAAGTTGGACCAAGAAGTCTATTTCCGTGGTGTACATCTCTATGTTTCTCTGACACTAGGAGGAAACTATTCAAAGCCTGTCCACCATCTACAAGGCACAGTCAGGAATGTGATGGAATATTCCCCACTTACCTGGATGGGTGCAGTTCCAACAACACTCAAGAACTTGACACCATTGAGGCCAAAGCAGACTTCTTAATTGTTTGGGTCAAAATTATTAGGGAGGCATGGTGGCTCATTAGTTAGCATTGCTGCCTCACAGCGCCAGGGACCCGGGTTTGATTCCAACCTCGGGCAACTGTCTGTGTGGAGTTTGCACATTGTCCCCGTGTCTGCGTGGGTTTCCTCTGGGTGTTCTGGTTTCCTCCCATAGTCCAAAGATGTGCAGGTCAGGTGAATTGGCCATGCTAAATTGCCCATAGTGTTAGGTACATTAGTCCGGGGTAAATATAGGGTAGGGGAATGGGTCTGGGTGGGTTACTCTTTGGAGGGTCAGTGTGGACTTGTTGGGTCAAAGGGCCTGTTTCCATAATGTAGGGAATCTAATCTAAAATCCTGGCATTCCCTCCCTAATGATACTGTGGGTCTACCTACAACACACAGACTCAGGAGCCTCAAGAAGACAGCTCACCACCAGTTTCTCAAAGGCAATTACGGATGGGCAATCAAATGCCAACCCAGCCAGCAGCATCCTAAATTGTTTTAGAACAATCATATCCAAAACTTAAATATTTCTTCTACCTCAAAGGCACAGCAGCATCTGTGTACTACTTACAAGACGCACTGCAGCAACTCACCAATGTTTAGAACATAGAACATAGAACAATACAGCACAGAACAGGCCCTTCGGCCCACGATGTTGTGCCGAACATCTATCCTAGATTAAGCACCCATCCATGTACCTATCCAATTGCCGCTTAAAGGTCGCCAATGATTCTGACTCTACCACTCCCACGGGCAGCGCATTCCATGCCCCCACCACTCTCTGGGTAAAGAACCCACCCCTGACATCTCCCCTATACCTTCCACCCTTCTCCTTAAATTTATGTCCCCTTGTAACACTATGTTGTACCCGGGGAAAAAGTCTCTGACTGTCTACTCTATCTATTCCTCTGACCATCTTATAAACCTCTATCAAGTAACCCCTCATCCTTCGCCGTTCCAACGAGAAAAGGCTGAGAACTCTCAACCTATCCTCGTATGACCTATTCTCCATTCCAGGCAACATCCTGGTAAATCTTCTCTGCACCCTCTCCAAAGCTTCCACATCTTTCCTAAAGTGAGGTGACCAGAATTGCACACAGTACTCCAAATGTGGCCTAACCAAAGTCCTGTACAGCTGCAACATCAGTTTCTTTGACAGTTTTCCAAACCTATGACTTCTGCCACCTTAAAGGGCTAGGGCATCAGAGGCATTGGAACAGGATTACCTGTACGTTCCCCTCAAAACCACTCACTATCCTGACTTGGAATAATATCATGGTTCATTCTAGGTTAAGACCCTGAAGCCCCTCTCTTAAACACTGTGGAATGGCCCTACAATGGCAGTTCAAGGTCACACTGCCTGGTTCACAGTCTTAGATTCAGGAAATTAGATGCTACTGTTGTCATGGCAGCCTGCTTTCATAGGAAAGTTGGTTTTACCTGGAAAACATGCTGGAAGTATCAGAAACAGCCATACTATATGTTATAGAAAACCTACACATCAGATTGTGATTTTGACAGGTCTAAAGCTAGTTCAGGGCTCTGAAATCTTTGTATGTGAATAAGATAGATAAGGAAGCAGGAGGTGATGTTATTGGAAAGGAAGATTAAGAAAATAGACTCAGAGAGCAAGTAAAGCAATACAATGGAAGATGTACTTTTTGAATGTGAGGATAATTTGGTCCCAACTGGACATAAAATTAGATTAGTGGGAGGAGACAGAGGGTGATGGTGGATAGACTGGAGGCCTATGGCCAGTGGTATTTCACAAGGATTGGTACTGGGTCCATTTTTGTTTGTCATTTATATAGATGATTTAGATGAGAATATAAAAGGTTAGTAAGCTTGTGGATGACACCCAAATTGGTGGTATAGTGGACAGTGAAGGTTATCTAAGATTACAACTTGATCAACTGGGTCACTGGGCTGAAGAGTTGGTGGAGTTTAATTTGGATAAATGCGAGGTATTGCATTTTGGTAAAACAACCAGGGGCAGACTTATACAATTAAAAGTAGGGCCTTGGGTAGTGTTGTAGAACAAAGGGACCTAGAGATACAGGTACATAATTCTTTGAAGTTTGCAGGTCAGGTGAATTGGCCATGCTAAATTGCCCATAGTGTTCGGTGCATTAGTCAGAGGGAAATGGGTCTGGGAGGGTTTGTGTAGACTTGTTGGGCTGAAGGGCCTGTTTCCACACTAGGGATTCTAATCTAATCTAATATAGATAGGGTGGTTAAGAAGGCATTGAACACACTTGCCTTCATTGCTCAGACCTTTGAGTATAGGAGTGGTGATGTTATGTTAATGTTGTATAGGACATTGGTGAGGCCTCTTCTGGGGTACAGTCTCCAGTTCTGGTCATCCTTTTATAGGAAGGATATTATTAAGCTACAGACGGTTCAGAAGAGATTTACCAGAATGTTGCTAAGAATGGAGGGTTTGAGTTATGAACAGAGGCTAAATAGGCTGGGACTTTTTTCACTGGACCTTGGGAGTTTGAAGGGTGACCTTATAGAGGTTTATAACATTGTGAGGGGTATAGATAAGGTGGATGGTAGATGTCTTTTCCTTAAGGTCGGGGATTTCAAGACTAGGGGTATATTTTTTAAGGTGAGAGGTGAAACATTTAAAACAGACACGAAGGACAATTCTTTTTACACAAAAAGTGGCGTTCATACGTGGAGTGAACTTCCAGAGGAAGTGGTAGGTACGGATACAGTTACAACATTCAAAAGACATTTAGATAAGTACTTGAATAAAAAATATTTGGAGAGACATGGGCCAAATGCAGGCAGGTGGTTTGGGAACATGGTTGGCATGGACTGGTTGGACCAAAGGGTCTATTTCCATGCTGCATGATTGTATGACTCTATGATTCTAATATAACAGTCTCATCACTTGCCATTGGTTGTGCTAAGAAGAGCAATGGGAAGGAATTAGTTCAATATATGGTTAGACCGGGGCTGAGTCATTTAGAGTAGGGATCAGTAAGAGTATGTTTGATATTGACCAAAATGCTAAGGGAGCACCAAGTGGTCTTTGAAAGGAGGATCCACTGATTAAAGCCATCAGAAAAGCCTCATGTGAAGATGGAGGGCAACTTAACAGCCAATATTTGCAAGTACCATCTGCAAAGTTTGAATCAGTAAGCAAACAGCTGAATAGATTAGATAGAACGCAAGCAATTAAGAAGGTGAAGGATGGGTCATATTAAATGTAGTCATTCAAAAATTGGATAGTTCTGTTTGGACTTGTGGTGATTATAAGCGTACAGTAAATAAGGTGATCAGCAAAGAGACTGACTAACTGCTTACCAGGAAAGATTTCTTTCCTGATCCAGTCACATGTTGCACATTTCCATTTCGAATTCACTGCCAAAAATAAGAAATTGTTTTCTGTTCATCCACAGGAAGGGGTAAACCAGTACGCAAAGTCCCTGCTTGGGTAGTATCTACAACTTCTGCAGTGTTCCAGTGTATCATAGGTCAGAGACTGAGTAGGATTAAAAAGTTTCTCAAATGATGTTCTCATTAGCAGTAAAGGGTGAGCAACTGTGTGAGACTGAACAAGTCCCAGGTAAGCTTTAAGAACATGACAAAGTCAAAAAGCACAAGCTTCACTTCATGTGGTAAAGTGTAACACGCCTGAGCCACAACTAGATATCAATCCAATGCAGAAGATCAAGGGGGTTTTGAAAGCTATGCGACCAGAGAAGGAAAAAACATTGGACATTCAAAGGGATTTTTTTGTGAGTCATTTCAAGTTATACTGCACTTAGCTACTGAAGCCTCGTCACTCTATAAGCTACGATAAGATGGAATAGATTGTGAGTGATCTGGTGAGGGTCAGTAAGCAATGGAGAAAATGCTGACTGATAATGCTATTTTGATCCATGCTGGAAAACATGTAGGTTTAGTGGCTGATGCCTTACCACAGGGATTTGGTATGGTGTTAGCTCACATAATGGAAAGTGGTGTGCAGTATACTTCAGAGCAAAATTGTGCCAATTGAGAAAGAATCAACGTGTCTGGTGTTATGAAGCTACACAGATACTTGTACAGTAGGGAGATGATATTGTTACCTGGAAACCTTCGCCATCATTTTAGATTCAAAGAACGGAGTACCATCCCTGACAACAGCACAGTTTCAGAAATTGGCCCTAGTTTTGATGGCCCATCAGAACACTACGAGTACCATAAATCAACAGACTATGCTCATGTGGATGTCAAGACTTCCCATGAAGACTAATTCATGATGACATATAACCAAATGACATGCCTGAGTCTGTGAAACAAAATTACTGAACTCACAGGAATGTACTGCTCAGGAAAGTGTTCAATTATGTCATTAACAGCTAGTCTAAGAAGTGCGCAGATGAGAAATTATTGGTTTCTCTCCCCCTGTGAAAAGTGAATCAGGACTTGGAGAGAAATTGTTTGAGCAACTTAATGAACAGCACACAGCAATAGTCCTTATGAAAGCAGCAGCAACAGGCTATTCCTGGTATCCTGAGGCAGAGATATTTATGAGTTGGTGAAAGGTAGTGAAGGGTCCTTCTAATCCAAGGCCAAACACAAGAAACTGCTTATTTCTATGAGGTGGAAGGAAAACAATGTCTCTTCAGGGTCAAAACTTAAGAGCAAATGGAAGTTAATATGTTGAGTCCGCCCAATACCACAAGTGCTAAAGTTATTGAGGCTTTGAGATTGGTTCGCAATTTATGGATTGCCAGAGGGTTTGGTGCCCAATAACCTGTTTGCTTCTGGACAGTTTGAAACATTTCTGAGTCTCACCGGTGTCAAATACACAACACTTAAGGGGTCTGCAGAAAGAAGTGTCCACGTTTTGAACTCTTTGCAAAAACACTTGCTCAGTGACAAGCTGGGCTGTTATTTCCATATCTTCCCATCCATCACAAATTCGACAGTTTTGAAACATCAGTGAGTATTTGAACACACTCTGGAGACAAAATTGAAGTCGGAAGGCATTTTGTTTTCTTTAAATAAAGGAAAAGGTAGATAAATTCTCGATTAAAAAGGAGGTTCAGGGGTGAGAGGTTATGGGGAATAGGTAAAAACCCAGATCAGCCATGGTCTTATTGAATAATGGGAAAGGTTCAAAGAGTCAAGTGGCCTGTTGTTGCTTTTAATTCACATGATTGTAACACAGTAAAGTAATAGTAAGCAAGACAGGTAAAGATGATTCATGATTCTCAAGAGCTGAAACTTAGAAAATTCAGTGCTGGTCAAAAGGTCATGGTGAAAAGCATTGAGGTACTGAGGAAAAGTATGTGCGTAAAGATGTATTGTTATGAAGTTGAAGGCATGTACTGTACCTTTACATGAGCGCTTACAAGCACCTGTGTGTATGATTAGATGGCAGTCCCAGAGTATACTGAAAAATTGAAAATATGTAACATTTGGCTGTGAAATGGATACCTGAGTTTTGGTTGCTGTTTTGACACTGTTTGAATTTGACCAGTTTAAGTTATGCCCCAAGATACTAAAACCCAATTGAGTTTGAATTTGTTTTGCCAACATCGAACCAATGAGATGATCTGATGCTGGGGGTTTTGAAACGCAGGCCTTTTGAAAATTGGTTGGAGAACAACTGCCGTTGAGACAGAAATGCATGAGAGCTAACACCTTGCTCTCCAAGAAATTAGGAAACACTCCCTATCAAAACATACCTTTTCATTTGAAGCATACTTGCAGTGAAAAGAAACATATAAAGCACTTAGCAATGGAAAGGGATAGGTATACACCAGAGGTCAAGAGATACAGCTGGGGCAAAGGCAATTACGATACTATTAGTCAAGATTGAGGATGTATAAGGTGGGGAAGGAAACTGCAGAGGATGGGCACAATTGAAATGTGAAGCTTATTCAAGGAACAGATACTATATGTCCTTGATAAGTATACCTATCAAGCCGGGAGCAAGTTGTTGAGCGCAGGAGCCATAGTTTACTAAGGAAGTTTAATTTCTTGTCAAGAGCAATAAGAAGGCTTATGTTAGGATGATATATGAAGGCTCAGTTAGGGCACTTGTGAGTTACAAGGTAGCCAGGAAAGATCTAAAGAGAGAACTAAGATGAGCATGGAGGGGTCATGAGAAGTTGTTGGTGGATAGGATCAGAGAAAATCCTAAAGCTTTTTATCGGTATATAAAGGACAAAAGAATGAGTATGATTAACGCCAATCAGGACAGTTGTGAGAAGTTATGCATGGGGTCAGAGGAGATAAGGAAAGCGGTAAATGAATATCTTTTGTCAGTATTCACAATAGAAAAAGACAATGTTGTCAAGGAGAATACTGAGAAATAGCCACTAGACTAGATGGGATTGAGGTTCACAAGGAGGAAGTGTGAGCAATTCTGGGGAGTGTGAAAATAGATAAGTCCCCTGGGCCAGATGGGATTTATCCTAGGATTCTCTGGGAACCCAGAGAGCAGATTGCAGAGCCGTCGGCTTTGTAGCCTTTGTCTACAGGAATAGTGCCAGAAGACTGGAGGATAGCAAGCGCTGTCCCTTTGTTCAAGAAGGGGAGTAGAGACAACCCTGGCAATTATAGACCAGTGAGCCTTACTTCGATTGTGGGTAAAGTGTTGCAAAAGGTTATAAGAGGGAGGATTTATAATCATTGTGAAAGGAATAAGTTGATTGGAGATAGTCAAGATGGCTTTGTGAAGGTTAGCTTGAGCCTCACAAGCATTATTAAGTTCTTTGAGAAGGTGACCAAACAGGTGGATGAGGGTAAAGTAGTTGATGCAGTGTATATGGATTTCAGTAAGGCATTTGATAAGGTTCCCCATGGTAGGCTATTGAACAAAATGCAGAGGCATGGGATCAAGGGTGATTTAGTGGTTTGGATCACAAATTGGCTCGCTGAAAGACAAAGGGTGGTGGTTGATGGGAAATGTTCATCCTGGAGTTCAGTTACGAGTGGTGTACCAAAAGGATCTGTTTTGGGTCCATTGCTGTTTGCCATTTATATAAATGACCTGGATGAGGGTGTATAAGGATGGATCAGTAAATTTGTGGATGGCACTAAGGTCGGTGGAGTTGTGGACAGTACTGAAGGATGTTGTAGGTTACACAGGGAGATAGATAAGCTGCAGAGTTGGGCTGAGAGGTGGCAAATGGAGAAAAGTATGAGGTGATTCACTTTGAAAGGAGTAACAGGAATGCAGAGTACAGGGCGAAAGATAAGATTCTTGGTAGTGTAGGTGAGCAGAGGGATCTCAGTGTCCAAGTACATAGATCCCTCAAAAGTGCCACCCACATTGATAGGGTTGTTAAGAAGGCATACAGTGTGTTAGTTTTATTGGTAGAGGGATTGAGTTGCGGAATCATGAGTCCATGCTGCAGCTGTACAAAACTCTGGTACAGCTGCACTTGGAGTATCACATACCGTTCTGATCACTGCATTGTAGGAAGGATGTGGCAGCTTTGAAAAAGGTTGAGAGGATATTTACTAGGGTGCTGCCTGGTATGGAGGGAAGGTCTTCTGAGGAAAGGTTGCAGGTCTTGAGGCTGTTTTCTTTAGAGAGAAGTAGGCTGAGAGGTGACTTAATTGAGACATACAAGATAATCAGAGGGTTAGATAGGATGGACAGGGAGAGCCTTTTTCCTTGGATGGTGATGGTGAGCATATGGGGACATAGCTTTAAATTGAGTGGTGATGGATATAGGACAGATGTCAGAGGTAGTTTCTTTACTCAGAGAATAGTAGGGGTGTAGAACTCACTGTCTGCAACAGTAGTAGACTTGCCAACATTAAGGGCATTTAAATGGTAATTAGATAAACATATGGATGATAATGGAATCGTGTAGGTTAGATGGGCTTCAGATTGTTGTGCTGACCTGTGAAACCATCGAGGACCAAAGGGCCTGTATTGCACTGTAATGTTATACATAAGACGATGCAGGGAGATCTCCAGCTGGAATACGACAGACACCGAAGCAACAGCAGCAGTATGGTTTTGAATTTAGGTTGATGTAATTTTAATCAGTGTTTTATTGGAACAGTATAGTGTTATTGAGTTGGATGCAGATAACAAGCAGTTTCGAGAAAGAGGGCTTAGAGCCGTGAATAGTTGTTTAATGTTCACTTTTAAAGTTGAAAAATAAATTGATGTTATTTTCTTTGAATAGTGGTATTTGGAAGTTCTCTGTCACTCATATTTTAACAGATTACAAGGCAAGGTAAGCTTTTCTGGGTTTATGTTTAATTAACTGAGGTTTTCACCTCTGTGTCGTAACAGTATTCACATATTTTGTTGAGATTGGAGTCTCTGTCAGTAATCACCTGGCTTGAAAAGAGGATATCTGACAAAGGGACAGTACAAGAACTCCCCCGATGGTCAAAGTGCCTCTTACTGTCCCGGGTGGAAGTCAGAAGAAACCCAGCGTTTGCTGGTATCATTGAATGCATCATCAAAGCAAATCCAGCCAAGGTCTTTGATGACGACACACCTACCCATGCCAGTCCAAGCAAATATTAAGTGAAGTTGGTTGACGGGGCTGGCGCAGTTTGGAGATGGCACAATCAGAAATGGGGAGAGAGCAGATTAAAGTGAATGGAAATAGCACAGAATGCCTAGGTCGAAAGAGAAATGAATCTGAAAGCATGTGGAAAGGAAGAAAAACTGTTCAATATTGTGCAATTTACTAGGGCATGTTGATTTATCTCTGTTTTGGTTGGGATTTCAATAACAATGCACAAACAACTGATTCAGCTAAGTTTCAGTGATTTTTGATGTTGGTTTAGTTACATGGTATTCTGGAAAATTATATACAATCACCATTCCACATTTTAATGTACGTGATTTGATGTGGGAAGGCAGTGAAGTACACTATACAAAGATGATTTGGAGGTCTACATAAAGTCGATTAAGAATGACAGTCTGCAATTGAACATGTCTGTCTTATTCAATGCAATCCACAAACTAAAGGAACTAGCGCAGAAAGTTGCCTCATTAGCATAGTGCCAATGGTTTACAAGAGGCATCTGTTTAAATAAAGCACACAAATAAACTGAAACACCAAAGGGAATTGCCAGATAGTGATATAATGACAGTGAACATGAAACTTTTATTTAGTACTGATGACCTAATCCATGTAATGATCCCTAACTGTGACATTACAAATGCAATTGCAAACATGGTACAGATCAGATTAAAAAAAAGTCTATATTTTACAAGTAAAAAATAAGTTCTGCAAAATACAAATACGTTAAAGCTGGTTTAAATCACACACGGTCCAAAAAGTGACTTGCGTTGTATGTTTCCTTTTGATCACCCTCTATGCTCATAGCACCAGTATAAGATTACCTTAAAAGTAACATTTATTTACATTCAAAATGGTTACTTGTTGATCATAATAGTTTATACATTAAAAGGAAAAGAAAAATTGAATGGGTTAGGTCTCAGTATGAATGCAGATTCTAAAGAATTCTCCTAGAATAATTTGGTGCTCCATAGAGCACACACTTTGTTTTCTCTCACTACATCTTCATTATACAAAAATCTTAAATAATCTGTTTGATAAGACTTTTTCCTCTATGAAAGCATAATCTTCCACAACGCACATAATCGGCAGGGTGAGGTAAAGATCAGACCCCGAGGACCTGGCATTAATGCTGGGGTCCCACAAGTCCAGACCCGCTGAATAGTGAAGTGATTATGGCAGGATCTGCGGTTCTGAAGCACATTAACACGGACATACTTGGGAATAATTGAGACCCAACAAGTCTTGACACCTTCCTGCACAGAAACACCATCTAACCTCCTTCAATCCCTTCTGTCTTCACAAGAACGTCCAAATGTCCCTTGAGTTCCATTCATACACATCCAACTGTCCCTTTACCTCAATTCTAACTAACTATCTTTTTAAATGACCTTCCCCAGTGCTTATTACCGATCGAGACATAGTGGTTGTTATTGCACACTTTTTAAAAAAAATCAGGTCAGTTTCTCTCAGATATTTATGTTCAGCTCATTATTGACCAGAATCATTTTAGGAGAATAGCTTAAACTGCATGTGTACTGCCACTGGCAGATTTAGATGTTTAGGTGGCCTCTAAACTGCTAATTGCTTAATCACACCAATCAGCCTTCCTACTTCTTTATTCAAAGCTCTAAGTTCTGCAGCCAAAAGCTCAAACAGCCTTAAGATCACGCAGCCTGAACTCATGCCACATGGCCTGCGCTCAGCGGCAAGTAGAAAATCTGATCGTCGACGTCCTGAAATGCACCTTGACTCGGGCTGTGTTTCACAGATGACACGGGGACAAGCATTTTTAACTGGGGTGGTGACACAAGTTTGCAGTACAACACAGATTGGCAGCGATCTAGTGGAATAACTGTTGAGCTGCTGGTTTCATATTACAGAAGTTAGTTCAGTGCCATGGCCCGTTAAGTCAGCTAGCAGTCGTTCCTTGCCTCGCCTCAGTTAGTGTTAACCTTCTCCCAAAGCAGTTCACTCCAAGGTAAGTTGCGCACAGAATGTCTTATCAAGGGTCGCCAAAGAGTTTGGAACCCATAGGGACAACTCGAGAAAGGCCTTCCTATCATATCTTTTGCTTCAGATTCTTAAAAAAATGGTTGCAAAAGGGAGTGCACAGTGAGTAAATGAAGGATCGTTTGAGAAGGTAGCAACGGCAAGGCCGCAGGCTTTAGATATGTTTCGTAGGCACCTCAACAAGGGCGTGAAGGCTCCAAATCAGGAATGAGGCATGTCTGAGCTGGGAGGACCCAAGGCCTCACTGCAATCAGGGCACCCTTGCCAATATCCCCAGGTGTCTGCCTCTTTGGCAGTTTCTCACTGAGGTGGGGGACTTGGTGAACAGCAGTGATTAGGGTGGGGGACCACTGGCAGAAGTGCTGTGAACTTAACATTCTCGGAGGCAGACATTTAGTAGGCCACATCTTTGCCAGGAAATCCCAAGGCTAAAGGGCTTGTGCTGCTCACTCACTCACACACACACACACACACACACACACACACACTAGCCCAGTTTCTCAGACAACTTCCAAAAGCAGGCCTTTCACTGACAATTTGTAAGGGGGCTGGAAGCTGACCAGTCATCTCCCTGATAACGGCAAAAGGGGGCTTTTGCAGCCATTCAGTGAGTACTGCAAAAATGGTCAACTCCCTATCCTTCCCCATGCCCCCATTTTAGGGTCTAGAGAACAGGCGTAACAATGGGCAAATTCCATTGCTATCGTTATTTCTAAGGAATTCAAAGGCTATCAACAGGAACATGTGAAGGAACCCACCTGGACTCACCTAAACCTCAGACTGGAGCGCCTTTTTGCTGGCTGCAGTAACGGAACAGCAGCGAGGAGGCAAGGTTGATTTAGCCCCCACGCACTCCCACCCTAATCAGAAGAGAGCCCAAGAGGGATACACACGAAAGAGGTGGGGAGTGCGTGCGGGGACAGTGGCCGGGGTCACAGAATTCCCAAAAGCAATTATACATCCTAAGAAAGCAACTTCCCAAACGATAGTAACCACCTTAATCGAAATGCGTAACATACAAGAGAGAGAGCTTAGAGGGGGCCGGGTGCAGGAATTTCTCTGTTGTTAATCAAGTGACATTTGCTTGGTGACTGTTTGGTAAAACACGCCTTTCAAAAGGCTGGGGTAGTCCTTCACCCGGAAAAGATGGCGGGAGCCGCGATCCACATCATAGTCAATGGCTGTGCCTGATACCAAGGCCCGCAGATTGTTCTCGTGGACCTGATCGCCTACCGCTATGACGTATACCTCAATGTTACGGGCTTGGGCAGCTTGCGCCTGCTTTTCTATGTTGTTCACCAGGTCTCCCTGGGACCTGCCGTCAGTGAACAAGAGCAGTTTCTTCCTGACGTTCCGGCCGCTGCGCTGGAAGTGGGTGTTGACACCCTCCAGGGCGCGGCCCACATCCGTGGCGTCGTTCATGAACTCCATCAGCTCGATCCGATCGGCCACTTCAGTGTAGTTGTCAGAAAACGGCACCTCGATGACCTCGGATTTGCTGTACTGAAGCACTGACGTGCGCACTGTGGTCCCACGGGCACGCTTGGCATTGAGGAAGCGCTCGGCTAGCCGCTTGACAAAGGTCTTGCTCGTCTCAAAGTTCTTGCTCCCCACGCTGGTGGAGCTGTCGAGCATGAGGGCGATGTCTGTCGACACGTTGAACTGAACTGTGGAGGAAGCGGATGCTGTTAGCCGTCACGACAGATAAAACAATGGCTGCTGCTGAATCTCTGGGGATGCCAAACTAGTACCCATGGGGTGTTTGGCAATCTGAGGTCCCTCGGCTTCTGCTTCCTCTGTCCCGTCGGGGACGTGAAAAGTATTTCAGATTACTTAAAGAGAAAAGGGCACAGATGAACTTTTCAAAATGGCTTCCACTGCCAACCCAAGGTAGGAAGGAGCCTACTAATTGTAGCAGGGGATAAACTACATTTATTGGAAGAGCTGAACTGAGAGAGGTCTCCTTGTGATCCAGCAAGGGGCAGGAAAATTCATTACCCTTCAAGGGGTTTAACAACACGACAATAGTTGTACCTCAGCATTTTAGACCGTGCCTCACAATGCTAAACAGCCCTGCCATGGATCAAGGTCAGCCTCCCTGAGTCACCATTCATAACTGGGAGGCCCAACGTGTTGTCTCTGTTCAATGCCCCTTTCCCCAAAAGGCTTTCTAACACAACATTATTTGATTGTTGGCAGAGGATACAGATCACATCATGCCAGAATGTCCCCTCCTTTCAAAGCAGCTGGAAATGTCTGCAAATTGACCATAGGCCTGGGTGTCTACAGTGGGGAACTCTGCTCCAACATGGCTGAACCGACAGATGTTAGCATCTCCGGGTCTCCCATGTCTCTTGGGCTGAGCCCTTAACTACTAAGAAAACATGTTGGAAGCGTACTTACTTGGACAGGAGTAGTCTGGGCACTTCTTTTCTGCAGGAGAAAATGCATAACATTAGCAAAAAGACAAAAGGTGATTAGTGATTGTTTAAAAACCTAAGTGAGGTAGAGAGCCTCAGGCCATTCTCTCAAGGGGAGGCTGGTTGGGGTGAGAACGCTGTCCACTTACCTCTGCAGATGAACTGAGTGACGTTCTCAAGGAAGGCGTCCTCCAGCAGCTCCATGAAGTTGTCTCGTTGCAAGCTGAGCCCAGGGGTTGGAGCCGACTCGCAGGCGATCTGCCTCAGGCTTTCGGCCGCTGGCTGGTTGCGGAAGATGTCGCTCACACCAACCGAGACAACCTGGAGCACAATGAGAAGTGAGTGAGTGGCCTAGGCAGAAGCAGGGAGCAAAGCCCGGTCTCTCTGGGCGGGCCACGAAAGCCAATGTCGGTTACGAGAGTCAGGAATGAAGGAAAGGAGCCGTACGTTGGCTTCATTGCAGAGTGACGACAGCGACTTGGGGTCTCTCGAAATGTCTGACCGCCCGTCAGTCAGGACCAGGGCGACCCGGACTTGGTTAAGTGACCCCCTGAAGGCTGTCTTTGACCAGTCCAGCGCAGTTCCAGTGAAGGTACCTCCTGCAATCCACTGGAGATTCTTGATTGCACTGCGAATGGAAAAAATAAAGAATTTCACCCCTCTGACCATGCGACTTTCCCCACCCACCCCCCCCAACCCTGAACATGCTTCTGATTGGCCCATCTGCTCCTCACACTGTGCCGAAGGCTAGCGTTCAGCTCCATGGATACAGCCACTCTCTGATGTCATACCCAAGTGGGGCTTGTTCATTCCCCCTATCCCGCAGACTTGGGGAGGGGGGGGGAGGGGTACCGGCAGAATGTCCGATTGCAGAGGGCTCCACTATCACCTCTGGAATGGCTGTACAGTGGCTCAGTGGTTAGCACTGCTGCCTGGCAGCACCGGGACCCAGGTTCGATTCCAGCCTCGGGCGACTGTCAGTGTAGAGTTTGCACATTCTCCCCGTGTCTATGTGGGTTTCCTCCCGCAGATCAAAGATGTGCAGGATCAGTGGATTGGCCATGGGAAATTCAGGGATAGAGTTTGGGGGGTGGGTAGGATCAGGGTTCGGACAGGGAGCTGGTCAGAAAGTCGGTATGAACTCAGTAAGGCTGCCTCCACATTGTGGGGATTCTATAATTTGTTGACGGCCCCAAGGGATATCCAGCAGTAGCTGAGAGTTGCACAATCCGCCCTAGATAGGCAGATGAGGTTGGGAATGTACAATGGTTCCCCATTGAAGGACTGCCTCTGGGAATAATGCTTAATTGTGCTTGGGTCACCTGAACATGTGGAATAGCAATAGAAGTAGACCATTCACGTCCCTCGCAGCTCCTAACCCCACACACACCCTAAGCCCTGCTCTACCATTCAGTAAGATCACGACTGATCCATTTATGCTCTAGTTCCACACTGGTGTTTGCCCCCTGAGAACCCTTCATTCCATGCCCAACAATAATCCATTTACCTCTACCTTATAAATATTCAATGACTGCACCTCCCCACCCCCACCCCCTTCTCAGGTACAGTCACACTACCCTTAGGAGGGAATAAAAATCTCCTTCTCTCTGCCATGCAAAGGTAACCCCTGGATTTTTAAACAGTGTCCCCTAGTTCTGGACAGTCCCACAAGAGGAAATATCCTGTCCACACCTACCTTCTTCAGACCATTCAGGATCATGCACACTTCATATCAAATTACCACTCTCTCTCTCTCCAGTAGAATCAAGCCCAGTCTGTCTGACCTATTCTCAAACGTTTTGTTAAGGATGATTTGCTTCCTGAAACCACTCGTTCCAGGTACCAACCTAGTAAACTTCTTCTGAACTACCTGTAATACATTGATATCCTTTCTGAAATAGGGAGACCAAAACAGCACACAGTCTCTGTAATGCAGTCTTAGTGATGCCCTGTATGACTGAAGCATGACTTCCTCCTATTTTATGTTCCAACTGCTCTTCTAATTCCCCTAGCTCGCTTCAGATAGCCCAGCTTTCATGTTGACATAGTTGGCCTTATTTTAGGTTGAAGTGCTAGTTCTAGACCCATTCTTCTTCCTTTCAGATGGATGTAAATTCATATTGTGGTCGCTGCTATCTAGGGAAGCCTCGACTCTGAAGTTATTAATTAATCCTGTCATAGTACACAATGCCAAGCCTAATATAACCCGCTCTCTCGTCAGTTCTAAAACGTGTTGCTCGGAGAAACTCTCTCTAAAGTATTTTATTTGATACTCCTGCTAATCTGATTCCTCCAGTCTATAATGTAGATTAACCCTAACATTAACTCCGGGTGCCATTTAAATTGACTGTCCTGATGAATTATCATCTTATATCGACAACAGCTGTACCTCAGCATTTATACCGTGCCCCACAATGCTAAACGGCCCTGCCATGGATCAAGGTCAGCCTCCCCTGAGTGTCCATTCATAACTGAGAGGCTCGATGTGTTGTCTGTGTGCTATTCCCGTTTTCCCCAAAGGCTTCCTAACACAATATTTGGTTATTGGCAAAGGATACAGATCACACTGGCGTGTTAACCCTGGAAGCAGACCACCAATCAAAGCGTGCGACACATACACTTTTAGTTCCGGCAGAGTGTTAATGTTGGGATCAGTCATTGAGACCAACTCCTCAGTCCCTGCGTGACTGTACTGGACGACTCCAATGTTGGACTCCTTGCCATCAAACTACAAGTTGCAAAGAGAGAGAAGAGTTGGTACGCAGTTAGTACATAGAACACAGGGTCTCTCAAATCCTTTCCTCTGCGGTTCCTAGCTCCTTGTCATTTCAGAGATTTACCTTCACTTCAAAACAGGCTTAGACAAGGTTAACATGAACAGGGGACGCACAAGATACAGTCCAATGAGCACAGGGGTGAGGCCTACCATATTGGAGTTTCAAAATGGCAAGGCGCTAGAAACTGTACAGGAAGAGGTTTGAGGGTCACCAATCATTAAAGGCCAGCTCCACAAAACAGAAAAGGTCAAAGGAATGCTGCCAAACAGGGCACGACAGGCAGAGGGCAGGAGGTTCCACTCCACTTGTATTGATGCTCACCAGGAGATCGGCTTTCAGTCCCAGTCACTAGGACCTGCTGTCCTGGGAGGGAGCGCATTGCGGGTTAACCAGATTGTTCCTGGGGCTTAAGAGAATTAAACATGAAGGACAGACCTACATTCCCTTGAGTAAAGACAATTCAGGGCTGATCTAATGAAACATATCGAATGTTAAAAGATTCAACAAGGTTAGGGTTAGACAGCGGGGAGAATTTACCAATGGCAGGGGAGAGTTCGGTCAGCCAAGAATAAACTTGGGAAGCTTCTTTCTGCAAGGTCGTGCAGGTTGGACAGGCTGCCACTGCCTTCCTCAGATTATAGTCTTAAAACCATTGACTGGGTTTGAATGTAATTTGTTTTCAATGTTTTGGTAAGGATGACTTGCTTCCTGACCATAAGGGGCACATTTTGCATTCCCAACTCTGTTCAAAATTACTGTTAGATCTGTTGGCAGCATGTATCATGTGAGAAAATATCAATAAACTACATAAAGCCAGAAGTTGCCAGAGGTTGGAAGGTTTTCTCTATACTGTTTTTCATGTCTTATTGCTTTGAACCTGCTTCATATTTAACTAAGGCATGGGGAATAACAGCTCACAGCTATAAAATGATTTAACAACCCTTAAAAGAACATGACTAGTATGCTGGATATTATAACTACCACCTCCACTTGTTGTCTGAAGTAAATCCAACAGTGTGCTTTACTTTATATGACGTCTAAATACAATTCCACTCAAAGACTTGTACAACTTCAAACCTAAATCTGATCCCACCAGAATCATAGTCAAGAGTGTGGTGCTGGAAAAGCACAGCAGGTCAGGCAGCATCTGCGGAGCAGGAGAATCAACATTTTGAGGAGAAGCCCTTCATCAGGAGTGAGGATGAAAGGCTTATCCCCGAAATGTCGATTTTCCTGCTCCTCGGATGCCACCTGACCTAGTGTGCTTTTCCAGCACCACACTCTTCGACTCTAACCTCCAGCATCTGCGGCCCCCATTTTCTCCCACCAGGATCACCATTTCCTAGCTTTTAGCTTGCTTGCCCTCAGTGCCTTGATATTCAAACCTATTACCAGCCCCCTCAATAACATGGTGGCTCAGTGGTTAGCACAGTTGCCTCACAGTGCCAGAGAACCTGGTTCAATTCCAGCCTCAGGCGACTGTCAGTGTGGAATTTGCACATTCTCCCCGTGTCTGTGTGGGTTTCCTCCCACAGTCCAAAGATGGGCATGTTAGGTAAATTGGCTAAATTGCTCATAGTGTTCAGGGATGTGTAAGTTAGGTGCATTAGTCAGGGGTAAATATAAAGGTAGGGGGAATGGGTCTGGCTGGGTTACTCGGTGTGGATGTGTTGGGCCGAAGGGCCTGTTTCCACACTGCAGGGATTCTATAAAACTGCCTATTTGTGGCCTGTTCTGTATTTAACATGTGTACCTTAATTGATGTTTCCTTTTCTCAGGTCTTGTGCAGTGCACTTGGAGATGAGACAATCCGGTTTCAAATTAAATTGCAAAAACAGCAGCAAGGAAAGGAAATTCACCTTGATGATCACTGTACTGCCACCCTCTCCCACTAAACTATGGTTTAATAGAGAGCTTGCACAACTGCTGTGCATCTTGGGATAGGCTCATCTCCATGATCATCTCTTGCAACCAAAAGAAATGCACTCATTCTACATACTACAGTTGGGCATCCTTTCAGGGAAAAATAACTACGCCTTATTCCCGGGTTTGGATTATGGTTTTGTACTCACTAGCATAAATTAAATTCAAGTCGATTTTCCCCATTGATGGAGGGATCGGGATAAAGATTTAAGGTAAGGGCAGAGGTTTAGAGGAATTGTGAGGAAAAATATTTTCACGCAGAGGCTAGTGAGAATCTGGAACTCACTGCCTTTAAAGGGTGATAGAGGCAGAAACCCTGGGAATATTTCGGAAATATTTAGGAATGCAGTTGTGATGCCAGGATATGCAAGATTATGGGCCTGAGTGCTGGGAAATGGAATCAGATTGATGCGGTGGCTCTGAACTGCAGAGACACAATGGGCCAAAGAGCCTGTTTCTGAGCTGTAGATCTCTGAGGCTCTACGACATCTAAGGAAGAGGGTGAGGGAGGAGGATTCGCCCTCCTTTGAAAACACACAAATTAGTTAATCACTGGGCAGCATGGTGGCTCAGTGGTTAGCACTGCTGCCTCACAGCACCAGGGGCCCGGGTTCGATTCCTGCCTCAGGCGACCGTCTGTGTGAAATCTGCATGTTCTCCCTGTGTCTGCGTGGGTTTCCTCCGGGTCCTCCCACAATCCAAAGATGTGCTGGTTAGGTGAATTGGCCATGCTAAATTGCATATATTGCTAGGTGCATTAGTCAGGGGTAAATATCTGGGTGGGTTACTCGTCAGAGGGTCGGTGTGGACTTGTTGAGTCAAAGGGCCTGTTTCCATACTGTAGGGATTCTAATTAATGAAAAGGGGCAAAATCCCTTTCTGCTTTTACAGTCACTCATTCACTGGTTTTAAATTTAGTGCTAATGCTCATTGTCGGGACTGCGTTTGATCATGTGATTTTGCCAGAAACATTTATTCTCCCACTCCTCGGATGCTGCCAGGAGCTGCTGTCCTTTTCCAGCACCACTCTCTCGACTCTAACCATGCCTTGTTCAGCTAGGACTGTTTAACACAATCCCTCACTTATTTGAGGAACAAATTTACACAACAACAAAAAATAAAACTGCATTGCAGATGACTCCTTTTGTTTTAAAAATACAAAACACAAATGAAGCAACGTCAAAGTCAAAGCTTAACATCTGCTCAACCGGGAAATCCAGTTGGCCGGTCAGTCTTGTTGATAGATGAGCAAATTTAAAAGACTTTGTTCTCACCCTGATTTTCTCATCTCTGCTCAGCCTCTCGATCACCGTAATTATGAACTGCTTGGCGAGAGCGAAATTTTGGTCTCCGATACTCTCTGAGCTGTCCACTACAAACAGGAGATCGATGGGCCCACACTTGCACTCTGCAAAATAGACAAGGTTGGGTGGATTGACCGTGTTAAATCGCTCATCGCGTCCAGGGGATGTGTTGGCTAGGTGGATTAACCACGGAAAATGCTGGGCTACAGGGATAGGGTAGGGGGTGGGTGGGATGCTCTTCGGAGGAATGGTGGAGATTTGATGAGCCGAATAGCCTGCTTCCGCATTGTGGAGAATCCATGGAAAAAAGTGATCCGTACAACTCCCCATGAAGTGGCTTGCAATCGTCTTCACCTTTCTCATTTCTCTCACGCCTTGCATGCAGCTGGGATTTTCCACTGATTTCACCTCAGGCATGTTAATACTCTGTATTTCTTAGGGGGGACTTTTGCTATTTCACTTTTGCTGTAGGTGCTGGACATGCAGCCAGGACAAGTAAATGGTATTAACATCCATTAGCCAAGATCAAATGGAATATTGGGATAGGGTCAAGGGACTGAATGGCTTCCATCTTCCTGGGTGGACAATGATTAGTGGAAGGTGTCGTCTTCATTAATCCTCAAAATGGCTGACTCCCCTTTATCACATCATTCCTTACTTTAGCCATAAATCTCCCTCCTAAAATTGCCCTGGAGTTTGGAAAAACAGGAAATAGGTTCTCTCAGTCACATTCCTTTGTAAATTGACCAAGTCAGTGTATTATCTTCAATGTACCAGAGTTGTTTTGTTTTAAAATGGACTCAGATGTCCCACGGGTCACTGACCTTTCTATAAAAAGGACTCCAAACAGCAGAAACCAGTTTTTGAACTAGCATTGCAGATCATTGAGCTACGAACATGGACAGGGAGTTACTCTGTTAGAATCTTGAAACTTTATTGATGGTTTTCCCGTCGCTGCTAATAGATCGCCATCTTTCAGGGCACTGTCTGAAACAGTTCGGTTCACACTGCTCACACGCTAACACAGACTGATTGCTAGGGGACGTCTTTAAATTACTGTCAAACCGGGGTGAAGCACTGACACTAACTAAAGTGAGGGAACATCTACAAATACTCAGGCTCAAGGGGAAAGTCAAGTAAATTTGACAAAGGATAGAGTGTTCAAACATGCAGCAATCATATCAGGTTTATCTGTATCAAGTAAAACAATTTACTCACCACAGCAAGCTGTAAACAAAAAAGGAAAGATAAAAGAGAAATCAGCAATAATTGTTCATGGGATTACTATTAAGTTATTCATATTTTAAAGCTTTCTGCATCTAGATATAGTCACCTCAAGGTTGAGTCTTGTAGTTCTGCATACATTTTTCTAATAAAAATAATTCATTCACAGGACGCCAGTGCCAATCCCTAATTGGCCTGGAGAAGGCGATGGTGAGCTGCCTTCTCAAACTGCTGCAGTCTCCCGTGAGTAGGCACACTCACAGTGCTGTTTGACAGGGCAGGCTTAGGAAGGGTAGCTCTACAGATTGAAAAATTACCCCTGTGCCTTTTTGTCGAATGTGAATAATTGATATGGCATTTTGGATGGGGCTTAAAGAATCTGCTGAATGCCCCTGCTGATGCCATCTTTCGTCACACTAACGACTGCACAGTTGCTGTACGATGCCAGGTTAAGCAGTGCCCATGGGTATTTGGCACGCTGTGCCGTGCCGTTTGGCACATGAATAAGGAAGGACGGAACAAATTTGAAAAGTGCAATTTGACAAAGCAGCTGAGGGCATTCAATCACAACCTGAACGGGAATCTTAGCCGACCCGTTAGCTGATTACTCAAGTCAACTGGAGGATCCTTATTGCCACTCTGCCGGAGACTCAAGGTCAACTGAGAACCAGATTAGACCAGAGCAGCTTTCAGCTGAGCCTGGACACTCAGACCTCAGAACCTCCAAATGACGGTGTATTGACAACCAATTCGTTGCTTTGAGAAAGTCTGCCTGATGGTTCACTTACAGCACATGCGCTTGATGATGTCCAATATTTCACATTCCTGTTAAAAAAAGAAGAGGGTCAGGAATCTTAGGCCATACGCTCCAACCCACTAATGGCTTGGGGCTGTTCAAATCTCTCTGTTGGTATTAGTGTGTCAAAAGCAGTTCTCTGCATACATACCGAAGGCCCGGGAAGTCCTGGGGGTCCAACGGGTCCCTGAGGGTGAAACAGAACAAGTAGGATTGTTATTATTTTGTTGGCTTTGAATTTACACACCACTTTATCCTTGAGGGATGGTGGGGAGGGCTATTAGTGTTTCAATTGGATATGTCCTTTGAGCTTCCTTAAAAGGAACCAGGGGGATATTGGCGTCGAAAGGGGGAAACAAATGAAAGTAATGTGAAAGTAAAATAGAATGGATTCAAAAGGCAGTCTTCCCCGAAGCCACCGTCACTGGATCAAATGCACACAAGTTCTCCACTGTGATTAAACCCCATGCTTTGCTTCCTAATGACCACGTACCTTGGCGTTTGGATCCTGCTTAAAGTTGACAAAGTGCCTTTCATTTGGTGCTTTGTGGTAAATGGCAAGCACCCTTCCGAGGAACCACAAGCAGCTGGAATGTTGAACTAAACTGGTCTCCATGGATTTCAGTGCGCGGAGCACCTGTTTGCATTATGGGATGGCTTGTACCAACAAGGAGTGATGGGAGTTGAGTGATGGTCAGATGTGACTGATGCCAACACCCAACGTCAGCCCTTTAGCCTATGTGCTGCCTCTGCCCATATCAAGTACATTTTTCCCTCAACCAATCCAACGTGCCAATATCCTGGCACACACTCTGCCCTGGCACACATGCAGTTATTTATTTTCCTTTGACTTTTCCCTGAAGGCTCAGGAAAAAGGGGGCCCTGGAAGAAAACAAAAATCCACAGAGTTGGCAGCCACCATGCTCAGCCAGCTCACCTTGAGCTGAACTCGGGAATTTCGAAAAGCCACACGTTGCTGGTCTAAAAGCAGAACGGCCAAACCAGCATTGCTCCTTCATAAGTGTGTTCAGGAAACCAAAGACAGCACTTAAAACCTAATTGCTATCTTTTGCTAACGCCAGCGAATCTTCTGCAACATTGCAAATCATCAGCAAAAGGGAAAGCAAGGAAATCATGCAGATCATGGTTCTGTTAAGCCAGAGATTTGAAGCCTGTAACGTCAACCCAATATTAATAAAACTCCTGGCAACTTTGATCAAAGGGACATCGGGGGAGTGAGACGAAGGGTATTTTTAAGATAGAGCTCTCAGGGAGTCACAACGTTCAGAGCCTGCAGATGTTGTGGTCCACGAAGGACATGGTGGGGCAGCTTTCTGACTAATCAGCCACTGAACCCTCATGAACATTTCCAGGCCGGGTCAATTTGTCTTCTCAGGCAGCAACTCCACCAGTGATGGGGAGGGGAGGAAGTGGCAGCTGCTGTGGGCTTTGAATGGTTACAAGTTCCTAGAAGGTCCCCCATTGCTTTGGCTTTGATGTCAAGGATGAGGTTGCCTCCATTGTGACGGGGTCACCGGGAGCTCAGGGCAAGCTGCTCCCACCTCCACCCACCCTCCCCTTTCTCAGAGACACTCGTTTCAGCAGAACCCACTGGCCACAGGAGGCCACCAGCTACAATTGCAGGCAATCCCTCACACTGAGGAGGCACTGTCAGAAAGTGAGGGAGGGTTTACAGCCATTGGTTTTGGGAGGTTGGGTTGGGGGCACACAGGCCAGCTTCTGGAAAGTGGTGGGGAAACGGGGGAGGAGGGGAGCAAGCACAAAGCACATGGAGAGTAGGTATTATTGGGAATTGCAACTAGTGGTATGTGATGGGCTTGGGGGTGATGTGTGTGGCTACTGGACTGTTGATTAGGTGGGACCAAGATAGGGGTGAGGACTGATGGAAGGCAACACATCCTGAGCTGGGGGTGGAGGAGGTGGGTGGAGGAAGGTTTGTGGGGGGAATGACTGTGCGAGGAAAACTTAAACTGGGTTGGAAGAGACTACGGGCTACTGATGTAAATGCAGAAAATAAGCAAGGGCTAATGCAGAGAAGGAACCTCAGCCAAATGGCCATGGGGTATGGGGTGGGCAAGGAATTGGCTGTCATTGGGAAAGGAATTGCAGTTCATGGGAGACCCTGGATGGAGAAGGAGGTGCTAGTGTGATGGCTAAGTGGGCCAATGGGAATTCTAACCAGCTTCGGTTGTTTCTGGAGCACCATTGACTATTGCATGCAGGTCAACCTTCAAAGCCTGGGAAAATCTCCCCAGAAATGGCGGATTGACACATACACTCGGGTATAAAGGGGGTGGGGGGCTACCATTAAGTGAAACATCCATTTGGGGTGGCATGGTGGCTCAGTGGTTAGCACTGCTGCCTCAGAGTGTCTGGGATGTCCCACAGTCCAAAGATAAGCAGGTCAGGTGGATTGGCCATGGGAAATGCGGGATTATGGGTGGTGGTAGTGGGCCTGAGTGTGTAGGGAGTGTAGGTCTGGCTGGGATGCTGTTTGGAGGGTTGGTGCAGACTTGATGAGCTGAATTCCTTCGTTCCGCACTGCAGGGATTCTCGATTTGAGGGGTGGAAAATGGAAGCTAACTATAGGTGGTTCTTCTCTAACATGATGGGGGCATTCTTATGCAATCCTGCATTGTAGAAAAATCACGCTTTAGAAACAGCGCTTAAAGTGTTGGCCATCTAATTGTGTTACAGTCAACACATGTTTGCACTTTAGAAACAGCGTCTCCAATTCAACCATCGCATTACAGTGAATTCACGTTAACAAAATGCGCATTACAGCAGAACGACCTGTGTAGCAAGTTATGGCCAAAAAACAGAGAGGAGGTAGTGGGAGCTTGATTTATACACCAGCATTTGCAAAAACTGGTCTTTTGGATCAGAAGAAACAGGGTCTCCTTATACACTGGGAGGACCTGTTCATCGTGATTTAAAAAGTTATTATTTAATTTGTTCCTTTCCAATCTTTCTGTGCCCTCTCCAGGGTCTCCCACTTAACATTCCTTACCATGCCTGTGGTCAATCATCCTGAAATCAGTTGCTTCCCAGTGCTAATAAAACAGATTTCCTATGACGTTCTCTGCCTAGCTTACTTTGAGCATTCAATCACAGCTGCGGGTCGGCGGCCAGCTGTTGTCAGACATACATCAACTCCCTCAACACTTCCCATACGCTGAGAGTCAGGCATGATGGGGGGGAGCTCCCATCACACCCCCTGGATTGTAGTCACATGAACTCTCAGAACTTCAGAGGCCCAAGCAACATCAGAGCAAAATGTTCCGGGAAAGAGACACGGCCAGAACTCACGGATGAGACGACTCCGGAGTTGCTTCCTGGCACAAGAGTCTGCACTTTTTAAATTTATTTTTAAATTAAAGCATTTATCACACATCCCTAATTGCCCAGAGGGCAGTTAAGAGTCAACCACATTGCCCTGGGTCTGGGGACTATAGGTAGGCAAGACTGAGTAAGGATGGTAGTCTTCTTCCCTCAGGGACATTAGTGAACAAGATGGGTTTTCCAACAATTCAGTCATCATTAGAGTCTAAATTCTTGTTTCTTTTTTAATTACTGGAATTCAAATTTCACCATCTTCCTTGGTGGGATTTGAACTCGGGTTCCCAGATCATAAGCTCAGTCTCTAGACTCAGTCCAACAATAATACCACCAGGCCATCGCTTCCCCCATTCCCTCAGAAGGTAAAGCAAGCATCAAACCTTGCACTGGGCACTTAGGAGTTGGTCGACTTACAGATGAATGAAGAGACGGACATGACAGCAGAATTGATGTGCTACACAGGATCAGAGACAGGAATGACCAACATCAACTTATCAGGGCAACAACTGAAGGCCAGAAATGTAACGTCCTGGTGAATTAGGACAATGGGACCATGAGAAGTACACAACTTGACCCCCAGAGCTCTATAAACCTGATACAGGGAACCCTGGTTAAGGTAGCAGGTAAGGGGTTTTACCAACAGCAAATAGGTCAAGTGGGGAAATCGGCCATTGTAACTGTATATTGCTAAAAGAGAGGCCATTTCATCAGGACACACACAAGAATTCCAAATTTCAAACAAGTTGGATTTTCCAGGAAGACTGTGGCTCCCTGTTTGCTTCCTCCATGGCAACATCTCAGGCAATTAGAGTCGACTTACCAGCCAATCACCCCCCCTTCTCTCAAATTCTTCTGATGGTTAGAAATTTGGTGTTCTTGCATTGGTCCTGATGCAATATTTCATCAACATGCTCCACTTTTCAACAAGGCCTGTACTGCTGAGGGACTGGATGTGTATTTTGTGACAATAATAAAGTACACAGCCACTGAACTGCCCACAGTGAGCTGGATCCAAGGGATTTTAAGAACACGAGCCCTGGTTGTCCTGGGATAAGGGTCACTGCCAGTGTGCACCCATACCCAGGAGAATTACAAAGACAGTCAGGTGCATCAATAGGCCTCAAAGGTGGGCACGGATGAAGGAGATGTTACCAGTTGGAGTCCATCCTTAGCAGAATTGCTCACTGGGCAACCTAACATTGAGGAACTGGGTGCTTCACTGGACACGCAAGACTGATGGGTCCCAATAACAGTTGGATCTTCGGGATTGACATTCGGGAGCACGCCGTGCTGTGTGGGCCAGAGGTGGCAGTCTATCAGGCCGCGCGTGAGACCTCACACGGTGGGCAATGTCACCAACGGCTGGGCAAAGCCAACCCCCTCCCCCCCTCCCCCAGCCGAAATCAAACGGGTGTCACATGAGCTTAGTACCAACGAGACGTCAGCTACAGTGCGTGGAACAGCATCAAATCCCATCACCCATTTACTGAGCTGAGGTTCAACAGCATGTCCAACTCCTTACCGGTTGTCCCTCTGGACCTCTGTAACCCTTGGCTCCTTTGCGACCTTTCTCACCTGGAACATCGTTCTGAGGAAGTAAACATAGAGAGGCGAGTTTGCACAGTCATCGGTATATATTTTTTACTCTACAAATAAAGGCCACTGAGATCAACCCCTATTGCTTTTGCAACAAATACAAATGACTGATGTCTAGAGACTAAAACAATACTTCAGTATCCCCCTCCAGCCTCGAAACAGGTTTCTGGCATGTAATGCAGGTAACCGGACAGCTTGCGATGGGAGTGCTGTATTGTGCTTGTATTATGGTTTAATCAGAACGACATGGGTTCAAGTCCCAACCAAAGGACTCAATAACAAAATACAGGCTGACCTGCCACTGCAAACACCGAGGGAGTGCTGCACTGTCAAAGGCACTCTCTTCAGAGGAGGCATTTACCCAAGGTCCTCTCTGACACCGTTTTGAAGAAAAAAAGTGATCTGGGCAACATTCGTCGTTCGACCAAGATTGTAAAACACGTTTCTGCTCATTACAGCGCTGTCTGTGGGAGCTTGTTGTGCACAAACTGGCCGCTGTGTTTTCCACATTACATCAAATGGGCTTTGTGTCCGTAAAAGGGTACAGTAAAAAAAAAAGGGGGTCTTTCCTCAAATTTTCTAGGATGAGATAAAACCGCGCCTAAATTTGCGTTTCCCTGTGTGAGCTCTTGAACAGAGAATGCTCATTGCCTTACTGGGCTGGAGTACACTGCTGAACTTCTCACCCCATCAATTTTCAATCCTGTCACATATTTCCAAACAGGGCTTAAAACATCGTTTGGCGCTCACTGCAAAAGGAGGCTGTTTAAAAACTCAGGGCGGATCATTTATAGAGCTGTCAACACAGTACACAGAGTTTGGGATGTTATACACACAGCGTGTGCAGGTTGCTTTGAGTTACTGGTAGTTTGTGCGTCTGTAAAAATAGGTTTACCGGACTAATATTGCTGCTAGACTTCCTACGTATCACATGCCAGATTATCAACTGCACTGACATCGACTGGGGACGACCTATGGGCTCAATGGGTTCTTAAAAGCCAAGCCTCCAAAACTGATGTTGAACAGTATTCCAGTGCCTCGATGAATGAGGAGTGCTGACTAAGTTTCAGGGAAGCCTCCAAGTATTAAGGGCTTCCAACCTTCCGAGAGTTCACAGTGTCTTTTGAAAATGCCACGTGCACATTCGGCCAAAGTTCTGGAATTCTCTCCCAGAGCCTCCCTCATTCTTTATCTCCCTGCTCTCCCTTCCTTTGACCAAGCTTTCAGTCACCGTACGTGGCTCAATGTCAAAACGTGTCTGGAAGTGCCCCGACCACCCCCCCTGGGGTTTGGTTTATGGCACTCAATGGCACTTGGGGAATGCAAGGCAAGTGAGCAAACATTAAATTTGTAAAAAAAAAAGCACTGTCCCTTTGTGACATAAGGAGACCAGTTTCCAAGTGAGCAATGGAGCTCTAATTTGGTCAAATTTTCACAAAGCAAGAGTTAAAACTGGCCAATGACGAAAGGGGACAGAGCAGAAACAGCTGCCTAAAATGATTCACTTGATCCGGAGAACATCTGGTCCATGCAGTTTCTGTTCAGAACTGTCAAATATTTGTGGGGAGCAGCGATCCTAATTTTGTTTTGCTAAGGCTAGAGGACTGTCTGGGAACAAAAGGTCGATCTCCTGGGAAGAGCTCCGAGGCAGACGTGGCTTTATTTAAAGGAAAGCAGGGGCAGTTCAACCTCAATTTGGCCAACTTTCCTCAGTCGAGCAACATCACTAAAACAAAACGATCCGGTCAATTATCCCACAGCTGGCCGAGAGGCCTTGCTGACCGCAAAGTGACCTTGGTGCTTCCTCTTACAGCGGTCAGGTAGTTTGGGACTCAACAAGGTGAAGAAAGACATGAGGAAAGCTATCTCCTTCCTTATTGCTCCAAAGTGGTGGGATGGACAGATCTCAACCAATTGTTCATTCTACAAGCAATAGCCAACAAGGGGACTGCTAAGTAGGTGAAATAAATGTTTTTTTTGGGGGGTGGGGGTGTTGGGGTGCAATCAAACC
The DNA here is from genome assembly GCF_020745735.1 of Hemiscyllium ocellatum. Classification (NCBI taxonomy): domain Eukaryota; kingdom Metazoa; phylum Chordata; class Chondrichthyes; order Orectolobiformes; family Hemiscylliidae; genus Hemiscyllium; species Hemiscyllium ocellatum. Next base: position 107,622,939 of record NC_083407.1, on the reverse strand, counting down.
AATTTTATTAACACACTTCTGGTTTAGAGTGCCCATAGAAACATGCCCATTGCTTGAGGGACCATTGCTTGGCATCAGAAACCCTGGATAGTGTCGTTGTTCCCCTTGCTTTTCTTGGCAAAGTGATACCAGTCAAGATTCATGGAGGTAAAAGGGAGGATGGGAGACGCTGGAAATCAGAGTCTAGATTACATGGTGCTGGAAAAGCACAGCAGGTCAGGCAGCAGATTCACTGAGGTCCTGAGTCTGGTAACCAGGCACTGGATAGTAGACAGAGAACGGGGGCACAGGGGGCAGGTGGTGGGATGTGAAGGATGCAAGTTGAAGGATGATTATTTCTGGCCGTGCAATGATTGTGGAAAAGAGAGAAATCTTTGGATTGCCCAACCTTCCGGGTTAAACGGCTGGGCCGAAGGAAGGAAATATGTTTTTTTTTCTGGAATCCAACATCCTGGAGTCAAGTCAGAGAAGCCAATCTGGGACATCTCAGCTGCTTCATCCCCTTGTTTACAGCTAAGAAAAAAAAAGCAGAAGTCGAGGACCAGTTTTTGGGCCCACTGGGCCTGGTGCTCACAACCACTCCCTCATGGATGAGTACGCTACTGAACCACCCGTGACTGATCTCGGCCAACAGCTGCACTTCACACTCTGGGCTTCTCAGGAACGTTGCCCAACCAAAGACAGACATTGGGACACATTATTGGGAGGTAGGACCATATGCTGAGGCAAAGAGCTGGCTTTTCACAGAGACTTCAAAAGGAGGAGAGAGGTAGTGAGAGGGAGAACTGGGGGCGGGGGGGGGGGGGGGAAAAACAGGGATAGGGTTCAGCCTTAGACATCAGGTCCAGGCAGCTGAAGGTGTGGGCACGAAAATGGAAGGAGAAAGGAGATAAGGGGTGCACAAGAGGCCAAAAAAGGTAAGTCCAGCTCTCAGAGGGTTGTCGGACAGCAGTAGCTAAGGTTAGATTACTTACGGTGTGGAAATAGGCCCTTCGGCCCAACAAGTCCACACCGACCCACCGAAGCGCAACCCACCCAGACCCATTCCCCTACATTTACCCCTGCCCCAACACTACGGACAATTTAACATGGCCAATTCACCTGACCTGCACATTTTTGGACTTTGGGAGGAAATTGGAGCACCCGGAGGAAACCCACGCAGACACGGGGAGAATGTGCGAACTCCACACAGTCAGTCACCTGAGGCGGGAATTGAACCCGGGTCTCTGGCGCTGTGAGGCAGCAGTGCTAACCACTGCTACCTCACCGAGTGAGGGCTTTAATCATACGCTTCCCAACTTGTGTCAAAGGTGGTCATATTGGGAGTTAGCCACAGCCTAAAGAGGTCTGGGTGCAGGATAGAGTCCTGAAGATATTTACTTTTATTGTATTCACTTGATCTTGATGCGACGTTTTGAGCTCTATTATTACTATTGGCTCCACATTCCAAGTTCATCACCTCCCATTAGCTGAGAAAATACTTAATGTTTGGGTTAGACTTGGAAATAAGTGACATATTAGACCAACACCACCAGCAGCCCATACCTCCAGCTCAAGATGGGAGTCTAATTCCAAGAAAATGGAGAGGGCAAAAGGATGGGGACAGTTGCACTCTCAGGAAACGTAAATAACCCAGTGACTGTCAGTTGGCTATTCTACTGGGGAGATGTCATCACTAGGCACAATTCTTACCCTCCGCCACCTAGAGTTGCACTGCTTGGCTTCTCTCTGTAACTGAATGTTTCTCTCTTCAGTTCCCATTGGAGACTCTCAGACCCAGTAGGGACCGGTCAAGTCAACAGGACTCAGGTACACACCAACCAAAGATCCGACTGAGTGACTGGTGATGCCTGAATGGCCTCCTTCTCCTGTACCTGTGACTGGACATTAAGCCTGGAGCTGTCCGCTCTCTTATGGTGGAACAAGACGCTATTGGACCCACTGGTGGGAGCCCGAAAGAGGCTACATTTTGATCGATGAAATAATCACAGAATTATTAAACGGCGCATTTTAAAACAGAGGCACAGATCTTAGCAAACCCACAAAACATCTAACCGCAGCAAAATCTAAGCCACAGATATCTCACGCTTCATTACCTCTCCTGAAGAGGTGTCGGTTTTAATTGGTCACATTGTCAAAGGTAACATCACTTCCTGCCACCATCCACCAGTCAACACAAATGCTTTTGGAATTAATAAATATCAGTGATAAATAGAAAACGGCACACACACACAGACACACACTCTTTTCTTCCGGAGGGCCCTTTCAGGCATTATGCAACCTCCTCAGGTTACAAATGGCTGCATAAAGCCCCACACAGGCGTCTAACCAAATCTCCGGGCTACAGTCACCACACACAATCACTGTCCCCAACAGAATTGAGGCACCTACTCTCTACACCCCCTGCCCGAGTTAAACCACCACCTTCAATTTAGACCAAATGACAGTGGGGTTAGAGTGCAAGTCCTCCCCCAGTGAAACAGACAGGAGGCAAAACCACTTCAAGGCATCACTTACATCAGAGCCAGGGTCTCCGGGCTCACCGTCATCACCCTTCGGACCTGGGAAGCCTTTTGTTCCCTACATGAGAGGAGCAGAGGTGGAGGAAAAAAAAGAAACATGAGACACGGGGGTGGCCAAATCTCCAATTCCATCTTTGGAGAGGAGTTTCTGACTGCCTGATGGAATCTGTCACTTTACACCTTGAACTTGAGGCAATTAGCTGTGAGCAAGTAAGGGGAGTCGGTGCTTTTAGCCTTTTTGCCTTTTATTTTGTTTGTCGTGAAAGGGTGGGGGAGGGGAGGGAAACAAATGGGCTTAATGTTCCCATTCCCCTTGGGTTGGGGGAGGCGGGGGATGTTGGGGAAGATTAGTCGATTCTTGGATCTTGGTGTTACTCCACTGCCTGATGGATTCTCATCTTGGATTTGAAAATCTCCTTGTAAAGCTGGAGAAAATAAATCCTCCATTTTGTCACAGGCAGGATCTGGCTGGCATCCATCAGGCAGCAGTGGAGTGCTAATCCCGATTCACTGCACCCTGTCCTCGAGGGCAACGTGGAGTGACCAATGGGATCTTCCCAACAATGAACAGGAACACACCCTCCATCTGGGCTGAATCCCAGCCTGTGCGCTTGGGCCAGCCTCCAGGAACATCGGCTGAAGGTGCCCCCATTGTGGGATGGGTGGGGCGGCAGTGGGGTTTTCGTTGATGCTCAGCCTCCTGACTTGGCCTAATCTCTGCTTTCTTCTTATTTGAACAAAATTCCAGAGGGATTGCCACCAGGCTTCAGGAAGATGGCCAAAAGTTGGGAGGGAATTGCATTTGCTGTCAGTCTACAAGTGCCAGTCTCCCTCAGCTTACTGATTTCTGGTGCGGAATGGAAAGACCCAAACCCTGGGGTAAGGCAAGCAAAAGGGACTGGCTCCTCACTGTTTGTCTGGGGGACAAGGGGTATGTACTTGACCCAACATCACTGGGCCAATTTCACGCCAGTTTTGGTCCCCTGCAAGGAATGCTGGGATACCCTTGCTTTGCCCTTTAACGGCTTTTGTTTCTCTTTTGATCTCTTTCCCAGACATAAAAGATGATGTTAACTGCCTGATGGGATATCAAGGAGATATACAACACTTTCCTGCAGTAGCCGAGGAATTAGGAAGGATGACTTACATTAGATCCTGGGACTCCTTGGATACCGGGAATGCCCTATCAGGAAGGCAAACAAAACATTTATTAGATTTACCACTTTACTTTAAACTGTACCAACACAGAAAAAGACTATCTCATCTAGTATTCAAGTGGCACACGTTTAAACTATTCCCATTTCACATTACGATGGATTAAAGGAAGAGTTACATTTACCAGATGTCTCAAAGCTCTCTACAGCCAAAGAAGGTACCTTTTCCTTTAAATCATGGTCACTGCTATCACGCAATGTACGCACAGGAAGCTCCCATTAACAGCAAGGTGATAATCGCCAGACGATCTTCTTTTTGTGATGTTGGGTGAGGGAAAAGTATCGATCAAAGCACTCAGGGAAAACTCCCCTGGCTCTTCAGTCAAAATAGTTTCAATATTACATTAAACCCAAGCAGGCAGACAGGGTAGATTTTGTTAAACTTTTTCTCTGAAATACAGCACGTCTGGGTGGTGCAGCCCTCCCGAGGTAGAATTTGTGGTGTGTTCATGTTCGAGTCGGACTTGGACTCAGAATCTGCTGATTCAGTAGTGCGTTGTCTCAACTCAACTCTACTCAACTCTTAGATAAGGGGTAAATGTAGGGGTATGGGTGGGTTGTGTTTCGGCGGGTCAGTGTGGACTTGTTGGGCCGAAGGGCCTGTTTCCATACTGTAAGTAATCTAATCTCATTCAATGCTTGATGTAGATCAATAGGAGTCCTCCCAGTTGGCAGAGGAGGCAGCACTTCTGATCTGGAGACACCGTGAGTTGTAAAGGTTTTATGGACCTCACCTCCCCACTATCATCAGATCACTGCCCCAACAGCCAAGAAACAATAGTAAGAAGCTGAGACACACCTGAAGACCTAGCATGTTTATCCAACCAATAAGTGAACTGATCCAGACAAGGATGCCCCATGTTCGATCCTTGACTGGCCTGAGACCAGCCAATTATCTGGAGCAGGACAACAGGCCTTGGTGCTCCTGAGCTAAGGGCAGTGGGGAGTGAGCTCCACTGCTGAGGAGAGATAGGTTCCACAGTGTGTGGGTTCATTCTGTTCTGTACCTGAAGTTGTCGTCGTTGTCATCATCATCATCATCACAGGCGGTCCCTCACAGATGATGATGACTCCTATCCACTCTCATGGTGAGTCCAGAGGTGGCTATACAGACCAATGCAACTCCCATAGACTCTGTTACTCTTGGGGCAGAAGGTGGTCACGGGAAGGGGTGAGCGAGGCATTGGTGTGGCCGTGTGCTTCATTCACCAGGCTTCTGCTTTTCCCCAAAGGCAAACCTCGAGGTGCTCGATGCCTTCCTAAATTCTCCTCCTCCATTTTAGACAATTTAGGGCCAGTAATTCCCAGGTGTCTGTGGGAATGCCACATTTCACCAGTATCCCTGAAGAGCTTGCTCTGTCCCCTCCCAGAGGTGGGAATAGAGCACCCATTTGAGGAGTCTTGAGTATGTCATGCAGGCAACATGCCCAGCCCATCAAGGGTCTCAATGCCAGGAATGCTGGGATACCTGGTGGTGGCCAGGTCGACGACAGAGAGCCGCACGTTCACCTTTTCAGGTACATTTGTCGAACTAGCTCACCGGAAATGAGAGCGTGCCAGCCTAAACTGATCCTCAATCTCAAGAATACTTCCCCACAATTGAACTGTATTGAAATTTTATGGCTACGCCACATAACAGTCAGGGATGTATGTGATGACACTGTGGCATCTTCAGATGAAAATGTTCAAATATGGAAAGGAAACCATGAACTATTCGTTCCCTGTCAGATTTTTTTGACCAGGAATTGCCAGATAATAAATCGAGAATGTGGGGGAGGTTGTGAAAGCAACAGTGAATCAATTAACTCAGGCTACAACATGCTGACATCAGCACAGAACAGTGCCTTCATCCATAAAAACATGAGAGAAGATGAAGATTAAACTTCAGTGAAATAGATAAGCAGTGTGTCAAAACATTTAGCAGCTGGCCATCTTTACCTCAGAATCAGAAAATCATGTGCTCAATTCCCACTCCAAGGCTCAGCCAAGGCTGACACTCCAGCGCAGTACTGGAGAGGTGCTGCACTGTCAGAGGTGCGGCCTATCGCGCAAGATGTTAAACAGACTCTACCCGTGCTCCAGGTGGATGTTTGAGACCTAGCAGCGTTTCCCCAAAGTACAGAGGAATGCTCCCTGGCCACATTCATCAACCCACATCGCTGAAGCTAATTAACTGGTCGCTCTCAGGTCAATGCCTGTGGGAGCTTGCTGCACACAAACATTACAACAGTGACTTTCCCTCCAAAGATCTTCACCTGCTGTCCCGGCACTATGAATGACACCATCAAAACACTGCACTTTGACAACCATATTCAACACATATTGAAGTAATGAAACCAACAGATAATGCAATAATAATGGCGCTGAATGAAGCAAGTCGTTTCAGCCACTTACAGGTAATCCAGGCGGGCCCCTGGTCCCGTTGCCTGGGCTACCAGGATTGCCCTGTTATCGATAAAGGAAAAAAAAGGAGAGAGTGTTAGAAAAAAAGATGAGCCCTCTGTTCAAGCAAAATACAAATGGTTTTCAAGTGAAACATCAATTTAGGTCAAGTCAGAGACTGACCTGACAATCTAGTCTGTGTTTGTAGAGTGTTACACTCCACCACTGAGCACTTCAAGTCACATTTCTGTCCAACTGAGGTACTTAGTCTAACCCTGTGCTTCTGCTTGCTCTCCCAAGACCTTCAGTAACCCTACCACCACTGCCGCCCCCCCCATCCCCTCACCCCCCCCACCACCCCGCTCCCTGAGAGGATTTCGATTTTAAAGCAATGGAATCACATTATACCTGATCTCCCTAAGCTGTCTCCAAATTCAATTGCTGGCTTAGCACCAAAAAAGCACCTTCTGGGCCAGTTCCCAAGTGATTAAATTGCTGAGTTCCTGCTTGATTGACATGAAATAATTGGATACAATGACAAATTTGTTTTGTGCTCCTCCTAAAATATGTAAATACTCCTTTACGAATGTTGCAATGTGCTCACAAACTTGTGACCTTCATCTTCCTGAGGTAAGTCATTAACAGTCTACTGGCTAGACTCAGATGTACAGCACAGAAATAGACCCTTCGGTCCAACTCGTCCAAACTGTCCAAATATCCTAAATTAATCTAGTTCCATTTGCCAGCATTTGGCCCATATCCCTCGAAATAGGTACTTTCCTGTTCACATACCCATCCAGATGCTTTTTAAATGTTGCAATTGTACCAGCCTCCACCACTTTCTCTGGCAGCTCATTCCACACACGTACCACCCTCTGCGTGAACAAATTGTCTCTTGGGTCCCTTTTAAATCTCTCTGCTCTCACCTTAAACCTGTGCCTTCTATCAGTTTTACACTTTCCTACCCTGGGGAAAAGACCTGGATTATTCACCCTATTCCTTCCTCCTGATTTTACGAACCTCAATAAGGTCACCCCTCAGCCTCCGATGCTCCAGAGAAAATAGCCCCAGCCTATTCAGCCTCTTTCTCCAACCCTGCAACATTCTTGTAATTTTTTTGTGCACCCTTTCAAGTTTGACAACATCTTTCCTGTAGCAGAGGGACCAGAATTGAACACACGATTACAAACGTGGCCTCAATGTCCTGAACAGCCGCAACACGACATCCTGACTCCTACTCTCAATGCTGAAAATGTGTTGCTGGAAAAGCGCAGCAGGTCAGGCAGCATCCAAGGAACAGGAGATTCGATGTTTCGGGCATAAGCCCTTCTTCAGGAATCTGCCCGAAACGTCGAATCTCCTGTTCCTTGGATGCTGCCTGACCTGCTGTGCTTTTCCAGCAACACATTTTCAGCTCTGATCTCCAGCATCTGCAGACCTCACTTTCTCCTCCTAGTCTCAATGCACTGACTAATAAAGGCAAGCGACTCATTACTTTCTCCTTCTAACTGCTCTGTCACTTTAATCTTCCACACAAAAGGAAGCAATCGCCCATTTCCCTTCCTCCCCGTAGCTCGGCGAACTGCCTCATGGCTGACGTGCAAATCTCCTCCGAGTGCTTCTGCAGATTCCCAACGTGGGGATCCTGGTCTCCCTCAACTGATTTCTTGAGGCAGGAGGGAAGATGACTGTAGTCACTGCACAGCAATGGGCAGGGCTGCAATCCAAAAGCAGAAGGGTGACAGGATAAGCCTCCACTTGCCGGGATGAGTGCAGCAGCGTTCAAGACAAAGCAGCTTACGTGATTGGCCCCTCAACCAATGCCTTATAAAATCTCTTGACTGGAGTGTATCGCATCGACAAGATGTACTCCACAAAGGCTCCTCTGGCAGCCCTTCCCAAACGCGGCGTGCTTCACCACTTCGAAAGTGGAAGGAACGACATGATGAGTTTGCCTATGTCCCAACGTGACGTTCACGTTCCTCTCCGAGTGGCATAACATCCTCCGCTCAAAACACATGCTGATTCCCTCACCATCGCAGGGTCAAAACTCTGCAACTCCCTCCCTAAACCTTCACCACACTGGGCTGAAGAAGGACAGTCCAACAACTAGCTTTGGAGGGGCAACCAGAAATGGACAATAAGCACTGACCTTGTAATCTATCACCATATCTCAGAACAAAAAGGTGGAAAAAAGCAGACTTCACATTAACACACAGGAGCCTGGACCTTTCATATTAACACGCCCCGCCTCCCCCCCCACACACACACCCCCACCCCATTGCGAGGGTGTTAATTCTGTTGAGGTTGAAACATCTCTAGCTGAGAAATGAACGTGACTTTATCCTCTTCGGTACTGACCAGCCTCAGGGGTACGAATGGCATTTAATGCCTCTACGACTGGTTACTGTGCATTTTCTTACCATTTCTCCCATTGGGCCTGGGTCTCCTGGGTAGCCCTTTGAGCCTCTGGGTCCCCTCGGTCCCTGCAGGAATGGATGAAGCATCAGTAAGCCCTTCGCAGTCTCAAATTACAAATTCAGAAAAGGCTGAACGTCACAAAGGAAAGAGATGGTTGGAGAGGTGCCACTGACTGCATCGGTGGTGACACTGGTCCTCAGTGGGTTTGTTGCCCATAACGTTCACTGAGATGTTAAGTCACTCAGCTCACAGGCTAGCCTGACGTCGCTTGGCAAATATTCCCCTCGTTCTGCGTTGGTGGGGATATGTTCGGTACAACACTGGAAGATTGATCTGCCCCAGGCAGGCATAGAGGTTCAGGATACTTCTCCCTGTACCCAACATCCTCTGTTCACGAGAGCGCCAGCCAGCTGGCACTAAAGCAAAGGAGAGGAGGTCGGGGGCAGGGTTTGCTACAGAGCATAACAATAACTTACATTTGTGTGGCACCTTTCATTTAATAAAACATCAAATGCGCACCATCAAATAAAGTGCGACAGCCAAACTCGAGATTTAGAATTAGGTTTCATTGTCAGGTGCGCTCAGGTACAGGAGTACAGTGGAAAGTGTACAATATTGCCACACATGGCACCATCTTAGGTACAAAGGTGATAAACCTTAGGTACCAAAATAGATTAGGAACAAAATTAGGGAAATAAAGAAAAAAAGAGGCTGAACATTTTAATTACAGCTCCTCATAGCATAAATTAGGGAAATTAAAGCTAAAAGTTCTAAGGAGATGGTATTCGGCGAGAGATCCAAAACTTAATCGAAGGGGTAGGTTTTAAGGAGACCCTTGAAGAAAGAATGAGAGGTTGTGGGATGAGGAGGTTTAGGGATGGACTTCTTGAGGTAGGGCACCAGGCGTGGCCATCAATAACAGAGTGTCTCCAGTCAAGCATGGACATGGGGCCAGATGGAGAGGAGAGTAGTTATCTCAGAGTGTAATAGGACTGGAGGGGATGAGGGAGAGATGGGAAGCCATTGACAGATTTAAAAGCTGGGAGCATTTGAAACTGGAGGTGTTGCTCAACCAGTCAGCAAGCACAGGGAGGTGGACCTGGAATCGAACACAGTGCGAGCTAAGGCAAGGGCAGCAGAGAATGACTCCAGTCTATGAAAGGCGTAGTTCACAACTAGGTGAAAAAAAAACAAATTGGGCATTGTCACTGGAGATCTGAGGCATTCTCAAAGGGGATGTGCGTTTCCCAATGCAACTTACAGCTGTTAGCATCTGGCCCAGATGTAGGTATGCCCTCGGGGAAGAGAAGGCTTGTGGCCGAAGGGCAGCAGTGAGACCATTAGTAACCCAGGGCTGGTCTCTTTGGGGGAAAAAGGAACTGAACCTTTCAACTTCACAACAAAACAGGTAAACATACCTTCAGATTCTATTTTGAACATGGTCTAGGCCAATCCAAAAACAGCAATCACTTTTTCTCGCATGTGATCGGGCTCCGATCCGTGTCTGAGCTGGCTTTAAGCGCCTGATCCATGTCACAGACAGGTCTAAGCACCCGATTCGTGTTGCATGCTGGGAGTGACCACTGCCGACACTCCCCACTATCCCCCCCACTCAGAAGCAATGGGAGGCAGCTGCCTGCAAACTCACCTCCTAGTGTTTGCTGAAAACAGGTCAGAATAACGCATGTTCAAGGACAGGAGCAGTGTGACCATCAGCCAGGCTATCCCCTGCCATAGTACATGAGCAGACTCACACACTGAGATCAGGCCCCACATTTCTAGGGGCCCAGCAGCAGGCTCCAAACACTGTTCAAAACCTCACCTTGGTTTAAACTCTGAAAAAAGACAGCACAAACCTCTTGCCCTGGACGTCCCATGTCACCTTTAAATCCCATGGGTCCTGGTCGGCCAGCTTCACCCTGAGATTAAAGAAGGGAATATGTTAAGGAATTACTGGCAAGCACAACACAGAACGATCAACAAGAGTCATTAGTAATAACTCTTGTACTGAGTTAAGAGTACCACATTGATAGTTCAACACCAACTTTCTCATGGGCAACTGGCAATGGGTCATAGATGGCCCAAATCCTGAGAATACGTTCGTCAACAGGGGAGACTGTGACCGATTGTTCTAAATCTCTCTAACGCCGAGTCGAATCTCAGCACCTCAAACTATTACACCCCTCAGTTAGCCACCTGACCAGATATAAACAGAAGTGCCTCCCAAATGTCAGAGATATAAACATCTTAACAAATCAGGAACAGAGGGCACATTTAAATACAGGAGAAAGCAGTTCTAAAAATCTACAATCACTGAGTGACATTGTTGACTCTTACAACTGCCTTCTTGAATTTCTATTAAAAACGTACTGCTAATAATTTTGGCTAACATTTGAGCACATCCGCTCCCAGAGAGTTTTGTGCATCTGGTGTGCGTTATGCTGTTCAAAATTCTAAAATGGTTTGGTTGCTATGGTTTCTGGTCATAATTTGCCTACAGTGCAGTAAATCATATTTAAATGCAAGAGAGAGATCTATTCTTACTAGGTCATAGAGGTGGTGTCGGGTACCCTGGGGGCAAGCGAGGATTCTGGTCCATTTTATGTGTGGCATGCCTTATGCAGTCTCACCCACCCCATCCCCCCTCCATGGATAATGAGGCACAAGGCCTAGTTGAATCAGGGGCTTGTTTGAAATTATCTGGACAAGTGCTGACTAGTATAACAGCTCACATACCATTGACAACTCCCACCTTCAATGGGTTTCAGAGTTCTGCTGTACAGTGAAGCTACAGTACAACAAAGGAACAGCCAATGTTGGAGATCTGAAATGACAACCAGACAGCTCTGGAGAAACTCAGCAGGTCTCAGCATCTGCAGAGAGGGGGAGAGCAAGCAGAGTTAATGCTTAGAGTCCAGCTCTGAAGGAGCACTGAACTCAAAATGTTCCTCTCTCCACAGACTGGCTGGATTTCTCCAGCACTTTCGGCTTTTCATTTCGGGCCGAGCTACAACTTTCTTCCCTTAGCCGCACCGTCAAAATCAGTTTCCAGGAGGAAAAGAGCAGGAGTCCACAGGGATTCGGAAGCCCGCTGGAAAGGCTTTTCCCAGAAGGAAGAGCCAGTAAAAGGAAGAGCCACCATGGGATGGCATGGTGGCTCAGTGGTCAGCACCGCTGTGTCACAGCGCCGAAGGACCCGGGTTTGATTCCACCCTCGGGTGACAGTCTGTGGAGTTTGCACGTTCTCCCAGTGTCTGAGAGGGTTCCCTCCGGGCGCCCCAGTTTCCTCCCACAGTCCAAAGATGTGCAGGTTGGGTGGGCTGACTATACTAAACTGCCCATAGCATGCAGAATGGTTGGGTTAGTCAGGGGAAATGCAGGGTTACAGGGATGTGGTCGGAGATGGTTCTGGGTAGATTGCCTTTGGAGGGTCAGTGTGGTCTCAACAGGCTGAATGACCTGCTTCCATATTGTAACGTTTCTGTAATACTTGTGAAGAACACATGCTGGTCTTATGTACTTCAAAGCAGTGGATGTGTACATTCATTTCCATACATTATTGTTTTTTTTCCCTGTCAGGATTGGGTTGGGTTGCAGCAGGGCAGGAGAACAAACACTGGTAGATGAGGAAGTTATCTATCCAATGGTGTTAGCATACAACCTCCATTTTCCACACCACACATTAACGCCAGGTGGGAACCTGAAACGGTAAGGCTTATTTACGAGCCACAGTCAGTGGGATGCGCTGGTCAATGAGGACAACTCCCAATCTGATTAGCCCTCTACTCCAGTGAAGGCCGCATCAGCCAAGAGTATACTTACTGGGTCACCGCTAACTCCGGGAGGACCCTCGTGTCCTGGCTGTCCATTGGACCCAACGTCCCCCTGTACAGGGAAACAAGAAGGAAAACACTTCACGTTGCTGCAATTTATACCAGAGCCGAACCCCCACTCGCTCTCCTTCACTATCTCTCCCTGCCGTCTGTTATCCTTTCTGAAGAATGACATAATGCCAAAGATAAGGGAGGAAGGAAAAAGGCTTCTCTCTGTTACAGAAATAGTGGTAATCTCACCTGGATTAATAAGCTAACACCCTGGGACAGTGGTTCATTTCTCACCCTGGAATTCAACACAAGTCTCAGCAACTGTGAAGCTATCATTGGCTGTTGTCAAAACGCACCCATTTCACAGATGCCCTTCGCAGAGGGAGTCAGACCTCACGTCTCTCTCCAGTGCACACGTGGCTGACTCCGAACTGTCCTCTCAAATGGTTGAACAAGCCAAGGGCAATAAGGGATGGGCAACAAAACGTTGACTGGGCCAGCGGCGCCCACATCCCACGCAAGAACACAAGGAAATGGAATGGGCAGGCCCTGTTTCTGACCAAAGGATGGAATGGTGACATCCATCGTCAGCTCCTTAGCACCTACATTGCTAACTTGTTAAAGTCTGTGGCATCCAGGCCACATGTTCTTTGAGATGCCAGAATGGGAACTCCCACTCGACCCATTATCCACTTATGGAAACACGAAGGATAGATGAGGGCCTAATGAGATAGCAGCCATAACCTGTGCGACAGAATGGCTGCAAGGGGCTGAAATGGCTTTCCCTCTTCTTTACCATCAATTCTTTCTAGGTCCTCTGAATATTCGTTACCTTAGGTCCCCTGTCTCCTCTTGGGCCTTGAGGACCAGGCAGCCCTGGTTCGCCTGGAGGACCCTGGGGAATAGCAGAAGTGGATTACAAGAGCAATTCAGGCAAGTATCTTGGACGATGTAGTTTGACCATTGTTTGTACCTCCGTACATCAGTATGTCATTAGCCCAGCACTTTCCTACCCCATCTCAGTACTGAACACGTCAGGGTACTTGACTCAGATTATTTGGGGAAATTTCTGGAAATCGCACAAATTGCCTCTCAGAGAAACCCAGCACTAAAACAATTAATGGTTGAGTCTGCAGTGGGAGGTTTGGACTAGACTTCAGCGTGGTAGCAGGAGTGGAAAAGCTTGGGGGGGGGGGGCCTCATCTTAATCCTTTCGTTCTCTATTCCCCTCAGAAATTGACCACTGCTCCTCTGCAGACCTCCCACAAGCCCCTTTGCAGGTATAAATCTCCCCTGGCTTGGATTCTATTGGAGTTGAAGGGGTTGGGAGATGAATCTCATGGGGCATATAAGGAGGTCATGCATAGTTCCCTCCCCACAGCCCTTTACTCAGTGTTGGAGAGATGAATAGTAGAGTTTAATCTCAAATGGAACAGTGTCTTGACAGCTCCAACAGAAGATACCCGTTTTCAAGCCTTGGTCTCAATCCAAGTTATGTTTATGCTTAAATGGATGGATCAGGTGTGACTGGGAAGGGGTTGGTCGAAGCACCTTTAATGTACAATCAGACAAGATCAATTTTCCAAATGGAGTTTTCTAAGTAAGGTGTTTCCTACAGAATTGTTTAAATTCCTCCAGGCAAGACTTCTAAAAACCATGGTCATTAATCCACCTTATATTATATCCAGTGCGGCGTGTGTTAGACAGCGCTGTGAGGGTATTAGCAAACACACATGGAGAAATTCACTTTTGTACTTGTTCTAAAAAAACAGTTGCTTCCAATCGCTTATGGGAATGCACAAACCAGCGTACTCTCAGAGGTAATTACTCTCCTTTGGCTACATATATCATAAATAAACTTCACAATTTCTTCAGAGGACAAAGATTTGTCAATTAAGAGATTTCCAGAGAGTCCCTGCCAACTAACACAAGGCAATACACAACAAATGTGCAAAATCTGACATTGAATTATGGGAGGAACTTAACATAGAGAAAAGGACAAATCATTTCTGCAAACAGAAAGTCAAAAGTTTTTGACTGTCAGTGTTTATACGGTTCTCTATGTTGTATTACGCAAATATACCAGAGATTGATCGAGTTGATCCTTTGGTGAAAGGGCTCCTTTAAGTATGCAAAAAAAACATTCCAATTACCTCCTCGCCAACGTCACCATCATCTCCCGGAGGTCCCTATGGAGGAAAACAAACATTCATCAACAGCAAATCGTGCGATTAAGAACTAGAAAAGAAAGAACTGACCTTCCTGTTTGTGTGTGGCTCTTACTAATTGTGGTCCAATGATAGTTTTTGCTGTCCTTTTTAGCTACACCCTCTTCCCAAGTCGAGCCTGATCAACAGGCCTGTCCACAATTCCTCTCACGGCCGTAAGCATTGGCATACCAGTTGTAGGTCAGTTACGGCAACACAACTCCTTTACAATAGACCCACTAGATTGGACAGTCATCCAGACTGCAGGTCAACCCAGCATTCTGAGCAATGGTGGCCAATATGGTGATGTCCAATGAGGGCTCTAACTCAGACACTTGGGGCTTCAGCTCACTCCTGCTAAAAATCAACTTATTTTTATATTGTTACCTTTTATTCTGACCATGTCGGTCATAGAGTTGGTCAAAACTGTACCAACAACACTGCAGGATCTCAATGTTTGGCATGGTGGGTTTCAAATATCAATTCCACCTCCACCCTCCCCCCCCGCCCCTCTCCAATCCCCACACCCCCACCATTCCCTACATCCCCTGTTACTAAAGATAGGGTTCATTGGTACTAACAACTCCCCAATGGCCAATGGTGATCAGTACAATCACATAACATCAGTCAGGCTACATGCAGCTCTAACCCTGGAAGATCACAAACACAAGGCAACGTCGAGCCAGGATTCTCCTCTCCATGGCAACTCAGTAAATTGAAAAGAAGCACGTTAAAAGGGGAGAAGTTACTTACTTCATCACCTCGCTCCCCGAGATCTCCGTTACTTCCTCTGGGGCCTGGATTTCCCTGTGAAACATCAATCCGCCATATCTCAGTGTCTGCCGCAGTTCAACACCGTAACAATCCTAATCGTTACTTTAGCAACCTTACAAATCTGCTGCTGAATATTCCCTCAAAGGCCAGGAGTGAAACCAGGAGATTGTAAATCAAGAAAGGAAATGACAGTGTCATAGGGACCAGGCCGACTTTCTCTTCCTTGTTAACCAATCAATTCCCTTCTGCCTGAACTCTCAATCAGAGACCCATCAGCCCTTGGTATTTAACACTCAGGGCAAAACCTCAGTCTTAATCTGCTCCATACTGGCTACTTGCCAATGATGAGAGACATGAGATGGTTAAACCTCATGCTCTTAATGTCCCCTCACTAACAGCAAACTGATCACTACACAAATAGGGGAAGAACGACAGGATGGTGAACAAGGCGTTTGGCACGCTTGCCTTCGTTGGTCAGATCACTGAGTATCAGGAAATGAGATGTCATGTTGAGTGACCATATAGGACATTGGTGAGGCCCCTTTTAGAATTTTGCGTGCAATTCTAGTTGCCCTTCTACAGGATGTTATTAAACAGAGAAAGACTGTTAGCAGGGTTGGAGGATTTGAGTTATAAGGAGAGAAAGGGTTTTTTTTTCCCCCAGTAGCGTAGGAGTGACTTTACAGAGGTTTATAAAATCATGAGGGACATAAATAACATGAAAGGTCTTTACCCTAGGGTAGGGGAGTTCAAAACTCGAGAGAATTGGTTTAAAGTGAGAGGGGATTGATTTAAAATGGACCTGTGGGGCAACCTTTTCACACAGAGTGTGGTCCGTGTATGGAATGAGCTGCCAGAGGCAATGGTAGATGTGGGTACAAAAACAACATTAAAAGACATTTGAACAGGGACATGGAGAGGAAAGGTTTAGAGGGGTATGGGCCAAACAGGACTAGTTCAGTTTAAGAATCCTGATCAGCACAGATGAGTTGGACCAAAGGGCCTGTTTCCTTGCTTGTTTTGTGCGATACAAGGCAACATGGGATTTTGGAATCCTCCCCAGTGCTGTCACCAAGGGCCCGATTTCAGCTCCACTACGGTACTGCAGAGGCAAGTGCAGCCTCAACTATATGTCTCTGTCCTAACAGATCAGAGGATCCCACATACTCTCAGAGAGAGTATGTCTGCTCTCTCTGAAACAGAATATCAATTCAGTGCTAATTAATAACACTTTTAAGCCATTTCAAGCATTTTCAAAGTGACCGGGCAAGAGGAATAAACCAGCCCCAGATCGTACTGTATGAAGATCATAAGAAGCAGAAATAAGTCATTCACTCCACTGGAATTTCAGGAATTTCTGACGAAGAGCTTATGCCCGAAACATCGACCCTCCTGCTCCTTGGATGCTGCCTGACCTGCTGTGCTTTTCCAGCAACACACGTTTCGACTCTGACTCTCCAGCACCTGCAGTCCTCACTTTCTACCTGACTTGGGCACAAAAAGAACAAACCTTATCGCCTGGTCTGCCAACATTTCCAGGTCGTCCTGGTTCCCCATCTAAGCCGGGTTCACCCTGTATAAAGAATCAAACACAGTTATTTTATAAGCAGACTTCTTTTTTCTGATTTAAATCATTGTGCATTTACAAAGCAGGTTAGCTTCACACGACATGCTATCAAGCTAATTTGTTGAATTTATTCAATGCAGAGAGCTAAACCTGACTTCGACTGGATCACTTCAAGATGGGAGGCAAGACGCAATTAATGTTAGTTAAGACCACAAGGATCTGGACTAGTTTGGGTCACATAAGTGGTTAGCAGTGAGAAATATTCCGTATTTTATTCCTTGGAATGGGCTCAGCTTTTAAACAACATTCTTCACTTAATGCAGAGAGATCCACAATGAAGCCGACAGTTTCTGTGCTGTGATACAGAGGTCAGCCATGGGACAGGTCTGGATAGGTAACGCTTTGCTTTCTGACTGTTCCAAGGTCGCAAAGGTTCAAACTGACAGCAGTGTGAAATGAAAACAAGATGATTATGTCAATGCCCTGCTGTACCACCCAACTTGGGATTTCTATCACGTTTCAAAAACTTCCTTCACATTATCGACAATCTCTAAGCCTCTCAACATCTCCAACTACACCCTCATTCTCACAGCATTTTCATTATCCCCATTCTCAGAATTTGATCAGCTCTACTCAGCCTCCCTTCAGCTGGGTGGATTGGGAAAACTGGGACGGTGGTGGAGCAGAACGTGGGTGACACTCAGCAATTCCGTAATGTTTTCACACAGTGGCTTGGCATGAAAGCAGTCACGCCTCTAACTGTCCCGCGTTAAAAGACGTTCAAGATCCTGTAGTTTGCAGCTCTGCAAATCGCTCCATCAGTGCACGCTACGGCCCTATCCTCCATCGGTTCATTCAAATTAGGTTTATTCCCATGTGTACTCAGGTTACAAAGGAGCAGGAGTATAGTGAAAAGTGTACAATATCACCAACACACAGCACCATCTGGGGTACAAAGCATCTACACACAATCTTAGGTGCAAAAATAGAGAAAAACATTACACTACATTACAGATATACAAAGCAGAAGTTAGGAAAATAAGAAATAAAACTAAAACAATAAACATTTGAGCATCTTCAAAAAGGCAGTGTGCCTGGTCCCCGGGAGTAAGCAAGGATGGTGTAGAAAGGGCTGTGTAACAATCTCCCCAATGAGATCTCTCAACCTTTAGCTTCATTCCCAGAATCTCATGGGGGTTAAGGTACTGGGCCCATGCTGTTCAATGTCCACTCAAATGGTGGAACAATAATAGTGAATCCATGACCACAAGTCACTTGGGATCCCCCATTATCACTAGTGAAGGAATCAAATTTAAATAACTTTGCAACCAGATGAGGTCAGGTTTTAGGCAGCTAAGGCAACAGTTGATGACTGATCGTATGGAAGACATTGTTTTCCAACAATATGCATTATACTCCTCTTGGAAACATCGTACCTTCTGTCCTTTACTTCCAAATGGACCTGGATCACCCTTGAGGCCCTGGAGTCCAGGTGGTCCCTGTGAGGGAAAAGATTTCAAAATGATTTGCAGTCAATTCCTCTTTTGCTTTTAGATGACTGGAAAACTAGTACCACACTTCAATCTCCACTTGTTTAACTCAATGAGAAACATGCAGTGGCTATGTGGATATCTGATACCAGAGATAGGAAACACAGCAATATTACTGAGATAAATCCAGCTGGATTTAACAAGATTATAAACTCCATTTTCAGGAGGTTTCATCACGTGATCTCAATGCTCATACCTATTGGTCACCTCATATGTCCATCTTCATGAAGCAGCCAATCAAAAAGTGAACAGAACTCGATGACCTAATAAATGATTCCTGACTTTGACCACCTCCTCATCTTTGATATTTCAATAGTTAACAAACTAAACACAAATTTCACATACACTTTTAACATTCCTATGGTTTTTCTTCACGCAACAGTGCCCTGGATATTAATCTCCAACTCCTGGTAACACTCAGGCAATCCTGGAGGTCAGGCAACTCTCATATCAATGTGTAAATGGGTTCTTGCTTTATTTCTGAGCACAATCCTTCTTTCAGATACAAGATTCTTTGAGATGCTGCTGCTTGACAATGTGAACCTTAAACTTCAAGATGGCTTCCCAGTCTACCACACAGTGGACGGTCAGTGCGGGCCCAGTGAACTCTGGGTAATGTTTGGTGTTCAACAGATGGGAGTTATCCCTGGAAGCTTAAGTATGTTTGACAGGGCTTGAGAGCAAGACAGAGCAGACTTCAGTGTCTGCACAGAAGTGTGAGTTATTATTGAGCTTTTTGGTATGGAGACATTAGCCAATGGTGACTTTGCAAATGTTAATATGGGTCTTATATCCTAAATGAATTGATGGAGGTGAGAGACAGACTGTACCCTTCAAAGTGCAGTGGGTCTCTCTATGGGACAGTTAATAGTCGAATTGTTTTCCCCAAATTGGCCAATTAGTCCCCATAGTCACAGTCAATTTAAGCCTGGAAGGAGATGGAGCCTGCAGTTCAGGCAAGGGACTGTGGGTTGGGAGCCAAAATCTTGAGGTGGGCTTTACATTTTAAAAGCATTCTTCTGTTGTTAAATGGTCACAGGAATCAGGACACCATTTTGGGAGGGATAACAGCTGAGGGCAATGATGATAAAATTCTTAACGGCATCAAGGGATATGGCATTGAGCAAGATGATCCGCCATGATGTAGAATGGCAAAATCAGGCTCGAGGGGCCAAATAGCCTACTCCTGCTGCTATGTTCCTTTGTTTCAAATCCTATAGTGCTGGTTCTTTGGTCTGCCACCAGGAGCCCACATTAAGGCAATTGTCCTAGTCCCTAACACTTTGAAGGGATCAATGGCTGACTGCATCATTTCAGCTGGCAATAGGCCTTCATAGGCCAATTAGCTAACTGCTTGCCACTTGTGGTACATACCTCCGTGGCAGACGCTCCTCCATGCAAATTGTCAACGGGATGGGGCACAGGATGGAATTGACACAAAACTGAAATTGGATGGAATTGGCACAAACTCACCTCCCTACCCAGAATCCACCTGGAGGGGCATTGGTTCTGTGCACGCTCTCCGGATTATCAGCCCCAGCCAAAAGCTGTTTTACAAACCCAGCATGGTCCAACCTTCCCTGTCACTGGGGCAACACCCAGATGTCAAACAGGGGCCTGGATCACGTAGCACAGCATTGAGGCCTTTAGTCACAGGATTGGAGTTCAACTATAGCATGGATGCTGCTTTTAAATTCCCCCACAGGCAAAGAAAATGTGATGGGCAGGCAAGAGAAGTAAAATAAATATTTATCAAATCCCACAGATGTTTCCACGATAGAACAAAGTAGAGTACGATACTTACAGGAAGTCCTGAAGACCCAGCACAGCCTGGCAGACCAGAGTAGCCAGGTTCACCCTGATCAAAGAAAGAGCATGACAAGATTCAACACCATGTCGTAATAAATGTTTAAAAAAAAAACAAAATCGCTCATTCCTCATCACTAAGCTGGACCTAACCTGTCAGACCGCAGTTGGTGAATGATTTGAATGACACTTGAAGGTTTTGTCATGATTTTTAAGAGTACTGACATCTTTTTATGCCGAGTTTGAATTTCCAAACGGCAATGGTGCAACAGGGACTGCCAATTCCCTCAGACTGGTAGTTCAGGTCTCCGGATTTCTAATTGCCACTCCATCTCGTGTCACTTATTGCACAGCGCACAGCAGGGTTCCAAAAGAGTAGTGAGCTAAAAGGCCAGCTCATCTTCGTGTCAGGATGTCGGCAAAGCTTCTTATTCTTGGGATTCCCTAATGTTCATCTGATTTAACCAGCAAGACACTGGTTTAACATCTCACACTGAAGAATGGTTTTTCCAGTGACGGAGGACTCAGTCAGTAGCAGGTGAAATTAGCTTCAGTCCTAAACAGAACAACTGGGCAGATGCAATTGCAATTTCTCAATCCAAGTCAAGTGGACCACCCCTCATTGTCTAATGTCTACAAGAGGACTTTTTCTTGTAAACCCATTCACAGGATGTGGGTGTCGCTGGCTGGCCAGCAGCTAGCTACCCTTAAGAAGGTGGTTATGAGCTAATTCCTTGAATCACTGCAATCCTTAGGGTGTAGGTAGACCCATAATGCCCTTAGCAGGAAGTTCCTGGGTTTTCATCTAGTGGTACTGAACATAGCAATATATTTCACAGTAGGATGGTGAGAGTTTTGGAAGGGAACATCTTGATGACCCTCCAAATACTTGCGATGGCCTTGGATGGCAGAAGTTATGGGTTTGGAAGCTGCTGCCTAACAAGTCATGGTGAGTTTCTACACCGTGTTGTACGCAGTACACACTGCTGTCACTGAGTGTTGGTGGTGGAGGGAGTGGATGCTTAAAATGGTAGATGTGGTGCCAATCAAAGGGGCTGCTTTGTCCTGGATGGTGTCAAGCCTCTTGAGCGTTGTTGGAGCTGCACTCACCCAGGCAAGTGGGAAAGGTTGCCACTGGCTTGTGCCAGGTGGATGGTGGACAGGCTTTGGGCAGTAGTGGTTGAGTTACTCACCGCAGTATTCCTAGTCTCAAAAACCTGCTGTTGTAGCTGCTGGATTCATATGGCGAGTCCAGCCCAGTTTATGGTTAATGATAATCCCCAGGATGTTGATAATGGGAGATTCAGTGATGGTAATGCACAGGAAGATGTTAAATATTTCAATAGTTGGGCAGCTTAGATGGTTTTCTTTTTGCGAGTGGTTTTAAGGCTGATTGGAATGTTAAACTGGGCAAATGCAATTGCGACATTCCACTCAATCCCATGGGTACCCAGACTGGGTTAGTTTGAAATATTTCTCTCCACTTATGTAATTGTTCTGATTCTGTCCTCCTAGAAACATATTTAGGTAGATTCTATGGGTTGACAGAATTGGGAGGATTATAACAGCGTAGGAAATTGATATAACACACATTCGCGTGTGCATCGTAATACTACACACTTATCTGACCTGCCTAGAGAGTAAAGAATGCTGCTTGATAGTCCGAGTGGGCTGACCTTATCATGAAATGCATAACATCAACAAATTTAAATCACAGTTAACTCTAAAAGGGGATCTATCAAATGCAAATGTCTTTCTCTTCAGCTCACAGTCACTACTACAATCAGGGCTGCTTTTAATTAATGCATTGATGGTGAACCCAATCTGTAAACACTGACTGGGCCTCACCGACAGTCAGTGGTTCTCTCAGAACAGAAACATTCAATGCTCTTACCTTCTGACCATCTTTCCCATCTCTTCCAGGGAATCCCTTTGCACCCTAAAGTCACCAGGCAGAGAAGAATGAGATATTACTGAGTGGTGTACAGGATAGACACTGGAGAAACTTCCAAAAAAATTCTGACTTTGTGGAACCCAAGATGATTCAAATTGCTCTAACCTTGGATCCTTTGTGTCCTCTGTCACCCTGAAAAACAAAAGACATGATTCAGCACCTGTATCAGTGTGTTTGTTAACTGCCATTTTATTTCATATCCTGATGGGTGGAACACTTTGCCATAGATACCAACTCTCTCCAGATGATATAGGCCCCTCTCCCCTGCCAATACTGAGTTTCCCCCACCCCCTGCTGATACTGAGCTCCCTTCCCTTGTATTTTGGGATTCCCTACCCCTGGTGATAGTGGATTCTGTGCCTTCTCTGGTGATTCCTAACTCTCACCTTCTTGGTAATGTGAATGCCCCCTCTCTTATTAATGCACACCTCCCTCTGTCCAGTTAAGGTCAATTACAAGACAGTATATTAGCCTTGAGCGATGGCAGGATTTAGTCTCTCTGCCTGGTGGAAACAGGCTGGCATTGGTCTGCAGATGGCAGTGGTTCACCCTTAACATCCCCTTTAAGTTAGCACTTCCATCGTCACCTTGGGCAGAAGGGTGGGCAGAGGTGCTGCCTGGTTTAGACCAAGCCCCTTCATCACATGGTATACATGAGAGTGTCACGAGCTGGCAACCCGGAGGGCAAATGAATGGAGCAGGGACAGAATGAGGCAGGCACGTCCCTCTTCATTGGGAATTTCATGAGGGAACCATTCTCACTACCTGCTGCACTTGTAAATCACGGAGACAGGGAACACTACTGGGCCAATGTGGCCTGAAGAGTTGGTCATTGCATAATGACCCCAATTCGGGTTCATGAGAAAATAGAAGCATGCAGCACAGAAGGTGGCTGATCGGCCCATTGTACCTATTCTGGCTCTTTAAAAGAGGTCCTCATTTAATCCCACTTCCCTGTTATTTCTTCATGTACTTGCTTTCCAAGTGGTTATCCAATCACACCTGGCACTCCGTCCCACTTCATAACTGGGTGTGGATTAAACAAAAACTCCTCTCTTTCCCCAACCCTTCTGTTATTCATCTTAAATCTGTGTTCTTATTCACTGACATCATCCTAAAACCTACTCAATCTCTTCCCTGCTCTTTGTTTTATTCCAATTTATACTTAGAATATAGACTAGAAACTCAGACTGCTATATACGTAGAAGGATTATGTTTTATGTGCTCTTTAACGTCTGTAGCGAAAGTTCACTAGACACTAAGAATGAAATTGTGATTAAAATCAATTGGCAGACTTACCTTTGGACCACGCTGTCCTTTGTCACCCTGTTGGTAAAAAAAATCAAAGGTTGTGTTGGTGAAGAGAAGGCTCAAGTGTCACAGTCAGTAATCAGTCATATCACCGTAGCAACGCAATTCAGATAGTTACCTTCATACCCGGATGACCAGCTGGTCCAATGTCACCGGGTCTACCCTGAAATGAAAGGAAAGAAATTTGTTGTCAGTGGCAAGGGAATAAATTCAAACCAATAATCGGCAGAATCGAAAGCAGTGAACGTAGGACGGTCAGCTAAGAATGACGACGCAAGTGACAATTCGATATGCGCCGATTCAAAATATACAAAGACAAAACATTTCCCCGAATGTAAGAAGGGTGATGAACAATGCTGAAAGAGAAGGGCTGTCCAAAGCTGACTGGACATATTCTGTCGACAGCGTTGTTACAGAGGAAGCAACAGAGTAGACTGAAGCAGCTTCTGTACTTACCAAGGGACCGGGTGGACCGATAGGACCGTGAGAACCTCGACGTCCTTCCGAGCCCTATGTGAAGGAACAAGACATTGTACATTTAATCTGTCGATACAGCCACTGCAGGGTGCAACACGTCACTCAAAATGAGAATTACACTGTTCATGTGCACTATGTACACCCTAGTAAATGTGAAATCACTTCCAGTGGTTGGGAAGCTGAGAGGGCTTTCATGATCAAATAGGGCTGGCACTTTGCCACATTTGACTGATTTTTGACTGCATCGATCTTTTGACATGTTACATCTAATATCTTCAAACAGCTGAGATATGAGAGCTTTTGTACTCTCGAACGATGCAGTAATCCTTGAATCAAGATGCTACTTTTGCAGTGCCAATATTCTAACTTCTTGGCAACTCATGCTCACTGGAGTTTTTTGAGGATATAACGAGTAGAATAGATAAGGGGAAACAAGTAGATGTGGTGCATTTGGCTTTTGATGAGGTCCTATAGAAGAGGCTAGGGGGCAAAACTAAAGCTCATGGCATAGGAGGTAGTGCATCAGCATGGATCGAGAATTGGTTGACAGACAGAGTGAGAACAAATGGGTGTTTTTCCAAATGGTACGCAGTGACCTGTGGTGTACTGCAAGGATCAGTGCTTGGGACCCAGCTGTTCACGATACATGCAAATGATCTGGATGAGGGTACCAAACAGGACATTTCCAAGTTTACAGATGACGCAAAGCTCAATGCGGTTATGTGGAGAATGCAAGATGGCTTCAGGCTAATGTAGACACGTTGAGTGAGTTGGGCAAACACATGGCAGATGCTGTACAACGTGGCGAAATGGGAAGTGTATACTTTGGTGTGAAAAACAAAAGGGAAATATTTTATTTAAATGGTGATACATCAGGAAGTGTGGATGTCCAAAGGGATCTGGGTGTCCTTGAATACTAATCGGTTCAAGTAAGCTGTCAGTTGCAGAAAGCAATCAGGAAGGTATATGTTTTGTTGGCTCTCATCACAAGATGATTTAAATTCAGAAGTTGTTATGTCTTACTGCAGTTATCCAGAATCTTGGTAAGACCACACCTGAAGGACTGTGTGCAGTTTTGGTCTCCTTACCTAAGAAAGGACATACTAGCCATACAGGAAGTGCAGGGGAAGTTTAGGAGTCTGATGCCAGGACAGTCCCATGAGAACAGATTGGTTTGATTGGGCCTGTATTCATTAGAGTTTAGAAGGATGTCATTTAAACATATAATACTGTAATTGGGCTGGACAGTCTGGACAGAGGAAGGTTATTTGGCCTTGTTGAGGAGTCTCGCACTAGGGGACACACTCAAAGGGTTGTGAAGCTGTGGAATTCTCTACCACAGTAGGCAGAAGAGACCAAGTCACTGAATACATTCAAGAAAGAGATTTTAAAGACATCAAGAGTATGAAAACATAGTGGGAGTATGAGACAGAGGATAAGCCATGATCATATTAAGGAACAGTGCAGAGTCAATGGGCCAGATGGCCTACTCCTGCTCCTAGTTTCTATGTTAGCTCTACTTCCATTCACTGTATGCATCAAATAACTTGTGAAACGAACCTTTTCTCCTGGATCTCCAGGCAGCCCAGGTGATCCTCTTAATGCCTGTAAGACAGAGAAATAAAACGTTTGTGTGTGTGTAAGTTGGTCCCCTTAAAGAAATGCAGCAGAAAAATAATGCTGAGATTGCAAAGATGCTTCTCTTGAAGGCAACTTACATGGCACTCAAAGGAGCAACACTGCGGGTCGAAAAGAAAAAGAGAATGAATACAAGGTCATAGCAACACAAACTACATGCTCAAAAAATCCCATCAAATAATTTTGAAATCAAGTTTGAGTTCATGCAACATACCACTGGTTCCACTTCACCATACTGTAAGGAAGAAAGAGAAGAGATTAGAACTCTTTGAATATTCAAATAGAGTTTACAATATGTTGAACAAAGGCAAATTGGTGACCCCATGCATTAGGTTAACATAAGGCCAGAGTCCGAAATGATCAAATCTTTTTGTTATATATTCTGAATTCTGGAATCAAGTATTTGGTTGTCTGTCTTTGCTCATTCTGAAGCAGTCAGATCAAAAACATTACAATCACCTCTGATCCCAATTTCTTGTGAGATAGTACGCTCTTTTCTCTTTTGGAATGCTTGAATAATGGACTAGTTGATAAAGCCAATAATGAAGATTGGACATGTTGAAATTACTAAACTAGGAGCCAGTATGTGTAGAAAAAAAGGGTATAATTGACAATGAGATTCGCAAACATTGGGAATGGCATTAACAAGGCCTATAAATGGCTTATCATGATAATAATGCGTATAATGTTTAACATACTCATTAAACATTTGTCTATCTGCTATTTTAACATGGGTGAGATTATGTGAACAGATTAACATTGCTGCTGAAGAGTGGACAGTGGAATGCATTAAGAATGACATAGCTAAGGTGAACTCTCAGCCATTAGAGTCTCGAGGGCATGTGCCCTTGGAGAGGCTTCATCCCCATTGGTGATCTGTGACACTGAATGGTCAATGAATGGTGATATCTTATTGATTAGATTACTTTAGGTTAGATTAGATTACTTACAGTGTGGAAACAGGCCCAACAAGTCCACACCAGCCCGCCGAAGCGCACCCACCCAGACCCATTCCGCTACATTTACCCCTGCATCTAATACTACGGGCAATTTAGCATGGCCAATTCACCTAACCTGCACAGTTTTGGACTGTGGGAGGAAACCGGAGCACCCGGAGAAAACCCACGCAGAATATCGATCACCATGCACTCAGCAATGGCACATCAAGACCCTCTGAAAATGAAGTCCAGCTTTGTCGCCATGAGATGAGAAAAATCCATCCACTTTGGAGGAGTTGATTTTCTGAATGGTCCCTGCCAGGAATCTCAATGGGAACTTACTGAGAGTGCTTAGTTATTAAGTCCAAACTGAAAAGTTCTGCGAAATATATTCACCAATGTTGTACAGAATGTGATACTCACAATATCTTGAAGGATGCTATCAATGGTATTGTTCAGTTCCACGTCGTTGGGAGTGGTTGCTGTGAAATTCCGTCGATATTTGGGACTACTTGCAATCAGGTTCAGTCTTGCTTCCTAAAGAAAAACAACATTTAGTTAGGAACAGAAGGGGATGAGATATTGATGGTGCGTTGGAGAGGAATTGGCAGGTCGAGCACAATATAGGAAAAGATGAGATTCCTCACTTTGGTGGGAAGGATGAAGAAAGCACAATTTCAACGGAGAGGGGTTTTGGAACATTGCGGCACACAAGCATCAGAGTATTTACCTGCATGTCACTCAGTCTAGGTCACTGCATTCACTGCTCACAATGTGGTTGCCTCTACATTGGAAGAGCAAAGCAGTACACCTACACTCTGTCCGCAAAAAGAAGAGCCTGAGCTTCCAGTTGCCTGCCACCTCAACACCCCCCCCCCCCTCCCCCCCCCCCGCTCCCCGTTCCCTGGCCAACATCTCAGTCTCAGGCTTGCTGCAATGAAGTACCTGATTTTCCGCTGGGCAACTCTGCAGCCTTCCGGACTCAATTTCAACAATTTCAGGACCTGATGTATCTTCTGCCATGTCCTTACCCCACACACCAGGCCTTATTATCACATGGTCTACTGTTACACACAACCCACTGTTCGCAACTAACAGTCCGCATTAGCAGCTGCTCACTTTCCCCGGCTGACTGTTATCCACTCCTTTGTCTGTCCAACTATTCTTTTCTCTCTTTGGGCTCTACCTCCACCTATTGTTTCTGCCTTACCCACTACCCCCTCCCCGCCTTCTGCATAATAACCAACTTCTTCCAAGCTACCATCAGTTCTGAGGAATGGTCATTGGAGCCGAAACGCTAACTCTGATTTCACTCCACAGATGCTGCCAGCTCCACAGAGCTTTTCCAGCAATTTCTGATTTTGAATCAGAGTGTTTTTGTAAGGAATAGCAAGGAGATGGCATGCAGGCACAGCAAGTCATCAGGAAGGTGAATAGAATTTTAGGCTTCCTAGCTGGGGGAAAGTTAGGTCCAGGTCTAGGGAGGGATATAATTGCATCACACGTAGTTTAGGGGAGGTTCACTGGGCTGGAATACAGGAGCTCTCTGGTGATGAAGGGTGAAGCAGGTTGGGCCTGAATTCTTTGAAGCTTAGCAAAATGAGAAGTGAAACACAAAAGCTTCTGACGGAGGGCTTGGGACGGGTGGATGCTGTGAGAGTTGTTGAGGAAGTTAGAACCAGGGCCGCAGTTTCCAAAATGCAGATGTCCCACCTAAAAATGGAGCTAAGGGGAGATTTATTCCCTAAGAAGGTCTTTAATCTTTGGAATTCTCTCCTCCAGTGAGCAGCGAGGGCTGAGAAAAGACCCAGATAAGAAGTCGAGATTTCAATCTTGCAAGTCGCATATTTCCATTCATTCATCTTTCATTACTTGTCCTTGGAAGCTTGTATCCTCTTCCTGTTTACAAAGTCTCCAATTGACATCCGGAACAACTTTAGCACGCAGCCCCTCAGGCCAGTTGAAATAGTGTTTGGACTGGACCTGCATCTCATCTGTGGCCAAGCAATGGTTCCCTGTTGGCACAGTCTGACCACGACATATGGAGCCCATGTTTCCTTTGTTAGATGGGAAGCCAGTGTTCTCCTAACTAAGTATTAGCCAGGACTCCAAACACAGTATTATATGTCATTGTCTCAGTGCATGGGGATTAGCACTTGATATCCCAAAGATCCCTCTGCCGGCTGCCAGGAACTGCAGTATATCTTGTGAGTGCAGCCACCGTCAAGCCACCAAAATCAATCACTCACAGCGAGGCCTAATCCCTCCTTTACACATTACCCAAAAAAGGCAGATGAGGTTATGGCTTTATATCCTACACATGCAGACCTGACTGGGGGTTAATGATGGCAGGGGTGCTAGCTGGGTTTAACATCCTCCTGGTAGGTTTTACATTCATTTCTCCTGTGCCATCCAGAAATCACCAGATTAATTGATTTTTTTTTAAAACTGTCTGCCCACACCCGCTCAGACAGGTTAGGGTTTGCGTTGAACACTTTGTGTTTGTTTCCTGCTTTATCACATCTTGCCATTCCATTGCTCTTCATTTATCACTCGTACGAGCGAGCACATTTAAGACAATTTTAAGACTTTCAAGAACGATACCAGAACTGAGAGGTTATAACTCTCAGCGAAGATTGAATAAACTGGGGCTCCTTCAAAGTGATGAAGGAGATGAGTTAGAAGAGGTCTTTAAGAATAGGTATGGTCTGATAGCGTAGCCTATTTAGAAGTAATTTCACTCGTGGGTGGGTTCATAAATATAAGGCAATCACTCATGAATCTAATAATTCAGGAGGAATTTCCACTACCCAGATAGTGGTGTGAATGTGGAGTTTACCACCATGTGCTTGTGGTTGTTGGAGGTCAGTCACTTCAGCTCCAGGACATCTCTACAGGGGTTCCTCAGGGTAGTGTTCAAGGTCCAACCATCTTCAGCTGCTTCATCAATGACCTTCCCTCCATCATAAGGTCAGAACTGAGGATATTTGCTGATGATCACACAATGTACAGCACCATTCACTACCATTCCAATACTGAAGCAGTCCATGTCCAAACGCAGCAAGACCTGGACAATATCCAGGTTTGGGTTCACAAGTGACATTTGTGCCACACACGTACCAGGCAACTCAGACAAGAAAGAGTCTCGCCATCTCCCCTTGGCATTTAATGGCACCACAATTTGTGTATCCTTAACTATAACAGCCTGGCAGTTACCATCGAACAGAAACTGAATTGGACTCACTGTATAAATACTGGGGCTACAAGAGCAGGTCAAAGGCTAGAAATCCTGCAGTAATTAACTCAATTAATGGTTTCCCAAAGCTTGCCCATCATCTACAAGGCAAAAGTCAGGTGGGTTATGGAATACTCCCCACTCCCCTGGATGGGTGCAGCTTGTCAACATTCAAAAAGCTCAACGCCATCTAGGACAAAGTAATCTACATAAATGTCACCCCACCCACTGCCTCCTATATTCATTCCCTCCACCACTGAAGCACAGTGGCAAGCACTGCATATCATCCACATGATGCACTGCAGAAACTCCCCAAGTAACTCCAAAACCTGTGACCTCTACCATCAAGAAGGAAACGTCACGCAGATGCATGGAAACACGACACATTCACATCCAAATCACAGACTATGTCACCATCCTTCACACCTCAAGGACTGCAATGGTTTAAGAATCATCGAATCACTACCCAGTGTGGAAGCAGGCTGTTCAGCCCATTGAGTCTATGCCAACGCTCTGAAGAGCATCCCAGCCAGAGTCAAAACGTGTGGTGCCGAAAAAGCACAGCCGGTCAGGCAGCATCCGAGGAAGAGCAGAGCCTATATTGCAAGCATAAGCTCTTCATCAGGAAGAGCTTCAGCCCACCCAGGCCTACCCTATCCCCCCTACTCCTGCATTTCCCAAGGGCAATTCACCTAGCCAGCACATTCCTGAACACCACATCACGGCCAATCCACCGGACCTGCACATCTTTGGATTGTGGAAGGAACCCCACGCAGACGCGGGGAGAATGTGCAAACTCCACACAGACGGTCACCCGAGGCTGGAATCAAATCCGGATCCCCTGGTGCTGTGAGGCAGCAGTGCTAACCACTGAGCCCACCGTGCCATCCAGGAGGGCAGACTGCCACCAGGCTATTAAGGATGAGAAACAATCACTGGCCCAGCCA
Organism: Hemiscyllium ocellatum; assembly: GCF_020745735.1. NCBI lineage: Eukaryota > Metazoa > Chordata > Chondrichthyes > Orectolobiformes > Hemiscylliidae > Hemiscyllium > Hemiscyllium ocellatum. The sequence continues at coordinate 107,592,172 of NC_083407.1, read as the reverse complement.
TTGACTCCCACCACCAATGAATAAATTTATTTTTAAATAGAATGGTTCAGGCGTTGATCTATTTAAGGGTAGATGTTGAAATGCGTGTACGCATCTGGAGTCAGCAACATAACAGAGATGGATAGATCATAGCGTGAGCAAATGCAGACATACCAGGTGATCTGGCATGATGGCCACTGAAAATATCTTTATCCCTTGATTCTTTGCATCAGATGCTGCACTGTCCAGGCCTCCGCACGGCTCCTTGTACCCCTCAATTGGATGCCCATCTGTTACCACAATCATGTACTTGTTCTCTCGGTGATGTGAGCCACTGGAATGAAAGACATTTTATACAGATTGTTTGGTTTTCATTATCATTCATAATGTATTATCTGTTAACCTATTGGCCAGCACAAAATACAGAGCAGCCTAAATTCCCCAAGGCTCCCGTGAACTACCAAACCATTTCCATCAGAACTCGTTAACAATGTTTTAATTTGAAATAGAGACATTCATAATGGAAGTTGAATGAACCATTGACAGACCATTGATGGGGTGGGATGGGGGTGAAGAGAGACAAAAATGACTTCATCACAAGGTGTGAACTTGAACAAACAAATCTTTGACCAAAATTTTAGTTCTTTAATCTTTCATGGGATGGAAGTGTCACTACAAAGGCCTGCATATTTTGCTCATTCTCAGCTATTTCAGAGGGTAGTTAATTGTCACTCATGTTGCTGTGGGTCTGGAGCCACATGTCGGTCAGACCAGGTTAGATTTCCTTCCTTAAAGGGCATTAGTGAACACCATGACATATTAGAACCATCAATGATGGTTGTCATGGCCACCATTAGTCAGACTAGCTTCATATTCCAAATTTAATATTTTGAAATGGCCCAGGTTCTTGGAATATTTGCCAAAAGCAACCTGCGATCAGCTGGTAAAACATGTATTTCCCAACAATAATCTTTGTTTTTCAAACAGGAGGGCTGTATTTGTCAGTATGGTTTAATCATTCAGCAACAGAAACTTCAGCCTGGCCCTTGCAGAAGTCTAAAGGCGGCAGCTTCCTCCTCCTTGCTCTTCTTTGCAATGCATTGTACGAGAAACCTTAGTAGAGTGGATGAGCACTTACAAAGGTGTTGAAGGAACAGAGGGGTAAGGATGAACCACTGCCTTCATGTCCATCGACTCAGTCCAACCCAGGAAAACATTTGAAAGGAATTTGATTGCAAGTTAAAATCATGAGGAGCCTAGATAAGGTGAATAGCAAGGGTCTTTTCCCTAGGGTCGGGAAGTTCAAAGCTATGGGGCATATTCTTAAGGTGAGAGGAGAAAGATTTTTAAAAAATGACATGAGGGCAACCTTTTTACACAGAGAGTGGTTTGTATGTGGAATGAACTGCCAAAGGATGTGGTGGATGAAGGTACAGATACAATGTTTAAATCTCATTGGGATAAGTACATGATTTGGAAACATTTGGAGAGTTATAGGCAAAAAAAACAGGCAAGTGGGACTAGCTTAGTTTGGGAACATGTTCAACATGGGCTGGTTGGGCCAAAGGTTCTGTTTCCATGCTGTATGACTATGACTAGATCATGAACCAGATCTTACTTGGAACATTCTGCCTTAAAAGGCCAATGTTACATTGAAGATGCTTAGAGAAAGTTGGCAAAGTTAATTCTGGGATTCAAAATTACAACAATATGAAAACTAGTGAGAGAAGCTTAAATTTGAGAAAATAAAACTTATGTGAGGATTGATAAGGTCATGAACAGTCTCGAATAATGTCAGTACATCACTTAACTTTGAAAGTACTCGGATGTAATGGGACTAACTCATTGATATGGATAAAACGGTGCACTGGTTATAAGTTAATTCCTTTAGCAAAGAGTATGCAGCTATGTGGTGGGAAATGGACTGAAGATCATGGAGCCAAAGATACAGAACAAAATCGAGGCCTACCATCAAGACTTCCGGTCCTGATATTGATCTGATCTGATCTGATCTGATATTGGAACCCCAGGATGGACATAGGCCCAACACTGCTCATGGCAATAATGGCACAGTAACTGTTGGCTTTCTTTGGTACCCCTCAAAATACTTACACAGTGGTGTCAGTACCCCTCAGAATAAAGGCTTTACAGGTCAGATGTAACCCTTCAGACTCACTGACCCTCGAAGTACCAAAGGAGGTTATTTGTGAACGCCCTTGTTTTGGTTCCCTGCTTGTGGAGATATCTAAAGTACTCTCACCCGAGTAGAAGCTCCTCAGCTCCGTCCCGTATGGCGCAGTCTGTGAACGTGCCTTTGCCAATGTAATCCACTGCTCTGACGTTCGCAATCATCGCTGCCTTTTCATCACGGCTCATGAAACTGAGGGGATGGATCTTCTTCACCACATCGCTGTAGTGTAGTGCTCCAGCGTTCCACTGCAGTGTCTGGTCACACCGGTAATACCTGAAACAGGGAGACTCTACATCATTCACATCAACTCGATTCGGACAGTTCTATTGTCCCTTACCATGCCTTCCAAGTCGTGGCCTGGCCAATGGCTCGTACAGCTTTGGCAAAACCTCCCTACTTTTTCTACTCTGTTCCCTCTGAAACAAAGACTTTGTTATTGCCTTCCCTATTTTTTTGTGATGTCGGTTGAGGGTGAAGCATTTGCCAACAAACTGGGGGGACCCCTCCTGCTTTTCTTTGAATAATACCTGAGCTATCAGATGGTGCCTCAATTTAATGCCTCATTCCAAAAATGGCAGTGCGGCTGTCCCCTCGTACTGCCCTTAGACCATTAGCCTGGTTTTACTGCTCAAACCTGCAGAGTAAAACTTTAGCCCACAATGTTTTGACTCAGAGAGGAGAATGCTACAGGGGTTAAAGAAAGTGAAGGTAATAGGAGTTCACTACATAATCTCAACTGGTTATGCTCTAACTGAGCTCCTGTGTACACCCATGTCCGTGCCAGCCTTTGCTGTGTTCTGACTGGGCCCCAATGGGACAGACAGAAACCCAGAGCCTCTAAACCAAGAGACGGTGCGTGGCTTGGAGGGGAACTTGCAAGTGTTGGAGTTCCCATGTATCTACTGCCATTGTCCTTCTAGATGGTAAAAATCACAGGGTTGGAAGGTGCTGTGTAAGGTGAATCACTGCAGTGCAACTTGAAATGCGACACACTATTGATAATATGAATTGACAGTGGAGGGACTGAGTGTTTAAGGTGATGCATGGATGCCAATCACATGGGGCTGCTTTGGCCTGGACAGTATCAAGTTTCGAGTGTTGTTGGAACTGTACCCATCCAGGCAAGCAGGGAGCATTCCCTCACCCTCCTGATGGAATGTGCCTTGTAAACGATGGACAGGCTTCGAGGAGTCAGGAGGGGAGTTACTCAACTCAGAATTCACAGCCTCTGACCTGCTCTTGTAGCCACAGGGTTTAATATGGCAATCCAGTTCAGTTTCTGCTCAGCAGCCAATGAGTCATGGCCCTATGAAGCTTCACAATGCTCCTCTCGCCGATCAGTCTCAGAATTTGGGGTGGAAGGTTTCTAAGAACTGATGAGGATTGTAACCAAATCATGACAACAGTAACGTTGGCACATGGAACATGCTCACTGATCTTCATCAGAATTTCAGTGAGTTTACTTCCAACTCAGTTTAATACCTCGCCCGATGGACAGCACCTCAGACAAATCTGCATTTCACCTGTACTGCACTGAAGTGTCAACTCAGAGCTTGTTGCCAACAATACCGCCCAGTGTTTAGACTTGTCATCTTCTAAGTCAAATGCTCGGTTGCTACCCACTGTTGGTACCTGGATACTGGACTAATGCTGCGTTCACCAATTGCTGCTAATGGACTTAGATAACAGTGCCTGAGGGTCAAATGTCCACCCTGAGGTCAAGACGCTGACATCAGGAGAATTCCCAAGATTCTCAGGCACTGATCCCCGTCTGACACTCATTGAAATTTTTGAAGGGAGGGACTATTGGAGCTGAGCACACCATTGAATCATGGACAGTGAGTGGGCTCCCAATGCTGGAGGATCAGTAGAAAATCCGTCATCAGCAAAGGTCAGGCTGCCTGACTGTGAAAGTTGCCCTGTCTGCCAGCTGGAAGAAAAAGCTAGTCTAAAGCAAAAAAAAAGTGGCCTGGCGAGCCACACCAGAAAGCCCCCAGAGTTAGGAATTCGCCAGAACACCAGGACTCTAGCCAGAGTCCGAAAACTGCTGCTCCCCCTCTACCTCCAATCCCACCTAGTCAGAGAGGAAATTTCTTCCCTGAAGAATCTTTGATCCCAAGCCCCAAATTAGATATTTGTGACGATGATAGAGCACTGATGCAATGATCTGAGGATGCACCTGATACCCCTAGAGCAGAAGCCCTCTGGAGAATCAAGAAATTGGATTACGGACCAGAAATCTATCTCCACCCACAGTCAGATTATAACTCACTACACTATACTTTCCACATGAGGTAATATTGAGGGAGGGTTCATGCAACCTCACTTGATTTAACTTGTTCAAAAACAGTATCACTGTAGAGGTTGGTGTAGTATTCGAAAATACTACAGATAGGTATTGATGTAAAATTGTCTTGTTCGCCCGAAATAGAACAAGGATTGCGTCCACAGAACAAACCTTCCTCACACAGCTGCATCACTTCATATACAGGAAGGTGCTATCTGTGGCTCCTTGGACAACCCTTTTGCCCACTGAGCCAGAAACTAGGAGTCCAACCCCAGATCTCGAATGCCTAATCTTGGGCTGGCACTCTAATGGAGCGCTTAGTGGGTACTGCACTGTCTGAGGTGCCACTCCCCATCGAATATGTTAGACCAAGAAACCCTGTACTCTGCTACTGTGCAAGATGTTCTGGTAGAGTTTGTCCCAATCAATATCATCTCTCTGTCAACAACACCAAGAACAGATTTTGATGATCATTATGAAATTGCTGGGTTTTTTTAAACCAGTGGGCACAGATTTAAAACAATTGGCACAAGAACCATGCACAAAATGTGAACACCTATATTGAGTTTTTTTGTCTTTTTTTGAAGCTGGAGTGCAGTGGGACCAGATTCAGTGGAAACTTCTCAAAGAAAGACTTTCAGAAAGGTTTGAACCAGACTTTGTTTTTAAAAATGCTGAGCTATCAGGAAAAAGCAGAGACATAATCTAATCTTTTTCAGAGCTAGCATGGACAAGATGCGGTGAAGATCTTCCTTCCATATTGTATGATTCTCGGAGTACAACAATGAATTGATTATCCCTTTAAAAAATAGTATGTTATTAGAACATAGAACAATACAGTGCAGGACGGGCCTTTCGGCCCTCAGTGTTGCGCCAACCTGTGAACTATTCTCAGTTCGTTCCCCTACACTATCTCATCATCATCCATGTGCTTATCCAAGGATTGTTAAAATCCCCCTAATGCGGCTGAGTTAACTGTATTGGCAGGTAGGGCATTCCACGCCCCCTTACCCCTCTCTGCCTCTGACATCTGTCTTAAACCTGTCACCCCTCAATTTGTAGTTATGCCCCCTCGTACAAGCTGACATCACTATCCTAGGAGAAAGACTTCCACTGTCTACCCGATCTAATCCTTCGATCATCTTGTATGTCTATATTGGCTACAAGGGACAATGGGACGTTCAGAGAGACTAGCTAAAATACTGGGTCATTCCTGACGAAGGGCTTTTGCCCAAAACGTCGGTTTTACTGCTCCTGGGATGCTGGCTGAACTGCTGTACTCTTCCAGCGCCACTAAACTAGTAGCTAAAATACTGACCCTGTTTTCTATCGAGTAACTGTACTCATTGTATTCGATAAAAACTGAAACTTTCACTGCAGCAGCAACTTTGTCAATTGACATAGCTCCCAGCACGTGATTCACTTGTCCACTTGCACAACCCTTCGCCCCAGCAGAGGTTGGCCATGCACTCACTAACTCCCTCCCTAAACCATCTCGTATTCCCCCACCACCCCACCCTCCTCCGGGACGGAGGTCAGCGACCCCGATATTGCACCACGCGCTCGGTGCTAAAATTTTGTGGCCGGACTTTTGGGAGGCGCTACACAAATGCAACTTGGCATCGCGCCGGGTTTGTTTCTCGGGGCCAGGAGGCTACCCGACGATGGGACACCCCAGCCGCAACCTGTGCTAACGGTGTACTGTACATCTGTGCAACTGGCTACAGCCCACAAAGCGCCACATTTAACACGGTTCAGCGCAGCACTGTTCCCCCATGGGCTGACACAGAGTGCAGTCACTATATAGGAAGGAAGCAATACAAAGAGAGAGGTCCCAAAAGGAGAAGGAATGAAAACATCTGAAGACAGAACCAACTCAAGTGCAGATAGCCATCCCCACCCAACCTCCAGCGCCACCTGCAGAGGGTCAGAGAATTACAAGTGGGATCTCATCACTTTTCTCGTTCATTGGAGATGCTTAGAATTTATATATTTTTTAAACAAAAATATAGACTCAAACTGTGCAATGATTACCAGTTTTCCAGCTTTTCGACAAAATTTGCAGTGAACGTCTTGACGCGATCGACAAGGGAGCCGTAGGGCTGAACTCTTAAAGCGACACTCTCAGATGTGTCCAGCACAAAGTACAGGTCAACAGGACAATCTGAAACAAGGGAAATAAAGACCACTCAAGGCTCGGCAACACTGATTCGTTCCAAAATTTGCAAACGAAGCAGCTCACTCTTAACACAGAAGTTTCTCCTGACTGTTTCGGATCACACAGGACAAGGGTCCCAGAAATAAACATACTAATGAATGAATAGCGGGCACAAGATTACAACAACGGCGTTTTACAATATTTACTGCTTGAAGTCCAGGTTTCTGGTTAAAAGTTACACACCTCAAATCGTCCCGCATCAACATAGTGCATCACGCTGATCTCGCCAATCACAAATATTACAATTGAGATTCTTTTTTTTAAAAAAAAAAGCAGCCCATCATTTCTGAAGAGAAACGGTTGAAAATTTCTCCCAGACAGGCACGGTAAAGCACCCACCTGAGTGATATCCGTTGTCCGGTTGTGCCAGTAAAAAGTTCCACCAGGAGAAAATCTCCAGCAGGAGAAATAATATTTTCAAAGCCATTTTTTTTTCACCCCCACCTCTGTCGTGTGCTCAGCACACGGGGACTGAGGGAGAAGTTTTTGCAGAGAGAGAGAGAGAGAAAGGGAACAGGGCAGTGAGAGAGAGAGGCTGGGAACAGGAGGTGGAAGCCTGTGCGTCTTTACCCCAGACAGAGACAACTATGAAGTAGGCTGGTCCTAAGCAAGAACTAGGGATGTGGTCCCCACATCGCTGTTTGACCCAGCCAGACAACTACCTCACTCCCATAGGCTCATTCAACACGATTCATACATGCTGCTGGACAAGCTCAGAGTTTGCAAACACGTTTGAAGTCCACCAAGCTACAAATTGACATAATAAATGTGAAAATGTTATGATTGATCTGCGAGAATTGAACATCGAGAGCCCCCTTTCTAAACCCCCTCCCTCCCACCAACCCTTGAGGGACGCACCCATCAATTTTGGCCGCCTCTCTTGCAGTGTACTCGTATGTGTGTGGATTTACATTTAAACAGGCTACATTACTGTGTGTGTGTGTGTGTGTGACTTCTAATGGACCCCATCACTAGCCATGAGTAGACTAAATGTATTTCCACAGACTGGTACCACAGGGTGGTTAATAATCGGATAATATGGATTTGAGATCGAAAAGGGAAGAGAACGAGAGGCTGAAGGAGGTGTTTTTTTTTATTTAGACAGTCCTTTCCGAAAAACATTTAATTTTCAAAAAAACGGAGTTGGGTAGATAGTGAGGAGGGAGAAAAAATGTACAAGGCTATGGGGGACGTGTAGGGGATGGGGACTGCTGAGATAACACTTTAAAAGTGCTGACACAGATATGATGAGTCAAATTATCTCGATTTCTTCCATTTTCTCTCCCCAGGAAAGTAGATGCATCGTTAGCCTCCTACTGAGCAGGTCATGCTTATTCAAACATTATAGAGAAGTGATTCCATCTCTTCCAAATTGAACTCAGGAATTGTTTGCAACTATTCAAGCATTTTCACCCCACATTAACTTCTTCCCACCTCTCTTCACCAGTCCCTGCGTGCAGAATGTTTCAGTTATTTCTCCCCCTTACTGACTGGGTGTTTCCCTAACTGATTAACTGCAGCTCAGCTAGCAGCCCCCTCCTTTCGAGGTTTGAGTTCCAGCCCCACTTCAAGAGCAGAGCACAAAATTCAGTGCTGACGCTCCAGTGCAGTACTGAGGGAGTTCTGCGCTGTCAGAGGCGCAGTTTTTTTTTGGACGAGGTACCCGGAATGCTCTCTCATTTGCTTACAAAAGATCTCAGGCCATGAATTCAAACAGGGCAATGAGCTCTAGTTTTGGACCACTCTCTGGGTAAAATCTTTGTTGATTTATTGATAATTTTTAAAATTTACAGAGACAAGTTTTGGTGTCCCCGAGAAATGCCTTCTTCATATCTACCCAATCAGTGCCTCAATACCTGTATTATAAGTCCTCCTGAAATGGAAAAAAAAGTTGGCAAAATTGTGACTCTAAACAGTTCTTGGAAAGTATCAATAAGCTGTTATCAGCTGTGCACAGTCATATTTTAAAACAATTTCTATTCAGAAAATATGTGTCAACTAGCAGAATTCGCTTCACTCATTTGAAAATATTCGTAAAATGTTTTTCTGGTTTGGTTTCAGAATAGCAATGTTGCAACACAAAATTTGCATCAGTTCTAACCCAAGGGGTAACGTCCTTGTCTTCCGGACCAGCAGGTTATTGGTTCAAGTTCCTCTCAGCCCTCGTTCAAGCTACCTCACACAAAAAACCTGAGTGGACATTCCTGTGCTGACTGAGGGAGAATGGTACATGGTGCGACTGTCTGAGAAGCTACTTTGAAGTGAAGTTCTGCCTGCCTTCCTAGGTGGTCCCACAGCCATCACTCTCTCCTGTTATCCCGACCAATGTTCTCTTCTTATCCGACTTGCTAAAATAGGTTGTCAATCTCATTGTGGGATCTTGCTGCGCAAACCATGGGAATGAGAGTAGGTCATTCTGTCTGTTCCGCCATTCAGTGAAATCGTGGCTGATCTGGGGCCTAACTCCATACAACTGCCTTTGGCCCATACCCCTTTACAAAAAGAAATGATCTATCTCAGTTTAAAAACGAACACCTGATCTAACGTCAACTACTGCTTGGAGGAGACAGTTCCAAACCTCTACCTTTGTGTGTAGAATTGCTTCCTGACATCTTTCCAAAATGATTTCGCTTAATTTTTTTAGACTATGCCACCTCGTGCTAGAATCTCCAACCTGTGGAAAATCCTCCATGTTTCATTACAACAATAAATGGGGAATGCATTTTTGCGGCTGTGACGTACTATGGGATGTTCTGACCTCATGAAAGTGTTTTGTGGTTGCAAATTAAGTCTTTCCTTTCTTTAGTTTTCCAATGGCCTGTGGATGTTGAGTGCAATTATAAGTTAAAAATCTCCCCCAGCAGACAGTGAGAGATGTGTAGGGGTTCAAGCGAGCACCGTTCCATCTTGTTCCGTTCGAATGCAGATGGGATGTGTCTGCAAGCCAAACTACTGAACAAACAGTAACTGGGATGGAGTCCATGAATGTAGACTGCAGGAAAGCAGACCATTCTCTGAAGCTTACTCATAGAAGACTTTGGAAACAAAATGTTAGCATTAAACATATTGCAGTGCCAAGAACATATCTCAGAAACAACTCTTCCCAAGAATCCAGTTTCATTCTATCCTATCATTGCCTTTATTGCTGTCAAGATTTTTTTTTCACAGAGCTTTTTGCAACTGGGTACTATTCTGATGATCTCTGTATTGGATGATGTTTATAGGATCAGCCTTTTCTTTCTAGCAAGACTTTTATTTAATATCAATTCTCATCTTCAACTAACAATATGTCAATTTTTGTCTCTCTCATTTTCAGCTGATAGGTTTACCTCAATAAATATCCTTTTATGTGTTTGCTATCTTTCCAAGTTAGTGTCCAGCCTGACTCAGTAAGAATTTAATATTGTGCATGTAAATCAAAGCCAAATGAAACTGATTAAACTCTAATTGCATTCAAAGACATCCATAACTGATTTAAAAGTAGTGAAGTAATTACTCACAGTAACAAAGTTCTAGTTTATTTCTTCCACCTACTTAATAAATATAAATCTCAAGAAAGCAATTAATCCAGGAACATACGATAGATATTTAGCAAATTAAATAATTGAGTAGTTAATTATGCCTGGAACATACAACGGAAAATTAAGATATGAATGAATGAGCAAGGCACAACAGTGGGAGTTTGTGGCCAGCAAGATGAACACACATGCCACATCTGCAAAAAATATCTCTGCCTTTAGACAATGCAGCTCAGAGTCATTAAACTGAAGTGTGGAGCTACAGGTCCTTCATCACAAAACAGAGCTGGAGTGATTGCAAATTAATTTACTCCAGATTGCAGTCAGACGCCAGAGGTAAGTTATATGTAGAAGTAAGGAAAATGACGTTAGAACAGCTCATCCACTTCATATGGATTGGTTATTGTTTTGTTCTCTGGTTATGCAGTGTCTGAAAAAAAGTGGGAACTGGAGCCAAACAAGTATTAATGAGGAGTTAGATTTAGTGGATTTAACTGAAACATAGCTTAATAGAGAACAGAAATGGCAGTTAAGTAGTGTAGATTGGATTGGATTATCTGGTCAGCATAGATGTGCATGCTGTACATTTCTATGACTCTCTCACTCTGTATTTTGAAAGGATGGAATGGAAGGAGGAGGTGAGGTCTGTGTACTAATAATAGACAATATATTGGCAGTAGAATAAAATCACATAATTAAAAGTAAGACACAAATCAAGATAAAGAATAGGAAAGGATTCATCGTATTAATAAGATTTGTCTACACCCATCTAATAGTGAAAGGGAAGAAGACGAAAAGGTATCGAGAAGTTTATGAGATTATTGGATTAAAGGGAGTTTAGCTTCAAATGAAGTGATGATCAAGAGGTAGGAAATGGGGGAAGAGGAAGTGGATCATTCGCAGTGTGTTCAGGACTCCCTTTTCACCCAAATCATCAGAATTCCAACAAGAGAGGGATGCCTATTTGCACTTGTTATGGATATTGAGTATCACACATTAGGAGTGTGATGGAATACACCCCACTTGCCTAGTTAGGTGCAGCTCTGACAACATTCAAGAATGGCACACTTGATTGGCACCTGAACCAGTGCTTGGGGCATTCAGTCCCTCCATCACAGTGTACAAAATACAATGCAGGGATCTGCTGACTCAATTAAACAGCATCTTCCAAGCCTGCGCAGCCTACCATCTCAAAGGATAATGGGAGCAGGCACTGGGGCTACAAGACTGTGCAAAGGTTCCTTGCCAAGTCATATACCATCCTGCCTTAGAAATATTCCTTCACTTCCATAGAGAGAAAAACCTGGCACCCCTAGCAGCATTTTGGGGAGGGGAATCTACATGGAATGCATTGCTGCATTTTAAGAAAACAAGTCAGCATCACCTTCTCATCGGCACTTAGGGATGAATAATAAATGCCAGTGCGAGCTATGATCCCCAGATCCCACGAATGAGTAGAAGAAAAACATCAACAAGAACAGATAAGAGAACTGTGGGAAACAGCTGAGCAATAGCGATCTTAACCTAATATTGCTGAAACATGATAATTAGGGAAGATGTAAAAAGAAAAAGACAAATGCTGAAAAATGGATTGAAAATAAACTAAATTTCACAAAGGAGGATGAAAGCAGACAATACACTGGATATTCCAGCGAAATTAACACCGATACAGGAGTTAGAACTCACTGCAGTAAAAAAACGTTGTCAGAGGAAGACAAACCACTGAAGCCCAACAAATCCACACATCCTTTAGAAGTTTCTATACTGGGCTTTTTAAGGAAGTACTCCAGGACATCAAAAAATGCTTTGATCGTCATCTTCCAAAATGCCCTCAATTCAGGAATCATATCTTTAACTTGTTAAGATTGCAACTGTAACTGAATAATTTAAAAAAGGTGTGAGAGGGAAAGCAGGAAATTATAGAATTTGTAGTCTAACATCTGTGGTGGAGAGGTTATTGGAATCTGTAATTAACTTCAAAGTAACTAAGTACTTAAAGAGGTCTCAGTTGATTAAACGGAACCGACATGGATTTGTAAAATGTAGGTTATGTGTAATGAATGTGAGTTAGATTTTTAAGGGGAAAGTGAGGACTGCAGATGCTGGAGATCAGAGTTGAAAATGTGTTGTTGGAAAAGCGCAGCAGGTCAGGCAGCATCCAAAGAGCAGGAGAATCGACGTTTCGGGCATAAGCCCTTCTTAGGAAAGATTTTTAAGGGAGCAACTTAATTAGTGGACATGGGAATGTCTCTGTATATTGATGATATTGACTTCCAGAATAAATTCAGTATGGATCTACACAATAGACTAATAGCTCCATGGAATTAACGGCAAATACTTGATCCGCTGAGAAGATTGGTTAGATGGTAGAAAACAGAGGGTAGGGATGATGGGTACATATTAGAATTGGAAGAGTGTGGTTAATGGTTTCTTTATGCAGCAAAGTATATACATTTTATAAAGGGAGTGTAATGAAGGCTCATCAAACCAATTCCTGTGATGGAGGGATTGTTCTAGTTAATGAAGTTTTGAAGAGTGAGAAATTAACACATTCAAATCATAGAATCATATAGAATCACAGAGTTCCCTACAGTGTAGAAGCAGGCCATTCAGCCCATTGGGATTGACCTGTGTCACATTCCCACAGGCCTAGACAGAGTAAACACAAGGAGGAGATTTCCCCAGACTGGGGGTCTGGAACCGGGGGCACAGTTCTCAAGAAGAGGGGCAAGCTATTTTGGACTGCGACAAGAAAAAACAAGAGAGTGATGAATCTTTGCAGCTCTCTGTCCCACAGGACTGTGGAAGCTTAGTCTTTGAGCATATTGAGATGGATAGCTTTCTATACAAACTAAAACCATTGAGGAAATATGGGGATAATGCAGAAAAACAGTATTGAGTTAGAAGATTAGCTAGGATCACATTGAAAGGTAGAGCAGGATCAAAGGACTGTAGGATCTACTCCTCTTCCTATTTCTTAAGTTCTTATATATTTAATGATGGTCTATATCTCTATTAGGACCTCAACTATTCATTATAGAGTCATACAGCATGGAAAAAGACCATTCAGTCTAACTCGTCGTTGCTAACCAAGTTTCCCAAACTAAACTAGTCCCACCTACCTGCGCTTGGCCCATATCCCTCCAAACCTTTCTTATTCATGAACCTGTCCAAATGTCTTTTACATGTTGTAACTGGACATGCATCCATCACTTCCTCTAGCAGTTCATTCCATACACACGGCACCCTCTGTGTGAAAATGTTGCTCCTCAGGTCCCTTTTTAAATCTTTCCCCTCTCACCTTAAAAATATGACCTTTAGTTTTGAATTCCTCAACCTAGGAAAAAGACTTTTACTATTCACCTTACCTATGCTCTCTATAAGGTCACCCCTCAACCTCCAACTTTGCAGTTTATTAGTGTTGATAAAGTGAGTGGATGTTCTGGGGATTAATAGATTTATATTAGGCAGGGTATGAAAGGGTATATATTTATTAACAATTCCGATAGCACAATGCATAGACACTTATCTATGTTCGGGTAACATTCCTGGAAACACTGCAATACCAGGCTGATACATGGAGAGGACAGAGCAAGCCCTTAAGCCATCTCCCTGCTCCAAAAATCCATTTAATACAAACACTCCCACCTTCGGGAGATATCAGCGATTAAACTGATAAGAACAGAAACTACACATATTCCAAGCCAAAAGGCCGAGAAGCAATTGGATTCCTTGGATGCTGCCTGACCTGCTGTGCTTTAACCAGCAACACATTTTCAACTTATCTATGTTCGTCAATGCTGAAAGATAGGTTAAAAAAAAGGAATAACCAACCCAGGTGAATGGAGATAAAATACAGGTCAAATATGGTCTCATTGAATGGCAGAACAGGTTAAAGGTGATGAATAGCCTCAGACGTTTCTATATTCCAAGTTGATCCTAAGGAGTTGTCAGGAGCATGCATTCAAGATGTGGAAGAACCAGCGTTGGGGTGAACAAAGTTAAACATCACACAGCACCAAGTTATAGTCCAACAGCTTTATTTGAAAGCACTAGTTTTCACAGCGCTGTTCCTTCATCAGGTAGCTGTGGAGCAGGACCATAAGACACAGAATTTATAACAAAAGATCTCAATGTCAGGCAACTGAAATGGTATGTTGAACAAACCTAGATTACTGTTAAGTCTTTCATCTTTTAGAATGGTTTGCAGGTTTGGGTTCATTAATATGTAAATCCCAGAACTTCTTTTAAGTCATATTCTCATGATAACCTAAGGTTTTATAAAAAAAAGGTGACATTTCAGCTCAGAAAATGTATTAAAGGTGTGAGGTCAGAGTCTGTCCATGTCCCAATCTTGATTCAGACTGGTTCTATTTCCAAAGTGGAATTTATAAATGGTTACAAGAATTGACTGCCTGCATTGACTACTTGCAGATTGTGTGCTTTTTGAGCAGATGTAGAATGTTACTGCAAATATAATTCTGCTAATGCAAATTCGCCCCATAGACTTACATGTGTGCATACATGCATATGAGAGAGAGAGAGTGTGAATGTCTGCATGTGAGTGTGTGCAGGTGAGTGTGAATGCATGTGAGAGAATGTGTGTTTGTGTGTGTGCATGCTTGGTAAAGTTTGTGTGTGAATGTGATGGAGTATAAGCCTGTGAGAGAGTGTGTGTGTGTGTGTGTGTGTGTGTGTGTGTGTGTGTGTGTGTGTGTGTGTGTGTGTGTGTGTGTGTGTGTGTGTGTGACACAGCGTCTGCGTCAGTGTGTGATTATGTAAGAGCGTGCATGCGTGTGCTTTTGTGTCGATAGTGTAGTGGGGTCACCTGTAGTGTGACATGAACCTAAGGTCCCGGTTGATGGCATCCTCATAGGTACCAAACTTGGCTATCAGCCTCTGCTCAGCCACTTTGCGTTGTTGCATTTTCTGATTTCCACCTTGGAGGATGGTCAGCTGAAGACCTGAGGCCGAATGTCCCTGACCACTGTAGTGTTCTCCGACTGGAAGGGAACATCCCTGTCTGGCAGTTGTTGCGCGGTGTCCATTCATCTGTTGTCGTAACAACTGCTTGGTCTCATCAACATACCATAAGACCATAAGACTGTAAAACATAGGAGTTGAAGTAAGGCCATTCGGCCCATCGAGTCCACTCCGCCATTTAATCATGGCTGATGGGCATTTCAACTCCACTTACCTGCATTCTCCCCGTAGCCCTTAATTCCTTGTGACATCAAGAATTTATCAATCTCTGCCTTGAAGATATTTAGCGTCCCGGCCTTCACTGCACTCCGCGGCAATGAATTCCACAGGCCCACCACTCTCTGGCTGAAGAAATGTCTCAGCATTTCTGTTCTGAATTGACCCCCTCTAATTCTAAGGCTGTGTCCACGGGTCCTAGTATCCTCGCCTAATGGAAACAATTTCTTAGCGTCCACCCTTTCCAAGCCATGTATTATCTTGTAAGTTTCTATTAGATCTCTCCTTAACCTTCTAAACTTCAATGAGTACAATCCCAGGATCCTCAGCCGTTCCTCGTATATTAGACCTACCATTCCAGGGATCATCCGCATGAATCTCCTCTGGACACATTCCAGTGCCAATATGTCCTTCCTGAGGTGTGGGGACCAAAACTGGATGCAGTACTCCAAATGGGGCCTAACCAGAGCTTTATAAAGTCTCAGTAGCACATCGCTGCTTTTATATTCCAACCCTCTTGAGATAAATGACAACATTGCATTCGCTTTCTTAATCACGGATTCAACCTGTAAGTTTACCTTTAGAGAATCCTCGACTAGCATTCCCAGATCCCTTTGTACTTTGGCTTTACGAATTTTCCCACCGTTTAGAAAGTAGTCTATGCTTTTATTCTTTTTTCCAAAGTGCAAGACCTCGCATTTGCTCACATTGAATTCCATCAGCCATTTCCTGGACCAGTCTCCCAAACTGTCTAGATCCTTCTGTAGCCTCCCCACTTCCTCAGTACTACCTGCCTGTCCACCTAACTTTGTATCATTGGCAAACTTCGCTAGAATGGCCCCAGTCCCTTCATCCAGATCATTAATATATAACGTGAACAGCTGCGGCCCCAACACTGAACCCTGCGGGACACCGCTTGTCACTGGCTGCCATTCCGAAAAAGAACCTTTTATCCCAACTGTCTGCCTTCTGTCAGACAGCCATTCCTCAATCCATGCCAGTAGCTCACCTCGAACACCATGGGCCCTCACCTTACTCAGGTGTGGACCTTTTCAAAGGCCTTTTGGAATTCTAGATAGACCACATCCACTGGGTTTCCCTGGTCTAACCTATTTGTCACCTCTTCAAAGAATTCTAACAGGTTTGTCAGGCATGACCTCCCCTTACTAAATCGTTGTTGACTTGTTCTAATCTGACCCTGCTCTTCCAAGAATTTAGAGACCTCATCCTTAATGATGGATTCTAGAATTTTACCAACAACCGAGGTTAGGCTAATTGGCCAATAATTTTCCATCTTTTGTCTTGATCCTTTCTTGAACAATGAGGCTACAACAGCCATCTTCCAATCATCCGGGACTTTCTCTGACTCCAGTGACTTTTGAAAGATCTCAACCAACGCCTCCGCTATTTCCTCAGCCACCTCCCTCAGAACTCTAGGATGTAGCCCATCGGGGCTAGGAGATTTGTCAATTTTAAGACCTTTTAGCTTTTCTAGCACTATCTCTTTTGTAATGGCAACCATACTCAACTCAGCCCCCAGACTCCCTTTAATTGTTGGGATATTACTCATGTCTTCCACTGTGAAGACTGATGAAAAGTACTTATTAAGTTCTCCAGCTATTCCCTTACCTCCTATCACTAGCCTTCCAGCATCAGTTTGAAATGGCCCAATGTCTACTTTTCCCTGTCATTTGTTTCTTATGTATTGAAAGAAACTTTTACTATCATTTCTAATATTACTGGCTGGCCTACCTTCATATTTGATCCTCTCCTTTCTTATTTCTCTCTTTGTTATCCTCTGTTTGCTTTTGTAGCCTTCCCAATCTTCTGATTTCCCAGTGCTCTTGGCCACTTTATAGGATCTCTCTTTTTCTTTGATACATTTCCTGACTTACTTTGTCAGCCATGGCTGTCTAATCCCTCCTCGGATAATCTTTCTTTTCTTGGGGATGAACCTCTGTACTGTACCATGCCCTCAGGGCATCCTTGCCTGCAGAGTATGAGATAGACAACGTTGGTCAAGTCACATGAGTACCTGCCATGTACATGGTGGGTGTTGTCCCCATATGGTGGTATCCGTGTCGACTCTCTGACATAGCTTGCAGTGGTTGCCATGACAGGGTTGTACGGGTGTTGTGGTCGATGTTGTCCTGAAATCCGGGCAGTTTGCTATGAACAATGATTTGTTTGAGGTTTGGTGGTTGTTTAAAGGTGAGAAGTGGAGGTATGGGGAAGGTCTTGGCGAGGTGCTCATCCTCATCGATAATATGTTGCAGGCTGTGAAGAATATGGCATAATTTCTCTGCTCCCGGGAAGTACTGGACAACGAAGGGTCCCTATCAGTTGCATCCCTGTCTCCTGAGGAGGTCGCTATGGTTGCTCGCTGTGGCATGTCAGAATTGGCAATGGATGAGTTGAGCATCATATCCCGTTCTTCTGAGGGCATGTCTGATAGCACTTGCCACATTGGTTACATGGTGGTGGAGATTATGCAAGGGCCTGAGACATTAGTCAGTATGGGCGGCATGGTGGCTCAGTGGTTAGCATTGTTGTCTCATAGCAACAAGGTCCCAGGTTCGATTCCAACCTCGGACGACTGTGTGTGTGGAGTTTGCACATTCTCCCTGTGTCTGCGTGGGTTTCCTCTAGGTATTCCAGAGTCCCCCCACAATCTAAAGATGTGTAGACCAGGTGAATTGGCCATGCTAAATTGCCTATTGTGTTAGGTGCATTAGTCAGAGGGAAGTGGGTGAGCATTGCCCATGGAAATGTTGGGACAGCCTCAGACATTCTCTACTGCGGTTCCAAAGTAGCCTCTTTGGTCAAGCAGCCGAGGCTCAGCTACTGTTGAGGTATCTGCTGCTGGTGACTTGTTGTTGGGGTAGGGTGCAGACACCAACCCTCCTTATTGACCTGCCATGACACACACCTTCCTGGTCACCACACTCCGAATTGAGACTTGAACTTTGAACTTCTGATGCCCATAAGAGCCAATAATAGTGGTAGAGGATAAACTACTATTGAGTCTTAATGAAGAAGGCACTTTTCCAAACAACAAACTGAAGTTTATTGTGTGTTAGCAATAGGTACAAGAACTAAATGAGTATGATTACAGAGTACATCAGGAACCAAAGCGGACACACCTGTCTCCACCAATACCTTGTGCTAGACTACTTCTTCTGACAACCCTGTGAGTTGTTGGATTGGGTGCAGCTCAATGCGGTTTCAAAGTTAACCCTTTCAGTACCATGATCTCATACATCAGAGGATGGTTGGACAGAGCTTGCAGGTCACTGTCCCATCTGTTGAGAACTCCTGCTCCTAAATGTTGTATGTTCCTGACTTGTAGTCAGCTGTAAGATAGCTGTATAGGCCTTCAGTTGTATAAGCCCTGGGCTACAGAATGCCCTCTCTAAACCTCCCTGCCTTGTGCAGAAAAACGCACTGGCTCAGCGAATGAATCCACAATTCCTCCCCCCTCCCTCTTCTTTCTCCGTTGTGATGCTCTGTAATTGGGAGAAAATTCAGAAAGCGAATTTTCGAACTGGGGAGTCCTAGTTCAAGTTTTTCTTAAGGTAAACTTACAGGTTAATTTGGCAGTGAGGAAGGTAAATACAATGTTGTCGTTTATCTCGCGAAGACTGGAATATAAAAGCATGAATGTACTTGTGAGGCTTTATGAGGTTCTGGTCAGACCGCATTTAGAGTATTGTGAGTAATTCTGGGCCCCATACCTCAGGAAGTATGTATTCACCCTGGAGTGTGTCCAGTAGAGGTTCACAAGAATGATCCCAGAAATGAAAGGCTTAATCTATGAGGAACCTTTGAGGACTCTGGGACTATACTTAATGGAATTTAGAAGGATAAGGGGGGATTTGATTGAAACTTTCAGAATACTGAATGGCCTGGACAGAGTGGACACTGGGAAATGTTTCCATTTGCGGGAGGGATGGAGACCCCGAGGGCACAGCCTTAGAGTAAAGACCTTTTAGAGTGAAGATAAGGAGAAACCTCTTCAGACAGAGAGTGGTGAGTCTATGGAATTCACTGCCACAGAAAGCTGTGCAGGCCAGGTCATGGAGTATATTGAAGACTCGAGATAGATCGGTTAGTGAGTATCAAGAGGATCGAAGGTTATAGGGAGAAAGCAGGAAAGTGGGGTTGAAAAACCTATCAGCCATGATTGAATGGCGAAGCAGACTTGATGGGCTGAATGGCCTAATTTCTGCTCCTATGTCGTGTGCCTTATGCAAAAAACCCACCTCATCATCTGTGCACATAGGTAGCTCGGTTATCACTGCTGTCTTGAGATGTTATATCATATTGAAGGTGCTGTACAAATGAAGCTTGGCACAGAGTAATCTTGAGGCATTGAGGAGTTAATAACCTGAATACATTGCAATCTCCTTGAAGACCAGGACTCTTCTGTTGCTTTTGAGAGGACTGTGCAGGTTCTGTAACAGGCAAAAATGGCTTCATAGAGCTTCTCAATGAATATTGAATGACTTTTGTGAAACAGCAAGTCTGAACAAAACCAGGTGGCAATCTATGCATTTTACAAGAGCAGCACTTTATACGTACACTGCTTATGGTCCAATGCATTCTTAATCTGGATCTCCGAGTAATTTGATATTGCTAACAGGAAACTTGGAGGCAATCCCAGCCACTGTGGTGTTTGTTTTTGACCAAACAAGGGAAATATAATGACTCTGGTTTCGACTGAAGGGAGAGAGAGGGAATGTGGGAAAATTACAGGGAATGATTTGTTGATCAACTTGTCAAGAAGGCAACCAACAGCATCAGACCCATCCTCAAGTAGTGAGGGCTGGGAGGGGATACATAATCAAACAGGAGGACACAGCACTGTGGCACCGGCTGTCCCACGGCAGAGCTTCAGGGCTGTGCACAGAGCCTTGGAAACACACTCAATGATGCGCGCACACCAATATAAAGGAGACAGCAATCAGCTCGGAGTTGCTGCTGAGTCAGGATAAGTTTGCGTGGTTTAATGTCACACCAAGCACTCCCAGCACAAAGTGACATTCCAATGCAATACCAAGTAGGCTTTTGCCTCTTGGAGTTGCCATGCGATGTATAAATTAGCTTCAACTAAATGCCCCGCCCTCCCTCCCTCTGAGGTAAATCTACAAAAAAAATTCCCATGGCCACTGTTGAAAGAGCAGACCTGACTTTCTTTGACCCAGCCAATATTTCGACCAACACAACTTAACGTCCTATTATTATCCCTTTGATGTCTCTGTGCAAATCTTTTTTTCTCACATTGCAACAGTCAGCAAACACCAAGAAAGTGCATCATTGGCTAATAAATCACTTTGGGATATCCTGCCATGTAAAATAGTGCAGTATTATGGTGTCATTTTCCAGTTGACTTTGACATCATTCCCAATCCACAGGGGAAGTCCCACACATTGCTTACGGAAAAGAAAAGTGTTGCTGTGTTGCCATGGATACCTGTGGTGCTTCCACTCCATCTTTTATTCATTCATGGGATGAGGGTATCACTATAAATGCTAGGCTGGCATTTATTGCCCATCCCTAATTGCCCAGGGGCAGTTATGAGCCAACCACATTGCTGTGGGTCTGGAGTCACATATAGGGCAAACCAGGTGTACTGGTGGTTTCCTTCCCTGAAGGACTTTAGTGAATCAGATGGGTTTTTCCAACAATTGATTCATGGTCTTCATTAGACTCTGAATTCCAGAATTATTTTTGAATTCAAATTCCACCATCTGCCTTGGTGGGATTTGAACTTGTGTCCCCAAAACATTATGTGGCTGTCTGGATTAACAACCCTTCAATAATGCCACTAGGCCATCACCTCCCATTATCCTGAATAGGCCTTCGTTCAGTGAGGCCTAGCTTGAAGGCTGCCTTGACCTTACCCCCCCCAGTTTCTGCTGCTAAGGGAAAGCATGCACAACAGCAACGATGGTTATCGTTCCATTCTAATCATGCCCAATATTCCTGGAAAACATTCCCAGTCAAGCCAATTTATTCCATCTTAACTTTGGCATTGGGCTTTCCTGAGGGATTCAGGAAGGTTAGTAGGTTTATGCGATAATGTCATAATGGCTCCACGAGTGCAATGAACTTGTGTGAAACAAGTCATAGCAACAGCATTTGGGGCCAACATCTGTTGTCTGCTGGCACCCATAGGAAAAGCTATTCAATTATTGAGCTAGCAAAATGAGATATCACCTGAGGATGAAGGATTCTAGAAAGGGGGAAGGCCTGCCATAGATAATCATGGAAGATAAATTATAAGAAAGGGCAAGCCAAAGGATTGGGAAAACTTTAAAACCAACAAAAGATTGCTAAAAGCATAATAAAGAGAGTGAAGGTAAACTTTGAGGTAAACTTGCAAATAGTATCATTATGAGCTTCTTTAAATATGTAAGAAATGACAGGCAACCTATCTTTTGCGGCTACTATTGATTTGACAGCTCGAACCTTTTTATCTGTGAATGGATGTGACTCTACAATGTGCAGTTTAAGAATGATGTGAAGCCATTAGAGACAGCATAGAATAGATTCACACAGAAGGTTAGAGGGTTGAGGAATCTCCGTTATAAAGGTGAACTGGGTACGTTGCAACTGCTTTTCCTGGAGCAGAGGAAACTGTGAGGAGAATATATGATGTAGGAGCCTTTGATATTGCTCAGATATTCATTAAGATTGTGGATCATCTGGTTGAGGTCTCAACTCCAATTTCCTTATTCTCCCTCCCCCTGTAACCTTTGACCCTTTGTCATTCAAAAAAGGATCAAACTCAGTCTTCAGTATTGTCAATGACCCAGCTTCCATTAACCTTTGCAGAGGGCAATTCCACAGTGTAACCACTCTCCTGAGACAAAAAAAGTCTCATCTCATGAGGGAGACCTCTTATTTTTAAACTATGTTCTCTTCATTCTAGCTTGTCCACAAAGGGAAACATCTTCCCAGCATCCCCCTTGTCATAGGGCCATAGAGTCACAGAGTCATATAGCATGGAAACAGTCCCTTCGGTCTAACTAGTCCATGCCGACTAGTTCCCAACCAAACTAGTCCCATTTGCCTGTGTTTAGCCTATATCCTTCCAAACTTTCTTATTCATGTATTTATCCAAACATCTTTTAAAAGTTGTAACTGCGCCTCATTTCCCACTTCCTCTGGCAGTTCGTTGTCAAGCCCCTTAAGGATCTTCTATGCCTCAATAAGATCATCCTCCCACCTTCCAACTTCCAATGGGTATAAGCCAGATTTGTTCAACCTTTCCTCGTAAGTCCCTTGTCCCAGGAATGAGTCATACAAGCAGATTAGAGAGGGAAGAAACTGTTCCTATCCTTGAATGGATCCAGAACAAGAGAGCACGCAAAAGAAAATGTAACTAGCAATAAAATAAAGCAATGACAAAATGGGAGAAACATTTTCACGCAGCGTGTGATTAGGATCTGGATGCGCTGCCTCTGAGTGTAGTGGGAGTAGATTTAATGGAGGCTTTCAAGAAAAGATTTTATTATTCTCTGAATTAGAAACACGTGCAACATTGCTCATGGGAAACTAGGGATGGGCAATAAATATCGGCTGAGCCAGCAACGCCCACCTCCCGTAAGTGCATGAATAAAAAAGAAGATAGAAGTCAACGTGAATCTCAGTTAATACCAGCGAATGAAGGGACATAATAACAGGTAACCAGAAAATGGCAGAGGAGTTGAATAAATCCCTTATATCATTCTTCACAGTAGAAGACACCAAAACCACCCCCAAATTATTAATGATCAGCAAGAGAAGAAATAAGGGCAAGAACTATGACTAGAGAAAAAAGTACTAGGGGAACTAATGGGGCTAAAGGCCAATCTGTCCCCTGGTATCCTTAGATTGTAAAGGATATTAAAGGTAATAGCTCCAGCGATGGCAGATGCATCGGTCGTAATCTTCCAGCAATCCTTTGATTCTGTAAAAGTCCCAGAGCATTGGAAATCTCCAATGTCACACAAAGGGAAGGAGGCAAAAAGACAGGTCACCATAGGCCAGTTGATCAACATATGTTATTGTGAAAATGTCAGAATCCATTGTAAAGGATGTATTAGCAGACTGTTAGCCTGAATCCAGCAAGTGGAAACTGTGCCTGACAAATTTACTAGAATTCTTTGACCTCTTCCGTCAGGCAGAAGATACGGAAATTTAAAAACCCATACCAACAGGTTCAAGAACAGCTGCTTCCCCGTTGTTGTCAGGCTGCTGAACAGATCTCTCTAATTTAAAATCTAATATTGAGCTTGCTTTTGTGTACCTCATGTGCAGCCATGACTCTGTGTGCCTCACATTATCTCAACACCCAAGGATCTGAATGTCCTTGTATGCTGTGATTTGCCTGTACTGCTCGCAAAATAAAACTTTCCACCGTACATAGGTACATGTGACTACAATACATCAAATCAAATCAAATGACGTAACAATGCTAGATATAGGGGAAGCAGTAGATGTAATATATTTGGATCTTCAGAAGAAATTTGATAAGGTACCACACTTTAAGCTACACAATAAGCTGGGAGGTCATGGCATTGGAGGTAGTGTATGAACCTGGATAGAAAAGTGACCAATTGTTAGAAGATATAGAGTTGGAATAAAGGGAGCATATTCAAGATGGCATCCTATAACTAATGATGTGCATCTGGATCAAACCACATTATTTACAGAAGTGGCATTATGACAAGTGAATACACGAGAGTGAGATTTGTAGATGACACAAAGATAGATGGGAAGGCGAGGAGGATGATAGATAGAGGTGAGGATGACAGAGTCTGCAGAGGGACAGAGACAGATTAAAAAGATAGGCATAAAGTTGGCAGATGGAAGGTAGAAAATGTGAGGTTAATACATTTTGGCAGGAAGAACAGAATGGGGCAGAGTGAGGCAGTGAATGGGGGTAGTGAAGCAGTGAGTGGGTGCGAGTGAGGCAGTGAGGGGGGGATGTGAGACAGTGAATGGGGAGGAGTGAGACCGTGAATTCAGGGGGAGTGAGACAGTGGTGGAGAAAGTGAGACAGTGAGTGGGGGCATGAGGCAATGAGTGGGCAAGTGAGGCAGTGAGATGGACAGAGTGAGGCAGTGAGTGTGGGAAAGGCAGTGGGTGGGTAGAGTGAGGCAGTGGGGGGAGTGAGGCAATGAGTGGGGTGAGTGAGGCAGTGAGTGGGGGAGTGAGACAGTGGGTGGGAGGAATGAGGCAGTGAGTGGGAGGAATGAGACAGTGAGTGGGGGGAGTGGGATAGTGGGGAAGAGTGAGGCAGTGAGTGGGGGGAGTGAGGCAGTGAGTGGGGAGAGTGGGACAGTGAGTGGGGGGAGTGGGATAGTGGGGAGTGGTGAGGCAGTGAGTAGGGGGAGTGGGACAATAGGGGGAAGTGAGGCAGTGAGTGGGGCGAGAGGTAGTGAGGGAGGGGAGTGAGGCAGTGAGTTGGGGAGAGGTAGTGAGGGGGGAGTGAGACAGTGAGTGGGGTGAGTGAGGCAGTGAGTGGGGGGAGAGTGGGGCAGTGGGGGGAGAGTGAGGCAGTGAGTGGGGGGAGTGAGACAGTGAGTGGGGAGAGTGGGGCAGTGGGGGGAGAGTGAGGCAGTGAGTGGGGGGAGAGTGGGGCAGTGGGGGGAGAGTGAGGCAGTGAGTGGGGGGAGAGTGGGGCAGTGGGGGGAGAGTGAGGCAGTGAGTGGGGAGAGTGAGACAGTGGGGGGAGAGTGAGGCAGTGAGTGGGGAGAGTGAGACAGTGGGGGGAGAGTGAGGCAGTGAGTGGGGGGAGTGAGACAGTGAGTGAGGGGAGTGAGACGGTGAGTGGGGGGAATGGGACAATAGGGGGAGAGTGAGGCAGTGAGTGGAGGGGATTGAGGCAGTGAGTGGGGGAGTGAGACAGTGGGTGGGGGGAGTGAGACAGTGGGGGGAGAGTGAGGCAGTGAGTGGGGGGTGTGAGGCAGTGAACATAGAACATAGAAAAATACAGCGCAGTACACACCCTTCGGCCCTCGATGTTGCGCTGACCGAAGCCTACCTAACCTACACTAGCCCAATCACCTCCATATGCTTATCCAATGCCCGTCTAAATGACCATAAAGAGGGAGAGTCCACCACTGATACTGGCAGGGCATTCCATGAACTCACAACCCGCTGAGTAAAGAATCTCCCCCTAACATCTGTCCTATACCTATCTCCCCTTAATTTAAAGCTGTGTCCCCAAGTAACAGCTGACTCCATACGCGGAAAAAGGTTCTCACTGTCAACCCTATCTAAACCCCTAATCATCTTGTACACCTCTATCAAATCTCCCCTAAACCTTCTTTTCTCCAAATCTGATTGAAGATTTGTAGCTCGGGTATCCGTTGTTGTGGTTCTGCTCGCCGAGCTGGAAGTTTTTGCTGCAAACGTTTCGTTCCCTGGCTAGGGAACATCATCAGTGCGGTTGGAGCCTCGTGTGAAGCGCTGCTTTGATGTTTCTTCCGGTATTTATAGTGGTTTGTTCTTGCCGCTTCCGGGTGTCAGTTTCAACTGCAGTGATTTGTATGTGGGGTCCAGGTCGATGTGTCTGTTGATGGATGTTCTTGCCGTTTCCGGGTGTCAGTTTCAGCTGTAGTGGTTTGTATATGGTGTCCAGGTCAATGTGTCTGTTGATGGAGTTTGGGGATGAATGCCATGCTTCTAGGAATTCTCTGGCTGTTCTCTGTCTGGCTTGTCCTATGATAGTGGTGTTTTCCCAGTCAAATTCATGTTGCTGGTTGTCTGAGTGTATGGCTACTAGAGATAGCTGGTCATGTCGTTTTGTGGCTAGCTGATGTTCATGGATGCGGATTGTTAGCTGTCTTCCTGTTTGTCCTATATAGTGTTTTGTGCAGTCCTTGCATGGTATTTTGTAAACTACGTTAGTTTGGCTCATGCTGGGTATTGGGTCCTTTGTTCTAATGAGTTGTTGCCTGAGCGTGGATGTTGGCTTGTGTGTGTTATGAGTCCTAAGGTTCGCAGTAGGTAGAGTGGCTCGTCCTTTTGGTTGTGGCATGTCCTCGTTCCGTGGTCTATCTCTTAGGCATCTGGTGATAAAGTTGCGTGGGTATCCGTTTTTGGCGAATACCTTGTATAGATGTTCCTCTTCCTCTTTTCGCAGTTCTGGTGTACTGCAGTGTGTTGTGGCCCTTTTGAATAGTGTCCTGATGCAGCTTCGTTTGTGTGTGTTGGGGTGGTTACTTTCATAGTTTAAGACTTGGTCTGTGTGTGTTGGTTTCCTGTGTACCCTTGTGGTGCCAACATCCACGCTCAGGGCCACAACACACTGCAGTACACCAGAACTGCGAAAAGAGGAAGAGGAACATCTATACAAGGTATTCGCCAAAAACGGATACCCACGCAACTTTATCACCAGATGCCTAAGAGATAGACCACGGAACGAGGACATGCCACAACCAAAAGGACGAGCCACTCTACCTACTGCGACCCTTAGGACTCATAACACACACAAACCAACATCCACGCTCAGACAACAACTCACTAGAACAAAGGACCCAATACCCAGCATGAGCCAAACTAACGTAGTTTACAAAATACCATGCAAGGACTGCACAAAACACTATATAGGACAAACAGGAAGACAGCTAACAATCCGCATCCATGAACATCAGCTAGCCACAAAACGACACGACCAGCTATCCCTAGTAGCCATACACTCAGACAACCAGCAACATGAATTTGACTGGGAAAACACCACTATCATAGGACAAGCCAGACAGAGAACAGCCAGAGAATTCCTAGAAGCATGGCATTCATCCCCAAACTCCATCAACAGACACATTGACCTGGACACCATATACAAACCACTACAGCTGAAACTGACACCCGGAAACGGCAAGAACATCCATCAACAGACACATCGACCTGGACCCCACATACAAATCACTGCAGTTGAAACTGACACCCGGAAGCGGCAAGAACAAACCACTATAAATACCGGAAGAAACATCAAAGCAGCGCTTCACACGAGGCTCCAACAGCACTGATGATGTTCCCTAGCCAGGGAACGAAACGTTTGCAGCAAAAACTTCCAGCTCGGCGAGCAGAACCACAACAACTTCTTTTCTCCAATGAGAACAGCCCCAAGTGCCTCAGCCTTTCCTCATACGATCTTCCTACCATGCCAGGCAACATCCTGGTAAACCTCCTCTGCACCCGTTCCAGTGCCTCCACATCCTTCCTATAGTATGGCGACCAAAACTGCACACAATACTCCAGATGAGGCTGCACCAGAGTCTTATACAACTGCAACATGACCTCAGGACTCCGGAACTCAATTCCTCTACCAATAAAGCCCAGTACACCATATGCCTTCTTCACAGCACTATTTACCTGGGTGGCAACTTTCAGAGATCTGTGTACATGGACACCAAGATCCCTCTGCTCATCCACACTACCAAGTAGCCTACCATTAGCCCAGTAATCCATCTTCTTGTTACTCCTACCAAAGTGAATGACTTCACACTTAGCTACATTGAACTCCATTTGCCACCTTTCTGCCCAGCTCTGCAACTGATCTATATCCCGCTGTAACCTGCCACATCCTTCTTCGCTGTCCACAACTCCACCGACTTTCGTATAATCCGCAAACTTGCTCACCCAGCCTTCAAGCCCTTCCTCCAAGTCATTTATAAAGTGAGTGGGGGGAGTGAGACAGTGAGTGGGAGTGAGTGAGGGGAGTGAGACAGTGAATCGGGGGGAGTGAGATAGTAGGTCGGGCAAGTCAAACAGTGATAGGGGGAAGTGAGACAGTGAGTGGGGGGACTGAGGTAGTCAGTGAGGTGAGTGTGAGAAAGTGAATGGGTTTAACCAGACAGGATGTTTTCTTTTATCAGTGCTGCCTCTCCTATGTCCACATGATGTCTAGTCAGTGTGGTACATGCTGGTGTATCTCTATAGATCACCTCATACTTTCACAATGGCCTTACAAGTTCCTCCTGTTGTCCCTTCTGTAAACATGAGAAGACAGTGTCTAACTGTCCTTATATTTCTGTGTTAGCAAGTCAAATTACAGGAGGTTCACTTTGAGAACTGCCTAACTCTCCTTCAATTACACTCTCATTATCTCTGTCATTTTTCACTACTCTTCCTTTCTGACACACTTGTTTTTCTGTATAAGACCATAAGTCATAAGAGCAGAAATTAGGCCATTTAGCCCATCAAGTCTGCTCTGCCATTCAATCATGGCCGATAGATTTCTCAACCCCATTCTCCCGCTTTCTCCCTATAACCTTCGATCCCCTTGATACTCACTAACCGATCTATCTCAGTCTTAAATATATTCCATTACCTGGCCTCCACAGCCTCCTGTGGCAGTGAATTCAATAGACTCACCACTCTCTGGCTGGAGAGGTTTCTCCTTATCTCCATTCTAAAAGGTCTTCCCCTTATTCTAAGGCTGTGCCCTCGGCTCCTACTAATGGAAACATCTTCCCAACACTCACTCTGTCCAGGCCATTCAGTATTCTGTAAGTTTGAATTAGATCCCGTCACCCTTCTGAACTCCATCGACCATTGACCCAGAGTCCTCACATGTTCTTCATATGTTAAGCTTTTCGTTCCTGGGACCATTCTCGTGAACCTCCTCTGAACACACTCCAGGGCCAGTATATCCTTCCTCGGATATAGGGCCCAAAACTGCACACAATACTCCAAATGTGGCCTGACCAGAGCTTTATAGAGCCTCAGAAGTACATCCCTGCTTTTATATTTAATCCTCTCAAAATAAATTACATCATTACATTTGCCTTCCTAACTACCGACTCAACCTGCAATTGAGAGAATCCTGGACTAGAACTCCCTAATCTCTTTACACTTCAGACTTCTGAATTTTCTCCCCATTTAGAAAATGTTCCATGCCTCTATTCTTCCTACCAAAGTGCATGGCCTCACATTTTCTCGCATTGTACTCCATCGGTCACTTCTTTGTCCACTCTCCTAACCTGTCCAAATCCTTCTGCAGTCTCCCTATCTCCGCAATGCTGCCTGTCCCTCTACCTCTCTTTGTATCATTTGCAAACCTAGCCAGAATGCCCTCGGTTCCTTCATCTGGATCGTTAACATACGAAGTGAAAAGCTGTGGTCCCAACACTGAGCCTTGCAGAACACCACTTGTCACTGGCTGCCATCCTGAGAAAGACCCTTTTATCCCCACTGTCAGCTTTCTGCCAGATGGCCAGGCTTCTATCCATGCTAGCACCTTGCCTCTGACACCATGGGCCCTTATCTTACTTAGTAGCTTCCTGTGCAGCACCTTGACAAATACCTTCTTGAAATCCAGTATATTGTCTTCCCTTTGATGATATCTTTTCAGTACATTTGTGTGATATCATTGACTCTTTCCTCAGTTCTGGAGTCTTTATCAGTCTTTAGTCTCCTCATGACTTTATAGGGATCACTGAATTCCACTTTGAGCTTTACTCTGAAAAGGCATCACTTCATCTCCCACTGGACATGTTTCAGTTGCCGAATCTTTATCTGCTCGTTCTTTCATTTTTGTCTGTGAGATTTTTAAATGTTCCAATGCTGCCCTACTTGCTCCTATGAGAGTCTTTCTGGAAATGTGAACACATAATCCAACATCGAGGGTCAGAGTTTTCGTTGAAGAACTTCTTTCTAGTTAATGTTAGTGGACCTGTAATCTCATGACCCAAAACCAATTCAAAAAGATTAAATCCAGTAAAATCATTTGGAGAATCTCTGAGAGTAAATTAGAAGGAATCTAACATCTATTGTCCCACTCCTGTGGGTAACACTGCCAGTATGTTTTCATCATTGGAATCTGATGACATCTCCTCAAGTCTCTCTGTGTTTGTGGACGATACACAATTGTTTTACACCCAAAATATTTATATAATGTCCTGGGAAACTTCAGACAACAGGTCAGAACTCTGATCAGAATGTATCGTCAGTGGCATTTTGGAAAAGCAAAAAAAAATGAACTATCTTTACGACTAACCTAGTTGTAATCATCCTTAAAGGAATAGCTTGTGGGAATCCGGTTATCAGATCCACGTTTGTAAGGATATTCTGCTGTCCTGCTTTCGTTTTAAGAATCTACACAGTGCAATCACATTCAACTGAACAGCTCTTCAAAGATTGGTGGAGGTTTTGAAGATGCTGGTCCAGTTACATGTTGAGGTTTCCCTATCATCTGACATGCATAGCATTCTTTACAGAACTGCCCTACACCTTTATGAAGCACTAGCCATATAAAATAGCTGTTCATCAATTCTTGTGCTTTCACAGCCCTACCACAGGAATCTCATGTGCTACTCACAATATCTCCTTACGATATCTGGGTGGTATCATGTGAACATCAGAACTAGGAGCTGGAGTAGGCCATCAACCTGATCGAGCCTGCTCCGCTATTCAATAAGGATCATGGCTGATCTTTTTATGCACTCAGGTCCACTTGCCTGCCTGCTGACAATAACTCTTAATTCATTTACTCGTCAAAAATCTATCTATCTTTGCTGTAAAAACATTCAATGAGGTAGCCTCAACTGCTTCACTGGGCAGGGAATTCCACAGGCTTCCAACCTGCTGGGAGAGATTTCTCCTCAACTCAGTCCTAAATCTGCTCCCCCTTATTTTGAGGCTGTTTCCCCTCGTCTTAGTTTCACCCACCAGTGGAAACATCCTCGCTTATCTATTCCCTTCATGGTTTTATATTTTTCCATAAGATCTCTCCACCCACCCCCCCCCACCCCAACCCCATTCTTCTGAATTCCAATGAGTATAATCCCAGTCTACTCAATCTCTCCTCATAAGACAACCCTCTCAACTCCAGATTCTACCTAACGAACCTTCTCTGCACCCCCTCTAGTATCAGTACACCCTTTCTCAAGTAAGGAGATGAGGGCTGCGTGCAGTACTCCAGGTGTGGCCTCACCAGCGCTTTGTACAGCTGCAACATATCCTCCTTGCTTTTGACCTCCATCCCTCTAGCAATGAAGGACAGTATTCCATTGGCC
Source organism: Hemiscyllium ocellatum (assembly GCF_020745735.1). Lineage (NCBI taxonomy): Eukaryota > Metazoa > Chordata > Chondrichthyes > Orectolobiformes > Hemiscylliidae > Hemiscyllium > Hemiscyllium ocellatum. The sequence goes on along the minus strand of NC_083407.1, from coordinate 107,560,767 downwards.
TCCATTATTTGTGGAAAAAACTGTCCCCTCTCAGGTCGGCGAGGTTGCCTCCATTTCCTCGTCAGAACTCCATTTTTGGTATAATTTCCACAGCGGAACACGTTAAACCTCAGCTCCATTGTGAGCTGACTCACCTCGCTCTGCTTCCCAAGCCTCGGTTAACGAAGACGCGCCACACACCTCTTCTGCGCTATCGCCATTTTGAAATTGAGTTTTGGCTACCCTTACATCTGCTCATGTTAGTAACTGTGCCCCTCTGGTGGGGAGGCTTTGTTCAGCCGTTGACCTCATGTTCCACACACACTGGAAAAAATGCAGTAGCTGGAAGCTGTTCCTGCGATTGTACAATCACTTTCCCCTCAACTGGCCATGATCTGATGTTTGAAAGCTGAAGCTTTCATTCCAGCCAAATCATTCCCTGGAAGTGAACGTCGTAGAACTCTGAGACAGAGAGGAAATTGGAAGAATAAACTCTTCATCACTGCGGGTGGGTGGGTCTTCAGGGTTTCATTGCTGTCTGGTAAGGCTGAGGGATATGACAGGATGATGAATCACACTGTTAGCAGGGTCATTATGACATGAGATTAATTTCTGTTTATGCTGAAAATTGCTCAAAAAATAAACTAAACTCTGAAGGGATTTGGTGGGGTAGAACACTGAAAGGTTATTCCCCCTGCCTGGGAACCCGGATTATAGAGCCTACGTCTCCATCTGAGATTTATGATCTTTGGAAACTTTAACCCAGAATGTTTTTGGGACTCCGCCATTGAGCATAACCATGGCTGAGATAGGCAGCTTTTTTGTCTGAACCTGATGAAGGGCTCCTGCCCGAAGCGTGGATTTTTCCTGCTCCTTGGAGGCTGTCTGACCTGCTCTACTTTTCCAGTACCACTCTGATCTCCAGCATCTGCAGTACCCACTTTCGCCTCGCTATTTTGTCTCTCGGGGATTCAAGAGATATGGAGAGTGGGCTGGAAGGTTCAGGTCAAAAGTATTGAAAGTTGGAGTAGGCCCGATGGTAATCCATGTCCTCTTTTCCTACTCCTATTTCCTCTTCTGTTAAACAAAGCCAATGTATAAATGACACAAATAATGCAGCGATCTTTGATGATCCACAGCATCACCAACTTATCTCTTACTTGCCACCAACTGCTGGATCTTTTACAGATAACGATGAGTTCCATGAACATGGCTGCTACCCTTTCAGGACTTTCTGTGCCTGAGTGTCTGTTCCTTTGAAGGCTGGGTAATTCACATATGAGACTGCTATCCTGTACATCCAATGGCTGTTGCAGTTGGCTTCTAGCCAACACTCCCTGATACTTGAAGTGATTCAGAGACATTAGATTAGATTACTTACAGTGTGGAAACAGGCCCTTCAGCCCAACAAGTCCACACTGACCCACCGAAGCGCAACCCACCCATACCCCTACATTTACCCCTTACCTGACACTACGGGCAATTTAGCATGGCCAATTCACCTGACCTGCACATCTTTGGACTTTGGGAGGAAACCGGAGCACCCGGAGGAAACCCACGCAGACACGGGGAGAACGTGCAAACTCCACACAGTCAGTTGCCTGAGGCAGGAATTGAACCCGGGTCTCTGGTGCTGTGAGGCAGCAGTGCTAACTGCTGTGCCACCGTGCTGCCCACATCGTTGAGACATTTCTGATAGGTAAATTGCAGTGCTAGACAAACGCATATCCCTTGACTTTATCCATTCAGCCATGACGGCCCAGTATTTGGTGTCAAGAATCACCATGGTGTTTTCCATGAGCATCAGGTAGCACAGTTTGTTTGAGCATTGCCCTCATAATATGCACTCTGTGACTGCCAGCATATTGTAGTGGCTCAGTGGTTAACAGTGCTGCTGTACAGTGCCAGAGACCGGGGTTCAATTCTACCCTCAGGTGAATGTGCGGAGTTTGCCTGCTCTCCCTATGTTTGTGTGAGTTTCCTCCCAAAGATGTGAAGGTCAGGCGAATTGGCCGTGGGAAACCATAGGGTTACAGAGATCGAGTGGGCCTGGTATTCTCTTCAGAGGGTTAGTGTGGACTGAATGGGCTGCTTCCACTGGCTAGGGATTGTATTTGATGTTGACTTTTTATTGAATTGTGCTCAAAAGAATTAGCGTATAATCTGACAACAAAGCATGAAATTGGGATCAGATTTTAATAACAGAAATAGAACTCATCTATTGTCACAAATACTCAATTCAGAATCTTTTAACACCACAATCCTCCTACTTAAATTGTTGACGAGGCTGCCCCTGGGTGCTGCCTACAGTTTTAGTTCTCACATTTAAAAAAAGATATATTGCTCAAAAGGGATTCACGAGGTTGTTTCCTGGGATGAAAGGGTTGGCTTCATGAAAATGGCTAAGCTGGGTTTGCCCTTAGGCATTAGAGTTTGGCAGATCTTATTCATGGAATCCCAATAGCATGGAAACAGGCCCTTCAGTTCAACAAGTCCACACCGACCATCCAGGGAGTAACTCACCCAGACCCATTCCCCTATATTTACCCCTGACTCATGCACCTAACCTGCACATCCCTGAACACTATGAGCAATGTAGCACAGCCAATCCACCTAACCTGCACATCTTTGGACTGTGGGAGGAAACCCACGCAGATACAGGAGAATGTGCAAACTCCACACAGACAGTCACCCGAGGCTGGAATCAAACCCAGGTCCCTGGTACTGTGAAGCAGCAGTGCTAACCACTGAGCCACCCTTAAAGACAAACACACAGCCTGTAAATGCAAATCCAAAGCTTTCAGGTCGTGACAACAGACCTGTCCAGTAACGGGGGCTGAACCCTCAACCTTGGTATTATTAACACCACACGCTAACCATCTGAGCTAACCAACCAAGGCACAAGCTTGTGTGGGGATTTGTTTTTCAGAATAAGGAGGCACTCATTTAAAACTACAATGTGAAGGAATTTCTTCCCTCAGACAGCAGTGGATATCTGGAATTCTCTACCCTAGGCAGGAGTGAAGGCAAAATCACTGAAATTATTTATAGAGAAGATGGTTATTTTTTTTTTAAATATTGAGGAATTCAGGATGATGAGGGTCTGGCAGGAAAGAGGAGTTGCAGTCTGGTGCAGATCAGTCATGGTCTTATAGAGTGGTGGGACAGGCCGATAGGACTCCTAGTCCTCGTTCTTATGTTTACAGCACGCATTTAAATTTAGAGACAACGAGAATCTGGAACTGTTTGGACATTCTAGATTGAAAGGGTTTTGAAGGAATTCTGGGAGACTTGGTATATAGGTAATACTAAGGTCAAAAGTTTAACATCAGCTATCTGTTGTTTTGTTGCTAGGAATGCTGAAAAGTAGACTGGGAGGAGTCTAATCGACGTTTCGGGCATACGCCCTTCATCAGGAATGAGGCTTGTGGGCTAGGGCTGAGAGATAAATGGGAGGAGGTTGGGGTTGGGGGAGAATGTAGCTGAGAAAGCGATAGGTGGATGAAGGTGAGGGAGAAGGTGATAGAGCAGAGGGAAAAGTCATGGACAGATCTGGAGGACAGCGCCGGGTTGGGCAGAGGAGAGGACTTGGGGGTACAATGGGCAGAGGAGAGGACTTGGAAAGTAGGCAAGCAAAGCTTTAAGAAAGATAGGAGATGGGTGTATGGCCTTTGATTGCTGAACACCGAATTGGAAGAGGCACTTTACTGAAGGTTGCCTGTCAACAGCTTCTGAACTAAAGTTGCTGCTTTCAGTACACACCTAGATATGGCAGTAGAAGGAACAAACCTCTAAGAAGTTGACAGCAAAATGAAAGACCTTTATCTTTTCTGAAAAAGAAAAAAATCCTTAAAGAAGGACAGGCTGCACAGACCTCACTCCCAGTAAAATATCTTCTGGAAACCTGAAATCTTTAGCTGTAAAAGCTGAATCACCATTTCTATTCACCATTTGAAGTCTAGTGTGATTCTCAGCTGAAGTCTGATCTGGAGATTGCTCATTGAGTCTACAACTAACAGCATGGTGATAGCAATGGCAGGAATCCAGATAGACTGTGAGGGGTTTTCACATTTTTATTTTTTGAGTTCAGACTTTTGGCACATCAAGGTGTTTATCCAATTTGCACTTTTGTTAAAACCCATATCAATTCTGCAGAGCTGTGTGGTCTTGTTCAGCATGTGAATGCATGTGTTTGGGATTAAGGAGATATAATTTATTTTCACACACTTGTAACCAGTTGTAAACCAGTTTTTCTGCGTGGGTTTCCACTGGGTGCTCTGGTTTCTTCCCACAGTCCAAAGATGTACAGGTTAGGTGGATTGGCCATGGGAAGCTGTAGGGTTACAGAGATGGAGTGAGTCTGGGATTCTCTTCAGAGGGTTACCATGGACTCAATGGGCCAAATGGCCTATTTCCACTTGCCAGGAGTTCTATTTGACATTGATTTTTCATTGAATTGTGCTCAAAACTGTCAGTGCACAATCTGACAACAAAGCATGCAATTTGGATCAGATTTTAATAGCAGAAACAGAGCTCATTTGTCATCACAAGTAGTCAATCAAGAATCTTTTAACACCTACTTAAATTATTGGTGAGGCTACCCCTGGAGTGCTTGAAGAGTATGCTGTGTAGAATAAACAAGCCCCTTTTGCGTTTCTTAAAGAAACATGACAATAAGACAATTTTATTCTAGACAGCAACAATGAAAAGAAACAGGTTGACCAATCTGATGATGGAATTAAATACTCAATCTTTTAAATGTTTGGTAGTACACAGTTTGAATATTGACGAGAAAATGCATTTTATTGAAACTTTACATCCTGCACTCATCAGGACAATGAACAAAAATACCAATTCAAGGAGAAAACCACTATTTATGCCACATGTACAGCAAATGCTGATTGGTTGTCAAGTGAACTGTGATTGGTAGAAGTGTTCCTATCGACAAAGTACCTATTAATGCTGATTGGCAGTCAACAGCTGTTCTTTTTGGCTTGTGACTTCCTACGTGTAGCTTATAGTACACACAAGCACCACACAAGCACCAGAACCAGCAATTCTAAATTGTTGTGAGTATAATTCCTCACACCTTCGGGATTATCCAGCAATTGTTTTCTAGCTGCAGAACCACATCTACTGTATGGACACTGCATTGCATGTGTAGGCTGGTTGGTTACGGTCAGTACCAGTTTGTTGTGAACAGCCAAAGGGACTTGCTTTTTTAATATAGTCCTACAGTCTTTGGGACATTCAGCCTCCATATCTGGCATCACACTGGCACAGAAATTCACATACCACATTCCTAATTTGTGAGATAGGTAGAATGGTTTGTGGTTTGATGGCAGCAACTTGTTGAAGGTGAACACCGCTTGTGTTGCCACTGTACAGTAGCAGTATGCAATAGCAGTAGCAGCGAGCTTCATCTGCTTCCCAAATGTTTGAGATACTGTAGCCTTTCAGGGTAATCTGAGATAGATCGGGCGCTTTACTGGGAAATCAGTGACTGCCTAGGTCATTGTGTAAGCTCTTGCAGCATAGAGTGGGCAAGTATCTGATCAGGGTAGCCATTGTCCAGCAAGGTAACCCCTGTTTCAGCATCAAGCTTGCACAATGAATGGCTTGGAACCTACCTACGAGGTTTGTAATAAGGCCAATCTTATAGCAAATGGACCTATTTCAGGGATCCTACTGTGTTAACTGACCAGTGAAAGTAGGTTTACAGTCACTAGTAGAAATCCCTAGTCAATTCCTCAACCAGGAGGCAAGGGAGCTGATTTGACTGCTCCATTTCGAAGGTGAATTTAAGCACGGGATGGACCCCATTAAGTCATACAAGGAAATTCTTAGATGGGACTGTGGATTCAAATGTAGCAAATGGGTCATCTACACATTGGAAAAATGCAAGGGCGAGGAGGTTCGGCCCCATTCCATTAATACATGTTTCTCATGTAAAGATTTCTGTGAGACCTGAGACTCGTGGGGATCCCATGGCAATGTCGGCTATACACGGTGCCGTTCAAACTGAACTAGACTGCACAAGTTGCTGACTGAGTCACCCAATGGCGGTGGGTCCAGATCACCCTGATATCACCCTGATAGCTACAGTGCAGCCATCTATGGCTTTCTTGAGTGGGACACTGATGAATAGGCCGGCAATGTCAAATATACACATGGATGCTGCGTTGCAAGTGCTGCATGGTCTTCCCAAGTGTGAAAGCAATCTTTTATTGTGTAAGTGTTGCACGTGTTCAAAACTGGTTAGAGCAGCTCACACTACCATTTGGCTAGTTCATGTGTGCGGTTAAGATATGGTATAAGGGAGCATCACTCTTATGTGCCTTCCGAAGCCCAAAACTATGCAGTCGCAGTCAGCCGTGAAGGTAAACCTGATCACAATGATCAGCCAGCAGTGTTCAGTGCCCTTACACATGTTTGACTTGCTTTGAGCAGGACAGTCTCGTCATTGTGTGGTGCAGCTCCAATGGATACAAATTGGTCCCCATCATTTAGAATGGTGTGTAGTTTGCTGATGTGACTTAGGGAGTGGTGGTGCGATGGTAATATCATGGAGCTAGCAATCCAGAAACCTGGGGACATGGCTTGCATCCCAACAGGGCAAATGGTGAAATTCAAATCCAATCCAATCTGGAATAAGAAAGCTGTCCTGATGGTGACTTGTAACCATTGTCAATTGTTGTTCAAAATCTGGTTTGCCCATGCCTTTTTGGGAGGCAAATCCATCTTTCCCTGCTCAGGACTGTATGCAATTCTGGGTTGACCTTTCACTGCCCTCTGGACAGTTAGGGATGGGCAATGAATAGCCAGCGATGCCCAAATGAACACAGCTTGTGTGTGAATGACAGACAATGCAGTCGCGAGGAACATGTTCTGAATGATGCACTGCCTTCAGCAACAGGTCTCAGGGAGCGGCAGGGATCGGTTACCAGTGTACACCTCCCTTTCAGTCATAGCATCAAGATGGGAAAATATAAACAACTTACTTTGTCCTTTCCGAATGCCTGGTGAGTTATCCTCTTACCACTGTTACCCCTTACTGGGGAACCACCACATTGGAAATCTAGCCCTGCTGTTTCTGGAGTCCTCTCAAGAAAACGTTGGCATTGTTTTTTTAGATTAGACAAGTCCACACCGACCCTCTGAAGAGCAACCCACTTATACCCATTCCCCTACACCTAACACTACGGGCAATTTAGCATGGCCAGTTCACCTAACCTGCACATTTTTGGACTGTGGGAGGAAACAGGAGCATCCGGAGGAAACCCACGCAAACACGGGGCTAATATGCAAATTCCTCACAGAGAATTGCCTGAGGCAGGAATTGAACCCGGGTTTCTGGCACTGTGAGGCAGCAGTGCTAACCACTGTGCCACTGCTTGAGGGAAAACCAGGAAGACAGTCAAATGGTCCCTTGCCTTGTCAAGTCTTGCTGTGTCATGATCTCTCATGTCCAGGTGCATCCACCTGCTTACAGATGGCACAGAGCAATCCATTCATAAATTGGAAACTCTCTGATTTATTGGTGAGAAGCCACAGCTTACAGTGAGGGGAAATAAACTTGGCTTTCCTCAGGCATAAGGTATTTTCTCTTACAGAGCTCTGAGGGCTCCTGGTTATATCGCTCACCCCCACAAAAAGAAATGAGAATGAGAAGATATGGATTTGGATTGTGAGCCAATACCACTTTACAAACTTTGGTTTTAGGGAATCACCCACAATTGTGTTTGGGAAACTTGGCAGTATATTTTTAAAGTGGGAGAAAGTGAGGACTGCAATTGCTGGAGATCTGAGTGGAGAATGTGGTGCTGCGAAAGCACAGCAGGTCAGGCAGCATCGGAGGAGCAGGAGAATCGACGATTCGGGCCCAAATCCTTCATCAGGAATGGGCCCTATCATTGGCCTTGAGGAAGGCCTCATGCCCAAAACATCAATTCCCCTGCTCCTTGGATGCTGCCTGACTGGCTGTGCTTTTCCAGCATACTCTTTGAAAATATTTTTCAAGCACTGATTTGATGTGAAATGATGACTTAATGATCACTTTTGAATGCAGATCATCACAGATGAGCACTTATTAATACCATCGAACACAGAATGAATTGAAAATTTCCTGGAGTGGGAAATCATCATGATGGACTCTTTACTGGAATAAAGGATATATAAGGAGTTTGTACTTTCAAATTAGTGCTATATCCTTGCTACTTTGGAGCAAATAGCCATTGCACGACTTCATTTGTTTCCAGGAGACCAGGAATGCTACTGAATATTCACTCCCTTGTTGGCCCTTACTATCCTTTCTCCTGTAATCATCAAGTTTGTGATATGTAAGAACATAGGAGCAGGAGGAGGATATTCAGTCCATCAATTGTAGTTGATCAAGGCCTTATCTCTTTACACACATGTTGGTTCCCTCAGTACCCCACAAGATGTGTTAATATGCTTACCTAAGAAAAATCTAACAGTCGCCAAATGTTCACATGATTCCGTGCTTCACCAGATTCTGGGATTTCTATTTCCACCACATTCATTTTCATTAATTACTTACAGATAGAATATAGAACATGCATTTTGTTTTTAAAAGAGGACATACAGGTAAACATACAGGTGACGATGGAATTCATTGCCACGGAGCGCAGTGCAGGCCAGGACATTAAATGTCTTCAGGGCAGAGATTGATAAATTCTTAACTCCGCAAGGAATTAAGGGCCATGGGGAGAGTGCGGGTAAATGGAATTGAAATGCCCATCAGCCATAATTGAATGGGGGAGTGGACTCGATGGGCCGAAAGGCCTTACTTCCACTCCAATGTCTTATGGTCAAAAAGATAACTGTAGGTATAAATTCAATAGTTGTCTGGAAAAGCCTCGAAAGTAACTGTGGAATGTCACGCCTGAAATAGTACCAATGGAAGTTCAATAACAACCCTTATATGGGAGAGATGTACTTCAAAGCAAACTGCTTTACGATTGTGTGGCTACAGAGATATTGAAGGGCTGATGATCTCTGTCTGCAGAATGCTATCTCATGTCGATTACATTCCAAACTGCAGATGTGTTTATGTTTAACCTTTCCAGGAAGGTATAAAAATATGGTTATAAACCAACAGCGACCCTCAGTCTGTGTTTGTTAGTGGGCTGATATGCTGATGTTGGCCAGTGTGCTGTGTAGGACAAGGCTTGAGCTCACAGCTATTAGACACCCCTGTGCTGCAGATAAAGAAAGACAGTCTCTCAGTCTGAGTGTTAGAAGCTAAGCAAGCTAGTGAAGTCACCATTGAAAAGCAAAAAGAATGGTCTGGCAGAATCTTGCAATCAAATATCTTAACACCATTATCATCCAAATTTTGGCGGCAGGGTTCCACCATCTACTCTACACAAAACCCAGAGACTGATTTGTCTATTGTTTGAATTGTTACCCTCTAACTGAATTCAACGTGTGTGTGTATGTGTGTGTTTGTCTGTCTGTATGTGTGTGTGTGTGTGTGTGTGTCTGTCTGTCTGTCTCTGTCTGTGTGTGTATCTGTGTGTACGTGCCAGGGGAGGTGGTGCACCTTAGTATTGCATTCAGTAGCAAATAAACTCACTGTTTAACTCAAGAGTCTGAATCATTTGGCTCCCTTTTGAAACATAGTCACATTTGGATTGGGAAAGGAATCCACAAGGGAAGGAATTCTAATTAAATTAATCTTGTAGCAAGAGAGGGGAAGCAATGAGGAAAGGGGGCCAGTATACCACTCCTCACCTGGGAGGGAAGATCCTTTATAGAATAGCAACCAATTCAGGACACTCACCACGGGACTACTCAAAATGCCATGTGTTCTATAAAGCGCCTCAACTATTTTAAACCCTTCAGTTAGCTCTGAACCCTCTATACTCAAGGGAATATAAGTCTGGTATATGAAATACATCTGTTATGTTCTGTAGAATCAGTGTTCCTACCCAATGTCAGTATATACGTTAGCACTAGTTACGACCTGCTACACTGCATCTTTAGTTCTCTTATGGCTTCTGTGCAATGTGCTAACATGCGGCTTCTCAATGAAAACAATTGATTTGATTTGATTTGATTTATTCTTGTCACATTAGATTAGATTACATACAGTGTGGAAACAGGCCCTTCAGCCCAACAAGTCCACACCGACCTGCCGAAGCGCAGCCCACCCAGACCCATTGCCCTTCACCTAACACTAGGGGCAATTTACCATGGCGAATTCACCTAACCTGCGCATTTTTGGACTGTGGGAGGAAACCGGAGGAAACCCATACAGACACGGGGAGAACGTGCAAACCACACAGTCAGTCATCTGAGGTGGGAATTGAACCCAGGTCTCTGATGCTGTGAGGCAGCAGTGCTAACTGCTGTGCCACTGCTGTGTACCTAGGTACAGTGAAAAGTTTTGTTTTGTGTGCAGTACAGGCAGATCACAGTACAAAGATCAGAGGGTGATAGAACAGAGCAAATGATACAATGTTACAGCTGCAGAATAGGTGCACAAAAAGCAAGATCAACATTAGATTTGAAATTCCAGAGGTCCATTCTGAACTCTAATAAGAACAGGAGAGAAACTGTTCTTCAACTTATTGGTCCATGTGTTTAAACTTTTGTATCTTCTGCCCGATGGAAGAGGATTATAACGGGGATGGGAAGGGTGTTTGATGGTGTTGGCTGTCTTTCTGAGGCAGCGGGAAGTGTAAATGGAGCCAATGGATAGAAGGTTGGCTTGTGTGATGGACTGGATTGTATCCACAACTCTCTGTAGTTTCTTACAGTCCTGGGCAGAGCAGTTACCGACTAAGCCACGATGTAATTATGGATCAGTTTTGAACACAAAGTTGATGACTTTGGCTGGTGGGTCAGATTTGATTGATAGGTGTACCGAAAAGGATCTGCTCCATTACATTGGCATCTATGGATCACTGATGATAGGTGTTTCAGCAGCCCACGTTACTCTTGTCCAATGTTTTTAATATTTGTTCTCTCCAGTTCTGTTCCTTCCCCAAGACTGCTTCCTCTCTTGAAACATGATCTCACACAGGCATTGGGGACCCCCCTCCAACAACTCGCTCAGGCATCTGTCAAACACACACACACACACACACACGACGTGGCAGCAGTTGCTGGCTGGTCACTCGACCGTGAAGGGAGTTAGAAAGAACTCCACAAGCAAAGATGCTGCTCTCCTAAGTCCACATGCAACGATGAGAAACCAGGGCTGAACTCACGCAGTGTCTCTGGGTGGGAGCATAGGAAAATCCCTCAGGATTTACCACTGGGAGCGGGAGGCTGGAATCAGTTTTGGGAAAGACTTGGTGTTGTACATTATTCGGTACGGTCTCCATTTGCCTGATGGGGGTGCCATTGGAATTGCCCCGTTCTTTCAGTGGCCAGCAAGGAAAGAGTCCAATTCTGAATTGTAGTCTGTATACAAAGTCACACTTTGTTTAAGCACTTAATCCCTGATTCACCCCATTGAGTTTACACCAACCCTCTAAAGACCATCCCTGCACTTCCCATGACTAATCCACCTAACCTGCACTTTCCCCTGGACACTGTGGGCAATTTATCACAGTTAATCCACCTAACCTGCACATCTTTGGACTGTGGGAGAAAATCAGAGCACCCGGAGGAAACCCACACAGACACTGGGAGAATGTGCAAACGCCACACAGTCACCCAAGGGTGGAATCGAACCTGGATCCCTGGAGCTATGAGGCAGCATTGCTTGCCACTGAGCCAGCATGCCATCCCTTGGTCCACTGGAGAAGAGTGATGTATGCCGAGGAGCCTGGTAATGTACAGAGAGGTGTTCCCAAGTTCTTGCTACCCCCAGCAGTTAACGGAATCCCTGAATCCTCTCCAGGCCCATAACAATCTGTTGTGCATAACCTAAACACACATTCCCTTCTTTGTCTATGCCCCGATATCTATCAGAACATGACAGCAATCTGTAACCTGGAAAAGCCACCAGCTGGAGACCAGCAGTGCCACACAGTACGATCTGACTCTGGAGCAGTTGAAGTCATCCAGGCTCCCTCCCCATGGAAATAGTGACAGTTCTGAATTGGCAGTGACAGGAGTACAGAGAGAAACAAAAAGAGATCTTCTTCTTTGAACTATAAGAAGCTGTAAGGCATTAAATCTCACAGCCTGCCCTCTGTGTAAATAATGAGTGTGCTGGCAGGGGCGTGATACGGATGAATGGAACAACTTAGATGAAACTATATGTTAAGCAGAGTGGTATGGAAACAGTGACTGATTTGCTTATAGGCCAGCCTGTTGACTGAACAGTTCCTCTGTTTGGAGATCCCAAAATATATCCCCACGTTTCATGGATTCTTACTTACTGTGCTGAACAAAATGACACTTCACAGGCTGTTTCCAACTGATTAATGCCTTATGAATGTAACTTGGACATCATCAGGCTTAAGGGAACTTAAAAGGTTTGCAGAGATTCGGATATGATCAAGTGATGCTCCCTAATGTCAGGGGTGGGTTTAATCCATTCACAGATGGACCGTTGAGCTTTGATGTGATGTAACAATGGCCCAAGCAATAACGTGATGGAGACTCTGATAGGACACAGAGTGCATTGTGGGTTCTCTGTCGGTGCTATCTAACAAAGAACCGTATGGCACTGGAACAGGCCCTTCGGCCCATCAATCCTGACCCTTTCTAAACTAAAAGCCCCTTGGCTCTATGCGATTGTTATCCCTCTATTCCTTGCCTATTCATGTATTTGTCAAGATGCCTCTTAAACATAACTATTGTATCTGCTTTTACCACCTCCTCTGGCCAACCATTCTCAGTATTTACCACCCTCTGTATAAACTAAACTTGCCCCTCACATCTCCTTTAAACTTGTCCCCTTCATGCTTCAATTTGTGTTCCCTAACTTTTGACATTTCCATCCTGTGAAGAGGTTCTAACTATCTTTTCTGTCTGTACCTCTCATACTTTTGTGAGTTCCATCAGGTCACCCCTCAGCCTCCAACATTCAAGTCAAAACAAACCAAGTTTGTCCAATCTCTCCTCATAGCCATTACCCTCCAAACCAGGCAACATCCTGGTAAACCCTTTCTGTACCCTCTACAAAGCATCCACATCCTTCTGCTGGTATGGTGATCAGAACTGTACACAATATTCCAAATGTGGCCTAGCTAAGTTTTTATACAGCTGCAAAATGACTTGCCAATTTTTACATGCCCTAAGCCCTGGCTGATGAAGGAAGGCATGGCATATGGTTTCTTGACCAGCTTATCTACTTGTGTTGCCGCTTTGAGGGAACTGTAGACCTGTACACCTAGATCCTTCTCTAGACTAATGCTTCTAAAGGTTCTCCCATTTAATGCATACTTCCCTCATGCATCAGATCTCCTAAAATGCATCACCTCACATTTGTCTGGATTAAACTCCATCTGCCATTTCTCAGTCCAAGTCTCTAACCTGTATATACCCTGCTGTATCCACTGCCAACCTTCCTAACTATCTGCAGCTCCCCCAATCTTTGTGATTGAGATCCCCAACATTCTTCTCCAAATCGTTTATGCATATTACAAACAATAGGGGTCCCAGCACTGCTCCCTGCAAAACACCGCTGGTCACAGATCACCAGTCAGACTGACACCCTTCCTACTCTCTGTCTTCTCTAACCAGTTCTATATCCATCTTACCAGCTCACTGCAGATCCCATGTGACTTCATCTTCTGTATTAACCTGCCATGAGGGACCTTGTCGAAGGCCTTGTTGAAGTCCATGTAGACAACATCCACTGCCCTGCCCTCATTCATTATCTTTGTTACTTCCTCAAAAAACTCAATCAAGTTTGAGAGACATGGCCTCCTCCACACAAAGCTATTCCTGCCTATCATTAACAAGTCCATAATTTCCCAATATGAGTAAATCTTCTCCCTCAGTATTTTCTCCAATAAGTTCTCTACCATTGGTGTAAGTCTCACTGGTCTGCCATTTCCCAGATTATCCCTGCTGCCCTTCTTAAACAAAGAAGCAACATTGGCTGTTCTCCAGTCTTCTGGGACCTCTGGGATAAAAGAGGGTACAAGGACCCAGCCATTTCCTCACCCAACTCCTCAGCATTCTGGGATAGATTCCAGCAGGCCCTGGGAACTTGTCTACCTTAATCCTTTTCAAAACATCCAACATTTCCTCCTTTTTTATATTGACGTAAGACCATAAGACATAGGAGTGGAAGTAAGGCCATTCGGCCCATCGAGTCCACTCTGCCATTCAATCATGGCTGATGGGCATTTCAACTCCATTTACCCACATTCTCCCCGTAGCCCTTAATTCCTTGTGACATCAAGAATTTATCAATTGTGCCACGGAATATCAACATGCCCCTCTCTGGACTCACCATCCACTATTCTTTCTCCTTTGTGAATACTGATGGAAACTATTCGTTAAGGACCTCACCCACTTCCTCCAGCTGTATACATAACTTCCCTCCTTTGTCCTAGGGTGGACCTACCCTTTCTCGAGCTACCCTCTTGCTCCTTATATATGCATAAAACACCTTGGGATTTTCCTTAATCCTGTTTGCCAAAGACATTTCATGCCTCTTTTAGCCCACGAACTCATTGATTAAGTTCTTTCTTGTGTTCTTTGTATTTCTCGAGGGCTCAGTCTGTCTTCAGTTTCCTAAACCTTGAGTATGCCTCCTTTTCCTTTTTGACTGAGCTCACAATTTCTCTTCTCATCCAGGGATCCTGAATCATGCCATCTTTATCCTTCATTTTCACAGGAACATACTTGTCCTGGACACTAAATAACTGGCCTTTAAAATAACAAAGAACAAAGAAACTTACAGGACAGGAACAGGCCCTATGGCCCCCCAAGCCTGAGCCGATCCAGATCCTCTATCTAAACCTGTCGTCTATTTTGTAAATGTTTATATGCCTCTGCTCCCTGCACATTCATGTATCTGTCTAGATACATCTTAAATGACGCTATCATGCCCACCTCCATCACCTCCACTGGCAATGCATTCCAGGCACCCACCACCCTCTGCATAAAGAACTTTCCACACATATCTCCGTTAAACTTTCCCCCTTACCTTGTACTCGTGACCCCTAGTAATGTGTCCCCAATTCTGGGAAAAAGCATCTTGCTATCCACCCTGTCTATACCTCTCATGATTTTGTAGACACCAATGAGGTCCCCCTCAACTTCTCATGAATTTAATCCTAATCTACTCAACCTCTCTTCATAGCTAGCACCCTCCATACCAGGCAACATCCTGGTGAAACTCTTCTCCACTCTCTCTAAAGCATCCACATCCTCTAGGTAATGTAGCAACCAGAACTGTACATAGTATTCCAAACATGGCCGAACCAAAGTCCAAAACAATGGTAACATGACCTGCCAACTCTTGTACTCAATACTCCATCCGATGAAGGATAGCATGCCGTATGCCTTCTTGACCACACTATTGACCTGCATTGCCACCTTCAGGGAACAATGGGCCTGAACACTTAGATCTCTCTGTACATCAATTTTCCTGGGGACTCGGCGTCAGAAACACGGGTTCAATTCCCGCCTCAGGCGACTGACTGTGTGGAGTTTGCACATTCTCCCCGTGTCTGCGTGGGTTTCCTCCGGGTGCTCCGGTTTCCTCCCACAGTCCAAAGATGTGCGGGTCAGGTGAATTGGCCATGCTAAATTGCCTGTAGTGTTAGGTAAGGGGCAAATGTAGGGGTATGGGTGGGTTGCGCTTCGGCGGGTCAGTGTGGACTTGTTGGGCCGAAGGGCCTGTTTCCACACTGTGAATCTAATCTAATCTAATCTCACTGTGTTCAAGGATGCCTTAAAGATATCTGTTAAGGCCCCAGCTATTTCCTCTCTCGCTTCCCTCAACAACCTGGGATAGATCCCATCCTGACCTGGGGACTTGTCCACCTTAATGCCTTTTAGAATGGGCAGCACTTCCTCCCTCCTTGTGCCGACTTGCCCTAGAGTAATCAAACATCTATCCCTAACCTCAACATTCATCATGTCCCTCACCTTGGTGAATGCAAAGTATTCTTTAAGAATCTCACCCACTTTCTCTGACTCCATGCAGAACTTTCCTCCTTTGTCCTTGAGTAGGCCAACTCTTTCTCTAGTTACCCTCTTGCTCCTTATATCTGAATAAAAGGCTTCGGGGTTTCCCTTAACCCTGTTGCTAAAGATACTTCATGACCTCTTTTAGCCCTCTTAATTCCTCATTTCAGACTGGTCCTACATTTCCAATATTCTTCTAAAGCTTCATCTATCTTCAGTCGCCTAGCCCTTATGTATGCTTCCTTTTTCCTCTGAGCTAGTCTCACAATTGCACCTGTCATCCATGGTTCCCTAATCTTGCCATTTCTATCCCTCATGTTCACAGGGACATGTCTGTCTGGCACTCTAATCAACCTCTCTTTAAAAGCCTCCCAAATATCAAATGTGGATTTATCCTCAAACAGCTGTTCCCAATCTACCTTCCCCAGCTCCTGCCGAATTTCGGTATAGTTGGCCTTAGAACATAGAACATAGAACATAGAACAATACAGCACAGAACAGGCCCTTCGGCCCACGATGTTGTGCCGAACATCTATCCTAGATTAAGCACCCATCCACGTACCTATCCAATTGCCACTTAAAGGTCGCCAATGATTCTGACTCTACCACTCCCACGGGCAGCGCATTCCATGCCCCCACCACTCTCTGGGTAAAGAACCCACCCCTGACATCTCCCCTATACCTTCCACCCTTCACCTTAAATTTATGTCCCCTTGTAACACTCTGTTGTACCCGGGGAAAAAGTTTCTGACTGTCTACTCTATCTATTCCTCTGATCATCTTATAAACCTCTATCAAGTCACCCCTCATCCTTCACCGTTCCAACGAGAAAAGGCCGAGAACTCTCAACCTATCCTCGTACGACCTATTCTCCATTCCAGGCAACATCCTGGTAAATCTTCTCTGCACCCTCTCCAAAGCTTCCACACCTTTCCTAAAGTGAGGCGACCAGAACTGCACACAGTACTCCAACTGTGGCCTAACCAAAGTCCTGTACAGCTGCAACATCACTTCACGACTCTTGAATTCAATCCCTCTGCTAATGAACGCTAATACACCATAGGCCTTCTTACAAGCTCTATCCACCTGAGTGGCAACTTTCAAAGATCTATGTACATAGACCCCAAGATCCCTCTGTTCCTCCACCGGACTAAGAACCCTACCGTTAACCCTGTATTCCGCATTCTTATTTGTTCTTCCAAAATGGACAACCTCACACTTGGCAGGGTTGAACTCCATCTGCCACTCCTCAGCCCAGCTCTGCATCATATCTAAGTCCCTTTGCAAATGACAACAGCCCTCCTCACTGTCCACAACTCCACCAATCTTCGTATCATCTGCAAATTTACTGACCCATCCTTCGACTCCCTCTTCCAAGTCATTAATAAAAATTACAAACAGCAGAGGACCCAGAACTGATCCCTGCTGAACTCCATTTGTAACTGGGCTCCAGGCTGAATATTTACCATCTACCACCACTCTCTGACTTCGACCGGTTAGCCAGTTTTCTATCCAATTGGCCAAATTTCCCTCTATCCCATGCCTCCTGACTTTCCGCATAAGCTTACCATGGGGAACCTTATCAAATGCCTTACTAAAATCCATGTACACTACATCCACTGCTCTACCCTCATCCACATGCTTGGTCACCTCCTCAAAGAATTCAATAAGACTTGTAAGGCAAGACCTACCCTTCACAAATCCGTGCTGGCTGTCCCTAATCAAGCAGTGTCTTTCCAGATACTCATAAATCCTATCCCTCAGTACCCTTTCCATTACTTTGCCTACCACAGAAGTAAGACTAACTGGCCTGTAATTCCCAGGGTTATCCCTATTCCCTTTTTTGAACAGGGGCACAACATTCGCTACTCTCCAGTCCCCTGGTACCACCCCCGTTGACAGTGAAGACGAAAAGATCATTGCCAACGGTACTGCAATTTCCTCTCTTGCTTCTCACATAATCCTAGGATATATCCCGTCAGGCCCGGGGGACTTGTCTATCCTCAAGTTGTTCAAAATGTCCAACACATCTTCCTTCCTAACAAGTATCTCTTCTAGCTTGCCAGTCCGTTTCACACTCTCCTCTTCAACATTACGGTCCCTCTCGTTCGTAAATACTGAAGAAAAGTACTCGTTCAAGACCTCTCCTATCTCTTCCGACTCAATACACAATCTCCCACTACTGTCCTTGATCGGACCTACCCTCGTTCTCGTCATTCTCATGTTTCTCACATACGCATAAAATGCCTTGGGGTTATCCTTGATCCTATCCGCCAAGGATTTTTCATGCCCTCTCTTGGCTCTCCTAATCCCTTTCTTCAGGTCCCTTCTGGCTATCCTGTATCCCTCCACTGCTCTGTCTGAACCCTGTTTCCTCAATCTTATGTAAGCCTCCTTCTTCCTCTTTACTAGACATTCAACCTCCCTCGTCAACCAAGGCTCCCTCACACGACCATTTCTTTCCTGCCTGATAGGTACATACATATCAAGTACACATCATATCTGCTCCTTGAAAAAGTTCAACATTTCCACCACATCCTTCCCTGACAGCCTATGCTCCCAACTTATGCTCCTCAAATCCTGTCTTGCAGCATCGTAATTTCCCTTCCCCCAATTGTAAAATCTATCCTGTTGTACGCACCTATCTCTCTCCATAACCAAGGTGAAAGTCACAGAATTGTGGTCACCATCACCAAAATGTTCACCCACTAACAAGCCTATCACTTGTCCCGGTTCATTACCGAGTACCAAATCCAATATGGCCTCCCCTCTGGTTGGACAATCTACATACTGAGTTAGAAAAGCTTCCTGGACACACTGCACAAACACCGCCATATCCAATCTACTTGATCTAAAGAGCTTCCAATCAATATTTGGGAAGTTGAAGTCGCCCATGACTACGACCCTGTGGCTTCTGCACCTTTCCAAAATCTGTTTCCCAATCTGTTTCTCCACATCTCTGCTGCTAGTGGGGGGCCTATAGTAAACACCCAACAAGGTGACTGCTCCTTTCCTATTTCTGACTTCAGCCCATACTACCTCCAAAGGCAGATCCCCCTCAAACTTCCTGTCTGCAGCTGTTATACCATTTCTAATTAGCAATGCCACCCCCCCTCCTTTTTTACCACCCTCCCTAATCTTACTGAAACATCTGTAACCAGGAACCTCCAACAACCATTCCTGTCCCTCATCTATCCACGTTTCCGTGATGGCCACAACATCGTAGTCCCAGGTACGGATCCACGCCTTAAGTTCACCCACCTTATTTCTGATACTCCTTGCATTGAAGTATACGCACTTGAGCCCATCTCT
The DNA here is from genome assembly GCF_020745735.1 of Hemiscyllium ocellatum. Taxonomy (NCBI): domain Eukaryota; kingdom Metazoa; phylum Chordata; class Chondrichthyes; order Orectolobiformes; family Hemiscylliidae; genus Hemiscyllium; species Hemiscyllium ocellatum. The sequence continues at coordinate 107,541,405 of NC_083407.1, read as the reverse complement.
GTGTCCGCAAGTATTCCCTGTCAGTGCTACCTTCTTCACAGCCTCCCTACATTCTTGCCCTTCCTCCAGTTAAGCACTCTTGCTTGAGGACCACTCTCGTCTTTGTCCATTAGTATTCTAAAACATACGGAATTGTGATCACTATTCCCAAAGAAATCCCCTACTGAAGTTTTAACCACCTGGCTGAGCTCATTCCCCAACACCAGGTCCAGTATGGCCCCTTCCCAAGTTGGACTATTCACTGCCTCGAGAAAATCCTCCTGGATGCTTCTTACAAATTCTGCTCCAACTAAACCTCTAACACTAAGTGAATCCCAGTCAATGTTGGGAAAACTAAACTCTATCACCACCATGCTTGTTACTCTTACATCTTTCCATCATCTGTTTATATATTTGTACCTCTACCTCACGTTCACAATTGGGAGGCCTGTAGTACAACCCCAACGTTGTTCCATCCCCTTCCTATTTCTGTGCTCTGTCTCACTGCTCGAGTCCTCCATAGTGCCCTCCTTCAGCACAGCTGTGACATCCTCTCTGACCAGTAATGCATCTCCACCACCCTTTTTACCTCCCTCTCTATCCCACCTAAAACATTGCTATCCTGGGATATTTAGTTGTCAATCATGCCCTTCCCTCAGTAATAACAAAAACATCATTCTCCCAGGTACTAATCCAAGCCCTAAGTTCATCTGCCTACCTACCACACCTCGCATTAACATAAATGCACCTCAGATCACCAGTCCCTTTGTGTTCATCATCTGTTCCCTGCCTACTCTTCCTTGGTCGCACTGACTCATTATCTAGTTCCTTACAGGCTTTAGTTACTGCCTCCTTTCTGTCCACCAACCTTCTCATTTTGTTCCCAACACCCTGCCACATTAGTTTAAACCCTCCCCAACAGTGTTAGCAAAAGCACCTCCAAGGACCTTGGTTTCAGTCTAGCCCAGGTGTAGACCGTCCAACTTGTAATAGTCCCAACTCCCCCAGAACCGGGTCCCAGTGTCCCAAAGATCTGAATGCCTTCATCCTGCACCATCTCTCAAGCCACGCATTCATCCTGCCTATTCTATCATTCCTACTCTGACTAACACGTGACACTGGTAGCAATCCTGAGATTACTACCTCTGAGGTACTTTTTAACCTGGCTCCTAACTCCTTAAATTCTGCTTGTAGGACTTCATCCAGTTTTTTAACTCTATCATTGGTGCCTATATGCATCACAACAGCTGGATGTTCACCTCCCCCTTCAGAATGTCCTGCAGCTGATGTGAGACATCCCTGACCTGTGCATCTAGGGGGCAACATACCATTTGGGGGTCTCATTTTCGACCACAGAACTGCCTAACTACTCCCTTTACAATTGAATCCCCAATGACTATAGCCCTTCCACTCTTTTTCCCACTCTTCTGAACAGCAGAGCCAGCCACGGTGCCATGGCTACTGCTGCCTTCCCCTAGTGAACCATCTTCCCCAACAGGTATACCTGTTTTGGAGGGAGATGGCCGCAGGGGACAGCTGCACTGCTTTCCTGCTCTTTCTCTGCCCTTTTGTCACCCCTTCCCTTTCTCCCTCAGCAACCCTAATCTGCGGTGTGACCAATTCACTGACCGTGCTATCCATCACCTCCTCAGCATCGCGGATGCACCAAAGTGAGTCCATCCGCAGCTCCAGAGCCGTCATGTGGTCTAACAAGAGCTGAGGCTGGACGCACTTCCTGCACGTGAAGGAGTCAGGGTTATTCAGCCACGTCCCTGAGCTCCCACATTGAGCAAGAGGAGCGTAACATGGATCTGAGGTCTTCTGCCATTTTAAATCTTAGGCTTAACTTACTCTTAACTTAGATAAATGAAAAAGGGAAGAAAAGAAAAATCTTTACCAATCACATAATAATAAAATAACAGAAAACCATTACCTTATCCACACACGACAGAATCCATTTTATTCAGTTAGAGGAGAATGGTGGACGGCTGGGAGAAATTACACGTGCAGTGTCTCAGGTTCAGCCACTGCCCAAATATATTGTTCATTCACATTCCCAGAGTGCAACTTGACCGCTCCCACTCCACTCCTCGCTCTCACTGCTCCTGCTGCTCCCGAAAATGAAGGCCGCTGACTCTCAAGGTATGTCCTTTTACGATGGATCTGCTTTCCCGGCAGCGCCACCCCACCCACCGGTCCTCACTCTCACCGCTCCCGAAAAAGCTTCCGATGTGACAAATGTGGATTTACCCTCAAACTCACACAGAGCCAGGGGCCCGAGTTCGACTCCTGCCTCGGGCGACTGTCTGTGTATAGTTTGTACATTCTCCCCGCGTCTGCGTGGGTTCCCTCCGGGTGCTCCGGTTTCCTCCCACAGTCCAAAGATGTGCCAGTTAGGTGGATATGGTCATGCTAAATTGCTCACAGTGCCCAAGGATATGCAGGCTAGGTGGATGAACCATGGGTAATGTGGGATTACAAGGATAGGGCAGTAGGTCTGGTGGGATGATCTTCGGAGGGGCAGTGTGGACTCAATTGGCTGAATGGCCTGCTTCGACGTGGGATTCTATCTCGCGTGAAACATCTAAATCACGGAATGTTAGGCTGCCGGTCATGACCCTCTCTGAACCAAATTTCTGGAATAGGTACAAACTCAGTTCAAAGCATTAAACCAAGCTCTAAGTTCATCTACCTTACCTGTCATACTCCTCTTATTAAAACAAATATACTTAAGATCACTCATCCTGCCATGTTCAGTAACCTCTCCCTGACTGTTCTTCCTCATCGCCTTACTAGCCTGAGGCTCAGACTCCTCCTCAGACATGTTACTTGCTGACCTATTGCTCTGGTTCCCTCAGCCCTGCCACACTAGTTTAAACCCTCCCGAATGGTTCTGACAAACCCCTCTGCCTCTACTTCTGTGGGTGCTGTTTGGATGCTCTGTGGGTTCTCTGGGGCTGCATTATGGTTGCTCTGCAGGTGCATTATGGGTGCTCTGCGGGTGCAGTATGGGTGCTCTGTGGGTGCAGTATGGGTGCTCAGTGGGTTATCTGGGGGTGCATTATGGGTGCTCTGTGGGTACATTATGGGTGCTCTGCGGGTGCAGTATGGGTGCTCTGCGGGTGCAGTATGGGTGCTCTGTGGGTGCTGTTTGGGTGCTCAGTGGGTTATCTGGGGGTGCATTATGGGTGCTCTGTGGGTGCAGTATGGGTGCTCAGTGGGTGCAGTGCTGCCTTACCCTCCTGTGTACATATGTTCAAGACAACCTGAAATCTGGCCTCAGTTCATTTGATCAGTGGAAGAACCCAGACACGGAGAGTGAGCACAATTTACTCTAAGGACCTGTTACATGCGTCCATTAAATTTTTTGCCCAAACATGGCCATGCTCACCCTCTAAATCTGGCCTCCTCTTTCCAGTGACAGAACAATGATTTCCTTCTGTAGTTTTTGGACAGGATGGGGGGTGGGGGGGGGGGGGCCCTGCGGGAAACATCCATTCCAGTACATCCATTTTCTCAGAAACCAAAACTCATAGTCCCCCATGGTTACCAACAATCAGTGAACTGAAGCCTGTGGCCTACCTTGCTGCTGAAAAGATCATGCAGCTTGTAAATAATAATAGAATCTGGGGTTCTTTCTGGCCTGCACCACTGCTCCATCTAATACTAGAAGAATGGAGCAGGTGGTTATGGGGAGGTCGAGATACCAGGAAACTCAGGGCTGAGAAATTGAAGGCTGCAAAGAAATGACTGCAGGCCCCTGGCTGAAACTCCACCCATAGCGTCTACTGAGGTATCAGAAAATGCCAATCATATTTTGTATAGCACCCTTAAGAGAGGAAAATTCCCAAGAAACGTCATAGGAACATTAGCAAAAACAAGTTGATACGGTTCATCAGTTTTGAAAATATTGGGTGGATAGAAAAGTATCTGAACTGGACACCTGCGGAAGATGAACATTCAAATACATTTCTGTGGGGAATATAGACAATGAAATCAATTGCTTGCCAAGGCATAAATGAAACATCACATAAATTCAATGAGGTACTGAATGTCTTGGTAATTATTTCAATCATGGAACTAATAAAATTCTTCAAATAGTACGATGTAACAAAAGAGAGCAGCATTCAAGAAAATCTTTAGATGATTTAAATAATGATCAATACAGATTAGTGGAGGATTGTGACTATGGTGATTTAAAGTCAGAACATGCTGACTAGATTATTGTAGTCATTACGTATGAGTCTTTGTCAGATTTATTCGAATCCAAAGAAGACCTAACTCTGGGGAAAGTTAGTTAGATGGTAAATGAAACAGATCAGCAAAATTGATCAATTCTAAGAGGAGAAAACTTGGCACAGGAAGTTTATGGAAACTATTAATTTCAGGGTTCAGAAGATATTTATCATAATGTTGCTGGGAATGGAGGGCTAGGTTATAAGGAGAGGCTGAACATGCATTTTTTTCACTGGAGTGCAGGATGTTGGGGTGGTATTATTAGATTAGATTACTTAAGTGTGGAAAGAGGCCCTTCGGTCCGACAAGTCCACACTGACCCACCGAAGCGCAACCCACCTAGATGCATTCCCCTACACCTAACACTACGGGCAATTTAGCATGGCCAATTCATCTAAACTAATCCAATTCATTTCTGGATTGTGGGAGGATACCGGAGTACCCAGAGGAAAGCCACGCAGACACGGGTAGAATGTGCAAAGTCCACACAGAGAGTCGCCTGAGGCAGGAATTGAACCAGTGTCTCTGGCGCTGTGAGGCAGCAGTGCTAACCACTGTGCTACCGTGCTGCCCACAAGAAGTATAAAATCATGAGGGTTATAGTTAAGGTGAAAAGCAGGTGTCTTTCCCTGGGATAGGAGATTTCAAGACGAGAGGGAATATTTTTAAGTTGGGGGGAGAAGGATTTAAAACAGATATGAGGGGCAGCCATTTTATACTGTGAGTGGTTTGTGTGTGGAATGAACTTCCAAAGGAAGTAGTCGATGTGGGTACAATTACAATGTTTAAATGTCATTTAGATAAGTACATGAACAAGGTTTGGAGGGATATGGGCCAAGCACAGACAGGTGGGACTGGTTTAGTTTGGGATTATGGTCGGCATAGACTGGTTGGACCAAAGTGTCTGTCTCCATGCTGTATGACTCTATAACTCCTAAGTCTCACCAGATTAACAGTGCAGCGCGAAGAACAGAAACAAGATGCTAAAGGGAGAGCTAAGAAGAGCCAGGAGGGGACATGAAAAGTGTTTGGCAGGCAGGATCAAGGAAAACCCTAAAGTTTTCTGTAAGTACGTCAGGAAGAAAGGAATGACGAGACTAGTATTAGAGCCAGTCAAGGACAGTAGTGGGAAGTTGTTCGTGGAGTCCGAAGAAATAGGAGAAGCGCCAAATGAATATTTTTTGTCAGTATTCACATTGGAAAAAGACAATGTTGTCGAGGAGAATACTGAGATACAGGCTATTAGACTAAATGGGATTGAGATTCATAAGGAGGAAGTGTTAGCAATTCTTGAAAGTGTGAAAATAGATAAGTCCCCTGGACCGGATGGAATTTATCCTAGGATTCTTTGGAAAGCTAGGGAGGAGATTGCAGAGCTTTAGGCTTTGATCTTTATGTTGTCATTGTCTACAGGATTAGTGCCTGAAGAGTAGAGGATAGCAAGTGTCCCTTTGTTCAGGAAGGGGTGTAGAGACAACCCTGGTAATTATAAAGTTAAAAATCACACAACACCAGGTTATAGTCCAACAGGTTTAATTGGAAGCACACTAGTGTGCTTCCAATTAAACCTGTTGGACTATAACCTGGTGTTTGTGATTTTTAACTTTGTACACCCCAGTCCAACACCAGCATCTCCAAATCATGACTGGTAATTATAGACCAGTGAACCTTCAGTTGTGGGTAAAGTGTTGGAAAAGATTATAAGAGTTAGGATTTATAATCATCTAGAAAGGAATAAGTTAATTAGGGATAGTCAACACGGTTTTGTGAAGAGTAGGTCGTGCCTCATAAACCTTATTGAGTTCTTTGAGAAGATGACCAAACAGGTGGATGAGGATAAAGCAGTTGATGTGGTGTATATGGATTTCAGTAAGGTGTTTGATAAGGCACCCCACAGTCGGCTAAAATATGGAGGCATGGGATTGAGGGTGATTTAGTAGTTTGGACCAGAAATTGATTAGCTGAAAGAAGACAGAGGGTGGTGGTTGATGGGAGATATTCATCCTGGAGTTCAGATATTAGTAGTCTACCTCAAGGATCTGTTTTGGGGCCACTGCTGTTTGACATTTTTATAAATGACCTGGATGAGGGCTAGAAGGATGGGTTAGTAAATTTGCAGATGACATTAATGCAGATGGAGTTGTGGACAGTATTGAAGGATGTTGTAGGTTACACAGGGATATAGATTAGCTGCAGAGCTGGGCTAAGAGGTGGCAAATGGAGTTTAATGTGGAAAAGTGTGAGGTGATTTGCTTTGGAAGGAGTAACAGGAATACAGAGTACTGGGCTAATGGTAATATTTTTGGTAGTGTGGATGAGCAGAGAGATCTCGGTGTCCATGTGCATATATCCCTGATAGTTGCCATCCAGGTTGACAGGGTTGTTGAGAAGGCACACGGTGTACTAGCTTTTATTGGTAGAGGGATTGCATTTTGAAGACATGAGAACATGTTGCTGCTGTATAAAACTCTGGTGTGGCCGCACTTGGAGTATTGAGTGCAGTCCTGGTCATTGGAAGGATGTGGAAGCATTGGAAAGGGTGCAGAGGAGATTTAACAGGATGCTGCCTAGTATGGAGGGAAGAGCTTATGAGGAAAGGCTGAGGGAGTTGAGGCTGTTTTCATTAGAGAGAAAAAGGTTAAGAGGTGACTTAATAGAGGCATACAAGATCATTAGAGGATTGGATAGGGTGGACAGTGAGAGCCTTTTTCCTCAGATGGTGATGGCCAGCACGTGGGGACATAACTTGAAATTGAGGGCTGATAGGTATGGGACAGATGTCAGAGGTAGTTTCTTTACGCAGAGAGTAGTAAGGGCATGGAATGTTCTGCCTGCAACAGTGGTAGACTCGCCAACATTAAGGGCATTTAAATGGTTGGGATGCTCTTCAGAGGGTTGGGATTGCCGGGTCACGATCCTGGAAATCATTTCCTGACAGCAATTCTGGTCTCTTTCCTATCGGAAGGATGTTGTGAAACTTGAAAGGGTTCAGAAAAGATTTACAAGGATGTTGCCAGGGTTGGAGGATTTGAGCTATAGGGAGAGGCTGAACAGGCTGGGGCTGTTTTCCCTGGAGTGTCGGAGGCTGAGGGGTGACTTTATAGAGGTTTATAAAATCATGAGGGGCATGGATAGGATAAATAGACAAAGTCTTTTCCCAGGGGTGGGGGAGTACAGAACTAGATGGCATAGGTTTAGGGTGAGAGGGGAGAGATATAAAAGAGACCTCAGGGGCAACTTTTTCACACAGAGAGTGGTACGTGTATGGAATGAGCTGCCAGAGGAAGTGGTGGAGGCTGGTACAATTATAATATTTATAAGGTATCTGGATGGGTATATGAATAGGAAAGGTTTAGAGGGAAATGGGCCGAGTGCTGGCAAATGGGTCTCAACTAATTTAGTATATCTGGTCAGCGTGGACAGATTAGACTGAATGCTGCATAACTCTGTGTCCATGATAGCAGAGAATCTCCATTTCTTTCACCCAAAAAGTACAACTGGGTCAGGTAGATAGGAACGCAGGCTGAATCTTTTTTTGTGTGGCTAAGTCCAAGTTGCGTTGAGTATTTTGGAGGATTTTTCACTGCAAGGCCCAGTAGATCTTTTAACCTGTATCTTCCGAAATTCGCCTCACTCATTACCTACCATGCCACCTCTACGGCACCTTTCATGTGCGACTTCCATTCCATCTTCCCACACACGGCTTGGCATGGGCGATTCAGACCGACGGGTCGGTTTCTGGGCTGTCCATCTCCATGACTCGATGACTGCGGTGGTTCACAGTGGCAGCTTCCTACCACCTTCTGCAGAGTAACCAATAAAAGTCTGGTCTTGCCAGCTACCCAAGTATCTCGGGAACCATCTTGTTTTACATCAGAAGCTGAATCACGTCTGTTTTATTCTTGACCAAAACCAGAGGCACTGAGGTCAGATGGTTATGCTGGCACAGATCGGAGACATGGCACAATTGCCCTGCATCCTGTGCAACAGGGTCTCAGCGTGGTTTAAATAATTTTATGTGGGCTCAAAGTGCTTAGGTGAAATGTTTGCTGACCGCGTTAGACTTTAACTAGCGTAGACTAGCGTGCCAAGGTTTGTTGTTTCAACTTAACCCACCGTGTCACTAAGATAACTGTTTATTCTGTGGGGTTGTGTTTTAAAACAGAAGTCTAGCAAGAAAAAATGAACGTGAGTTTTTTTGTGTCCCTGGAAAAGTACATGTTTGTCTTTAAAATATTCTTTTTTGAATACCAGGGCCTCCGTGCATGCTGCGAATCCCCAGTTACACCCACAAGGCTGCTGGGAGCAGATAAATAAATAATTGAGCTACTCAGACAAAGTCAAACCACAAACGCAGCGAAGAATTTTGTTTAGGTTTAAGAGAATTTGCATTCTTACAGGGATTTCTTGCAGTTCGTCTGCAGAGGAGCTGAGGAACTTGCGTGAAGCGACGGTTTCCAAGGTCACAGGTCACACTTTAAATTCAATAACTATGTGTTATGCCTTGCTCGCAGGCCCACTGGGTACAAAATCAACCTGATGTGGTTTTGCAAGCTGGACTCTGTGGCTGTCACTTTCACTTCAAGTAACTCCCAAAACACAAGGTGGCCCTCCATCCCTTGATTCAATCAATGGTCAGGCTCCTTACTCAAATACAGAAGGCAAAGCCTGCAGCTGCTGAGACATAAATAGAGAACGGTCAATAGGTCAGGTAGGGTCTGTGCAGAACGGGCAGGAATTAATGCTTCAATTTGATGACTCATTCATACAACTTAGCTCCCTTTCCCTAAGTTTATGGGAAAAGCTTCCAGACTTCAGATATTTTCATTGATATAATTGACTTAGCACTGCTGCCTCACAGCACTGGGGACCTGGGTTCGATTCCAGCCTCGGATGACCGTCTGTGTGGAGTTTACACATTCTCCCCGTGTCTGCTCTGGTTTCCTCTCACAGTCCAAAGATGTTCAGGTTAGGTGCTGGATTTCCCAGAGTGTTCAGGGATGTGTAGGTTAGATGGACTGGCCATGGGAAAAGGGAGAGTTTGGGTCTAAGTGGGATGATCTTCAGAGGGTTGGTGCCAACTTGATGGGCCAAATGGCCTTGCACTCTAGGGATTCTATGATTCTCTCTTTTCTTCTTCCTTTGTTCATCCAAATGCCCACCACATTTGGCATCTTCCTTGATTTCCATGAATTTGGCATGCCAATATTATATATAGGCTATTAAGCTTTAATATCTCATTGTGTAATTTATATGTCTTGGTCTTTGGGGTCGAGAGCCAATGACATTAAAACGAGTGGGACTATAAAATGGCTGTAACAATCACCTGACCTATGGCGGCACGGTGGCACAGTGGTTAGCACTGCTGCCTCACAGCGCCAGGGACCTGGGTTCAATTCCCGCCTCAGGCGACTGACTGTGTGGAGTTTGCATGTTCTCCCCGTGTCTGCGTGGGTTTCCTCCGGGTGCTCCGGTTTCCTCCCACAGTCCAAAAATGTGCGGGTCAGGTGAATTGGCCATGCTAAATTGCCCCTAGTGTTAGGTGAGGGGTAAATGTAGGGGTATGGGTGGGTTGCGCTTCGGCGGGTCGGTGTGGACTTGTTGGGCCGAAGGGCCTGTTTCCACACTGTAGGTAATCTATCTAATCTATCTATCTATCTAAATGTCCGAAATATGGTCTACTGGCTGGGACTGATGAGTATACCCGGAAAAGGCTACCTAAGGAACTAATTGAACATCAAAAGTCATCCTCACGAACGCATCGCTCCCAACAAAGTCATTAAATGTCTCTGGGTACTGTGATGAGGAAAATTGCTTGAAAGTGGAAAGCCACCTTCCTTGGTAGAGGTGAGAAAGGAAATGAATCACTTTCACTAAAGGCATGAAAAGAGAGACTTCATACAATCAAGCCACCAATGAAAACCCATTTCGGGCTCAGGACGGTATTAACAAATGCAAAGTGTGAACATTGACACAATGGTCATGAAAGATGGACTATGGCTCTAACACCTTGGACATAGACAGTGGAACCAGTATTCAAAGACTTTTCCAAGAGTTATTGGGAGATAATTACAGAGAATCGAAGACAGGCTGTTGTCCCCATTTCCTCTTTCTGAAGGAGTTGCCTTCCATTTTCATAGAAACAGTTACAGAGAAAGATTTCAGAAATGTTTCAGAGCCCGATGTGGCCTCCTCTATATTGGGGAGACAGGCCGCCTACTTGCAGAATGTTTCAGAGAACACCTCTGGGACACCCGGACCAACCAACCCAACCACCCTGTAGCTCAACACTTCAACTCCCCCTCCCACTCCACCAAGGACATGCAGGTCCTTGGACTCCTCCACCACCAGACCATAACAACACAACAGCTGGAAGAAGAGTGCCTCATCTTCCGCCCAGGAACCCTCCAACCACATGGGATGAACTCAGATTTTTCCAGTTTCCTCATTTCCCCTCCCCCCACCTTGCCTCAGTCAAATCCCTCGAACTCAGCACCGCCCTCCTAACCTGCAATCTTCTTCCTGACCTCTCCGCCCCCACCCCCACTCCGGCCTATCACCCTCACCTTGACCTCCTTCCACCTATCGCATTTCCAACGCCCCTCCCCCAAGTCCCTCCTCCCTACCCTTTATCTTAGCCTGCTGGACACACTTTCCTCATTCCTGAAGAAGGGCTCATGCCCGAAACGTCGATTCTCCTGCTCCTTGAATGCTGCCTGACCTGCTGCACTTTTCCAGCAACACATTTTCAGCTCTGATCTCCAGCATCTGCAGTCCTCACTTTCTCCTACAGAGAAAGATTGTCAAGAAGCTGAGCATTTTCAAGAATTGCAATATTATCTAAGACTGACTGCATCCAAGAGATCAGCTCATCAAAATCGACCGCAAGAAAATCAAAGGTATCCAAAGCATATATTCTTTTAAATTCTTTTATATAAGACACTATTCTCCTTTAATTCTATGCATTTATGGTGTGCAAGTGTGTGTATGTTTGGGTGTGTGTGTATGTATATATATATATATATATATACACACACACATCTACGTGAATGTGTGAGTGTATGTGTGTATATATACACATCTATATGAATGTGTGTGTGAGTGTGTTTGTGTGTGTGTATAGATACACATCTACGTGAATGTGTGTATGTGTATATATACACATCTACATGAATGTGTTGTGTGTGTATGTGTGTGTATGTATACACATCTACATGAATGTGTGTGTGAGTGTGTATGTATACACATCTACATGAATGTGTGTGTGAGTGTGTGTGTATATATGCACATTGTGGGCAGCACGGTGGCACAGTGGTTAGCACTGCTGCCTCACAGCGCCTGAGACCCGGGTTCAATTCTCGACTCAGGCGACTGACTGTGTGGAGTTTGCACATTCTCCCCGTGTCTGCGTGGGTTTCCTCCGGGTGTTCCGGTTTCCTCCCACAATCACAAAGATGTGCAGGTTAGGTGAATTGGCCATGCTAAATTGCCTGGTGAAGGTGAAGGGCAATGGGTCTGGGTGGGTTATGCTTCGGCGGGTCAGTGTGGACTTGTTGGGCTGAAGGGCCTGTTTCCACACTGTAGGTAATCTAATCTAATGTGACAAGAATAAATCAAATCAAATCAATTGTTTCCATTGAGAAGCCGCATGTTAGGTAAGGGGTAAATGTAGGGGTGTGGGTGGGATGCGCTTCGGTGGGTCGGAATGGACTTGTTGGGCCGAAGGGATTGTTTCCACACTGTAAGTAATCTAATCCACATGAATGTGAGTGTGAGTGTAATGTAAGCTTGTGTGTGTTTGAGAAAGACACAAAAAGGCAGACTGAGTATATACAAGTCAGTGCCTGCAGACTGCATGCTTGACATAATACTTTTTACTATTTTCCTTGAGTTTAACAGTTAATAAATTTGTTTTTTCTTTGACCCGAGAAAACTCCGTTACTTGGCTCCTTATTGTTCATAGCACAAGCACTTAGCTACAGTCTAATTCAAGAAAACCTCATCTAAACAAGAACTGAAATCTCTGGTTTAACTAACCAAGGAAGCTGAACAGAAGGAAGCCAGTTACTGCTTCTCACCCGGTTATAACACATTGTCTCAGCCAATAAATTGAAATCCTACTCAAACGCACAAGTTTAATAATACTCCGACCCACTACCAGGGACGAGTGATGCTGGAGTTCTACTTTGGATGAGAAAGTCCAAAGGTTGATCGGGTGGTGGCTAACGATTTGAGGTTACCATTCAAAAACAATGAGTTTTCCAAGGTGTTATGTTTTATGCATTGGAGATATGAAGAGGAACTGTACCTATTGTACACGTGAAGGAGGTTGACTTAGAAAGCTTTCACAGTCTGCCCCAGTAACTAAACTCAGTATCTGTTCTTTATTAGCTCCCTGCAATAGCACGAAATATTCAATTAAATCAATCTCTCGATCTTCTGAATTTGTAGAATCCAACCTTCGTTTAGGTAAGAGCAAATTACTGCACATGCTGGAATCTGTACTGAAAACAAAACACACTAGACATCACAACCACTCAGGCAACATCCATGGGGAGAGAGCAAGCTAACGTTTCGAGTCTATGACTTGGAGGTGCTGGTGTTGGACTGGGGTGGACAAAGTTAAAAATCACACAACACCAGGTAATAGTCCAACAGGTTTATTTGGCAGCACTAGCTTTCGGGGCGTCGCTCCTTCATCAGGTGGTTGTGGAGGTTAAGATCATGCTCACAGAAATTATAGCTAAAGCAGTCCAGTGTTGTGGAGATGTGATACAGTAAACAATCTTAGATTAAAACTTGCAGCTTTTATAATGGGATATGCTGGTTAACTGGCTCTTCATCAGAGCTGATGTGAAGTATAGTAATCTCTCCTCAAGACAGATATTATTCGAACAAATTCATGCTTCATTCCCTGCAAAGCCAGTATATCCTTCTCATCGTGTGGTGCCAGTAGTGAACACAGAATAGCACAAGTTGTCGAATCAGGACTTTGTATAACTACATACAACTTCTACCCATTGATATGGATATCTTTGTGATCCAGATAATTTTACACAGAGATAAGTATTTCCTAGTGACTATATTGCATGACAAAGATTTCATGTTTTAAGACACTTACTGTAACAAACCAACTAACACCTACTTAAAAAACATTGAATGCACTAAAGTGCAGCACAGGTATTCTGCAGTAACTTCCTAACACAATGTGAAGCAATACTGTCTTTATGCATTATCCCCCGCTCTCTGAGACATGAAGCCTTAAGTTTAAAGTCTAAATTCTGGAGAAGGAAAGGGCCTGGAGGTTGTTTTGTTTAAAGCTGTGCAGTACCTGATTGAGATACATATTTGTCCACTGTCCTTTCTTACAAACTCCTTGTAAGGTAAAAGGAATCATTTATTCACTCCAACATAGCTACTATGTGCATTGCAGGTGATTATTGACATCAGGTCACACTGAACTGGAACCTGGGTCTGTACAGTTCCAGATAAGATGTCCACACTTACAATCCGTGGTAAATAATGATGTTCAATATGCTAGTTGCTGTTCACTTACAAGATGTAAATCTCACCTTATTAAACTGCTCCCCTTCTCACAGCTATGAACAGATGAGACTAGGCTCTAAGTGCAACAGGTTTTATTTACATAAAATCACAAGATCTAAGAGCAGGAGTAGGCCATTCAGCCCCTTGAACCTGCTCCACCATTTACTATCATCATGGCTGATCTCATCTTGGCCTCAACTCCACTTTCCTGCCCGTTCCCCATAATCCTTTCATCCATTAATAATTAAAAATCCATCTATCTTCTCCTTAAATTTACTCAATGTTCCAACATCCCCTGCACTCTAGGGTAATGAATTCCACAGATTCACAACCCTTTGAGAGAAGTAATGTTTCCTCATTGCTGTTTTAATTCTGCCAGCTCTTAGCCTAAAACTATGACCACTCATTCTAGACTGACCCACAAGAGGAAACATCCTTTCTATGTCTACTTTATCAATCCTCTTTAGTATTTTATATACCTCAGTTAGATCTTCTCAGCTCTACCCAATATAAGCCTAAACTGTTCATAGGACAGGCCTTTCATCTCTAGAATTAACTCAACGAACCTTTCCTGAACTGTTTCTAATGCAACTACAACCCCCACCCGTCCTCAGGTAAGGGGACCAAAACTGTACACAATGTTCCTGGAGTGGTCTCACTAATGCCTTGTACAATCGCAGCAACAATTCCCAACATTTACATTCCAGTCATTTAATAAATGTCAAAATTACATTTGCCTTCCTTATTATCTGTTGTGCCCGCATGCCAATTTTCTGCATACTAAAGCACACTGCTGTAAAATGTCTCCTCCACACTTGAGCTTCAAGCTTCTACATTTCTGGCAGTTTAGTTTTTTTTCTGAGTTCACGCCCAGGCTTAACCAATCATTTGTAAACAGACCCACATAATCAAATACAGAACTGAACCATTGAATGCCGCAGACATCATTTTTGACTCACTTCTTCATTGGCTCAACCTGAGTTATAAGAAGGCAACTAACGTAGTTCAAATGATTAGTTTAGCCCAATTCCACCTTGCTGATGCCAACAGAGGGGTTGAGCAGTCCTTCAGCTTGGGTTAGAACACTATGTGCTGAAATCCCAATCCAGAAACTTGAAGGGAAACTCCAAGTTGGGATTTGTCATGCAGTGTTGAGTAATGCAACAATATCGGAACTTATATAACTCCCACTTTGTCACAGCCTCTGGACCAGGAGGACCAGGTTCAAGTCCTTTATAATGGAACTGCTGGAAACTGTGACAGAGCTGACAAGCAGAAATGTAGGACAGCATATTTAAAACTCAACGAGAAAGAATCAAGGGTTACCAGAAAATAACCTGTTTGCGTTAGAAAATATATCCCAAATGACCATCAGTACTATGCGCCAAATCCCAACCACATCTCAAATGTTTGTGATATCGATGAGATAGAAATTTATCCAAATAGCAGAGAACAGCACCTACCCTCATTCTGGGCTTCCAATGAAAGGTATTAACTCAAATGCAACATCTATGACCAAATTCGTCTTTAATATTAATTGATCTTTCAACCTCCCTCCTCCCTTCATAAAAATGCTCTTTAATTTTTATTTCAACTCTTGCAAAACCTGGTTCTTACGTCCACGTTAAGGGTACTAACGGTATGTAAATCACCAGCCTCAGTGAAGATTCATTCATGTACATCTGTCACTTAGAGTCATAGAGTCAGAGTTGTACAGGACAGACCTGAAAGCTAAATTGATCAAGTCCCATTTCCCAGCACTTGGCCCATATCCCTCCAAACCCTTCCTATTCATATACCCATCCAGATGCCTTTTAAATGCTGTAATTGTACCAGCCTCCACCACTTCCTCTGGCAGCTCATTCCATGCACGTACCACCCTCTGTGTGAAAAGGTTGCCCTTTAGGTCCCTTTTTAATCTTTCGCCTCTCATCTCTAACCCATGCCCTCCAATTTTGGACACCTAGTTTTAGGATATTCACCCTATCCGTGCCCCTCATGGTTTTACAAACTTCCATAGGGTCAGCCATCAGCCTCCAATGGTCCAGAGAAAACAGCCCCAGCCTATTCAGCCTCTCCCTATAGCTCAAACCTTCCAACCCTGGCAGCATCCTTGTCAATCTTTTCTGAACCCTTTCAGGTTTCGAAAAATTGCTCCTATAGCAGGGAGACTGGAATTGAGTGCAGTATTCCAAAAGCAATTCAGTAATAGTCCACTGAGAGCAGGAACTGTATGGTTATTCAAGTTGAGAAGTCATTGTTTTGTTAATAAACTGTCACAAGGTTTACATCGGGAATTTTATATCTTCAAGCCAACTCAAAATGCCTCACTTTCCATGAGTTACCTTTGGCATGGAGTCACTCTGGTTTTATGGACAGATGTGGAAGTGAGTTTGAGTGCAGTAAAGACCATGGTGGCTACTGAACAAAAGTCAGGCAAGATAGCAGAGGATCTCCCTATTGTTTGATTGTAAAGTACAACTGGGTTAAGTAGACAGCAACAGAGGCTGAATCTTTTTTTTTGTGTGTGGCTAAGTCCAAGTTGCATTGAGTATATTGGAGGATTTTTCACTGCTAGGCCGAACAGAGTTTCTCCCTGTGTCTTATCAAACTCACTTCACTCATGACCTATCAGGCCACCTCTATAGCACCTTTCACATCCAATTTCCATTCCACCATACCACACACCGTTCCCCAGACAAGTTGCACTCAGTGGAAATCCTGGAATTCACCAGTCTCCCTTCTATCCACACCATCTTCCCCCAGATGAGCACTGTCAGTCCTGAGCTGCCCCGGACGTGTTCCTGATATTTACCCCAGGCGAGGCGGTCCAGGGGCAGTCTGTGCCCCACATTGTGGGCAGGATATGGTGGTGCCACATGGAATGTACTAGTCGCCCGGGACCAGCAGTGGAGACTGCGATACCAAATCATGCCGAGCCTGTTCTGAGCTTGACTCTAACTCAGTGCAGCCTGGAGGAGTACCTGGCACTGAAGGATGAAAGTCAAGGACCTTCTCCACTCCACCAGTTAATGTGCCACCATCTTCTCTCCGATATCCCACCTTCACTCTATCTCTGCTACTTCTTGTTTATTCATTCATTGGATATTGGTGTCACTGGTTAGAAGGGCTCTTACCCGAAACATCGACTCTCCTGCTCCTCGGATGTTACCTGACCGGCTGTGCTTTTCCAGCACCACACTCTCGACTCTGACCTCCAGCATCTGCAGTCTGCACTTTCTCCTAGGTCAGCATTTCTTGCCCATCCCTAATTGCCCAGAAGGCAGCTAAGTGTCGACCACATTGCTGTGGAGTCACATGTAGGCCAGACCAGGTAAGGATAGCAGATTCCTTCCCTCAAAGACGTTAGTGAACCAGATGGGTTTTCCTGACAATCAGCATGGTCCTCATTAGACCCCTCATTCCAGATACCTATTGAATTCAGATTCCACCAGCTCTGCCATGTCAGGATTCGAACCTAGGTCCCCAGAACATTATCAAGGTCTCTGGATTAATAGCCGAGAGCTATCACCTCCCCTGTCCCCACCTCCCACCAAGTCTGGTGCCTTTCTGCTCTCACAAATCCTGCATCATCTTCCCTCCCTCACTGCCTTCACCCACCCCAACCCTCGACACCACATGCCTTCTGCGCTGCTGACTCACTCACTCAGGGCACCTCCCTACCTGCACCGATGGCTGTGCCACCCACTTCCATCGCCATTTATACCCACCTCTGTCTCTCATTCCAGGGGGGAAAGCAGCCCCTTACAAGTCGGGTTGTGGGCCACCCAAGATTCATCCCTCATCCCTTCTGTGAAAGCATTCTGACTCTGACTGCCTTGAACAGGGTCTGGACTGGTTTTGGAGGTTGCCTTTGACTTACAGTGCCAGGAGCCCCTGAGTGAAGGCTTACCCTCCTTGACTTGACTGAGGACTGCTAACAGCTAGGACAAGCTTGTGTCTGCCCTAAACAGCAAGGCGAGGCAGCAGCACTGGGAGCCAGGTATCTCTGGCTGAGGAGGCAAGGTGCAAACGAACCAGGCCAGGCAGGGACACTGTGCACACCCAGGCTCAGAGAGTGAGTGTGCACTATGTCAGTGAGGGAGGAGCCTAGAGGTGCAGCCTAGTCCAGTCCCTGAGCTGGGAGTGTGTCCCTGACCACACAGTGTCCTTTCTGCAGCATTACAGTGAGAGTTCCCAGTGTAGCCCAAGGTGTGGCTCTGAGGTGCAGAAATCTCCTGTAAACGGATCGTAGATGTGCCATGAGGGGTCATAGAGGCTGGCACATATCGCGCGCCAATGTCTGTGGGCGTGGAGTGCGTGTGGCTGGTGACTTTGGAGGGTGCCCTGAGATGCCTAATTTCCAACACAGAGGTGGTTCAGAGGCAGTGGCGAGTGGAATAGGCAGGTGTTTGCTGCGGTTTCCTTGTCATGTTTTCCCATCTTGTTTGGCAAGTTTAGTAAAGATGGGGAAGCTGAATGGCGATAAGGTGGGGCAGGCAGTTGACCAGGTGTTTAGCAAGCAATAAAACCTATCAACTGGCAACTCACTGCTGCCTAGGGGTAGAATCTCACCACACAGATTGTGATAAGGATAAACAGATGGAGCAAACTGAGGCCCAACACTGAGATAGGCTTCACTGCGATTGCAGCCTGATTCTGTGACACAACTCACCATAGCCCAGATCGTCCGATGAGATTGCACTCAGAGTCTCTAACAGATTTCCCTCAGCACTGCACTGTAACGGCAGCGCTGATATTAGGAATTCTGTACTTGTGTGGGTCTTCAGCACCTGAATACCAAAAGTGTGATCAGACCCTCATACAAGACCTGGTTAGGAATTTGGTTTTCCAGACTATGAGACTACTTCTAGCTGGAGCGCTCTGTATATCTCTGAGTACCACACCTCAGTGAGACAATGGCCTTGAAGAGTAGTGGAAACTCCCTAAATGATCCCAGCGCATATGGAATCCCCTACAGTGTGGAAGCAGGCCATTCGACCCATCGAGTCCACACCGACCCTCCAAAGAGCATTCCACCCAGACCTACCCCCTATCCTATCCCCTGCAACCCTGCATTTCCCATGGCTAACCCACCTAGCCAGCACATCCTTGGATATTTTAGCTTGGTCAATCCATTTAACCTGTACATCCTTTGGGCTGTGGGAGGAAACCGGAGCACCTGGAGGAAACCCACGCAGACACGGGGGGAATGTGCAAACTCCACACAGATAGTCACCCGAAGGTGGAATCAAACCTGGGACCCTGATGCCGTGAGGCAGCAGTACTAACCACTGAGCTACCATGCCACCCCCAGCAGAGTTAAATTAGGAGGAGAGATAGCACAGATTTGGGTTCCAATCAGTCAGATACAGTAACAACAAGCTTAGCTGCTTCAGTAAAGTTGTTGATTGATACTTACTCATGTCGAGGGTGTATTTAGTTTCTGCAGTTGGACAATGTGCCTGTTAGTCACGGAAACAAGTTTATTGCAGAACAATTAAAGCTCATGGTGTAGTGGATAAGATATCAGCATGGATGGGAGATTGGCTGCAGCATTGCAAGGAGAGTTACTGATGGAGTCCAACCTGAAGCATTGAAATGCAGAAGCATCCTGGAAGAGGATCAAAGAGGTACTGGCCCATCTCCCACATTTTAACTCTCATCCCCTCTCTTTCCTCCCACAACATTGATAGGGTCCCCCTCATCTTCACTTACCACCCCAACACGCTCCACATCTATCGGATCATTAGCCATCATTTCTGCCAACTCCAGCAGGATGTCACCAACAAACACACATTCCCCTCCCCTCCCTTGTTAGTCTTCTGCAGGGACCATTCCCTCCGGGACACCCTGGTCCACTCTTCCTCCATTCCCAACAGCTCCTCACTAGGACACATGCTCATCCATTTGTAGAAGGTGTAACACCTGCCCATTTACTTCCTTCCTCCTCACCCTCTAAGGCCCCAGACACACCTACCAGGTGACGCAGCGCTTTACCTGCACTTCACTCCATCTACTCTACTGTATACACAGCTCACAATGCAGTCTCCTCCATACTGGAGAGACAAACCGCAAACTGGGTGACCACTTTGCAGAACATCTGTCTGTAAAAATGACCCTGAGCTTCCAGTTTCCTGCCCCATCAACGTTTCTGTCCCAGGCCTGCTGCAGGGTTCCAGCGCGTCTCAGCACGAGCTCAAAGAACATCATTTCATTTTCTACCTGGAGACCCCTGCAGCCTCTAGGCCTCAACATCGAGTTCAATAACTTTACAGGCTGATTCCATCCTTCCATGTTGTTGTTACCCTCCCCCCACCCCCACACAAGGTCTTGTTAGAACATGGGATACTTTCAACAGGATGATGAAAAGGTGTTTAGCACACTTGCCTTCACCGCTCAGACCTTTGAGTACAGGGTTTGGGGCGTCATGTTGAGATTATCCAGGACATTGGTGAGGTCACATTTGGAATACTGCATACAGTTATGGTCACCCCACTACAGGAAGAACGTTATTAAATTGGAAAAGGTGCAGAAAAGGTTCACAAGGATGTGGACGGTTTGAGTTAGAGAGAGGTTGGATCAGCTGGGATTCTATTTCACTGGAGCATAGAAGGTTGAGGGTTGACCTTATCGAGGTTTATAAAATCTTGAGAGGCAGAGATAATGTGAATGGCAAAGGTATTTTCTCCAGGGTAGGGGATTTCTAAGCTAGAAGGCATAGTTGTAAGGTGAGAGGGGAAATTTAAAAAGGACCTGAGGGGCAACCTTTTCACACAGAGGGTGGTACATGTCTGGAACGAACTGCCAGAGGATGTGGTAGACGCGGTTACAATGTTTAAAACACACTTGGACAGGTTTAGGAAAGGATTGGAGGGATATTGGTCAAACGCAGGCAAATGGAACTAGTTTAGTTTGGGAAACTTGGTTGGCATGGACTGGTCAGCCCAAAGGGACGATTTCCATGGTGTATGACTCTATAACACAACCTACCCATTCTCTTCCACCCTCAGTTCTCATTATCATTTATTCAGCTTCTGTTTTCTCCTAGTTTCCTATCAATAATCCCCTTATTGACCTATTTGTATCTAAAAGGTTTTTGGGCAGCACGGTGGATGAGTGGTTGGCACTCCTGCCTCACAGCACCAGGGACCCGGGTTTAATTCCACCCTTGGGCAGCGGCTTGTGAGGAGTTTGCACATTCTCCCCGTCTCTGCTTAGGTTTCCTTCGGGTGCTCCAGCTTCCTTCCACAGTCCAAAGATTTTCAGATTAGGTATATTGTCCATGCTAAATTGCCCATAGTGTGCAAGGACATGAGGGCTGGATGGGTTAGCCATGGGAAATATTGGGTTACAGAGTGAGAATGGGCCTGGGTGAGATCCTCTTTGGAGGGTCGGTGTGGACTTGATGGGCTGAATGGCCTGCTTCCTCTCTGTAGGGATTCCATGATATCTCTCTCTCTCTATCTCGCTCTCTCTTTCTCTTTCTCTCTCTCACTTTAGGCTCTGTTTCTACATATCCACTCCCTTCCTAACCTTGCCTTCCACTTAATTACCACTTTTGCCTAGCTGCTCACAGTTCTGCTGCAGAGTCACCGGACTCAATATGTTAACTCTGCTTGCTTCCCAAACGTACTGCCAGACCTGCTGAGTTTCACCAGTAATTTCTATTTCTTTCGCGGAAGATTGTCTGGCTGCCAGGCAACAGAGCATATGAATAAATGGGTCCTTGACTGATTGGCAGGATGTGATTAGTGGTGACCCAGAGGGGTCTGTGCTGGGACCTCAACGCTTTACAATTTACATCAGTGAGGTAGCTGAGGGGAATGAAGACCTAGGAGCTAAATTCATAGGAAACACAAGAATAGTTTGGAAAAATATGTTGTGAAGAAGACACAAGGAGGTTTCAGACGGGTGAGTGAGTGTGCAAACATCTTGCAGATAGAGTATAATGTGGGAAAAAGTGATGTTACTCAGTTTGGCAGGAAGAACAAAAAAAAGCAGAATGTTATTTAAAACAGAGAATGGCCGAGGTATCCTGAGGTAGAGGGGTGTATAGGTTTTGTGGTCTGTGAATCACAAAACATTAGAACACAGGTATAGTGTGCAATGAAAAAGGTGAATAGGATGTTAGCCTTTATTACGAGAGGAATTGAGCATTAGAGTATGAATGTTACACTTCAGTTATACAGAGCATTGGTGAGACCACATCTCAAATACTGTTTGCAGTTTTTGTCTCCTTATCTCTGGAAGGATGTAAATGCATTGGACGCAGTCCAGAGGAGGTTTCCTGGGTTAAAATCTGGACTGAGCAGTTGCCTTACGATGAAAGATTGGACAGGCCAGGCTTGTCTCTACCGGCGTTTAGGAAGTTGTTTGAAGTGCAGAAAATCTGGAACGGTTTTCAGAAGGAGAATAAGCAAAGGATGTGGGTCGGGTCCAGACTGAGGGGGCCATGTTTTAAATGTAGATGTAGTCCTTTCAGAACAGAATTGAGAAGAATCGTTTTCTCTCAGAGGGGATGCGTGACTTTGGAACTCCTCACTTCATGTGAGTGGAGGCAGGATCATTGAATATTTTTGAGTCAGGACGGATATACCCTTATCTGGGAGGGGGAATAAAGGGTTATTGGGAGCAAATGGGAATGTGGACTTTATAACACAAACAGATCAGCCTTGATCCTGTTGAAGGATGGGAGCAGGTTCAAGGGCCAAATGGCCTATCCTTGTTCATTTTTTTAGTTCATAAGTAAATATATTCACACTAAGCTGTGGATATTCATTACGTTTGATGTTCTATCAGATATTTATTGTACTGAAGAAGAAATGCAGGAAGCTATATATTTCTATGTGGAAGATTATTAGAAAGATCTTCTCACAAGTAGTTCAGGTTTTTATTTGCCATCATCATCCATTACACAGACTGAATCCCAGAGGAATTGCAATCCTCTCCAATATGTTTCAGTGGCTCAGAAAGGCCAGGAGGTGATAATCTGGTTGATTCTATTCTCAGTTGGCTTTATCATGGCGGCTTAATACAACTGAGTAGTTTCTGATGGAGTTGAGATTCAACCAGATTGTTGAGGGTCAAAGGTCATCCAGGTCTGCATTCAATCCTCGAGGCACATGTTCTTCTCAAAGTGAACTGCAGAAAGGGACGTCATGTTATGCCAAAGCCTTGTTCACCAGCGCAGTCCCTGAGGCATCACCTCAGGAAACGAGCTCATGGTCAGGGAATGATTTTCCCTCAGCCATTCACCATCTTGCAGTGTTTACGATTTGCAGGCAAAACCTCACTAAAAAGCCCCATCCAAAGAGGCAAGGTCAGGGTGCCAATAGACAGGGTGCAGGAGGCCTAAGACAAAAAGCATCGGAAAAAGGCCGACATGACCTCCTGCTAATTCCAGGTCAAAATGACTGGATCTGAGTTCATTTCCAAAATATTTGGAAGAGGCTGTTGAACTTTCTAGTCCACATTCAGGCCACTTGGGTTCACATAGTTAATCAGACAGAGCACATTAAGTTTGGCTGCCCTTTGCATATCTCTTCCGAAGTAATACAATGATTTTAATCTAAAAGTACATGACTCTTCTTTATAAACAGGAAACCTTTATTTTACTTTACTCGCAGCTGAAGAGAAATGCCAAATTCTTCCAGCCGCAGAGAACAGCTGGGAAACACGCGATTCCAACTCTTTATACTGGCAATTGTCATGATATGTGGATACATACTAGCCCATCCGAGTCCAGCTGAATGAATTGAGCCACCCGAACTGGTTATCAAACTCACTACCTGCACACCCAAGTCTCAACTGGAAAAAAGAACATTTTTCCTACTTGCTTGTCCTGTTTCGGCTTTTGACCGAACTGTCGATTTCCCTGCTCCTCGGATGCTACCTCACCTGCTGTGCTTTCCCAGCGCCACTCTAATCTAGACTCTGATCTCCAGCATCTGCAGTCCTCAATTTCGCCCTGTTCCTCATTGGATGTGTGCCTCATTGTCACACATCCAATAGTATGAAAGAACTTTTATAACGTCTCTCAGACCCTATGTTCATCCCAAATATTTGCAGCAGCAAATTAAACACCATTGATTTCTGTCATAGCAGAATATTCTATCATAGGAATATTACAGCGAGTGAACCACCTCCTGATTCTCCACCTACAGGGTACAAGTCAGGAGTGTGATGGATGTTCCTCACTTGGGTGCAGCTCCAACAACACTCAAGAAGCTTGATACCATTCAGGACAAATCAGCCTCTTGAACTGGCACCACATGCACACACATCCATTCCCTCCACCGCCAAAGTTCAGCAGCAGCAGTGTGTACTGTCCACAAGATGCACTGCAGAAATTCACCAAAGATGCTTAGACAGCATCTTTCAAACCTACAACATTTCTATCTAGTGGGAGAAGAGTAACTGATACATGTGAACATCACCACTTGCAAGTTTCCCCTCCAAGCCCCTCACCATCCCAACTTGCAAAGAAATCTGCGTTCCTTCACTATCGTTGGGTCAAAATCCTGGAATTCCCTCTCTAAGGGCATTATGGGTCAACCCACAGCAGGTGGAACTGCAGTGGTTCAAGAAGGCAGCCCACCACCACCTTCTCAAGGGCAACTAGGGACGGGCAATAAATGCAATAAATGAGTGAATGAAAAAAGCAAGGAAATGATGAGAAAATCATGTCAGAATAACAGAGTGGTTATGGTAGGGGATTTTAACATTCCAAACAGGACTGCCATAGTGTCAAGGGTTTAGATGGAGAGGAATTTGTTAAGTATGCACAAGACAGTTTTCTGATTCAGTATGTGGATGTACCTACTAGAGAAGGTGCAAAACTTGACCTACTCTTGGGAAATAAGGCAGGGCAGGTGACTGAGGTGTCAGTGGGGGAGCATTTTGGGGCCAGCGACCATAATTCTATTAGATTTGAAATAGTGATGGAAAGGATAAACCAGATCTAAAAGTTAAAGTTCTAAATTGGACGAAGGCCAATTTTGACTGTATTATACAAGCGCTTTCAAAAGTTGATTGGGGTCAGATGTTCACAGATGAAATTCTGGGCTCCCTCCTATGGGAAGGATGCTGTGAAACCTAAAAGGATTCAGAAAAGATTTGCAAGGAAGTTGCCAGGGTTGGAGGATTTGTGCTAGAGGGAGAGGCTGAACAGGCTGAGGCTGTTTTCCTTGGAGTGTCGGAGGCTGAGGGGTGACCTTATAGAGGTTTATAAAGTCATGAGGTACATGGATGGAGGTCAATAGACAAGGTCTTTTTCCTAGGATGGGGGAGCCATAGGTTTAAAGTAAGAGGGGAGAAATTTAAAAGGGACCTAAGGGGCAACTTTTTCACGCAGAGGATGGTGTGTGTATGGAATGAGCTGCCAGAGAAAGTGGTGGAGGCTGGTGCCATTACCGCATTTAAAAGGCATCTGGATGGGTACATGAATGGGAAGGGTTAAGAGGGATATGGGCCAAGTGCTGGCAGGTGGGACTAGATTAGGTTAGGATATCTGGTCATCATGGATGAGTTAGACCGAAGGGTCTGTTTCCATGATGTACATCTCAATGATTCTATGTCATGTTTGAATGATGTGGATTGAGGAATAAATGTTGGACAAGGCATTGAGGAGAACCCTCTCACCTGCAACCCCCTATTTTCACCTCCCACTTGGTATTGGTGATTTGGTGCTCCCGGGCCTAAAGTGCGACATGAACGGACAACCATCCAGCTCTCATGTGACCCTCAAATCGAGACTAGGTTTGAGAGAAGCACAACCGGGTCTCCTTCCGTATTGAGTGTGAGGACTGCTGGTCACCACGGCTGCCTGGAGGGAGTAAGCATCACCAAAAGGGCGGCGCTAAGCAGTCCAGAGCCAGCTGGGTGATCAGATGGCAAACTCCGGGCACCACGTCTGCTGCTTGGCCATGCACTCTCTACATGGCCCCCAACATTTCTGCAATGTGTGGGAGGCGTGACAGGGCTGGATTCCAAATGACATATCCATGGCTCATGGAGGTTGCTGTCCATTTGAAACATCAGCTTTGAACAGTCAGGTCTAATGTGGGAATATGATCTGTGGCCATCAGGTATAGTAGGAGCCAGTCTAAACTTTGCACAATTGCTCCGTTAGATCCGATACAGTTTTGGAGAAGTTATGATCCTGAGACATATTTAGGGGGACATCATGGGCACTTTCTGAACGGTAAGCTGCCCTGTGAGACAGGCTGGCTAATTCTTGGGATTTTAGAAGTAGACATGAGTGTGTCTAGGCAGAACATAAACTCTTTGAAACTGTCATACACTTTGGAAATATCAAAAGGAACCGGTCAAAAATGTCATAAGTCTAAAGGAACTGTAAAAACAAGCTGAAAAAGGGAACTTGAAAGAAAGCTATCAACAAAACTCACGCCCCTCAAATACTTGAAAAAACTGTGTAACCCTTTCTTTTAACTCTGCGTGTTGGCATAAGCCTGAAGGTTATTACTACAAGAATAGTGTTGCATGACTGATTTCACAACCTTCTGTTGTCACAGCAGGGTGTCTGTCCTTTCAGTTTGATGAATAGCTCTAAAACTCTTTGAAGGGGCACAATGAATTCCAGTGCTTGTTTTTTTTATGAGGGAATGGAAGCTGTTAAATGCAGGGAATGGGCTTTTATCAATGGGGGCATTTCTTTTTTAAAAAAATTAACATTTTAAAAAGATTTTATTGTATGAGTCCTGAGGTATCTCCATTGTGGATACTCGGTGAGTTTACATAGTAAAAGTAAGACCACAGCATGGTGGGTGCAGGTCCTGTGATGTCATAAGTTGGCACAGTGGCTTTCAAGAGCTATGCTAGTGGCAGGAAGGAGCCATGGTAGTTAGATGCTTGAGTTGTCCAGAGGGCATCAGTGGTGGGTACAGGAGCATAAGGTGGCATTTAATGTATGATTGACCATGGGGAAGGTAGATAGAATAGCAATTTATTGTCATTTGATTTAATGAAAATAGAGTGAGATTTGCACAGGACGTCACAATTTGGTGCCATTTTATTCACAGAAATAATATTTTTAAAATATTGAGAAAAGTTCATCTTTTGTTCCCTGCATAGCTTCACTTTCCCTGAGGCCAGCAAAGCAAGCATGAGGGATGTGTGTTTGTGTTGTGCTGTGTTTTCCTTGTTTTCTTCCCCTTTTTATTAAGGATTCGACACTGTGCCAATGCTCTGATGTAGGCCTTCCATTTGGTCAGCAGCTCTTGCCCTGTTTCTGGAGTCATCTGACTGAAGTGCCCAGAAAGGCCCAACATCCCCTGGAACAGATATGCAAAATTCTGGGACACTGGAGTCATTCCGACTCCAAGGCAAGAGCGGAATCTCAGGCCCAGGGTTTCCTTGGACCGACAGCATCAGGAATGGGCGAGTGGAAACTGTCAGAGAGGCAGTCTAGAGAAACAACTGGTTACAGCGCTGTATCTGTCTCTCGATGTCTGTCTCTCAACCTGAAAGTAAAAACTGTTTTCAGTAAACCCTCCAGCTAATGTGTCGGTAACGAGAGAGACTGCAGATTTGATATCAGCAAATAGTCTTACGGTTATAATCAGAAAGTCATACGGCAGGGAAACAGACCCTTCAGTCCATCTAGTCCAATGCTGTCCATAATCCCAACCTAAACTAATCCCACCTGCCTGTGCTTGGTTCACATCCCTCCAAACCTTTCTTATTCATGTACATATTTAAATAAATGTAACTGAACCTGCATCCACCACTTCTTTTGGAATTTGACTCCACACACAAACCGCTCTGTAAAAACAAAATTGCCTCTCATTCTTTTTAAAATCTTTTGCCTCTCACCTTAAAACTATGCCCACTGGTCATGAAATCCCCCACTGTGGGGAAAAGACACCTGACATTCTCTTTATCTATATCTCTCATGGTTTTGTAAACCTCTATAATGTCACCTCTCAATCTCCTATGCTCCAGCCTAATAAGGTCCCAGCCTATCCAGCCTCTCCTTATAGCTCAAACCTTCCAGTCCCAGCAACATCCTGGTCAATCTCTTCTGAACCCTCTCTAGTTTAATAATATCCTTCCTATAACAGAGCGACCAGAACTGGACACAGTAATCCAGAGGAACATCCTACAGAACCTCAACATGATGTCCAGAGGGGAAATGTTTCCGCAAAGAGAGTTGGCAGAGGTCTGGAGCAGTAAGTCTCCACCACTGATTCCAGAAAATAAAGGGAGTTGGGCAGGTAGCAAAAGGGGAGAAATGTACAAATTCACAGACTAAGAGTGAGGTTGTGGGATTAATTGGAACGGTTGCTTCAAAGAACGAGCACAGGATTGGGAGCCCAATGCCCTCCTGCTGTGCTGTCAGTGTTGATATTTCTTGCTTTCTGTCCTTTGATTAAACATTGGTAAGTCCAGGCTGCTGTACATTGTGCCCCTCCAACGCTGTGCTAAGCCTGTGGATTGCCAGCAGTCTATTAAATTGCAAGGACCTCACTTGACACTTTGGAAGGAAGACTTGCATTGCTGTAGCACATTTCGTGGCATCAGGGGTAGCCCCAGAGTGCTTTGCAGCCCGACTCAGCACCTTCTCAAAGCAGCGTCGCAGGCACAAGGCAGGGAATGCGATGGTCAACTTGCGCACAGCAAGATCCCACAGGCAGCGATGTGTAATGAGCACATCATTGGTTTGCAGGATGGCGATGGAAGGGTAAATACTGCTCGAGAGGAGTGCCCTGCTTTCCTTCCAAGTGATATCATGAGCTCATTTATGCCCACACGAGAGGACAGACTGGACTTCGGATTAACACCTCCAAATGAAGGTAATTCAGGCTTCACAATGCACTGTACACTTGCAGGCCCTGATGGCGCAGTATCTCAGGTTAGACCGACATTAGAGGCCACAGTCCTCCCCAGGTGCATGACTGGCTGCTTCTCATTCTCACGATTTGGCTATTCCAAGGAACGGAGGAGAAAGTGAGATGCTGGAGATCAGTGGAGCGTGGTGCTGGAAAAACACGAAGAAAGGCCCAAGGACGGTCAGTCACAGGCAGTCTACCACTCTGCTTCGACTTCACTCCACTATTACTGAGCCCCGGATTTTCAGCTGGCAATTCCTATCGCGATTCCTTTAGAAAAGTGGAAAGTACATGAAAACAAACTGTTCCCTGGTGGTGCAAAGTATTCAGGAGCATAGATAGGATAGGCAGGAAGAAACCTATCCCCTTGACAGAAGGATCAAGGGAACATGGAATTATGGGACGGGGCAGGAGGTTCAGAGGAGATGTGAGGAAAACCGTTTTCACCCAGAGGATGATGGGAATCTGGAACTGACTGCCTGTAAGGGTGGTAGACGCAGAGACCCTCAGAACAGTTAAGAAGATGTGCACTTGCAATGTCAAGGCATGCAAGGCTGCTGTTTGAGCGCTGGAAAATGGAATTTGAATAGTGAGATGCTGTTTTTGACCAGCATGAGCATAATGGGCCGGATGGCCTTACTTTGTGCTTTAAATCTCTATGACAGGGTGGGAGAATCCATGTGCTATGAGGGTCAAACATCTCATCTCAGATAGTGGTGGACAGGCAGGGGAATTGCAGAGAGAGGGGGTTTCAGAGTGGGCTACGTGCCTGAATTATGAGGCCGTCATGCAATCTGCAGCATTGTTGGTTGCCTACAATAACTGGCCTTGTTGCTGGTGTCTCAAACAGCAGCCCATTGCTGGGGTCACCATGTCCATAAATCCTGATAGATAAAGCCTGTGGAGGGGAACACGTTTGAACAGTTCACCAGAGACGGGGGAGAACATTGTTCACATTGTTACTGAAGCTGGTGCAAGTGACACAGGAGCACTTCTGGAAGATTTATGAGTGCAGAGAGCGGCTGCATAACCATCTCGCAACTGGGAGAGCTTGAGGCGATGATGAATGTGGAGCAAGTACTGAGTGTGCCCTTCCCGTTTTATCCTGGCTGTCTGCGAGGAATCAGGAGGAGCTTTGAAGATGGGCTTTTGCATGGTCCAGCTGTGCCGCAGAGCCGGCCAGACAGTGCTCTTTGAAGTCAGACCAGATGTGCCTCAGACCGACCATACATGGACATACTCTGCTGCTGGCTGACTGCCTCACTCTCTGTTTATTGCACACGGAGTGAGACAGTATGAGAGAGCTGATATACCCAGGCCCGTTGGTAAGCCTCGGTGGATTCGAATGGACAAATCACCAGACCAGTTACAGGGGAGGCTTGTTCATGTGACTGATGCAGGAAGGAACCGGGGTGGGGGGAGGTGGCACCATAAAGAACTTGCATTGATGTAGCACCTTTTACAACATCCGGACATCTCAAAACGCTTGACGTGAAGCATAATGTGGAGGCCGCGTCAGACAATTTGCTGTCCCGAAATCAGCGATGTGACCGTGAGCAGGTCATCCCCTTCAGTCAGTGTGCGGGATAAATATTGGCCAGAATAACATGGAGTACAGACAGTGCATCACCGTTCTGCCAGCATCCCTCTACTTCAAATCACTGCCACTGGGCCGTTCCTTCCCCCGCTGAGAGTGCAGAGTGGGGCTTAATTTAACCTCTTTTGCCAAAAGACAGCGGTGCCTGAGTGTTGTACCGTCTCAGGGGCTGAAGGGTCTGGAGTGAGAATTGGGGCCATGACCTTTCAACTGAGACCCAAGACACACGGCTAGTCCTTGCGAGGTAGAAATCATGGCACCCACTCAAGCAACACGGAAAATCAAGACGGTCCATCGTTTTTCTCCCCCAAAATGCAGAGGAAGTCCGGAATTCTCAGTGGGAATCCAGCACAATTACTCGAATAGTGCACAGAGCTCTCAGACACCTTCATGCATCCTGACTAAATACAAAATATCTCTCACCTCTCTGAGATAAATATAGCATGTGGAAGAAACATATGTCTGTTCGCACAGTCTCTCGGGGAGAAGAAACGGTTAACGGAGGAGGGTTTTTTTTAACTGATCCATTTGACAAGGTGCAGGTCAGGGGTGAGGGGTTGTGTTTGGAGTTTGCAATTTAGGAGTTGAAACTCCATGTGTTACTGATGCTCATGTTCAGTTCCCGTTGCAGTCCAGCCTGATCGACAGAGTAGGCTAAATGAACAGTGAGGCCCACATTAACACCTCAGTCCATGTCAGTGAGGCAGGTCTTGGAGGGAGGGGACAGTACACTCTAACGGGTGGGATGCAAATTCAACGGAGAGGTCAGAGGAGAGGGACAGAACTATACCTCAGGTGGGGAAATGGACTGAGGCGTCCATGGGGTTGTATGGGTGAGAATTTCTGGGTGGGGTAGGACAGGATAAGTGACCAATATGGAGATGACAGGAGGTTTGTGACGGTGAGGGCATAGGGGCCTCCGATGGTAAGGGGATTGGGGCCTGTGACAAGGAGGCGATTGGGGCCTATGTTGGTGAGGGGATTGGGGCCTGCGTTGGTAAGGGGATTGAGGCCTGTGAGGGGAATGGGGCCTGTGTTGGTGAGGGGATTGTAGCCTGTGACAATGAGAGGGAATTGGGGCTTGTGCTGATGAGGGGATTGGGGCCTGTGAACGTGAGAGGATTGAGGCCTATGGTGGCGAGGAAATTGGGTCCTGTGAAGTGATTGGGACCTGTGTTGGTGAGTGGATTGTGGCCTGTGACAGTGAGGCAATTGGGCCCTATGTTGTTGAGGGGATTGGGCCAGTGAGGGGTTTGGGCCTGTGTTGGTGAGGTGATTGGGGCCTGTGACAATGAGGAGATTGGGGCCTGTGACAATAAGGGGATTGAACAAAGAACAAAGATAAATGAAAATTACAGCACAGGAACAAGCCATTTGGCCTTCCAATTCGACATCAATCCAGATCCTCTATCGAAACTTATCGTCTATTTTCCAAGATATGTATCCCTCTGCTCCCTGCCAATTAATGTATCTGTCCAGATACATCTTAACTGACGCTATCATGCCCGCCTCTACCACCTTCGCTGGCAACACATTCCAGGCATACTCCACCCTCTGCACAAAGAACTTTTCACGCATAGCTCCCTTAAACTTTTCCCCCCTCTCACCTTGAACTTGTGACCCCTAGTAATTGAGTCCCCCACTCTGGGAAAAAGCTTCTTGCTATCCACTTGTCTGTACCTCTCATGATTTTGTAGACCTCAACCAAGTCCCCCTTCAACCTCCATCTTTCTAATTAAAATAATCCTAATCTACTCAACCTCTCTTCATAGCTAGTGCCCTCCACACCAGGCAACATCCTGGTGAACCTCCTCTGCACCCTCTCCAAAGCATCCACACCTTTCTGATAATGCAGCAACCAGAACTAATGTACCATAGTATTCCAAATGTGGCCAAACCAAAGTCCTATACACTGTAACATGACCTGCCAACTCTTGTACTCAACACCTTGTCCGATGAAGGAAAGCATGCCTTCTTGACCACTTTATTGACCTGCATTGCCACCTTCAGGGTACAATGGACCTGAACACCCAGATCTCTCTGTACACCAAGACATTTCCATTTACTGTATAGTTTACTCTCAAATTGGACCTTCGAAAATGCATTACCTCGCATTTGCCTGGATTGAACTCCATATGTCCATTTCTCTGCCCAACTCTCCAATCTATCTATGTTCTACTGTATTGTTTGACATTCCCCTTCACTACCTACTACTCTACCAATCTTAGTGTCATCTGTAAACTTGCTAATCAGAGCACCTATACTTGCTCCAGATCATTCATGTATATCACAAACAACAGTGGTCCTAGCACGGATCCCTGTGAACACCACTGGTCACAGTTCTCCATTTTGAGAAATTCCCTTCCACTACTACTCCCTGTCTCCTGCTGTCCAGCCAGTTCTCTATCCACATAGCTAGTGCACCTAGACCCCATGTGACTTCACTTTCTCCATCAGCCTCTCATAGGGAACCTTATCAAACACCTTACTGAAGTTCATTTTTTTTTAGATTAGATTCCCCTACAGTGTGGAAACAGGTCCTTCATCCGAACAAGCCCAAACCGATCTGCCGAAGAGTAACCCGCCCAGACCCATTTCCCTCTGATTAATGCACCTAACACTACGGGCAATTTAGCACGGCCAATTCACCTGACCTCCGCATCTTTGGATTGTGGGAGGAAACCGGAGCACCCGGAGGAAACCCACGTAGACACAGGGAGAACGTGCAAACTACATAGACAGTCGAACGAGGCTGGAATTGAACCTGGGTCCCTGGCGCTGTGAGGCAGCAGTGCTAACCACTGAGCCACTGTGCCACTCCACGACATATATACAACATCTACAGCCCTTCCTTTACCAAACAACTTTGTCAACTTCATCAAAGAATTCTATTAAGTTGAGGTCTGTGTTGGTGAGGGGATTGGGGCTTGTGTTAGTGAGGGGATTGGGGCAGAGGATGATGAGGGGATTGGGGCCCGTGTTGGTGAGGGGACTGGGACCTGTGATGGTGAAGGGATTGGAGCCTCTGATATGAGGGGATTGGGGCAGGTGTTGATGAGGGAATTAGGGCCTGTGAGGGGATTGGGGCTTGTGTTGCTGAGGGGATTGGGGCCTGTGTTGGTGAGGGGATTCGGGCCGGTGAGGGGAGTGGGGCCTGTGTTGCTGAGGGGATTGGGACCTGTGCTGGTGAGGAGATTGGCGATTGTGAGCGGGTTGGAGCCTGTGTTGGTGAGGGGATTGGGGCCGGTGAGGGGAGTGGGGCCTGTGTTGCTGAGGGGATTGGGACCTGTGCTGGTGAGGAGATTGGCGCCTGTGAGCAGGTTGGGGCCTGTGTTGGTGAGGGGATTGGGGCCTGTGGCAAAGAGGCATTTGGGGCCTATGAAGAGATTGGAGCAGTGATATTTAGGCATTTGGGGCTTGTGTGGAGATTGAGATTGTGATAGGATTGGGGCCTGTGATGGTGAGGGTATTGGGACCTATGACATTGAGGGAATTGAGGCCTGTGATGGTGAGGAGATTGGGTCTGTGATCGTGAGGGGATTGGGATCTGTGATGCTGAGGGGATTTGCGGCCTGTGATAGTAAAGGGGTTAGGGCCTGTGATGGTGAGGGGATTGGAGCCTGTGATTGTGAGAGGATTGTGTTTTGTGACCATGTGGGGATTGGGGACTGTGTTAGTGAGGGGATTGGGACCTGTTTTGGTGAGGCGATTGGGACCTGTGAGGGGGTTGGGGCCTGTGAGGGGATTGGGCCCATGTTAGTGAAGAGATCGAGGCCAGTGATATTGAGGGGATTGGGGCCTGTGACGATAAGTGAATTGGGGCCTGTGACAGTGAGGGGATTGAGGCCTGTGTGGGGATTGGGCCTGTGATAGTGAAGAGATCAAGGCCTGTGGTATTGAGGGGGTTGGGGCCTGTGACGATAAGTGAATTGGGGCCTGTGAGGAGATTGGGGCCTGTGACGGTGAGGGGATTGGCGCCTGTGATGGTGAGGGGATTGGGGCCTGTGAGGGGATTGGGGCCTATTGGGAGAGGTATAAAATTACTGACTTCCTGTAAACACCGAGTCCTCACATCAAGGGCCTCTCACTCATCATCATGTTTAAAATTCCAGCCCAGCTCCTCAACAAGGCTGGGGCTGGAATAGAATTGGGAACAGTTTTCCAGATTAACATTCCATCCAATCTTTCAGTTTAGTGGCCTTATTGGAACAGGGTGATATCTGGAGATGAGCAGTTTTAAAGTTCAGGCCAGGGGTCAGGAAGTAGGAAGATGACAGTCTGCGAGAGGGTGGAGTGCCAGGGAAATGAAAAGATGGTGGGCAAGTGTAGAAACCAAAGAAGAGCCCATCGGAGGTGTGAAAGGTTGCAGCGGAATCAAGAACAGAGGGTAACATTGAAAACCTGCGGGAAAGGAGCTAGCTTCCCGGAATATGGGAAGGCAGGTTTCTGAGCCCAGGCCTGTGGAATTACTCACTGGATGTGAATCTGTCAGGGGTTCACTACTTCCCCTCACCTCCTCAAGGCCCAGTGGCTCTGCAGGGGATGTCCCTGATGGGATCAGACTGTTCCTTTGCTCAATCAGGCCTGGGCAAAGGCAAGGAAGGCTGGCACGGTGTACTCTCCATGGTTAAAGTTAAACCTTCACCTTTCGGACATCAGATCAGTTATCCGAGCTCTCCAGCCTCACCCTGAGCACCGGGAAAATTGCTGCAGCTTGTAATGGGCGCTGCACCCAAAGGAATGGAGGTGGTTGGAAATGAGAGGAAGTCCAGAAGGAAGGGGAAGAAGGCAGTACAGCTGCAGATGGCTGAGAGGCAGTGCTGAAGATGCCTGTGACTCTGTCTCCTCAGATATCGGAGCTCTCGTCACTGCAACCTCTCAGCGTTTTACAGGCTGCTGTACAGTGATGTGTTGGCCAGGCAACTGATGCCTCTTCCCCAAGGATGGGCAACTGGTTCCAATTCTCACAAGGCATTGGGCATCGTCAGCTCAGAGGGCAACTGGGTCCTGTGCCTGGGACTGTCAGCTGATGCCCTGCAGTACCCCCCAGAGGGGCGAGTCTCAGCAATGGTCTCTCCATGACATTTCCCCCACTGAGGGGGTGAGGACAGGGAGCAGTGAGGCCCTAGAAGGGAACAGCTCATCAGGAGAAAGGTGCTAGGAGAGGAGTGATTGGAGGCAGAGCGTGATAACATTGAACAGAAAGGTCAATGTACAGCATAGGCCTTGCTTCTCCTGTGCCTCGCCCCCTCAGGAAGGAGTACCACCCTTCTCTCTCTCGCTGGGAGTGGGGGGAAATGCTCACCCTCTGGCCCTCTTGCAACATCTGGGTCCATGAATCTCTGGCCTCCCTCCACAAGCTTTACGTGGACAGGAAACCCGTCACCAACTTGACTAAAGGCAGTTCCCCAGGAAATTGGGACCTACCTTTCCACCAGACTGTGGGCGATGTTCTGACGCAGAAACAGACCCAGCTCCTGTTGCCAGTCTCCAAAATACAAGCTGCTCCTTGTATTCGGCCACGCTGCCTGAACGTTAGGAGGTGTGTCACTCACAGAGTTGGTGAAGAGAGAATCAATGCTGCACTGCTTGAGACAATGTAGGTAGATGAAGGGAACAATGGCTGACCTTACTGAGGACCCACCCAGAGACTGGCTTGAATGGGACGAGCCCATGATCTAATGAGTGTGCTTTCTAAACCCTCAAACCATCAATTGCTTCAAATCATATCTGCTGAAAACCGTAGAAAAGGAAGGAGGCAAGAGGACAGCTAACATGGCGGTAGATCGGGACGCCCATGCTGGAGCTCGTCCATTCCTTCCATCTTTTTCTTTCGTTTGTGTTTTTTTTTGACATTTTAAAAACTTTTTAAACTTAACTTGGATGGAAATAGAGGAGGCATCATCCGGACCAAAGGCTGTCATGGGGAGGTGAGGCCTGGACCGGAGGCTATTGTGGGGAGGTGAGCCCGAGACCAGAGGCCGAATCGAAGAGGTGAAGCCTGGACTGGAGGCTGTAACGGGGAGGTGAGGCCCAGACTGCAGGCCGTCTCAGGGAGGTGAGGCCAAGACTGGAGGCTATCGTGGGAGGGGGGACCCAGACTGGAGGCTGTCACAGGGAGGTGAGGCCTGGACTGGAGGCCATCTTGGGGAGGTGAGGCCTGGACTGGAGGCCGTCACGGGGAGGTAAGGCCCAGACTGGTGGCCATCGCAGGAGGTGAGGCCTGGACTGGAGGCCGTCACGGGGAGGTAAGGCCCAGACTGGAGGCCATCGCAGGAGGTGAGGCCTGGACTGGAGGCCGTCACGGGGAGGTAAGGCCCAGACTGGAGGCCATCGCAGGATGTGAGGCCTGGACTGGAGGCTGTCACGGGGAGGTGAGGCTGAAGCGGAGGCTGTCATGGGGAGGTGAGGCCCACACTGGAGGCCGTCACGGGGAGGTGAGGCCCAGACTGGAGGCCGTCACGGGGAGGTGAGGCCCAGACTAGAGGCTGTCTCAGAGAGGTGAGGCCCAGACTGGAGGCCGTCTCAGGGAGGTAAGGCCTGGACCGGAGGCCGTCTCGGGGAGGTGAGGCCTGGACCAGAGGCTGCCACGGAGAGGTAAGGCCCAGACTGGGAGCCGTCACAGGAGGTGAGGCCTAGACTGGAGGCCATTGTGGGGAGGTGAGGCCCAGACTGAAGGCTGTCATGGGGAGGTGAGGCCCAGACCATAGGCCGTCTCGGGGAGGTGAGGCCTAGACTGGAGGCTCTCGTGGGGTGGTGAGGCTCAGACCAGAGGCCGTCATGGAGAGGTGAAGCCTAGATAGGAGACTGTCACGGGGAGGTGAGGCCTGACTGGAGGCCGTCATGGGGATGTGAGGTCTGGACCAGAGGCTGTCACGGGGAGGTGAAGCCTGGACTGGAGGCCATCACGGGGAGGTGAGGCCCAAACTGGAGGCCACCACAGGGAGGTGAGGTCTGGACTGGATGCCGTCATGGGGAGGTGAGGCCTGGACCAGAGGCTGTCACGGGGAGATGAGGCCTGGACTGGAGACTACGACGGGGAGGTGAAGTCCGGATAGGTGGCCATCAAGGGGAGTTGAGGCCCAGGACTACAGGCTGTCACGGGGAGGTGAGGCCAGGTCTGGAAGCTACCATGGGGAGGTGAGGCCTGGACTGGAGGCCGTCACGGGGAGGTGAGGCCTGGACGAGAGGCTGTCATGGGGAGGTGAGGCGTGGACTGGAGTCCAGGACAGGGAGGTGAAGCCTGGACTGGAATCTGTCACGGGGAGGTTAGTGCCGGACTGGAGGCCGTCACGGGAAAGTGAGGCCTGGACCGAGGCCTTGCAGGGGAAGTGAGGCCCGAAACAGAAGCTGTCATGGGGAGGTGAGGAAAGGATCAGAGACCATCGCGGGAAGGTGAGTTCTGGAC
The DNA here is from genome assembly GCF_020745735.1 of Hemiscyllium ocellatum. Classification (NCBI taxonomy): domain Eukaryota; kingdom Metazoa; phylum Chordata; class Chondrichthyes; order Orectolobiformes; family Hemiscylliidae; genus Hemiscyllium; species Hemiscyllium ocellatum. Next base: position 107,503,787 of record NC_083407.1, on the reverse strand, counting down.
CAAGGTCTTGCAGGGAATTGAGGCCCAGACTGGAGGCTGTCATGGGGAGATGAGGCCCTTGCAGACTGGAGGCAAGGCCTCGTGATTTGAAGTCAGGCATATTCTGAAACTTTGGCCCGGTGTGGTCTGGAGGTGCCTGAATGGACTGGGACGGAAGGCCAGTAAATTCAGTTTTTTAAAAAATTTTGCTTTTTATTCTTATGCTGGACTTCTTTTTTCTATTTTGCACCAAATACTTAAGGATCTCTCCTGTGGCCTCATGTCCATGAGATGGCACAGTAAGTGGAATCTTATTACTGCACTCATTCGAGTGCATGTGACAATAAGGCTAATTCACTCACTCACATGCATTTGGAGGAATTGGCGTTGAGAATGTAACCTCTGAGTACCTTGAGAAGATGGAGGTGTATGCATGAGGGCCGTTAGAAAGGACTGCATAGGACCCTTCTTATTTGACCCTATTCCATGTTACAATATGTAACTAGTTGTACTCAGCTATTCGAATTGTAATTGTTCCAATATCACTCACTCAATTTATATGAATGAGTGTGCTGTGCTCCTTACCTGCACTGTACATTGAAGAATCATTCTAAATCTTTCACTGGCATAGCATGAGACTGTGTCTGTTGATTAAACAGTGAGTAACCACAGCAGTGCTAAGATCTACGTATTGAGTACAGGGGTTGGGAGGTCATGTTGCGGCTGTACAGGTCATTGGTTAGGCCATTGTTGGAATATTGCGTGCAATTCTGGTCTCCTTCCTATTGGAAAGATGTTGTGAAACTTGAAAGAGTTCAGAAAAGATTTACAAGGATGTTGCCAGGGTTGGAGGATCTGAGTTATAGGGAGAGGCTGAACAGGCTGAGGCTGTTTTCCCTGGAGCGTCGGAGGCTGAGGGGTAACCTTATACAGGTTTACAAAATTATGAGGGGCATGGATAGGGTAAATAGACAAAGTCTTTTCTCTGGGGTTGGGGAGTCCAAAACTAGAGGGCATAGGCTTAGGGTGAGAGGGGAAAGATATAAAAGAGACCTAAGGGGCAACTTTTTCACACAGAGGGTGGTACGTGTATGGAATGAGCTGCCAGAGGAAGTGGTGGAGGCTGGTACAATCACAACATTTAACAGGCATTTGGATGAGTATATGAATAGAAAGGTTTGGAGGGGTATGGGCCGGGTGCTGGCAGGTGGGACTAGATTGGGTTGGGATATCTGGTCGGCATGGACAGGTTGGACCGAAGGGTCTGTTTCTATGCCGTACATCTCTATGACTCTGTGACTCTATCTGGGAGGAGTTGAGTGTTGGAGTATAAGATATAGGAGCAGAATTGGGTCAGTCTGCTCCGCCATGCGATCATCGCTGATATTTTTCTCAACTCCAATCTCCTGCCTCCTCCCCTTAATTCTTGAGCCCCTTAATAATCAAGGAGCTAGCTTAAAGATGTTCAATGGCTTGGCCTCTGTGACAATGAGTTCCTCAGATTTACCGCTCTCTAGTTGAAGAAGGAGAGATATCACACTCAGGGGGTCTCACATCCAAATGATTGGAGAAACGCACTCAGGAAATTTGTTGATGTACGAACACACGGTCAGGTAAACAAACAATTCACGTCACAATGCCTGGAATATATCGTGACTGAACCTAACAGGACAGACGTGATGGGAATTCTACATCTCACCCCCAAGTTGGCACCTCTGGCAATGCAGCACTCCCTCAGTGCTTGAGGTGCCAATGCCAATGCCAATGTTGGCACTCCAGGTTCTGAGGTGCCAGTTTCCGGAGTGGACATGGATCCATGGCAGCTCGGCACCAGGCAGACTTCGTCGAGGGTGATGCAGAGGAAACCTGCTAAAGGTGCCAACCTTTCTCGCCAGGGGAATGAGAGCTGCTGGTTCTGATTGGACGTGTTCCCGAATGCCACATCAGCTGGCAGCCCGCCATTGGTCCCCAAACACGTCCGTCATTTCCAGGAGTTTGGATAGAATTCCTCAGGCTGGGGAAATAGTGGGGAGCCATGTTGTTCTGTGCTGTATAACTCAATGATTCTGCATCAGAAATGGCTGCCAGCTGGAGGGCAGATAATATAAATCAGTAATGCCCCAACAAGGGGGCAATTCAGAGGGCCCATAGTGGTGCTGGAGCATCTCCCAGAAAAATGCAATGATTATTCCCCTCTCTAAGGGCAGCATTGTTGTGAGGTGTCCTCATGGTCTCCTAACCCCTTCAGCAGTGCCTACCTTTCCTGACAGGCCTTCTGAAGCTATATAATTGACAGGATCCCACCTATTGTCTGACAGTGAGTGCAGGGAACAGCCTGATGTCTTTTTTGTCTAATATCCTGAACAGCTACTAAACAAAAACGGACACACTTCTTGTGGTAATGCCCTAGCTCTGAGACAGGAGACCTGGGTTCAAGTCCCATCTGTTGCAGAGGTATGTCACTATATCTCTGGACAGGAAAATGAACATAGCCATTTGAGGAAGCCCAGAAATACAGAAGTATCATTGTACGGGACCTCTCAAATTTTATATTTAATGTTGATCTCGCTCTTTGTCTACCTCCCCTGCAGCCATAATGTCGTAGTGCTCACTCTGTTCTATCACCTGAATACACTTTGTACAGTACAATCTGCCTGTATTGCATGCAAAACAAAACTTTTCACTGTACCTCGGTATATATGACAATAGTAAATCAAATCAAATCAAATCAACTCTCTATGCAGGACTCCTCCCCCTTTCTCTCGGGGACCTGGGGTGGAGGGTGCTGCACGCGGCAGTCCCCTGCAACTGCAGGTTACGGTGGTTCACGGGCTCCCAGCCCAACTGCTTGTTCTGTGGTGCTGTGGAGTCCGTGGACCATGTATATATGGGGTGTGGGTGTTTGCACTCCCTTTTTTAGTTTTCGAGAGAACCTTCTCCTCTGTTTCTGGTTGCACTTCATTCCCATGCTCCTGATCTTTGGGCACCCAGTACGGAGTGGGGAAGGTAGGTCAGAGGGCCTCCTCATGGGTCTGCTCCTGGGTCTGGCCAAACTGGCCATAAACAGGTCCAAGCAGCGGGCCATGGAGGGGGTTGTTAAGGCCAATTGCCTGCCCGCTTTCCGCAGTTACGTTAGAGCCTTGGTGTCCCTGGAGAAGGAGCACGTGGTGTCCACCTTGAGGTTTTCAGGGAGAGCTGGGAATTGCAGGGAGTGGGGTATATTACTTCCCCCTCCAATTGTGTTTTGATTTAGTCCCCACCCTCCCCTTCACCTTCTTCATGTCGGCCCGGCACGTTCGCGGCTTTGCTTGTCACTGGCTCATTGGCCACCCAGGTGTCTTTTCTGGCAGTGGAATGTTAGGTAAAGTTATTTTCACTTGATGTTTTTCACTGTGTCATGCACCAGTGCGCAAACGCAAACATGGCTGCTGTGTGGCAGGGGAAAAGACAAAAGAAAACTCAAAGGTCAATCTGCTTGTGGCTGCCTCAAGGAGGGTTCTCTCCCTTTAATTCTGGGAGGCTCCTGCAAGGCAATAATCCCGAGGGATTGGCAGCTCCGTTGGGGAAAATCGGAAGGCCCGTGTCTTTTCCACTCTGAGACGCACGCCGATTAAAGGAGGGATTTTCCTGCTTGCTAGCTGCTCAACTGGTGCAAAGGATTTAATCTGGACCAAGGTCAGTGCTGCATTTCTGTGTGCAGATGACACATAAGCGCAGCATTGATTCGGATTACACGGGGATATGGGAGTCTGGAGGCTGTGCTCTCTCTCTCTCTCTCCCGCCCACAGCCAGGGGCCGAGGTCATGACTCACAAGCCGGGATGTGAAGAGAGAGAGAGAGAGAGAGTTGAGCATGTGCTTTCAATAAAGCATGACTCAGAGGGACGCAGCCTGTAAAACAAACAGAGCTAAGGCCTGGGCACCTCACCTCACAATGTGCCGCTTATGTGATGGCTACAGAGGGCATCGGTGTTGCATTTGGCAGAGCAGGGCTTATTTATTTGGCTGTTGCTAGGTGGAGGACGCTAATCCGTGAGATTTCAAATGAAGGAAATGCTGGGTGGTTTTGTAAAAACAAAATAAAGAGTGGAACATTGTGGTGCTGCTGGTGGCTGGGTTTGCTCTCAGAACTCCGCTGTAGATAGACTTCTCTTTAAGCTATGTCTCTCATTTTTCTCTTATTCGGAAATTATTATAAATGGGGCAGCGCGGTGACTCAGTGGTGCCTCAAAACACCAGGGATCTGGGTTCGATCCCAGCCTCAGGCGACTGTCCGTGTGGAGTTTGTACATTCTCCATGCGTGGGTTTCCTCCAGGTGCTCTGGTTTCCTTCCTCAGTCCCTAGATGTGCAGGTCAGGTAGATTGGCTGTGGAAAATTATCCATTATGTCCAGGGTTGTGCAGGCTTGGCGGATTAGCCATGGGAAATGCAGGGTTGTAGGGATGGGGGGGTGGGTTTGGGGAGGGTGCTCTTTGGAGGGTTGATATGGACTCAATAGGCCTTCAGCGCTGTCCAGATTCTATGGTTCTGCCAAAATGGTGTCGTGTTGTGGTGACAATAAAAGCTTTTCATTGTATTTGATTGCATTTCTCTGTGTGGAATAAAGGTGACAATAAAAATCAGGCATTCATTCACTCAGGTGAACATTTTCTTTCTGTGCTGGCTGGACATGTTCACACTGACGTGATGAGCTAATTCCCTGTGAAACAGCCCTTGGTACTAACTAAATTAATTGGCTCATTTCAAGAGGTGAACAGAATCGATAAATAGCCACCACGTTCAGAGCTCATTGACGGTTCACTGAAATGAGAAACAGACAAAGGGCTGGAGAAAGCGAGCAGCAATGGTGGAGAGAGGATAACAGGGTTGGCGTTTCAGGACAAGTGACCCTTCTTCGACAAGTTACCTTTCCCTGTGAAACCCTTGCCATCTTCTGGCTATCTCAGGGCTGCTCATTTTCCAGCCAGAAAGCTGTGGGTTCCTGTTCCACTGCGGAGGTTAAAAAGCATTCAATACAGTTCAGCGCTTCCATTTACACGATAACAGTGACTCGGAGACACTGGAAGGGAGGGTCACTAGATGTGAAGCTGGGAGCTCACAGCAGGTCAGACACCATCTGAGGGGCAGGGAAGGGAGGGGGAGGGGAGTCCAGAAGTAAATATAGGGGCTGGGGTGGGGTTGTGGGAAGGCTAGGTGGGATGGTGATAGGTGGATACAGGTAGAGGGTTATCGTGATTGGTCAGTGGGGAGGGTGGAGCAGATAGGTGAATGGGGAGACGGACAAGTTAGGACAGGTTAGTGAGGCGTGGAGGAGGGGTGGGCCTAAACATGGGATAAGGCTGGGGGTGGAGCGAGTTTGAAGCTGGTGAGGTCAATACCGAGGCCATTGACCTGTAGGTTCCCCAGGCGAAATATCAGGTGTTGTTCCCCCAGTTTGCGTTTGGCCTCACTCTGACAGTGGAGGAGGCCAAGGCTGGATGTGTCACCGGGGGAAGGGGGGGGGCGGAGTGGGAGGGGGAATTAAAATGGGTGGCAACCGGAAGGTTGGGTTGGTTGATGGGTGCAGAGTTCACATGCTCCATGAACCAGTCCCTGAGTCTGCGTTTAGTCTCCCCGATACAGAGGCGAGCACATCAGGAACAATGGATACAGTAGCGGAGATTAGATGACGTGCAGGTGAATCTCTGTTGGATCTGGAAGGATTGACTGGGGCCTTGGATGGAGGTGAAAGGAGAGGTGTGGGGGCAGGTGTGGCACCTCTTGCGATTGCATGAAAAGGTACCGGCTATGGAGGAGAAGTTGGTGAGGAGTGTAAAGTTGATGAAGGAGTCACGGAGTGAACAGTCCCTGCGGAAAGCAGTCAGGGGTGGGGAAGGAAATATCTTTTTGAGGTGGGGTCTGATTGTAGGTGGTGCAAATGTCGGAGGATGAGGCGTTAGATTTGGAGGTTGGTAGGGTGGCATATGAGGCCTAAGCAGCCTCTATCATTGTTGTGGGGGAGGGGGTTTGAGGACAGAATTACGGGAGATGGAGAAGATGTGGTTGAGGGCATCCTTAGTTTTCAAGGAGGGGAAACTACGGTCCCTAAAGTGGGAGGATATCTGGGATGTCCTGGAGTGAAATGCCTCATCCTGGGAGCAGATGCGACGGAGGCAGAGGAATTGAGAGTATGGAATCGCATTTTTCCAGGAAGGTGGGTGAGAGGAAGTGTGATCGAGGTAATTGTGGGAGTCAGTGGATTTGAAATGGATGTCAGTGGTGGAAGAGGAGGGAGGCGTCGGAAATGGTCCAGGTGAATTTGAGGGTGGGGGTGGGAGGTGTGGGTGAAGTTGATGAACAGTTTGAGCTCCTCGTGGGAGCACAAGGCAGTGCCGATACAGTCATCAATGTAGCAGAGGAAAAGCTGGGGTATGGTGCCGGTGTAGCTGTGGAAGAGGGACTGTTCCACGTATTCTACAAAGAGGCAGGCATAGCTCGGACCCATATGTGTGCCCATAGTCATCCCTCACGTTTGTAGGAAGTGAGACGATTCAAAAGAAAATTTGTTAAGGGTGAGGACCAGTTCCAGCAGGCGAATGAGAGTGTTGGTGGAGGGGAGAAAGTGAGGTCTGCAGATGCTGGAGATCAGAGCTGAAAATGTGTTGCTGGAAAAGCGCAGCAGGTCAGGCAGCATCCAAGGAACAGGAAATTTGACATTTCGGGCATAAACCCTTCATCAGGAAAGGGACTGGTTGGGCCTATGGGAGAGGAAGAAGCAGAGGGCTCTGAGGTCCAGTGTGTGTGTGTGGAGGGGGGATACAGGTGTAAAAGGTCTGTTCATCCATGGTGAAGATAAGGTGTTGGGGGCCAGGGAATTGGAAGTTTTGGAAGAGGTGGAGGGCGATGGTTGTGTGGCAAATTTGAAAGTTTTAGAATAGGTGGACGTTAGCAATGGATTCCATTGATCTTCAGGTGCTATGGACCAGCACAAGGTGTGAAAAAGCACTTTGTGAGCATCACACCTGAAAGGCAGTGCTTTCGACAGTGTAGCACTCCACACGGTACCGCACTGACAGAGGTTCTGAGCTCAGGCCTCCCGAATGGAATTGAACCCACAACGCTTTGGCTCAGATATAACCTACTGAGCCGAGAGTAGGGGAAATGTCGTTTGATTTCATCCCAGTAGTCCACAGCCCCAGCACCAGAGCTGACCTTGATCACGGGTGAAGTAGGCCGATGCGATGGCAGGGATGGCCAAAGTCTCAGAAAGGGCAACATCAATGCAGACCAGTGAGAGCTGCGTGATTATCCCCTTACAAACGTCCCCCACTCCATCATTAGCCCTAACCCAACAACAATGGAATAAAACATGATGACGTTTAACGGAGGTGCTCGGAATTTGACAGAGAGAGAGTGTTGGCAGAATGATCAAGAATTAGAGGGCACTGGTGTAAGTTGTTCAGGTAATTCACTGGAGGCCTCCATGAAGGAAAACCTTTTTTTAAAAAGAGCGGCTGAAGTGCTCTGCCTGATCATGTGGTGAGGCGAATTCAACCATCGCTCTCCAAAGGGAGCTAGATAACAGCTGAAGAGGAAACCCTTTCAGGGCTGCCAGGCTATGGGGCTAGCATTGGCTGCACTGGACTGAATGGCTTCCTTCGGCAGTGGAACGATTGAATGGTTCCCGTGTTTCCAAGCAAAAGCTTTACATTCACGCTGAGTCCTTCACTCCTTTGATCGCATATTTTCAACAGGACAACACTCAGGCAGCTGGAGTAGCGTAATTTAGGATATTTGGTCAGCATGGACGAGTTGAACCGAAGGGTTTGTTTCCATGTTGTACGACTCTATTGGTCTATGACTGTATGAGAGTGAGTCCCCAGCTGATTTTTTATTCAGTCTTCCCGAACTCAGCCAAATGTTGTCGTTCATTCTCTGCAGCCCCCAGCTCAGCAAGGACTAAACCTTGTTCTAATCAGTTCAGTCTCAAGACTTGAACACTCACCCACTCTAGACGCCAGTAGTATTCCCCATCGTATAGTCAGGGAAAAAACAGTTCGCAGCTCTGAGTCAGAAGGTTGTGGAGGTAAGTCCCACTCTGTGGAGACATGAGCACGATGGATTATTAGCATTGCAAAGTACTCCCTGTGGGAGTGCAGTAGGGTTGGAGGTGCTGTTCTTCCGATGAGGCATGTAAGGGAAAGCTGCCGGGGATTGTCTGCAAAAGAACCCATGGCGCTATTTCAAAGCAGGGTCAGGGAAGTGATCCACTGTATCCTGCATCATATTGTCTCCAGCCAGCACACTATCTGATCACGGTGACATTGTGGTTTGTCGAATCTTGCTGTCCTCTGATTGGCTGCCACATTTCTTTATATAGCAGCAGGGTCTGCACTAGAGAAACACTCCAATGGTAGTAAAATACGTGGATGATCCTAAGATTGGAAAAGGTGCTATGTAAACGCATGACATTTTTTTTCTAGGGGATGCTGGGCAGAGTTTTGACCCGCCCAGGAGTTGAGAGGGACCAATTTCTAGCCATAGGTGCTGAGCTTTTCCAGCAATGTCTGTTTTTGCTTCTGATTTCCAGCAACTGCAGTTCTTTCAATTTTTTATTTAGTATTTAACTCACGGTATACCCACCTTTAAGAAGTTCAGCTCCTCTCTCTGACAGGATTTCCATTCTAATCTTTGTTCTTGTCCAATGTCATTAATTGTACCGTTATTTCACTTAAGATTTTTTTCTTAACCCCCCCCCCGCCACCCCGACCCTATCTTCTGCGTAAAAACCCGTATTTTCCTTGCTACCTTCAGTTCTGAGGAAGGGTAATTCGTCCCAAAGCGTTAACTCTGATATCTCTGCACCGATGCTGCCAGACCTGCTGAGATTTTCCAGCAATTTCTGTTTTTATTTCTGATTGCCAGCATCCGCAGTTCTTTTGGTTTTTATTGAGTTGAGAGAGTGGATGCATTTACTTCTGGCACAATATTTCGATGGGGGGGCCTTCCAACTCTTGTGAACGCTCTTGCCTGTCTTTCTGAAACTTGCGTTCAGGTTTCATTTCCCTGAACCTGCCTGGGAGTGCCAAAATAATTGCTCTTTGCAATGTTCAGTTAGGCTTGGTCTGCAGTCTGCCGGGACTCACAGGAAAACACATGACTGTACCTTCTCATCCAGTGCTGATTCAAAAACGAAGGAGGGTCTAAATGGGCCGTGTTCTAATCTCTTCCTCAATTCTTCAAACACGGATCTTCTACTTGCCTCATGACAGCTCAGGGAGTGCCTGTATCTTGCCCATCCCAGAAAATTCCCTACATTGATCCCTACTCTGCTGTCGCTGGTCCGAGTGCGGTAGTTGGAGTTTTTGTAATCAGTCTCAGCGATTCTAAGTCAGGACCATCAAACCTCTTCCTCCATCTCACCGTATGGGTCTTACATCTAATAAGTTTGGGCGATTATTATCCTGTCAGGACTGGCATGGAATCATGGCAGAAATCTGAGTCCAAGTTGGCAGTGTCACTTCAAAAGCCATACATATAAAAACCAATGGCACCTTTGGACAGTGCAAGGTGCTTTCCAAAGTTGGATGTAGTTGGGGTAAAGTAGCTAGTAACACTGGGACACCAGTGTGCTCCACTCTAACTAGATTCCTGAAGAAGGGCTCATGCCCGGAACGTCGATTCTCCTTCTCCTTGGATGCTGCCTGACCTGCTGCGCTTTTCCAGCAACAAATTTTCTGCTCCACTCTAACATAGGGTGATGAAGTGGCAGTGTCCCTACCTCTGAGCCTGTGTTCAGTTTGGACCTTAGGACTTAGAGGGCACAGGAGGTGTGCAGGAAGGCAGCCACATGGGCTGACTATTGCTCTGTAAATTCTTCTCATATGGTGGGTGCCTAAGATCAGCAGAGTAGTTGTTTCAATCAGATCAGAGTGACTCCCTGTGCTACAAGACTCCCAGGCAGATTCTTGTAAAGAGTCTTTCTCTGATGGATGACTGCACATACCTTCCAACACAAGCATCCCTTACTGTGGGGAACAGATTGGGAAGAAGGTCCATAATCACCAGGTAGAAGTTGCGTCTTGGTATGTTTAGATTGTAGCAAGTAGGCAGTGCACGTTAGGAAGCAGTGTTGGGGAAACAGAAACTCTGAACCCTGTCGACAGTAACAAACTGTGCAGGCACCCATATCTGCCTGAGGCTTCCTCTGTCGGGGCTCTTGCAAGGATGCCTTCCTTGAAGAAGCTCTCTTCCTCCCAGTGAGGAAGATTTCAGTGAATCCCTCTCTCACTGCACCCCCCAGGTCATCTCCTCCACCCAGAAGCTCTTCAGCGACGTTCTCAAACAGACTCACTACCACATCTCCTTCCTCAGCACCTGCCTACAGAACCGACTGACCCCGCACGGACTCTGGACTACGTTCAGACCAGCAAAATTTGGACCCAACCAGGACAACCGGTACCTACAACAAATCGGAAGCCTCCAGCAACAGACCTCCCTCTGGATCCTTCGCTCCACGCTTGCAGCCATGCGCCGCACTCTTGCAAGGATGCCCTTCCTTGAAGAAGCTCTGTCCGGGCTGTCTACTAAAGGCCCAGTGTGATGATAGTAATAAGGTAATCCTTTGACACTGTTACAACAATAGAGCAGATGGCATTACTTACATCTATTTGTGCTGCAGGGATGGCCAGTTTGGGAACAGATACCTATCAACCTTTGAAATAGGATCTTTAATACCCTCTTGTGACCGTCAGTTTTGTATTGTATCTAACAGGCTGCACCTCCGACGGTGCAACACTCCCTCGGTCCTGTGCTGAAGTATAGGAATACAATGAATGCAGTGAAAAGTGTACAACGTCACCATTCTCCAGCGCCATCTCAGTTACAAAACCAGAATTTAAAAAGGACGTCCTTGCTGCCAGTGCCACTTGCAATTGCCAGGAGGCGCTATGCCCGCCGTTGCCAACCACCATTCCGCACATGGCCCGCTGTTGTTCTTGTTTCACCCTGATTGATTGTCACGGTAGAGTGAGTGATTGAGGAAACTGGCGAGTCCAATGCAAACACCATGGGGCAGACACCGTTAGGTGATGGGTGGATCTATCGCCATAACGTGAGCAGAAAGCGACCTGATTTGGCACTACGGCAGCTCACGTCTTCTCCAAGCAGGAGTCAATCCCAGCGCCAAATTTTACGGTTCTTTCCTTTTAAGATGTAAGCTGAATGAGTTTGTGATTCGCAGACCAGGTTAGAGAATTCTTTCATGGTCTGTGGTTAGCACTGCTGCTTCGCAGCACATGGGATCCAGGTTCAATTCCAGCCTCAGGGGGATTGGTGGAGTAGGGGGAAGGCACAGAGCGACAGATGGTCAATGTATTGAATGTTGGAACAAAGAGCAATATATGTAATCCTGCTGTTATTCCTTCTGCTGATATATTTCTGACATTAAATGGCCTTTAATAAAAACAAAGAACCGCAGATACTGGAAATCTGAAACAAAGACAGAAATTGCTGGTGAAACTTAGCAGGTCTGGCACTTTCCGTGTGGAGAAAGTAGAGTTGATGTTTTAAGTCCAGTGACCCTTCCTTCAGACCTGATATGGCCTTGTTCGATTTTCAAGACTCCGTTCTAGACTCTGCTAGGAGCCCATGCATCGAGCCGGCGCACAATTCCTCACCAGAATTATCCTGGAATTCTGCGGCTTTTAGCTGGAGCAGTAGCCTTGAACTTGGAAATCTATCCACGGCTTCTTGGAATTCAATGTATACCACGTTGCACAGCTTGCCTTTACCGTCACTTCCTCAAGAAAATCTATCCAAACTAACTGCACACTAGGGGCTACCATTTCAAGAACATTATTACCAGATGTTCATTTTATGTACCGAACATGAGGAAACAGATGAACTATTTATTAACTATGTCTACACTCCACTCATTGAAACATTTCTGCATTGACTGGTTTGGAAATAGACTCGAGTGCCCTCAGTCTTACATTGATTTGGGTAGATCCGGTTTGCATTGGGTGTTTTAGAGAAATCACTATCACAAGGCCCAGCTGGATTTTTTGCCATACCTTACTGAACCCATGCCATTATGGGGAAGTCACAGCCTAGTGGTATTGCCGCTGGACTGTTAATCCAGAGACCCCAGGAAATGTCCTAGGCACCCAGGTTCAAATCTTGCCACAGATTCCTATCTGGAATTAGATTCCCTCCAGTATGGAAACAGGCCCTTCGACCCAACAAGTCCACACCGACCCTCTGAAGAGTAAACTATCCAGGCCTATTCCCCTACACTATATTTACCCCTGACTAATGCACCTAACACTATGGCCAATTCACCTGACCTGCACATCTTTGGACTGTGGGAGGAAACCGTAGCACCCAGAGGAATCCCACACAGACACGGGGAGAACATGCAACCTCCACACAGGCAGTCGCCCGAGGGGGGAATAGAACCTGGGTCCCTTGTGCTGTGAGGCAACAGTGCTAACTGTTGTGCTGCCCCACATAGAAGTCTAATGATGACCACAACCTTTGCCGATTGTTGTGGGGAGAGAAACAACTGGTTCACTAATGCCCTTTCAGGAAGGAAACTGCCATCCTTACCCGGCCTGGCCTACAAGTGAGTCCTGACCCACACCAATGTGGTTGACTCTCAGCTGCCCTCTGGGCAATTCGGGAATGGCAATAAATGCTGGCCTCGCCAGTGATGCCCTCATCCCATGAATGACTAAAAAAAGTGAACTATCTAACCAGCCTCCATTGCATTGGTCACGTCCAATTCCAGCCCCATCTCGCTACACGTCCTGTTCCCAGAAAAACCCGCCATTCTGCAGATTGCTGCCGAAATATTGACATCGCCTGTGCCCCACATCACCTTAAAAAGGCTGCTGTGAGATAATGGCGTAGTGGGTGATGTCATTGGATGAGTATCCCTGACATGTCGGTTCAAATCCCGACATGGCAGATTTGTGACATTTGAACTCAATATGAGAAAATAACTTGGAATAAAGAGCTGAACTCAGTTAACCAGAGTTGTCGAGATTGATCTGGCTCACCAATGCACTTTACGGAAGGAAACTGGCCATCTTTACCTGGGGTTGGGCCTACATGTGATTCCAACAATAGGGGGTTGACGCTCATCTGCCCTCTGGGCAATTAGGGATGAGCAATAGATGCTGGCCCAGCCAGCGATGCCCTAATCCCATGAACAAATGCCCATCGAGCACCGCTATGCCTGTCCTGCTCAGCCATGGATGGTTTCCACAGATGCCAAGATGGCACCGTGATTTACCTGGAGAGCTTGGGTCAGCGGCATGGTGTGGGTGGGTGGGGGGAGGCGGGGCATTGTCTTCCTGGGGAACGTGCAGAGGAGACCATGCTACCTGATGCTGACAGGTCTGCGCCACCTCTATTGTCTGGTGAAATGGACAACGCGCTGTTGGTCAGTAAGAAACCTGTCATGCTGCTTGTCAAGAGCATAAAAGATGGAGTGAGATGCTCCCGATATGGGGATAGGCATCCTTAGACTTGCTTGGATGATCCTGTGGCCAATCTCAACGAAGCCCACGTTGCGATTGGCCACAGGATTTCGCCCAATTAGACAAGTCTTTCAGCTAAACGGGGCCATTAAAATCTCTCCGATAGGAATTATAGAGTCCATACAGTGTGGAAGCAGGCCATTCAGCCCATCAATTCCACAAAGACCCTCCGAAGAGCATCCCACCCAGACCCACCTCTCTACCCTACCCCTGTAACCTTGTATTTCACATGACTAACTCACCTGAGCTGCACATCTTTGGACTGTGGGAGGAAACCGGACCACCTGGAGGAAACCCACCCAGACACGGGGAGAATGTGCAAACTCCACACAGACAGTCACCTGAGGGTGGAATTGGATCCAGGCCCCTGGAGCTATGAAGCAGCGTTACTAACCACTGAGCCACTGTGCCAGCCAAATTATGCTGGCTATGAATTATGAGGGAAAATTGTGCTGTCCATGAGCATTCTCTTAATGTTCACTTAACATTGCACCCCCAATTATTAATTATTATTAAGCACTTCCAATTAATAAAGCAGTTAAGGTGCAGGTATTTCCATAGCTAAAACAGAAGTCGCTGGAAAAATTCAGCAGGTCTGGGAGCATCTGTGGACAGAAATCCAGTGATCCTTCCTCAGATCCTTTCTTCATTTCCTGAAGAAGGGTCTCTGGACCTGAAATGCTTACTCTGATTTCTCTCCACAGATGCTGTCAGACCTACTGAGATTTTCCAGCAATTTCTGTTTTTGTTTCAGATTTCCAGCATCTGCAGTTCTTTCAATTTTTTTCTCCTTGGCAGATATTTCCATGTTTCACTTATGGCTAACTCGTCTGAAACATTGTCAGGTCACTGCCTCAGTCTGCTCCTCGGCCATTGAGGTACATTAAAATCCAAGTGACTGTCCTGGGCAAGTTGCAAGGGAATAGTTGGCAACCACTCTCAACTCAAGCTTCCAAATTCTCCCATTGTGATCATTTTTCTCTCTCATTGGTTAATACTGTATAGTCAGTTCCCCTTTCCACATCCATCGCTTCCTGTTTAAGCCTTAGTTCATCAATGACATGGAGGTTCTTCATTCAAAGTGTCAATCTTGGCTCAAAGGTAGAAGCCACTCATCCAAAGCTATGTAGTTTAGGTGGACATGCCATGCTAAATTGCTCATGGTGTCCAGGCATGTGTAGGTTAGGTGAATTAGCCGCAGGAATGCAGGGTGACAGGATAAGAGAGAGTGAGTCTGGGAGGGATGCCCTTTGAAGCGTTGATGTGCACTCAATGGACTGAATAGCCTTCTTCCACACTGTAGTAATGCTATGTTTCTACGATTCCATGATCCACCATTCCCCCAAAATAGCCCTGCCCTCACTCCCAAATATCTGGGTTGGTAGGTTTGAGGGTTCATGTGACCCTCTGATGATTAGCTGCAATGTGTTTTGGGATGCCCTTCTTAAACCCCTCCAGTCAGATCGATCAGGTGCTGCTGCAGTATTGTATCAACTCTAACGCAAATATCCGATGTGATTCTGACCGAGGTAAACTTTCCCTCTTCGCCCTGGTCCATCTGTCTACAGCCTTTGACCATAACACCTTCCTCCTACATCTCTTGCCTGTCATTCAGCTGGCTGCCACCTGATTCCCCTGATTCCATTCTCTGCTATCCAATGGTAGACTGGAATTCACCTGTAATCGAGGTTATCTATATTGGATTGAAAAAGGACAGATCAGAATGCTCCTTTCTATCACCAGGACTGGAAGCAAGGATGCAAACATTATGTTGCAGTTATACAAAACACAGATTAGACCCCTCTTGGATTCATACTACCCAGCACCCACCCCCAAAGGGAGAGAGAGAAAGAGAAGACAAATAAAAGAGAGAGAGAGAGAGAGTGAAAAAGAGAAGTGTTCTTGCTGGCAGATCAGAAATCTGCTTCTGTGCAGAAAATTATTTTCAGTGAAACTTTCCACTCTAACAATGCTGACATACAAATTCCCCTGGCCACATTTTAAGAGAATTCCCAGGCGACTCATCCCCTGACTCTAACCCAAGTACCACAGCTGTGACTAATTTCCAAAATTCCAGCATTTCTGTCTAGCATATATTCCAGATGGGTTACCCGCGTACCATTTCATTCTCCCTTCCTTCTGGCCATAGGTGTCACAGGTTGTTTGAGACCAGACCTTTTGATCTTCATAATTGAGTGGGAGAGTGAAGATAATTAGAAAGAAGTGAGGATAGGCTCCATATCCGCAATCATCAATGGCTGACAGAGTCAATGAGCTACCATTGATAGAATCCTGACAGTGTGGAAATAGGCCATTCAGCCCTTTGCATCCATACTGATCCTCTGAATAGCGTTCCACCCAGACTGACCCAACTACCCTAACCCTGCATTTCCCATGGCCAATCCAGCCATCCTGCACATTCCTGGACACTATGGGAAATTTAACATGGCTAATCCACCTCAGACACACATCTTTGGACTGTGGGAAGAAACCAGAGCACCCAGAGGAAATGATGAGAATGTACAAACTCCACACAGATAGTTTCCCAATTATGGAACCAAACCTGGTGCTGTGAGGCAGCAGTGCCAACCACTGATTGGACTTAGGGAGAATGAGTAAGAAGAAAGAGATTTCCCAGTTTTGTCACCCTGTTATGGGAAGGACATTATTAATAAGCTGGAAAGGGTTCGGGAAACATTTACCAGGATGTTGCCTGAAACGGGGGGTTTGTGAGATAAACATAGGCTGGATAAGCTGGGACTTTTTTCACTGGAGAATAGGAGGTTGAAGGGTGACCTTATTGAGGTTTATAAAATAATAAGGTGTATAGATAAGGTGAATGGTGGGTGACCTGTCCCCAGGGTGGGGGATTTTAAGACTAGGTACCATATTTAAAAGTAAGAGGGGAAAGATTTAAAAATAACACGAGGGCCAAGATTTTTACAGAGAGTGTGGTTCATGCATCAAATGCAAGTGGTGGATGCAGGTGCAATTACAACATTTAAAAGACATTGAGATAGTACATGAGTAGGAAAGGTTTGGAGGGATATGGACCAATACATGCTGGTGGGACTAGTTTAGTTTGGGCTTATGGTCAACATGGACTAGTTGGACCGAAGGGTCTGTTTCTGTGCTGTATGACTCTATAACACCCCACTCCCATCCCCTTACCCCTTCGCAAAGCATTGAAGGTGGCTTGGTTTAATAGGGGGTTTTGAAGAAACCACAGTGTAAATGTGTGGGCTCATCTCTCCTGCTTGGCCTGATTCTGTCTGGACCTGTCTTTTCCTGCTCTCACTATTTCAAGTAATGGACTGGGGTGGCACGGTAGCTCATTGGTTAGAACAGCTGTCTCAGAGTGTCAGGGGCATTGGTTCAATTCCACTCTTGGGTGACTGCGTGTGGAGTTTGCATGTTCTTCCCGTGTCTGCGAGAGTTCCCTCTGGGTGCTCTGTTTCCTCCCACAGTCCAAAGATGTGCAGGTTAGGTGGATTGGCCATGCTAAATTGCCACATAGAGTCCAAGGACGTGCAGGCTGGGTGGGTTAGCCATGGGAAATGTCAGGTTACAGGGATAGGATAGGATTCTCTTTGGAGGGGCAATGTGGACTCGATGGGTCAAATGGTCTGCTTCCATGCTGTAGGGATTCTAAGTGAAATGCAGTCCCAATGCTGTCAGGGATCCCCTGAATGGCCATGCTGTCATTCTGTTCATGAATAAATAGAAACAGCAGCATCCTGTGTGATGTGTGAGAACAGGGAATAAGTTGGCATGCCAGGAGCGTTTGTGAGTGAACAAACAATATCCCGAAGAATGCATTTTACACTATATCCAAGTCTGCAGCAATGAAAACACAAAATAAAGCCCTCCTGCTGAGCCCTCTTTGTATCCATGCCGAATTTGTGCAGTTGTACCATTCTCTGATCCTTGCGCCCAGAATTTCTTCCTGTTCTCTGTACAGGATGGGGCTGAATGGCCTACTCCTCCTCCTCTTTTCTATGTTTACTACATTTGAGAAAATGAAATATGACTAAAATAGAAGACAACAAAAGTGTTCTTCAGCTTAAGGCTACCATGATCTTAAAATAGAAACAATTTGTAGACATCTCTCAGCCCCATCTATCCTTGCTCATCAATGTACATTTTAATTTTATTATTACTATCAATTTGTCGGTGGATATGTTTCCCTGAGCCGCCTGCTGTTTCTCTGAATCTCCTTCCTTTTTGATGGCCACACCACTCCATCCATAATTCTCCCCTTTCTTCCATCACTTTATTTGGCGCTATCTCCCCTTCTACAGAAAGGGAAGTCTTAACCCACATCATATAACCTTTCAAGTCACTTTGTTTTTAAAAATAAGATGGAAACAGAGAAAGCAAGCCAGACATTAACGTACCTTTTAGCATCAACATTGTCATCTTTTACCCTTTCCCAACACTTTTTCCATCTCTTTTGACTGCAGGGAACAAAGGTTTTTTCCATTTAACGGCCCATATTTCAAACTACTAGCTGGTATCTACGTGTTACCTTACTGTCAATCATTCCTCTAAATCTGTCTTTGATACCCTAGTGTTTAAGAACGCTCTCACTATCTTTCAATCCCACTCATACCACAGGGTACAGACCCCACCTTCACACCTGCAAGTTCCAGGGATGCAGCGTCCACATATACTTGCTGCACAACCATATTAAGCTCTGCCAGATCGTATTGGGTGTTTAGCCGAGATAATAAAGACAATCCCTTCTGTCTTTCACAACAAATCACAACAAATTGAATTCACAGCTGCTATCTCTTGCAATCATACCTGCAATAAGAAAAGAATTAGGCCGTATAGCCCAATGAGATGCTGATTTTCTACTTCAGCTGCGCTTTCCTGTCTAAATCATCCTGTCCCTTGGGTCTCTGTAAGCCATCCATCTGTGATGAATGTTTTCTATGAAGAAGGATTCACCATTCTCTGGAGTAGAGAATTCTGAACATTCATAACACTGTACATGAAGACATTTCTTCCCATTTCAGTCTTAAATGATCATCCTCTTCTCCTCTTCATTGTTCTAGGCTGTCCAGTCAGAGGAAATATCCTCTCAGCTACTTCGCCGGCAATGTCTCCAAGAATTCGATTTTGGATTTCAGTGCAATCAGCTCTCATTCTCACAGGAAGTTCTAAACTGTAGGAAGGCCAATTTTAATGGTATTAGGCAATAACTTTCAACAGTTGATTGGGGGCAGATGATCGCAGGTAAAGGGATGGCTGGAAAATGCAAAGTCTTCAAAAATGAGGTAACGAGAGTCCAGAGACAATATGTTCCTGTTAGAGTGAAAGGCAAGGCCAGTAGGGGTAGGGAATGCTGGATGACTATAGACATTCAGGGTTTGGTTAAGACAGGTACAGACAGCAGAGATTGAGTGAATCTTTAAAAGAGTATAAAGGCGATAGGAAAATACTTAAGAGGGAAATCAGGAGGGCAAAAAGGGGACATGAGATAGCGTTAGCAAATAGGGTCAAAGACAATACATAGGGATTCTATAAATATATTAAGAACAAAAGGGTAACTAGGGAGAGAATATGACCCCTCAAAAATCAGCAAGGCAGCGTTTGTGTGGAGCTGCAGGAGATGGGAGCTAAATGAGTATTTTGTATCTGTATTTACTGTGAAGAAGGACATGGAAGATATAGAATGTGGGGATATAGATGGTGACATCTTGAAAATGTCCATGTTACAGAGGAGGAGGTGCTGAACGTCTTAAAACACATAAAGGTGAATAAATCCCCTGGACCTGATCAGGTGTACCCTAGAACTCAGTGGGAAGCTAGGGAAATGATTGCTGGGCCCAATAGTCACAGTTGAGGTGCCAGAAGACTGGAGGTTAGTGCCACTATTTAAGAAAAGTGGAAAGGACAAGCCAGGGAACTAGAGACCAGTGAGCCTGAGTCAGTGGTGGGCAAGTGGTTGGAGGGAATCCTGAGGGACAGGTTTTGCACATATTTGTCAAGACAAGGACTGATTTGGGATAGTCAGCATTGCATTGTTAGTGGGAAATCATGTCTCACAAATTTGATTGAGTTTTTTGAAGAAGTAACGAAGAGGATTGATGAAGATAGAGTGGTGGATATGATCTATATAGACTTCAGTAAAGTGTTCAACAAGGTTCCCCATGGGAGACTGGTTAGCAAGGTTAGATCTCATGGGATACAGGGAGAACTAGCCATTTGGAAACAGAACTGGCTCAAAGGCAGAAGACAGAGAGTGGTGGTGGAGGGTTGCTTTTCAGACTGGAGGCCTGTGACAAGTGGTGTGTCACAAGGATCGGTGCTGGGTCCGCTGCTCTTTGTAATTTATATAAATGGTTTTAATGTAAACATAAGAGGTATGGTTAGTAAATTTGCAGCTGACACCAAAATTGGAGGCGTAGTGGACAGCAGAGAAGGTTACCTCAGATTACAATGGGATCTTGATCAAATGGGCCAATGGGCTGAGGAGTGGCAGATGGAGTTTAATTTAGATAAATGTGAGATGCTGCATTTTAGAAAAGTAAATCAGGGCAGGACTTATACACTAAATGGTAACATCTTGCGGAATGTTGCTGAACAAAGAAACCTTGGAGTGCAGGTTCATAGTTTCTTGAAAGTGGAGTCGCAGGTAGATAGGATAATGAAGAAGACATTTGGTATGCTTTCCCTTATTGGTCAGAGTATTGAGTACAGGAGCTGAGAGGTCATGTTGCAGCTGTACAGGACATTGGTTATGTCACTTCTGGAATAGTGTGTGCAATTCTGGTCTCCCTCCTATCGGAAAGATGTTGTGAAACTTGAAAGGATTCAGAAAAGATTTACAAGGATGTTGCCAGGTTTGGAGGATTTGAGCTACAGGGAGAGGCTGAATAGGTTGGGGCTGTTTTCCCTGGAGTGTCAGAGGCTGAGGGGTGACCTTATAGAGGTTAATAAATCATGAGGGACATGGATAGGTTAAAGAGACAAGGTCTTTTCCCCGGAGTGGGGGAGTCCAACACTAGACGGCATAGGTTCAGGGTGAGAGGGGAAAATTTTAAAAGAGACCTCAGGGGCAACCTTTCCATGCAGAGGGTGGTGCGTGTATGGAATGAGCTGCCAGAGGAAGTGGTGGAGGCTGGTACAATTACAATGTTTAAAAGGCACCATGGATGGGTATTTGAATAGGAAGGGTTTAGAGGGATATGGGCCAAATGCTGGCAACTGGGATTAGACTGAAGAGCCTGTTTCTGTGCTGTACATTGTTATGACTCTATGGTTCCAGGAAATATGAAGTTATAAGTGCGCGATGATACATATGGGTGTTTTGGTCACCTGCTCAGCTATCTCTGTTGGATCTGTGCTGCTTGTGACCCTGATTATGAACGTATTCCAAGTTCAGCACTTTAATTCTTTCATCCTTAAACCCTCCATCTTGCTCCTGTGTAATAATGAGCCAGAGCTAAACTCGACAGCACATTTCTCTTAACACTCTTTGTTATGATAAAACACACTCAGAACAGTCAAAGCACAGAATAAACAAGGAAATACTCTCCCAGGGAAGGGCAGATCATGGGATGTAATTATATAACCTTGCCTCTTTTCCAGAGACATGTAGAGATTTCCAATGAAGAAGGTTTCCCCAGCCAAGGGCTCCCATTGGGAAGATCTTCAGTATGTCTTGATGTTCTACAAGGAATTGCTAGACAGGGGAATTGGGGTGTGAAGTGGTTCAGATGCCATGATTTATGATCTGATATTATCACACCCCAATGAGTGTTTAAAGCTGTATCACCTCCTACGATCTGGTTCACAAGTCACACTTTATTCCAGAAAATGTCAACTTAGAATGCTCTTTGTCATCATTTTGAAAGAATTCACTTCGTCCAAAGAAAATGTCATAGTTCCAGTTTATCTAAAACTATGATCTGCATTATTCACTCAACAAATCAAATGAAAAGCTGATGTGAGGTCTCCGTGGAGCCCAAGTTCCCTAAGGGTCAGGTTTGGTGCACCCTGCAGTGGTCTTATGGTGATGCCTGAAGGAAAATTGCCAAGTGTGCTACTTTACCAAGTGTACACAAAATACCCACATGGTTCATGCATATGTGTTACAAGGCCCATAAAACGTTTTCACACAGCTTCGCACGCCAAAAACAAGAGTCATTGCGATGTTACTGTGTTTGTCACAAACTTGTAGATTTCCCAAGCTATTCCAGATGAAGCGAATTAGGCACTCTCGCCTCTTATCAAGATGAATGTGGCATTTAAGGAGGAGTCCACAGACTGGAGCAGATAATCTGAGGCTCATCACTTCCAGGACTGATAGAGTGAGAGTGCAGGTGCATTCTTTCAGATGAGACATTAAAGTGGAGCCCCATCATAGGTAAGATCTCATTCTAGATTTCTCAATAGTGATTTAACCAAGAATTAGCCCTCAACCATGATCATTGGGAAAATGTTTCTGGTGATTATTGCATTGCTAGTTGTGGTATTGTGGTTCATATTCCCTACCATGTGACACCGACAACATGTGAACTCGTACATGATCGTAGTACATGAGCTTTGAGATAGAGTCATAGAGTCATAGTGATGTATAGCCCAGAAATAGACCCTTAGGTCCAACTCTTCCAAGCTGACCAGAGACATCCTAACCTAATCTAGTCCTATTTGCCAACGCTTGGCCCATAGCCCTCTAATCTACCCATATACCCATCCAGATGTTTTTTAAATGTTGTATTTATACCAGCCTCCACCACTTCCTCTGGCAGCTCATTCCATACACGTACCACCCCTCTGCGTGAAAAAGTTGCCTCTTCGGTCCCTTTTACATCTTTCCCCTCTCACTCGAAACCTATGTCCTATAGTTCTGGACTCCCCCACCCCAGGGAAAAGATCTTGTCTATTTATCCTATCCATGCCCCTGATGATTTTACAAACCTCTGTAAGGTCACCCCTTAGCCTCCGACGCTCCTGGGAAAACAGTGCCAGCCTATTCAGCCTCTCCCTATAGCTCAAATCCCTCCAACCCTGGCAACATGCTTGCAAATCTTTTCTGAACCCTTTCTGTCCTGCTGATGTTTTTCAAGTTGTACAATTTCAAGCTTAGAAATGTCATGTTTGGAATCTTATTTTTTTGAATGGCCCCTTTCACGTTAGGTGTCACCCAAATGACGTTATTTGTAAGAGGGAGGATTCCTCTCCTGCTTTTGTTGAATGGGTGATTTTGTATACATAGGTGGGATAGGCTGTGGCCTGACCATTCACTGAACAAGGAACACAAGGAGCTGTGTTGAGGAATGGCAGTGCCAAGTTTTCCTACCTCAGGATGAATTACTCATTGAGTGCCTCAGCCAAGCTCGGACGAGATTCAGCTCATGAAGAAAATGCCAGTTCAGCCCAAAATTGTGATTCATAAGGGTCTGATTGCTTAGTGAATAAAATGTTAAATAACATTTTCCACAGAACTTATTTTTAGCAATTTCCAATCTCAGAATTTATTTCAATGTCGCTTTTTAAAACATTTGAACCAGCCCCTCCTGAAACGGAGGAATATTTTTTTGATGTCATCTTGGGCATATCCGTTAGGTATGAGCTGGCCTGTAATTGTTGGCATCATAGGAGAACTCAGACGGACTTTCTCTCTAAACCTCCTCCAGTCCTAAATCTCTGAGGACTCGCTTAGCCTTCCTCCAGCTCAGGCTCTTACTCATCTTCATCCCACTGTTAGTGACCATATTTTCAACAGCCTCAGCCCTAGGAATGTCACAAGGAATCGAGGAATTAAGGGCGACGGGGAGAATGCTGGTAAGTGAAGTTAGAATGCCCATCAGCCATGATTGAATGGCGGAGTGGACTCGATGGGCCGAATGGCCTTACTTCCATGCCTATGTCTTATGGTCTTATGGTCTGAGGCAGTGGGATTCTCTCTCCTTGAACTGCCTTGCCTCTCCACCTCTCCTATGGTAAAACCCAAAAACATAAATGGACTTCCATTAGCATTCCAGTAGTCCTGCACACCACCTGCTCTCTGACACACACTGGTTTTAAATTACGGTTCTGGACAGTTAAGCTAAGTTAAGTTAAGTTAAAAATCTCTTCTCAAAGATGAACCAATATGCCACTAGTTTAAAATCAAAACTTTAGGAACAAATGACATTAAATATGTAGAAATCACATCACACAGTGAGAGTTCCCCTCACAAACAAACAGCATTCTCCTCCCCACCCCACCACACTCTACCCTGCCCCCCCTCCAAACCAAACATAGCCCTCCCTCCACTTCCACTTCAGTCCCACTCCTGACAAATGACAATCCCTCCCCTCAGCCAAGTCTTGGCTCAAAATCTAAACACTCTCATAAATCAAACCCCTCGTACAGCCCAGCTGCCTCTCTCCACAGCCTGAAAGCACCCCCCTCCCCACTTTCCAGACCACAACACACCATCCAGATGTTCCTCACAACTCAACACTCCATCACAAGCTAATGATCCCTCACAACCCACCCCTCCCTTGATAATATGATTCCCCAGGACACAATCACTCTCTCATAATCCAACAACCTCTCGTAGCCCAGACCAAGTGGGCGGCACGGTGGCACAGTAGTTAGCACTGCTGCCTCACAGCGCCTGAGACCCGGGTTCAATTCCCGACTCAGGCGACTGACTGTGTGGAGTTTGCACGTTCTCCCCGTGTCTGCGTGGGTTTCCTCCGGGTGCTCCGGTTTCCTCCCACAGTCCAAAGATGTGCGGGTCAGGTGAATTGGCCATGCTAAATTGCCCATAGTGTTAGGTAAGGGGTAATATGTAGGGGTATGGGTAGGTTGCGTTTCGGCGGGTCGGTGTGGACTTGTTGGGCCGAAGGGCCTGTTTCCACACTGTAAGTAATCTAATCTAATCCTCTAAACAAAGACCTCTGCTTAAAGCTCACACCCACCAAAACCATTCCACAGCAGGGAGCCCCTCCACTCACAGTGACCCCCACCACTCACAGTGTCCCCCTCCTCTCACAAAGTCCCCCTCCCCTCATAGGGACAACCCTCACAGTGAGCCCTTCCCCTCATAGAGACCACCCTCACAGTGACTCCTCCCCTCACAGTGACCCCCATCACAGTGACCTCCTCCCCTCACAATGACCCCCCTCACAGTGACCCCTTCCCCTCACAGTGACCCCCTCCCCCCACAGTGACCCCTCCCTTCACTGTAATCCATTGCCTCACAGTTTCCCCCAACCCCTCCCCTCACAGGGTTTCCCTCCCCTCACATGTTCCCCCTCCCCTCACAGTGACCCCTTTCATCCTCACAAGAAACTCCTCACTTGCAGAACAAATCCCCCTCCCTCCTCACAATTATAGTGAGCCCTGTCTGATATCTCTCCTCACAATAGAAACCGTTCTACCCTGGCTGAGACCTTCTCCTCTCACCCAATACCCCTCACCCCCAATATCCCCTTCATGCCCAAACACCCCTCACACCCACTAAACCCCTCACACCCATTACCCCCACACCCATTAACCCCCTCACATCCTGTAAACCCTTCATGCCTAATAGCCCTACACTCATTAGCCCCTCATACCCAATAACCCCCTCACACCCAATGCCCCTTCATGCCAATTCCCGCCTCACAACCAGTAAACCCCTCACACACATTACCCCCTCTCATCCAATACTCCCCCTACTCCTAATAATCCTCTCACACCCATTTCCCCCCATACCCAAAAGCCCCTCACACCCAATAACTCTCTCACACTCAATACCCCCTCACATCCATTACCCTGCTCACACATAATAACCCTATTCACACCCAATATACCCCTCACACACATTACCCCCACACCTATTAACCCCCTCACCCAGTAACCCCCTCATGCCCAATAGCCCCACACCTATTACCCCCCACACTCAATACCCTGTTCACACCCAATACCCCTCCTGACACCCAATGCCCCCTTCATGCCCAATTCCCCCTCACACCCAATAACCTATCTCACTCCCAGTGCCCCCTTCACACCTAAAACCCCATCACACTCATTGCCCCCTCACATCAAATACCCCGACCCAATCACCCCGTTGCACCCAATACCTCCCTCACACTCATTACTCCCCACACCCAATAACCCCCACCACACTGATTACCATTCTCACACCCAATACCTCTCTCACATCCATTATCCCCCTCACAACCAATACCTCTTCACAGCCATCACTCATCTCATGCCCAATACCCCCTCACACAAATTACCCCCTTCACACCAAATAATCCCCTCACACCTATTACCCCTTCACACCCAATAACCCCATTCAGACCCAATAACCCTCCACGACCATTACCCCCCACACTGAATAACCCCCTCATGCCCAATACTCCCTCACACCCATTATCCCCCTCACACCCATTACCCACCCACACCCATTACCCACCCACACCCAATACTTCCCCCCACATTCATTACCCCCATACCAAATAACCTCCACACCCAATACCCCCTCATACCCATTATCCCCCTCACACCCATTACCCCCTTCACACCCAATAACCCTCCACACCCATTACCTCCCACACAGAATAACCCCCTCATGCCCAATAACCGCCTCACACCCATTACCCCCCTCACACCCATTACCCACCCACACCCAATAACCTCCCCACACAGAATAACCCTCTCATGCCTAATAACCCCCTCACACCCATTACCCCTCCACACCGAATGCCCCCCTCATGCCTAACTCCGCAATCTCAGGGTCGATAAACTGATCCTGCTCTCAAGTGGGCACAACCTCTTTGCCAAGAGAGTACTCTCCTCACCGAGATGCTCCCTCCTCACTCCCCCCATTTCGTTCCTTGGAGTGGACAGCCCTCTTCCTCACATGGAGATAGCACACCTCACATTAGAACATCACCCCCTCCCCCTTCCCCTGCCACAGAGAATGCCCCCACCCCTTGCTGCTGAGCTCCCTATTCCTCATGGGTAAGCCCCAGCCCACAGACAAGGCTTTCCAAACACAATAATTAGAGGGCATTGGCCAGCCCTTCATCAGACAAATGTCTTGAGGCTTTGTCTCACTGTGGAATTTAGTTTTCTCTGTTAAAAGCAAGTTGTATTGAGTTTTATACATGGATTGTTACCGGAGGATCCAGCATCTTACCAAACGCACCTCATATTCTATCTACCTGGCCTTATGTGGCCCCAATGTCTCATTCTACATCTGTGCACTGTTCCCAGAACACCCCCCTCCCCCCCCAACTCAGCAGATAAAGACTGGTGTCTCAGGTGCTACTGCCATCTTTAAAAGGCTATGGTGCACTGGACCTGCCTGAAGATACCCTGCCGAGTTTCTGATGTTTTCTCCAGACATGGGAAATAACGGGAAATCAACCACTCCTCCCCCCTCCCCCAACTGCAAACAATACCCACTTGTCACTAGTTGAAGATCCAAAGGTTAAGGGCAGGGATCTGGAGGATGAGGTGTTACCGGCAATGGCATCCTCTACACTCCAGCACACCTAATGCCAGCCATGATATCAGACCAATGCCTAGCCAGGTTCAAGCTGGTCCCCTGGCTCAGTGCAGTCTCGGCCGCCTGGAGGAGTGCCTAGCACTGTGCGATAAAGGTCAATGTCCTCTTCACTGCACCAGTATAAGTGCCACCATCTTCTCTCCAATGGCCCATCCTTGCTCTCTCTTTCTCTCTCTCTCTCTCTCGCTGCTCCTGTCCCCACCTCCCACCAAGGCTCAAGCTCCATCGCTCTCACTAAATCTGGATGGGCACATGAATAGGAAGGATTTAGATGGATATGGGCCAAATGGAACTAGATTGGGTTGGGATATCTGGTCAACATGGACGAGTTGGACCGAAGGGTCTGTTTCCGTGCTGGACATCTCTGTGACTCTCAATTGGCACCTTGATGCTGCCTAACAGGAAACCTGCCTTGACTCTTGGAAAATGCACAAAAGGTGCAGTGGGGTGCTCCCGACACTCGCAACTCCCCACCAACTCACCACAGCTGATGTCACTGAGACTTCCATAAGCTCTGTCTTCATGGAACATGGAAGCAAGAATGAGTGCTGGGTTACAGGTGAAACATGAGAGAGGTAACAAAATAATGAAGGGAGAGCTGTTGAAAGCGTATGTCAAATACTGTATGTCAACTGGCAAACAGTTAAACATATCCGTCGGTTAAATGTGTGGCTTGAAAGAGTGGTATGGGAGTCAGAGTTTTCACTTAATGAGTCACAGTCATTAGTATTGGGTAAAGATGGAGCTGTTCCATAGAACACTCTGCAACTAAACATAAGCATCCTCACAAATCAAATAATTATAGTCATATAGAGGACATTAAATTCATAAAGGCTCTGGAACAGAGGAGGGTCCTTGTGAAGTATAAGCGAAGTGAGTCTGGTAGAGACTGTATGAGTAACAAAGGGGAATAGGACATTAGTGATTAAGGTGAATTCAGGGAAATATGAGGAGAGTCAAATTCAATGCCGAAGAAGAGCCAGGAAACATTCACGAGAAATTGAATGATTAATTGCACAGATAGAAATTAATATGTTTGATCTAATACAGAGATGTGGTTCTATAGTAACTAGATTTGTGAACTAAATCACCCATAAAAACTTGAAGAGAAGATAAACAATTTGAAAGGGAATATGGGAGCCCAGATGGGAGCCAATAGGATCAAGACATAAAAAAGAAAGGGTCTTTGTTCATTTAAAATCAGGAAGCAAAATCTCACTTGGACAAGCTAAGAAACGACAACGGGCAAAGAACACAAATAGCATTGTTTACAGGCTCAGTAACAGTAATTGGAGTGTTGGGCAGAGCACAAATCAGGAAATTAGAGGTGCATTTAACAAAGCTAGTACAATCAGGCGAGAGATTTGAATCTCCAAACAGATTACACAAACCACATATTTAGTGTAATTGTGTGGCTAGAATGTACAGACTGTTAGCAATCAGTTTTCTTGGTCAATGAAAAGACTAGGGAACTGAAATAACTGCACAGAGGCCAGTACCCTGTCACCAAGTCATCCTTTATTTACTTGTGTACAGTACACTGACTGTGGCCAGCCAGCTCAGAGTCAGTCACAGAGTCATAGAGATGTGCGGCATGGAAACAGACCCTTCGGTCCAACCCATCCATGCCGACCAGATATCCTAATTGAATCTAGTCCCATGTGCCAGCACTTGACCCCTATCTCTCTAAACACTTCCTATTCATACACCCATCCAGATGCCTTTTAAATGCTGTAATTGTACCAGCCTCCACCACTTCCTCTGGCAGCTCATTCCATACACGTACCACTCTCTGTATGAAAAATTGCCCCTTAGGTCCGTTTTATATCTATTCCCTCTCACCCTAAACCTATCCGCTCCCGAGGAGATTCAAATCTCCTGGGTTTTTTTTCACTTTTCTTTATTTCCTCTCTCCCCCACAATACCATTTAACAGCAGTAATGCTGATTTCCCCCCAGCGTCCATGTCGTGTGTGTGCAGGTGTATGAAGAACAAACAAGTGCATAGCTCTTTATTCAGTTTCCACCACCAGGAAGAAAAGAAACACCCAGTGGTCAGTGACAAGCTGTGCCCTTGTCGACAAAGGGCAATGCTGCGTGATCAAACAGTAAAGGGAGGGCAGGGATTAAATCAAAATAGAGTTGGAGGGGGAAATAATGCACTCCACGGTGCCCACCTCTCCCTGAACAGCTCAAGGGTGTTGGTGGGCACTGTGTGCCCCTTCTCCAGGGACACCCAGGCTCTGACATAACTGCAGAAGAGGGACAGGCAGTCAGCCCTAACAACCCCCCCACAGCCCACTGCCTGAACCTGTTTATGGCTAGTTTGGCCAGGAGCAGATCCATGAGGAGGAATCTCCTGGTTACACTGGTCAGCCATGTCTTTCCTGAATAACCTGGGCCAAAGACCTCGTAGTCAACAAGATCCAGCTGGTTCCAACCACTACATCTCTCCCCCTCTCTAAGTCCAGAGATGTAGGTCTGGCCTTTCCCTTGTAGCTTTTCTTGCCAAGTTTTCACCCCAGGTCTGGTTCCCCTGACACTGGCAGCATGTGCTGCCTTTTGCATCTGGAGTTTCTTGGGAGAGTTTCCTCCTCTTCTTCCAGTGGGAGTGGGAAGGAGGCTGGTTCCATCTCGGACTCTGAGGTTTCCTCACTATTAGATGGAGGGGGGAGGTTCCTACAGTTTACGACAGGCCTTCTGGATGTTCTGAGAGGCCAGGTCTGTTTTGCTCCCGCTCTGTTTGCGAGGTAACAGCTTTATGGCGATCCACACCTTTGTTCAGGACTGTATCACCTACACAAACTTTGTAAGTCACAGGACTTGAACTCACATCAACCTCACCTCATACCAATACAGGGCCATTTCCATGGTGCCAACACCAAACTTCATCCCCTGAATTAAACTGTCTCTCTCGCTTAGAGGAGGTATGTGGGTGGCACTGGGAATATCAGGTTTAACCTGGTGCAGTCTTCCCCCCATCAACAACTCTGCTGGAGCTATCCCTGTTATGTGTTTTGTGTGGGGTGGTCCTATAATCAAACAGGCACCTGAATAGTTTGGCACCGAGTGACGTTATAGGCTGCCTCTTTAAGCCTGTATTCAACATTTGGTCTACTCTTTCCAGCACAGTGTTGGACGATGGATGGTGCGGAGCTGTCCTTATGTGTTGAATGCCATTTGCTCTTAGGAAATATTCAAATTCCCTGCTGGTAAATGGC
This sequence comes from Hemiscyllium ocellatum, assembly GCF_020745735.1. Lineage (NCBI taxonomy): Eukaryota > Metazoa > Chordata > Chondrichthyes > Orectolobiformes > Hemiscylliidae > Hemiscyllium > Hemiscyllium ocellatum. The sequence goes on along the minus strand of NC_083407.1, from coordinate 107,473,558 downwards.
GTCCCATTGTCTGTAACCAAATACTTCCAGGAGACTGAATATTGCAAATGAAGCTCACAGCTTCTCAATTTCATCCCTGTGTTTACCGAATGGACTTTATGTACATCCAACCACTTTGAACAGGCATCCACAATGACCAGGAACATTAAGCCCATGAAAGGGCTGGCATAGTCAACATACAAATGAGTCCCTGCCATCCCCACAAATGTGAGGGCGCTGCTGGTGGCAATTTTTGTCCTTGTTGGCACTTTGGACACCGCCCCACCAACACAACTACGTAGGTACCTAACCCTGGCCACCAGACACAGCTTCTTTGCCAGCACCTTTATCTTGGAAACCCCTGGATGACCCTGGTGGGGTTTAGCCAGTATCTGGCAGCGACCTTTACTCAGAACAATCACCCTCAATCCCCATTGTAATATGCTGTCCTTTATGGTAATCTGGTCTCTCCAGGTCCAGAAAGGTTTCAGTCCTGGTTGCTATGGCTCTTCTGTTTCCCCCATTCCCACCAGCTGTTTTAGTTTCACCAGGGCAGAATCATTCTGTGCCCACAGTCGGATATTTTCCGCAGGTGTCCAGGAAATTCAAAACCAAAAGGGGACTCTTCCAAAGGAGGCACCATTGGTGGAGTATCTGCCAGTGGGAGGTGCCTCAAGAAATTCATATTAGCCACTTGGCTTCCTGGATGGTTTTCTAACTTGCACACACTGAAAATAAGGGCCCAACACTGAATTCTACCAGAAGCTATGGGTGACACCACCTTGTCTTTCTTCAGTAGCCCGAGCAGGGGTTTGTGATCTGTGACTATGACAAATCCCCGTCCGTAAAGGTACTGGTGGAACTTTCTCACGCCAAAGATGACCACCAAACCTTCCTTCTCTATCTGAACATTAGTACGTCAGGGTAGCCCTAGTGAAATGCTCTCCATGTACCACTGGAAAAGGGTGCAGGCTGATGATACCCCATCTGGTAATCTTGTACATAAACCCTGAAGGGTATTAATTGTAACATACTTCTGGGACTCCTCATCCAATCACAATTGCAGGTAAGTGTGGCTTACATCCAACATCGTGAAGGACATCCCCCCACCAACATTGCATACAAATCCTCTATACGAGGGATCGGGTATTTATCTAGCTGTGAGAAGCAGTTTACCGTCTGCATAAAGTCCCTACAAAAGACCTGAAATGAGCCATTAGGCTTCACAATCGGTACAATTGATGCAAACTGCACTGGGTTGTTGATTCCTTCGCTCTCTAACCTCCTGGTTTCCACCTCGACTTTTGCCCGCAAGGCAAATGCCACCAAGTGGACCTTGCGAAATTGCTTCCTAGTCAACATGCAAAATGTCCTTGACCTCTTTGGTAGTCCCAAGCCCTTCTTGAAAAACTTTTGGGTATTTCACTAGGATGTCACGGGGGAGGCCATTTTCTAATTGAAAAATGTTGAGCCAATCCAGGTGAATCTTTCTCAACCAATTCTGCCCCAATAGACTCGGGCCTAAGCCTTTTACTATCATCAGAGGTAGCTGCACCAACTGCTTTTCACAAGAGACCAGAACCAAAGTCGTACCATTATTTTGCAAAGGTTCCCAAGTGTATGTTCTCAGTCTGGCTGAGGTCTTGCACAGGTTAAGTGTTGGAATCCTGAGCAAATCTTGTTAAAAACGGATTCTGCAACCACAGATACAGCTGCACCAGTCTCGACCTCCGTGGGATTGACCATTTAACCAAACATTCATTTTCAATGGTTCTGATTTGAATGTTGCTAAACAATTTAATTGTTCCAACCACATATAGGGTGACTTTCCAGGGTATGTAATCTCCCAGGTACCAGCCTACAAGTTTTCTTACGCAAGTCAGGCTTTGTAGGATGCCTTTGCTGTCGCGAGTCTGCATATTGACAGCAATTACTGGTAAGAATCACTATCTGTTTTTAAAAGTACTAACACTTTTTCTTCAAATTGTCTTCAATGAAGGATTGTTGAAACGAAGGTGGCATGATGCCTCACAGCGCCAGAGACCTGTATTCAATTCCCGCCTTGGTCGACTGACTGTGTGGAGTTTACACATTCACCCCGTGTCTGCATGGGTTTCCTCCAGGTGTTCCGGTTTCCTCCCACAGTCCAAAAGTTGAATTGGCCATGCTAAATTGCCCATAGGTGCATTAGTCAGGGGGAAATGAGTCTGGGCGGGTTACTCTTTGGAGGGTCGGTGTGGACTTGTTGGGCCGAAGGGCCTGTTTCCATACTGTGGGGAATCTAATCTAATTGTGATGGCTTGCTGTCTCAGATCCTGAAGAGCTTTTTAGCCACTTGGTCGAGGCTGGGTTTGTTGTTGGGGTTCTGCGGTGGACTAGCCGAAGGTCTCTCTGCTCAGGACATGCCCAGTGTGAGGCTCTGCGATTGCCTACACTCAAGTGGTATTCCCCAAGCTCAGTTGGGCAGGTGAGGGTGTCCACTTCCATTGGGAAGCCCTGTAACTCCCGTGTTCCACTTGCTGCATTTTCTAATGACAAAGCCAGTTGCCGTGCCTGTTCGAATTCCAGTTGGGCTTCAGCTAGTAGGCACTTCTGCGTAGTTGTGTCATTATCCCAAATACCAAACAGTCTCTTAGCATCTCATTCAGGGTAAACAAAAAAAAAATCAAATGCCTCTGCCAAACACTGTAACCTCGTCAACATTCCCGATGCTATTCCCCCAGTTCTCCAACAGCTGACTAAAACCAATAGCGTCTCAGAATTGGAGGAGGTTTGAGGTCGTAACATTCCTTAACTAACTCAGTCAACTCTTGAAAAGTTTTAGTGTTGGGTGCCTCTGGGAAAGCTAAGCTGCTTACAACAGAAAGCACTGTAGGTCAGCACGTGGTCAGAAGGGTTACTCGTTTTTCATCTGCCCCAATGTGATTTTCCTGGAAAACATATATCACATTCTTTCCACATACTGGGCCCAGTCTTCAACAGCAGGGTCAAACAAGTCAAGCTTCCCAAATAAAGGAATGATTTCAGAAAAACTTACCCCAAATCCAAGGTGACTGTTGCAAGCGAATGTTCTTCAAGCACGTACTGTTTTCCCATTCTTGTTGTCACTGAAATAACTGCAGAGGCCAGTATCCTGTCACCAGGTCACCATTTATTTACCTGTGCACAGTACACGAGCTCAGAGCCAGCCAACTCACAGTCAGTCCCCTGAACTGAGCAGATTCTAAATCTCCTGCTTATATATTTTTTCTGGTTATATCATCTTAGATTAAAACTGTCCAAAAGTACAAAACAGTCACCAGCTAAAAATAAACAACAATTCACAGGGAAATGGGGATAGTAAAACCAGACCCCAGCCTCACTGTACATCCAATTTACAGGTGGACCAAGCCTAAATCCAACAATGCACCGAGGAGAAAGCAGTAGACAGAAATACATAGAAGTCAAATCCAATCAACCGAATAAGAAAACAATGCATAATACGCAGACACCAGCAAATGGCTCGTCTATCCCTCCTTATGGCCATTCAAAGGCAGCCCACCCAATACCCCTCTAGCTCTCGGTCTGACCCTATGCACCTTCCAGCCACCTCTAGGACAACCCATCCCCATACCACCCCAGGACAGTGGCGATCAGGATGGCCCACCCACCTTCCACCTTCTGCTTGTCCCTATGCACCTTCTGGCCACCTGTAAGACAGCCTGTCCCAGTATGTCCAGGAATGACAGTACTCCGACCCACCTACCAGCACTTGGGAAACCTCCACATACCTTTCGGCTCTGTCCTGCCCCGATGCACCATCCGGCTCTCGGTCCGCCATGAGGCACCTTCTGGCCACCTCTAGGACAGACTGTCCCCACATCTCCCCGGGACGGCCTGCTCACCTTTCAGCGCTCGGTGTTCAGTCCAACCTACGAACCTACCCACCATCTGGCTCCCAAGGAAGGCCGACCACACCCAGGGATATGCAAGATGCAGTGCAGGTGAAACTAGCAACCGTCAAAAAGGTTGAGTCCATTACCAAAGCAAAGTCCACTCCCGAAGGCAGTGGATTCACACTTCACTGCACACACACAGGGTGTTGAAACTCCACCCACAGAAGCCCAGGCCCACTCACAGGGACACAGTCCATTTGTAAAGGTGCAGCTGACTCACAGAGACTCAGTCCAAACACAAACCAGTGAAAACATATGCAAAAATAAAGTGCAAGCACCAAAAACCAAACTCTGCCACGAAATCCATATTTTTTTGGAGAAGGTTTGTAGCTCAGGTTGTGGGTCAGGTTGTAGGTTTGCTTGCTGAGCTGGTCGGTTTGTTCTCAGACGTTTTGTCACCATGCGGGGTATCAGCGTCAGTGAGCGTCCGGTTAAAGTCCTGGTGTTCTGTCCTGCTTTCTATTTGGGGTCTTGGTCTGTTGTGGCCTGTGATATCATTTATGGTTCTTTTTCTCAGAAGTTGGTAAATGGGGTCCAAATCGATCTGTTTATTTATGGAGTTCCGGTTTGAATGCCAGGCCTCAAGGAATTCCGGTGCGTGTTTCTGTTTAGCCTGTCCCAGGATGGATATGTTAGCCCAGTCGAAGTGGTGTCCCTCTTCGTCTGTGTGTAAGGATACTAGTGACAGTGGGTTATGTCTTTTGGTGGCTAGTTGCTGCTCATATCCTGGTGGCTAGTTTCCTGCCTGTCTGCCTGATGTAGTGTTTGTTACACTCCTTGCAGGATATTTTGTATATGACATTCGTTTTGCTGGCTGTTGGTCCAGGGTCCTTTAGGTTCACCAGGAGTTGTTTCAGTGTGTTGGTAGGTTTGTGGGCTACCATGATATCATGGGGTCCTCACCTCTGAGATGTCTTTGATGTGCAGCAAGGGGGCTAGAGTTTCTGGGTATGTTGTGTCTTCAGGTTTGGGTTTGTTCTTTTAAGAATCAGCGGACTGTGGTTATCGGGTACCGTTTTTGAACGTGCTGTTTTTCTTTGGCTGCTCATAGTTTCTGGGTGCTGCAATGTGTTGTGGGCCATTTTAATAATGTCCTGATGCAGCTCCGTTTGAGGGTGGTAGAATGATTGCTCCTGGAGTGGGGTATCTGGTCAGTGGTGTGTGGTCGCTGGTCTGCAGCTCTCCATTGGCTTTTCATTCTGCTGTGATGTAAGAAGGGGAGTCTGTTGTTCTCTTAAGGGGGCCCGCCATTTTACCTTTTGGAGGGGACAAAACTAAAATTCTGGAAGTGGCTCAGGTTGTGGGGCATAGGCTCCCGCAGGAGGTATGTGACCTTGGGGCCAATGTGAAATTCCATCCAGGCATCTCCTGGTCATTTTTTTAACCCCCCCTCCATACTACCGCCTAACTGGAGTAGTGCTTATTTTTCCCCAGCACCCATGGTGTGTGTGTGTGTGCAGGTGTGAGACACAGTGAGAGACACAAAGTGCACAAATCTTTATTTAATTTCCACTACCAGGAAGAAAGGAAAACACCCGGGTGGCCTGTGACAAGCAGTGCCCTTCACATCAAAGGGCAATGCTGTGTGATCAAACAGTGAAGGGGAGGGCAGGGACTAGATCAAAATAGAGTTGGAGGGGGAAATGATGCACTCCACTCCCTGCGGTGCCCACCTTTCCCTGAACAACTCCAGGGTGTTGGTGGACACCATGTGCTCCTTCTCCAAGGACACCCGGGCCCTAACGTAACCATGGAAGAGGGGCAGGCAGTCGGCCCTAACGACCCCCTCCACGGCCCGCTGCCTGGACCTGTTTATGGCCAATTTGGCCAGGCCCAGGAGCAGACCCACGAGGAGGTCTTCAGACCTGGCTCCTGGTCATTTTTTTTTTTCTTTTCTTTTTGTTATAACAGGGAAAACACCTGAGTGGCCAGTGACAAGCAGAGCCCCGTAACTTCTGGTTATATTTTGGTTTTTTTTCATTACTTTTTTCCCCCCACACTACCGCCTAACTGCGGTAGTGCTTATTAATTTTTCCCCCCCGCACCCATGTTGTGTGTGTGAAGGTGTGAGACACAGTGAGAGACACAAGGTGTACGAATCTTTATTTTTTTTTATATTTTTTTTCTTCTTTCTTTTTTTTTTGTTTTTTTTTGGCTAATCTCCTGGTTATATATTTTTTTCTTTTTTTAACCCCCACACTACCGCCTAACTGCGGTAGTGCTTATTTTTATCCCCAGCACCCATGGTGTGTGTGTGCAGCTGTGAGACACAGTGAGAGACATAAAGTGCACAAATCTTTATTCAATTCCCACCACCAGGAAAAGTAGGAAAACACCCGAGTGGCCTGTGACGAGCAGTGCCCTTCACATCAAAGGGCAATGCTGTGTGATCAAAACAGTGAAGGGGAGGGCAGGGACTAAATCAAAATAGAGTTGGAGGGGGAAATGATGCACTCCACTCCCTGCGGCGCCCACCTCTCCCTGAACAACTCCAGGGTGTTGGTGGACACCGCGTGCTCCTTCTCCAAGGACACCCGGGCCCTAACGTAACCGCGGAAGAGGGGCAGGCAGTCGGCCCTAACGACCCCCTCCACGGCCCGCTGCCTGGACCTGTTTATGGCCAGTTTGGCCAGGCCCAGGAGCAGGCCCACAAGGAGGTCTTCAGACCTGCCCTCCCTCCTCCGCACCGGGTGCCCGAAGATCAGGAGCGTGGGACTGAAGTGCAACCAAAAGCAGAGGAGAAGGTTTAAGAAAATCAAAAAGGGAGTGCAAACGCCCACACCCAATATACACATGGTCCACGGACTCCACAGCGCCACAGAACAAGCAGTTGGGCTGGGAGTCCGTGAACCACCGAAATCTGCGGTTGCAGGGGACTTCTGCGTGCAACACCCTCCACCCCAGATCCCCGAGAGAAAGGGGGAGGACTCCAGCGTAGAGGGCCCTCCACTGGGGATCCCCACCGCCCGGTGGCAAATGGGCACGCCAGGGCGTGTCCGGGCAGTGGATGAGGGAGAAGAGGTGGACGGTGTGCAGCAGCAGTCGATATAGGGCACACCTTTTAACGTCCTTGAACGGGACAAAATTAAAATTTCGGAGGCGGCTCAGGTTGTGGGGCACAGGCTCCCGCGGGAAGTACGGGACCTTGGGGCCGATGTGAAATTCCGTCCGGGCAGGGGTGAGGGCGGACGGGATCCCACCGCACACCTGAGCGTCCTCCAACTGGTGCACTACGTCGGGTCCGAGCACCGCCGTTTTAAGGCGTCGGATGCCGGTGGCCACGTACCGGACGTCTACCGCTGCCCTGTTCGCTATGTCTTGCGGCAACGTCCAGCCCAGGCCCCCGGCACCCAGCACGTCCCCGACCCTGGTCACCCTCGCCGCCACGGCCCTCCCCTCCGACAGCCACTCGAACCCGCGAGCACGGAGGTGCGGATTCCTAAGCAACGGCTCCCTGACGACAGCCGCTACTCCTGCCGGAGGATAGGCGTGACGCGATTCGACCATGTTCCAGACAGTGATCAGGTCCTGGTAAAAGACAGGCAGCACCTTGAGGGCGACCTCCAAACCGTCACGATCGACGAACAGGAGCTGCGTGTCGTAGTTGAGGTTACGCACCTGGCGGAAAAAATACGTCGCCAGGGCGCACCACCTAGGAGGAGGCTCGACGTAAAGGTATCGCTGCAAGGTCTGAAGGCGGAAGGTCGCGACCTGGGTGCGGACGCACACCAGCGACTGACCGCCCTCCTCAATGGGGAGACTCAGAACCTGCGCAGCGACCCAGTGCATCTTTTTGTCCCAGAAGAAGTCGACCAACGTTCTCTGGATGTCAGCGACAAAGCCAGGAGGAGGGACCAAAGTGACCAGCCGGTACCACAGCATGGCGGCCACCAGCTGGTTTATGACCAGCACTCGGCTCCTGTAAGATAGCACTCGGAGCAGTCCTGTCCAGCGGCCTAGGCGAGCCGAGACTTTGGCCTCCAGCTCCTGCCAGTTGGCCGGCCAGGATTCCTCGGTCGGGCTGAGGTAGACCCCCAGGTAGAGGAGATGGGTGGTACTCCAGCTGAACCCCCCAAAACTCCTCCGGCAGGGAGTCCACCCGCCACGGACCCACCAGTAGCCCGGAACATTTGGCCCAGTTGATCCTGGCGGAAGACGCCGCCGAGTACACGGCCTGGCACTCGCGCATCCTCCCCAGGTCAGCCGGGTCGGTGAAAGTGAGGAGCACGTCGTCGGCGTAGGCCGAGAGGACCACCCCCGCGCCCGCGCCGCACAGAACCAGCCCCGACAACCTCCTCCGCAAGAGGCGCAGGAAAGGCTCCACGCACAGGGAATACAGCTGGCCGGACAGGGGGCAGCCTTGACGCACTCCTCTCCCGAAGCGAAGGGGCGCCGTCAGGGACCCGTTAACTTTAACCAGACACTCTGCGGCGGCGTACAAAAGTCGGATCCGGGCGACGAACTGCGTCCCGAACCCGAACGCCCGTAGAGTCCCGAGCAGGTACTCGTGATCGACCCTGTCGAACGCCTTCTCCTGGTCGAGAGACAGGAAGGCGCTCGGCAGACCAGCCCGTCGACAGAAATGGATCAGGTCCCGGACCAGATGGACGTTGTCTTGTATCCTCCGGCCCGGGACCGTGTAGGATTGGTCCGGGTGAATCATGTGGGCCAGCACGGAAGCCAGGCGAGAAGACAACACCCTGGCAAAGATTTTGTAGTCCGTGCTGAGGAGGGAGACCGGACGCCAGTTCTTCAAGGAACGAAGGTTCCCCTTCTTTGGCAGCAGGACGACGACCGCCCTGCGGCAAGAAAGGGGCAGCTCTCCGGCATTTAGACACTCCCCCAGGACCTGTGCGTAGTCGCTCCCCAGGACGTCCCAGAACGCCCTGAAGAACTCCACAGTCAGCCCGTCCAGCCCCGGGGATTTGCCCCTCGAGAGCCGGTCGAGGGCGCCGGTCAGCTCCTCTAAGGTGACGGGAGCGTCGAGCCTTCCGGCGTCCTCCGGGCTGAGCTGCGGCAGGTCCTCCCACAGAACTCTGCGAGCATCCTCGCTGGACGGATCCGGAGAGAACAGGGCCGTGTAATAGGATCGGACGTGGGCCCTGATACCCTCCGGATCCGAGACGAGGGACCCGTCGTCGGCCAGCAGCACAAGGAGCTGCTGACGGGTGCCGCGCCTTTTTTCCAGCGAGTAGAAGAAGGGGGAGCCGCGGTCCAGGTCCTGGAGGAGCTGGAGCCGCGACCTCATGTACGCGCCCCGAGCCCCGACGAGCTGCAGGTCCCGGAGCGCGGCCTTCTTCTCTTCGTACACCCCGCGCAGGGCCGGGTCCGCGTCGGGCTGACCGAGGCGTGACTCCAGGTCGAGCATCTCCCTCTCCAACTCCCCGATCCTGGATTTCCGCCTCTTCGTCGACCCCCTCGCGTACTCCTGACAGAAGACGCGGACGTGAGCCTTCCCACGTCCCACCATAGCCTCAGGGAGGGGAAGCTTCCCCGCTTCCTTCTCCAGCCGGCCCAGAAACGACGAAGCGAGTCCCGGAACCGCTCGTCCTCCAGCAGCAGGTTGTTAAAGTGCCAGTACGCGGAGCCCAACCTGGCGCCGAACGGAAGGAGTTCCGCCCACACCAGGTGATGGTCCGTGCACGACACCTGCCGCGTGGAGGCCTTCGGAAAGCAGGAGGCGTACGCCCGCGAAACGTACAGGCGGTCGATTCTGGACGCTCCGACCCCAGGCCTCACGAAGGTGAAGGCGATGGAGTCAGGATGGAGATTCCGCCAGACGTCCACCAGGTCCAAGGACTTGATCAAGTCCCCCAACCTCCTCCCCGACGTCGAACCCGTGCGGGCACCGCCGTGGTCCCTGTCCTCGAGGACGCAGTTAAAATCTCCCCCGAGGACGACGCACTGGTTCTCGTCGATGGAAGCGAGATGAGGGGACACTTCTTCGAAGAAGCTCGCTTGCCTCGGCCCGGCCAGGGGAACGTAGACGTTCACCAAGTGAAGCACCACGCCCCCCAGCCGAACCGTCAGGTGAAGCAAACGGCCTGGCACTGGCTCCCTGACCCCCAAGATCTCCGGCTGAAAATGCGGGGCCAACAAGATAGCCACCCCGCCAGATCTGCGGGTGAGGTGACTCATGTAGACCCCCCCCTCGCCACTCCAGGAGCCAGGTGGCTTCGTCTCCCGGGGTAGTGTGGGTTTCTTGCAGGAAGCACACCGCATACCTCCCGTCCCGAAGGACCGAGAGGGTCTGGAATCTGTGCTGTGACTCCCTGCTGCCGTTGATGTTGAGGCTGGCTATAGTTGTCTCCATGTCGGAAGTATAGTGCAACCACCACCAGTACACACAGTTAAACTATGTACATATTTACTGGGAGGACGAGAGAGGGGCACAGAAGTCCCTCGCCCTCACCAGGAGTGCTCCCAGGAAGTTCCTGACTCGCTTTCGCTCATTGACGTCAAGCCCGGGCGCCTGGCGCGCAGCGTGGGCCGACCAGTAGACTCTTTCGAAGGAGCTCCAGCAGTCGAGCGCCAGTTGGGCTCTATCCCGGCGACTCCGAGTTTCCTCGACAAATTCCCGGAGTTCCTCGAGGGGGATGAGGGGGAGATCGGTGGGGGGCACCTGGAACTCGAAAATGTCGCTGGAGACGGACTCCGCGTCGTCCCCGGTGTCCGCCACTGATCCAGAACCCTCCTCCGGGAGGTCGCCTTCGGTCACCGACCCCTCCCCCACCGAGAGGATGGGGGCTGGTCCGGCACTGCCAACTGGCCTCAAACCTCCAGTGACCCCACCCCCAGGGTCACCTTCAGTCCCTTCCTCGGCGCACCCCTTCCCGGAACGCCCCGAGTTCGGGTCGCCGGGCGGCAGAGGCTCGGGGCCCCGCTCCTCTCCCGACACCGGGAAGCCCGGCTCCTCGGGGAAAAGGTCCTCCCCCAGGGCCAAGGCCCCCGGAAAAACAGTCTGGGAGGGAGGAGCGAGGATAACACCTTCCTCGCCTCCACCGCTCGACGACCCAGCAGTGAATAAAAATCTGTCGCCTGCACCATGGCCCGTGTTGTTATTAAAATCCTCCCCAGGGGCTGGAGGAGTTATGGCGGTGGAAGGCCCGGCTGTCGCCCCTGGGGGTTTGGACAGGTCAGGCCATGGTGCAGGACAGTGGGGAGACACCGTCGGCTCATCCCCCGGAGAGGGGAAGCGCCGCCGGCGCGCTGATGGGATTTCTCCCCCCTCCAAGGGCCGACGCCTCTTCCCCAGAGAGACAGGGGGGAGTTTATGGGTCTTCCCGTCCCCGCCCGCCTTGGTGGTCATGGGGCCCGAGGTCCCTCCCCCCAGCCTTTCCCGGAATATGATTGGCTGGGGGAATGCAGGGGGCGTGGCCAGGGTGGGGAGGGTCAGCCGTGTCACTTCCTGCCCCGCCCCTGGTATATCAAGTGATGGCGGGCGGGGCAGGGGCCCAGTTCCCTCTCCGGGGCCCAGAGACACGGTCGCTGCAGGAAGTGGAGCAGCGGTGGTTCCCCCCAGGTTAGTGCCAGGGGGTGGCTGGGTGGGGCGGGGCTCAGTTTCCGGAGGGGGGGTTGGAGCCCCAGGAGTTTTCGTAGCGAGGTGGGGGTTGGGGTCGGGGTCAGTGGGACCGGGATCAGGTACGTGTTTGGGGGTTCGGGGGTCAGGGTTCCCACGCCGGGGCGACGCTGGCACGGCCGCAGGGGCATTGTCGTGCCGGGGCGGGGCAGGTCGTGGGCTACGTGGAGGGGAAGGGGAAGGGGACGGGGATGGGGATAGGGTGGTCTCCCCGTGGGCGGGCTTGACGCGTTGCGTCTTCCTGAGTGCCTTCCGTTCGGTCGGACGCTCACCCCCCTCCCTGCCAGAGGCTGAGGCATTGGGAGCCTCCGGCTTAGCCCCCGGTGCCGGGGCTTGTGTTGACTTTGGGGGAGGGGGAGTGGGTGCGGCGGCACCACCCGCAGCCGTTGGTGTGGGCTGGGCAGCTTTCTGGGTGGGGCAGTTCTTTCTAATGTGCCCCACCTCGCGGCACAGGTGGCACCGCACGCCGTCCGCCGTCCAGAAGGCGCGGTATGCCGCGCCCTCGTGGAGGACAGTGAACGAGCCCTCCGTGACCTCCTCCCGGGCCAGGCAAATAAACACCTGGCGTCGGAAGGAGTATACGTGACGGAGGGTGGGGTCCTTAAGACCGAGCAGGAGCGGTTGAACGCCTGACCGGATCTCCCCCAAGGTGGTGAGGTGGGGAAGAAGGAGCTCACTGACAATGAAGGGCGGGACGTTGGAGATCACGACTCTCTGGGCCGTGACCTCCAAAGGGTCGACGGGTAAGTGTGTCCCGCCCACAGTGAGCCCCCTCTCCAAGGCCAGGTGGACCGCCTGCTCGGTCTTAAGGAAGAAGACGGCCTTCCCGTACATGCGGGCCGCAGCGACGATGGCCAGTGGGCCGACCACACCAGCCATGGCCTTACTGCAGGCCTCGCTGGTCATGTTGGGATGGGGATAGGCCTTGACCCCCAGGCGTTTGGTCAGTTGCCTGAAGGGGGATGCGGTTGCGGCCGGGGTTGGGGCAGCCGAGCCTAAGGCAGCGGCTACCCCGGCGTAGGTCCGGCTGGGCCCTGCGACCTTCGGGCTCGCCATATTCTGCTGCTGGAGGTGGGCCTTTGGCTGTAGCAGTGGCGGAAGTCCTGGGGTCGTGCCCAAAGCCAGTCACCCGAGGAGAGTCCCAGGCAGCGACGGTGGAAACCGGCCTCAGGCAATGGCAGGGGCAGGCTTTGGGCGAGTCCCAGGTAGGCCCTTGGTCACCGGTAGGGGCAGGCCTGTTGGGGAGGGTCCCCAAGACAAGTCCCAGGCAGCCCCAAAATTAAGTCCTGGGCAGCAGCGGTGGAGGTGGGCCTCAGGTCACAGCAGTGGTGGAGGCTGTGGGGAGTGGCCTCAGGCGAGTCCCAGGCTGCGGTGGTGGAGGCAGGCCTCTGGCGAGTCCCAGGCAGGCCCTCAGTTGGGGAGGGAGTCCCAGGCAGCGCTGGTGGAGGCAGGCCTCTGGCTGCAGCAGAAGTTGAGGTAGGCCTCTGGCGAGTCCCGGGCTGGTCCTTGGTCCCAGCAGTGGAGGTAGGCCTCAGGTCACACCAGTGGAGGAGGTTGTGGGAAGGGGCCTCAGGCGAGTCCCAGGCTGTGGTGGTGGAGGCAGGCCCAGGCGGGGTCCCAGAGACCAGCAGTGGGAGTGGGCCCCAGGTCAGCTCAAACACTAGGCCCAGAGCACAAAGCTCTCACCTCCTTCTTCCACCTCCTCCTTGTTCTTCTCCTTCTTCTTTTTTCTTCTCCTTCTCTCTTCTCCCACAGGCACAACACTGCCACTGGTCCAACTCTTAACAGGCAAAACACCCGAGTGGCCTGTGACAAGCAGTGCCCTTCACGTCAAAGGGCAATGCTGTGTGAACAAACAGTGAAGGGGAGGGCAGGGACTAAATCAAAATAGAGTTGGAGGGGGAAATGATGCACTCCACTCCCTGCGGTGCCCACCTCTCCCTGAACAACTCCAGGGTGTTGGTGGACACCGCGTGCTCCTTCTCCAAGGACACCCGGGCCCTAACATAACCGCGGAAGAGGGGCAGGCAGTCGGCCCTAACAACCCCCTTCACGGCCCGCTGCCTGGACCTGTTTATGGCCAGTTTGGCCAGGCCCAGCAGCAGACCCACGAGGAGGTCTTCAGACCTGGCTCCTGGTCATATTTTTCTTTTTTTTGTGTGTGCACAGCTGTGAGACACAGTGAGAGACAAGGTGTACAAATCTTTATTCAATTTCCACCACCGGGAAAAGTAGGAAAACACCCGAGTGGCCTGTGACGAGCAGTGCCCTTCACATCAAAGGGCAATGCTGTGGCTCCTGGTCATATTTTTTTTAACGGTTATATTTTTTTTAATTTATTTATTTTTTCCTTAACCCCCACACTACCGCCTAACTGCGGTAGTGCTTATTATTTTTAACCCCAGCACCCATGGTGTGTGTGTGCAGCTGTGAGACACAGTGAGAGACATAAAGTGCACAAATCTTTATTTAATTTCCACCACCAGGAAAAGTAGGAAAACACCCGAGTGGCCTGTGACGAGCAGTGCCCTTCACATCAAAGGGCAATGCTGTGTGATCAAAACAGTGAAGGGGAGGGCAGGGACTAAATCAAAATAGAGTTGGAGGGGGAAATGATGCACTCCACTCCCTGCGGCGCCCACCTCTCCCTGAACAACTCCAGGGTGTTGGTGGACACCGCGTGCTCCTTCTCCAAGGACACCCGGGCCCTAACGTAACCGCGGAAGAGGGGCAGGCAGTCGGCCCTAACGACCCCCTCCACGGCCCGCTGCCTGGACCTGTTTATGGCCAGTTTGGCCAGGCCCAGGAGCAGACCCACGAGGAGGTCTTCAGACCTGGCTCCTGGTCATATTTTTCTTTTTTTTGTGTGTGCACAGCTGTGAGACACAGTGAGAGACAAGGTGTACAAATCTTTATTCAATTTCCACCACCAGGAAAAGTAGGAAAACACCCGAGTGGCCTGTGACGAGCAGTGCCCTTCACATCAAAGGGCAATGCTGTGGCTCCTGGTCATATTTTTTTTTAACAGTGAAGGGGAGAAACTCCTGTTGATTTTTTTTTTCTTTTCTTTTCTTTTTTTTTCTTTTCTTCTTTTTTTTATTAACCCCACACTACCGCCTAACTGCGGTAGTGCTTATTTTCCCCAGCACCCATGGTGTGTGTGCGTGTGTGTAGTTGTGAGACATAGTGAGAGACGCAAAGTACACAAATCTTTATTCAATATCCACCACCAGGAAAAGTAGGAAAACACCCAAGTGGTCTGTGACAAGCAGTGCCCTTCACATCAAAGGGCAATGCTGTGGCTCCTGGTCATATTGGTCAGCAAAAGCTTTCCTGACTGGCCCAGGTTAACGACCCCAAACAAGGATCTCGTAGCCAACAAGATCAAGCTGGTTCCAATCACTACAGGAACAGATTACTTTGGATCTAGTGTTGTGCAATATGAAAGGGTCGTGGCACAACATGACAGAACTTTATATTGAGTTTGAACTGATTTTGTTAAGTCCAATCCTGGCTTGAACCTAAACAAGGCAATCTACAAAGGTACAGGGGGTGAGCTAATGAAGGTGGGTTGGGTAATTACATGAAAAGATACAATGAAAGACCAACAATGGCTGCCAAGCAAAGAATTAGTACATGATTTGAAGCAAATATACAGGCCTTTAAGTCACAAACAGAATATGTGGTTAAACTGTGATGAAGAAATGGAGTTAAAGATAATACTGAGTCAAAGACAGGCTTGTAATGTAACCAAGTTAAGAGTGAAGGCTGAAATACTTTAGAATTCCACAAAGGAGGACAAAGAAAACAACAGTGAATGAGAAAGGGGATTATGTGAGGAGACTGGCAAGGACATAAAAGCAAATTGTAAATGTTTGTATTGCTATGTAAGAATCTAAATGGGTTCATGAAGCAAAGGGGATTTGGGAGTACAAATATACAAATCATTAATAGTAATGGTCCGGGTTAATGAGGCCATGAAACCACAAGCAAATCAAGCAGCCGAGTTTGTTTTTAGAGGGGTGGACTTAGAAAAGAGCGAAGTTCTGCAAAACCTATGTGAGGTTTTTATAAGATGATTATGTTTTTGGACTATCTCTCTACTTCAAGGTGAACTGGAAAAGTAAACAGTGCAAATGCGGTCTGCTTCAAATTCTGTTTGGCAGTAAGCCTGGGGATGGGGGGAGACGGTTTACCAGGGGAACAGAAGAGCCCAGATTGCAACTCGTGGAAGTAAGGTGCAAAATGTTGACAGTTGAAGGCAAGAACAGCTGGATTAACTCTGGACTGACTCTCAGTTTCCAAGATGTTCAACAGAAAATAAGAGAGAGGGATTGGGAGGCCTCAGAGAGGCTGCATTCTGGATTAGTGGTGCTGGACAGAGTGGGAGGGGGAGTTGAAATGTTGGGCCACGGGGCGGTGTGGTTGATTGGTGCGGGTGTCCCGGAGATGTTCCCTAAAGCGCTCTGCTAGGAGGCGCCCAGTCTCCCCAATGTAGAGGAGACCGCATCGGGAGCAACGGATACAATAAATGATATTAGTGGATGTGCAGGTAAAACTTTGATGGATGTGGAAGGCTCCTTTAGGGCCTTGGATGGAGGTGAGGGAGGAGGTGTGGGTGCAGGTTTTGCAGTTCCTGCAGTGGCAAGGGAAAATGGCCCTGTGGCCCAACATTTCAATTCCCCCTCCCACTCTGCCGAGGACATGGAGGTCCTGGGCCTCCTTCACCGCTACTCCCTCACCACTAGACGCCTGGAGGAAGAACGCCTCATCTTCCGCCTCGGAACACTTCAACTCCAGGGCATCAATGTGGACTTCAACAGTTTCCTCATTTCCCCTTCCCACACCTCACCCTAGTTCCAAACTTCCAGCTCAGCACTGTCCCCATGACTTGTCCTACCTGCCTATCTCCTTTTCCACCTATCCACTCCACCCTCCCCCCTCCCCTAACCTATCACCTTCATCCCCTCCCCCACTCACCTATTGCACTCTATGCTACTTTCCCCCCACCCTCCTCTAGCTTATCTCTCCACACTTCAGGCTCTCTGCCTTTATTCCTGATGGGGGGCTTTTGCCCGAAACGTCGATTTTACTGCTCCTTGGATGCTGCATGAACTGCTGTGCTCTTCCAGCACCACTGATCCAGAATCTGGTTTCCAGCATCTGCAGTCATTGTTTTTACCTCAGAGAGGCTGCAACTGATGTGGTCATCAGAGAGACAAGGGCTATGAGGTCTCTGTCAGCTACCGAGAAAAATGTACATGGGAGGATGGTTTTTGGTTAAAGAGTGGGATCCCATCATGACCTAAAAACTCTGGAAATCCAGGAAGAGGAATCACTCAAAATGGATCATACTGCTGCTGGCTCCTTTGGAAATTCTCCTACAATTAAAGGAGGCATCTTTCAAAGATCTCTCAAAATTGGAAGCAGGAGACATGAACTAATTGGAACTTCTGTCTCTAGCGAAGACTGTTATCCTGTAGACCCACATGCTGCAATGGATATTATGTTGGTCACATTGAAGCATTATAATTTTCTCTCTCCTTGAGTAATCCACTCAAAGGCAAGTCCCACCTACAGCCACCTGACCTCCAGCGTAATGAGAGCAAACAGTCAGGTCCTTAATGGGGAATGGACCAGCTGGGGTGGGGACTGAACCTGAAACTGTTGGTACATGTCTGATCCACTCCAGCTATCTGACCGACTGAGCGAACCACATGCCCATGCAATCCAAATTGCAAAATCCATTTTTATAATAGTGTTGTTGCCTGGAACTATAAACAGTGAAGGACAAGGTTCAATTTCTTTCTAAAATGCGGCTGATCAGAGATCTCTCCTGCTCTTACTGTCTGCCAGTGGCACATGGCGGAAGAATGTGCAGGCTGATAAATAACCTATTGGCACTACGATGAATGCATATTCCTTACAAGGGGTGCAACTTGAACTTATAACATCTAGTTCAAAGGCTGGAGCCCTTCCCATTGTGAGAAAATCTCCTAAAACACTTGTAAAGGTTAACATTTTCGTAGTTTAGAGTACTAGGATAACCAATTTTTTTGTTCATTCACAGTTTGACTCCCGGGCATGGGGCCTGGTACCTCATGGCTCATGTTGCAGGTTCTGCCGCACCCCGCGCGGCTTCCAAGTTGTCTTCCCAGGCTCGGTAATGTTTTATTTTGGTTTTGGTTCCTCTGGGGCCTCCTCCTGATGGACTCCTGCAGGAAGCCGGGGCCCCATGTAACTCCATCCCCGCTCCATCTCGGGTGGCGGCCTCAGGAGGCGAGCCAGGATTCCGTCAGTCAATGTCCAATGTCGGAGGAGGTGTGTGACCCCCACAGCCCGACCAGTTTCAGCTCAGACCCGGCGGATACGGAAGCGAACAGTGCCAGTGGCGGTGGGAAAGGTGTACACTGCCAGGACCCAGAGGACAATGTCTGTCAGTGGCGGCTGGAGGAGCAGAGAGGTGGCAGTGAACGGAGAGGGAAAGATGAATTCTTGAAGCTGTTTCAGTTTTAATAACATCTGCTTGATGTTAATTTATTCAGTGTTTTACCATTTGTACAGTAATTTTTCAGTATTCAACAATTTATTCTGTAATCCAAGATGGCGCCAGAACATGGTGACATTATCCACTTTTCACTGTACCTAGATACCGCTGACAATATATTATATCAATCTACAGAAATCACATGACTTAGTGTGACGGTGTTCCCAGCTGGGCCAGCCATGCTTGCCCATCCTTCATTGTCCTTCAGAAATTGGTGGTGAGCTGCTTTAAGACCATAAGATGGAGAAGCAGATGCAGGCTTGGATGTGTATGTGAATAGGAAGGGTTTAGAGAGATATGGGCCAAATGCTGGCAAATGGGACTAGATTGATTTCGGATATCTGGTCAGCATGGATGAGTTGGACCAAAGGGCCTGTTTTCAGCCCATCATTCCTTCTTGAACATTTGCAAGTCCACCCGATGTCGATACACCCAATAGAAACGAGTTCCAGGATCTAGCTTCACTGATGCCGCACTCAGTTCATTAGTTACAGTGAAACTGAAATCTTGCAATTTCTTTGAGTTGGTCACTGGGAATTCAAATCACGTGTTTAAAATTACTGATCTCCCTAGGTATTGTGTTTTTTATTATGTTATATTGTTCTGGAAGGATTGTTATTCTGAATTTTTTATTTCTTTATTTTTCTAATTTATTACTATGATTTTATCCTATTGAAACTCTGTAATGTTGAACATTTTATTTCTTTTTTTTCCTTAGAATTTGTACCCAAGAATCTCTTGGCACCTTTGTGCCTAACATGGCACTGCAAATAGCAATTTGTAAACTTTTCATTGTACTCATGTGAATATGTGACAATAAACCTAATTCACATCAATTCAAATTGTATTGAGCATAGTTCAGATGGAACTTGGAGTGCTATGTGCTGGTGTCCATAGTGTCAACACACTCGAGTTTAAAGTTCAAGGATGATACCAAAACTGTGTGGTTTGCCTGACAAAGGAGCAGCATTCAGAAAGCCTGTGACTTCAAGTGAACCTGTTGGACTATAACCTGTTATCGTGTGCCTGCTGACTTTGTCCACCCCAGGCACGTCCACATCGTGGTTTATTTGTTAATTGAAGTTAAACAGACTGGGTGCTCTTTTCTCTTGTAAGGATAAGGCTGAGAGATGATTGAACAAAGTCTTTAAAATGAAGGAGGTTTTGATAGAGAACATATTTTCACTGATAGAGTCATAGTCATCGAGTCATGCAGCATAGAAACAGACCCTTCAATCCAACTGCTCCATGCCAACCATAATCCCAAACTAAACTAGTCCCACCGGCCTGTGTTGGCCTACATCCCTCCAACTTGTGAGAAAAAGTGAAGTTAGTGACCACCAGCATATAATAGTCACCATGAAACCAGTGGACAATTCAGAAATGCCTTTACCTGTAATATAATGGAAGTCAAGTTGAATATTTTTAGTTATAGCTTGGTAAGTAGAGTCACAATAGTGCCACTCCCTCATTAGAGAGGGAGAGTGACAACTTAGTGGTGAGTTTAAAATGGTAGTAGATGCGCAGGTGGAGCACAAACACTATCATGGGGCCTAATTCCCTGTTTCTATGCTGAGATGTAATTCTGTGGCACCTTTGCAAGGTTGAGAAGGCAGGTCATTTGTGGTGACCTCCATCAGTACAGGAATTAAACCTTCACTGTTGGCATCACTCTGTATCACAGCTATCCAGCCAACTGAGCTAACTGGTCTCGCAGTGTGGCAGGAGCCTAGTTATAGAGTCATACCAATTGTACAGCACAGAAACTGATCTTTTTGTCCATCTCATCCAAGCTGACCAGATACCCTAAATTAATCCAGTCACATTTGGCACCACTTGGCCCATACCTCTCTAAACCTTTCCTATTCATATACACACCCAGATGTCTTCTAAATATTGTAATTTTACCAGCCTCCACCACGAGAGAGAGAGAGAGAACCTGCACAGTTGCTGCCTTTGCTGTTTGAATTCGTTTGAATTCGTGTATTGCTGGACACCAGAGTGCATCTGGGAAAATTAACAAACAGTGAAATTCGTAACTAATCTTGGAGGAACTGTTGGGCGAAGTTCACAACACAGAATCAGATAAGTTAATTGTTGTTTTAAGTCTGTCCAAGAGAAAGGCTGCAGTAGTGGGTACAGTGGATACTTTCTTGATTATATGTTTTTGGAGATAAGTCTCCTGATTAAATTTAAAATATAAGTCATACAAATATGGTGCACCAAAAGACCGCATTATCCCATAAAATATGGCAGCCCTTCTTGAATTATATAAATACAGATATTTCGGCCATCCTAACAAGAGCTTTTATTGAATTGAGATAGCGAACCTGGCTGGTCCGGGGCCCCTTGTGAGAGGAATCCCGCACGAATACGGGTTTTGTTATATTTGATGTTAATACGTTCCGAGCATGTATCTCACTACCCAATTTCTGTGTTATCCATCGGGTTTTTAAAAATCTTATTTGAATAATGTAAGAGACTTAATTATACACTCTAGTTAGTTGCAGGTTAGATTAGTAGTTAGTTCAGTTTTGTTTTGTTTTCTTGGTATTTTTTCTTTTGTTAAATTTTGGTTATTATTTATTTAAGATTTAATTGTATATCAATGTGGATACTTGGGGTTTTTTTTATATTTTGTAAACTTGTAAAAATGTTACATTTTCAATAAAAATATCTATAAAAAAAATATAAGCCATAGCTATTAATTTAACCTGAGACAGAGTTTGTAGAGGAATAAGACAGTGTTATTTTCTGGGTCTGTAGAATGTGAAGGAGCAAGAATGGTGATTGCAGTGATATGTACTTCTTGTCAGGTGTGGGAGTTTAAAGAGAGTTTAAGGGTTACTGCGGATTATATCTGCCATAAATGCTGTTGGATGCGAATCTTATCAGATCGAGTGGATCGGTTGGAGAGACAGATAGAAGTGATGAGGAATGTGCAACAGCAATACTATGTGATGAATGGCAGTTATAGGAAGGGGGGAAAGTCTCAGTTACAGTCACATAGATGGGTTAACTCCAGGAAGGGTAAGAGAGGTAGGCAGCTAGTGCAGAAGTCTTTTGTGGATATACCCATTTCAAACAGGTATGCTGTTTTGGAAAATGTAGGGGGTGATTGATTCTCAGGGGAACATAGCACGAACAGCCAAGTTTCTGGTATTGAGACTGCAATGCATTGACTCTAATGCAACGAGGGGTATGTCGGCTTCCAAGAGATCAATTGTGTTAGGGAATTCTGTAGTCCGAGGTATAGACAGACGTTTCTGCTGCCAGCAGAGAAAAAGCAGAATGGTGTTGCTTCCCTGGTGCCAGGATGGGGGGTGTCTTAGAGAGGGTGCAGAATGTTCTCACGGGGGAGAGGGGCCAGCAGGAGGTCATTGTCCACATTGGAACCAACGATATGGGAAAGGAAAATGTTGAGATTCTGAAGGGAGATTACGGAGAGTTAGGCAGAAATTTAAAAAGGAGGTCCTCAAGGGTAGTAATATCTGGATTACTCCCAGTGCTATGAGCTAGTGAGGGCAGGAATAGGAGGATAGAGCAGGTGAATGCATGGCTGAGGAGCTGGTGTATGGGAGAAAGATTCACATTTTTGGATCATTGGAATCTCTTTTGGGGTGGAAGTGACCTGTACAAGAAGGACGGATTGCACCTAAATTGGAAGGGGACTTATATACTGGCAGGGAGATTTGCTAGAGTTGCTTGGGAGGATTTAAACTAGTAAGGTAGGGGAGTGGGACCCAGGGAGATAGTGAGGAAAGAGGTCGATCTGAGACGGATACAGCTGAGAACAGAAGTGAGTCAAACATCAGGGCAGGCAGGGACAAGGTAGGACTAATAAATTAAACTGCATTTATTTCAATGCAAGGGGCCGAACAGGGAAGGCAGATGAACTCAGGGCATGGTTAGGAACATGGGACTGGGATATCATAGCAATTACGGAAACATGGCTCAGGGATGGGCAGCATCCAAGGAACAGGAAATGCGACGTTTCGGGCCAGAGCCCTTCATCAGGAATGAGGAGAATGTGCCAGGCAGGCTGAGATAAAGGGTAGGGAGGAGGGACTTGGGGGAGGGGCGATGGAGATGTGATAGGTGGAAGGAGGTCAAGGTGAGGGTGATAGGTTGGAGTGGGGTGGGGGCGGAGAGGTCAGGAAGAAGATTGCAGGTTAGGAGGGCGAGTTGAGGGAACCGACTGAGACAAGGTGGGGGGAGGGGAAATGAGGAAACTGGAGAAATCTGAGTTCATTCCTTGTGGTTGGAGAGTTCCCAGGCGGAAGATGAGGCGCTCCTCCTCCAGCCGTCGTGTTGTTATGTTCTGCCGATGGAGGAGTCCAAGGACCTGCATGTCCTCGGTGGAGTGGGAGGGAGAGTTAAAGTGTTGAGCCACGGGGTGGTTGGGTTGGTTGGTCCGGGCGTCCCTGAGGTGTTCTCTGAAACGTTCCGCAAGTAGGCGGCCCGTCTCCCCAATGTAGAGGAGGCCACATCGGGTGCAGCGCATGCAATAGATGATGTGTGTGGAGGTGCAGGTGAACTTGTGGCGGATATGGAAGAATCCCTTGGGGCCTTGGAGGGAAGTGAGGGAGGAGGTGTGGGCGCAAGTTTTACATTTCCTGCGGTTGCAGGGGAAGGTGCCGGGAGTGGAGGTTGGGTTGGTGGGGGGTGTGGACCTGACGAGAGAGTCACGAAGGGAGTGGTCTTTGCGGAACGCTGATAGGGGAGGGGAGGGAAATATATCCTTGGTGGTGGGGTCCGTTTGGAGGTGGCGGAAATGACGGCGGATGATACGTTGTATGCGGAGGTTGGTGGGGTGGTAGGTGAGAACCAGTGGGGTTCTGTCTTGGTGGCGGTTGGAGGAGCGGGGCTCAAGGGCGGAGGAGCGGGAAGTGGAGGAGATGCGGTGGAGGGCATTGTCGATCACGTCTAGGGGGAATCTGCGGTCCTTGAAGAAGGAGGCCATCTGGGCTGTGCGGTGTTGGAACTGGTCCTCCTGGGAGCAGATGCGGCAGAGACGAAGGAATTGGGAATATGGGATGGAGTTTTTACAGGGGGCGGGGGGGGGGGGGGAGGTGTAGTCCAGGTAGCTGTGGGAGTCAGTCGGTTTATAGTAGATGTCTGTGTTGAGTCGGTCGCCCGAGATAGAAATGGAAAGGTCTAGGAAGGGGAGGGAGGGGTCTGAGAGAGTCCGGGTGAATTTGAGGTCGGGATGGAAGGTGTTAGTAAAGTTGATGAACTGTTCAACCTCCTCATGGGAGCACGAGGCAGTGCCGATACAGTCATCGATGTAGCGCAGGAAAAGGTGGGGGTGGTGCCAGTGTAGTTGCGGAAGATGGACTGTTCCACATATCCTACGAAGAGACAGGCTTAGCTGGGCCCATGCGGGTGAAGAACTAGCTAGAGCATAACGGCTATCATGGATTGCTTGGGGGACGAATGTTCTGTTTCTGCACTACAGATGTAATTCCGTGGCATCTTTGCAAGAAAGAAAGCTGCCTCTCGTACAGTAATGGCCTGGGGTTCTCCCCAGTGCTTTTATAGTCCACCCCAGGGAGATAAATCATAGGAACATTTGTTTCCACTTTTTCAGAAAACTTTGTTCGTTATAAAAATGTTGGAGATGGGCTAAAGAAGTTTGTTTGAATGAGAATCAAGTCATCAAATTGACTGACAAAGTATCTGGTCATTTGTCAATTGACGTACAAATGGGATGCATTTGTTACCTATCATGTAACCAATTGCAGGAAGTGGTGGAGAGGGTGAAGGGTCAGGAGGTCATGTGATCTGACCTCCTTCTGGGATTTGGCCAAAGAGAGTTGGCAGCCCAAGCAGCGAGTGATTGCGTCCGACCAAAATAGAGCTGCCTGTCCAATAGCTATCAGTATGGAACATATAACATTCTTACTCTTCATCTGATGCCAGAATGTGCTCACACCATTGACACACATCGGTGCCCTTCAAGTGAAGATTTGCCCGAATGAATCCCATCTCAATATTGACGCAGGTTTAGATTTGGGGAGGTGTGTGGAATGGGATTGAAAACCACTTTCTGAAAAACATGCCTCTTAGTTGTCAGCAGCACGAGTCAATCTTGAGGTAACATCACATCTGTTTCCAGCAAGGATACTGTTAAACATTCAGCTGGCCTGTGAAATAACTCCAGGCGGACTGGAACTGGGCTCACTCGGGATAGATTTATCATTGTACAGAGCAGATGGCAAGGAATTATGTTTTCATTACAATTTTAAACCCATAGCCCACAGGCAAGACAGCACAGACAACTCCAATTACGCAAATATTTCTAGTAGGTGAACAGCAAAAAACCCTTGGCTTCATGGATTTTTATCTACATCCACGGAATTCTCTCAATGACAGTTTCACACCTTTGCAACTTACCTATCTGCGTTACCTTGAGTTATTTTTTGTAAGCTTTTTTGCAATGAAGCCCAGTAAGATATCTTACCAAACTCACTGCATTAATTATCTCCCACATCCCTGAGACACCTTGCTCTTGTCCAGTCCTGGTCCCATATCCTGTCATGTTCCACTCCCAGAACAACACGCCACTCACTAAATATTCATCACAAGCCTGGCATCCCATGCACGCCACGCCATCTATTGTGCACCAAGATGCGCACTGGCATTCTGAAAGCGACATTGTGGCACTTCAATGGGAGCTTGAAAACCCTGGGAAGCCAGGGTGGTTCAAAAGAGAGCCAGAGGACGCCGCGCCAACAGACCCTGCCAGCCTGGTCCGAGGCTGCTAGTCAGGGCAGTGACATCTCCAGGGTGCTGAGGAACAGCCAGCACTGCCATAAGATGGCCAATTACCTTCTCAGCTATGCCATGCTAAGCACCATTCACTTCTTTCTGCTAGCTCACATTCACGCTGTCTGCCCCTTCACTCACCTTGTGCCAAAGCTCAGTCTCTGTTGCTCTCACTGCTGCCTGCACCACCTTCCCTCACCCAGCCGCCCCCCCCCTCTGATAACACTAATCCGGTGTGCCCTCTGCACTGCCAGCTCACTACCTCGGAACACCTCTCTGCCAGCTATGGGGCAACACCCAAGGTTAGACCGCACTCAGTCCCTGCATTCCTCACATTGAAGGAGGAGAGCATTTAGCATGGGCAGAAAGAGGCTGCATGGGCACAGGAGGGGCATGGGCATGGAAGTGTGCCCATCAGCAGGCCCCATGTCCTGATGGGGAAAGAATCGTGGTCCTTGCGGGAGAAGAACTGTTACATTGCTGGAGACATTCATATCATGAATAAACATCCCAATGCAACACTCACAGTGATCCCACTGTTAGTCTCAGCCATCTCCTGGCCACTGGTTGCAATGCTTTCTCTTTCTCTCGTGCCACCATCTCTGTAGTTAATCAGCCAACTTCCCCTGACCCGCCATACCAGTGTCTGAGGCCTAGAGGAACCTGAATTCACAGACCCAGACGAGAAGTGCCCAGAGCCCTGGCTAGTGACTGCAGATTTCCCTTGACACTGGGTTAGCCCCATCTCCTGGTTTGGATGTTACAGATCCAAAGGATAGACCATGACCCAACCACCCCCATGCCCCAACTATGTAGACATAGTTGGCATCACCCTGCCCGCAACCAATTCCTGTGCAGGGACTCCCTGTCTTTGGTAAGGCACAGTTGCTCAGTGGTTAGCACTGCTGCCTCACAGCACCAGGGACCCAGGTTTGATTCCAGACTGAGGTGACTGTGTGGAGTTTGTACGTTATCCCTGTGTGTGCTCTGGTTTCATAGAATCCCTACAGTGTGGAAACAGGCCATTTGGCCCAACAAGTTCACACTAACCCCCCAAAGAGTGACCCAACCCCATTACTCTACATTTCCCCCTGACTAATGCACCTAACCCACACATCCCTGAACACTATGGGCAATTTAGGATGGTCAATTCTTCTAACCTGCACATCTTTGGTCTGTGGAAGGAAACTGGAGCACCCAGAGGAAACCCACACAAACATGGGGAAAACATGCAAGCTCCACACAGACAGGCACCCGAGGCTGGAATCAAACCTGGGTCTCTAGCACCGTGAGGCAACAGTGCTAACCACTGAGCTACTATGCCACCCATACCATTTTCTTCCACAGTCCAAAGATGTGCAGGTTAGGTGGATCATCCATGGGAAACAAAGGGTTACAGGGTCTGGGTGGGATGCTCTTCAGAGGGTTGTTGTGGACCTGATAGGCTGAATTGCCTACTTCCACACTGCCCAAAGATTTTAGAGACATGTCTGCCCAGCTGCAGTGTATCTGCCATGTAAGCTGCTGGTGCACTGACCAGGAATAAGATTGAGGCAGCACTCTGCTGAATCTCATTGACTGAGGACTGCTGACCAACAAGGCAAGCCACCTGGGTGTCTGGCTGCACCAACTGGCAATACCAAAAGGCTAGCAAAAAGGAGATAAGACATGGATGCTGCGACCATGTAGGTAGGTGATGTAAGTGAGTAAGTGCTAAGCAGTCCCTGAGATGCAGCCTGGTGCATTGTGTGTGCTAGTTGCTCGTTCCTGTGTGCAAAAGTGTGCCCACTGCAGCCTTTCAATGCTAGTTACCAGAATGCCCTTCAATGCAGACCTTAACAGAGAGGAGGCATGATGGTCGTAGGGGGTTGGTAGATGATGCCAGTTGCCAATGTCCTGGGCGAGTGGTGCATGCAGCCAGTGCCTGTGTACCATGTCCTGAGATGTAGTTTGGTCGTTGGAAACCAGTATCAAGCTGAATCTGCCAGGTACATACTCTGGTTTCAATGTTGAGTTTTCTCAATGTCAAACCTGCTTGGTGGGTTCAGCAAGCTGACCATTAATGAGGAGGTTGTGCTGTCAACAGCAAAAAAAAATTAACTAACAATAATTCCCTTAAATGGCAACTTGCTGTTGCCTAGCAACAAGCTCACCATGCCACTGGTGAAAATCATAAAAGATGGAAGGAGCTACTCTCGCTGTTGAAGTGGACCTCACTGGCTATCCCATCTGACTTTGCCACAAGTCTCACCATTGCTCATGGCGATGGCCTTGTGGTATTATCACTGTACTGTTAATCCAGAGACCCAGGTAATGTTCCGAAGATCCTGCTTCATATCCTGCCATGGAATCTGAATTTAATAAACATCTG
This sequence comes from Hemiscyllium ocellatum, assembly GCF_020745735.1. Taxonomy (NCBI): domain Eukaryota; kingdom Metazoa; phylum Chordata; class Chondrichthyes; order Orectolobiformes; family Hemiscylliidae; genus Hemiscyllium; species Hemiscyllium ocellatum. Next base: position 107,446,379 of record NC_083407.1, on the reverse strand, counting down.
GAATTAAGAATCTGATGATGACCTTTTGTCAATTGATGGTGAAAAAGCCAACTGGTTCACTCGTGTCCTTCAGGGAAAGAAACTGCAATCCTGACCTGGTCTGGCCAACATGTGACTCAAGACCCTCTGGGTAATTAGAAATGAGCAATAACTGTTGGCTTGGCCAATGACACCCTCATCCTATGAATGAATAGAAACAATTCGCCCAGATTCCATAAGATTCTTCCCAGTGCCTCTGCTGGTTAAAGTTCTCTGAAGATCGTACCTATTTTCATTGTCTATACATTTGATTGTGAACTGAAATGGGAAAAGAACAGCTTTAAAAAGCAAGGATTGTTGAAGGGTTGCTGCACCTTTTAAAAGCAAGTAACCCGATACTCATTGTAAGTGTTGTTTACAGAGCTGCATATTGAAGCAGTGGTGGAAACCCCCCAGTTTACAGATGCACTGGAGCCTGAGGGCTGTGTCCAAATGAAGCTTCAGCTAGCAACATGTATCTGATTGATCTTTGGACTAGTGACCAGGTATCATGAATCCTGCCTGACAACAATGAGTTGATTAGCTCCCAGTTACATGAACAGCTTGTGAATGTGAATGTTTGCACAGAATCCATCAGACCGGAGGAAGGGAAGGACTGTGTTTCTGCTCCACAGTGAAAAAGCATCTCAACGCTGAAGGTAGCCAGTTTATTTCCTTTTATATCTGTTACTGTAAGTTGTGAATGTTAACTAATAGGTCAGAAACATTTATAGATGAGAACCAGTCACCCTTTGCCTCCTGCACAGAAGTGAAAGCATCTGGAGAAGGAAGATTGAGAATCAATGTTCTGATCAGTAGAAGAATCATCTCAGCAAACATTGGAGCACAAGGAACACTGAACTGCCTTCCCAATCTTTCCCTCTGCCCATGACACCGATTGATTGTCATGTCTGTTTGCATTCGTGTGTATGTCTGTGTGTAGAGTTAGTTTTACAAGTGCATTAACAGTCTTAATTAGTAGAGTTACTTGTCAATACTGCATCATTCTATAATTAGATTGGATTTGCTTGTAATAAATAATATTTCTTGTTAAGTATAGAAAACTTGTCCATATTTTCTGTCAACCTGGGTCTGAAAGTCAGATAAGTTGGGGAATTGCATGTATTTTTAAAAAAAATAACTTCTGTGATGAGTGGGGCTTGATTTTCAGTGCACTGCCTTAGTGAGAGGTAACAGTTCATACTTTGTTATTTCTTTTTTCATTTTCTCCACTTCTCCTCATAGTGGCAAATACAACCCAACTCTGTAGTGACATACCCCCTTATGTTTAAGTGCCCATCTTTCACGCGCGTGTCCAGACAGAAACTATCAATGAGATACTCAGTCAGGGAGGATGGTGTTATGGGGTGGTAATCACAGGAAAATATCAACATTTGCAAGCAATCACCCCATGGAGGGGTCACACGTACTGATCAAGAATGGGAAACCTGTCTCATTTTGGTTCAGTAGCCAGCAGCACTGAGGAAATCCAAGATACCAGCTATAGTTACTGCAACATGGCAGTATGTTTGGGCTTCTGTAAACCCACACTGGTTATTTCATATATACCTCTCCTTCCAGCATTGAAAAACCTGACTTTAGAACTTTTACTCTTGTCCATTTTATGCACATTCAATACCTTCCCTGAATGATTCAGCTCCCTGCTGATAAGCAATTCTAAAGACACCCATGCAGTGGTACTAGCCTCTCCCTCCTTTTCATAGCCCCTTCAATAGCCACTGCCACCTAACAATATGCTTACCACTCCTGATTGGAGTTACCACACTTTGCCCTATCCACAATGTTTTCTTACATCTGATTTCTATGTGTGTGAGCTTTGGTGGCTGCCCTATTTATCGTTCACGGGTGTGGTGCTGGAAAAGCACAGCTGGTCAGGCAGCATCTGTGGAGCAGGCGAATTGATGTTTCAGGCGTAAGTCCTTCATCAGGAATCAGTAGTAAGTTGCTGGTGATGAAGGGCTTCCCTGATGAAAGACTTATGCCCGAAACATCGATTTTCCTGCTCCTCAGATGCTGCCTGACCTGCTGTGCTTTTCCAGCACCACGCTCTCGACTCTGATCACCAGCATCTGCAGTCCTCACTTTCTCCCACTTATTGTTTGTCCTTACTTGCCTGGTAAAAGGTGGAAGCAAGTCCTCCGAGTCTGCTGCAGCCCGTTTGGTCAATCCTATAACCTGTTCACCACCCAGCTCCCTTTCCTGGCCTCATTTTAACTGCTACAGTTAATGATTCTCCATCTTCGCTGTCCCTCTCTACTCTGAGTTACCTTTCATCACCCCTCCCCTTAAATAACAAACTCTTAGCCATTTTGCCCTTGCGAATACCACTAGACCTTTTCTCTCCAAAGCCCTTAAATGAGCCAGGGCTCCCAAAGTTGAGAGCATCTTCCAAGACTCCATGTTGGAATCTCTTCAATAGGGTTTCAATCGTGGAGGGTGTGGATAGACAAGTCTAGGTCTTTTCCCCAGGGTAGGGGAGTCCAAAACTAGAGGGCATAAGTCTAAAGTGAAAGGGGAAAGATTTAAACGGGACCTGAGGAGCATTTGTTTCACACTGTGGATGGTGCCTGTATGGAATGAGCTTCCAGAGGAAGTAGTGGAGGCTGGTACAATTACAATATTTAAAAGACATCTGGATGGGTATATGAATAGGAAGGTTTTAGAGGGATATGGGCCAAGTGCTGGCAAATGGGACTAGAGTAATTTAGGATATGTGGTCGGCATGGACGGGTTAGATCAAAGAGTCTGTTTCTGTGCTGTACATCTCTGTGACTCTATGACTATTATTAAAATCACAAAGGACTTCCTGCATTACTGTGACAAAGATAACTCATGGTCTACGCCAACCTTGTACCTCCTATGCTCAAAAACTGGTCTTCCTCGTCCTTCTTGACAGTTAACCACACAGAATCATAGATTCCCTATAGTGTGGGAACAGGCCATTCGGCCCATCGAATCCACACCAACCCTCCAAAGAGCACCCCACCCTTTCTTTCACTACCACAGCTGAGGAGCGACAGCAAACATTTGACACAGTGCAGAATAAGCAGAGCGGGAGGTGACTGGAAGACCAGCTGAACTCTGGCAGGGAAGAGTCCCCTCAATTGTTTAGACTGAGATCTGATGAGTCACCGTCTGCAATCAAGGAGGCAAAAGGGATGAATCATCACGGAATGTTGTGGAATCATTGACCCTGAGGCAGCCAATGTTGTGGCCGAAAGCATACAACCAGAGAATCCATGCAGTGTGGAAGAGGCCATTTGGCCCATCGAGTCCACACTGACCCTCCAAAGAGTATCCCCAACCCTACTATCCCACCACCCCCTCACTCTATACCTGTAATCCTGCATTTCCCATGGCCAATCCGCCTCACATCTTTGGACTGTGGATGGAAACCAGAGCACCCAGAGGAACCATACATGAACACAGGGAGATTGTGCAAAATCCAGAAAGACAGTCGCCTGATGGTGGAAGTGAACCTGGGGTTCCTGGAGCTGTGAGGCAGCAGTGCTAACCACTGAGCTACTGTGTTACCCTTCTTCAGGCATCACACTGGCAGTTCTCAATGAAGAAATCAAGTGCATGTAAAAGGCCAGAGGGATGGGTTCAAATAGAGGGGAGTGTGGAAATTGGCTGAAAGGGTCGATGTAATGGCTACAGTACTCCTGTTCTAAAGAAATGGACATGGAAGTGAAGCTAATGGAAGAAGAGTTCGGTGTCACATCGTGTCTGGAATTCATTGAGGTGAGGGCATGGGGGGATAAAGCTAAGACCTTTGCTGAGCCCAGATCATTCAGCATCACAAAAGGGAAGGTCAGAACATGCACAGGAGAAAGTGAGGACTGCAGATGCTGGTGATCAGAGACGAGAGTGTGGTGCTGGAAAAGCACAGCAGGTCAGGCAGCATCTGAGGAGCAGGAGGATCGATGTTTCAGGCATTTCCTGATAAAGGGCTTATGCCCGAAACATAGATTCTCCTACCCCTTGGATGCTGCCTGACCAACTGTTCTTTTCCAGGACCACACTCTCGGCTCAGAATATGCATGCCAAGAAATGGGATTCAATGGCGTCAGAGAGAAAGGGAAGGGGGGAGGGATTGCGATGGGCATTGGTGACCTTGAGGTTTTAGTTTCAGATTTCCAGCATCTGCTGCCTTTTGCGATGTATAATATTATTTTTTTATGGCTGGTCCGGTTAAGATTCTGATCGAAGGTGATCCCCAAACAAAGCTGCTTTTTCACCCTCCCCCACCTTCCACTGCCAGTGTGTTGTATTGAGGATTCAGTGATGGTAATGACATTGAAATGTCAACGGGATGTAGTTACACTTAATTTTTCTTTTTCCTTCAGATAATAATCCAGTGATCTGTTGAAAGATCTCAACTGACCTATCTCCATCAGGAATTCTTTCTAGATCCTACCCACTCACTGTGTGAGAAAGCATTTTTCCTCATTTCATATGATCACAGAATCCCTATAGAGTGGAAACAGGTCATTTGGCCCAACAAGTCCACACCGACCATCTGAAGAGTATCCCACCCAGACCCATTCCCCTATCCTATTACTCGACATGCCCCCTGACTAACACACCTAACTTACAACTCCCTGTTGCACTATGGGCAATTTAGCATGGCCAATTCACCTAACCTGCACATCTTTGGACAGTGGGAGGAAACCCACACAGTCACCTGAGGCTGGAATCGAACCTGGGCCCCTGGCGCTGTGAGGCAGCAGTGCTAACCACTGAGCTACCGTGCTACCTATTGCCTCTTCTATCAATCACCTTAAAGCAGTATGCATTTGTAAATGATCCTTGTAATGGGAACATTTCTTTCCTAATCAGCCCACCCATATGACTTGTATCAAATATCCTTGAATCACTTCACACTTCTTTGTTGTAAATATAATGTGCCCCAAGTCTATCTTTTTTGCCTTTTGACTATGTTCCTTTGACGTTTAACACCATCTTTTCCAAAGTCCAAATAATTCCAAGTGTTGTGTTATCTGCAGTTTATGAAATGTTGCCTTGCACACCAATGACTAGGTCATTAACATAGTTCAAGAAAAGAGAGTGTCCTAACACTGAGGAACTCCATTACAAATCTTCTTCCAGTTTGCAATACACCGCTGGATCTCTGTTTTCTATAATTCAGCCAGCTTCACATCCCCAGGCTGAATTTTACAAGGGAATGCATTGCTCGCCTCACCCAATTAAAAAAAGTCAGTTGGTCTTTTAATAAAAGCTGCCCCCAGGGTGATATTGGCAGTGAGAGGTCCGGCTTTGAAGAGCTGTCGCAGTTCTTGCTGTGCCAACAGTGCCAGAACTTGGTGGTGGGCACTACTGGAACTGCAAGCAGTCCCTAGAAAGAAAGCAACATGGCAAGTCCAGAGCCCTTTTATTGGGTGGGGAGGGATTGTGGAAGTGATGGCCTAGTGGTATTATTGCTAGACTGTCAATCCAGAGACCCAGGTAATGTTCTGGGGATCTGTGATTGAATCCCACCGTGGTGGAATTTGAAATCAATAATAGTTTGAAATTAATGATGACTGTGAAATCGTTGCTGATTGTTGGGGAAAGAGCCATTTGGTTCATTAATGTTCCTATAGGGAAGGAAGTCTGCTGTAATTACCTGGTCTGGAGTACACAAGCAGGAGACTGGAAGAACACAGCAAGCCAGACAGCATCAGGGTAAATCCTTGCTGTGTTCTTCCAGACTCCTGCTTGTCTATTTTGGATTCCAGCGTTTGCAGTTTGCTTTTGTCTGTACTTACCAGGTCTGGCCTACTTGTGCCACCTGACCCACAGCAACATGGATGGCTCTTAGTTGGCATTTAGGATTGGGCCATAAATGCTGGCTGAATTAACAAAGAATGCGCTGCCGTGGCTAAAAACATGCTGTAAAGTTCAGCCCCTTGCTGCTACTGTCCCTATTATCCTATGAGCCCCCATTTTACTCAAAGTAACATCCCGTATGTGTCATTTTATCAACGTACGTGTACACCACACCAACCAGGTTATTTCCATCCACCCTCTCCATTATCTCGACAACAAAACTCAAGCATTAAACAGGGTTGCATCTCAACAAATGCAGTCTGTCTTTCCTTAGTTAACTAATATTTACCCAGTTTGCTACTTGTTTCAACCTCAATGATCATTTCTAATGTTTCCCATGTTTCTTTCCACTTGTATGTAATATAGCTCAGTGGGGGGAGCTGTGGAGAGCTCCCCCCATTACTCCTCCTGTAGGAACTTCCTTATTTCTGTTAGGCCATCAGAATCAGCAATGTATTTGACTCTTCCACAAGAGCTGCGCACCAGGTATAGCTCAGAAGGTCACATGGAAATTTATGACATCCAACTCATTCATGTGCCAAGGTAGTCATTTTCACTGTATCAAGCAAATGATTCTTCAAACCAAGCAACAGGATTTCAGAAATGAAGCAGGTTTGAAACATTATTCTCTAGCATAGAAGAAACATCCTCATCCATTCCCTAAGAACGGGTGCATGTCCCATACAATACTCTCACACTCACATTTTCTTTCATTGACTATAGAGCAAGCTTTGAATGATTGCTGCATTTTGTGTCTAGATTGTACTTGTTGATATTTTTTGTTGAATGTGACTAAGGCAGAAAATGAGGCTGTGAAGAAAGTGGCACTGAGAGAGTTACTAAACATGAGCCTGCTGAACTATTGCACGTTGGCCCCATTGTTGAGGTTCCCAACATTCACTTATCTCTGCTGACGTTATTCAGCAATTTTTGTTTTACATATTAATTCTGAGGAAGTGCGGTAGTGGATGGCCAGGATTTATTATCCTCCCTCAACTCTATGTTGGTGCCAAACAAGTGGTTTGTTAAGTCACTTCAGAGGGCATTTAAGAATGGTGTGGGACTGGAGAACATATTGGTACTAGATTGCCTAAGAATGGAAGGTTTCCTTCCCAAAACGACAGGGCTGCTTTCATTGGTGCTTATTTGCTGGTTTCAGACTTTATTCTAAAGATGGAACTCAATTTCTGAAATTGCCATGGTGGCATTAGAAGTTATTGGCCTCAGAACTGAACAATTCCCACATATGCAAGAGTGTTGTCCTTTCTGACAGTCTGAGGTACTCTTTGTAGTCAAACTCATGAAATGTTTGCTTGAAAAACACAAGGGATTTTAAAACGTGTCTCATATCTACCATTTTAGGTGTCAAAGGTGAGTCTTTCCCTCTTTGAGCAGTCCACAACGTGAGGCCAGTTTCATCCTGCATGTGTTTTATATTTAACTTTGCTTAATCCCAGTTTAGGCTGTTCTGTTTTAATATTGGCGGCAGTTTTCCTTCTTGCCATGCCTGTCTTTCGGAATTCGAGCAGACGCAAAGCCAGTAATGGAGTTTTGAAACAATTTGATCTCCACTGAGGAAATGTGAGCTTTTAATAGGCCCATCTGGGCAGCATTTTGAAAGAGCCACGATTACTGAGAAGGAAGGAGTGTTGTAAGTATAAGGTGGGGGAGTGGGTTGCCTTCTGTCTGTCGATGCTGAGACACAATCCATGTGTTGCGTTTCTGACCCGGAGCAAGAAACAAATTGACAAGCTTCCCTGGGAGTCTCAAAAAAACCACTGGAAGATAGGGGAACGCGACAGGACTGTTTAGTAGCCTCTGTCCTCCCTACACTAAAAAAAGGAACTGGGGAAATACAGCACTCACCAATTCTTAGCCACTTCCACGTAAAACCAAGCAGCTGAAAGCTTCTTAACTATCACTGCCATAAGCTGCTTTTCAATTTGTGTCTTAGTTAGGCCTCACTCTTACTTCTGAAGCTGGAAGGTTGTGGGTTAAAGCACCACTTCACAACATAATCAAAGCCGACACAGCAGGAACTTTCTCAGGAAGAATTACCCTGTTAGACGTCCCAGCATTCAAATTATAACCAATGTAATCGCATCACCGTACAGCTAGGAACTGAAGTTATGTGTTTGTTTTCGATTTTAGTTGGGAATGTTTCACCGCTTCACCCTGGGCAAGCACATAAGCTGAAGGAGAACCAATAAGCACTGCTCTGGGACCTAGTCAGACAGGGACCTCTCTCTATCAGCAGCCTGCAAGAAAGAAACCGGATAGTGTTGTCCTTACATGAAGCTTAAAAAGTGTTTGCCCAAACATTAAAACAACTCGTATCAAGATAGCAGTTCAGGTGAGAAATTGAACTATTTGCCCTCTCAGATAGATCTGAAAGACTCTGTAGCACTAGGTATTAATTAATCACGGTGTCTTTGTCAGTATTGATTCCTCATCTTCCGATCATATTGATATTTGCTGTGTCCACATGTGGAGCTGACCTTCCAGCATTGCAACAGCTACACTTCATAGCTATTTATTCATATGCCCCCAAGATAAGGGAAAGTACAATAGTTAGAGAAGAATATTGGAGCATTATTTAATGGATTACAAATGGGTATTCCCTGTTAGTGTCAGGAGAGAGTGAATAGGATGAAGAGAGAAGGGGATGTTGAAATCCAGAGAGGCTGATATCCTGTCACTGTGCCATCCTTTACTTACACATGGAGAGTCCTTGACACTAACCCAGTCAGCTCTCAGAGTGAACAGGGCATCTGACACTCCTGTTCTTATCTGCCAGCAAAGGATCCCTGACTGGACCAGATTAACAGCCCCAATCAGGGAACTCATATTCTGTGAGGTCCACCTGGCTGCCCTCATTACAATCGCTATAGATGTTTTTATGGGCATTGAAGGATTGTATTAGGAAGTAGGTTCTTTCCTAGTACTAGGGACACAAATCTTTTGGATCTTTTTATCCCCTGGAAATAATTATATTAAGTGGATTCATAGAAGTCTAGCTCATAACATTCCCCTAAGGCACCCACTCAAAGGCCCAGCTGAGAGGAAAAGCATCAGTACTGGGATCACAAGGATTTACAATATATATTAATGACTTGGATGAGGAAAGTGAATGTGCTCTAGCCAGGTTTGTGGACGAAACCAAAATAGGTGGGAAGGCAAGTGGTGAGGATGATACAAAGTGTCTGCAAAGGAATACAAACAGGTTAAGTGAGTGGGCCAAAACTTGGCAGATAGAATGTAATGTGAGGTTATGCACTTTGGCAGGAAGAGTAGAGAGCTGAATATTATTAAAATAGGTAAAGATGATGGAACAGAGGGACTTGGGTCTCCTTATACAAGCTCAGCAGGTAATAAAGGAGGCAAATGGAACACTGGCCTTTATTTTGAAAGGAATTGAGCAAAGAAGTAGGGAGTTTTGCTAAAATTATCCAAGACACTTGTCCAATCACCTCTGGAATATAGCGAAAAGTGTTTGGTCTCTTTATGGAAAGATAAATGGAATTGGAGGCAGCCCAGAGAAAGTTCATTAGGCTGATTTTGGATATGAGAGGATATTCTTATGATATGTTAACTAAGTTGGGTTTGTACTTAATGGATTTAAAAGAACGCGAGGAGACCTTACTAAAACATACAGCCTCTCGCTATAGCTCAAACCCTCCGATGTTTCGAGTTTCGCAACATCCTTCTATAGCAGGGAGACCAGAACTGAATACAGTGTTCTAAAAGTAGCCTCACCAATGTCCTATACTCAATGCACTGACCAATTGAGGTCAGAATTGTTCACTCAGTCAGCACTATCTTACCATAAAAATGTGAATCCAACTCCCCTGCACCAGCTCCTCATGGTCCTTTGCATTGAATTGTTCTATTGGATTCTTGTCTTTTGCACTAAATTCCAAAGTAACCTTGAGTCTAGCACCAAACTAAGCTTGTTTCTCCAATGATTTATCAGCCTGTCTATGAATAGTGCACATGCACACCAATGAGCTTAAGAGTCCAAAGTGGAAGTGTTCTTTTATCTCTACCATTGAGGGTAGAGGGCTACTTGTGCCGGGGTTTGTTAGTCTGTTGGTGTGTAAGCAATGTATCTCAACAAATAACGAGTAGATTTTGACAAATCTTGGTACATAGCCAAGATATGGCTTGAAAGAACTGGTCAGTTTTTCAAAAGGATGCAGAGCCAGATCCTCGATGTTTTAAGAGTTTTTGTTTTGATTTATTATTGTCAGGTGTACCAAGATACAATGAAAAGTATTGTTTTGCATGCTATCCAGGGAAATCATACCTTATATAAATACATCAAGGTAATATGACACATTGCAAATTATAGTGTTACAGCTACAGAGAAGGTGCAGAGAAAGATCAACTTGAAGATTTGAGATTTGTTAACATTTGGAAAATAGGTTTAATTGACTTTATTTAGAAACATTGCTTATTGTTTTATTTGCAATGTTATGGATTGTCTCAGATGCTGTGAGCAGACTTTTCAGAGCAGGTTGTTGAATGTGTATTGACCTGAGGCCCCAAGGTAGAGCTGGGTAATTGTCATAACGCTGTGCCTTTCATTTACCTTGCCCCTCCAATTTCCACCCTGTCTATTATTACAACTGTATTTGCTTACACACTATTTTGTCCGCGTCTTTTTCTTCAGTTAACACTGATATCAAATATTCATTCAATCTAACTTTACTTTGTGCTCTGAATATAAATCACCTTCATGACCTAAAAGGGACCATTTATGACCTCTGCCAACATTCAGCTGAAAATCATCTAAAGTGCATTGATGTGAAAAAAACCTAGGAATGTATATTGTTAACAGGACGTCAGTTCTCAGATAACATTCAAACAGGTCATTGGGCAAGTTATGTTAAGACAGATATTGCATGTTTGGTTCAAAGGTTCTGTTGTAATTTTTCTATAAAAGGGTACCTTCCTTCTTTAAAAGACATTTACTTCCCTCTGATTTAAGTATTTGCATACATTCTCAGGTGTATTTCACTGTATAAGACAGCTTAGTTTCTCAGTGTTGCTTGGTCAGTTTATGAATGGAAATCTTATTAACCTTTAGCCAAAGTCAAACTGACTGCTTTTCCCTGACTACAATAATCAAAGCAACAGGAGATGAAACTAAACATAAACTATTGGAAATACCCTGTAGGTTGGACAGCAATACAAGGGCACTTGTATAGTGTGCAAGTCCAACTTGAATGCTGCATCTTCCTCAGCAATTTGTCTCACAGTTATCCTCCCAAAGTCTAAGACTTAATGCTGAAATTCGTGATAATTGAGGCAGCTATCAATGTAAAGATGTCCAGATACAAAGTAAGCAGCTTAACGTTTTTTAAATCTTCCTGAGAGATAATTTTGTGGTCCTCTGGAAAACATCTATTGACCCCCAATTTGTAGATGGCCGATTTCCAAGTTAGTTTACAGCAAAGGCATCATGGTTGATTTTACCTCACAAAAGATGTTGCTCTTTTTGCTCTTTAGCATGAATGGTAGCAGTTTCTTCTCCCACGATGTTGGTCATTGCTCCCTTTTGGAAAACAATTTGTTCCACGGTGGAATTTGAACACAGCAATCGAACTTGAGGCAATTGCTCAATTAATAATTTCATATTTCACAAGTTTGTTTGTTTGTGACCGAAAGTGCTTTCAGGTGTTATAGCTGAATTAGCTTTAACTTTAAAATAGGCCCCTTGTTTTCCTCGTTACCATGGAGACTACATTTGAAACATACATCTAAAGAGGTTCGGACCTTTGTATAAAGAGGTGTCATACCAGACTGAAAGCATATACTCTTTCTCTCTCCAAGAATGCTGCAGGATATTCTGTTTCTTGAGCACTTTGTTTTTATGTCAAATGTAACCCATTGGAAGTAAAATGCTTTGGAATGATCTGGGATTGAGGGAAAACTTAGTGAGGGTTTACAAGAATTGTGGCTGGTTTAGGTAAGGTAAATAGGGAAAAGCTTTGTTCATGGTAGTAGGACTGGGGAACTTAGGTTGAAGATTTTAGTGAGTGAGAAGATCATGTTTGCACTAAGTTAAAAATCACACAACACCAGGTTATACTCCAACAGGTTTATTTGGAAGCACTGGCTTTCATCAATCACCTGATGAAGGAGCGACGCTCTGAAAGCTAGTGCTTCCAATTAAACCTGTTGGACTATAACCTGGTGTTGTGTGATTTTTAACTTTGTCCACCCCAGTCCAACGCCGGCAGCTCCACATCATGTCTGCACACTGAGTGATAATGATGTGGAATGCCTGCTGAGCAGGCTGTGAAAACAGAGAGGATCAATGGTTTCAAAAGGAAATTGGTTGGACACTAAACTAAACTTGCAGAGTGATGGGATTGGCATGGAAAATGGGACAAACTGAAATACTCTGCGGGTCCCAGCATAAACTCCATGGGTCAAATAACTAAATAATATTAGTTTTTAGCCACCTCCAATGTTAGCTGATCTTAGGTTTGGTGATTTGGGCTTTTGTACTTTGAGCTGAGAATGGAAGAGTAAGGGATGAGATTTCCCATTTCTGATTTTAACTTTAAGCCTCGCTACCAAGTGCTCATGTAGCAATCAAATGAGAATTGGAGTGAAATCTTCTTAGAATAAAATACGTGCTCGGCACAACACTGTGGGCCAAAGGCCTTACTGTGCTATACTGCTCTTTGTTCTATAACACAAACTGTCTGACTTTCAACTGTTTCAGAAAGCATCCAGCAAGATTTCACCCAAGTCTATCTCGAAACAATGACAGGAGGAGGAAGCCTTTTGTTGATTGTAACGGTTTTGCTCCAGTCCAGAGTAGATCTCACATGGATTCCATCTTTAGTGGAGGGTATGGCAATCAACCTACAATTAGTTGCATTAATTCTGTGTGAGTCCATTCAGGTGGAAAGGCTGGCCCCAGAGAGAATGTTGAAAGCTCAGGGTTAAACCCTGCCCTGGCAGTAATGAAGGGAAACACGATACTGTGCACATATCAATCCTTCTGTATTATCCCTCAGCAGTGGCCTAGTGGGTAGCCATCTTGTTTCTGAGTCCGATGGATTCGTGGCCCCACTGCGCAGGCTCTGGAACATAACACGACCTGACCATCCATTGCAGAACTGAATAAGGGAGATGGTGTCAGTAAGGTGGACATCAAAGAGGGGTCTGCCTGGGTGGGAGCTCTGGCCAACAGTTATCTAGGCCTCGGACCTCACTACTGTGTACTCCTCCATTGTCCACATTTCAAAAAGTATCTTCATTGATTGTAAAATACTTAGGGACATTCATGAGGTGCTAAATAAATGCAAGTCTTCCTTTCTTTCACGACTACAGCTAAGGAGCAACAGTGAACGTTTGACATGGTTTGGGATAAGCGGAATGGGAAGCGATCGGAAAACCAGCTGAACTCTAGCGGAGAAGACTCCCCTCAATTGTTTAGGCTAAGATGTGATGAGTCACTGTCTGCATTTGAAGAGGCAAAAGGGATGAATCATCACGGAATGTTGTGGAAGCATTGACCCACTGGGCACCCTGAGGCAGTCAATGTTGTGACTGAAAGCATACAACCAGAGATTCCCAACAGTGTGGAAGAGGCCATTCGGCCCATTGAGTCCACACTGATCCTCCGAAGAGCATCCCACCCAGACCCAAACTTAATTCACAGCATGGCAACCGAACCACAAATTAACCACACCCCTCACCATTTTGTTGGTACAGTGTATGATGCAATTACATATTCTGTGGAATCTGCACAGGATGTTTAATCCCTGAGGAATGAACTGAGCTTCTGATGTCTAAAACCCTTCAGCTGCTTTTCATCAGCTCTGTGTATGTTTTAATCAGTGGAATCGGTTGGGTCTGAGGGATTTCCTTTGCAAAACTGTTTATCAGACTTGGCAGCCACACCCACCCCTTAGCAGGCACAGCGTCACGTTCAACTGACGGTGCGACTAATGGTCGACTGTTCGCCAGAACTGGAGGGAGGAATCACGACTCTGTTACCGTAATGTCAAGACTAGAAGCCCCACACTGTTGGCCTGAGCTAGGCCTGGGGAGGTGGGGGGAGCTAGGATTGCCCGTACCGATTGTTGCTATTCACGGAGATCTCATCAAATAATCATCCTACCCCACCATCCCTTTCTCCAGTGTGGTATCATAGGGACACAACTGATCACATGACTCCACGAACTATGGAAGAGAGGAGATAAACATAGAACAAGCATGTGAAGGGAAAGATCTTAGATATTACACTACAGACCTGTATTTAATAACTGAGTGGTTATTAAATAAAGGACTGTCAGATTAAATAAGGAGTTGAGAGCCTTACAATGGGATAAGGGGCTAGTCGCCTCAGGGATAGCTACAGTCAGATCCCCAATCCCCAAGCAGTACTGGCTAAAAGCACAAGGTGACACACTAATCAAAAGTTACCTGATAAATTAGCCCCCTCACAGCAGCCTTCCTCCTCATGCCAAGTGGAAAAGAAACAGGCTCCTAATCAGCCAACTGTCAAACATTGCTCTGTCTCTAATATATTTTTAACTAATACCTGTTTGAAGAAAATTAGAGACATTATTTTACAATATCCCTTTTTATTTTCTCTGAGTAGTGTCCTGGAGTTCGCTATTTTGTTATTATCCGTACAATCAGAGGTGCTGTCTTTCAGATAAGGTTAAGTTGAGGCTCTGTCATCTCCTTGGGGACATCAGGAGAGGAAGAAACGGAGGACTTAGAGGCCATGGTCATGGCGGATCCACAAGCCTGGCTACCCCAGCCAACCCATCATCTCAGCCTGTTCCTGCCCCACCAAATTCCTCTCCACCTACCTCGATACTGTCCTATACCCCCGGTCCAGGAACTCCCCACATACATTCGGGACACCATCCATACCCTCCCCCTTCTCCAAGACTTCTGTTTCCCTGGCCCCCAACGCCTCATCTTCACCATGGACATCCAATCCCTCTACACCTCCATCCGCCATGACCAGGGCCTCCAAGCCCTCCGTTTCTTCCTCTCCCAATGTCCCTACCAGTACCCTTTCATTGATACTCTTATTCGTTTGGCTGAACTGGGTCCTCACCCTTAACAATTTCTCCTTCGAATCCTCCCACTTCCTCCAGTCGAAGGGGGTAGCCATGGGCACCCTCATGGACCCCAGTTTATGCCTGCCTCTTTGTCAGCTACGTGGAACAATCTATCTTCTGTAGTTACATCTCTTCCTCCGCTGCATTGATGACTGCACGGCACCACCTCGTGCTCCCACGAGGAGGTTGAGCAATTAATCTACTTCACCAACACATTCCACCCTGACCTTAAATTCACCTGGACCATGTCTGACACCTCCCTCTTTCTAAACTTTTCCATCTCCATCAATGATGAATTACTCAACACTGACATTTTTTTACAAACCACCAACTCCCACAGCAACCTGGATTACACCTCCTCCTACCCTGCCTCCTGCAAAAATGTCATCCCATATTCCAATTCCTCCACCGCTGCTGCATCTCTGCCCAGGGGGACCAGTTCCACCATAGAACACATCAGATGGCCTCCTTCTTTAAAGACAGCAAATTCCCCTCCCATGTGTTGAAGATGCCCTCCAAAACACCTCACCTATGTCCTGCATCTCCACCCTCGAACCCCACCCCTCCAACTGCAACAAGGGCAGAACCCCCTGGTCCTTACCTTTCACCCCACCAACCTTCACATAAATTGCATCATCCACCGACGCTTCCATCACCTACAAATGGAACCCACAACCAAGGATATATTTCCCTCCCCACCCCATCACCTTTCTGCAAAGACCGTTCCCTCCACGCCCCCCAAAAGCCCGCCCTTCCCTCCCGGCATCTTACCCTGCCAATGCAGGAATTGCAAAACCTGTGCCCACACCTCCCTCCTCAATTCCACCCAAAGCCACAAAGGAGCCTTCCACATCCATCAAAGTTTTATTTGCACTTCCACACATGTCATTTATTGTATCCGCTGCTCCCGATGAAGTCTCCTCTACACTGGGGGAGACCGGACACCTTCTTGCAGAGCGCTTCAGAGAACATCTCTGGGACACCAGCACTAATCAACACCACCGCCCTGTGGCCAAACAATTCAACACCCCCTCCCACTCTGCCGAGGACATGCAGGTCCTTAGCCTCCTCCACCATCACTCCCTCACCACCCGACGCCTGGAGGAAGAACGCCTCATCTTCCACCTTCAACCCCAGGGCATTAATGTGGACTTCACCAGTTTCCTCATTTCCCCTCTCCCCACCTTCTCCCAGCTCCAACTTTCCAGCTCAGCACCGCCCTCATGACCTATCGTACCTGTCCATTTTCCTTCCCACCTATCCGCTAAACCCTCCCCTCCAACCCATCACCTTTACCCCCACCTCCATTCACCTATGGCGCTCTCAGCTTCCTTCCTCCAGCCCCACCCACCTTCCATTTATCTCTCCACCTCCAAGGCTCCCAGCCTCATTCCTGATGAAGGGTTCTAGCCTGAAACGTCGATTTTCCTGCTACTCGGATGCTGCCTGACATGTTGTGCTTTTCCAGCACCACTCTAATCTGGATTCTGAATGTGCTCCAGTCAGATAAATCTTGCATTCAGATGTCAGTGACAGCTGTGACTTTTAGTGATTTGAACACAGAATTTGCAACTTAAAAAGATACACATGCAGCATTATGGAAGTTAGCCAAGGAGTCCAGAGTTTGGAATTCAAAGGTCTGGAAAGCTGAATCCGAAATCTAACCTAAATCGGGACTGGCCAGGGTAAAAGTCCATTTCCAAAATGAGACCCCTTTCAATCAGATCTCTCCCATGTTGATCTGGACTGAGTACATTACTCCATCCAAACTCTCCTCAATAATACCTTAGATAATAAATAAACCCCTCACTGAACACCTAACTCAACAAGCAATCAACTCTTTCTTTCAAAACTGTGGCCAAACATCTATCATGCTGTTAGAATTATTTTTGTTCATTAGTGGGATACAGGCATTATTGGCATTTATTGCTCATCCCTAATTGCTCTGGAGATGGTGGTGATGAGCTGTCTTCTTGAACCACTGCAATCTATCTGAAGTAGGGACATCTAAATACTGTCGGAGAGGGGGTTCCAGGATTTTGACCCAATAACTGTGGAGGAATGGCGCTATATTTCCAAGTCAGGGTGTTATGTGGCTTGCAGGGGATCTTACAGTTGTGTGTTCCCATGCAGCTACTGCCTAAAGGTAAAGGCTGCCCACTTAACCAAAATAATTCCAAGCTCTCCTTCTGGATATAGGTTTGCTCACTGAGCTGGAAGGTTCATATTTAGACGTTTCATCACCATACTAGGTAACATCTTCAGTGAGCCTCCGGACAAAGCATTGCTCATAATTCCTGCTTTCTATTTATATGTTTGGGTTTCTTTGGGTTGGTGATATCATTTCCTGTGGTGATGTCATTTCCTATGGTGATGTCATTTCCTGTTTTTTTCTCAGAGGGTGGTAAGTTGGGTCTAAGTCAGTGTGTTTGTTGATAGAGTTCCATTTGAAAAGCCATGCTTCCAGGAACTCTCATGCATGTCTATGTTTGGCTTGTCCTAGGATGGATGTGTTGTCCCAGTCGAAGTGGTGTCCTTCTTCATCTGTATGTAAGGATATTAGTGAGAGAGGGTCATGTAGTTTTGTGGCTATTTGATGTTCATATATCCTGGTGGCTAGTTTTCTGCCTGTTTGTCCAATGTAGTGTTTGTTACAGCCCTTGAACGGTATTTTGTAAATGACATTAGTTGTGCTTGTTGTCTCTATAGGGTCATTCAAGTTCATTCACTGCTGCTTTAGTGTGTTGGTGGGTTTGTGAGCTACCATGATGCCGAGGGGTCTGAGTAGTCTGGCAGTCATTTCTGAGATGTCTTTGATGTAGGGGAGAGTGGCTAGGGTTTCTGAACGTGTTTTGTCTGCTTGTTTGGATTTGTTGCCAAGAATAGGAACAGGAAATGACATCCCCATAGGAAATGACATCACCACAGGAAATGATATCACCAACCCAAAGAAACCCAAACAAATAAATAGAAAGCAGGAATCATCAGCAATGCTTCGTCTGGAGGATTACTGGAGATGTTACCCAGTAGGGTGACGAAACGTCTGAACATGAAACCTATACCCAGAACCTCAACCTGAGCTACAAATCTTCTCAAAACTCTCCTTCTACATGGTTAGGTGTGTTTTCATTCCCTAGTATCTGAGCAGTGCACAGCCAGAAGTTTAAAACAGTAGCAGTGTGTGCTTCCTATTTCCAAATACAGACAAACCCGGATTACCAGGCATTCTATTATCGGATTATCAGATTATCCGGCAAGATCGCAAGGTCCCAATGCTTGGCTAAACTATGTTATCTGGCATTTGATTATCCAAACGAAACACTCCCTGCCCGTGTCCTTCGGATAATCAAGGTTCCTCTGTATGTTGCCATGCTCCATCTGGCTGAGCTTAGCCGAAATCAGGCACAGAAAAGCTACCTACCCCATTAGTGAGGCATCCTAGTTTAAAGAGGGCAAGTGGCCTCTCTATGATGCCACCAGCACATGCATGCCAGTTATAACATGGTGCTAACTAAGTGTGTTGTATGATGTTGAGCTTCTCGACAATAGGGTGGCACAGTAGCTCAGTGGTTAGCACTGCAGCCTCACAGCACCCAGGACCCGGGTTCGATTCCCACCTCGGGCGACTGTCTGTGTGGAGTTTGCACATTCTCCCCGTGTGTGCATGGGTTTCCTCCGCATGCTCCGGTTTCCAGATGTGCAGGTCAGATGGAGCCATGCTAAAATTGCTCATAGTGTTAGGTGCATTAGTCAGAGCCTGTTTCCACACTGTAGGGAATATAATCTAACCGTTGGCAGTGGCCAGAATCACTCTGAAGGAGCCTAGTGTACTCATTCAGGTGCCAGAAGGTCAGTCTGTCCTGACCCCTGCAACAACCTTTCTCTCGTTTTCCAACGTTCCTGATCCATCCCTACCTTGCTGGGAGACACATCCCCACAGGCAGAGGGCTCCTGCCCCATTGCTCCCACATCCTCCCCCATCCACCCTTCCCCCACAGACAGCAAATGTCTATTCACTTCCATTACAACTGAGGTCCTTCCTGCCAATGGTCAGCTTATTCAAATGGAATCAAAGTACACATGCCCAGCAACCCCACCTCAAATGAAATAGCGGGCTGTGCTATGCTCCCATGAGGATCCATAAACCAAATGACACCCAAATGAAGAAACTACTAACAAGATTTCAATTTTTGCATCTTTTACTTTAACCCCAATTAGAATCAAGGTAAATGAACACACATTTGTAGCCCAATGGATTCATTCTAAAGAGAATATCTTCTGTGATGTAAGATCACATGGTATCTGACAGTATTGAGAAATGGGCCCAAGTGAAGCATTGTGCTAAGCCTTGTCACGTATATAGTCAAAATTTGTTCAATAAACACAACAAATTTACCAACAGTCTCACCTTCCAGTGTTTCTATCGATCCCAGCCAGGGGCACAACCTAAACTAAATGAGGATAAGACAATTAACAAATCACGACAATTTACATAAAATAGCAGATGTAGTAAAGATTACCTCCTAATTTCATGCCCCTTGGCCTGAACCATACATTCCTTCCAAACAGAATTCCCTATCCTTCAAGGACTTAGTCAATTCCCTGCCGGTGACAGCTAGGTCATCTGTTCCCCCAGCCTTACTGTTCTTCTGTATCAGGAACACACAGCCTTTGCATTTTAACTTAGTTCCTGCTAGTGCTGCTTTCAGGTCAATTGTTGCCAAGTCACATGGTTCGGCATTTCTTATGATCCAAAATTCCAAATCAATCCTTGTACAATTGGTGCACACTTTTAAAATTTAAAATAAAGCTAGCATGGAGGGAGCTGTTGGAAGTAACATGCCATGATACTTCAGCAGGGAGAAGGTGAGGACTGAAGATGCTGGAGATCAGAGTCGAAGAGTGTGGTGCTGGAAAAGCACAGCAGGTCAGGCAGCATCTGAGGAGCAGGAGAGTCGATGTTTCAAGCATGAGCCCACGCCATCATTTCCTGATGAAGGACTCATGCCTGAACCCTCGATTCTCCTGACCCTCGGATACTGCCTGACCGGCTGTGCTTTTCCAGCACCACATTCTTAGACGATGATACTCGAACAACCTTATTGCTGCCCATCATTTATTACGTCCATAAGATTCAAAGGACATTGCATTCTCAGTGGCATCATGCTTTGAACCAAATGCTAGATGAAGACCACCATCTGCTGACCGGATGGCTGTTACAAATCCCATATTCAAAGAATAATTCCATTCAATGGAACAGGAAACAGATGAGCTGTTGTGTTTATTGCCACTTTTTTTGTGTGCAAAACGCTTGTGACATCGCCACATATAACAACTTATTGCTTGTGCAGTAATGTGATAAATGCAACGCACAGACACACACACAGAGACAGACACACCCACACACAGAGACACACACAGACACACACACACCAACACTCAGAGACACACAGAGACACACACAGACACTCCCACACAGAGACAGACACAGAAACACCAACACACAGAGACACACACAGATACACCCACACACAGAGACAGACACAGACACACCAACACACAGAGACACACACAGACACAGACAGACACTCCCACACACAGAGACAGACACCGACACACCAACACACAGAGACATGCACAGATACACCCACGCACAGAGACAGACACAGACACACCAACACACAGAGACACACACAGACACATCCACACACAGAGACAGACACAGACACACCAACACACAGAGACACACACAGACACACATGCGTGCACACAAACCCTTCTTTTAGCTTTTCGCTCCCATTGTATTTATCTGATGCTGATCACATTGACTGTACCTGCGAGTCATTGACACCTATCATTTTTGCTCCTTGCTAGTTCCCTTGCCATAAAATGGATGCATTTCCAACATGTACCAAAGGCCAATATCACATCATTGAATTCTACTTCGGATTTCTATCTGGGGAATCACTGTCTGGAGTCACCTTACAGTCGTCACAGAAAATGAACCACAAACATTGTGGAAAGCAGATGTTAGGGCAGAACAAATGGATAATAAGCACTCAAACCATGCAAAGTAATATTTATCTCATTATTGTAATTGAAGTGGAAGATACTTATGAATAACAGTCAAAGTTGAAGTATTTCAATGTAAAGGCTATGTTCTTGGCCGCATCAAATATTTCCGAATTCGCCAGT
The DNA here is from genome assembly GCF_020745735.1 of Hemiscyllium ocellatum. NCBI lineage: Eukaryota > Metazoa > Chordata > Chondrichthyes > Orectolobiformes > Hemiscylliidae > Hemiscyllium > Hemiscyllium ocellatum. The sequence continues at coordinate 107,425,212 of NC_083407.1, read as the reverse complement.
AAAGTGATCCAATTGATTTGCATTATCCCTTTTCTTAAATAACATTGTATAAAGTCAATGCAAAAAACCACAAATGTGATTAACCCATTCTACAAGACAGAGATTTGTACTTTCCTAACACCTTTCACAACCTTGGAATGTCCTAAACGTGCTTTATAGCTGATTAACTACTTTTGCAGTGTAGTTCACAGTGCTAACAGACACAGTAGCAAGTTTCCAGAAAGATGAACACCGACTCTTTTAATGATCAGCTCATGGTGAAATATCGGCCGAGACATCGAAGAGGAGTTAACTAATCATTTCTGTAACTTTTCTTTTGCTTTCAGACAGGACCATGGTTCAACATAGCACCTGTAAGACAGCACTTATGGTACCTCGTCGGAACAGCTCAGGACTGTCAAATCTCTGGAGAGGGATTTTAACTCAAAACTTCCTCACTTGGAGATGAGAGAGCTACCTGCTGAACAACATGTGACTGTCTTTGTCGGCCAATAAAGGGCAGCCATGGTGGAAGGGTCTCATTGGAAAAACAGTAACATACAGTCTGGATGTGGCCATTGCAATCTTTCTGTACTTTTTAAGATCACTTTTCGAAGTCACAGTTAATCAGAATCCTCATCATAATGATCAATAACATATTTTCCACCCCATGGGAATTCAAATGAATCATTTTAGGAAGATAATTTAGGCACATTTAAAATAAGACTTACTTGCTGATAAATGAGTAACCTTTAAAACATTTTACTTTCCAGCAAAGTTCAGACATCTTGGGTTATGTGCTAAAATATCCAAAAAGCCAGAGGAAGATGCAACAGACTCTGGAAAACAACTTCATCTGAAACATATTATATGATTAAATTAAAAAGCTTCACAAAGTGGTTAACTCGCTTCATTTATAGATGAGAAACAAGATTGGGAACATATTTGTATATTTTTTTACACAGTATCCAAACTCTCAGCCACTTTTCCCAGTTTCCATCTTCATTCTCCTTCCAAAATAAATAATGTCATATTTCTCTGTGTTAAATTAATCTACTCCTTTGACTGTTCTTATTCACAATCTCTCAGGGAATAATTTCCTAGGTTCGATCTTCCCAAAGGCAAGTCAGTTGGAAAAGTCTGGTGAGAATGGTAAAATGGGATTCTCAACATTGAGAAGATAAGGGTTTTTTTCATGGTTTCATCTGTTTCCATGAGATTCTCACTGGGAAACAGTGAGGAGCCTATTTGCAGTAACATCTCATTCCTCATCTCACCTCACCTATATGCAGTTTTCCATTAGCCCAAGCAATGGAGAGAGAGTAGGTGGTGAGATCTCTGGACATGAGAGTCTGAGTGGGTAACTGGTGAGTGACACTTCCTGGCATCTTCTGAAAGCTGCCACCTTGGTCAGGATTCTCCATCACCTCAGGCATTTACCACAAGGCAATATCTGGCCACATCCTTTGTCCATGGAGAGTGCCATAGACAAAGCAGCAGCGTGACCACATTATCAGGGTGCATTTGAGACAGCAGTATAGACAGATAGCCAGGTACCTTGTCATCTTTTACAGCAATGTACTTTCAAGGGGAATGTTGGCCAGTTAGGGAACTGGACCTTCATCAGAGAGGAGAGATGATGGAGTATCCACATGAGTTAGTGTCAGTACGTGTGTGTGCGTGTGTCTGTGTGTGTGCCTGTGTCTGTGTGTGTGTCTGTGTGTGAGTAATTGATTGAATGAGTGAGTGAGATTGTGAGTGTGAATGAAAGTGTATGTGTGAGTGAGTGAGTGAGCCTGAGTGTGTGAGTATAAGTGAATGTCAGTGAGTGAGTGAGCGAAGGAGTGAGTCAGAGTGAGTGCGAGTAAATGTAAGTGTTTGTGAGTGAGAGCATGAGGAAATCAGTAGTATGAGTGAGTGAGCGAGTGAGAATGAATAGGTGAGTATGTGAGTGATTGAGTGAGAGTATACGAAAGTGTGACTGAGTATAAGTGAATGTGTGAGAGGATGAGTGAGTGAGAAAGTGTGTGTGAGTCAGAATGAGTAGGTGAGTGTGAGTAAATGTGAGTATGAGTATGAGTGAGAACTAGGGGGAGTAAGTGAATCAGTGAGTAAGTGTGAGTGAGTGAGCATGAATGTATGTGAGTAAGTGTGAGTGAATGTGGATGTTTGAGTATGACTAAGTGTGGGTGATTGAGTTAGAGTGAGTGAATGAATGAGGTAGATGAGAGGCACTGAGTGATGGAGGTAAAAACAAGGACTGCAGATGCTGGAAACCAGATTCTGGATTAGCGGTGTTGGAAAAGCACAGCAGTTCAGGCAGCATCCAAGGAGCAGGAAAATCGACGTTTCAGGCAAAAGCCCTTCATCAGGAATACAGGCAGAGTGCCTGAAGGGTGGAGAGATAAATGAGAGGAGGGTGGGGATGGGGAGAAAGTAGCATAGAGTACAATAGGTGAATGGGAAGGGGATGAAGGTGATAGGTCAGGATAGGTGGAAAGGAAGATAGGCAGGTAGGACAAGTCATGGGGACAGTGCTGAGCTGGAAGTTTGGAACTGGGGTGAGGTGGGGGAAGGGGAAATGAGGAAACTGTTGAAGTCCACATTGATGCCCTGGGGTTGAAGTGTTCCGAGGCGGAAGATGAGGTGTTCTTCCTCCAGGCGTCGGGTAGTGAGGGAACAGCGGTGAAGGAGGCCCAGGACCTCCATGTCCTCGGCAGAGTGGGAGGGGGAGTTGAAATGTTGGGCACAGGGCGGATAAGGTGAATAGCATGGGTCCTTTCCGTAGGGTGGGGAAGAAGTTCAAAACTACAGGGCATATTTTTAAGGTGAGAGGAGGAAAGGTTTGAAAAGTCATGAGGGGCAACCTTTTTATACAAAGTGGTTCCTGTGTGTGATGAACTGCCAGAGGAAGTGGTGGATGTTGGTATGGTTACAACATTTACAAGACACTTAGATAAGTAGATAAAAAGGAAAGGTCTGAAGGGATATGGGCCAAGCACAGGCGGCTGGGACGAGTTTAGTTTGGGATTATGGGAGGCGTGAACTGATTGGACTGAAGGATCTCTGTTTCCATGCTGTACGACTCTATGACTCTGAAAGGAATCTGGTCTATCAGGACAGGTTCATTCTGGATAAAAATCGATGCAGTAGATGCTGTAAATTAGAATCAAAAATATAAATTGTTGGAAAAGCTCAGCAAGTCTGGCAGCATCTGAGGAAAGGGTCACTCTGCCTGAAAACACTGACTCTGGTTTCTCTCCACAGATGCTGCTAAACCTGCTGAGCTTTTCCAGCAATTTCTGTTTTTGTTTCAGGTTCATTCTGGGATCTGACTTTTCCAGGAGCAACATCAACTGGAATCATAACAACCTTCAACAAGTTATATACACGAAGCCTGAACTCTCTCTCTGTTCCTGCATCTCCTGTGAAATTGAACCTTTTTAGTTTAAAATTGCCTTCTGTATTCTTATCAAAACGTATCCTCTGTGCTCAATTTCATCAGCCGTGTGTCTGTCCATTCCACCAGCGTGTCTATAACCTCCCAAAGTCTATCTATAACCTTTTGAAGTCTATCAATGTTCTCTTCAAGATTCACAATATTTGCAAAGTTATATGTTATCCACAAATGTTCAAGTTATGCCCGGTGCATTCATATCTACAACAATGATGCAGATCAAGAAAATAAATGATGGGCCTTGGGGAAATTCACTGTATATCCTCCTCCAGTCTGAAAAATAACGATTCAACACTACTCTCTGATTCCTAACATCAACCAACTTCATTTTCATACTTTCACTGTCCCTTTTACTCCCTAGATTTAAACTTTACCAGCAAACTCAGTACATTGTAATTGCTTTTTGGCAGTTCATATAGTGTATATCGACCACGTTACCTTCATCAATTCTCTCTAGTTCCACATGAAAAAACTCAATCAAATGGATCAAATTGGTTTAACAAATCCATGTTGTCCTTCCTTAATTAATTCATACTCTACTGTTAATTTTGTCCTGGATTATCATTTGTAAAAACTTTCCCACCACCAAGGTTAAACTGACTGGCCTCTAGTTACTTGGATACACAGTTGTGTTTGAACAACAGTGTAGCATTTGCAATTTGCTAGTCTGGCACCAACTCTCTATCTAAGGAGGACTGGAAAACTATGGCCAGTACTAACATAATTTCCATCTTACGTTCCCTCGGATTCTTAGATGCAGCCTGTCCTGTCTGATTACTTATCAACATTCAGTACAATAGCCTTTCTATTGTCTTTGCTTTATTAACTTTTAGCTTATCCAGCATCTTAACTACCTCTTTATTCACTACTACTTGGCATCAGCTCCCTCCCTAATAAAACAGATGCCAAGTAAACACCTTAACCATGACCTCTGCCTCCCTTCTTGTCCCTAAACACTCCTCTCACCATCTTTTTGTTATTTAGAGAATTTATTTTGAATAACCTTTCATGTCAGCTTCCAACCTCTTCTCACACTGCCTCTTTTATTCCCACAATTCTCTGTTCTGACTGGACTTAATTCTCATTTGCATTGTTAACTTGAAATCCATCCTGGACATCCTCTTTCAGCTTCATTTACTCTACATCTCAACATTATCTAGAGATCTCTGTCTTTGGCTACATCTCCTCTCTCTCACATCAGAATGTACCCTGAATTCATTCAAAATAGCACCTCTTCAAAGGCAGCCATTGCCCTGTACCACTACTCCCTGCCAATGTCCTGCCCAACACCAGCACATATTTCTCACCCGCTGAAATGAGCCCTTCTCCAGGTATATTTTGTTTTACTCCAGATTACTCTTTGTCCGTTCTTGTAGCTAATCAAACCCTTTGGACATCATCATCACAGATGCATAAATTTTCTTCTACTGCTTCTATCTCACTCCCCAGAAGCAGGTCCAACAATGTCTCCTTCCTTGTGCGACCAGAAATGTATTGTAACACAATTAAGAGATGCTTCCATCTCTCTGTCCTTTGTACAATCACTATCCTTATTACAATGTCACCTCACATCTTAATGGTAGATTAAAAATGCCATGAATCGCCTTGCTGATTTCATACAGAGTTATAATCAGTTAGAAGAGTGTTTGAGCTCAAGTGCCATCACCCTATCACCTCTCTAATAGAACACATTGATGGTCCATATTATCTAGTAATAGTATTGTTAATGTAAAAGGGATTCATGAAACTTAATCACTCCACCTCTCAAGTCTGTCCTGCCATCTGTGGCTGATTTGTGAGTTAATACTCTTACCTCAGCTCTGTGTTCCTTAGAATCATAGAATCCCTAGTGTGGAAGCTCGTCATTTGACCCATTGAATCCATACTGTCCCTCCAAAGAACATCCCACCCACCCCCACCTTCCACCGCCCTACCTATCCCTGTAATTCTGCATTTCCCATGGCTAACCCACCTAGCCTGCACATCCCTGAACACTACGGGTAATTTAACTTGGCCAATCCACCTAATCTGCACATCCTTGCACTGTGGGAGGAAACCGGAGCACCCAGAGGAAAGCAACACAGACACAGGGAGAATGTGCATACTCCACACAGACAGTCACCCAAGGCTGGGATCAAACACGGGTTCCTGGCATTGTGAGGGAGCAGTGCAAGACATTGAACCATTGAGCTGCCGCGTAATATCCTTATCTTTCGAAAATGTGTGTCTCCGTTTTGATACTGCCAACTGATGCTCCGGCAGAACAATATTTTGTGAAGAGAGAGATCCAGATTTCCATTACACTTTTTGCTTATCTCAATTGACATTAGTTGGACTCAGGAATGTATTAAGTCAGGCACATGACAACTGTTAACATAAGCAGTTGTTCATGTAGACATGTGCTAACTGAGCCACCCATTACTCACATATGTGTTAACAGTAGCGTGTTAACTCAACCATCCGTTAGGGATGGGCAATAAATGCTGGCCCAGCCAGCGATGCACATCTCCCATGGATGAATACAGGGAAAAACAACTCTTCTCCTTTCTCGCATTCCAATTCATCCTAATACTGGAGTAAGGCTCTCTCACTCTTGTCAGTACAGTAACACTCATTATTTAGACTTAACTAGACTGCACTCTACTACTTACAGCTGTCTCATGTAGTGTCTAAGACAACTTTACACACATGTTTTCATCTCACCATGCTGACCTCTTCTGCTGATATCAGTGTAACATTATCAGTTGCATTTCTAACCTGGCCCTACTTGCCCTGCAACTAAATGGTTTGCTAATGGTACATTTCAAATTTCATGTCAGACAGCTGTTAAGAGGTAGCCACATAACTGTAGTAAAGTGTCTGGCTAAGGATGGCACACTGCTTTCCCTGAAGGACATCAGTGAACCGATGGGACTTTAAGATATTTAATGGCGGATATTTATTGAGTTCAAATGTTTCCATTTGCCAAAGTGTAACTCAAAGCCGTATCTCTGGAACATTGGCCTAGAGTTTTGAAAAACTAATCTAGAAACATTACCACTATGGAATCCACCCTTTAAATTCTGTGTAGGATTGTCCTGGAGTGTCCAACGATTACAGAGTCATCTTACGCACACTGCTGAGAACAAAATCACAGAAAGCATTAAAAACATATCTTGTGGGTTTTTCTTTAAAATTCCCTTTGAACACTTTATTCATTGGAGGACTGTTGGGAAAAGAAATAATAACGATGTGATTTGTTGGATTCATGTGATGAAATGCCAAGATTGTGTCGGTTCAGAGTTGGGAACCCTCAGTCAACAGTAATGTTGTCTCTCTCCCTCCACCTCCACTGGGAAAGCAGTAACTGAACTTTAATGAGTCACTGCTGATTTGAGAATTTTTTTTTGAATAATGTTCACGATGTTATCCTTTCCAGCTGCATTTCTTAGAACTTTGCGGTCGGGTGTCTGTCAACTGTCAAACATACATTCCTCAACAGATAACTCTTCTTAACAATTCTAAGAGACATTTAATTAACTTTGGAATATGGTATATGGGGCATGTGGTATCCATAGTCATTACTGGACTACTACACTGTCATTATATGTGGGTGGAGAGGTATCAATGAGACCCTCACTTTATCTACTCCAAGTAGAACTTAATTGATGCTTCTTGGCTGCCACTTGCTGGAAATTCCGAGTATTCGATTCCCTTCAGACTAGTGTCTGGTTTTCCATTTGGAAAAAAAACTTTCTGCTCCTGCTTCTACCTTCTTCAAAGCCAAATCTACAGTTTAATCCATCAGTGCCTTGTTTATTTGTTCAAGGTGATGTTGCCGATGCGTTGTGTTCCGATAAGTAAATCCGAGGCCCCCAGCAAGACAGAGGTAATCAGGGTCCTGCAGTGATTTTGGGAAGTTCAGGCTCTTTTCATTCCCTGGGTTGGTACAGTTTATATCTACTGCTTGGCTCGCCCTCTGCCTGCCCAAACAATGATGATATTCAAAGCTATACGATCACCCCCCCCCTCTCATAAATCCATTTCTGACTCGGTAAAATAGTTTTCTCTGTCCTCCCTGGAAATGAGTGTTTGTAGATAGATTGCAGGAAACTGTGAATTAGCAAATAAGCAAAACACTGGTAACTAAGGCAACATGAGTCAATTGCTCAGCACAATAGGGTCTATGAATATCACACTGTTTTAACAACTGAGTTTTATTCAAACACTGTTAATTGTAACAAATATAAAGATATTTGATGACATTATATAAAGGATGAAAGAATATTTTACACCTATTTAGCACCATTTACAACCATGTTACAAAGAACTTTGCAACAATGAAACACTTCTAGCATTTAATCACAGCTGCAATGTAAAACAACATGCTCTACATGCACAGCAAGATCCCATATTATAAGGATGTTGCTGGTGCTTGAGCTATATTGAAAGGCTGAACAGGCTGGGGCTGCTTTCCCTGGAGCATTGGAGCCTGAGGGGGTGACCTTATAAAGGTTTATAAAATCATGAGGGGCATGGATAAAGTGAATAGCCAAGGTCTTTTTCCCAGGGTAGGGGAGTCCAACACTAGGGGGCATAGATTTAAGATGAGAGGAGAAAGATTTAAAAGGGACCTAAGGAGCAACATTTTCATGCAGAGGGTGGTGTGCGTATGGAACAAGTGGTCAGAGGAAGTCATGGAGGGATATGGGCCAAATGCTGGCAAATAGGACTAGACTAATTTAGGATATTTGGTCAACATGGAGTTGGAGCAAAGGGTCTGTTTCCATGCTGTACTATTTTACGAGTCTATGAATCTCGTAGCACGAAATTGTACAACTCTATGACTCAAATCATGTGGCAACTCTGCTTCAGTGGGGATTTGTTGCAGGGGTTGGGGAACATAGTTTCCAGATCTGAAATCAATTGTGACTAATCACAAACTAGTCGTTGGCGAAGGTGTCTCTGGACCTTGAGGTGATAGATAAATAATGAAAAGTGTGCCTGCATGTCAATGTCGCAGAAAGAATGTGTTAGAGTACACCACAAATCCCCTTCTTGTGACATGCTTCCTGAATTATACTTTGACATATAGACAAAATCACCATCACCCTACCAGACTATAGGGCTGCTCTCTCACGGAGCCTCTCATGGTGTTACCCTGCAACCTTCGGGCGCACTGCCTGTGCCATTCTCTGTGCTGCGTCTGATGGTGGAGGGGGAATTGATCAAACAGGAAGATACGGGTGAAAATCTCGCCACATTTCTGCTTTCACTCCAATTAACTCCAAGGGAGGCAAGAACTTCCATACCCACCATCATTTAAGGCCCTTAATTGGCATTTACTGACATTCACATATGGCTATGGGTGTTATCTCAGCAGCACATGAGGGTCTCCCACAAAAGGGAGTAAATGACAGATGTAAAACAGGCAGGGTATATCACAGATAGAGTACATCACAGTCAGAGTGTATCACAGTCAGGGCATATCACAGTCAGGGTATATCACAGTCAGAGTACATCACAGTCAGAGTGCATCACAGTCAGGGTGCATCATAGTCAGGGCATATCACAATCAGGGTATATCACAGATAGAGTACATCACAGTCAGGGTGTATCACAGTCAGGTTATAACACAGTCAAGGTGTATCACAGACAGAGTATATCAGTCAGAGTGTATCACAGTCACAGTCAGGGAGTATCACAGTCAGGGCATATCACAGTCAGGGTATATCACAGTCAGAGTACATCACAGTCAGAGTGCATCACAGTCAGGGTGCATCATAGTCAGGGTATGTCACAGTCAGGGTGTATCACAGCCAGAGTGTATCATAGTCAGAGTGTATCATAGTCAGAGTGTATCATAGTCAGGGTATATTACGGTCAGGGAATATCACAGTCAAGGTGTATCAGAGTCAAGGTATATCACAGTCAGGGTATATCACAGACAGGATATATCACAATCAGGATATATCAGAGTCAGGGTGTATCTCAATGAAAGTGTAACACAAGCAGGGTATATCAAACGCAGGATACATCACAATCAGGGCGTGTCACATTCAGGGAATATCACAGATGGGATATGTTACATTCAGGATATATCTCAGTCTGGGTGTAAAACAGTCAGGGCATATCACAGTCAGCACATATCACAGTCAGGGTGTATCAGAAGACAGATATATCACAGTTTGGTTCTTTCACAGTCAGGTTATTTCACAGTCAGGGTGTAACACAGTCAGGGTGTATCACAGTCAGAGTGTATCACAGTCAGGGTAAAACACAGACCCAGTATATCACCATCAGGATATATCACAGTCAGGATATATTACAGCCAGGGTGTATCGGAGTCAGAGTATATCACAGTCAGAGTGTATCACAGTCAGGCTATATCACAGATAGGAAGTATTGCAGTCAGAGTGTATTACAGCCAGGGTATACCAAGGCAGGGTGTCTCGCAGTCAGAGTATATCACAGTCAGGCTATATCACAGACAGGGAGTATCGCAAGGTGTCTCGCAGTCAGGATGTATCACAGTCAGGGTGTGTTACAGTCACGGTATATCACAGTCAGGCTATATCACAGTCTGGGTATATCAGAGATGGGGTATGTCACAGTCATGGTATATCATAGGGTATATCACAGGCAAAGTGCATCATGGTCAGGGTACAACACAGTAAGGGTATATCACAGTCAGGGTGTATCACAGTCATGGTAAATAACAAACAGGGTATATCACAGTCAAGGTATATCAGAGTCAGGGTGTATCACAGTCAGGGTACATCACAGTCATGGTATATCACAGACAATGTGTAACACATTTTGGGTATATCACAGTCAGGGTATATCAGAGCAGGATGCATCAGTCCAGGTGTATCAGAGGCAGGTTATATTACATTCAGGGCATATCACAATTAGGGTGTATCACAGTCAGGGTATATCACACTTCAGGGTGTGTCACAGGCAGGTAATATCGCAGGCAGGGGTCATCACAATTAAGGTATATCAGTCAGGATATGTCATAGTCAGAGTAAATCACAGTCAGGATGTATCACAGTCAGGGTTTAACACAGTCAGCTTATGTCATAGTTCAGGAGTATCACATAAAGGGTGTATAACAGGCAGGGTATATCACAGTCAGGGTGTGTCACAGTCAGGTTACATTACAGGCAGGGCTGATCACAATTAGGGTATATCACAGACAGGGTATATCACTACCAGTGTATATCACAGCCAGGGTGTATCACAGTCAGCTCATGTCACAGTTGGGGAGTATCATATGCAGGGTAGATGACAGTCAGGATATAACACAGTCAAGGTGTATCACCATCAGGGTATGTCACAATCAGGATATATCACACTCATGGTATAACACAGTCAGGGTTTAACACAGGCAGAATATATCATAGTCAGGGTATATCACAGGCAGGCTATATCACAGTCAGGGTTTATCACAGTCATGATATACCACAGTTAGGGTATATCACAGTCACGGTGTATCACAGTCAGCATATATCACAGTCAGAGTATATCACAGTCTGGGTGTATCACAAGCAGTGTCTGGGTCTATCACAGTCAGAGTATATCACAGTCAGGGTGTATCACAGTCAGGGTGTATCACAGGCAGTGTATATCGCAATCAGGGTGTATCACAGATAGTGTATATAACAGTCTGGGTGTATGACAATCAGGGTGTATCACAGTCAGGGGACATCAGAGACAGGGTGTATCTCAGTCAGAGTGTATCATTATCATGTTATATTAAAGTCAGGGTGTAATTCAGGCAAGGCATATCACATGCAAAGTATATTACAATTAGGGTATGTCACTGTCAGAGTATATCACAGTCTGGGTGTATCACAGTCAGGGTATATCACAGTCATGGTGTATCACAGTCAGGGTGTATCACAGGCGGTGTATATCACAATCAGGGTGTGTCACAAGCAGTATATAACACAGTTTGGGTCTATCACAGTCAGAGTATATCCTAGTCAGGGTGTATCACAGTCAGGGTGTATCACAGACAGTGTATATCACAGTCTGGGTGTATGGCAATCAGGGTGTGTCACAGTCAGAGTGCATCAGAGACAGGATGTATCTCAGTCAGAGTGTATCATATTCATGCTATATTAAAATCAGGGTGTAACTCAGGCAAGGCATATCACAGGCAAAGTATATTACAATCAGGATCATATAACAATTACGGTATACCACAGTCAGGGTATATTACAGTCTGGGTGTTACATAGTCAGGATATATCACAGTCAGGATATATCACAGTCAGAGTACATCACAGTCAGGGTGTATCACAGTCAGTGTGTATCACAGCTGAAAATGTGTTGCTGGAAAAGTGCAGCAGGTCAGGCAGCATCCAAAGAACAGGAGAATCGACGTTTCGGGCATGAGCCCATCCTCAGGAATGTATCACAGTATATCACAGGCAGGATATATCACCGTCAGGGTATATCACAGTCAGGGTATATCACAGTCAGGGTGTAAAACAGGCAGGGGTTTTACACATGGGTCATACAACAGACAAAATGTCTAACAGGCAGAGCAAATCATAGGTAGATTTGACGAAAGTCTAGCTGTATTACGGTCAGTGTGTATAACAGGCAGAGTGTATCACGGGCTGTCTGTATCACAGGCAGATTGTGCTGTCAGCAGGATGTATAAGAAGCAAGGAATGCTACAGTCAGGGTGTATCACAGGTAGGATGTATGACAGATGGCATATATAACAGGTAAGAATGTGTCACAGTGTATCACAGGCAGGATATATCACCATCAGGATATATCACAGTCAGGGTGTATCACAGTCAGGTATATCACAGTCAGAGTTGATCACATTCAGGGTATATTACAGTCAGGATGTATCACAGTCATTTTATACTACAGTCAGGGTGCATCATAGTCAGGGTATATCACAGTCAGGGTATATCATAGAGAGGGTATATCACAGTCAGGGTGTATAACAGTCAGGGTAGATCACAATTAGTGTACATCAAAGTCACAGTATATCACAGTCAGGGTGTAACACAGTCATGGTTCATCACAGTCAAGGTATATCACAGTCAGGGTATATCACAGTCAGGGTTTATCGCAGTAAGGGTGCATTTCAGGCAGAGTATTTCACGTTCAGGGCATATCAGAGTCAGGGTATATCACAGTCAGGGTGCATCACAGACAGTGTATATCACAATCAGGGTGTATCACAGGCAGTGTATATCACAGTCTGGGTGTATCACAGTCAGGGTGTATCACAGGCAGTATATATCACAATCAGGGTGTATCATAGGCAGTGTATATCACAGTCTGGGTGTATCACAGTCAGGGTATATCACTGTCAGGGGGTATCATAGACAGGGTGTATCTCAGACAGAGTGTATCACAGTCATGTTATATTAAAGTCAGGGTGTAACTCAGGCAAGGCAAGGTATATTACAATCAGGGTCATATAACAATTAGGGTATACCACAGTCAGGGTTTATCACTGTCTGGGTGTTACATAGTCAGGGTATATCACAGTCAGGATATATCACAGTCAGGGTGTATCACAGTCAGAGTGTATCACAGTCAGGCTATATCACAGACAGCGAGTATCGCAGTCATGGTATATCACAGGCAGGATATATCACCGTCAGGATATACCACAGACAGGGTATATCACAGTCAGAGGGTTTCACAGTCAGGGTTTATTGCAGTCAGCATGTAACACAATCAGGTCTATCATAGTCAGGATATATCACAGTCAGGGTGTATCACAGCTACCTGGACTACACCTCCTCCCACCCTGCCCCCTGTAAAAACGCCATCCCATATTCCCAATTCCTTCGTCTCCGCCGCATCTGCTCCCAGGAGGACCAGTTCCAATACCGTACAGCCCTGATGGCCTCCTTCTTCAAAGACCGCAGATTCCTCCCAGACGTGATCGACGATGCCCTCCACCGCATCTCCTCCACTTCCCGCTCCTCCGCCCTTGAGCCCCGCCCCCCCAACCGCCACCAGGACAGAACCCCACTGGTTCTCACCTACCACCCCATCAACCTCCTTATACAGCGTATCATCTGCCGTCATTTCCGCCATCTCCAAACGGACCCCACCACCAGGGATATATTTCCCTCCCCTCTCCTATCAACGTTCCGCAAAGACCACTCCCTTCGTGACTCCCTCGTCAGGTCCACACCCCCCACCAACCCAACCTCCACTCCCGGCACCTTCCCCTGCAACCGCAGGAAATGCAAAACTTGCGCCCACACCTCCTCCCTTACCTCTCTCCAAGGCCCCAAGGGATCCTTCCATATCCGCCACAAATTCACCTGCACCTCCACGCACATCATCTATTGCAGCCGCTGCACCCGATGTGGCCTCCTCTATATTGGGGAGACGGGCCGCCTACTTGCGGAACGCTTCAGGGAACACCTCTGGGACGCCCTGACCAACCAACCCAACCACCCCGTGGCTCAACACTTTAACTCTCCCTCCCACTCCACCAAGGACATGCAAGTCCTTGGACTCCTCCATCGCCAGAACATAACAACACGACGGTTGGAGGAAGAGCGCCTCATCTTCCGCCTGGTAACCCTCCAACCACAAGGGACGAACTCAGATTTCTCCAGTTTCCTCATTTCTCCTTCCCCCACCTTGTCTCAGTCGGTTCCCTCGAACTCAGCACCGCCCCCCTAACCTGCAATTTTCTTCATGACCTCTCCGCCCCCACCCCACTCTGGCCTATCACCCTCACCTTGACCTCCTTCTACCTATCACATCTCCATCGCCCCTCCCCCAAGTCCCTCCTCCCTACCTTTTATCTTAGCCTGCTGGACACACTTTCCTCATTCCTGATGAAGGGCTTATGCCCAAAACGTCGAATTTCCTGTTCCTTGGATGCTGCCTGACCTGCTATGCTTTAACCAGCAACACATTTTCAGCTCTGATCACCAGCATCTGCAGAACTCACTTTTTACTCAAAGATTTCAACCTACTGCGAATCCTCTTGCAAGGATGCCTTCCTTGAAGAAGCTCTCTTCCTCCCTCTACAAGGATTTCAGTGAGTCCCTCTCTCACTGCACCCCCCCAGGTCATCTCCTCTGTACAGAAACTCTTCAGCCACATTCTCAAACAGACTCGTTACCACAGCCACATCTCCTTCCTCAGCACCTGCCTACGGAACCGACTGATCCCGCACGGACTCCGGACTACATTCCAACCAACAAAATTTGGACCCAACCAGGACAACCTGTACCTACAACAAATCTGAAGCCTCCAGCAACAGACCTCCCTCCGGATCCTCTGCTCCACCCTTGTAGCCATGCGTCGCTACCTACATTCCCTGCAATCAGCCCTACCCCAGCTCAGGACAACACTCTCACAGACCTGCAAAGGACCTCTACTGTTCTTCACTACAGAAGAATCCACACTCTAAATAAACAGTTCTTCCTAGCCATATCAGAAATTAAAGACAGTAAGTACCGAAAACTTTCATGTACTTACCCCCACACTCGTGGTTCCTCAACTGTTCCAGAATCTTCCATCGGCCTCTGCAATCTGTCGGACGCCATTACACATGCGGCCGCTACAGCGCCCGCGGCACCAACGGCCGACAACGACCGTGACGTCACTTCCGCCCCCACCGACCTCGCAGCCTCCGCGATCGCCGCCCAGACAACTGCTTCCACGATCGCTAGGAAGATCGCTGACAGAGTCCCGCGGCTATCGGGAATGACAACGGTTCTTTCATTGCCACAACCATTTCCGCCCCTTCAGTTGCCGTCGCCGCAGCCACTTCCGCCCCCAGTGACATCACTAACCTGCACGACCATAACGCCTCAGGTGTCCCCGCCCCCACGCCGACTTTCGTCACCACGCGTAACCCCGCCCCCACGACGACTTCCGTCACCACACGTGACCCCCGCCCCCACACCGAGCTTCGTCACCACGTCTAACCCCGCCCCTACGTCGATCTCCGTCTCCGCCCCTGCCCCTAACCCCGCCTCCACTCCCGGCCCCAGTCCCACACCAGGTCCTAGCTCCCAGCCTTGCCGGATTTTCACCATCCCTCCAGACCTCCCCTCTCTGAGGATGAATGATCAGTCCTCAGCAGGGGCCTCACCTTCATTCCACTACGCCCTCGGATTAATGAGTTCAACACGTGGCGAGATATTGAACAATTCTTCCGCCGCCTTCACCTCTGCGCCTACTTCTACAACCAAGACTCCCAACCACCCTCTGACGACCCCTTCTCCCGCCTCCAACACACCCCATCCACCTGGACACCCCGTGCTGGCCTCTTACCCGCCCTCGATCTATTTATAGCTAACTGCCGCCGCGACATTAACCACCTCAACCTGTCCACCCCTCTTACCCACTCCAACCTCTCACCCTCAGAACGTGCAGCCCTCCACTTCCTCCGCTCCAACCCCAACCTCACCATCAAACCGGCAGACAAGGGAGGCGCGGTAGTAGCTCGCGGACGACTCCTCCTATTGCCCCCTTGACCATGACCCCACCTCCCACCACCAAACCATCATCTCCCAGACCATCCATAACCTCATCACCTCAGGGGATCTCCCATCCACCGCCTCCAACCTCATAGTCCCACAACCCCGCACCGCCTGTTTCTACCTCCTGCCCAAAATCCACAAACCTGACTGCCCCGGCCGACCCATTGTCTCAGCCTGCTCCTGCCCTACCGAACTCATCTCCGCATACCTCGACACGGTTCTGTCCCCCATAGTCCAAGAACTCCCCACCTACGTTCGGGACACCACCCACGCCCTCCACCTCCTCCATGATTTTCGCTTCCCCGGACCCCAACACCTTATCTTCACGATGGACATCCAGTCCCTATACACCTCCATCCCCCATCACGAAGGACTCAAAGCCCTCCGCTTCTTCCTTTCCCGCCGCACCAACCAGTACCCTTCCACTGACACCCTCCTCCGACTGACTGAACTGGTCCTCACCCTGAACAACTTCTCTTTCCAATCCTCCCACTTCCTCCAAACCAAAGGAGTTGCCATGGGCACCCGCATGGGCCCCAGCTATGCCTGTCTCTTCGTAGGATATGTGGAACAGTCCATCTTCCACAACTACACTGGCACCACCCCCCATCTTTTCCTCCGCTACATCGATGACTGTATCGGCGCTGCCTCGTGCTCCCACGAGGAGGTTGAACAGTTCATCAACTTTACCAACACCTTCCATCCCGACCTGAAATTCACCTGGACTGTCTCAGACTCCTCCCTCCCCTTCCTAGACCTTTCCATTTCTATCTCGGGCGACCGAATCAACACAGACATCTACTATAAACCGACTGACTCCCACAGCTACCTGGACTACACCTCCTCCCACCCTGCCCCCTGTAAAATCGCCATCCCATATTCCCAATTCCTTCGTCTCCGCCGCATCTGCTCCCAGGAGGACCAGTTCCAATACCGTACAGCCCTGATGGCCTCCTTCTTCAAAGACCGCAGATTCCTCCCAGACGTGATCGACGATGCCCTCCACCGCATCTCCACCACTTCCCGCTCCTCCGCTCTTGAGCCCCGCCCCCCCAACCACCACCAGGACAGAACCCCACTGGTTCTCACCTACCACCCCACCAACCTCCGTATACAGCGTATCATCTGCCGTCATTTCCGCCACCTCCAAACGGACCCCACCACCAGGGATATATTTCCCTCCCCTCCCCTATCAGCGTTCCGCAAAGACTACTCCCTTCGTGACTCCCTCGTCAGGTCCACACCCCCCACCAACCCAACCTCCACTCCCAGCACCTTCCCCTGCAACCGCAGGAAATGCAAAACTTGCGCCCACACCTCCTCCCTTACCTCTCTCCAAGGCCCCAAGGGATCCTTCCATATCCGCCACAAATTCACCTGCACCTCCACACACATCATCTATTGCATCCGCTGCACCCGATGTGGCCTCCTCTATATTGGGGAGACGGGCCGCCTACTTGCGGAACGCTTCAGGGAACACCTCTGGGATGCCCGGACCAACCAACCCAACCACCCCATGGCTCAACACTTTAACTCTCCCTCCCACTCCACCGAGAACATGCAGGTCCTTGGACTCCTCCATCGCCAGAACATAACAACACGACGGTTGGAGGAAGAGTGCCTCATCTTCCGCCTGGGAACCCTCCAACCACAAGGGACGAACTCAGATTTCTCCAGTTTCCTCATTTCTCCTCCCCCCACCTTGTCTCAGTCGATTCCCTCGAACTCAGCACCGCCCTCCTAACCTGCAATTTTCTTCATGACCTCTCCACCCCCACCCCACTCCGGCCTATCACCCTCACATTGACCTCACTCCACCTATCACATCTCCATCGCCCCTCCCCCTCCCCCAAGTCCCTTCTCCCTACCTTTTATCTTAGCCTGCTGGACACACTTTCCTCATTCCTGATAAAGGGCTTTTGCCCGAAACGTCGAATTTCCTGTTCCTTGGATGCTGCCTGACCTGCTGCGCTTTAACCAGCAACACATTTTCAGCTCTGTATCATAGTCAGGGTATTTCACAGTCAGGGTATATAACAGTCAGGGTGTATCACAGTCAGAGTGTAACACAGACAGCGTATGTCACAGTTCGGTTATATCACAGGCTGGTGCAGCACTGCCAGCATATATCACAGTCAATGTATATCTCAGTCAGGGAAAATCACAGACAGCAGATATCACAGTCAGGTTGTATGACAGACAGGGTAGATCACAATTAGTGTACATCATAGTCACAGTATATCATAGTCAGGGTGTAACACAGTCATGGTTCATCACAGACAAGATATCTCACAGTCAGGATATATCACAGTCAGGGTATATCACAGTCAGGGTATATCACAGTAAGGGTGTATGTCAGTTAGAGTGTATCATATTCAGGGTATATCAGAGTCAGAGTATATCACAGTCATGGTGTATCACAGTCACAGTATATCGCAGTCAGGGTATATCACTATCAGGGTATATCACAATCAGGCTGTATCACAGTCAGGTTATAGCACGGTCAGGTGCAGCACTGTCAGTGTATATCACAGTCAGGGTATATCACACTCAGGGTGTGTCACAGTAATGTTATATCACAGGCAGGGTATATCACTGCTAGGGTATATCACAGCTAAGGTATATTACAGCCAGAGTATATCACAACCTGAGTGTAACACAGTCAGCTTATGTCACAGTTGGGGAGTATCACTTGCAGGGTATATCACAGGCAGGGTACATCACAGTCAGGATATATCACAGTCAAGATGTATCGGAGTCAGATTTTCACAGTCAGGTTATATCACAATCAGGTACATCACAATTATGGTATATCACAGTCAGGACATATCGCAATCAGGGTGTATCACAGTCAGAGTGTAACACAGGCAGCGTATGTCACAGTCAGGATATATCACATTTAGGATATATCACCGTGCATCACAGTCAGGGTATCTCATAGTCAGGCTGTATCACAGTCAGGTTACAGCACAGGCAGGTGCAGCACTGCCAGCATATATCACAGTCAGGGTATATCACAAATTGGGGTATATCACAAATTGGGGTATATCACAGTCAGGGTATATCACAGTCATGGTATACCACAGTCAGGGTATCTCATAGTCAGGCTGTATCACAGTCAGGTTATAGCACAGACAGGTGCAGCAGTGTCAGCATATATCACAGTCAGGGTATATCACAAATTGGGGTATGTCACAGTCATGGAATACCACAGTCAGCATATATCACAGTCAGAATGTATCACAGTCAGCATTTTTCACACTCAGCATATATCACAATCAGGGTATATCACAGTTAGAGTATACCACAGTCAGGGTAGATCACAGTCAAGGTGCATCCCAATCAGGCTGTATTATAGTTAGAGTGTATCACAGTCAGAGTATATCATATGCAGCATATATCACAATCAGGGTATATCATGGTCAGGATATATCACAGTCAGGGTCTATCACAGTCAGGGTATATCACAGTAAAGGGGCATGTCAGTCAGAGTGTATCACATTCAGGGTATATCACAGACAGGGTATATCACATTCAGGGTATATCAGAGTCAGGGTGTATCACAGTCAGGGTATATCACAGTCAGGGTATATCACAGTCATGGTGTATCACAGTCAGGGTATATCATTGTCAGCGAATATTACAGAGTATATCACAGTCAGGGTATGTAACAGCCAGGGTATATCATAGTCAGGGTATATAAAAGCCATGGTGTATCACAGCTAGGGTATATCGCAGCCAGGGTATGTCACAGCCAGGGTGTAACACAGTCAGCTTATGTCACCGTTGGGGGGTATCACATGCAGGGTGTACCACAGTCAGGGTGTATCATAGTCATGGTATATCACAGCCAGGGTATATCACAATTAGTGTACATCACAGTCAGGGTATATCATAGTCAGAATGTAAAACAGGCAGGGCATATCACAAATAGGGCATATCACAGTCAGTGTATATCACAGGCAGCGTTTGTCACAGTCTGGGTTCATTACAGTCAGGGAGTATCACCAGTGAGGGTATATCACAATTAGTGTATATCAGAGTCAGAGTATATCTCAGCCAGTGTGTATCACAGTCAGGGTTTATCATATTCAGGGAATATCACAGTCATTATATATCACAGTCATGGTATATCACAGTCAGGGTGTATCACATTCAGGGTATATCACAGTCATTACATATCACAGTCAGGGTATTTCACAGTCAGGGTGTGTCACAGTCTGGGTGTATCACAGTCAGGGTATATCACAATTAGTGTATATCATAGTCAGGGTATATCACAGTTAGGGTATATCTCAATCGGGGTGTGAAACAGTCAGCGTATATCACAGTCAGGGTATAACACAATCAGGATATATCACAGTTAGGGTATATCACAATCAGGGTATATCACAGTCAAGGTATATCATAGCCAGGGTATATCACAGTCAGTGTATATCACTGTCAGGGGATAACACAATCAGGGTACATCACAGTCAAGGTATATCACAATCAGGGTATATCATAGTCAAGGTATATCACAGTCAGTGTATATCACTGTCAGGGTGTATCACAGGCAGCATTTGTCACAGTTAGGGTATCACAGCCATGGTATAACACAGTCAAGGTATATCACATTCAGCATATATCACAAGTCAGGTTTTACCATCGGTAGGGTATACCACAGACAGGAATATCATAGGCACGTTATATCACAGTCAGGGTGAATCAGTCATGGTGCATCACAGTCTGGGTGTATCACAGTCAGGGTATATCACAGTCAGGGTATATCAGAATCAGGGTGTAACGCAGGCAGGGTTTTTTGCACATGGGTCATACAACAGACAAAATGTCTAACTTGGCAGAGCAAATCATAGGTAGATTTGACGAAATTCTAGCTGTATAACGGTCAGTGTGTATAACAGGCAGAGTGTATCACGGGCTGTCTGTATCACAGGCAGATTGTGCTGTCAGCAGGATGTATAAGAAACAAGGAATGCTACAGTCAGGGTGTATCACAGGTAGGATGTATGACAGATGGCATATATAACAGGTAAGATGTACAATAGGCAGAAAGTATCCCAGGGAACATGTTTAGTACACAGGTATATCAGCTTGATCTGTCACAGCAGGGTTTATAATAGTCAGGATGTATACCAGACAGGGTGTATACCAGGCACGGTGTGTAACTGACAGAGTGTATAGCAGATACAGTATGTAGCTGACAGAGTGTATTACTAATAGAGTGTACAACAGACCGTGACTTGTGTAAGTGTCAGGGTTTAAAACAGGTAAGGTGATTACTGAACAGGTTGGATAAATGGCACTGTATTTAGCTACGGGTTGTATGACATTAAGATTGCTTTCTTTTAATTCGGTCAGATCTGGGCATTGTTGTATTTATTGCCCGTCCCTAGTTGCCCTTGAGAAGGTGGTGGTGAGCTGCCTTCTTGAACCACTGCAGTCCATGTGCTGTAGGTTGACCCACAATGCCATTGGGAGCAAATTCCAGGATTCACTGAAGAAATGGAGATATAATTCCAAGTCAGGATGGTGATTCTGACAAATTGACTGAGTGGGCCGATGCATGGCAGATGCAACATAATGCAGTTACCTGTGAGGTTATCTCAGTTTGGTAACAAAAACAGGATAGCTGATTACTATCTGAATGGCACTAGATTGGGAAAGTGGAAAGTGCATTGAGATTTTGTATACTACTCACTGAAAGCATGAGGGGCAGCAGGCAGTGAAGAAGGTAAATGCTATGTTTACCTTCATAGTGAGAGGATTTGAGTGCAACACAAGGAATGTTTTGCTGCAATAGTACAGGGCCTTGGTGAGACCAGAGATAAAAAAAGAGATCCTATAAAGTGGCTAAGAACAGTGGGAAATCAGAAGATTGGGAAGGATACAAAAACAAACAGAGGATAACAAAGAGTGTAAAAGGAAATGAGAGGGTCAAATATGAAGGTAGGCTAGCCAGTAATATTAGAAATGATAGTAAAAGTTTCTTTCAGTACTTAAGAAACAAATGACAGGCAAAAGTAGACATTGGGCCACTTCAAACTGATGCAGGAAGCCCAGTGATGGGAGATAAGGAAATAGCAGGAGAACTTAGTTAGTACTGAGGAAGTGGGGAGGCTACAGAAGGATCTAGACAGGTTGGGAGAGTGGTCCAGGAAATGGCTGATGGAATTTAACGTGAGCAAGTGCGAGGTCTTGCACGTTGGCAAAAATAATAAAAGCATAGACTACTTTCTAAATGGTGATAAAATTCATAAAGCCAAAGTACAAAAGGATCTGGGAGTGCTAGTCGGGGATTCTCTAAAGGTAAACATGCAGGTTGAGTCCGTGATTAAGAAAGCGAATGCAATGTTGTCACTTATCTCAAGAGGGTTGGAATATAAAAGCAGCGATGTGCTACTGAGACTTTATAAAGCTCTGGTTAGGCCCCATTTGGAGTACTGTGTCCAGTTTTGGTCCCCACACCTCAGAAAGGACATACTGGCACTGGAATGTGTCCAGCGGAGATTCACGCGGATGATCCCTGGAATAGCAGGTCTAACATATGAGGAACGGCTGAGGATCCTGGGATTGTATTCATTGGAGTTTAGAAGATTAAGGGGAGACTTAATAGAGACGTACAAGATAATACATGGCATGGAAAGGGTGGACGCTAGGAAATTGTTTCCATTAGGTGAGGAGACTAGGACCCGTGGACACAGACTTAGAATTAGAGGGGGTCAATTCAGAACAGAAATGTGGAGACATTTCTTCAGCCAGAGGGTGGTGGGCTTGTGGAATTCATTGCCACGGAGTGCAGTGGAGGCCAGGATGCTAAATGTCTTCAAGGCCGAGATTGATAGATTCTTGTTGTCTCGAGGAATTAAGGGCTACGGGGAGAACGCTGGTAAGTGGAGTTGAAATGCCCATCAGCCATGATTGAATGGCGGAGTGGACTCGATGGGCCGAATGGCCTTACTTCCACTTCTGTGTCTTATGGTCTTATGGTCTTATGGACCACACCGGGAGTATTGTGTGCAGTTTTCGTCTCCTTATCTGAGGAAGGATGTTCAGGCAACAGAGGGAGTGCAGTGTAGATTTACCAGTCTGATTCCTGGGACGGCAGGACTGATGTATGAGAAGAGGTTGAATCCATAAAGGACCACATTCACTGGGGGTTTAGGAGAGAGAAGGAGAAACCTCTAATATTCTAATAGAACTTCAACAGTGTAAAGGCAGGAATGATGTTCCCAATAACTGGGCAAGTTCAGAATCAAGGGTCTCAGTTCAAAGATAGAGGGTTGGTCACTGAGGACTGAGATGAGAGGAATTTCATTACCCAGGGAGTGGTGAGCCTGTGGAATTCTCTAGCATAGAAACTGCTAAGGTCAAATTTCTGTACGTTTTCAAGGAGGAGTTTTTATGCTACAGTTCTTCCAGCTTAAGGGATCAAATAGTGTGGAAGGAAAACTAGAACAGGAGCCTGAATTTGATGATCAGCCATGATCATGTTGAATAGTGCCACAGGGTCAAAAGGTTGAATGGCCTACGCCTGCTCCAATGGTTCTATGTGATGAGCTTGGAGGGGAACTTGCAGGGAGTGGGTGTTCCCATGTATCTGCTGCTACTGTCCTCCTAAATGGTAATGGTCATGCATTTGGATGTGGGACAAGGTGTATAATAGGGTAATGAATAAAGGGCAAGGTTATATAATGGGGTGTACACAATGGTCGAAGGTGACTGCTTTCAGAAGGTGAAAGGGGCACACTGAAGCCCCCAATTTTCCTCCCTTCTACCCGGAAGCAGTGTGCTTCAATTTTGATGATTCTGAAGTTGGTTCTTGAATCCTCATTTGTGTATCATCAGGTGTCACAAAGTCACTGTCAGCAAATTCATGAATCTTTACACCAGGAGCAAAACATATTGAGACACAATTTCCCAGGAAGATACGTTACCACTCATACGCTCCCACAAACAATATATTAAGACCGAATAGAAGGGTTCAATTTCACATGATTGCAAGAGTGCAGTGAGAAGGGGAGCTGTTCCACTGTGATCTGGAAATTCAGCCGAATACAGATGGCTAAAGACAGGATTCCCTGCTGTTTCTTTGGGATAGAGATGGGCAGCAGGTATTGCCAACCATCTTGTCAATTCTTGTGGCCAAACAGTCCAACTCCTTTTGTTAGAAGCACTGAGATTTGATTAGAACAGATTTCAAGGAGTCTTCAAACTTCACACCTTGTGGTGCTACAAAGGTCAGATTTCTGCAATGATGGTTCCCCTGTTGCCACTTCTGCTGACTGCCATAAAGCAAGCAACACATTGCAATAAAAAGCTTTCAAAAATCAAAGAGCTGCAGTCTTGGGATGACTGGCTACTGGTAAAAAATGATAATCAATCGGTAGTCTATTCATTTAAATAAAAAAGTTTCCACCTTCTATGGTCAAAATTCTATCAACATACAATTGAGGCAGCTAGGGAGTCCCTTGTGCATAAACAGTTTTGTGAATTTTCCTTTAATCCCTGAAGTTCCTGAGACAAGCTTGTTGTTCTGAGGCCTTGCTATCCTTGCTGTTAGTTCTGGCAATATCAGATACAACATTTAGAAAGGATATGGTCCAGGTAGATCAATTGTATTGTAAGGAGCTGTTAGAAACTTTCAAGAGCTTGGCCCAATTGTAGCTTCAAAAGTCAGGTGACCTCTGGCAACCATCTTAAGGATAAGCAGTGTTTTTTTTAAACAGGTATTAAAAGTAATGTACCCTGCCTGGCCTGGAAAAACATTAAATGAATGGAGGTGTAAACAGGCCTAGTTTATTACTAGTAAAAAGTGAGGTCTGCAGATGCTGGAGATCACAGCTGAAAATGTGTTGCTGGTCAAAGCACAGCAGGCCAGGCAGCATCTCAGGAATAGAGAATTCGACGTTTCGAGCATAAGCCCTTCATCAGGAATTCTCTATTCCTGAGATACTGCCTGGCCTGCTGTGCTTTGACCAGCAACACATTTTCAGCTAGTTTATTATTACAACTGGTAGGTGCAAACTAAGTGATGGACAGGATATATAAGCGTTGACTGATCCATCACCACTGGTGATGTGAAGTGGCATGATCTTCAACTATTTAATTTAATCTGATTTATTATTGTCACGTTACAAGGCACAGTGAAATATTTTGTTTTGTGTGTAGAACAGACAGATCATACCATATAAAGTGCATTAGTGTAAGAGAACAGAGTGAACAATACAATGTTACTGCTGCAGCGAAGGTGCACAAAGAGTGAGATCAACATAAAATTTGAAAACTGAGAGGTCCATTCAGAAGTCTGATAACAGCCGAGAAGAAGCTGTTCTTGAATCTGTTGGTATGTGTATTTACACTTTTTAATCTTCTGCCCAATGGAAGAGATTGGAAGAGACTATAACCGTGGTGGGAGGGGTCCCAAGGCAACAAGAAGTATGGATGGAGTCAATGGCTGGAAGGTTGGCTTGTGTGATAGACTGGGCTGTGTTCACAATTCTCTGTAGTTTCTTACAGTCCTGGGCAGAGCAGTTGCCATACAAAAGCTGTGATTCATCCGGATAGAATGCTTTCTATGATGCATCTATAAAAATTGGTAAGAGTCTTTATGGACATACTGAATTTCCTTAGCCTCCTGCGGAAGTAGAGGCATTGTTGTATTTTCTTGACCCTCACATCAGCATGGGTGGACCAGGACAGTTGTCGGTGATCATCACTCCAAAGAACCTGATGGTGCTGACCATCTCCACTTCAGTTCTTTGATGTAGATAGGGGCACGCCCTTCTCCTTGCTTCAACTATGACAATGTGCTACGTAAGTTAATTCCTGTGATATGCAAATGAGATGTCGGTCATGTAGAACTGACACATTCACTTTAACACTGCACTTGGTAGTTAAGTATGTTCATTACAATCACTGGCAGTTGTGCTTCTGGGCTCAAGCTGAGCAATTTAGATGTGCTCTGGAATGTTATTGTGTGTGCGTTCCTAATAAGAGGAGACCTTTACAACATTGAGTCATATGCATGATATGGTGATAACATCATGAGCATGTCCCTTGAAGATATATTTCAATAGAGAGGACAAAATGTTGAGTTGATGATCAGCCACAATCATATCAAATGGTAGAGAGGTTTCATGGGCCAAATGGTTTTTTCCTGCCTTTATGTTCTATGTTTCTAAATCCCAGATCTGCTGCGAGACATAACACCGTAACTGGTGTTTCTCCCCACCCCATGGTGAAATTAGATACCACCCTACCCCACCCCATGTCTGCCCTCCCTGTTTCCTAATGGCAACACTGAATTAATTCATGTAAACAGAGCAACCCCTTTGTTAAATGAAGCAGTGATAGGTACTCAACATAAACATGTTGAATGCTCATTCACTTCATCACACTGTACATTTATTCTTCTGGCAATGCAGCAAGTTCAGAACTGAATGTTCTAACTAATGCATCTGCCAGTCACTAAAAGCTATATGGTTCCAGCTTGCTCTTGCATTTCAACAAATATCCCTCAAATGTGTTATGCATCCCATAATTTTAATAGAATGATGGATAACACAATTTTGCCAGATTTTCAATTTGCCTTTCAATGACTCAGATGTTAAGTTTTCTGCCCAGACTGTGCTAAGTGTTGGGTTTGTTTGCTTCTGTTAGATTTCCAGTTTACTGAGGAAACAATCTCTGAGGATGGGAACATAATTGGCCCATTGCCCCGCACATCTGTTTGGACAAGATAGTGAGTGGGTGATCTGCTTCTTCGCCCCTGCATATGACATTTGGAAAGCGTCCGCGAGGAACAGCCAAAGATCATTCCATCTTTTGTTTTCTTGCAGTATCGAGGCCTGACATCTGTAACTCCTCAAGCTGACCAAAACGGAATTTAAGGAACTTAGCCCAGGGAACACAGTGGGTGTAAATTTATGTCAAATTTATCAATGGACAACACGTTAGAGTTAGACTATAAGACATTGGAGCAAAAGCAGGCCATTCGGTTCATCAAATCTGCTCTGCAGTTCAATGCAATCATGACTGATCTAATAATCATCAATACCATTTTCCTGCCTTATCCCCCATAACCCTTGATTTCCTTACGGATTAAAAATCTATCTCAGCCTTCAATATACCTCATGTCCCAATCTTCTGTGATGAAGAATTCTACGGATTCACCAGGCTCTGAGAGAAAAGTAATTTCTCCTCATTTCTGTACTAACTGGGCTACCTCTTCCTCTGAGTTGATGCCCTTGTTACTAACTTCTCCCACAAGAGGAAATAACCTCTCTGCATCAGATTCCCTAAGAATCTTATATGCTTCAAAGGTCATCTCTTATTCTTCTGAACTTCAATGAGAACAGGCCCAATCCCCTCAACCTTTCCTTATAATACAATCACTCGATATCTGAGATCCACGTTTGGACATTCTCTGAACTGGCTCCAACATCAGTATATATATTCCCTTCAATAAGCGAACCATAACTGCTCACAGTTTTCTACATGTGGTCTAAGTTAGCAAGACTTCCCTACCTTTACACTCTATTCCTTTTGAAACAAAGATCAACATCCACTTGCCTTTTCTATTATCTGCTGAATTTGTATGTTAACTTTGAATGATTTATGCATGAGAACTCTAATCCCTCTGTGCTGCATCTTTATGGAATCTCATCCTATTTCAATAATATTCATCTCTTCTATTTTTCTTGCCAAAGCATGTAACCTCACATTTTCCCAAATTATATTCCACATGTCAAGTTCTTGCCCACTCACTTAACCTGTCTGCATCCCTCTGCAGACTCTTTGTGTCATCCTCAGTTCATGCCTTCCAGGCTATTTTTGTGTCATCTACAAACTTGGCGATAATGCATTCACTTCCTTTATCAAAGTCATTTACGATTTATTGCTGTTACAGCACTGATCCCTGTGGCACTCCAATCATTCCAGGTTTTCATCCTGAAAATGCCACTCCCTCTATCCCAATTTTCTGTCTTCTGTTAGTTTGAGAATCCTCAATCCATGCTAATATACTATTCTCAACATCCTAACTGTAATGGTTTTAGGAACTGAGAAAGAGAGAGAGAACCTGCACAGTAACTTTGCTGCTTGAATTCATGGATCGCTGGACATCAGAGTGCATCTGGGAAAATTAACACACACTGAAATTCACAACTGATCTTGGAGGAACTGTTGGGTGAAGTTCACAGCACAGAATCAGATAAGTTAATTGTTGTTTCAAGTGTGGCCTACAGAAAGTCTGCAGTAGTGGGTAGAATGGGTTTTTTTCTTGATTATATATTTTTGGAGATATGTCTCTTGATTAAACTAAAAATATAAGCCATAACTAGTAATTTAACATGGGGCAGTGTTTGTAGAGGAATAAGATGGTGTTACTTTCTGGGTCTGTAGATTGTGAAAGAGCAAAAATGTCATTTAGTAGCGTGATATGTGCTTCTTGTCAGATGTGGGAGTTTAAAGAGAGTTTAAGGGTTACTGCGGATTATATCTGCCATAAATGCTGTTGGTTGCAAATCTTATCAGATCAAATGGATCGGTTGGAGAAACAGTTAGAAGCAATGAGGAATTTGCAACAACAACAGTATGTGCTGGATGGCAGTTATAGGAAGGGGGGAAAGTTCAGATACAGTCACATAAATGGGTTAACTCCAGAAAAGGTAAGAGAGGTAGGCAGCTAGTGCAGGAGTCTTCTGTGGCTATGCCCATTTCAAACAAGTATGCTGTTTTGGAAAATGTAGGGGGTGATGGATTCTCTGGGGAACGTAGCACGAACAGCCAGGTTTCTGGTATTGAGACTGGCTCTAATGCAACGCAGGGTATGTCGGCTTCCAAGAGATCAATTGTGTTAGTGGACTCTCTAGTCCAAGTACAGGCAGACATTTGGCTTCACAGGAGGCTCCAATAGCACTGATGATGTTCCCTAGCCAGGGAACGAAACATTTGCAGCAAAAACTTCCAGCTCGGCGAACAGAACCACAACAGGCAGACATTTCTGTGGCCATCAGCAAAAAAGCAGAATGATGTGTTGTTTCCCTGGTGCCAGGATCAAGGATGTCTCAGAGATGGTGCAGAATGTTCTCAAGGGGGAGAGAGACCAGCAAGAGGTCATTGTCCATATTAGAACCAACAATATAGGAAGGGAAAAGGTTGAGATTCTGAAAGGAGATTACAGAGAGTCAGGCAGAAATTTAAAAAGGAGGTTCTCAAGAGGAGTAATATATGGAATACTCCCAGTGCTACGAGCTAGTGAGGGCAGGAATAGAAGGATAGAGCAGATGAATGCATGGCTGAGGAGCTGGTGTATGGGAGAAGTATTCACATAGCACCTAAATTGGAAGGGGACTAATATACTGGCAGGGAAAGTTGCTAGAGCTGCTCGGGAGGATGGGGGGCAGGGAGATAGTGAGGAAAGAGATCAATCTGTGACTGGTACAGTTGAGAACAGTAGTGTGTCAAGCTGTTGGGGCAGGCAGGGACAAGGTAGGACTAATAGATTTATTCCAGTGCAAGGGTCCTAACAGGGAAGGCAGATGAACTTAGGGAATGGTTAGGAACATGGGACTGGGATATCATAGCAATTACAGAAACATGGCTCAGGGATGGACAGGACTGGCAGCTTAAAGTTCTAGGATACAAATGCTACAGGAAGGATAGAAAGGGAGGCAAGAGAGGAGGGGGAATGGCATTTTTGTTCAGGAATAGCATTACAGCTGTGCTGAGGGAGGATATTTCCAGAAATACATCCAGGGAAGTTATTTGGGTGGAACTAAGAAATAAGAAAGGGATAATCCCCTTATTGGGACTGTATTATAGACCCCCTAATACTCAGAGGGAAATTGAGAAACAAACTTGTAAGGAGATCTCAGCTATCTGTAATAATAACAGGGTGGTTATGGTAGGGGATTTTAACTTTCCAAACATAGACTGGGACTGCCATAGTGTTATGGGTTTAGATGGAGACAAATTTGTTAAGTGTGTACAAGACAATTTCTGATTCAGTACTGAAGAAGATGCAAAACTTGACCTACACTTGGGTAATAAGGCAGGACAGGTGACTGAGGTGTCAGTGGGGGAGCACTTTGGGGCCAGCGACCATAATTCTATTAGATTTAAAATAACGATGGAAAAGGACAGACCAGATCTAAAAGTTGAAGTTCTAAATTGAAGAAAGGCTCATTTTGACGGTATTTGGCATGAACTTTCGAAAGTTGATTGGAGGCAAATGTTCGCAGGTAAAGGAAGGGCTGGAAAATGGGAAGCCTTCAGAAATGAGATAACGAGAATCCAGAGAAAGTATATTCCTGTCAGGGTGAAAGGGAAGGCTGGTAGGTATAGGGAATGCTGGATGACTAAAGAAATTGAGGGTTTGGTTAAAAAAAAATATATGTAAGGTATAGACAGGATAGATCGAGTGAATCCTTAGAAGAATATAAAGGAAGTAGGAGTATAAATAAGAGGGAAATCAGGAGGGCAAAATGGGGACATGAGATAGCTTTGGCAAATAGAATTAAGGAGAATCCAAAGACTTTTTACAAATACATTAAGGACAAAAGGATAACTAGGGAGAGAATAGGGCCCCTCAAAGATCAGCAAGGCGGTCTTTGTGTGGAACCGCAGAAAATGGGAGAGATACTAATTGAGTATTTTGCATCAGTATTTACTGTGGAAAAGGATATGGAAGATATAGACTGTAGGGAAATAGATGGTGACATCTTGCAAAATGTCCGTATTACAGAGGAGGAAGTGCTGGATGTCTTGAAATGGGTAAAGGTAGATAAATCCCCAGGACCTGATCAGGTGTACTCTAGAACTCTGTGGGAAGCTAGGGAAGTGATTGCTGGGCCTCTTGCTGAGATATTTGTATCACCGATAGTCACAGGTGAGGTGCTGGAAGACTGGAGGTTGGCAAACGTGGTGCCACTGTTTAATAAGAGGTAAGGACAAGCCAGAGAACTATAGGCCAGTGAGTCTGACATCGATGGTGGGCAAGTTGTTGGAGGGAATCCTGAGGGACAGGAGGTACATGTATATGGAAAGGCAAGGACTGATTAGGGATAGTCAGCATGGCTTTGTGTGTGGGAAAGCACGTTCACAAATTTGATTGAATTAAAGTAACAAAGAGGATTGTTGAGGGCAGAGCAGTACATGTGATCGATATGGACTTCAGTAAGGCATTCGACAAGGTTCCCCATTGGAGACTGTTTAGTAATGTTAGATCTCACGGAATACAGGGAGAACTAGCCATTTGGATACAGAACTGGCGCAAAGGTAGAACACAGAGGGTGGTGGTGGAGGGTTGTTTTTCAGACTGGAGGCCTGTGACCAGTGGAGTGCCACAAGGATCAGTGCTGGGCCCTCTACTTTTTGTCATTTACATAAATGATTTGGATGCAAGCATAAGAGGTACAGTTAGTAAGTTTGCAGATGACACCAAAATTGGAGGTGTAGGGGACAGCGAAGGGGGTTACCTCAGATTACAACAGGATCTGGATCAGATGGGCCAATGGGCTGAGAAGTGGCAGATGGAGTTTAATTCAGATAAATGTGAGGTGTTGCATTTTGGGAAAGCAAATCTTAGCAGCAGGACTTAAACACTTAAAGGTAATGTCCTAGGGAGTGTTGCTGAACAAAGAGACCTTGGAGTACAGGTTCATAGCTCCTTGAAAGTGGAGTCGCAGGTAGATAGGATAATGAAGAAGGTGTTTGGTATGCTTTCCTTTATTGGTCAGAGAATTGAGTACAGGAGTTGAGAGGTCATGTTGCATCTGTAAAGGACATTGGTTAGGCCACTGTTGGAATATTGTGTGCAATTCTGGTCTCCTTCCTATCGGAAAGGTGTTGTGAAACTTGAAAGGGTTCAGAAAAGATTTACAAGGATGTTGTCACGGTTGGAGGATTTGAGCTACAGGGAGAGGCTGAACAGACTAGGGCTATTTTCACTGGAGCGTCGGAGATTGAGGATCTTGAGTTTACAAAATTATGAGGGGCATGGATAGGGTAAATAGGCAAAGTCTTTTCCCTGGGGTTGGGGAGTCCAGAACTAGAGGGCATAGGCTTAGGCTGAGAGGGGAAAGATATAAAAGAGACCTATGTGGCAACGTTTTCACACAGAGGGTGGTGCATGTATGGAATAAGCTGCCAGAGGAAGTGGTGGAGGCTGGTACAATTGCAACATTTAAGAGGTATTTGGATGGGTACATGGATAGAAAGGGTTTGGAGTGATATGGGCTGGTTGCTGGCAGGTAGGACTAGATTGGGTTGGGATATCTGGTCGGCATGGATGGGTTGGACCGAAGACAGGGTTTGATTAAGAGTAGTCTACATGGCTTTGTGAGTAGGAGGTCATGCCTCACAACGTTGTTAGAATTCTTAGATGAAGTGATCAGGAAGTTGATGAGGACAGGGTGGTTGACGTAGTTTATATGGATTTCAGTAAGGCCTTTGATAAGGTTCCACATGGTAGGCTGCCCATGGTTAGATCACATGGAATCCAGGGGAAGCTGGCAAATTGGATACAAATTGATGGTAGGAAGCAGTGTTGTGTTGGCTTGGACCCGATTTACCACTCCTTGAGAAAATGAACCAGAAATGACATCACGATAGGAAATGACATCACCAACCCAAGGAAACCCAAACATATAAACAGAAAGCAGGAAACGCGAGCAATGCTTTGTTCCGAGGCTCATGGAAGATATTACTTCGTATGGTGACGAAAAGTCTAAATATGAACCTTCCAGCTTAGTGAGCAAACCTAACCCAGAGTTTGTTATCTATAACAATGATTTGGATGAGAATGTACAAGACATGATTAGCAAGATTTTAGATGACACTAAAATAGATGGCATCATGGACATTGAGGAAGGTTGACAGAAATTGGAGCAAGACCTTGATCAGCTGGGGAAGTGGGCCAAGAAATGGCAAATGGAGTTTTATATCGATAAGTGTGAGTTCTTGCATTTTGGAAGTCAAATCAAGGTAGGAGTTTCATGGTGAATGGTAGGGCCTTAAGGAGTGTAGTGGAACAGAGGGATCTTGAATTTCAGGTTCACATTTCTCTGAAAGTGGAGTCACAGGTAGACAGGGCAGTGCAGAAGGCTTTTGACACACTGCCCTTCTTGAGTCAGGGCATTGAGTATAGAAGTTGGGATGTTATCTTGCAGTTAAACAGCACATTGATGAAGCATACCTAGAGTATTGTGTTCAATTTTGGTCACCTTGTTATACGAAGCATGTTATTAAACTGGAAAGAGTGCAGAGGAAATTAACAAGGATGTTGCCTGGACTCAATGGTCTGAGTTACAGGGAGAGGTTGGACAAGCTAGGAATTTTTCATTAGAGAGTAGGAGACTGAGGGAGGACCTTATAGAGGTATGTAAGATCATGAGAGGCCTGGACAGGGTAATGCACTCAGTTTTTTTCCAGGGTTGGGCAGTCGAGGAAGGAAGGGCATCAGTTTAAGGTTAGAGGGGAAGAATAAAAAGGAACCTGAGGGGCAATTTTTTTTTTATACAGACGGTGGTATGCATATGGAATGAGCTGTCAGCAGAAGTGGTTGAGGCGGGTGCATTAACAATATTTAAAAGGCATTTGGACAAGTATATAGATAGGAAAGGATTAGGAGGATATGGACCAAGTGCAGGGAACTGGGATTAGTATGGATGGACCTTTTAGTCGGCATCGACCAGTTTGGCCCAAAGGGCTGTCTCTGTGCTGTAGGATTCTATGACTCTATGATCTTAGGAAAACCCAAATATATTACATCTACTGGGTTCCCTGTTATCCACATTGCTTGCTACCTCTTCAGTTAAGTCTAATAAATTTGACAGTAATAATTTCCTCTTCACAAATGCAGGTTGACTTTACTTGATTATAATTTCTAATTGCACTGCTATTACATCTGTTGCAATAGAGATTAACATTAACATTTTCCAATGACAGATTTTATGTTCATTGGCCTACTGCCTGTTTTTGTTTCTTTCTCTTTTTGAACAAGTGTTCAGGGCAATTTCCAAATTCTCCGAGATTTTTCCTGAATATAAGGATTCTTGGAAGATTATTATCAATGCATCCACTCTCGCTGTAGCTATTTCCTCCTACGGTGCAGCCATTAGGTCCAGGGACACATCCTTCAGCCCCGTTCATTTCCTTAGTATTCTTTCCTGTAGCGATAGTTATTGGATGTATTTCCAGTCCCTAATTTGCCTGATTGTTTAGTATCTTTGGAATGTTTTTAACTTGTACTACTGAAAAGATTGATGCAAAGTGTTTATTCAACTCCTCTGCCGTTTCCTCCTTCCCCAATAATATTCCCCAGCATTAATCCCTAAGGAGATTATGTTTATTTTAGCCTCTTATTCTTTTTGTATACTCCATGAAGCTCTTGCTGTCCATTTTAATATTACTTGCTTGTTTACTATCAAAGTTTATTTTCTTTAATATTTTTGGTCATCCTTTGTTGATTTTTAAAACTTTCCCAGATTGAATTTTCCCATATTGTGTGTTTTTCTTTTTCAATTTGATGCCATCCGGAACTTTTTTGATTAGCCATAGTTGGTTTATCCCCTTCCTAGAATCCTTCTTCCTCTTTTTGTGAGTCATCTATTACTTTCTCAAACATCTGCCGTTGCTCCTCATCCATCTTTGCTGCTAACTTCCTTTCCCAGTCCACTCCAACTAACTCTGCCCTCATTCCTTTGTAATTAGCCTTATCTAACTTTAGTATCGATGTTTCCAAAACAAGTTTCTCACTCTCAAACTAAATGTTAAATTTTACACAGTTGTGCTCACTATTTCCTGGAGAAGTTTTACTCTGAGGTAATTTGTCAAACCTGTTTCATTACAGATCACCAGACTCAAAACAGCCTGATCCCTGGTTCACCCACAACAATTGCTCGAAAGAAAAGATTCCAAATATGCTCTATGAATCCTTTATCATGAAAACCCTTGCCAGTTTGATTTTCTCAATCTACTTGAATATTTAAGTTACCCATGATTAATTATTTTAACATTCTCATTATCTCCTCATTTATTCCACAACATCTGATCCAAGATAATTCCTTCCTGATAAAAGTTATTCCAAGTCTCTCTAACAAAGCTATCCATCACCCTTTCCATCCTCTCTGCCCTTGTAAAAAATTACACAGCCTGGAATATTTAGTTGCCAGTTTTGATCTCCTTGTACCAATGTCTCCGTAATGGCTATGAGATCTTACCCATTAGCCTTGATTTGTCTCATTAATTCACTTATTTTGTTCATGAACATTATATGCATTTAAGTAAAGCATCATTAGGTTCACCTACATTTTTAACCATTTAATGAACCACCAGGGGGCAATCTAGAGTCAAACACATTGTTTTGGGTCTGGAGTCATATGTTGGCTCAGACTGTGCAGTTGTCACAGGTTTCCTTCCCTGAATGGCGTTGTACAACAATGGACAGTCATTATAAAGTTGCCATTATACCAGCTTTTAATTCCATCTTTTTAGTGAGTTCAAAGTTCATTGTCTGCCTTCGTGGGATTTGAACCCATGTTGCCAGAACATTAGCCTGGGCGTCTAGATTTCTGCTCTCGTGACATTATTCTCACAGCCACAAATCCACCCCCTTGCATTCCTTCAATTCAGTTATGTTTTTCTAGCACAAAATAATCTTAATCATCACTGTTTTCCACATTATAACAGTGGCTACACACCCAAAAGTAAATTGAGGTTATAAATCATGCTGTAAAGCCCTGAGGATATGAATGTTCTATATAAACGCCACTCTTTTTAAAGAATATTAATTGATCTTTTGAAAAATGCCTGTTTATTTGCAATCATTTGAATCTCTAAGGATTAACTCAAAGTGAATGAGATTAATTCAATTGTGCATCAATATCTTGATTTCATCTCCCCTCCTTAGCTTTTCCTGTCCTGAGCAGGAACTGCATAACGTGAGACAAGGTATTTAAAAATTTGCACAAAACAAGCTCTCACAATCAGTAATGTCTAAGATTATGTTCTAAGTAGCAAAGCTCAAAATACACAAGGGCAGTGGAGAATTTTGCCCACAAGACTCCCAAAATCACCTGGGTAACTTCAATCATGGGGGTGACCAATCAGGAATAAATTGCTCCACCACCACTTCCCCCTCCTGTCCAATACCCCCTCCCTGGACATGGGAGAGATGGAATCTATGAGGTGTTGTTTATTGAATCACAGGCTGGTTCTCTGTCATACTTGCTGCTGATAGGATCACTCTTAGCCTATCAGCATCAAATGTGGGAGCGAAGCAGCCAACTAATGGAAACACTTCGAGAAGGTGTGTGGCAGTGGTGAGCAAGAGGCTGGGGAAGTCAGCAGCAAAGCAAGTGGGAGTGCCCTGTGTTGGGGGGGGGTGGGGGACAGAAGGTAGGCGGAACCAAGACTGGCAAGCAGGGAGAACCTTTCAGGCAATACATTACAGATGAAAACAACTCACCCATATTTTTCTCCCTCATGTTACCTCTTGCTCTTTTCCTAGTTATGTTAATTATGCTTTCTCTGTTTATCAACTGTTCTGCCAGTGGAGACAGTTTCTGCCTGTTTAACCTATTGAACCCTGAATGTTTTCGAACATCTCTAGCAAACTCCCCATTAACCTTCTGTGTGCTAAGGAGAACAATTATGACTTCTCTGATCTCTGAAATTCACATAACTAAAGTTGCACATTCCAAGAAACACTATAGTAAATAACAGGCCTTGACATCCTTCATAAAACATAGTGCCCAGATGTGAACATAAAATTTCAACAGGGGCCTAACCAGCATTTTATAAGGTTTTAGAAAAAACTTTCCTGTTTTTCCTCTCTATACCTTGTTTTAAAAGCAAGGAACGCTTCTACATTTTAATTATTTCAACTTGCCCAGTCATCCTCAAAGATTTATGTACATAAACCTTCATGTCTCTCTCTGTTTCTACACCCTATTATGCTATTTCTATATTTATTGTGAATTGCCTCTCCACATTAAACCTTCAAAAACGTATCACATCACATTTCTACATGATAAGTTTCATCAGCCATGTGTATATCTGAAATAACTCCACAGAGGACAGCATCCCATCACCAAGTTGTCCTTTATTCACTTGTGGAGACTCCTTGACCCTGCTCCAGCTCCCTCAGAGCCAGCTGTCAAAGAACAGAACCTCTGACACTCCTGTTTAAATCTGTCAGCCAGGGCTCCCTGATTGGACCTAATTAATAGCCCCAATCAGGGAACTGATATTCTGTGAGGTCCACTGGGCTGACCTTGTTACAGTTGCTACAATATCTACTTCACTAGTCTCTATTTACTCTTCTGAGTATCTTCCTCACTGTTTACAACATTTCAGAATTCCATGTCACCAGCAAACATTGACATTCTGTCCAGTAAACCTACCTCCAGGTCATTAACATTTATCAAAAATAGCAGCACTCCTTACAGCAAATCCTTGTAGACCTATTAAAATTACCGCATTTCATATGCCAAGTAGGGCAAACTGACTGTGGTGGGGCCACAACACCTGGAAATTCACATCATTTTTATCTGTTTGACTTGTTTTCTTCTGAAAGGACTTTATGGTTAGACCTTATTCTCCATCTGGTCATTGAAGATCAAGTGAAATGAGTCATCATATGCAGGCAAAGCTAAAAGTGTGAGGTGTCAGCAATGGCTTAGGAAGTAACACTTTCACCACTTAGTTAGAAATTTGGTATGTTTAAGTCCCACTCTAGAAGCTGATACCTCAATAAACTACTGAGAGAGTGCCTTTTGGCAAATCATTTGCCCTCTGATGTGGATGCGGTGATTCCCCACTTCATGATTTTAAAGGTGTTATTGAGTATTTTGCACTAAAACAGATTACCTGGTCATTGTTTCAATGTTGTACTCCACTGTATCCAAATCAATGGCTTCTTTTTCCAAAGTGCAACAGTGACCACACTTCAGGAACTCTACATTAGCTCTAAAGTGTTTTGGGATGTCCCTGATGCTGAGGAATGTGCTTTAGAAAGACAGCTTTGTCCTTTTCTTGGGATGGTAGGTTTATTGTCCATTATGGTCTTGTTACCAGAATATAGGTTGTATTTGAATATGTGATTTATGCGAAAAAATTATTGAATAACAGGGTTATAATGACCTTGGAAAAGACAGTAAATTATAAATAGTATGTAAAGGATTTTTTAAAGAACAAGTCAGCTATCACTTAAAAACAATTCCATTCACTTTTTTTAATACCTTCATAATAGAGAAGATTGATATTTAGGTCCCAGAAACATTTCTGTCTTTCTGAGATAGTTTCCCTAGCTGAAGGCCATTAATCAGAGGACCCAGATATAAAATAATTGACAAAAAGTTCAGGGGCATATGAGAAATTATTTTTTGCAGTGAGTTGTACTGAAAAAAAAGATTTGTTTTTTGAAGTCTTTTATATTAGACTCACCATGGCAACACAGTGGCTCAGTGGTTAGCACTGCTGCCTCACAGCGCCAGGGACCCAAGTTTGATTCCAGCCTCAGATGACTGTGTGGAATTTGCACGTTCTCCCCGTGTCTGCGTGGGTTGCCTCCGGGTGCTCCAGTTTCCTCCCACAGTCCAAGATGTACAGGTCAGATGAATTGGCCGTGCTAAATTGCCCATAGTATTCCGGGATGTGTAGGTTAGGTGCATTAGTCAGGGTAAATGTAGAATAGTAGGGGAATGGATCTGGGTGGGTTACTCTTCGGAGGGTCGGTGTGGACTTGTTGGGCCGAAGGGCCTGTTTCCATACAGTAGGGAATCTAATTTAAGTTAATCACCAGGACAATTTGGAAAATAAATAATTCAAGGTGAGAACAGCCTGAGAAAAAGATGTTGATCAGCTGGCAATTCGACTTTGATTCACAGAGGTGTTGTGATTGACATAAAGCTGCCAGGCTTTGTTTAAACTTTAAAACAGGCATCTCTATGTGGGGAATTCCAGAAGGGTAATGCCACTGAATGTTAAGGGTGATGATTAGATTTTTTGTCATTGGAGATGGTCATTGCCTGGCATTTGTGACATGAATGTTACTGTCATTTATCAATCCAGGAATGAATGATATCCCCAATCTTGTCACATGTGGACACAGCTTGCTCAAAATCTGAGAAATTGTGAATGGTACTGAACATTGCAAAATCATCAGCGTATATTCTCACTTTTCCACATTGTTGTTAAGATGCCAGTGTTGTGGTTGCACCAGAACAGGTTATCAAGGAGCAGAAGACTTCAGAACAATTATCGGAATGTTGTCAGGGCATATAGTCTTTGCAACATACAGTGCCTTTAGCCATTCTTGATATCCTGTGGAGTGAACTGAATTGCTGATTTGGCATCCATCATCCTGGGGATTTCAGGTGGGGGCTAAAATCAGTGACCAGCTTGGTCAATGGTGATGTTACTGAGACACTCTTGGTGATGAACTTTGAAGCCCCCATCCAAGAGTACATTCTGTCCTCCTGCTACAGTGAGTGCATTCTCCCAAGTGCTGTTTTGAA
This sequence comes from Hemiscyllium ocellatum, assembly GCF_020745735.1. Lineage (NCBI taxonomy): Eukaryota > Metazoa > Chordata > Chondrichthyes > Orectolobiformes > Hemiscylliidae > Hemiscyllium > Hemiscyllium ocellatum. Next base: position 107,385,773 of record NC_083407.1, on the reverse strand, counting down.
GGGCAAGTTAGAATGTTAGTTACCACTTTCTGCACAATTTGTTTTTCATGTCCAAAGGAGGCCTGTCGTCCAAGAGAGGTGTAAAGTCCAAGCAAGCATTACTTTGCTATGAATTCCATGAATGGTAATCTTTTAAAGTCTCATGTGTGAAGCTTTACCATATAGCTTCACAAATGATATCGACTTTGGTCCACTAGTTTTGTTAAGGGACAGAATGGAGTAACTTGAACCTCACTAGCAGATTAGGAAGTTGGTGGGATTGGGGGAAGCATGGGTTTATCATGCCTTGGTTGATATCATTCTCAACTGGTGCAAATTGAGATCAATATTCGGCAGTTTCCTGAGGGTGGGTGATGTTAAACCTGTTTGAGTACAATTGCTTCCAAAGCAAAGCAAATCTGACAATTTACATTTTATTCAACAGTTCAGGTACTCTGGAGTTGCTTTGATTTCTAAAACTGGCAACATTGAAGAAGTAACATCTCTGATTGGCTGTGGTAAGTTACAGGGCAGCAAAATTAATTTTAAAAAATGACAGGTCTATTTTTAAGTATGCAATGATTTGAATTACATTTTTCCTGTAAAAATGACCAACTGTCTCTCCTAATGATCAAAATTGGGCTGGACGCCACTAATTCTTAACTCTTGTAGATTCAAACACTCAGTTCCAGGACATTTATTACTGAAACATAGTGAGGTGCAATACAAAAAAAGTACAAGATGTAGTTTGAAGCCAAAGATGAAGAAGATTTTGCCAAAATCATAAAACATCTCAAAGAATGTATATGTTTTTAATCAACATTGAACAAAATGTATATTATATTTTCAATGTTCTGAGCTGTAGTCCTCTGTTTTCTAGCGTTTATTTTGGCACATCAATTCCCACACCACTGCCAATTGAAATATAACCACTTCTCATGAAGCCTGAGTATTTTCAATGGCAAGTGAAGTTGGCTTTGGATTAACCACGACAATAATCTTTTCCAGTACATTCAAATCTCTCTCAAGAATTTTGTCTCCAGCTTCTGTTCTGAACGTTAGACTTTAACACACCTCTCACTCAGAGAGGCAGCAGCACTCAGTAATTCTGAATGACTAATAGGGAAAAAGTAATGAGTGTTGCTGCTTCTGTTCAATATCTACTAGTCTCTGTAGTTCAAGATATAATTGATGAAAAATGACCATATTAATAAAATCTGGATGCTGGTACAATAACAACATTTAAAAGGCATCTGAATGAGGACATGAATAGGAAGGGTTTGGAGGAATATAGACCAAATGCCGGCAAACTGAACGAGATTAATTTAAAAAATCCAATCGACATGGATGAGTTGGATGAGTATGACTTTATGACTCCTTTTATTGCTTCCATGATGGCAAAAGTGGATTCAGGTGGTGAAAAAGAGAAGGGGCTCTTCCATGTTGAGGCCACATCTGAGCAGATGTACTTCTTTCATTAGGAGAAAGTGAGTAGATATTCCAGGCTGCTCTTTTCCATGCAGGTATCAGCATAATACGTATTTCGGATTTTTTTTGGTATCTCATCCCTCAATGTGGCTCTGAGGAGCTCAATTGAAACCCTTCTGAATCAGGAGATCCCTGACATACTTGGAACCTCTCAGGCTCCTCATGTCTCGATTTGTGTTTGGCCACTTTCTCTTGCAGTAGGACACCTCCATACTCAGTAACATCTCCCAGCAATTCCAATTCCTCCTCCTTTCTCATCTCCTACTTCTGTTCTTTGTCCAATGAGCTCTCTCCAACCAGGCTCACTATTGCCAAGGTCCACACCTCCCTTTGAAGATTAGAAAGACACAAGAAACTACAATGACTGAGACCATTGCAGGAGGTCACTGGAGGGGATTATCTATCTGATGCACTCACCAGAATTGAGTGTTCAGGAGCCTGATGGCCTGCTCAGTGGATTTCTCATTGGACAGAACATTGGCATTGTCTAAATTGGCTCCGTGCCTCTGGCTGAGGTTCACACGCAGAGTTGAGTCTTCAAATAATATCCTTTAGTCTC